>NC_143256.1:107760337-109147837 GCF_984573655.1 Nuphar pumila
CATAAGATGTTGCCTTGCCAAGGTAGTGCTGAAGCTGGTGTATTCATGTTTGGACCTTAAAAATATGTGCACAGTTCCTTGATGTGAAATGCAGTTCAGCTCTGTAAACCAAAAGCAGTCAATGAATGAACCTTACTAAGTTTGAATACATCATGAATACATCATATGCGTGTGTTATTGATTAATACCTTGTTGTATACCTTATTAGGCATGTTTAAGTACAGTAGTTCATCTACTTTTGCAGATAAAGAACACATGAAACTATTACTATTTACAAAGTGGGAGACAATTACCATTTTAAGTGAAATAGCTGTTTGTCAATCTGTCTGCAGAGATGTCTGCTACGAGAACACAGTTTTGTATTTTATACTTTGTAAGGATAACCAAATCGTTATTCCCAACTGAAATTTGAACTTCAACTGGAGTATCAGAATATTTTTTCTCTATCTTTAGGACATTTCATCATTTCCACCGTAATAGCTCTCTGCACTTTCTGATCCCCTCTTTTGTATATTTAAGTTGAAATTTTCATTATTCCATAGTCATGTATTAGTCACAAATATCAGCTAGATTTTGAAAATATCATGATTTTATCACAATATCTTCAAAGGCTGATAACATACTGAAAAACTTGCACTTTTAAACTATCACCTGTATTTAGAGTATTGCACTACTAGCATTTTTTTTCTTCAAAACCTTTTGTATATTTAAATTGAAATTTTCACTATTCAGTGAGGCATTTAATTAATCATGCATTTTAATCCAAGGGAACCCCTCCCCCATCACTGACCACACATTAGCTGACCTGTCGGTAAAACTAAAACCCTTGAGGTCCCCCCTGCCCAATGGGGAGTACACCCAGCTTTGACCGCGGCAAGGGATGCCACCCATGGATTTGGAACTTGTGAAGTCCTGTCAGCTTGGTGACATTCACAAGTCGTCCCCACCAGATGAGTGGAGCCCTTGTGGGCTTAAGTAGTCATGTATAGTCACAAATATCAGTGATATTATGAAAGTATCATGATGCCATATTTTCAAGGGCTGATAACATACTGCAAAAAATTGATACTTTCAAAATATTGACCATATTTAGAATTTTTGCAACAAACTTTTTAAAAAAAAATCAGTTTTATTTTTCTTTGTAATTTATACATTCTTTTATAATTTTATATTTTTAAATTAGATTTTCCTGAGAAAAAAGATCAAAGTTTCTAACCTATTGGAAGAATTTCCCTCCGACCCTCAGCAAGAAAATTCTAACAATTAGCTGTGACATTGATCTTGGCCATGGATCTAAAGCTGTCTAGTTATACAGTTGCAATTCTGAGTATGATTTATCAGAGGTTGCTAGATACCAATGGAAGTCTCTATCATCATGATGTGGTTTACCTCTCATTGGTCTTCCACCTCACCAAAGCCCCCACCCCTCCTGATGATTTTAAAAGATTAGCTTGTTGAAATGTTAAAAAGGTAAGGAAAGAATGTCTATGTAATTCATGTAGCCGTTGTGCAGCCCCATGAATTACCTATTGATTATAGTTGATCTTTAACAACACTTGGTTTCCATCTTCAGGTTCATTCTGTCTGGGCTGCAGCAGAAGCATACTCAGCCCCTTCCATTGTTTTAACATCCCGTTCACATGATGGATTGCATGTATTTGACGATTTCCGTGAAGCTTATGCATGGTTACGCCATAATACTGCAGTGAATGATAAGGTCAGGATTCTCTTTCATCCTTGATTGATTTGGTCTTGGTTCTATCTTCATGAAGCTATCATTATTAGTTCCTGTTCAAAGAAAGAAAAAACATTGGTTTCTTCTCTGAATTGAATTGTACATTTTTCTTATGAACATAAGTGCATTATTTTGATAAATGGTACAAAAAGTTGAGGCTTATATATTACCATAATTTTTTTTGCATAGGCTAAATGATAAGGGCAGCCTGATATGGCTAGATAAACATTAAACAAGGACATGTCAAAATGGAAAAGGAATGTAATTAATGCCTTTGTATGTGAACATTGAACAATCATTCTGGTTAAGAGTTTGCCTCCATGTTTCCTATTACATGTATATACTTGAGCAATGTTGAAAAGAACAAGAATAATTGAACATAAATCTCCTTGACATATGAAGTGCAAGTGCCATCCGACAACACTGCATTCTGTTTCATGAGATTATTTGTCTTTTGTAAATATATAGTAGAATGTAATATTTTTATTTTTTACTCTGATAAAGAAAAATAAAGTGTTGCAGTCCAAATACTGGAAATCTTCAAAGAATTGTCCAGAATATGTGGTTTTCAAGGTATTCTTTGTGTGATACACCTCAGTAGCCAAAGTCAGGACTAGGTGCCTTGGCTAGGCCTCTTATGCAGGTCCTCGTTGACCGACTAATTGCCAACCTGTGACTAGTCAGTAAGGACATTTTGTCTCCCTCTTTTTTTCTTTACTTTTTCAGTAAAAGGGGTGAAGTGGAGATGACACCCTACTATCTCTCTCTTTCTCTTTCTCTCTCCTACCATCAGCATCGACGACTTCTCTCCCCCTTCCCAAGCCCCACAATGCACCCATCAAATTTGTGTGTGCTGATTGCTGTATATATGATGTTTTTTCATGCATTCTTCTTTTATAATGTTTAATTCTATGTCACATGGGTGCGGGGATTCGGCACTTCCAAAAAACCCGGGTGCGGGGGTGCGACAGGGGCAAAAATGTAATATATATATATATATATATATATATATATATATATATATATATATATATATATATATATATATATATATATATATATATATATATATATATATATATATATATATATATATGTATGAATGTATGGTAGCTGTTAAGGTCCATGACATTTATGCATGTTAGCACGTTCACCACAATTTTATGCCCCTAACAAATTTAAAAATTGATATGGTGATTAGGTGTATTAATTGTCACAATTATGAACATTTTAGTAATTTTTATTAGGAAAACATATTAATAATTGTGCATTTTGAATGCACAGCTAATAAGTGTGTAACTTATTTTTACACAAAATTGCAAAAATAGCTACTGGTGTCCATTAATGCATGGAACTGCCAAGTCATTTTTAAACTTCAAGGGTGTATTTTATGGTCATGTGTTAACACCTGCAGATGGCTATGGAAGTCAACACACTTATTAACTTCCCAATCCCTCTTCATGAGAAGCCTTTTGTTTTATGTTTGCAGAGGCATTGATTTTTTTTAGATGTATATCTGAATGTGTGCCCAACTTGCTTTTTACCATTTTTTTATCTTATATGGTTGTCCCCAAAGATGAAAGTGATGAGTTGTGGAGCTTGATTCATTGTTTTTGCCCTCGCAGGAAGGGGGGTCCGGGGGCTCCCCCTGGCGCGGGTCCCGCTGACTCAGGGTCAAAAATGATATTGTTTCATAGGGCAAAAAAAAATTAAAAAAAAATCCAAAAAAATAGACAAAAATGACCCTGGGTGCGGTCAACGCACCCAGGGTCGGGTTGACCGCACCCGTGTCGAGTCACGTCGACGTGGGTGCGGCACCCTGCTAGCCGAATCCGTGTGACATAGGTTTAATTTCATGCTGAATACATGCTTTTTATTTGTTTTACTATTTAATATAATTTTTATGTTTTCCTTTTTTTGCTTGAGGTCTCTAGTTGACTGACTAGTCTTGCCTTGACATCAACCAGTCCTTTAGGGGTCTGGTACTTGGCGCTTTTGACATCTCGATTGCTCAAGGTAATTTCTCGACGAGGGTTTTATCAGAGATATTTTCAAAAGGTGGAAATTCTTGGGAAAATCTTGGAATCTTAAAACATTGAAAAATATAAATAATAGTAAGAAAAAATAGGTTTCTATTATTTTTCTTACAAAAATATAAAGAAACAAGTTTTAAAAGTTTTTAAAATACAAAAGAAACAAAAATAGAAAAACTGAATTTAAAATCTGTCGCACGAACGCTCCATTTTGCCCTCCATACCCATGTCGACACCTGGACAAGCCATTTTACCCTCCATACATACAAGTTTGTGTTCAATTTATAATTTATAATTACATTATCAATATATAACTTTATATTTTCAGTATAACATATATATTTAGATTATATTCAGTTTATTTTTCAATTTATTTTGCATTTTTTTATATTTAATATATATATATATAGCGTGTCCCCGTACCCACATTTTTTTGGAATTGCCGTGTCGTGCGCTTCGTACCTGCACCCATACCCAGGTGACAACTTAAAATATATAAAAATAAGATTTTGAAACAAATTGCAAAAATATCGTGATAATATCACGATATTTTCATTTTAGTGATATTTTTAAAATATCAGGAGATTTTCCCAATATTATCAGCTTCCTTAATTCCTCAGAATTTATCGCGATATTTTCAAAATCTCGCTGATATCGGTGACTATGCTTTTGACTACATAGTAATCTGCATGGTTGGCCAAAAATATTCATGGAAAATGGAAGAACAACGCACTCCAAAATTGAGGTTTTGTGGTCTAGATCTGATAGACACATTTATTGGGTGAGAGTCTTTGTATTTGTAGATGATTTCCATTGTCCTGAAAATTGGTCCAAAAATGTATGTTTGTGGTAGAGGATGTAGATAACCACACAAGTAACAAGTCTCTCTCTCTCTCTCTCTCTCTCTATATATATATATATATATATATATATATACATTGATGGCCTTTATTGTTGAGTTCATGGAAAATATGTTGCCTTCCATAATACCTCTTCAGTTTCATCTTGCTATCCTCGAAAGCTAAATGACCCATGGCTATGTAATGAAATGAAGATCTTTCACGAAAGCGCAAATGCTTATAACAAGTGTCTATTAAAGACACCTTAATTATAACCCACAAAAGGGCACAAATGAGAGCACTCAAGAAGAAAATAACAAAATTATTTTATTCACATAAAATGCTTAAAAAACATTATTACAATGAGAGGGGAGTTACCCCTATTTATATTCATAAGAGAGAGGGAGAGAAATATCTTTAAGAGGCTTTATTTGTAGCCATTGGACTAGCTCCAACAACTATTCAAGCTAGTCAACATGAAAATGTTGACTAGTTTGAGTCTAGTTCAAAACGAATTAGACAACCTAAAAAGACAAAAATAAATAAAGTAAAAGGGAAAATATAAATAATATATAAATATACATGTATTATATATAATTATATATACCTATACATTTATGTATATAGTATATACACTTTTTAACACTCCCCCTCGAACTTACGGTACAATGAGTGAAAGTTTGTTTAAGAAGAAATGAAATCTAAGAGCGATGAGAGGTTTGGTAAAGAAATTTGCTAATTGGTATTCTGATGTAACATAAGGTAGATCAATGGTCCCATGTAGATACTCCTCTCTGACATTGTGACAATCCATTTCGATATGTTTGGTGCATTCATGAAATATTCTGTTGTTGGCAATGTAAATTGCACTCTTGTTGTCATGGCACGTGCGTGAGGCTTTTGTCACTTCAACTTCCATGTCAACCAACCGTCTTCTGAGCCAGACTACCTCCATCGTTGTGGTGACCATGGCTCGGTATTCAGCTTTGGTTGATGAAAGAGAAACCTTCTGTTACTTCTTGCATCACCACGAAATCAAGGATTCACTTAAGAAAACATAAAAAACAGTTGTTTAGTACCTATTATTGGGACCATCTCTCCGGTCAGTATCAACAATCAAATCTAATAAAGATGAAGCAAACAATAAGAGGCCTTGAGAAAGAGAAGACTTAATGTATCTAATAATACACAAAACTGCTCCCATGTGAACAGAAGTGGGAGCGTACTGAAATTGATTAGTTATATGTAAAGCGTGTGCTATATCAGGTATAGTAATTGAGAGATAGAAAAATGCTCCAATAAGTTGTTTATAAGGAGTGAGATTTTCAAGAGGTTCTCCATCATCAATTCGCATTTTAGTGTTGACAACCTATGGAGTATCAACTCTCTTATCATTTGTGATTCTGAACCTAGAAACAATATCAAAAGCAAACTTAGATTGAGATAATAAATAACCTCGAGAGGAATAAGCTACTTCAATTCCTAAAAAATATCTCAATAAGCCTAGATCAGTCATTTCAAAATAATTTTTAAGAAACTTTTTAATGTTTTTAACTCTTTGTTTTTCTCTTCCGGTGATGATCATGTCATCCACGTAAAGAAGAATAATAATAATCCCTATATCAGAAATTTTAACAAACAAAGCAGTGTGAGTCAGGCAAATTCTAAATCCAATATGAAGCATAACATGACTAAACCTATCATATCAGACTTTTGGTGCCTGTTTAAGACCATAAAGAGCTTTTTCTAAACGAAGAGTTTTACCCTTATGAATACTTATACCAGGTGGTACCTTCATATATACTTCTTCAACTAGGTTTTCATTGAAAAAAATATGTTTGAGATCTATTTAAAATATAGGTTATTTTCTAACAGACCTTAAAGCTATTAAGGTCCTATTTAAAATATAGGTTATTTTCTTCGTAATCTATGCCTTACTCTTGAGAATACCTCGTAGCTACTAATCTGGCCTAATATCTTTCAAGAGTTCCATCATTCTTGGTTTTAATCTTATAAACCCACATACAACCTATAGGTTTCTTTCCTTGTGGAATATCTTGAATAGTCCAAGTGTTAGCTTTTTCTAAGGCTTCTAATTTTGCCCTTGTGGCTTCTACCCATTCAATATGTTCTTTAGCTTGAGCATAAGATAAATGTTCTATATACGAGTGTATTAATACAATGAATGCCTTATATTTGGAAGAAAAAGGTAGGACACAGTTACCGGGAGGTTTAAACACTCTAGATGACCTGTTTTGTACTTCTGAATATTTTTTGCGTGCACATGGAAGATTGGATTCCCTACATCTGAAGTATTGCAAACAATTGGTGTCTCTATGGGTTTGTTCTTCATTAATTACATTCTCTTCTGTATCTATAATATCTTGACCATCATCAAGGTCACATTCATAGTTACAACTATTAGACTTCGAAGTCAAATCTATCATAAAGGAATACTTGATTACTTCTTTGGCCTTTTCAAAATAAAAATAAAAAACTTTTCTTTTCTAAGAAGGATATATTTCTTGACACATACAATTTTTTATTTTTAATATCAAAACACATATAGGATTTTTGGTTATCTGCATAACCTAAGAAAGCACAAAGAATGACACAGAGACAGTTTATCATTCTTGTTAGTGAAGACAAAACATTTGTATCCAAAAACTCTTAATCTAGAGTAATCATGAGTTAACAAGTTTTTTAATTGGGGTTATATTTTTCAAAGAAGAATATGACATTCGGTTAATGAGATAGGCAACAGTTAGGGTTGCTTCAAAATTCTTTTGATATTTGGTTTGCTATCAATAAGGTCCTAATAGTTTTCATAATGTATCTGTGTTTTCGTTCGACCAAACCATTTTTTGTGGTGTGTAAGGGCAAGATCTTTGATGTGTGATGTCATGTAATCTTTAAATTCTTTTGACAAAAAATCTCTCTCCCGAGTCAGTGCAAAAAATAGAAATTTTATTTTAAAATTTATTTTTAGCTTTTTTGTGAAATATTTGAAAATGCAAAAAGACCTCTGATTTATGTTTAAGGAAGTAGATCCAAGTATCCCTAGAGAAATCGTTAACAAAAATTACATAATATGTGTATCCGTCTTTTGATATGATTGGTGCGGGACGGCAAACATCTGAATGTATTAACTCAAGTGGCTTAGATAATGTATTAACTCAGGTGACTTAGATGAAACAAAAGTTCTGTTTGGATATATGAGGATGACCAAGTCTTTTGTGCTACAGATCTAAGTCCAATTTCTGAACATTATAAAAAAAAATATTCTTTGGTAATTCCAGAAAATTCATATAGTAGAGTACTTCTTCTCTATGACCTTTCCCAATCAGCTTCCCGAACTGACAATTCTATACCCAACAACTATAAGAAAAGAAGGAGATGTTACACCCATAATCAGATATTTGAGAAACAGACAAAAGGTTTGAATTTAATTTTGGAATATATCTAACTTTTGGGATAAAGAATTTCTTAGAGTTTTGAAAATTTTCAAAAAAATTTATTTCTTTTGTTTCAAGAGATGTACCATCGGCTGTGAAAACATTTGGCACACTTGAGTTGTTATAACATTCAGACAAACTATTACTATTTTGGGGTCGTATAAAAAGAAGCACCAGAGTCAAGAAGCCAAGGAGAGTTATCGGGATCGAAAAATGATGAAATAACTACTCTGGTTGAAGCTTCAGTTAAAGAAGATGCTCCTTTGAGAAGATGTTGAAGAATTTTCATTAGTTGCGATATAGATAAAGGTGCATTTTGATTGCCTTGGTCTTTTGATTCTTGTGATGAACCGACTGATGCAACTTTCTTTTCATCTTTTCTTTTTAATTTAGAGCATTGAGGCCTATAATGTCTCGGTTCATGAAGATGGTGACAAATCATTTTCCTTTTGTCATAATCATTGCTTTGTCTAGCGAAATGAGGCAACCTATAGGTGCGCATATAGTTCTCCGATCTAGATACGGCTAGAACGGAATCCTCTTTATTCTTTGGAGTATACTTTTTTAGCCTATTCTCTTCCATAGTTAATTTTTCAATAGTCTCAACAATAGAGGAAAATTTTCCTTTGTATAGAAGAACCGATTTGGTGGTTTCAAATTTTGGCCGCAAACCATTTACAAATCGGTAAAAATGTTTCATATCGAGTTGTTTTGGCGAAGCTCGATATCTTCGAGACAATTCTACTTTGGCTCAAGAAAAAATAACTCTTCCCAAAGTTCAGACAAGTCATTATAGTATTCTCTAATACTTTTGTCCCTTTGGGTCATAGTTTGCACATTGTCTTGTAAATTGCACACATGTGCAATATCTTTAAGGGAATACATATTTCTAAGGTATTCTCAAGCCTTATTGGCATATTCAAACTTTGCAAGACTAAAGCATTTCTTGATATCTATGCTATTAATTAGCCAAAACATGATCTTGGCATGCCCCATCCTTCATTCTTTTTATTTTTTCTCATATGTAGCTAATACATTTGTTTTCTCTCCTTTCGTAAGAGGTACCTCTTTCTCATTTTCGATTTTTGTGAAAATTAGTTTTGGTTCTCAATTAAAACCTTCTACTCACCCCCACAACTCATCCCAAATATGGTGCTTCATAATTGAAGCCCACATCACATAATTGATATCATTTAGTTTTACGGACATGATAGTGACTTTATCATTGTCATCCATTATTACAAGGGTGAGAGAGAGAAAGGAGATAAGAGAGAAAAAAAACGAAGAAAAAAAAATGAGAGAAAGGAGAAAGAGCAAGAACACAGTCACGATTCTACGATCTTTGAGTAGTCAATGATCTTTCAAACTACTTCTTTCTTCAACTATGTAAGCACAAGAGTACTTGAATCACAAACAAAGAGACAAATCAACTTTCCAAGATCTAAAAGATTCTAAGCTCTAATACCATGTAATGAAATAAAGATCTTTCACGAAAGCACAAATGCTTACAAGTGTCTGTTAAAAACACCTTAATCATAACCTTCAAAAGGGCACAAATGAGAGAACTCAATAAAAAAATAACAAAATTATTTCATTCCCATAAAATGCTTAACAAACATTGTTACAATGAGAGGAGAGTTACCCCTATTTATATACATAAGAGAGAGGGAGAGAAATGCCTTTAAGAGGCTCTAAAGGAGTCGTTGGAGGTAGTCCAACGGCTCTATTTGTAGCCGTTGGACTAGCTCCAATGGCTATTCAAACTAGTCAACATGAAAATGTTGACTAGTTTGAGTCTAGTTCAAAACGAACTAGACAACCTAAAAAGACAAAAAATAAACAAAGAAAAAGAAATAATATAAATAGTATATAAATATACATGTATTATATATAATTATATAAACCAAGGTTTTAAAATCCGTGACTCGGAACTTGACTCGTTCTTTATTGACTCGTTATTCGGCGGGTCAACTCGGTGACTCGGACCGGGTTTTGTTAACTTTTGATTTTAAAAGAAAAACAATATATAATTTGTCTCAAGCCATGTTTTTGAGTAAACATATAGTCTCCAAATGTCTGTAAGAATATAAAAACTGCAAAGAGCTATAGAGGTTTGCTTGAATTTGATATCTATACAAGCACTTTGACTAATTCATGACTTGAATTAGAGGATGTGGTCACCATGAGTTCAGTCTGCTACTACCTACGGTTCCTAAAATGGCCAATCATATCATATATGCTAGCTTGTTTTAAAAGTTTCAATTCCCTCTCTAACAAATCCATAAATGTAAAATAGGGATATATGTGCATATTGAAAGTTTAATCATATGAAAACTATGCAGGAAATATATTAATGGCACAACTATAAAAAGACTAATAATATTTGAATCTGTACATTGCTTGTTCACATAAATGGATGATGAAACCTAAATGTGACTTCCTATAGGCGATTTTATTCTATGGATTTAAATGATTTTTTATCTTTAAATGATTTTTATTTTTTTTATACAAAATCTGGGGGTAACCCTTGTTAAAATATATGTACTTATATATTTCGAAACTGTAACTTCAAACTCAAAAAATCAAATTTCAAACATCCCAGAACTCACCCGAGTCAGGTCGAGTCAGGCCGAGTCAAGCCCGAGTTTTGGCAAACCCAGTTTGCCTTGCCGGGTTGACTTGCTGGAGGGCCGAGCTGAGCCGAGTCAGCCGAGTCAACGAGGCGAGTTTTAAAACACTGAAACCTATACATTTATGTATATACACTTTTTAACATGCTATTCCCTCAGGTTGCATCATGGTGGGACTATGGATATCAGACAACTGCAATGGCTAACCGTACGGTCATAGTGGACAACAACACATGGAATAACACTCATATTGCCACTGTTGGTATGGCAATGTCATCTCCAGAAAAAGCAGCTTGGGAGATCTACACGTCTCTGGATGTCAAATATGTGCTTGTTGTCTTTGGAGGTTGGTTACATTTTGTACCTGGTGGGAAATTTGCCTTGATTTCTTGTATTCAGTTTTATTCATAATGCCACTTATGCAGGTCTCGTGGGGTACCCAAGTGATGATATCAATAAATTCTTGTGGATGGTTCGCATCGGAGGTGGAGTGTTCCCTCACATCAAGGAACCTGATTATCTCGTAAGTGGTGATTGTATTGTTATCATCCTCCAAATACCGGTTGATTCAAAATCTGCCTTTGAGATTTTTTGACGTACTTAGGCACTCATATGCTCACATGATATTGTCCGAATTAATGCTTTGGCTTTGTCCTAAGTGGTTAAGTTGTGACAAGGTGCCTTCGGAGGATAAATGGGTTCATTTGTCCTCTGTTTCATGTCTACTGCTTGATCTGATTCCAAACACAGTAAATTTGTCTGTACATGTTGATCAATTTGAATTTTTCACAATGTTAGCTCTAAAAACTGAACTATATATTTTTTCCCTGTTCTTTCTTTTGGCATGTGAAAGAGGGATGGCCATTACCGCATTGATTCCCAGGCCACACCTACTATGCTAAACTGCCTGATGTATAAGCTTTCTTATTACAGGTATGCTGAAATTACTTTGGAATGCCTTTTTGTTCTGCATCATATTGTGAGTTTTTTCTTGTATTTATAGGTTTGTAGAAACAGATGGCAAAGCCTTCGACAGAGTGAGAGGGACCGAGATAGGAAAGAAATATTTCAAACTCACCCATTTTGAGGAGGTCAGATCATTTGTAATAGGATAAATTTATATTGCTTTTCTTTCACTCAGTCTCCATTACAAATTTTATTTCTAACTTTTTTGGATCATGTTGGATAATATTTTCACTAGATTTTTAGAATGCTTCCCAATTTGAAAGACATGAAGGCAGCTGGAGATTTATATAGCAACTTAGTTGCGCCTGCTGTCGCTATTTGTTTATCATTCTTTCTGTGTCTCTTTATGATGAATCTATGGTGAACATCTTTCAATGCATTGGCACATTGTTTTTTCATAGATCTATCTTGTTGGCTCAGGTGTTTACAACTCATCATTGGATGGTGCGGATTTATAAACTGAAACCTCCAAAAAACAGGATTCGTGGGAAATCAAAGAAGTCAAAACAGGTATGGCTTGAATCCCTTATTCTTCATCTGTTGCCATCATTGGAAATTAACTAAGTGATACCGCATTGATCGGTACAGAGTTCAAAAACAAGCCGACCTACCACTCAGAAAATGGGTGGACAAAGGAGGAATCCATGGCACCGGTAACAGAAAATATGTTGGGGGTCCAAGGTTCTTATGTCAGTGTATGTATGAATTGCATGGGCTGTGAAGGCAGTTATGCTTTTGACAGTCCATTAAAAGATTTTGCAGTTTTTTATAAGTTTAGGATGTAGATTAATTTGAGTTTTTTGTCAATTAGTCATAGGAGAGTCATCAGTGTCATTCAAACGAGGATGCAACCGAATATTGATGATCCTTAATTTAGTTCTATAAGATGGAAATGAATATTGATGATAATTTATTTTATAAAATGTCATGGATCTGTTGAGCGCTTGAGCAAACATTGTCTTTAAATCTCAAAATCGAGTGGAATTGGCCTGAACTGACTGATTTGAATTGAATTGCTCTTTTTGCGATTCAAAATGATTTAGGTAGGCCCACCCCCCCACCCCCAGACGAAATTGGGCAATTCTGGCCTGGTTAAACTGTCTGAGGCTGAATTGGCTCCATATAACCTGAATTGACCCACATTAATATGTTACCTTTTCGCCTTTTCCTGTAGATGAACCCAACTGAAACCCCAACCCGAGGCCCCCTTTTCCTTGCTCTTCTATGGGTCAGGATTTCATCATTGGTGCCAGAATCCGAACTGCTATCTGTGTGTGTGTGTGTGTGCGCATTGGCAAGAGCTTGCAGCCAGCACGGCTGCCTCACCTGCCATATCTAGCCGCTGGTGAGCAGTCTTGGGGCGCAAGACTGGTGGCAGCAAGAGCTGGTAGCCGGCAAGGCTTGGGGTGCCGGTACCTAGCCAATGGATATTTGAATCCAAATACGAGTAGATGGTTGGATTCGGTATACCCTTTCTACATTTGATTACGTCCCTATAAGGGCCTGACAGGAGGCTTGATGTAGAAACAACCATTTCAGGCAGCTGTTGAAGTCCATGTTTTAAAACTTACAACTGGGGCACGTCATTATCTTGAGACTATGATATACGGTCTGACAAAAAAGATAATTAAGACCCCAACTATGAGATTTGAACCCTAGACCCCGAAGCCATCACTGATTCCCCATTCATATAAGCACAAAGGAAGCAGATGACTCTTTGTTAAGCCAGAAACCATTACGTGGAAGGAGTCTCATTGTTCACAAAATGGTAGCTTTAGAAGTTTATCTTTAATTCAACAAGCTTAAAAGCTCAGCTACTTCTGGGACCAAGTTGGGTTATTTGCAACAAACTGGTTCTCATTGTGTGCTACCTGTTGCATCTGAGCATTTATATTCCTTGCCTTTTGTTTCTGGGTCCTCTTCTTCCTGTATCCATAGGGTCTTGAAAGTACACAATAAGCCCATATTAATGCAATCTTACAATCTGAACTGAGCAGCAATCTGTTCAATCTCATGATTATCTTGCATCATTTGATTAATATAAGAAAGACACACACCATAGGCAATTTAAATTCAACCGACTTTCCTTGGATTAGTCTTAACTGGGCTCAGGGCAAAGAGCAGCTTGAAAACACCCTTCTCCCCAAGAAATGGGAATTACAGACATCCACACGAACCTTAGCCATGAATAACTAACACCCCTGTCACATTTCCTACAATTACTCATTAGTGCACGAGCTTCACTTGGACCAAGCGTAACTGATAAAGAACATATGCATTCATTAACGAACGCACAAAGGATAAGCTTATAATCAGAAGAACACATAGTAGGTTAGTTCAAGCACACCTCAAGCAACCTGCAGTTAACTGTAAAGAGACATGACATACTGCATCAGGTTGAGAAAATGAAACTTTTCTTTTCTTCAATGAATGCTACCAAAAGTCAGTTGTACCTCATCCTAAATAACCTGAAAAACAGCCCGACAAAAATGATCAAGGTCATCCGAATAAAAGAATCATCACTTCAGGTTGTTCAACGTTCTACAATTAGATTATCCCATAAACTAGATGGGTTAAGGCCAGTTGATTGTGCAACAGTAACGCATCATATAACCCACTAAGGTGCTAGCTCCCTAACTACTGTATGAAGGAACCCTCAAGAATGAATATAAATAGCTCTCTAAATAGTATGCAGTAGATACATACAGAACTTCTCAAGAGTCCTGCAATGAAGCACTCCAAGATGTTACAGTTTCTTTGGAAGTCCATAAGTCTTCTTCAAGAACTTGGTAGCTGCCTCATCATTCCTATAACAAAGAACTCGCAGGATCGTGTTTGGGTCTGATGGTATCCAAGCATCAGGAGTTGGAGGAAGAGGGAGTTTGGATTTTGCAGGACCATAGACCTCTGAGATTGCACTCTTAAACCGCTGGATCAAATCTTCTGTCTCAGCACGGAAAAGAGGAAGGACATTTGTTACAGGTGTTGCCGCCTTCTGGATCAGTTCCTGGGGTAATCCATCCCCATCAGCCAGGTACAATTCTTTGAGGGATCTGAAGTCTTCCTCTATCAATTGAGAATCTCGGCGAGAAAAAGCACGATATGGCCCTCCGGCAAGAAGCACCAGCAAGAACCCATCAAAGGAGGCCTTCATTAAGGCGGTCAGAATGCGAGTACGAACTTTGTTGTGCACTGTACTTGCAATTAACTCAAGGTTTGGCTCTAGTTCCTTAAGGACAGGTTCAATCCTTGAACTTGCTGGTTCCCCAACGTACAAACCATCCCACAGAATGTGACTCAAATCATGGAAGACAACCTTATATGCAGTTGCCTCACAGAGTTGTTGGATTCCTTGATGATAGCCGGCAAGAGAAAGCTCAAACTTGGCTTCTTTCCCATTCAAAATAGATGTGGTAGTAGATTCTGCATTCCTCAAATGAGAAGTTATTCCTCTCTCCAGAACCTCCAACTCTGTCCGGATCTGCTGCAGAGTATTCATGAGAACACATAGTTGAGGCAGACTGAATGAATCATCACCATTCATTGTGCCCACCTGTGATTTCTTTTTTTGCGACATAGGCAACTTCTCTTTTTTCTTAAAAAACCCTAACTTTGAACTAGTTGTACATCTTGTCAGTGCTGGCAGGGTGGGTATAAAACTGCTGCTTGTTCCTGCAAAAATATGGGGCAGATGACATAAGTAGTCACAACCTTATTAAAGAAAACTTTTGCAAGTTTGTTTCATACCACAGCCAGATTTTGCCTTGGATATGTAATGATGAAGACCTCGGTCAAGACCGGATACCAGATCGGGAAGCAATTCTTGATGCATCGGTATTGGAAGCAAAAAGAATGCTTCAATTGTCTCATCCATAATACGAAGAACTTCCACTACAGAGGGTGCAAATCTCTCCTTGTTCGCCCTCGGATTCCAGACCTACAGCAGGCATGGACCTTAGATCTTGCTGTCGTTTGTTCAAAAACCATAACTTTATATATACAAAAATGATAATGCAATCTGAGGAACACTGTTACAAATAGTGATGAGATTGCATATTATATGCATAATGGTTACCATTGTCTGCAACAGGCATAAAGAATAGACATAACAACTATACGATGATCGAACTGTGCGGTTTCTCTTAAGCTACAAATACAACAAAATACATAAAATGTGTATGAATTTACATGCTCAGGAAGAATATTCCAGAATACCTCTTGCTGCAAGTTCCTGTCGACCCATTCCCGCAGTTTATCAGCTCTTATCTTTATCCATGTTTTTGCCAAATTAGCCATTGCAGATTCAGCCTCATAAGGAGGCATCTCACGAATTATCCCCTTTCCACCATCCTCACTATCAACTGAGTCTTCAACAGCAATATTCACTAGGTTCTTCTCTAACTTGTCTGCAGACTTCAAAACTTGGACAGCATCAGGAGTCAACTCTGTCACACCTGACATGAATTGCTTTAGCTCTCTTCCATAGCATGCATGAAGGGTTGCAACAGCCACACCAGCAGCCAAAGGATGCCATCTCTTCAACACAGGACTAAACATTTCTTTTTCATATTTTGCTAGATCACCAATGTCCCTTGCAAGGACTGAAAGAACTGGAGAAGAGTTTGGTTGGTTTCTAGATAACCGCCTGTTTGAATCAACACTTTCCATTTTCTGCATTTTCAACAAAATAAACATTGTTAGGATGTTATTAACTCAAAAAGACCAATAACTCGATGCAGAATATTTTCCATGCTAAACAGAGGAATCAATGGCAGTGTGAACAGTGATTGTACTAACGTTCCAAGTTGATCCTCCTATAAGGGAAAATGGTTAGTGAAATAATTTAGTTACATATACTCACCTGTGCAAAAGCTGTCCGGAGAGAGGATCTAATGTAAGTCTCAACCCTGTTACGCGCTACATCAACTTCTTCCTTCCGCCTGCGACGATACTCACTTGAAATATCTTCAACTAGTATCTTAGCAGACGAAACCCCCAAGGAAACTATGGTTTGCATCAAATCAATGGTTTCTGCCTGAAAGGTGTCATGATAGGCAAGAAGCCTTTTCTCAGCCCAACCCAACATTGAAGAAAGGGTCGAGTTCAATATTTTAGCATAGGATGGGTCCTTTGTTGCCTTTGCATCTTTTGCAACTTCTGCCAATTGATTCTCAGCTGCAAGTAGTAAATCATTTTCCACTTGTCCAGTTGCAATGAATTGACTAAACAAAACCCAAGAAAAACAGAGGTTATGAAGCATCTGATTCATTCCAAGTATCAACCATGTCTTCTTTAATAGATCTAACACCTCATCAAGTTCCTCAATTATTGCAGATTCATCATTACCATCAAAACAAACCTCTAATAGCATCTGGTAAAGTATAAGATTCAAAGGCAGTCCATCTGCCCAGTGGCATGTATCTGAAGGATATCCGTCCAATGATCTGCAAGCAAGAGGCATTATGGCACTTCGCAATACTTGCATTGACTCAGAATTTTTTCCAGTTTCTATCGGTCTCTCTGAAGCTCCTTTTAGAACTTGATGAAGCCTCAACATGGCTGAATCATTTTTTTCCAAAGAAGCAAAAGGATGCAGAAGAAGACCAGCCTCAAGGACCTTCAAATTCCTCACCTTCCAGGCTTCATATTCTTCAGCTTCTGGAAAATCTGAAGCCTTGAATTGCTGTAAGAATTCTAGAGGCAGAACTATTGATTCAATGCGCTTCCCAAGCTGTTACAGGCAATGATCAAAGTTCAAGAATTAATTATGCCAGAAGCCAGTAATATTGAAGAAAAATACTTGATAGAAAAAATAGAAATAGAATTTTCTATCAAATAGACAGGTCTAAAACTCATACACAATCCTTAAGCTGTAAAGACCTGCATTCTGTTATTGACCCCTAATGTTGAAATGAGCAAGTAGGACTGGACAGACAAGGGTCTACACTAAACAATCATCCTACACGTGTTCTCCACCATGGCACCTCTAATTGTTTTTTTTTTAATCTTTGTTTTCCTTAATATAAAATTCCAACATGATGCCTTTTTGTTTCTGGAGAACCTGAAATGCCCTTTTGTCTTCCATTTACATCATATTCAGTTCCCCAGAATTTTGTGGGGCTTTGGTGTCATGCAAGAGAACTATTAGCAGTTCTTATCCTAAACCAAGCACAACTTTGGGCTTTTGTGAATGTACCCACCTATCCAGAAGAAATAAACCAAAACTTTGAAGATTCAGTAGACAGTTACAAAGGCACATAATCCGTCAGTACAAAAAGTTGCGAAATGGATTCCTATTAAAGAACTCAAGCACTATATTATTTTTATTCTTCTGGCTAAATTTGATTTACAAGCATCGAGTTAATACCCAGTGAATTAAATCAAACTAATAGAGAACCATGAGTTGCAGTAAGCCAAATGGAGCACAGAAACCAATGAATTGAAATTATTTAATGAAAAAAGTGATAAGAATATTCGATTGGCTTCACATGTTCTTCATTTTTTTAATTGGGGTTCACAATTTACGATTAACATGCTCAACAGTACAATTGCAACAACTAGTCACCAAAACTTATTAAATTCAAAAGCCAAAACAGAATTGACCTGAAACTAACACATGAACCCTATAACCCAAACCACAATTCAACAAGAGATCAGATTTCTCACTGCCAGACCATTCGGGAAACGTACAAATACACCACAGGAACGACACAGACGCAGCATTTTTTCCGGATTTCAATTGATCCGCAATGAATAGATCATTGGATAATTTCTCAAAGCAATTAAATCAATCAAAACGGCGCAACAACCAACATAACCAGATCTAACAACACAATTCAAAATAGTAGAGGCAGATCTTTCAAAAATATCAGCTAAGAGATTAACCAATCCGAACAAATGAAACAGTTGCGAACAACGAAGATTCAGTAACCAATAAAAGCACCACAATCCAATTCCGATTCAGACTCACCTGTCCAGCAGCGATCCTCAACAGGGCACGGCGAATCCGAGCGTCCTTTTGCTCTGAGATCCTCATCTGAACCCTCATCAGCTCGGCGACCGTCGTCGGCCTCTTCGACGACTTTGCCGGGCTCCCATCCTTGAAAGGGCTCTTCTTGTAGGGCTTCAAACCCAGTGCCTTCTTCACTGTGCTCGCAGCAGTGGAAGTCAATGATCTCTGCAAGGGAGACGAAGAGGGAGAAGAAGTGGAGGAGGACAACGACGACGGTGACGGAGAGAGCGATCTCTCTCTGTCGCCGCTCTCGAATTGAGCAACGTAAGTCAAGGGCTTCCCTCCCGACGGTCTGCACACGACAACGAAGATCTCGTAGGCCGTCTCCTTCAATTCTGAGGGTGAAATCTGGATACCCAATTCACCAAATGGTGAACCAAAATCAGAGACACCATTTTCTGCAGCACCCATGTCTCTCTTCGACCCCCCAACGTTTCTCTCTCTAAAGAAGGGAGCCATCTATAGGGGGTTTAAGAAAAAACAAAAAGAATAAAGTTCTCTCTCTCTCTACTGTGTCTGTTTTCAGTAATATTTTTTGTTGGGTGCCAGAGATATGGAGGATGCCATGGCAGAAACGTGAACGGAGAAGGTGAAAATGAGAATAAAGGTTCCGTGTAAAAGGAATAAATAAAGTGATGAGGAGTAGGAGAACAGGAAACGGGCAGTGTGAAAATGGGGTTCTATGAAATATGTAGTCTAATAATAATACATGTTAGGTAGGCAGGTAGAGGGGAGAAGGGGGATTCGATTGGGCAACATAACGTAGTTGACAGTATGAAGATTGAATTTTGGAGCGGCAGTCGCCAGAGGGAAGCAATAAAGTGATTAGAGGCCCACTAATTTCGGGAAATTGAAAACTTTGAAAATCTGGGGGTTTAGGTGTGATCTTATGAGATGAGTTCATGGAATCTCTTGCACCCGAGGTTGAAAACTTCGAAATTATAATGTGTATGGAGAGAATGTTGACTCTCTCTCTCTCTTCCCATGGAAATTTTGAAACTTTCAATATGACAATGAAAGCATAATTAGCATTACATGAAGCGGCAAAAAATAGTTAAAATTGGATTACATGATTAAAAATGCTTTGCACTCAAAGGAAGGATGAAACGGCTAAAAAATGAGTTAAGAAACTGGGTTTAGTTCAGTTATTAATTTTATAAAGGAGACCAAGAAATGGTCAGAGACCAAGAAATGAGTTCTGAGTTCTTTCCTCTGAAACGGAGTCAGGGTATAGGACCTAAAGGAGACTCATTGTGATTGAGACCCAGGGTCCGATAAAATCGAACCCACATTGGAGTTTTTTAAATAGTATTCGTAAACATAATTTCGCATGTTCTGAACATCTCTCTCAAAAGAAGCAGCTTCTGTTGGCATAATTAAAAGACGAAATTGTTTTTGTTTTTTTGGTGGGGAGAGAGACAGGTTCAGAGTTTTACTGTGGAAGACGTCTCTTAAACGCAGTTTTGTTAATGTAGTTTCCATCTATAGCAATGAAGTGTGGAGAGAAAGTTCTAAATATCTGACCGAATCCTCTGTTGACCGCTCTTGGTTCCAAGATTAAGAAAAAGAAAATTCTATGGCAAAATCCTTGTTCCTTAGGAAGGAAGACAACTGAGAAAACTCAAAAGGGAATGCGCGTCTTATTCTTTGAAATTGTGCGACACTTATTGATTCTGTCATTCCTCTGAAAACGAAGAATTTAAAGGCATCTTACAGGCTTCTTTCTATTTTTTTTTTTTTTTGAAAGTCAAGCTGACCCCTACCAGATATCTCTTAAACCCCATGTAGGGGAAGTATTCGAACCTAAGCCTTCAGCTTGGCACATGACCCCGAGATACCAATATGATTGCCCTCCATCAGGCCTTGGGCCCCACAACTAACAGGCCCTGTTCCCAAGATGGAGGGTGATCAAATGCTTAATGCACAAATATTTGTGCAATCATATGATCTTTTAACCCTCGGTAGTTTGGCTTCTTTCTATCTTATTTAATGGAAGGTATGGTTTTATTTATTGACTTTCATTTGTTTATCCTTGGCCACTTGTTCTATGGACAAAGCCAACTTAGTGTGCAGCAAGAAACCTGCAAGAAAAAAAAATCAAAGTAAGCCAGCATATTAAATAAATTATTGCTCAATCTCCAAATAATGCAAAATGGTCAGTTGCTTTTGACAGCATTGGAATACTACATAATTGGGTACAACTGTCCTTCAAGCTTCTAGTTTTTTTTTTCATGACAAAGAAAAACCTTCATTGAGAACTGGGTATGGCCCACCACCCTGCCAAGTAAAACTCCAGGTTGAGACCAGCCAGCCTTACGGACGGCAGCTCCGACGACATGAGAAACCAGCGCGGGTGGTAAGCTTCTATATATTGATGTCATAACACATTCACTATAAAGACTTAAATATCAATATCCCCTGTGATTGATTTTATTATGAATCTTGCATTTATAATTACCAACTGGTTTTTTTCTTCCTTCAAAGTAATATTAGAAAATTTTACAAAAAAGCTGCCTAACATTTGGATTCTTACATTCACACATAGTGACAAACGTTTAAAACGGCAAAATCTCATTTTTCAAAAACTAGCGAGAATTTGAATTTTTTTCATAAATCTTGCATTTTTTGGCAAAATCTTGGCAATAAAAAAATAAATTAAAATATATATATAATATTTTTATAAGAAAATATTAATAAAAATTCTTTAAAAATAAAAAACACATGATTTTCATGATAAATAGCTATTTAAAACATAAATATTGCATTTAAATCATGGTATTTATGTTTTCCATAAATCTCGTGATATTTTAAAAATCTCACAAGAAATTGCCGTTTTAAACTTTCAGGCAATTTCTCATGCTATTATCGCAAGATTTTCATAAATCTCGTGATATTTGTCACTATGCATTCACATACTTTGCTTGAGGTATAAATTGGCATTTTTGTCATTTACTTATCCATCATGTGTCATCTTATAGTACTTTTGTAACGTCCCAAAATTTCAACTTGGAAAAACCTTAAATTTTTAGAGTAAACTTTTTTTTTAAATATTGTGCAAAGTGGAAAAAACATAAGAGAGAAATAGTTGAAAATTCTGAACGGGTTACAGGATGAATCAACACTTTTTCAATACATTTACAAAATGAGGCCAAAAGGTATATATTATTACACTTTACAAATTGTCCCAAATAAGAGATTTCCCAAAGCCAACTGGCAAGATTGCTGAGTTCTAGTGTGTGAGTTCAATTCTTCGTTGTACATCAAGCCTCATCACCTGTATTCTCATAAAACGGGGTCAATACTCTTGCGAGTTTGTGAGATAAACCATTCACAATATACCATTTTCAGAAAAATATGAACATGATAGCAAACATGACATGAATCAAAAGTACGTAGCAGAAACATGCAACCAATGTATATGTGCATGTGAGCATACATGTGCATTGTGCGACAAATACGAGAACTAGTAATGTAACAATACAAAACAATGTGCATCATGATAAGACAGTTAGAAACATTTAACTAAGATAAGGCATCTCTAGAAACGTATCACAAGACATGTAAAAGTATTCTCTTGCTTACTCCTTTGGGTACACAAAGGAAACTCACATAGGTAACGAATTCAATCTGTATTCTTTAAGGTGAGCCATTTTGTGAAATGGGCAACCTGGCAGTTATCATAAATATGCTTATCTAGCAACATTCCCTCCTTCCGAGGTACTTAGGTCCATCTGGCCTTGTGTTCTCCACAGGGCAACACGAACAACGTACAAAGATCTAGCTCGCCCAATCACGTGCTTTAAAACAATAAATGTCAAAGATGACTATTTCATCGATGGAGGCAACATAACATCATTTATGTCTTAAAGGTATTACTACATGTGAGCTCACTCACAAACGTGGGACAATCGTCCATCGCAAACATATATGGAGTTCAACATTATCAACTGAGAAATGTGTCAATACCCTACAAAGTGTTCGATTCCCAACCCTTTGTTGGGATACAACAAGTGCGCAGTGTGCGACATATTTCAATGTGGTGCCAAGAAGTGAAATCAAATAATGATCAGAGATAACACACATGAGCTAAGTACAACACATGATGATATGCTTCAATAAGCAATTTATGCCATGTAATCATGATGTGCCAAGGTGCGAGTGTAACGACGTACAACGTATTTTCATTAACTATGCACATGTGTAAATTTGTAGCATTTATGTACGTCACATACAATCCGTATTACAATACTACAACCATGCTAGGCTTTGACGCCAAAAGAACACTTCCATAATTTATGCCAAGAGGTAAATACAGCATACATATGTGTTACATATGATCCATAGCACATTCATGTCAATATGTTGAAATGATTTAACTATGCCAAACCCTATTGCTTAATCTATTCCGGAATGAGTGATACAAAAGAAAATACATGAAATTATTATTTATCGGCAACAAACATGCATTTTAACTCTGTTCCTCATAATTCCATCATACCTTTAATGTGCACACTATTACAACACTTGAACTTTTAGACTTAAAGGTGAGTGACAATGCAGAAATGCAATGCCAACATCTATTAACAACTAACACGATAAAACACTGGGCAAAAGTATATGTGTTATAATCAATGGTATGCAACTTCATCACACATTAGCAATGAATTGATGCTAATATAAAAAACAAGAACTCTATATATGTTGCTGCAACTACATTCAAGAGAGAATGACCTCATTGAAAACACAACCTGTAGCCATTCCATACAATGGTTCTGGCAAAAATGGCCAGCATGCTGCCCCTTTGGGGTCAATGTGCGGTAGCCACAAACAGCCCAGGTCTGAACTGACTGGTCTGTCATGAACAAACTGGTCCCCATGAGTGGGGGACCCAGCAGGACAAGTGATGGTCTGATCCAGGCCAGACCCACCTGCTCACGAGCCACGGTGCCATGGGGCACCACTCATAGCAGGGCCCGATTGGGTGACCTTGCTGAACTAAAATGCACAACAGGTCTGGCTGCAGGGTGGCTGCAACCGATCTGCTGCAGGGACCCAAACCGCCTGAACCAAGTGGGCTTGGTCCAGGGGAAAGCCACAGGTGTGGGTGCGGCTGCAACAGGCTGGACTGCCTTGGCACCTTTGGTGTCGGCAGTCCGCCGAAACCGAGAGGAAAGGGGGCATCATTGGGTGCCCACGACCTTGCTACAAGGTGTAGCAGCACCCAACAGTCCAACAAGCATGCTGGACCCGAAAACAAAAGAGAAAGAGGAGGAGCCTGCGGTGAGCCCGGGCTAGCCGAACCGGCCAAACCGCGACCCCACGCAGGCGGTCCAGGTAGGTCTGAACCATGGTTCAGACCATTCCTAGCAGTGTTGTGAGAGGCGTACGCCTCAGTACCTGAAGCATACACCTCAGAGGCGAGGCGCACGCTCAAGGTACTGAGGCGTTGCTGTGATGCGCAAATTGCCCCTCATCAACCTCCGGAATCCCCTCCTTCTTCCCCAAGTCTTCCTCTTCCGCCCGATTCGTCAGTTGTGCTAACCCCAAGTGTCGGTGGATCCACCGCCACGTGCCGGCCAACTGCTCCTCCGCCGCTCCCTGTCCCCCGTACATCCTCCTGTCCAGCTCCGGCATCACCGGTGGTGGCCTCCTCTTCTCCGATATGTTGTCGCTGCCGGGGAAGCCCCCGGTGGCGAACTTCGTCGTTGTCTACTCAATCTTCTCCAACCACCGGACGACCGGCATAGGTAGTTTCAGACGTGGGGCCCCCTCGCTTCTGTACCAGTTGGGCGCGCGGTCCTTCTCCTACTGCCTCCCCTCCCACCGCTTTGCTTCTGTACCAGTTGTGAGAGACGTACGCCTCAGAGGCGAAGCGCAGGCTAACGCCTCGCTTCGCCTCATTGCATTTAACAACCTTGATTCCTAGTCCACCCTCATCCGCACCAGTCCAGCAACTAAAAGGTAATTGGGCTTGGTCCGGACGCTCCCCGACCACTCACAAAACCCTAAAAGGAAAGGGGTTTCTAAAAGGAAGGAAATGGCAGCCCATGCTACTCGGAGCAAGGGGCCATTTCTGACCAATCGAATGTCCAAAAGCCTCGGATGGAAGCTCCCCATGGCCACGAAAAGAAAAACCATGGAGAAACTCCACCACAACGAGGAAAACCCCACGAAAAACAAACATGCATATACGAGGAAAGGAAAAAATCGGGCATGTGAAGCAAACAACAAATAACGAAATAAAATATAAGAAGACAATTTTTTTCTTTTTTTACCTCTAATCTGCCTCCCTTACGCACCTATCGAATGCAATAGGGTGGAGGTTTCATGGTAGCATGCTATACAACAGTAATTTTCCAACTAAAATGGTACAAAAAGAAGAAAAATCTCACATTGCTTTCGGATTTGGTTTGAGGAAGGGTAAGAGGACGTCTTTTCTTGCTTGGAAATGAAACCCACATCAACTCACACACACAACCACACTAGCCACACCCGAAAATTCGGTGGGAAGGAGAGGAGAGAAGAGAAAGAGAGAGGGAGAGCTCAAAAACGTCTAGTTTTTTTGGCTCCCTCTTTTTTCCAAAAGTCTTTATACTATTGCATGCAAAATAGATGGCTAAGATTTCTTAGAGAGATCCAATGGTTGAGAGGATCTACACTCCCCTTTAGGCGGTGGCAAGAATGAAATTTTCTTGCATGACCGCCCAAGAGCCACACCTTCACACCTATTCAAATCTCCCTTTTAAATATCACAAAAGTGCCATGGGGTGCAGTCTCATGCACCCCTTGGAAATCGCCTCTCCCTCATGATGATGCCCCATGCATTATCATGAGGCCTTGAGCCAAGCATTGGGCCAATCATGGCCTTCTTTTTTAAGCCTCCTGCACTTCTTACAGAAGTGCCACCGCCCAGCCTGGTCAACGTGACCAGCTGATCTTCAGGGTTATCCAATGTCCAAATATAGGTCGACCATGGGCTAGGGTCGACCCCCTAGTCAGACCCAAGCCCACCTACGAAGGGCAATTCAACAGAAACTCAATTATAACCCAAAATCCAAAAATATATTCTAAATTAATGTTCTTCGTGAAAAAACCATCTTCGGTGTAACACATACTCCTTTAAAAATACATTCTTTATTAATTTACATAAAATGATAGGGTTTTAAAATCATTTAAATTCTTTGATTTGAGATCTGATTGATCTTATACAATTTGAATAGAATTTAGGGTTTTGACGAATAATGCATTGCAATACACATACATATGCATTTGTTTTAATACACACACACATATATATATATATATATATATATATATATATATATATATATACACACGAATGTTCATACATACATATGCGTATACATATGTATATACGAATATATAGATAATTGCATTATAAAATTTCATCTTGTATCGGATAATTTTTTCAAAAAAATCACGGGTCTTACAACTTTTGCTAAACAAATCTCTTTGAAAGGTACGTTACAAAAATAGGCAGTTAAATGTAATAAGTAAAATGTTTGGTTCTTTTTATAAATGGTGAATAAGTTAGGCAACTTTTTGTAAACGGTTCATGCCGTTTTCTGAAGTCACCATCAAGTAAATGCACAACACGTCTCTCCTGCTCTTCAATATTGTTGCAAAAAATTTAGCAGATATATTCCCCATTTCTCAGAACTGAGATTCTGAATATCTGATGCAGAGGGAGTCCATGATACTATACTCATGACCTTGATTCTACAGTTTTGGGTTTGAACCATGCACTTAATGATTTAGTTTTACTAAGTAGATCCTTCTATAGATGCAGAGTTTAGTTGTGGAGATCGTCCAATGCACAGATTCAGTAGGTCGACTAAAGAACAAAGGAAGTTTAATCCTTCATTTTCTCAGTTGGATCTGAATCCAGTATAGCTAAACCGGTCTATGCACAGCTACCATCATAAGATCCAGATCCTAACCCATTTTCATGATCTAGATCCAGTTTAGCTTTGAGATTTTGAAAACCCTAATTGTTATTTGGTTGCTTTTGCTTGATTTCAATTTCAGTGTATAATTTCTATTAGTTTTGATTCCGATTGACGGGGTTCATGAAAGATCATCATGTTCACTGCATCATATTTTGGTATTTTGATTGTTTTCCTCGATAATTGCTCTATTGCAAAGGCTGAGGAAGGTTCTGTTGTGGGTAATCAAGTGCATTTGGAACTGTTGGCACCCAATTTTTTTTTTTTAGGTTTCCAACTAACTTGTATGTTGGCCTCTGACACATTAGAGTCACTTCAATGACTCATCAGAAATGAAATGGTTTGTTCAGATGCTAAAAACTATGGATGTTAAAAGGATTTTCATTGCAAAGAACGAAATACTTTGTTAAGGATATGAAATCTTTTGTGTATGGTCGATAGCAATTCTCAGCACAATTCCATCAAATGTTTTTTTAAAGTTGAAAGAGACTTTTTCATAAAACCTCACAAGAGGCTCAATAACGTTTCATAAACATTTTAGAATATTTTTTAATCAAATCTGTTTTCAGCCATATTTAGCTTAGAAAACAACATCCTCCAAATATTTTCATAAAAAATTAGAGGTTTCAACCTTTCTAACAAAAATGACATTGATCTGCTGATGGAGAGTGAAAAGTCACAAGTGAAGCAAGTTTACAAAATAATTGTTTTGAAAAGTAAGACCTATACTGTTTTATTGATCCAGCCGTGCACCCAGACGACCTGACAATGTACTTACTGGACTCACTCGGGTCAGTTTTAACTGGATCTGGATCTGGATCCGATTCATTGGTGACCGAATTCCTATAAATCCCCCCTCACCTCTCTCTCTCTCTCTCTCCTGTGTTTATCTATAGCTCCAAGGGACTCTGGGCCAGCTACTCTTCTTCGAGCTCGAATTTTAGTGGCGGTGAGTTCCCTCCGTCTCTCTTAAATTTGAATTCTTGTTTTGCTATATATCTAGGTTACGATCTCGTAATGAAATTTGGGCTTCAACTGAACAATCTTAGGTTGAATTTTATTCTCTGTTGTTCATCTTATTACCTTGATAGCATGCTCATTTGAAAATTCAGGGTTTTTTCCCATCGATATTAGGTGAAATTTTGGATACCCACAACCTATTTTTCGTTGTACCTTGAGTATTTGTTGGTCTACTTGATTCTGCAAAGTGTAGTTTATTCATGAGAAGACATTTCTTCTTTAAATTTTTTTCTTTTTCATGTTACAAATCTCTTAAGGTTTATGAATTTTGGGTAGTTAAGATCTTTTTCAGAAGTGTAATCATTTAGCATGAAACCGGTAACCTTTGATTATTTATAGAGAAACTTTTTCTTTTCTAGAAGCATTGCCATGTATGTGAAACCCTATATAATTTGTCTCTGATGTAAAGTTGTAAACAAAGTTTTTTTTCCTCCTTTTTTACCTGTTTCTTGTTGGAACTTAAGGTTCTAGAATTTCTGAATGTTGCATGGTGATAGGATTTGGTTGAGAAATGGCAGCAATTGGAGATGATGAATTGGGGTTGGTGCTGGAGAGAATTTCTAACAAGAGTGATAGGAAATCTTGTTCTCAAGTATGCAAACAATGGTTTCGGGTTGAGGGATTGACTCGAACAGTATTGAAAGTGCTTGATCCTAACATTCTGCGCTGTTTCTTACCGAGGTTCCCGAATTTGGCAGTTTTGGAAGTGGGGAAAGGGTTGCTTGATACTGATCTTGGGTTCATAACAGAAGCATGCCCTAATCTTCGGGTGCTTAACTTGAATCTTAGGCAGACACAGCAGGTGTTCGATTCTTTTGGTGAAATGGTTCTCAATGATCTTACTGATGATGGGGTATATTCAGTTGCTATGGGGTGTAAAGGTTTGAGGAAGATGTACCTTAGAAGAAGGAAGGGAATTGGCAATGCCAGCGTGATCGTTTTGATCAAAAATTGCCCAAACATCACACATCTAGAACTCTCATGGTGTAGTAGGATCACAGACCACGCCCTTCAAGCATTGGGGACTGCATCCTCATTGGAGGTCTTGAATCTGCATGGTTGCTCACTGATCACTGACTGTGGCTTGGATTCTTTGGCAACTGGTTCTTCAGCAAGAACTTTGAAAAGGTTAGACCTTGGCGAATGTGACCAGATTTCAGATATTGGTGTCTCTGCTCTGCAACAGTTATGTAACCTAGAGGTGTTGAATCTGGCAGAATGTGGACCAAAAGTGACAGATATAGGGGGAATATCAATATCAGCCATTCATTGCCTCAAGAACATTGATTTTTCATGGATGATTAACATCTCTGATGCAACACTCATTGCCATTGCAAATAATTGTCATCATCTTGTGATGCTGAACTTAACAGGATGTGAGTTGATCACCGGATCTGGGGTGCGGTGCTTTGCGACACACGAGTCACTGGAAATTCTTATAATGTCTTCATGCTACAATCTGTCTGCTGATGATGTAGAGTACACAGTCCTCGAGTGTAGGACATTGAGGTGTGTGGGATTGGATAAAGCACTAAAAGGTTGGATGTCTAGGGAGATGGTTGCAAATATTACCAAACATTGTCTAATCGAATGGAGGTGAGTTGGTGCAAGTTTTAGAACTCTCTTTTTTGCTGTTTTTTTTTTTAAATAGATGAGCAATTGGGCATTTGTATGTCTGTGTGGTCATGCATAATTGAAAATGTGTTAGCAGCTGTGTGTGTGTGTGTATATATATATATATATATATATATATATATATATATATATATATATATATATATATATATATATCTGTTATGGGAAAAATAGAAATAAAAGGTTTTCTCTTATTGATGTAGTATATCAATAGAGCCAAACTAGTCCAGTTTTCCTTGCCTCTTATTCATGTGGCACATGCTGAACAGAGAAAAACTAGTCCTCCATCAGGATGAGGATTCAACTGGGCTGCCAAACCTATCCAAAGCCTTAGCAAAGGCACAGTTTCCATGGATTGAGATTGCAATATCAGCTGCAATTTTGTGATGATAATAACTAGTTCATGTTTTGCGAATTGGAGTGGCTGCTATCTATTTGTTTCGTTTCATAAATCTGAAAAGTAGATGACTTATCAACCAGGTAGTGTAGAGACCTTGCCTGTTTTGGTACTTTTTTTTTGTAATATCATTTTTAATTTTCCTTTTTTTTCGAGAAGGAAAAAGATTATTTATAAAGAAAATGGCTAACAAGCGAGGGAGAAAAGGTGATGAGAGGTCACCAAGGGGAGCATAAAACAGATAAAAACAATCCATATAGCATGGAAAGGTCATTACAGCTGAATTTCAGACACCTTAGGATCAGGTTGTGGAGATGAGATCAAATATGGGGCCCCTCTCCGATGCAGATTTGAGTCAGGCCAGACCACTTTCACTGAAAAAGGGGCATCCTCTTGAATTGAAATTCCTGGTACATTCATTATAATCAACAGTAGTAATTGTCTCCTTATGACCAAACCCTTGAGGTAGGGATGTAAAAGGTCAGGATTCAGGTCAGATATCCTACTGAATCCATATCCATTTAGTCGGATTGGGTAGCCAAAGTCAGATCTGGATTCAATATTAAGTTTTGCACTTGAATCCTATTAAGATCCCAATCTGAATATATGTAAATGTCCGTTTTATGGTAGTCTGGTCCGGACTCGGTTGCAACTGATGCCCATCCGACTCCAGTTCCAATTGTGATATATCCAATTAGGTTGGACATGGTAATGCTTAGATCCAACCCAAGTCTGAACCTTTTACATCCTTACCTTGAAGAGATACTGTATTAGCTCTGCCCATCATCTAGTGCTCCATTGCTAATGCAGCTGGACGGTGCTTAGCAATGGAGATTCCCTACCTATAATTAACATAATAATTGGTATGATTTTCTTCCTCCACCTAATGTGCTTTTATTTTCATAAAAGGGACAAAAAACTTCTTTATCTACCTGATGCGTGTATGTGTTTTTTTAAATAACGAGAAACTACTGTTATGACAGGTGTCCGGTTACGGCCAAGGGCACGTTTGAAAGCAGGAAAATATCTCATATGAAAAGAACATTTTGAAGTTTTGATTTGAGAACTTTTCTTTGAGAAAAAAATTCTCTTGTTTGTGTGACATGAGAAAACTGGATTAAAAAAATGCGTCTGCTTTGATATGGGTGAGGGCTGCCCTCAAAACTATAATTTTTTTTATAGGAAAAATTCCTGTCTTTTGAGATGGATAAATTCTTCCTATCAAAATCAGGGCAAAATAAAAACAAATCTGTTAAAATTATGGTATACTAACCACGATGGGATTCCTATTCCCATCGTGGTCTCTTTAGGAACCTATTCGACTTGGGTTCCTTCCGGATCATGGCTCTATCCTTGTAACTGCCTGGCCTTATCACCTTATAACTGACGATAAGGGTTACAGCATTCTAACCCATCCTGCCTATCGCCCCCTGTAACCCTTTATTAACACCTCTTGTATCTCATTGCTATGTGTGACATTAGTAATATAATCATTTGTTTCTCTGTCTGTGGACGTAGGCCAAGAGCTGAACCACGCTAAATCTCGTGTTATTTCTTGTCTTCTCTATTTTATCATGGTATCAAAGCAAGTTTGAACCTGCCCGTGACTGCTTCAACTCGCATTCATAACCACCGACTATGGCAGAAGGAGAGAACGAGTCCAGTTCTCCCGCGTATGGCTTATCAAGGATGGTGGATGCAGGAACAAAATCCGACCCTCAAGATTATCATCGTTTCACTCAATGGATCCAATTACTTGTCCTGGTCGAAATCAGCTACTCTCTTCCTTAGTTGGAAGTCTAAACTTGGATTCATCAACGACAAGATCGTTCCTCCGAAACCCAAGGACCTTACCTACGAAGAGTGGGAATCTGGGAATCACCTCGTTATGTCCTGGTTGTTAAACTCCATGGACCCAAGCATTGTCAAGGGTTTCCTATTTCTCGATACAGCTAAAGACATATGGGAATCCCTGAGAAATATTTACGGTGAGCAAAATAATTTGGCCAGACTCTATCAACTTCAACAGGACATCGCGCTCCTGACTAAGGAAGACAAGCCGTTTCACTCTTACCGCAACTCGCTATGTGCCATGTGGGACAAAAGAAATCTCTATTGTCCCATCACCAATGACATCGATTTTATCAAAAGGCGCATCGAAGAAAACAAAGTATTCAAAATTCTAGTTGCACTCGAACAGGACTACGATCACTTGAGAAGTCAAATCCTTATGTCCAGAGAGCTATCCCTCTTTAACGAAGTTTGCTCCATCATCCAACGTGAAGAAACACACTGCAAGGTAATGGGATCTACTCCCATACATCACATTGAAAGCCACGAGAAAACCTCCTTCTCCAGCCGCTCCAAGGACACATCGTCCAGAACACTGTCTGAACTCATGACTGGTGAGAACTCTTGTAGCCACGTAAGACCCTGCTACAGCCATTGCAAAAAACTCAAACACCTAAAAGAAAAGTGATAGGATCTTCATTGTCGCCTTAAGCAACAAAAGGTACATAACAAAGGGTCAAAGGCAGGAACCACCATGGACAACCTTACGCAACTTCTTCAGCAAATTAATAAATCCAAGCTCGCGGCCTTGCTAGAAGGTCAACAAAAGAAACTTGTAGTTTACATATCCGCCCTTGGTTCTAAACTCATTAGTTGCAGGTGGGTCATTGATATTGGTGCCACTAACCACATGACAGGTAAGGTAGATCTACTCTCCAATCTTTGATCCGCCAACAAGGGTCCCGTTAGTATTGCTAGTGGAACGCAGATGCTGACCCAAAGTGTTGGTGAGGTCTCCCTCCTTAATGGGCCGAGTTCATCAGAGGCCCTATATATTTCCTTTTTTTGCTCTAGCCTCATGTCGGTTAGCAAAATTACGGAAAGTCATAACCGCATTACTATTTTTTCCTCTAAGCATGTGGTGTTTCAAGATCTGAGCACGAACAAGGTGATTGGTAGGGACATGCGGTAAATGGGCTCTACCTCATCGATGCAGAAAATAGGGCTCACACCGCCTACAAAGAGAACAACATGGACAAGAAGTGACACATTAGACTTGGACACCCCTCGCACCAAACTTTAAGAAGGATATTCTTCGACATACCTCCACCTCAGCACTCATGTGATGCATGGTAATACTATAAGCAAAACAAACTTTTGATTTCCTTATCTGAGTCTAAAACTGATGAATTTTTTTCCCTTATTCACTCTGATGTATGACGGCCGACCCCTATTGAATTTTATTCTAGCTATAGATATTTCATCACTTTTTTAGATGAATGCTCTCACGCCATATAGGTATATCTGTTCAAACACAAAGATGAAGTTTTTGAAACTTATAAAAAATTTCAAAACATGCCCCAACCCCAGTTTAATGCCAAGAGCAAGACCTTTTGCTCTGATAATGGGACAAAGTACATCAACGACAAGTTCACTTAATATCTTACCAATCATGGCATCACCCACCAGACCAGTTGTATCGGCACACCCCAGCAAAATGGAGTTGTGGAATGCAAGAACAGGACCCTCCTAAATATAGCTAGAGCCCTCATGTTTCACATGAATATCCCTAAACGCTTCTGGTCAGACGCCATATCCACAGCCTGCTATATATCCAATTGCCTACTAAGCCAAGCCGTCAACTGCATGATCCCCTTGGATATGATCAGGGGAAAGAGCGTGTGTTTGGATGCAAGTGCTTTGTCCATCTACAAGAGTGATATAGAGACAAATTCAAAAAAAGAGTGGCCAAATGCATATTCTTGGGATACTCTTCCGTCAAAAAAAGATATAAATGTTATGATCCCGTAAACAAAAGGTTTTTTCTCTCTCGGGGTGTCGAGTTCTTCGAGGACAAACCCTATTACCAAGATAAAGACATGCCTACCTATGACATCGACCTTCGGGGGGGCAAACATTGCCAAATACCGTACCGGCTCTACGTGCCATTGACATCAGTGAATGTCCCCTCACCAAAACTATCGATGTCGCACCTTCAGAGCCTCCCAACACTGACATCTCCACCACTAGGGGTACCATGACACTTGTCGAGACACTCGAAGAAAGCATTGTCATACCTTAGAGATCTGGCAGAACTACCAGACATCCCAGTAGACTACATGACTTCTATACCTACTTTGCCTCTGAGTCTACTGATCATTTGATTGAAAGACACATATCCTTTGACAGATTCTCCAATGCATATCTCTTATACTTATGCAGCATGTACTCCAACACGGAGTCATCCACCTTCAAGGAGGCCAACACACAGGAAGTATGGAGGACAACCATGGATGAAGAACTAGTAGATCTACAAAAAAATGGCACTTGGGAAATTGTTACTCTCCCTCCTGGCAAGAAACCAGTGGGTTGCTGATAGACCTACAAAATTAAGTATTGCAATGATGGTGTCATTGAGTGTTACAAGGCAAGAGTCGTTGCGAAAGGATACGCCCAGGTTGAAGGTATCGACTACAATGAGACCTTCGCTCCCGTCGCCAAAATGAATTTCATCATAATTCTCTTATCTGTTGCAGTAAACCAAAGATGGCCTCTATATCAGCTCAATGCCAAGAAAGCTTTCTTACATGGAGAACTAAAAGAGAAGGTTTACATGGAGCTTCCACCCGGGCATAACAACGAGGGCAACAAAGATCTAGTCTGTTGTTTAAAAAAGGCTATATATGGTCTCAAGCAGTCATCCCAGACATGGTTTGCGAAACTAAGTGATGCACTCACACAATTCAGCTTTCATAAAAGCCCATCCGAGCACTCAATGTTCAGCAAAAAGAGCACTACGGGCAGAGTTATCATCCTCACTCACGTTGATGATATCATCATAACGGGCGACAACCCCGAGCTGATTGACGTCGTTAAGATTCACCTTCGTCAAAAATTCAAGATCAAGGATCTCGAAAAGTTTTATTATTTCCTCTACATAGAAGTCACGCAGTCTGGCAATGAAATATTCCTTTTCCAAAGAAAGTATGCCATGGATCTTCTTTAACAAGCTGGTATGCTCGAAGCCAAGCCCATCAATACACACATCGACCAGAATCATAAGGTCAGCAGGGACAATGGTGAACCCATATGTGATGTCAGCAATTTTCAGAGACTCGTCGAACACCTGATTTACCTCACTATCACAAGACCAGACATCACATATTTGGTTAATCTCATCAGCCAGTTTATGCATGACCCCAAGGTTTCCCATTTGGCTATTGTTCATAGAATTCTAAGATACATAAAGTCATCCCCTGGCAAAGGCATTCTCATGCATAGGAACGGTGACACTGAGATCATGGGGTACTCAGACAAAGACTGAGCAGATGACCGCTATGACAGAAGGTCGACGTCAGGGTATTGCACGTTCATGGGAGGCAATCTAGTTACATGGAAAAGCAAGAAGCAAAACATTGTCGTTAGATCCAGCGCGGAAGCTGAGTACCAGGCTATGGCCTCTGTATCATGCGAACCCATCTGGATAAAGGCCCTCCTCAAAGACGTGGGTTTCTCCAACGATGAGCCCATGCAGCTGAAGTGTGATAATCAAGCCGCCATACACATTGGAGTGAATCCGGTCTTTCATGAACGGACTAAGCACATCGAAGTCGATTGTCACCTTGCGAGAGAAAAAATCCAATCAGGGGTCATATCCACCACGCATGTCAGGAGCGTCGACCAGCTAGCCAACGTCTTCACGAAAGCTGTCAGCGGTGATAAACTTCAAGATGTCGGAGTCAAGTTGGGACTGATCAATATGGAGCCCCAACTTGAGGGGGAATGTTAAAATTATGGTATACTAACCACGATGGGATTCCTATTTCCATCGTGGTCTCTTTAGGAACCTATTCGACTTATGTTCCTTTCAGATCACGGCTCTGCCCATGTAACTGCCTGGCCTTATCACCTTATAACTGATGATAAGGGCTACAGTATCCTAACCCATCCTGCCTATATTAGCACCTCTTGTATCTCATTTCTGTGTGTGACATTAGTAATATGATCATCCGTTTCTCTATCCGTGGACGTAGGCCAAGAGCCGAACCACGTTAAATCTCGTGTTATTTCTTGTCTTTCTCTATTTTATCAAAATATTTATTTGAAACAAATGGAAAAGTTGTTAGATTTGCATTTTTTCCTAGCATTTTCCCGTTTCTAAACGTGCCCTTGATGTATTTTGCACTCTTGAGAGGTTTTCTTTCCCTATTTAATGTGTTTTACGTTCTTAAGAAAGAGATTTTCCACAGCTAAAGGACAACAAATGCACAGTTGCACCACACGAGTGAGAAACCTATAGTTGCATGGTTACCCCTTAGCTTGTAAACTAACTGTAAATGGGTTAGATGATTGATTGATCCAGTGATTATCAATCCTAAGTAACTGAACGCAGCCTATGCTCTGTTTGGGAGCAGGTCACCGAAGGAGTTGGGATGTAACCAGAGATGGTTATCTGGCACTGAAGATAAAAATTTGACTGACGTTTGGGAGAAGGAGGTGAGATATTAGGTCGAGAATCAGCCGACTCCAACTCCTCCAAATATACATTTGAACTCCCCTTAGAAAGATGAGGTATTTGTGATTATTGGATTCACAAGGATTCCGGTGAGTCCCCTAAAAATAGGTTGTTTCAAAATTTTGACAACATTTACTACAGTAAATGCTCCATTTACTGTGCCACTTACTTTGTTGGTTTATTTACTCAAATACCATGCTATGGGTTTTCAAACATGTTGAGAAATCATAAGTAATTAAAAGCCTGAATCCTTGAGACTCTGTTTGGGAAGCTGTGTTGGAGGGAGTTGCAAGGAGTCGGGAAAAGTAGAACAATTAATTAAAGAAAAATGGATTTAAGAGGAGTTATGGACTCCCTCTTTTGTTTGGAAGCATAGAGAACTCTTTCAAAGATACAGTCTTGCAAATATTCCTTATTTATCACCATGTTTGGAAACCTGTAGCATGGTATTTGGGTCAGGTTAGGGCCTATATATATAATGTGCATCCATGATTCAACATCTAACAAGATATCTTTAATATTATCACCTTAGGATTTTCAATCGTATGTATATATACACATTTAGTTACTTTGAAATTACCAGTTTAAAAATGCCTATAATCCCAAATGCAATATGTATCAATGCATAAAATGAGTTTCCTTTGCACTACCCAAAATCACATGAGTGTCTCACTATGCAAAAGTAGCTTCAAAAATATTAAATAAGGGTCCTACACAATTAAGTTTAAACAGTTTCATTGAACCCCAGGCCTAACAACCCAAACTTGAAGTCGAAATTCTAAAAAAAATGCATTTAGGTGCCTTAAGAGTCAACTCATCTGATTATGAGTCAGACTCTTCAATACCTATGAGTTGACTCATAACCTAAAGGGTCAATTCATATATTTATGTGTGGACTCTCAATATTCATGAGTCGACTCATAGCCTAAAAGGGGTTAACACTTATGTTCATGAGTCGACTCTCTACTTGAAGTGAATTGACTCACTGCCTACAGGAGGTCGACTCTCTGCCCCCAAAACCCATTATAGGATTTTAAAACTGAGGTGAGTCAACCCTCATTAGCAAGGGTAGACTCTTGAGGACAGAATAGATGCAAGACCATGTTAGAGTTTATTCCTAACAAGTAGTAATCAACCATAAACTGAGCCAAACCAAAAATCTTAATTTCAAAACAACAATCTTCAACGTAAATTCATGGATTCACATGATAAAACATGAGATAGACAGTTCTAACATGAATTTCTATAAGAAATACATTATCAAACTTGCATTTAACCACGTACCTGGTTAAACATGCAAGTATACATTTTAAAAACACCATTTTCTAACATGCAACAATTATGGACATACTTTCACAAAACTTAATTCAAAACATGGTTTTTTAACTCAATAAAACCAGGTAACATTACCAACAGGAAACCACTCATGATTCCACATACTAAAACCTTTTTCAAACATGCCAAAATTTACCTAACGAACATGATTTCAAACAAAACTTCATCTACATGCTTGCATGCCCCTAGAGTTCACGGAGTGGGAAGATTACACCTTGCTTTTCGCAAAAAAACCATAAAATCCACCTAGATTCGCTAAGACTCTCGGTGAGTTGGTGAATCTCCTCAAATTCCAATTAGAACCACCCACGCGGTCTATGAATGATGCAACCCCTCTTTCTTCGTTAAGACATGATGGTGCGAGAGAATGTGGAAAAATCAAAGGGGGGTGGAGAGAGAGACTAAACAAGGAAGAGAGATTAGGTTGTGACTAATAAAACCCTTAACCCCTAATCATTCCTTCTTAACACATGTGAACAAAGCACATTAGTGGGGCTGAGTTGTCTTCTTTAATAACAGTTGCCTTATCAAAGTTACCAATATACCCTTCATAACCTTCTTTGATTTATTTTGCCATTTTTTGTAAACATAATTACAAGACTACCATTATGCCTTAAAAACCATTTTTTTATTAATTCCATATATATTCTCATGACAAAAATGTCCATTGTCTTCCTCCAAAATTTTGGGATGTCCTTTTGCCCAAAAAACCATAAACAATTCTAAAAATAATGACTAGGCCTTCAAATACACATAAGCCCCATCCAAACCCAATTTTGACCATTTTTTTTATCTGATTTTTTATAATGACCCAATAATTATCAATATTAAATGCCAATCCTGATACCAAGACTTGTATTTATTAACTAAATCCCCTTTTAAAGGGTCTAAAAAATTCAGTGTTATATATATATATATAAGATTTTGTTAAAGTAAAATCTTATTATTTATTGAGGTAAAATAGGTAAATATAGGATTTACTGAGGTAAATGAGTAAAGGAGTTGCAAATACCTCATCTTTCTAAGAGGAGTTCAAATGGGTATTTTGGAGGAGTTGAAGTCGGATGATTGCTAGCTGAAAATCTCACTGTCATTGGCTCCGGTTACATCCCAAGTCCTTTGATGACAGACTCCCCAACAGAGCCTCAAAGAGTTGTTTATGCTTCCAAACAAAAGGAGTCCACAACTTCCTCTCAAATCCATTTACCTTGAAATCTTCCCCCAACTCCTTGCAACTCTTTTCAACACGGCTCCCAAACGGATCCTTAATGGAGTTGGATTCAGATGTGAACCATTCTAATTGCATGCTCAAGTATTTATAAACTTCTTGAGTTGTAATTGCTATCTTATTAGATCCAGACGCCATCGCCATTTCACAGTCCCACGCACTATTTTGAAATGGGATCTTTTTTTATTTTGATTTGCTGTTCTGTGGTGATTGAATGAGATAAGAGGCTGGTGGACTTGATGTGCCGAGCAACCAACTAGATCTTTGCCAACTATCAAAGGGTCGAACATCTCTCACAATGAATAGCTATGGCGATATATGATCAAAATTTTATCAACAAATATTCCCCGTTCCAAACTCAATCAGATCCAGTCAATTTATCAGATCCCAAAGACCTCTCCAATCCCAATTTGTAATCTGTCAGTCAGATATCTGAACCAGACATGGCCCCTTGACTTCCAGATATTGGATTCGGATCAGATTAGCCCAAAAAATCTGGTCTAAATTGCATTTTTAACATACTATCAGTTCTGGATCCGGAAACTTTGGATCTTGAAGAACCCCATTGCATACTAATTTTACCTGAAAAGGACTCTGAAGACTTCATGTCATTCTATGAAACCCAAATTCATGCCATTGATTCGAACCCTAAACTTTTGGCTGTTAAGAACACGAAAGGGTTGCATATGGTTCAAATCATTCTTGGCCCAACACTGTATCCAGTTTTTTCAGATCGGGTCTGGTTTTATATCCAGGCCTGACTCAGATCAGTAATGAATTCTGGGTCTATGTGATAATAGATTTGGCTAAGTCGATAAGTTCTATTGGATCTTATGGGACAAACATAAACTGAGCCTGGTTAGTCTTCCTCAGACCAAGATCTGTTTGCATGTTTACTCTGAACCTGTATTCTGATCTGTCACATGGTTCTTGATCCCACCCAAATCTGGATATCTGTTACCTGAATCAAAAAATATGTATTGGATCCGGAATCGACCCAATATGGAGTTCTGACACATTTGCATCTCTAGCATTAGGGCTGCAAACAGACAAAATACAGGCTGGATCTTGTTAGATCCAAATCCAAGTCCAAATCATATCAATGTGGTAATACTGGATCCAGTGCAAACGATAAAAAAACTAAGCTCTTTACATGTTAAAAAAGAACTTGGATTAGACTTTGATTCAGATCCAAATTAGATCTGATCTAAAATACTGATCCGCATCTAAAAAAATAAGATTTTGCACACCCGAAACAGATCCAATTCGGCATTCGGATCTTATTGTAAGGATCTGAATCCGAATTTGGATCGAATGTCTGACTGTATCCGATCCGTTTGCGGCCCTACCTGGCATGTCTCCTCGCAGAATGTCCCCTCCCCGCAAGGGCATTCTAGAGCCTTCCACGTACGGACAAGATTATCGCGACGGAAGATCCAACGGCCCACATCCGACGGAAATTTCGAGAAAACCATCCATGCTTTTAAACCCTACTCGTTGTCCCCCAAAAACCCATCAGTTCTTCACCCGGCGTGCCACTTTATCCATCGAAAACTCGACGCCTGCCCTTTTTCTGAGGTACCCATCTCGCTCTTTCTCTGATTTCCGAGCCTAACTGTTCATGGACATCCGTTTTCTCTTGGTAACTGACCTCAAATTCATGTTCAATCGATCTGGTTTTCTGTTTCTGCAAATGGGTTTTCATTCTTTTGGTTGTTGGTGGGTTTTCGTAGTCTCCTTTAGCTCGTAGTCTGTGCGTTTTAGTATTGTTCTTGTTTTTTAATGTTTCTTCAGAGGGAGTGCCGCCATCATCACTAGTGCTAATTATAGTTGGATGGTTGTGGTAAATGTTGTATTGGTGAGATAGATTGCCGCTGTTTTAAAGGGAGAAGAAAGTCTCTTTTGGAGAATTTTGAGGATAATTGTATAACTGAAGTTATTGGGGTGAAGTAGGTAAAAACAATTAAATTTTCAGGGATTCATACGGTGGTACTTTTTGCAGCTATGTGGCTTTTATTGGGTTGCTTTGATTTTGTGGTTTCATGATTGTTCTTTCCTTCTTGTCTTTTGAAGTTGAATTGTTTTTCTATTTTATTAACCATTATGATCATGGGTCGTTGGGGTTTGGTAAAATTTCTGCTTTCATATAGGAGGTAGGAAATGACATAGTAAAGCATGTTCGGAAATTCCGGTTTCTGGACAGTTGGTTGGTGGATTAATAGAGGAGCTTTTGCTTGTCTTAATTAATTTTGGTTTGGGAAGTGGTGCTTTCCATTTAAAACGAGCTTTGCGGGCTCCATTTTTGTTGCCCACTTCATGTCCGATGTATACGATGAAATCCGATAAATTATCAGTGGTAGATTGAACTGTCGTGAGTTACTAGTAAATTTGATTCATATCTGCAAGAGACATCCCCAAACTTCTGTTTTTCATTAGTATTTGTGCATTAGGTACTTGTTGGTTATAATCAGAGATTAAGTAATCGAAATTTTTGGGTTTGCACTACATATTCTCTTGCAGTCTTTGCTTCCTTCTTGTTTTCTTTTTTATACTTCCCGGGAGCTTCCCCTAATAAGTTGATAGAACATAACAAAAAGCGTTGAAAAGCCTTGCCAGAATTATACAGTTTGATGCATCACTGCGGTATTTAACGTTTATTGATGTTGTTTGATGCTGGGCATAGAGTGGTCTTATTAATGTAGTGTGGTTGTGCTTATTGCAGTTATAGGCAAAAATGGCATCGACTTACAGCACCATGTCCACTGTGGGATCTTTGGTGGCTCATGGAAGCCTGGGAACAGAGAAGAAGATATGTGCATCTTTGGACAAGTATGTGCAGTTCTCTTCTCTCTCAATGATATATTCGAGCTCTATCTCCAGCGGGGGAAACAAGCTGTGTGTGCAAAGGAGGCGTTCTTCTAAAATAAATGCAATGGCTAAGGAGCTCTACTTTAACAAGGATGGGTCTACTATCAAGAAGCTGCAAGTATGTTATTTCTCCTCTTTTATTTCTCGTTTCTTTATTGTTGGTGTTGCTTTCCTGGTTCAGTGAAAGTTTGGATCATAGTTACCAGAAGCTTCTTGCTACATGGGAAAACTCATTTACTCAGTTAGATTCGGAAGCGGAAAACTCTTAGCTTCTCTGAAAGGAGGAGAAGCTTTGGGAAACCTGGAAACTTCATTCCCTTTAGTGGGAAGCTCGCTTCCTCTTAGTTTCATAAATTGATTCTCCCTTCCCATTCACTTCCTATGTTTTCATGTTAGAAAATTATAATTTTTTTATAACAAGCTTGCATGTTAGTTTTATATTTGTCTTCACGTCATTTCTTATTTGCTTCCACATGTGCTTCATATTGCTTTCTGTGGATTTCCTTTTTATTTTTCATGCACTTGCATAATGGCTTCATAATTATATCCCGCATCCCGCTTCATACTACTTTTTTGCACTCGCTTACCCGCTTCCAGTTCACACATCTCTTCTTGTATCCATTTTGTTTCCTGGTAACTATGGTTTGGATCCCATCTGATTTTAGGTTTGTGGTTGCAGATCGGTGTCAACAAGCTTGCAGATCTTGTAGGGGTTACTCTTGGTCCAAAGGGCAGGAATGTTGTTCTGGAGAGCAAGTATGGTTCACCCAAAATTGTTAATGATGGGGTGACCGTCGCAAAGGAGGTGACATCTTCTCTCTACATGATCTCAAATTTTTTTCTTGGTGAAGCCCACTGTTCATTGTTATGCTGCTTTTAGGTGGTTGCCATCGTTTTTTAAGTCTGGTTGGGTCCTTCTCTTTTGCCAGTTTGTGAGGTCTCTATGTCCTTGGTTGAGAATTTTTTTTTTCTGTGCCCATGTTGAAGATGTTAGTATTTTAATATAGATTTACATGAGTAGTAGCTTTTTAACAAGATGCAGAATACAATGTCAGTATGGACAACTGATTTATGCAGAGACCACATGAGTTGCTGAACTTGTCATAGCTGATTTTAGCAGTGGTTTTGCTTGCTTTATCTAAATACATGACTTTTTGCCTGTAGATGTATCCAAACGGCTTATTGAAATTTGGATTCTACAATGGTACTTGTAATGCTAATCCTTATGTTGTTCTGAACTAGTGAGACGAGTTTTTTTTCATTAGGCCTATACAAATCAATGTGAATGTCGGTGTAGTTTTATCATTTTGATTTTATTCAAATCTAAAGTCTTGAAATCGTTGTCTTTCATTTCTTTTCTACTATTTTTTCTTTCTCTGTTCAAGCTAAACATTGGGTGATGCTGAACCTGTCTCTAATGCTGGTTCTTGTTCAGGTTGAGTTAGAGGACCCGGTTGAAAATATTGGTGCAAAGCTTGTGAGGCAAGCTGCTGCAAAAACCAATGACTTAGCTGGTGATGGAACCACTACTTCAGTTGTTCTAGCGCAAGGCCTGATTGCTGAAGGTGTGAAGGTGTGTTTCACCAGCTTTTCTTCACTTTCTTTATGGACATTGGAACTTTACTGCCCATTTGTTTCCTTATGCTGGTACCTGGTAAATTGACTGTCTGGTGCATCATACAGGTGGTTGCAGCTGGAGCAAATCCTGTGCAGATTACCAGGGGCATTGAAAAGACTACGAAAGCTCTGGTTGATGAACTGAAATTGATGTCTAAGGAGGTCTGTGACGTGTTATCCATCTTCCCTATTTTTTCATCCTTGCCCTTCAATTGTATATTTTGCACGTGATGTGGCTTTTGTTGGATTTTTGTGGTAATTGTTGATAGATACGTTAAGCCTATTTCTGACTTTGGAGATAAAATGGCTGTTTCAGGTTGAAGACAGTGAACTGGCGGATGTTGCAGCAGTCAGTGCTGGAAACAACTATGAGATAGGAGATATGATTGCTGAAGCTATGAGCAAGGTGGGCCGAAAGGGAGTGGTGACCCTTGAGGAAGGAAAGAGTGCAGAGAACAGTCTTTATGTTGTGGAAGGGATGCAGTTTGACCGTGGTTATATTTCGCCTTATTTTGTAACGGACAGTGAGAAAATGTCTGTGGAATATGAAAACTGCAAGGTTTGTTGATGTAACACCCATCACCTTCATACTATTTGACCTGTGCACCAATTGGCATTTCTACTTCTCCGTGAGGGTCCAGCAACAGAGACTCATCTGACCAAGTTTGTTGATGTAATGCCCGTCACTGAAAAATTTATCTTTTTTGTGCAGTTGCTTCTTGTCGACAAGAAGATCACAAATGCTAGGGATTTGATCAACATATTGGAAGAAGCAATCAGAGGAGGGTATCCGGTCCTGATTATTGCAGAAGATATTGAGCAGGAGGCGCTTGCAACTCTTGTTGTCAATAAGCTGAGAGGGGCATTGAAAATAGCTGCTTTGAAAGCACCAGGATTTGGAGATCGGAAAAGCCAATACCTTGATGACATTGCTACCCTAACTGGAGGTTTTTACAGCATTGTATAACCATTGTTATCTTTCAATATCTTAGTTTGGAGTTCTTTTGTATCTCTAACTTGGGAATTGTTTCTCTGCAGCAACTGTCGTCAGAGATGAAGTAGGGTTATCCCTTGATAAGGCTGGCAACGAAGTCTTGGGAACTGCTGCCAAAGTGGTTCTCACAAAGGATTCAACCACCATTGTTGGAGATGGAAGTACCCAGGATGCTGTGAATAAGCGAGTTTCCCAGATCAGAAATCTAATTGAGGTAGTCTGTTGACAGTATTGTTCTTCCCTTCGTACACATTGTCCTTCATAAGGTATAGCCTTCATGTGACAGATAGTGATCAAGCAACTTGATTACTTGAATGAGTGTGATCTCTTGCCACTAGACAAATATTTTTGGAGGCTTGCTACTCGGAGACCTATATAATCATCCGCTTTCGGATTTAGCTTGTTACCTGTTGGTCTGGATCGCTGTTATTCTAGTTGATGTCGGTGAGATGGTTACTGATCCATGCATTCATACTGAGCCATGTATCACTTGTTTACCTCTGGCATCAACTTTTCATATTTTCTTCATTCTTCTTAAGTCTTTAGATTATTTCTGTCAGTTGAAACTTCCCTCTCTTTTTACGTTCTAGTAGCTGAGAGCTGTATTCTGATTGATTTGTGCCACTCTTAGTTTGTTTTTGACAATGGATTTTGTCATGCAAGCATTAAATTGTGATGCAACATGATTTTGCAGGCTGCTGAACAGGAGTATGAAAAGGAGAAGCTAAATGAACGAATAGCCAAATTATCAGGTGGCGTTGCTGTCATTCAGGTACGTGTTTACACCTGCTTCATTCCTTATTATTCTTTTGATTGAAGTCCTGTTAGCGTGCGTGCATAGAGAGCCTGGAGTGATTTCATGTTTACTGACTGTTCTTATGTGGCAGGTTGGAGCACAGACAGAAACAGAGTTGAAGGAGAAGAAGTTGAGAGTAGAAGATGCCTTGAATGCAACAAAGGTAAATGTTCTAAGTCATATCCAGTTGCCCTTGGAAACCTGGTGTAACTGTCCTCTGTAAGCTTGTGCTGTAAGTAGGTGGTAGCTAGAACTAGGAGCTCTAATATCTAGTAACTTCAATCATCCCAGGCAGCTGTTGAGGAAGGAATTGTTGTTGGTGGGGGATGCACTCTTCTCAGACTGGCGTCCAAGGTGGATGCAATTAGGGACTCTCTTGAGGATGATGAACAGAAGGTGCACTTCCCTGTCTAGTCTCTCTGCGCATCAGCTAATCAATTTTGCAATTGCACTATGGATCATTGTGCCTATTATGCTCTCTTTTGAAGAACATCCAGGATATTCAATGGTGGCATATATAGATTTATTAATGGTATTGTATGGCCTATTAAACAATTGACAGGTCGGGGCAGATATTGTGAAAAAAGCATTAGGTTATCCCTTGAAGCTCATTGCAAAGAATGCCGGTGTCAATGGAAGCGTCGTTGTTGAAAAGGTTATACTCGCAAACATTAATGTGTGTGTGTGTGTGTGACACAATGTCAACCACAAGAGGCAAGAATGACATACTCCAGACATGCATCTGGTGCCTGAAGGGCGACAGAAAGTGGCCTTTCTCTTGTTTGCAAGGTCAGCAAGAGAAAGACGTCACCATGCATTGATTTGGTTTATTTTGTAGATCATATTTTTGTTATATCGACAGGTATTCACAATTTCATCATAGCTGGTGGTGACTTACCCTTGTCTGTGTGGATGCTAAAAAATTCCGGACATTTTTATCTGCAGGTTCTGGCAAGCGATAATTGGAGATTTGGCTACAATGCTGCTACTGGGCAGTACGAAGATTTAATGGCAGCTGGAATAATCGATCCAACAAAGGTATTACTGGCCTCTGTTTTGCTGTAAACTAAGCAAAAGGACACACTGATCACTAACTGATTCACATGCTGGCTTCTTTTCTGCTTGAATCAGGTGGTCAGATGCTGCTTGGAGCATGCTGCATCTGTGGCACGGACCTTCCTCATGTCTGACGTTGTGGTTGTTGACATCAAGGAACCAGAACCCGCTGTTTCTGGAAACCCGATGGGCAATTCAGGTCTGGTTAATGGTATCCTGTCCTTAGCCACTCCATAATGTATTTGGTAAATTTATCATTGTGCTCACAGTAGGATCCATGGTCTCTCCTTTGTATGCAGGGTTCGGTTACTAGGCAAGCTCTGAGGCCGTTGGTAGGCATTGGTGTGATGTCTGGATCTTTATTTTTGTACATTGGATTTTGATGGGATTTTGATGGTATAGCTTAGTGTGCAATTCTGGCTAGGTTAGCTAGCCGGAATCCGGCAGAAAAATGCTGTGATCCCTGTGATCAATTACTTTTTGTTGGTATGCAATGGAAATGAATGAAGGAGTCTTTGATGATTCATTGATGGTTGCACTGTGTGTGTCTGTGCCCGTGCACGCGGGGGAGGGGGTCGTGGAATCACTGTTTAGTAGCAACGTGTCTCATATATTTAAAAACAGGCAGTGTGGTTGTAAATATCTGAATGAAAAGCTGGTTATAGTTGGATAAATGGTTGGATCTACCAACGGTGGCTCAGCTTGTCAGGTAGGGGAGCAGCTAGTGCACGTCACCTTTTTTGGGGACGTTGCAGGTTCAAACCCCAATGTTTTAGTTGTATAACCGGTAGGGGTCTGCCTAACCCCAGCTTGCCTTTCAAAAAAAAAAATGGTTGCATCTGAGGCGAGTCCAAATTTGATGTTGGTGTTCTAAGGTATTCTGTCTATGTATACGAGTGATTGGTTCCTCTTAACGTTTATGTGGTTTAGATGGTGTTAAACTTTTTTATTTTCTTGTTGTAAATCTGATCCTGCAGATGTGATCTACATGGTTTGTTTTAGGAAAAATCATCTTTTGAATCATTAGTCTGATTAAAAGAGCTTCAAAAACCAATGACTCGTAATTTTTTATATTCTTAAGAGTCAAAAAATCATATATATAGTTTAAACACGGTTCAAGATATGTGGTTCAATTTGTATAACGTCTTGGTATATATGAAAGATTATTACCGTCCACCACACCGTTATGGACGTTAGAGATGTTCAGTTACTTTTTCAAGGCCAATCTAGCAAATCACGTTTGCTGCCTTGCTGAAAAATTGATCATGAAATCTGTCTTTTATATATATATATATATATATATATATATATATATATATATATATATATATATATATCACAATGTCAAGAGTATCTCAAGGTACGTTAGAGTGTGTGTGTACAGTCATGTTTACGAAAGTCCACCCATCTACTTATAAGCATCCCACGGGTTCTACCAAACCTGATTCACATTCAAGCCTCATATATGCATACTTCACATGAATTATAATATACCACATATCACACTCCATGATGCATGAGACTTATTTTAATTTAGCATGAACCATGATATTTTTAGAATAACACGCATAATCATGCACACCATTTGGTCTAATTATCATGCTTAATTTTCATGTTTAATATGCAGTTTCATATGCTATCATGCCCACATAATTTACATGCTTACATACAGCATATTCATGATAAATTTCACATTAACATATGCATGATTAACATCTTATATAATAATCAAGCACATGATTTTAGAAACATAATTTCACTAGTCAAGATATTATCTAAAATCATGAACTATATAATATCAGAATTTGCATGTTGTTCACGGGGTTGAATCAAAATAAATTGGCATAACTCTATAAAAATTGACCATCATGTCAGAGGATATTAATTTTCAATTCCAATTGATAGGTCTCAAAAAAATGATTTCATTTTCCCATGAAAATTCACAAAATTGAAATCATTTTTCTTTTCTTGACAGAGCTTATCAGAATCTTGCTTCCCAAAGAATCAGTCACCAGGCCCAATCAGAGAGGAATTTCATCCTCCCAAATTTTTTGGTGAAATGTATGCTTGTTCAGAATCATTTGAGTTTGTCAAAAAACTCCATCATATGAATTTTCTAGGTTTTCTAGACCAGACCCGACCTAAGATAGTCCAGATTCAGGTATTCTGCAAAATCTTGAGTCTTTCATGATTTGTGTGAGCCTTCAAGATTTACAGAAAATGAAATGTGTTTTTTTTATCAGATTTATTCATATGATGTAAATGACGTCAAAAAATCAGCCATTAACTTGAAATCAATGATTTATTAGATTTTTTGCAAAACCAATTGTCAAGAATCGCTTTGCACGCAGGACATAATTTTTGTCTTGGGTTGCAACAGCCATAACCCTCACTTTTGTGCCACCAATAATGCCCAATATTTTTTTGAGACACGTCTCAAATGTCTAGAAGGTCTCCATGAAAGGGTTTGGCCATTGATGATCTGATTTGAGAGATATAATTATTTTACTACCATGGATCGGTTAGGAAAATTAAGAAAGCATGAGAAATATAATATAAATCATGAGAAAAATAAGAAAACTCAAGCATAAACATGGAATATCGATTTTTAATCATGAATCAACCCATGGACAGTATGTAAACATCATCTACAGTTACAAAGAGACATCATATGATCATTATACATCCTTTGGAATCTGAACTATCAAAATAAATCATAATTTTTGTTTAAAATAACTAGTTTAAGACGCTAGTATGCGAAAACACCACGAAACACATAAAATAAATTTTCAGAGACATGATTTATAATGTAAACACATGAAAGAAAGCAAATTCACATTCATTCATGCTAGAAACAAAAATTTAACCATCTAAAATTATGTAGGAACACAAAACTATGTGTTTCGAGTTACCTGATTTCCTAGTTTAGCCGTCCGGGCATAGATTTACCAAAAATGATTTTGTAAATCTATTTTAAAGCATGGTAATGAATTAAAAACACTTTTAAAACTTTTTTTAACTTATTCCAAATCTGATCAACCATAAATCAACCTGTAGAATCGGCAAGACACACGGTTTATGTGTTTGCATTCGATCTATGCTACGCATAGGATGAATCCTATTTGGAACATATTTTCGGAACCACCAACACCTTTGTCTCCCGTTCTAGCACCTTCAATGGCTGCTGAAAAAACCCTAAGGGAGAACAGGAAAGAAAAAAAAATTAATGAGAATGGGAGAGGGAGGGAAAACTAACTTTGTTAATCCTCTTCATGAGGGCCTCTATTTATAGATAGGCTTAGGCAAGAGTTTTAGATGTTAATTTCTATTAATATTTTTTATTAATAAAATAATAAAATAAATTATAAATCTTAATTCATTAAATTTCAAAATTAATTAAGCTAGAGTAGAAAGGTGGGGACTTCTTACCCTGGCTTAGGCTTCAGTGACAAAGTAACCCTTTTGGTAGGCCTACAGACCTAAAGACTCACCAGAATTCGGTGTTTAAATAGTTAATTTGATAACCCTTGAAACTTAGATCATTGTGATGGTCTTAGACTTAATTTTACACACACAAATTGGCAAGAAAATTTAGTCAATGTTGTAAAATGTTGATTTTTTACCTATAATTAGGCATGAACTATGATCGATGATAAAATGTTCAAATCAACACCAATTTGGGCATGTGGATAGTTGATTTCAATGCTCTCGAAATAAGAAACATCAAGGATGACTTCGATCGAATAGGTAAGCCACCGATCAACCAATTTTTTTATCAAAATTATAATGACATTGTTTGGAGCATCCCACCCATGAGATTATCCTGAGTTATATCAAATCCAATTCATCCCTAATTAGATCCAAATGTTATGGATTATATCCAACCTAATTTGGTTAGATACAAATACCATTAGTTAAGTCAACTACCTAATTTATGGTTCAAATCCATATTTAATCCAAATCTGAATTGGATCCAAATAATAAAGTTTGGATCTGAATATGATCTATCCAAGATGCATAATCTAAAAATATATGAATCATTTATTTTCTTGTTTAGTGTATATTTTAAATTTTATAATTATTTATGCATTGTTTTTCATAACTTGAGACTTAATTTCATAATATTTTGAAATCAAGAATTTCAAGAAAACCAATAAATTACACTCATGTCATAGATGTAGATAAAGTCCATCCTTTATTCATTTTAATTGGCAAAAAAAAATCTCAAGTTTTACAATTGCCCTAACCAATTAGGGTTATCGATGTCATACATGCAGACAATGAACTTGTATAAACAATTAATATTGTATATTATTAGAGGATGTTTACAGAGAATGTGCAGCTACATCAGCAAATCAGTACTATTATTGGTCATTGTAATCATGTAGATAACATCTAACCTTCCAAGGTGGATGACATAATGAGGTATAAGTTGGACCATGTATTCTATGCTTGAGATATTGGTGTTTTTTTTATGGTTAATCATGAAATTTAAAAAGACAGAAATGATGCATCCATGCAAGTAAAAGAAGAGATAATAATGATATCTTGTGATTTAGTTTGTGCATCTAAAAAACTGATAATTGAATGATGATAATGACTATACTGTATTAGATGAGGGTGATCTCAAACGATAGGTGAGGGCCAAAGCACATATGTCATGAAACAATTAATAACAAATGCAAGTGACATAAAATTGGTAATTAAAAATCGAATCCTTGGTATTTTGTATAAGTTATATAAGCATTTATTAGTCAGTAGAATTAATTTTTTTTCTACTAGTGAGACATGGTTGAAGAGGTTCTCATTTAGTGGATTGTCATATAATAAAGTGCAATTGAAAATCATTGAAGTGAAGGCAACTAAAATGATTGACGAATTGAGTAACAAAAAACTTAATAATAAAAAATCTTTTTAGTGACTAACAATAGACTCAAATGATGAAGACATTGTTGTCGGCCAAAGGTTTAATGATCTAAAACATTATTATAAATTTTTAAAAGATCATATGATAAGGCACAACTACAAAACAAAATTTTTTAAGAGGTATAGTAATAGTGTGATTGTTGTATACATGTGAAAAAACCTATAGAGTATAGTTGATTGCTCAGGGAAGATCTGTAACGCCGCAAAAATACTAACTTGAAATCTTTAGATTTTTAAAGAAAATATTTTTTTTAAAGGTTGCACAAAGCGAAAAAAACGAAAGGGGAATTAGTTGGAAATCTTTGAGCGGGTTATAGGCCAAGAAGCTTAGCAATTGCAAAACTACAAAATGAACTTCATAGTTACAAAATGAGACAAAGGATATACAATTCATTTTTACAAAAAGTCTCTCAAAATTAAATGGAACATTCCCCCAAAGTGACTGCCAGAATCACAAGAAGTCTAGAAGTGTGGGATCTAATCCTCTCAACACATCGAGCCCCATCGCACCACCTATCAATCATCTGCATCCCCATAAAACGGGGTCAATACTCTTGCAAGCTCGTGAGATAATATTCATAACTTACCATTTTGTGAAAAACGTAAGCAAAGCAAGCATGAATCAACTATCAATATCATTCTTTTGCAATAATTAAACAAGTACAACTATGTGCAGGTAAAGAGGCAATAAGCAGGATGAATACTGAGCAATAAGTGACAACATCATGTAACTAGCATGCTTTAGGCAGTGAAATTAGGCATTTAAGCAAGTAATCAATTAAACAATTAAGAAATGAACTATGACAAGAAACATCAACTCATAAGTCAGCAGTTAGCACGTTAGTTTAGTTGTTCTGTCTTGATTACTTCTTCTGGTATGCAAAAGAACCTCACATTCTGTGAAAAATACCGTCGGCATTTGTTATTTTATTTTATGTGATAACCAGGGTACCTATAGACCGATTAAACCTCATGCGGGTAACCCGTGACTCAGAGAAAATCTCGCATAGGTAATGGATTATAATCTACACTACTATAGTAGTTGAGATACCTCAATAGGTAACATCGACCTCCCTAACTCTGAGTGACTGGAGGTTAAAGCACGTCATTGCTCCTTAAACGTGTCGTAAAATCGATCGGTCACTCAAGGTTGTACCATCAACCCTCTCTAAGGTGAACGGTTTTGTGAATGGGCAACCGAGCTGTTTATCTTTTTAGGGCTTTAGTTAGTAAACATTTCCTCCTTTCGAGGCACTTAGGCACATTTGCCTTGTGCTCCCCGCATGGCAACACGAACACCATAACAAGGTTTAGCCCGCTCATTCACGTGCTCTGGCCCAATAAAGCCAAGAGGAGCACTTCGCCTGTGAAGGCGACAACAACATTTTCTTTTTTGGGGTGTATGACATTCTTGAACAAGTGAGCTCAACTTACAAGGTGGTTTCATCACCCACACATAACTCGCCATAGAGTTTTCAACATACAACAAGTCTCAAAAGGACAATCATACCCCTATAATGGTGCCCCAAGTCTCCTTTGTATTTTTAGGACAAATCAAGTGTCAAGATACAATACATAGCAAGGTCTTTCCATGAAGATCACTTGCAAAACAATTTAAGTATTTCATGGCATAATTATGCTATTATGACACTTGAATAAAGCATGCTCATATTCATAATTTTAACTGTGTCGGTATGTGCATGTGACAAGTTATAACTCATTAAGCGTGTTTTGATATATTTCTAAGATTTGAAAACATATCGTTCCATCAAGACATCATGAAGTTTGTTGTTTCATGTTGCGTGCACAAGGTTTGGCAGCCTACATATTGCTACCAGCGAATGCATTCTTGGCCGGAAATGTTGTGCACAAGGTGCTGCCAACTGCACCAATGTTGCAAAAAAATTGCAGCATGAATGTCATTGCAAATGAGCCCGCAACTGCGGACAAAATGCAGCAGTGAAGTGTTGTCAAAAGCACATCAACCAGCAAGAATTTGCAGCAAGAAAAGGTGTTGCCCAATACACAGAAAAACACAACAAACTATATGTTGCCATGTTGGTAAAACATGTAGGAAAATTATGACTTACTAAGTGCTGCCAAAGAAGGCATTTATGCCGAATATAAACAGCGCACAGGCTGCTGTCAAGCGTGTTAACATGCAGGGCTTTACAACAAATGAGTATGATGCAGTGAGGGTGTTAGGCGTTCAGAAAATCGCAACATGCTCATGCTGCCAAGAACATGAAAATTTTGTAATCGGAGTCTCAATAATAATAATTTCAGGATGACGGCCCACTTAGGGTACCGTTTTGCAAGAGGTATGGGACTGAAGACATGTTGTTGTGCAAGCACACATTATGAATGTACTACATGTGCATACATACCTATGCAATAACTTCCATTAAGAAGGTGCGGTGTTTAAGGGAATGGTAAGGTCCAGCAGCATGCGGCCCCAAAATGTAAAACACGAGACTGTCGCAAGAGGAAAAAGGGAAAGGGGTCAAGACCAGCCCTCGGTCCAGACCTGTCATACCTTGACTTGCAGCTCCGAACACAACCAAGGTCTGGCTCATGGAAATGCCAACTGCAACAAGACTGCGGTCGTCTAGAGATAAGGGCACCCGAACTGCATGGTGCACCAGGTTGGGTGGCTATGGCCATGCATCAGTTGGCCGGTGCAAGCAGCCCGAGGTGACTGCCACAATAGAGTAGGCCCACTAAAAGGGATAGTGCCATGGCCTGCACCCAACTCGGACCAGCTGAGTGGTGCACCAGCCAGGCGATAGCCGCCCAACTTGCTAGTTTGAACCCGGGTCTGACACAAATGAGGTCAGTCCAGGGACACGTTGGTCTGGTCAGACCGACTTGGTCTGAACCACATGGTTCAGACCCTGGTCTAGGTCTCCCAGACCGACACCAAGGTCTGAATGGAGGAGGGATGGCTAATTTTCAAAAGAAAAAAAATGAACGTGATCTCTACTTGGCCACCCGCTTGAAAACCATTTTTTTTTCAAAAACATGCGGACAACAGTTTAGTTTTACCATTCACAATGGCTCATTGTTGGTGTGTATAAGGAACACACATCAATGGTCCTCGACTGGGAACACTAGGTGTTGGAAACTGCGCTCCTTGCACTCAATGCAGCAAGAAGTTTGTCGAATGTGTCCAGCCATACCCGTATTCAAAACTCATCAAGTGTGTTGAGAAAGACATGAAGAATGACCAAAAAATAATGCTTGCAAAGGAAAATAAATAATGTTGTTTTACCATGCTTGAACATTAAAATAGAAACATCAAGTTAAAAGATTGTATGCATGTGTGAGCACGTATTGTAAATAAATAAAGAAGAAGGAAGAAACTCATTGAGGGTTCTACTCAGCCCATCTCACATGCATTTCAGAAAATGCATATGGGAGAGCATGACATCATGCTCAACTCGTGCTTTTCTTCAAAAGGAATGGCAGTCATGGAGACTTTCTCACCTTAAACTGAGTGGAGTTCTTCAAAAAAAATGGTGGAACCAATGGCTCCCCTTTGCTTGAGGTGTAGAGAGGAGTCCCTAGCTTGGTACCCACCCCTACACAAAAGCACAAAGGGAGGAAATCACAGATGGGAGAGAGGGGAGAGAGAGAAAGAGAGAGAGGGAGGGAGCAAAAATTGCCCCCTGCTTGTCTCTCTTCCTTTCTCAAAAGCATATATATGCTAGGGTTTAACAATGAAGGGATAGGATTAAAAGTCCAAGATGGACGGTTGGGGTGTATGCCACATCCTTCTAGGTGATGGCATACTTGTAATATTTTATAAAAACCTCCACACGCCCCCACTAGGCTTATTTCAATCAAATTTTTCTAAAATTTCTTTCAAAAATGCCACTGCTACTCCCTTGGGCGATTTTCCAAGTTTTAATCATTTTTTTTGTCTAGTCAATTCAAAATGGTGTGGGCTACACTCTATAGCGCGTCCATGCCCGTTAGGGTGACGTTGGCCCTATGCCAATGTCTCAAAATTTTAAAAATAAATAATTCTTAAAACTATTTTCTCTCTCTTTTTGAAATTACACTTGGGTTTATAATTCATCTTTCTAAATTCCTACAACTCTCAAACATTTTTAAAAACCTCATTTGATGTAAAAATATCTATAATGAAATGGGTTTAAGCATTTTTCTAAAAAAAATCACTTCTTGTCAAATTGTCTTAAAATACTTTTGGTTTAAGCCCTTTAAAAATTTTTGGTGGTTTGATTCATTTAGTTATATGTATTTAAATAAAATCTTTCAAGCTTCAATTTATAGGGCTACTGTAAACACCCCAAATTTTCTTAAAAATTAAAAAAATCCCTTTCTGCCTCTTGCCCCCAACTTCTGAATAATTGGGTCAACTTTTGATCAAATTTCATTTATTTCTCGGATTCACTAGTTGAAGATTCAAAATCCAAATTCAATTTTCGTATTTAACCCAATCTCGGATCCAAATCTGATATTTGAATTCAACTCTGAGTCTGGATCTCCTGTTTTTCAAAAAATCAAAAAAATCAATTCTCTGTATTTTCTCAGATATTTTATCCGGATCCAATCTCAATTCAAGATCCAAACTTGATATTTTCTCAAAATCTCGGATCCAGACCTCTTTTGAAACCCAATTTTTGAAATTAACCATGTATTTCCCAAAAACTTTATTTCAGAAAATCTTTAAATTTTAAAACAAATATTTAACAAAAACATTTCAAAAAACTCATCTGAATCCCATCTTTTAAAATCCTTAGGTTTTTCCTCGTATTTTCCCTCTTATTTTTAGAATCCCTCTCTAAAATATAAAAAGATTTTGAAAAATATAGTTTTTACCCCCCTTTTTGAAAAATCTTGTAAATGAACCATGTTTTCGAAAAGTTTTTAAAACTTAAAGGACCTCTTTCGAAAGTTTTTTAATGGTCTGCCGTTATAAAACAAGTCGAAGGGGTTGACTCCAACGATCGCCTCTTCACCTCTTCATTGTTCTGATCGTCTTCACCTCTCCCCTTCTGCGCATGATCCATCATCGCTCCTCCCCCCCCCCCCCCCCTTTGCAACGCCCCTCTCTTCTTCCCCTTCCTCTTCACCTCTTTCCTCCTCTTCTTCTACTTTTCCCTCTTTTCTCCTCTTTTCTCTTCCCACTTTCCAGTGGAGTGCAATCCGACGGCTGCGCAGATGGTGGAGGCCACCTCTCTTCTCAACCAGATCTTTCATTGTAAGTGTTCTCTTTCCCTTTCTTCTTCTTCTCCCCCTCTTCTCTAATTTTTTTCCCTTTTTTTTCTTTTATGTTTCACGATTTTACCTCTTTTAAGTCTGGATTTGCTATTTGTTTCTTTAGAATTGTTTCTTCTGAATTTTATATTTACGCACAACACATTTTCACTGAAATCCGTTGTTGTTTTGCATTTGTTTTCTTTTAAATTTTGCATCTCCTTCCTTGTGTTGCATCTATTTATTTTCTCTGCATACATCTATGCATCCACCTGTTGTCAATTCTCTCATATATTATAGCCATGATCAGAGACTCCAATCAGAGTAATCGGAGCTCTCTAGGATCTATGGTATATTTATATTCTTAACTATGAGATCCTCTTCAGATTGGATTTCATGGTGAGATTTGTTTTGAAACAGATCTGCTCATTTTCATGGCAAATTAGAAACATCTGATCGACTGTCTTTAGCCTGAATATTGCTTAGTGCGGTTTATCTCTGATCTCATCCATCGGTTGATCTAATGCTTTACAGTAGCATCTGATAAATCGAATTGTGAGATTGCTTTGCTGCAAGAAATCAATTTGTGTAATTTGCCGAGAATGATTCAAAATGATGAAGTGTGAAATGTGTGAGAATTATTGTGTGAGAGTTTGCTGAGAAGTCTCTTTATTGTTCATCTGAGCAGCAAACGAGCATACCTTTGTGTGCATTTCTGTGTATAGGCATCTCCTTTTTGTGCGTCTTCATGTATGATTTGTTGAACTCACTTGTTGAAGTCAATTCGCTAGAATGGATTCACCAAGAATTCGATTTGATGAGAATTGATTTGTTGTGTGTTTGTGTTTAATTCACTGAGTTCAAAGCAGCAAATCAGATATTGATCTTCATATTATTGATCAATAGAGATCAATGTGTTGTACATAGAACTGCAGCATTACTTCTATGTTCATTTGGTGCGTCAGTTGAACTTTCCATTTCCAGCATAGAGGATTGCAAAGTCTCATTTCATAGGTTGCGCATTTCTATCCAGTTTCAGTAGTTTTCATTTGTGAGTGTTTTCTATATTTGTGAATGAAATTCCACTAAAGGGGGGGTGAATAGTGAAATACGATATAGATCGATAAAATAAAATAATCAGGCAATAAAGCACAACACATAAAACACAGAATTTATACTGGTTCGGTCAAAACCCAGATCTACATCCAGTCCCCAAGCAAACCACTTGAGCTTTCCACTATAATATCCGAGTCACCGGATAAATAGTACAACACCCTCTTCCTCAGAGGTCTTCTTCTCTCAACAAAGAAGGGGCACACCCTCTTTCACAGAGGTCTTCTTCTCTCAACAGGGAAGGACAACACCCTCTTACACAGAGGTCTTCTTCTCTCAACAGAGAATGGCACACCCTCTTTCACAGAGGTCTACTTCTTTCAACAAAGAAGGAAAACAGTGAATAACATAAAGTTACAATACTTCCTATAGAACCTTCATAATGATATGAGTGCACGAATGAAGGATTCTCAGAATGTTCTGTTTGTCACTCAGAGGATACTCTTTGTCAAAGAGCTAGACTTGACTTTTTCTCTTTTCTTTTTCTCTTTCTTTTTCAAGGCTCTCTTTTCAAATATCGAATATGAATTTTTCTCGTTGTAAGCTCACATGTCCATTCCATGTTGAATAGTTTATTTGAGTGTGTTTATATAGCTTTAAAAAAGTAGTCGTTACTTTTTGAAATCGTAGCTTTTTGAGATGTGAAATGTTATGTCATTTCAAAAACATCTTTAGAGAAATTTGAGAGTCTTCTTTCCATAAAAGTGAAATGTAGGGTACACTAGTCGTTGTAAATGTTTAGGTAATATATATTTTATGTGAAAAGTCTATTTCTTACAATAGTACATTGAACATTGGATTGTAGGCTATTATGAAGTTTTGTCTTTATTCTAATTAATGATTTGAGGTACATAAGTACTTCTTTACTTTAAATGAGTGTAAGTACAATGAGTGCTTTGAGATATTTATTTGTACATAGTCATGTCAAGTGTTTTCTTTATGTTGTGTTTTTCAAAGTCTTCAGAGAGAATGAAGACTACAAGAAAGTCGACATTCTTGAGAAGGATATTTAACAAGGATTTCTTACAGGAGGTATTTAATGCTATACAAAGAGAATGATGACTTCAAGTAAGTCGACATTCTATGGGTTTGTAAAAAGGTAACTAGAGTCTTTTCAAAAAACTTTATTATATTTGTTCTTCTTTGTGTAGCCGATTTTCATGTTTTGTCTTTTTCCTATATTTGAAATCATTTCTTTAAAGAAGGTAACTAGAGTCTTTTCAAAACATATTATATTTGTTTTTCTTTATGTAGCCGATTTCATGTTTTGTTTTTTTTCCTTATTTGAAATTATTTCTTTAAAGAAGGTAACTAGAGTCTTTTCAAAACATATTATATTTGTTTTTCTTTATGTAGCTGATTTTCATGTTTTGTCTTTTTCCTATATTTGAAATCATTTCTTTAAAGAAGGTAACTAGAGTCTTTTCAAAACATATTATATTTGTTTTTCTTTATGTAGCCGATTTCATGTTTTGTCTTTTTCCTATATTTGAAATTATTTCTTTAAAGAAGGTAACTAGAGTCTTTTCAAAACATATTATATTTGTTTTTCTTTATGTAGCGGATTTTCATGTTTTGTCTTTTTCCTATATTTAAAACATTACTTTTCAAGTTGTCTTGTATATGATATAAGGTACAATTATTACATTTTGAAATCATGTCAAAATACCTTTTTCATAAATGGTTGTAAGAAGGTACAATTATTTGTTTTCAAAAAGGAGCTTTTTGAAACTATCGTATACTTTTATGAAATAGCTTTTATGAATGAGTATGTAATATGCAATATGCATGTTCCTGAAGGTTATGTTACATATGACTCTAAAGAAGAAAAAAATCTTCATCTTGAGGTAGCCGATCTCTTCAGTTGATCTTTAGGAATGCATGGCTCATCAAGCTTTTTCTTCAATGAGAATGATTGCACCATAGTTGTACTTGAACAGTAAGTCTCCATCCTTTTTGGGTGAGATATCCTTGCATTAAATACTCGTTAGATTTATGGCAAAACATATTCAGTCATAATATAACATTTTTCAAGAGAACATATTATCATATCATATAAAATCAATTACGACAGTGTATCATATTATGTGATATCAAAACAGAGTTTCCCAACAGTGAATAGTTTTACATTCCATAACATGTTCATCACATGCGCATTACATTTTCTTTTCGTTTAATGCATTTTATCTGAGTTTTGTGGTTATAATTTTAGTTAGGTTGTATTTTGGTATTCATAATCTCTTGTTCGTATTGTAGCGCATCTTGCATTCACTTAGCATAGCCCTGTGATTCCGCATTTATATAGCATAGTACTTGTTTTTCCTCTTTTGCTGTAAGTGTGCAGCGAGTGTGTTGTGAGCAGTTTGAGTGTTGTGAGAGTGTTGAGTGAGTGTTGTAAGTGTGTGTTGAGTGAAGAGTGTATGTGTTGCGTGTTGTCATTGTGAGTATTGTGAGAGTCTGTGAGTGTGAGTTAGAGTGTTGCCTGTGAGTGTGCAAGAGCAAAGGGTATCCCAGCTACCACACTCTCACCTATTACCTACACCCCAGCACCAGTCACTGTTGCACATTATCCACCACCAACACTTACCTTCCACCTCACTTGTGCTATCCTCCACAGCTACACTTACCTGTTACACCATATCGACCTCCAACCTTCATTTACCCACAACACATGCATATCTTACATTGCACCATCTTCACTCAACATACACGACACCTTCACTTTCTGTATTGCACAACATTCACCTGCTACCTGCTGCATCCACCTACTTTCCCTGCTTCACCTGCTACATTAGCACCCACACCATCTTCAACTACCTATTATCCATCTTCCTACACTTTCACTTACCCACCTGCACAGCACTTGCACTTACCCATAGCACCTTCTCACTGCATACATGTTGCTGCCCCACTTTCACAACACACAGCAGCAACACCCCATATGCCTACAACACCTCCCTTCATTCACTCCCTCACCTGCTGTAACTACAGTAAATTTCTGCACCCTCTTTCACCCGCATCATACTCACACTTATTCATTGTATTTGCAGGTACTTTATCACCAGCCATTTCCAGCTCCACCTATGCACCCTTCAGCACTGCTACCTGCCCTCCTCACTGCACCCTCATCTTCCCCTGCATTTTACTATGTATATATCACTATACCCTGCTGCACTTATATATCCTTTAACACCTATGCACAACACCACCTTCACCTTCATAACACTTTCACGTGCCCTACTTCACCTCTTCACGGCACCTTATGTGCATTTTCACAACATTTTTATAGTTGCAACCAAATATCTCCACAACACTTCACTATATTCTAATATGCACTTTATCATTAATATGGTGCATCACATATGCATCATAACATGCATTTTCTCACTAGCTCAATGCACCACATATGCATCTTAATGTCCTTTTTCTCATTAGCTTAGGATATTATCCATACATTTTAATATCCATTTTCACCATTAGCTTAGGATATTATCCATACATTTTAATATCCATTTCACCATTAGCTTAGGATATTACATATGCATTTTAGTATCCATTTCCTCATTAGTTTAGTGCATTACATATATATTTCAATACACATTTTCTCATCAGCATAATGCATTGTATATGCATTTTCATGAATATTTTCTCATTAGCATATAGGCATCATCATATGCATTTTAGTTCCAATACATCTTAATTTCTTTCCATATTTAGTATTTTGCTTTATGCTAACTTTGTTTTACAGGAATACATGGAAATGTTGATATCCTTTCTTAGATTAGGGACTTTATCATTTCAATTTGAAGATTGTAATAAGTTGACATTAATGAAAATTTTATATTTTCAACTTAAAATAAAATGTATGAGCATATAGTTCTCATAAATTACTTATGATATTTCATTTTATTTTCATTTTTATTTCAAAAATCACTGTGGTGAAACACGAATGACACGTGCACCATTCTAATAAAAGGTAATTAATCCTAAGTAAATGATTCACATTTATGACTATAGTCAAAATGTGAACAATACTTAGGATTTTTATCTTTTATGGAATAACATTCGACCTCCACTTAGGTCTCTTTTGAAAATCATCATATTTTTCTAAAATATTCTTTTCTTCCTCTATTAGAATTCAATATGTGAATTAACTTAAGATATATTTGTGGTCATAGTCAAGGATATATTGAAAGTTAATTTCATTTTAAATCCTATAAAGTCAAAAAAAAAAATTATTCTTTATTAGAATTTAAATATAGATTAGATTATAATATGTTTATGACCATAGTCATGAATGTATTATGATTTAATCTTATTTTAATTCTATTAAAGAATAAAATATGCTTTTAAACTCTAATCTTCAAATAAATTTCAAGCATTCATCATTTAGGATAAAATTGCATTCTTTTTTCAAATTATTTTCATGTCATTTTTCAAATTCCAAGTTATTTTTGAAATCTTTTAAAAACTCAGTTTTTATTTTCTAAATTCAAAATCATTTTGAACTTCCATTTATAAATTCAGACTTATTTTTTTTTCTCAAATCCATTCAGTTTTAAATTTCCAATTTTCAATTTTCAATTTTCAATTTTCATCTCTCAATTTCATATTTTAATTCCAAATTTCATTCAAATTCTTTATTTCTATTTCAAATTTTTGAATTCCATTTCAAAACCTGAGTTTTAATTCAACTCTAAATTAAAGTTTTGAAATTCATTTTGAGATTCCAAATCAAACTTTGAGATTCACTTTGAATCTCTAAATCAATCTTCAAATTCAATTCTGATTTCATATACCAAGTCGAATTCCAAAATCAATTTGATATTTCAATTTCAAAGTTCAATTCAACTTTAAAATTCCATTCTGATTTCAAATTCTAATTTCCAATTCCATTTCCAAATTCAAATTCTGATTTCAAAATCAATCCCAAAATTTCAAATTCATTTCAAATTTCAAGTTTAGATTCAAATTTCAATTTTTCCAAACCAAGTTCAATTTCTGAACCTCTTCTTCAAGGATATTGTCAAACTTATTTCAAAATCACTTGGAAAAGTCTAAAACTTTTGAAGCATCTTCTCAAAAGCATACACCTTTGCATTTTCATTGCACAAGCATGATTCAATGTGCATTTTAGGATTTTTAGAATAATCACTTAGACAAATTTAGGCAAAGCAAAAGGCATTGATTCGATCCTTGGTGCAATTACCTCTGGTAAAGGCGCCCAGAGCGGTTGAACCTCGTACCAATGAGCGAATCCCATCTCTCCATCTTTTTCCCGTAAATTTTCAAAAACGGAGGAGAGTTAATTTTCAAACATTCTTTTTCAAATAAAGGTCAAGTGAGACCTTACAAAAGAGTTTTTATTTATTTATTTATTTATTTATTTATTTATTTATCTTCTCTCTCTTCTTTCTTTTCTTTTTTTTCCCTTCGATTTCACTCGGACTACAGTGAATATAGATAAGGATATTACATATCTAGTGCAAACTGTTAACTTATTCAATAATGTCTTTAGTTTTCTCTCATATTACGTATGATTAATATTGATTTTCAAGTACATTATTTCGCAGAACTGTTTGGCTATGATATTTATACTAAATGACAAATTTGTTTCATGCAAGGGATTCCTCAACAAGATAACGAGTAATTACTTTCATATATGATTGTTAACTCAATATGTACATGTATATGTTTTTGACAATATAATTGTTATGTGTATGATTTAGTATATTTGTGCTAATATACATAAAGTACTTGGGTAAGGAGATGCAACTCCGTTTCACGTAGGTACACTATCATATATAGTTTTGTTGAGTGTTTAGAATGTAAGCTAATTAGTTATTTGCTAATAACCTTTTTAGGAGGATGTAAAATACAAAAGGATATTGATGGTCAAATACTACGAGAATTTGAGGGGAAAAAGGTGAAGCAAGAAGAGACCAAAAAAAATATGAAGGCAACCATGACAGTGACAGAGACAACTAGTGAGGTAGAGCCAGGTGTGTACAATGAAAAAATTGTTCTTAAAGAAATATCGAAAGATTTGAAATGAATTATTGTGTATTTTAATTTATAAAAAAACATGAAATGTTTCGTAAATAACATGCCTTTTATACTGTGATTGATATGTACAAATGTATTGGCAATTACTTATAACATATGTTCTATAATACTATAATTATTTGTAACTTTTATAAAAACATGAGATGTTATGTAAATAATAGGATTTTTATAAATGTATTTGCAAGGTTTGAAGTAATACCTTTTATAATCTACACTCGTGCACTCTAATATGCAAAAATCATCGAATTGGGGGTTAAGTTACTACGTGAATTCCTAATGTTCACAAACTCTGATATATGAACATTATCAAATTTGGTGGTTAAGTTATTACACAAATGCCCTTATGTTTGTACACTCTGATATGCGAACATCATTGAATTGAGAAGTTACTACATGAATTCCTAATGTTTGCACACTCTTTTATGTGAATTGGGAGGTTAAATTGTTGGCAGAAACAAGGAATTGAACTTCACACAAGTACACATTTATGTGCTATTTTGTTAAGTTTTTTTATATAATTTATAGTTAGTTGTTTGCTAATAACTTTTTTTTAGAATGATGTGATAGTGTACTGGAATAATATGATTCAATTCTATAAATTCATGAGGGAGAAGACAATTTTGGAGGATGCCAAAAAGAAGGTTGAAGATGAGGAAAAAATCCAAAGGACCGCAGCAGAACAAAAAACGTCTAGAAGGCAAAGAAAAGGGAGAGGATAAAACATCAAACAATGAGGTGTTGGATGATTTCGCCAAAATCTGAGTTTGTAAAAAAAAAACAAGTTTTTATAAGTTTAGGGGCATATTGGTAATTTTTTACTCAAATAAAGGCAAAACAAAAAATGGTGAAATATTTGAGTTATATTTCTAAAAACAATAATTTAAACAGGGGTATTATATATATATATATATATATATATATATATATATTAATTCAATAAAACAAAATGTTTTATTAAAGGTTGCTTTTCTAAGTTTTTAACTAATAGTTAAAGTAAGTAATACAAACTAACTAACCTAATTGTTAACCTAACTATTTGGGTATGGGGGATTGAATTTGGATCTATACCAGATCTATTCTCCCAACACTTCCTCCCCCATGGTTTTGAAGGATTTTGCAAGTGTTGATTTGAGTTCAATACTTGCAAGTGGTAGGGGAACCACGTATTGGGCTACCTTACCTATTTTAAGGGAGCTCCCCTCCCTTTCCTCTTCACTCGAAAGCCTCACTTCTCTTTTGTTCACTCCATCTCTCCACTTCTTCACATTTTTCTTTTTCTTCCCAAGTGGTGGGTGCAACACCACTTGCACAAACCTGTATGCACCCATTTGAGCCCAAACCAGCCTACACGCAGCCATCTAACCATGCAACTAGCCTAGCCCTCTTAGCCCAACGAAACCCAAACCCACCTAGTTCAATCCAGACCCCCAAGCCCAATTCATTCCCCCTTGACCCAGTTCCCTCTACCTGAGACTCAGTTCAACCTTGTATCCAGTTTGCATGATTCGACATTGTCCCAATCTGGTTCGACTCCATTCACATCACGGTTCGGTCCCATTTACATCTTAGGAGATTCACATTTTGAGAAAAATTCTCTCAAGATATTGTTTGAGAAATTTTCATTTCTTTTCGGCATGATCACTAAGGTAGGATTTTATTGCCAAATGCGCGTAAATTTTGAATATTTATATATATATTTTTAGAATCACATGTTCATCTATGTTTGAGTCATAATGGATGAAATGATAATTGTCTCATCTCATAAATACAATAATATATATATATGCATGCATCGCACTCTGAATAAAATAATATATATGGTACTCAAATACAATAATAGTTTTGCATACATTTTTTTTAATAAAATATAATAAAATAGTAGTTTTGCATGCATCGTACTCTAAATAAAATATATGTACATGGTACTCAAATAAAATACTAGTTTTGCTTACATCCTTTCTGAGTAAAATAATATATATGCATTAAACTTTTAATAAAATAATAGTTTTTCATGCATCGTACTTTGAATAAAATAATTCATATGCATTATACTTTAAATAAAATAGCAGTTTTGCATGCATCATTTTTTGAATAAAATAATATATATGCATTAAACTTCAAATAAAATAATAGTTTTTTGCATACATCATACTCTAAATAAAATAATATATATTTATGCATGCATTGTACTTTAAATAAAATAAAATTATCGCATGCATTATGTTTCAAATAAAATAATATTTATGCAGGCATCATACTCTAAAATAAAATAATAATTTTTGCTTGCATTCTGCATACTCACCTTTTGAAGATAAAAATACTTGAAGTATACATAGAACATTGTGAAAATTTGCTTAGCTCAAAATAGAACTCTCGGTTCACAGAACCCTACAAACAATAAAATAGTCTGCATCGAATAAAAAGAAAAATGGTTGCAGCCCGAAAGAGGCAAAGGTTCTAAGATACTTTTCTAGTGTCACAAGCACACATTGGTATACGACATACTTCTGTTCTGGGATTGGCTCGTGTGCGAGCTCGAAATAACTTAAACTCTCAAAGTGTGAAACAAAGCACTATCTGATGAATAAAACATGCCTACACATATAAACCTAAGATTTTGATGTCTCATTAGCAAAGTGCCCATGTATACAAAGCAATTACTGATTGAGTCAGGTACATAAGACTATGGAATGAGGTGTCTCATTGGTCTCCACTCACTCATAATTTTTGGTGGTCAAGGCTATCCACGTGTCTTATATTATAGATCTTCAACTACTACAATTAGCCCAGGATGCAACTTGTTTTTCTAGTTCTTCCTTAGCAGTGATTTCTCTCGGTCATTGACTGCTCTCATTGAGTCCGCTATAGTCAAGCACTCATATTTAAAATATCTGAGAATAATATACCCCAAGATTGCTTCGATTGTTTGTGATTGTCTCCCCCCACATACCAGGGTGCATGGTTAACTATTGAAACAATGACCTTTTGAATTACTGATTGAAATGAAATTATGCCTAATAATGTAAATAGTTTTGTATTGTATTTTGTCATACTTTTATGTAGAAATTCTCTATGAACTATAACATCTTAGTTGTCTGAATATGTTTTAATATTCTAAATTACCAGAATTAATATAGACTTACTAGACTGTCAGAAGTTTGATCCTTTAATAAGGTTTTATCCAGGTATAAGACAGTAAATGCTATGAGGCAGTAGTGGCATCAAGGACTAGCACTCTCCGGAGGATCCAAGGTCCAACTTGGGATTTTGTTTATAACATCTCATTTTCCAAGTTTTATGTTTTGAATATCCTTCACACTTTTGTGAAAGATGATGTAAATAATATTTTGGTTTTTACTCTGATAAATGCTTAGCGTTGTTTCACTCCTGTGGCTCACCCAAAATTGTCAAAACCTAGACACAACATAAAATCGTTTTTTGCTGTCAATATTAAAAAAAAAAATGGTTCTAAAATTTTGGGACATCACATTAACACTTAAGTCTGCAACAACAATTATGTGCACAATGACCAATATTTGTGATGATAATGAAGTTTGCAAAAAATAATTTGTGAATAGTAGGGCCAAGATTTGCAAGGATGAGAAAGTCCGCCAAAAAAGATTTAGGATAAATACCCAATATTTGTGTAGATGAGGAAGTCTAGAAAAAAGATTGTTCATAAATCTTTTTTATGAACTTCCTCATACCCGCAAATCTAGGTCAATGTTCACAAATTGTTTTTTTGGACTACTTCATCCTCGCAAAGCTTGGTTTTTCTTATTGCCACAAATATTGGTAATTATACGCATAATTGTTTTTTTGGACTTAAGTGTTAGGTTTGCCCGTTCATTATTTGTGTACTTCCTCATCCTTGCAAATATTGGTTATTTTTTCATAAATTTTCTTTGCATACTTCCTCATCCTCGCAAATCTTGGTAATTTTTTTGTAATTTTTAGTTTTTTTTTGCATACTTTTTAATCCTTGCAAATATTAGTCATTATACACATAATTGTTTTTGTGGATTGAAGTGTTAGGTTTGCACGTTCGTTATTTGTGGACTTCCACATACTCACAAATATTGATCATGTTTTGCAAATCTTTTTATGGACTTTCTTATCCTTGGAAATCTTGATCATTTTAACAAATATTTTTTACGAACTTTCTCATCCTCACAAATTGACATTTTTACATGCTTTATTCAAATTTACAACAATTACATAATTCATATGTTACATTCAAACTCACCTGCTCAATTCAAATTTACATCATTTACATTTTTCACCTGTTATATTTAAGTTCACCTACTCAATTCAAATTTAATTTGAATAGATACACAATTCACCAGTTACATTCAAATTCACCTACTCAATTCAAAATTTATTGCATTACACAATTCACTAATTATATTCGAGTTCATATGCCCAATTTAAATTTAATTTACAATAGATACACAATTCAATGACTAATACATTTTGTATATGTCCTTGTTATAGAAATTAAACCTAAAATGAAGTTGAACATGCAAACATGTTTAAAAAACATCTAGAACTTACAAAACATATTAAACAAAATATCTAGAACTTACAAAACATAATGTACATAACATCTAGTACATCAAAAATTTATCAATTTTATATTCAATAATCTTTCTAAATTATATTAAATATTTTATAATAGTAATCAAATTTACAATGAATCACTGTTATATACATCTATACACAATCTTAACCAAAAGTCACTGTTGTGGATGCATAAGGCATGCTCGTAGGTCCTTTATGACCCAATCCTTGTTAGCGATAAGGTCAATTTGAGTATGTATAATGGACTCATTTGCTTGAAGCAACTTCTTTAGCATGCAGATTTTTGCCAATGCAAGAGCCAATACGTCATTTACTCCACTTGCAGCCCTTATGTGCATCAAACTCCTCGCCCCAAGTTTCTCCTCCTTAATGGGCCTCTTTGCGGAGGGACTACTTGTAAACTGAAGGTTGGTACTAGCTACATCCTTGTCATCATAGGAACATACCAGGGATAACAAGCCGATACCTTGGCCACCTTCGCACCAGTCTTCAAGTTTGGAGAGGAAGATCATGGGGTAATCCTTTGTCTGGTCATTTATTATGCAAAAGACTGTTATGTTAACTGCACAAGGGTGACTAAGTGGTTGTTGAACAAAACCAAACTTCAGACCAATCAGTTGGTCATTTATCACATAACTTTATTCATGTTATGCAACCAAATGTCCCTCTTCACGATGTCCTTCGCTTGCACAACCACATATGAGTGGTCCTCCTCCTTCGTATCTTCGTAAGGGCATTATGTTACCTACAAACCGAAGTTTCATTCTTGATTATTTTTATAAATATTATTTATAAAGGACACATGTTTTTGTTTTAAGAATACTTATATAAACCCTAGTCAGCATGTATATATATGCAGTGCAATTGTTCCTTCTCACGGGAAGACCCAATGCTCTTCATCCATAACCCTTTTGTTCATTGTGTGGCCGACTCTATATTGCAACATGTAAAAATTCAGGAAGACGGTCACGTCTCTAGTGGATATGTGATCTCATATCCAAACCTATAAAGATTAATATAAAAATTAATATGAATTAATACACAATATAGTACATCAACAATGTTAAATAATATTTGAGTACAATAAATAATAAATATCTCCAACAAAATTAGCATGCTGAACATGTTTTTTTTTTCATTCTTCGTGCTACTCAAACTTTCATATAGATATGCAAGTGAGGTATTTCTACTTGCATATTCATCGACATGATGCAAGTCTTGCAACAGTTGAATGTATGAATTATAGTTCGACTTTGCACCAGTGTTAATGAATACACATGCGCCAAAGAAGTAGAGCAAGAATGCTCTCAGCTCCGTGTCTAACCTAGCACTGCCCTTCTCTCCAACACATGATAGTTTTCACTTCATTTTCCTTGCCTTTTTGGAGTTATAGTAGTTCCTTAATCATGATAACTTTAGCCTTTAACCTTCAAATTTATTTTTATACATTTATGGATAAACACCACAAATGAGCTTGAAATATTCTTATCGATGTTCACTCACTAACTCCCCATAACATTTAAATATGGTGATTTGTGCCACGTCCTCCAACATGATGGTCATCCCAATATATCTGAACTGTAATGTGTTGGTTGCTGGATATCAAAACTGCACAATGACCTCTAAGAGATTGTGACTGATGTTATGTGGTATGACCTCCATGAATTTCCAAAAATGCATTCAATCCAACTAGTCTTTCGCATCATTCATTAGTGTAATGAACCACTCATGTGTTTGAAACTAGTAAAATCAGTGCATATAGTTTGTTGGATCTTCTAAATGTTGACAATGTGGATCCTACAATCACAATTAATTTTAATAAAATTAGTTAAATTAATCATTTAGTTACACACAAAATAAAACATTTTAAAGATTGAAGTGTAATATATATGACAATTTTATCATTGATTGAAAGCAAAATTGCAATGATTGCAAACATCTTACAAACATATATATATATATATATATATATATATATATATATATATATATATAAAATAACAAATAAACAAAGTACATATCCACGAGCACCAAAACTTATTTTCTACTACATCCCATCCTGTGCACTCTCTACCGCAACCTCAACCTTTGGTTAAGCATCCGATCCACCCACCCCCACTTCCTGACGACTCTCACTCATCTCTATTTTTTGAGGACTATCTACATTAACTTCAACCTTAGGGTTCACATCCTCCCCATATTGAGGTATTGTCTTTCTCTCTCCACAACCATTGCAGGTGGCTGCGTCTCCAGTTTCATCTATCCAAAGTTTGAGGTTAGCAACAACCTCATAGTCAGTCAATGTATGAAACTTTTTTAGCATTGAGTCCTCCTCTCTTTCCCCTCCTAAGGTGCTTTTGGGATGGGACACAAGATCGTGGCCACATATTCGTTAATAAATTTTTCATATTCATCCTTAGATTTGGGTCACGCTTCAACTGTTTGGTATTGTTTGGCAAGATAAACAATTTCTTATAAGCGAGCAAAAAAGTCTCGCATGAAATTGAAAATAAAATAAAATAAATTATTAAAAATGCAAAAGTTACTTGAGAATCATGCCATTGTTTTCTCAGCATCTTTATAATACAAGATATACAACAAAATTCGATGATAGAGGTATATAAAATTAAGAAAAAGTGTTGGCAAAGAAGACTCACATGAAATTGAATTAAATAAACAAAAAATAGGCTATTAAATATGCAAAAATAACTTGAGAATGATGTCATTATTTCACAAAATAATTGATTCAAGCCAACATAACTAATTCAACTGTTACAAAGATCAAAACTTGTGCTTACCAAAAAATCTCACTGCTAATTATGTGACAAAAGCTAAAAACTCACTGATGATGTGCTTTCACGCAATGAAGATCAAGCAAGAACAATGGCACCTCGTCATGATAAACATGTTGGAGACCACAAAACCTTCACTAAGAAACCTTGGACTTCAAGTTCAAAACAGAGCACAAAGGGTCACATTTAATATACATATAGAGGTTCATAAATGTTACTCATGAGGATACGAAGATTCACACAAAGTCATGATAATATTTGCGAACCTGACAACTTCATATGATGAATATGCGAATGTTTAGTAGGTCCGCAACTGAGGTTGAAAGTTGATCAAACACGAAGGAGGTTCACGAGTCATCTGTGTAAACATCATGAAGTCGACCGTAAATATCGTGACATTCGCAAATGTGTGACGCAATTCTGCTCAGCTTGAATAAAAAACATGTACAGATAAGGACATTCACAACACATATTTGCAAATGTCACACACAAATTTATAAAATACATTTAGACTTTATGCGAGTTTTTAGTTAAAAGTGGTTAGCTTGGTATCTACGCGAAGCTTGTGATGCCCACAAATGTGTGACAAAAACTTGCTGATCTCGAATGAGAAGACATGTGAAGTTAGGACATTCATAACCCACATTTGCAAATGTGGGACATACCTTTATAGACATATGTCCCAACTTTATGCAAGTTTTTAGTTAAAGGAAGTTCGCATAATGTCAACGCGAATGTCATGACTACCTTAAATGTATTGAGCGAACCTGCCAAGCTGAAACTTTTAAATTCAAAAAGGATCACAGAGAGTTTGTGAATCTCTGAAGATCTGCTTATTTCATATGCTAACCTCCTCTCTTGGGACACAAGTTAACCATGTTTGCAAATCATTTATGCAAATTTCATCAGGTTCGCGAAATCATGCAAATCTCTTTTTTATTGAAATGTTGCAACCTTCAAGCGATGTGTGTATTTATCGCACAAACATCAACAAGTTTGCTTGTATGAAAGGTAAAAATATCCTAAAAAGTTGAGAATAAGACATTTTGGACATGGGAAAAATTTCGGTAAATTACGCGGCATTTTCAAAATCACACCATTTTATAAGGATAGTACAATTATTTTTCATATTTTTAAAACCTAATATACTGTTTATAAAGTATACTTTCAAAATACAGTATACTTTTTAAATGATCACATCTTCATTACAATACTAATAAGGTAAACACTCTTTAATATATTTAAAAATTAGTTTATAGTTATTATAGTTGATTATAGGTACAATCTACAATCTAGCTGAATTATCATGATACAAGTTGTTTTAACTCAATCTAACCTTGCAGATGTTTTCAACATGCTCCATTTAGTAGGAAACAATCCTTGGATCATGTTTTTTTATTTTAAAAAATGGGTGCATTTACAATTTTTTTTTTTTTGCATCATCAAAAAAACCACTACACTTATCAGATTTAGGTGATGCAAAAGTTGGTTCCCACTAAAACTAGCATATACACATCCATGGGTTCATTTAAAAAAAAATGAAGTTTGCTAAATTGTTTTCCCATACAAACTATTGTAGCGAACTTTAACCCTTAAACAATAATTATATATTTTAAACAATAATATTATTTTTATATTTTGTTTTTGTATGGGCTGACTTTTTCATAATTTTCATGGAAGATAAGAAAGAAGCCATCATACGAAAACAATCATTCAACCATAGAGCATCTACTAGAATGAATCCCTAGGAGTATACATCAGTCCGAGTAGACCCAATTCGGTGCCGAAACTAATAATCATGACACAAACCAGGGCATGCTGAAAGGGCCACCCAACTCTTGCTGAGCACCTGAAAGCATGATCTACTATAAATTTTGATGGTGTACACATGACAGTAACTACACACGTAGCTTGACTCTCGGGGTCACAGAATTAATATTGAGAGAGGCAACTCTTGCAGAAATAAGACAACGCAGCCTCTGATAGGATGAACGGTCTCCAAAACAACATGATGTATTATTTTGATCTTAGATGTGTCCTACAAGTTGATGAGATCTATATCATAAACAAAATGGACGGCTAAAATGAATCCCAAAACCATGTGTTTGAGAGGATAGGATGAACAGTGCAAGAGGTAGCAGCGACGGGATTATCGGCAGAGCTGCCTCTGACATGATACAACAACAACAATTACGCCTTCATCCTAAAATAATTGGGGTTGGCGATATGAACCAAAAAAAAAAATCATTTTGGGTCTTTCATATGAATCCTTTTCCTCCAATCATTTCTATCCAATGTCATGTCCTCGGGTGAGGTTCAAAGCATTTATATCCTTTTCTATCATTTTCATCCAAGTCATCTTAGGCTTACCCCCAATCTCTTTTAACTAATATATTTTTTAGTGTTTTTGTCCATCTAAGCATAAGTAAGTCAGCTGCACTCATTTTTTTTTAATATGATGCCTCTGACCTGATAAGCACTCGTTCATGTTCACCCCAAGTGAGAAAGAATTTCCCTCCCAAACAAAACAAAAGGGGACAATAAAATTAGGGTTTAGGGTTTTAAGCCATTTTCCAAACCGCCAACCTCTCTCTGCAACTCCCAACCAGAAAACGGGAGATCCCGTTTGGGTTCCATGAATTACAGGTTCCAGAATCTCCTCGGAGCTCCCTACCGAGGGGGAAACGCTGTTATTTCAGAGAACACCACCCTCCTGTCCCCCATCGGCAACAGGGTCTCCGTTACCGACCTCGCGAAGTCGCAGAGTTGGACTCTCCCCTGCGAGAGCTCGAAGAACGTCTCGCGGATCGCCGTCTCGCCCGACGGCAACTTCCTGCTCACTATTGACGAGAATTCCCGGTGCCTTTTCATCAACCTACGTCGCCGCGTCGTCCTCCACCGAATCACGTTCAAGCATCCCGTCACCGCCCTCAAATTCAGTCCGAATGGGGATGCGATAGCAGTGGCAGTCGGGAAATTGATACAGGTCTGGAAATGCCCTGGGTTCCGGAGGGAGATCTTCCCGTTCCAATTGATCAGGACGATCTCGGCTTTTGATGGAGATGTTGTGGCGATTGATTGGAGCCCTGACTCGCGGTGGATCATTGCTGGGTCCAAGGATCTGACGGCGCGACTCTGTTGCTTTCGGAAGGGTTTGGTTCGGAGGCCGTTTCTGTTCCTAGGGCATAGGGACGTGGTGGTTGGAGTTTTCTTCGCAGGTTCGGGTTCTAGGGCTTACACGATTTCGAAGGATGGTGCCGTTTTCACTTGGAAATTTGAAATTTTGGAGGAAATGAATGGTAATTTGGGCGAAAACGGCGGTGATTTCGATCGGAAGAGGAAGGTTCGGGACTTCGATGGTTCGGACGAAGGAGTCAAGATTTTGGCAGAGGATGAGTCTCCAAAGGGTGTGGGAGAGTCAACGGAACCTTCTTATTCACCTATGGATGGTGAAATGGAAGAGAAGAAGGATTCTGGAGAAGAATTTGATGGCCATGAACGAAGGGAAGAATCATTCCCGTTTCATAAAGGACAGTGGAAACTGGAGAAGAAGGATTACTGTATGCAGGCACCTGCGAAGGTATCTGCTTGTGATTATCACCGGGGTCTTGATATGGTGGTCATCGGGTTCTCTTCGGGGGTTTTTGGGCTGTACCAGATGCCAGATTTCGTGTGTATTCATTTTCTTTCGATCTCCAGGCAGAAGATAACAACTGCAGCATTTAACGACCTGGGTAATTGGTTGGTATTCGGTTGCGCAAAGCTGGGGCAGCTTCTTGTTTGGGAATGGCGGTCAGAGACGTATATATTGAAGCAGCAAGGTCATTACTTTGATGTTAACAGTTTAGCTTATTCGCCTGATTCACAGCTACTGGCCACCGGAGCAGATGATAACAAAATCAAGGTGGAAATTTCAATACTTTCGGTCCTAGATTTTTTTTCTGTTGTCCATTAGAGCAGTTTGATTTGAAAATTTCTTGATGAAACAAATTATTCCTGTCAGGATTCTTACAAGCTCATACCACCATGAACTGTATAATGAGTTTTTAATTGTCTCAGTTGGAACTACTCATATTTTCATCTTTTTTTTTTCTGAGCCATTTCTTTTCTTTGTGAGAAATTTTGTTCGACTAGAATTTGGTGCCTGTTTGATGCAATTGGCATTTTGGTTTTGTTTAGTTATTGACTTGGATATCGCTTTGCTTGAGTTGATTGCAATTCTAGCATGGCATCACTTGTTAATTGTTAAGTGTCTCCAATTTTATGTTTGGCATTACTGTAAAAATCACTGTTGGAGTAATGGTGTTGTGAGAATTTATAATGGTCCAGGTATTTATAGGCAAATGTGCGTTTCCTTTTCTGGGTTGTAATAGGTGTGGACTGCTGCTTCTGGGTTTTGCTTCGTGACATTTACTGAGCACACAAATGCAGTGACTGCTCTACATTTCACGGCCAATAACAATTGCCTCCTAAGTGCATCTCTTGATGGAACCGTTCGTGCATGGGACTTGTTTCGCTATCGGAACTTTCGGACATTTACCAGCCCTTCTTCCAGGCAATTTGTTTCCTTAGCATCAGATCAAAGTGGTGAAGTAATTTGTGCTGGAACATTAGATTCATTCGAGGTAGGCCTTTCCCATACACATTTTGAGGCCATGACAAGTTGGTTGTGATTTTTCATGAAGTATCTTTTTTTTAGGATTTTTTAATTCTTCAAAATTTCTATAGATTTTTGTGTGGTCGATGAAGACTGGCCGCTTACTGGATGTTCTTAGTGGTCATGAAGGACCAGTTCATGGATTGATGTTTTCACCAATAAATGTAAGCTGTCTTACCTTCAGATTTACAATTGCACAGATCCTTTCTTAATATGGCAGTATTTTCCTTAATTGTTTTAGTTGATGTTGATAGTTATGTTATTAAGCCTCAGATGCTGATGATCGATACACAAATGAGATACTGCTGTTTCATTGCCATTCGTTTAGTGAATTTATGATTTGATTTGATCAAATGGGAGAATATCACGAGTTATATTATTGTATTTTTTTGAGGCACTTTATGGAATAGTTCTGTATGTTTTCCTAATTACTTATGGTGTTATATTTTGATTTTCCCAATGTTGATGAGTATTATTTTGTAAGTCATGTGGTAGTGTTGATTTAGTTGCTAAACAAGATGCATTTTACTCTGTTAGCATAGTTGTTTGAAACATGATATTGTAAGATGTTTACTGGTCAATATTGAAAACTTATGGCATAATATGTATTTTGTTCAGTGCCGGATTTCATTTATGAAGTTTAGAAACTATTTAAATTCATATCTGACCATTGTTGTATCTGCTATAGCCAAAAGAAAAAAAATCAGACAAACCATAATCTACAAAAAACGTAGTTCTCCCTCTATCTTGATTGCTACCCGTTCTATGGTTTAATGATGTCAATTTAAAAACCACTAAAAAATGACCTTCTCATTTAATATGTTCATGTCCCCAAACTGATCTATATCAAAGTAGTTTTTTGAAAGCAATGTTACTTAGAAATGAATACAGGTGTTGATATCGGACATGGGTATGGGATGCTGGACACATGTAAGAAAATGAACATATATGGGTTAATGTTTGCCACCCTCATGGGTAAGGAACCACCTAGAAAAAAACTGTATATTTTCAATATTTGAATTTTTCTTGCACATCTGACCCTCCAGATGTGTTCTGCATGTTTGGGTTAGTAGAAATCAGTGCTTGGATTGTGTTATTCCTACATGTATGAAAGATTTTGCCGGAATTGAAAAATCAACAGTAGTTCAGCCATAACTCTTTGATGTTCAACAATTTTTGTTGTGTTTTGAGTGTTGTCCACAAGTGTCATATCTAAATTCCTAGATTCTACAGGCCTATGAAATATTGGGCATTTGAATTCCTTGTTATCAGTTTTATTTTGTAATATTAGTGACCAACTATGATTTATACTTTATATTGCCTTTGAAAATAAAAAAATAGTGGTGGTATATTCTCTTCAAGCTCTCTCTGGCATGGTTTAGGTTGTGGGCTTTGTTTAGTACTCGGACCGGGAATTTTATCATGTTTCTTTTTTATCAGCTAAAATTTTAATTGCAATACCATGATACATGCTTATGGTCTTTTCCATACTTGGCAAACCCGGCGAGTCGACTCGAGAATCGCCCGAGTCGACCCGGATCAGACCCCAAATGGGTCACTTATTCAAGATTGTCGATCCACATGCCTCTTTTGTGTTTTTTTCATGCATTTTGTGATTTTAATGCATAATTCTCATAAAAAGAATACTTGCTATAAAGAATTATATGTTTTTAAATCATAAATATTAACAATCATGTATAGTTGAATACTTATATAGCTTAGTCATTGATGTCATGTGCTAAATGTAGTGATTATATTTGATTTTTTTTTCATATCCTAACACTAGAAAATGCAGTCCTAACTCATCCGAGTTACCGAGTCGACCCGCTGACTCATGAGTCAAGGGTTGGGCAATCCGACTCTAAGTCACGAGTTTGCCAACTATGGTCTTTTCAAGTTCAGCCTGTTATACAGATGCAATATGATCACTTGTCTGTGTAATATATGTTGATTTTTATTGAGTATGAATCTAAATTCATTAGATTATATAAACTATAAAGCATCAAGTCACAAGAAGAGCCTCGGCCCTAATTCATATCATAGGACTATTAGCATTTATATATTTTTTGGGTCCTTCATTTACACTTGTGCATGTTGTAACACTCATTTTGGAGAGTTTTGGACAAATACTTAACATTTGGTTGTTAATGCTAATATGCATTTTCTGATGATAACATGATGTTAAGAAATTTGAATGTTAATTTTTTATTGAATGATCAGATTTTTTTTTAGATACTTACATAGATCAAGTTCTTGCATTAATGTTACTTTTATATGTTAATCTCATATTTTTCGGTATTTATTTGAGATTTTCTATTTCTTATTGGTTGTTGTTTCATCAATAAAGCATTTTATTTATTTATTTATATTTTTAGATATTTTAAAGGATTTTTTAAAGTTTTTTTTAAAAAAATTGAGGCTTACACCTCAGTTTTTGGTGGAGCGCTACGCTAAGCCTCAACGCTTTTCACAACATTGATTCCAACACATGGGTAGGTTCTTGTAAGGTTTAAAAAATTGATAGCACAAAATCTTTGTGAAGTTTTGAGGCTTCAAATATCTTTTTTTTCATCAAAAAACATGATTTGGTTGTCAATTCCTGGTAAATAAACCACATCGAACACAACTATTCGATCGGAATTGCAAAAAACAAACACACTGAAAGACCCCAAAAACCCATTTAGCATGTTTTCTATATATACCATTGTCACCAATATCAGCGATATTTTGAAAATATCGTGAAAAATAACAATATTTTAATATAGCTGATAATATTGGGAAAATCTCATGTTATTTTCAAAATATAGCTAAAACGAAAACATCGTGGTATTATCACCATATTTTTGCAAATTCTAAAAAAAACCTATTTTTATAATATTTTTAGTTCAATTTTTACCATTTTTTGTTTCTTTTGTTTAAAAACTTGTTTCCTTATATTTTTTGTAAAAAGAATAATATATTCATTTTTTTTAAAATTTTGTAAGCTTTCGAGATTTTCCTGAGATTTTTCAGCTTTTGAAAATAACTTCGAGAAAAACCCTTGCTGAGCAATTACCCTGAACGATATAGATGACTATGACACACACACACACACACACACACACACACACACACACACACACACATATATATATATATATATATATATATATATATATATATATATATATATATATATATATATATATATATATATATAGGAAAAGTATCTGGTACCCTCATGCGTAAGGAACACCCTAGAATAGTAAGAAACGACTCTCGGATCGGATTTTGTGAGGGTTGAAATTTTTGTACATTGTAGGCAGTTGATTACGGCTGTCAAGGGGTCGGGTTTGACCTGCACTTGACCTAGAGTGATGGCAAGAGGGAGAGATAGTGCGATGTAAAGAGATGCAAGATTCAGGGAGAGTGAGTGAGTGGCGAGATGCAAAGAGGGAGAGTGAGAGGTGAGAGAGAGGGAGGCGAGATGCAAAAAGAGGGAGAGTGAGTGGCAAGAGAGAGGAAGAGGCAAGAGAGAGGGAGGCCTTATTCTTCTTCCTTTCAGCAGAGTGAGGGACAACGAGCGATGAGAGGGAGAGCGAGAGAGACAACGAGATGCAGAGAGTGAGAGTCGAGATATATATATAGAGAGAGGGAGGCAAGATGAGAGAGAGGGAGAGGCGAGATGTAGAGAGAGAAAGGGAGAGGCAAGAGAGAGGGAAGGGAGATGCAAAGAGAGAGGGAGAGGCTAGAGGAGGTGAGATGCAGAGAGACGGAGAGGCGAGATATAGAGAGAGGGAGAGAGTCGAGAGAGGAGGTGAGATGCAAAGAGAGGGAGAGCGTCGAGAGAGGGGGAGTGACAGTCGAGAGACCTAATGGGGTCTTTCGCCTCTCGCTCCCAAAATTTAGGTCAAATGGGGGCTTTGACCCCCATTTGACTTGAGTCAGGCGAGACACGCCTCATGTTGAGGCACACCTCGCCTTGAGGCATACACCTCATAATGTATGAGACGTGCGCCTCAGGGTTGTTACAACATATCCATGCCCCCCAAGGTACAAAGGGTCTCGCCTTAGGGCGATGCATGATTTTTTGCGCCTTGAGGCACACTTTTAACAACACAAATCGCAATCGAATGCTCCAAGAGCTGATCCTTATAAATCGAGCACATATGTTATATCTGTACAAGCAAAATTTAAAAATAAAACAAAAAAACTTGAAAACCCCATATAACATGTTTTATATATATATATATATATATATATATATATATATATATATATATATATAGCGACAAAGACATGCTAAATGAAATATGCTAGGTGAAACTATGAAACATGCTAAATGGGGTTTTCAGGTCTCATGGTGCTTTTTTTGCAATTCCAACCACATAGATGTGTTTGACACGATCGATTTACTAGAAATCGACACTCCGATCATGTTTTTTTAATGAAAAAAGATATTTGGTGCCTAAAAAATTTACGATGATTTTGAGCCATTGATTTTTTGAACCTTGTAAGTGTAAGTCAGAGATCATCCACCGAGAATACAAGAGGAAAAGAATGACAGAGAGAGGAGAGGCTGCCGCAGAATACCCAAAAACGTTAATAGCAGGGACGCTTGGGGTTTCTATCTTTTATCATTAAGATCTGTAACTGATTGCAATATGAATGTACAATATTGCCCCCAATCTCTAATATACAATATGACATATAATGGGGTAAAATGGACAGATAAAATACAATGATCATAACGTTTTTTTATAATGGATCTGGATCTCTGATATGGATCCAGATCTGATTCCAAGATATATCATGTCCCAATAGCCTCCCTCAAGTTATTCGTGGTCAAGACCATGGACAACTTGTCTTTTAGGAACCAAAAACGATGTTTGCTCAACCCCTTTATAAATAAGTTGACCACTTGCTCTTCTGTTCTAATGAATCTAGTTTCAATTTCACCATTCTCTATTTTGTTCATGATAAAATGCTGATCTATTTCAATATGCTTTGTTCTTTCGTGCTTAATTGGATTGAGAGAAATTTTGATTGCGCTTTGGTTGTCATAGAACAACACTGAACATGATATTTTCTGTAGAGCACATTTCATGGCAATAAATTTTGCCATCCTTGCTGTCATGTCTTATTCTCTTGGTATGCTGGGAAAGTTGCAATTAGTTGATGCATCTTTAAGGTATTAAAGTCTTAAGTGTGGTTCCTAGAAAAGCATGATCATATGTTTCTTTTTGGTTTATAGGCAATTTTAGCTTCATCTTCTTGGGACAAGACTGTCAGATTATGGGATGTGTTTGAAGGAAAAGGTTCTGTTGAGACCTTTGTGCACACACATGATGTTCTTACAGTTGTTTATCGGCCTGATGGGAAGCAGCTAGCATCAAGCACTTTGGATGGTCAAATATACTTATGGGATCCTATTGATTGTCAGTTAACATGCACAATTGAGGGTCGTAGGGATATTGCTGGTGGACGTCTCATGACTGATCGAAGGACAGCAAATACATCAAGTTCAGGAAAATACTTTACAAGCTTGTGCTACTCTGCTGATGGAAGTTACATCCTAGCTGGTGGAAATAGCAAGTACATTTGCATGTATGATGTTGTGGATCAGGTTAGTTATCCTGAACTTTGTAATTTGAGGTCCCAAAACGTTCATTACCTTTTTGTTGTAACAAAATGAGATTTTTCTTTATCATGTTTTAGGTTATATATATATATATATAAATATAATGTCAGAAATGAGAGGCACTCCTAAATATTGCAGTAAGTTGAAAAATGAATTATGGGAAAATGACTTCTTATTTGTTAACTTCTGGCATTTTCTATTAGTTATTTTTTCCCCTTTTCTTATTTCACCAATGGATCTTCAGAATTAGATGTTGAAGGTCCCATCACATAGACGACATTTGATGGGTGGTTTTGTCCAACAGCCAAGAATTTAGATAGTTACCTCTTTCCCTTTCCATTGACGATGGCTAAGCATCTCTGTACCATCCTCCTATTATTTTCTTGAGAAACTACTTGCTTATATTATGGTGACATATATTGGTACGATTTGACTCTGGTTTTCAGTCAGGAGCACCATCATGAAGGTGGGGCGCCCCTCCAAGCAATCAGCATGGGGTTGCGCCCCATGGGATTTATGAAATCCTTGTGGCTCTTTCCAAGGAAGAGCCATACCGCCCCATGACACCTTTGTAAACCCCCTTTTTTTTAGAAGGGTAGAGTTGGGCGGTTTTGGTAGAGTTGGGCGTGTTTGACCCCAGCCACTCATCTCCCCCACTTTTAATCCTAGCCATTGGTGCTTTAGCTTTAGCATATAAAAACATTTAGGAAGAAAGAGAGCATTTTTTTCTAGAGTTAGCGAGTTTGGAGCTCTCCCATCTCTCTCTCTCTCTCATCTCATTCTCATCTCTCATTCCCCTAGCCGTGTGGGGTGTCACCTCCACCATTTTCGTGGAGCCCTTGTGCAATCAAGAACCCATCTCCAACCAGCGTTCCTTCACCATCTGAGCATTAAGGTGAAGCTTCAATTCATTTCCTCTATTTTCTCAAAGAAAAAACTATGCATATTGTGTATATGAAGCCAAGGAATCGGACACATCCATGGATGTGTGACCCTTGTCAGATTAGTGGCTCTAGTGAAGGTGTCTTGTTGTTGGTGAATTGAATAGGGCACATGCTTAGTTGGAGTATGATTTTACGGTGACACAAAAAAATGAAGTATTTTGGCAATCCATTAAAGGATTGCATCATGCTTCTCATTTTATGGAGTATAACCTGTGCATTGAAAAGCTGCAGGCGTGAAGTAGATAACCTCGATCCCATCGTGTTGCATGAGTGTTATCATGCAAAATTTTACTTTTGCTTTCAAACTGACCTTTTGAAAAGATTTAAGAAAAAATCATATTCGTTTTGAAAATATGAAAAAATTAAGAGAGAATGAGAATCGCCTATCAGTACGAGGTTCAACCGTTCCTGGCGCCATAACCAGGGGTAATCGAACAAAGTATCGAATACTGTGCCTTACTTGCTTAACTGTCATAAAAGTTATTCTAAGTCCTAGAATGCACGAAGAATCATACATGTGTTATGATTTTTGGAAAATATTGATTGAAAACATGATGCATGCTTTGAATTGTTGAAAAATACTTTTGAAAATGATATGTTTTGTGAAAATCGATTTTTCTGAAGAAGGACTAGGCGTGTGGCCTTAGTCTAAATGATGCAACCTTATTCTAAATGGTGCATGAATGCTATTTTATCAAAACTCTTTTTGGAAAAAGATTTGAGAAAAATCATTGAGAAATCCCCATTTGTTTCAGAAATTTATTTTGTATAAAAGAGGTTTTTGTGTCTTATAGAATTTGAACGAAATAAATTCGCTACATATCTCTGACTATGGCCACGAAAATGTTTTGAATATATCCCATTAAATCCTAAAATGAGGGTTTTTGAAATAAAAGTATTGAAAATATGCAATGATTTTTTAAGATGGGATTACGAGGGTAAGTTGTTTGTAACTTGAAAGAAGATAATAAATCTGAATTTCATTCGTATTCTGACTATGGCCATAAATACGAACTCCACTATGTTTATTAACTTCTTAGAAGAAGGTGCACATGCCATTCGTGTTGACCATTGTAGGATTTGAAATATGCATATAAATGTCAAACCATAGCAGTTAATATTTGAAAATAAATTATATGCAAATGCAATCCTAATCTACGTAGAAAAGAAAATTTTCACTATTTTTGATATTTGATTATAATTTACATTGAATAATTGAATAATAAAATAAAGAAAGAAAAGAAAAATAAAGAAAATAGCTTCTTGAACTTTCATGCAAAATCAACAAACAAGTTAGTAGAAAAATATAGGCTTTTCTGGATTTATCCAACAATATCTAGAAATTGAGGGATATTCGTCCGTAATAAGTCGTTTCCCATGCATTCATAAAATAAATTAAATTAAATAAAATAAAGGACGATGCATGATCTAATAAAATGTGAAATTAAACTGATTATAAAATTAAAAATTCGGAATTGAGGGCAAAATGATTAAAATACCCCTCAAAATTGAAATTTATTGCAAAATAATGCTAAAATCAGGGTTTTTCACAAAACAATTTTGAAATACGTTGAATCCGAGGATCAAACGAACTCAAAACGATGTCAAATCGGGTGAAGAGCACCATGACATGATTAAGAAAATCAAAATTTAAAAATATAAAACTTTTCATGAAAAAGATGAAATAATAGAAAATGATCGATTTTTGCCCATATTTCTGCAAAACAGGGTTCCTGTGGGAACCGGTTTTTGTAAAACAATAAGATATAATATCAAATGACCTTCAAAAATCACGAAACTTGACATAGACACTACTAACAACCCTAAAAACAATGTACAATCGAAAAATAAATTTTAGGAATATGCATGAAACAAATATTAAATAAAAAGATGAAAAACAGGCTGAATAACATGCCATCTTGTACCTGTCACGGTGTCAGATCAGAATAAGATATCAAACAACGATAAAAAATCATAAGGGATAAACTAGACATAATAATGAAAACAACCATTTTTACGGATCAAAAAAATAATCTCCGGTTAGGTAGATATTATTCCGACAAGATGCACTTAATTCTGACCAACGCCTAACAGTTCAAGAAAAGCAAGTTCTGATTTTGTGTTAAAAAAATAGCAAACAATCATAAAAAATTATCAAAATCACACAGGAGAAACTAGACATGCAGACGAGGATGCCACTTTTTATGGATCAGAGAGATGATCTCCGGTTATGGAGATATCACTTCGAAAAGATGACCCAGGGTCTGAGCAACGCTTTATGGCTCAAGAAAAGGAGGTTTTGATTTCGGGTGAAAGAAAAATAGTAAACGATCGTCAAAAATCCTAAAAATCACACAGGAAACTAGACACACAGACGAGGACGTCACTTTTTACGGATCTGAAATACGATCTCCAGTTAGGGAGATATGACTCTGGCAAGTTACTCCTGATTCTACACGACGTTTTGACGGTCCTGAAAACAGGTTCCGGTTCTTGATTTTTGAAAATATATCAAATGACCTTGGAAAAATCTGAAATTTGGACAGAAGCATGCTAACATGTGCATGAATATCATATAAAAATTTTAGCTCAAAATAAAGAATATTAATATGCAAAATAATATTGTTAACAGACGTCCAAAATTGAATATCTTATAAATAAAACCCTAATCATGATTTAATCTAATTTATGCATGCATAAACTCTAAACCTATGTCACATGGGTGCGGGTGCGACAAGGGTGCGGCGCAATTTCAAAATTTTTGGACACGGGGACTCTGCTATATATATATATATAAAGACTCAATCAAAGTTGTGCCCATTAGGGGACATGTGATGAGTTGTGAAGCCTGATTCAGGGTTTTTTTTCCTTACAGGAGGGCGGGGGGTCCCCGGTGTGGGTCCCGCTGCGCGGTCAGCGGGCCGGTGGTTTAGGGGGGGGGGTATAGAGGGAAAGCCCCCCCCCCCCCCCAAGATTTTTTTTTAAATTCTATAGCCCAGATTTAAAAAAAATCCAAAAAAATAGACCAAAATGACCTTGGGTGCATTGACCACACCCAGGGTCAGGTTGACCGTGTCGACGCGGGTGCGTCGACCTTGGAGCCGAGTCCGTGTGACATAACCCTAAACATATGATATAAAGCATTTTAATTCATGCATGAACGTGCAAATGATGAGAAATCACATAAACAATGCATAAAAAATAAAATAAATCACTGAAACATAGACTAGATTTTTGGTATAGCCATTTGAAAGAAAGATTCGATCTATGAGAGATTGGATCTTATTCTTTCTTATGGCTGTAATAAAATACAACAATCGAGATCTATATTCATGGGAGAAAATCATAAAAAGAGTAGCTTGAACACCTCTGATGGTGTTCTTGATGCTGCCATATGAAATCTTGATGTAAAAAATGGAGAAAAGAAGAAAAAGGAGGGGCAACAATGGAGGAAAGCAATAAAAAAAATAAAAAATAATTAAAATAAACAAAGAAAGGGGAAGAAACTATACCTTGGGGGCTTTGAAGGAAGAAGGCTGGAGGAGAGGTTGGAGCTGCCCAAGAGAGGAGGAAGAGAGCATGTGGGGGTTGACCCCCCCTAAGGCTTCTATTTATAGAGATTTTTTTGGACTTAGGGTGAAGAGTCCCAATTTAGTTGGTACTCTTCTTAATTAAAGAAGATAAGGGAGAGGGGGGGTCGACCCCCTCTCTTGGAGAGTCCTTATTGAAATTTGTTGACTTTGTCTAATTTCCATTTAATTAAACTCTAATGAAACCTAAATGAATTTGAACTCCTCCAAATGTGGCGCCACCTAGGTGGGTCCCACATTTGGTTTTAAAAACAAGATGAAAATAAAAAATAAAAGTTAAAAACAAAAATAAAGGATAAGAAGTCAATACAAAGTCCTAAATTAACTAATTTTTGTTCTTTTTGAAATAATCAAATGAAGAAAAAAATAAAGAAGTGACACTACCTATGTGAGTCCCGTCTGAGGTGAATTGGATCTCAGATCCATTTTGAAATTCAAGTTTGATAAAATCCAAATAAGAAATTTGATTCGGATCCAGATCTGACACATTGGAAAAGATGTATTTTTGAAAAGCATTTCAAAACATCAAATGTAAAGCACTGAGTTTTAGATTTTAAAAGATCAGTTTTGAACCCAAGTTTGAAATCAGAAGAAAGTTTGAATTCAGATCTGGATCCAAAGTTTTAAAGTAATAAATGGATCTGGATCTCGAACCATGAGCTTGGTCCATGTTTGAAGATGACGAAAGAATCCTGGATCAAAGATAAAAACATTTAGAATGTGTGATCATTGCAAAATTTTTTCTCTTTTTCTTTTTCTCTTCCTTCTCTTTCCTTTCTGCCTCTTTTCCCTTTTTGAGGGGGATAAAAGCAAGAAAGAAGAGAGAAGAGAGAAGAGAGAAGAGAGAAGAGAGAAGAGAGAAGAGAGAAGAGAGGAACTCTTTTGCAAGGTCTCACTTGACCATTATTTTGAAAATATTTTGAAATTACTCGCCTCCATTTTTTTAAAATTTGCGGGAAAAATGGAGAGACGGGATTGGCTCGTCGATACGAGGTTCAACCATTCCTGACGCTTTTACCAGGGGTAATTGAACCAAGGATCGAACTTATGCTTTTTGTTTTGCCTAAATATTGTCTAAGAAATTATTCTAAGTCTAAAATACACAAAGAATCATGCTTGTGTAATGCAAATGCAAAGATATATGCTTTTGAGAAGAATAATTCAGAAATTTTGGGATTTTCCAAGTGATTTTGAAATGGGTTTAAAATACTTTGAAGAAATAGGTTTTACAAAGTTGAAAAATTGATTTGGAAGAGTTTAAGCTTTGAATCTAAGCTTAAGACTTGAAAATAGAAGAGACTTTGAAGTTCTAAGCCTTGAAATAATCAAAGATTGGAAAAACAGATTAGGATTTGAATTTAAAGGAGAAAGACTGGGTTTAGAGTCTGATAAATTTGGGAGAAAATATTGATTTTGAAATTTCATGACTTGGAGTCTGAATGAAATCTGATTCTGGATCTCAAAAATCAATTTTTGATTTTGAAGTAGATATTAGATCTTTGAATTCTGATATTTGAACTCAGACTTTGGATTTTGAATTGGAAATTCAATTTGAAACTTTGAATTGATTTCGAAATTGAATTCTGATCTAGAGATGAGAAATTGATTTGGATTTGAAAATCAAGATGGGATGTAGAAATGGAATTGAATTCTGTACTTGGAAATAGGATTTGGAATTGTGAATGGGTCTTGAATTTGAGATTGAGTCTAAAATCCGAAATTGAATTCGAATTTCAAAGAAGGAATTAAAATATCTGAAAAATGGACTTTGGAAATAGAATTGAAATTCAGAGTTTTTAGAATCTTTTTTGGAATTTTAAGATGGGATTTGAAAATGGAATTGGATTTGAGAAAATCCAGATGGAACTTGAAGATTGGATTTGAGAAATCCAGATGGAATTCGAAAATGAAATTGGATTTGAGAAATCCAGATGGAATTTGAAAATGGGGAATGGAGAATAAAACTTTGTTTTTAAAACTTTGAATTTTGAAATCAGGAGATGAATCTTGGAATCCCAAAGTTGAATTGAACTTTGAAATTGGATTTGGAACATTGAATTGATTTTGGAATTTCAAAGTTGAATTGAACTCTGAAATATGATCTGATTTGGAAGTTGAATTTTGAATTTAGAGATGAACTTGAAATTTCAAAGTTGAATTGAACTTCGATTTTGGGATTTTGAAGTTTGAATTATGAAATAAGATAGAATTGAGAATAACAAGGTGAATTTGGATTTATAAATAAGAATTAAAGATTGATTTGAGAAATGAGAAAGATTTTGAAAAATTTACCTCAAAATCACTTGGATGATTTGAAATAATATGAAAAAGAATGCAATTATATCTTAAAAGATGAATGCTTTGAAAGAATTTTGAAAATTGAAATTTGAAAAGCATATTTCATTCTTTAGGTGAATTGAAATAAGATTAAAGTTATAATACATTCATGACTATGGTCACAGATGTATTAGAAAATAATCTGTATTTAAATTCAGATAAAGAATGAAATACATTTTGGTGTTTTTATAGGATTTGAAATGAAATTAACCTTCAATAGATCCTGACTATGGCTATGAATATATATCTTAAGTTAATTTACAAGTTAAACTATGATAAAGGAAGAAAAATTTAGAAAACATGATGATTTTTGAAAGAGACCCAAGTGTAGACCAAATGTTATTCCATAAAAGATAAAAATCCTAAGTATTGTTCACATTTTGATTGTGACCATAAATGCAATTCATTTACTTAGGATTAATTACCTTTTATTAGAATTGTGCACGTGCCATTCGTGTTTCACCATTTGTGAATTTTTGAAATAAAAAGTAAAATAATATGAAATAGGTAATTCTAAAAAATACATGCTCATACATTCTATTCTAAGCTAGAAAGTAAAGATTGTCATTAATATCTAGTTATTACAGCCTTTGAATTAAAATCTGAAATGATAAAATCCTAATTTAGGAAGGAAACCAACACTTCCTACATATTTCCTGAAAAAACCAGAGTTAACACAAAACAAGATTGCAAAATATGGACAATGAGGAAAATATTAAGTAAAGTCTAAATATCATGCTCATACTAAATGGAAAATGCATATATGAATGTGTTTATAACTTTATCTAAATGGAGATGTATCTTATCTAAATGGAAATGAGGTTGCACTTACCTAGATACACCTGAGAATATACTTACTTAAATGCACATGGAAACCGAAACTTAGTGTTCATATGAAGATGCAGTAAAGAGGTAGATGGTATGTGCTGTGAAGAGGTGCCGTAAGTGAGTTACTGTGAGGATGTGTTGGAATGTTGCAGCTGGGAATGAGATGGAGGTTGATAATATGGCTGTGGCAAGGCAAAGTGAATTACAGCAAAGTGGTGTTGGTGTGGTGCTGGGAAATGGTGGAGTTATATAGCAATGCTGTACTGTGAAGGAAGATGACTAGCAGGTAGGATGAAGATGGTGAGTGAATGCTGAACGTGTATAGGTGCTGTGATGACATGAATTAAAATGGAGAAGTGTAATGGAGGTGGCAGATAAGGTGGGATGATTTACAGCAAGAAGTGAAGTTGGGTTTTAGGAGGGAAGGATTCAAGGTGTTATAGCTGGTGGAGGTTATATATTGGTGTGTGACAACAGGTATTGTGAGTGAAGTGAGTGATAGTGGATATGCTGAGGCTACATGATGGTATAAAAAGGGGATGTGGTGTTGTGACACATGCCTAGACATGAGACAGTGAAACATTGGGCTGAGATGTGCTGTAGATGTGTGGGGAGTGCAGTGTACCAATGGCTATACAAGTGTAGGAAGTGCCAGCAGTGTGTACAGGTGAGTGGTCAAAGGACTGTTGATGGTGCTTGATCTAACAACACTGTGGCCACCAACAGAAATTCTGTGAAGTTCAGGTGTTTGACTTGCTGGATGGGTAGCACAGTGGGTACTACCGTGAATATTCTGTGTTGACGAAGCATGTTGCTGATGCTAAAATCCATCCAATTCATCTAAGCCTAAGAATTTTTCGTATGCATTACTTTCTTTGTGGGAACCAAACACATCATTCAATGACTGCAAGTCATGGTGAGAATCTTTAAATTAAATCCCTATTTTTTCTTTTATCAGATGCAAATGGAATAATCATTTCTAGACTACATGATCTTACAACAGCAAGGGAAGGTGGACATATGCAGAACAATCAGCAGGGAAGCTGAATGATCAACACTTTACTGTTCTGCCCCTGAATGGCAGCAGAAATACTTTGACTGTATTAATAGTTCCAGTTACCAATTCATCTGGACATCCTCCAACCCTTTAATATCTCACAGCTCAAAAATAAAATATATTCTACCATAATTTAAGAACAAAGAATGACAAGATCCTAAGCTAGGCAACTGCCTCAGCTAACGCAGCAAAGCATGAGACATACTGAGCATTGAAAATTCCCAATCAAAAGGTCAAGTTGCTTTGCTAAAAAAAAATAAAAAAATCGGATAGTATGGAGACTGCATATATGATCTGCATTGTAAACACAAATTTTCTCATTGGAATTTTCCTTAGAAAGTGATCATATAACACACTTGTTGACAGAATGAGCATTTGACCAATCATTCTCGGTAACGGATGGATCAATATTTAGGATCTGTGTCAGGAATTATAGCTGTTGATACCTTGGCTCAAGATAAAGGAAACGAAATGCTTGGCTTTCGTATCGCTGTGATCAGATTAGAGGCCTGTTTTCCCCAAGATGTTACCTGCAAAAGGACTAAAGGGCTGTAGGTGTATGCACAATTAGCATAAGGAAAATCTAGTATTAAACCTTTCTGTAGTTGCATAAACAACCTGCTAGTTCCACCTTTTCTACAATGATGAGCACATCCAGAATAGTGCAAGAACCCACTGGAAACTCATAACCCTTGAACACCAATTGTGGTTCTACCAACAAAGTAGCATTTTATATCCCCGAGTTCTCAACCTGCCCCTTGGCGGAATTCCCAAATAATGCATAAGGTTTTATAAGATCAGGGGAGGAAATCACACAAACCCAAACCGAAAGCCAACAGGATGCTTGAGTCGAGATTCTTAAAACAAACTAGATGCATGACAATTCTATGATGAAAAATGATAAACTGTTCACACAATGTTGTAATAGTATGAGTATTCAAAACTTTGCTAAGAACCACATCAGGGCGTAACACTCAGAAGCAAGACTCGATGTGAGTCCCATTTTAATTCAACATGACAAAGTGTATTGCCATCGGTATGAAACTCTGCAGGAGGCCGACACTCAACTCCTTTACGGATCGAACCTAATGGAATTGCAGGATGTTGAGTTTGCTGTTCTGTATATCGGCACCAGATGAAATTGGATGCTGATGAGGATCAAGACGATGTGAATTGATATGCATGCGAAATGCTCTAATGAACCTGATAGCAGCTAAATCTAACATTGATATGCAAAGAGGAATGAGATAAAGATGGAAAGTAGGGATATATGCGCATCTGGGCTGTTCAACACATATGCAAAATCAATGGGTTATGCTGTTGCAAACGAATGGATGATGCTCCAATGATCAATACTGTTGACATAATGCAAATGAACAAATGAAGGGACAAGGAAATCTCGATCAAATGAAGACAGTAAAAAAATTTTTTTGGAAGAAACTGGACGCTGTGAATCAATCAAGTGCCAAGGAGTAAAAACACAATTTAAATATATTGAACAAAGTGAGCAAAATGTAGTCAAATATTAACAAAGCTGAAGATGGAATGCAAACAAAATAATCCGATGCAAATGTGGAAATCAAAATTAAAATAAGAAAAGAAATATGATACAAATATAGGAGGGATATCGAACGAATCAATGTTCAAATTCAAAAATAAATACAAAAGATGTTGGAATGTGATTATTCCATTGCTGTAGCAACAAGTGGATCGATCCTGCTATATGCAGGTCGATCCCATCATGGATGCATTAAAAAGAAAGAGGAAACGAAGAATAAAATTGAAGCAGAACAATGCTGTAAGAAAATATTCACAGAAAACTAAAAGGAGAGATCTAATGAACTCCATGGATCACCGCTATGCATCATATGATTCATCGGTAGATGGGTATTCAATGCCTAGGCGTGCCTCATCCAAATGCCAACAACAAAATACAACAGATGGTAGGCTGTATCAAATGAACTTACAGGAAAAGAAAGAAACAAATTGCAGAAAAATAAGTAAAAATAAGGCAATATGCTGAATCGATGAAGGCATGCTGTAATGTAAAATGCAGATAAAGAAAATAAAAATGTCAAAATATAAACAGATTAGCAGAATGGAATTGAGAATCAACTGTGACCTATGTCACATGGGTACGGGTGCGGCGTAATTTCAAAACTTTTGGACACGGGGACTCGGCTATATATATATATATATATATATATATATATATATATATATATATATAAGACTTGGTCAAAGTTGTGCCCATTAGGGGACAGGTGATGAGTTGTGAAGCCTGATTCAGGGTTTTTTCCTTACAGCAGGGGGGGGGGGTTGACCGCACCCAGGGTTGGGTTGACCGAGTCCGAGCCGCACCCGTGTCGACGCGGGTGCGTCGACCTTGGAGCCGAGTCCGTGTGACATAGACTGTGACATTGTAATTGAAATAAGAAAAATGAATCAAAATAAAACTCAAAAACCAGAAGGAGAATGCAAACCGAAAATCAAAGAAAAAAAAGAAAAGAAAAGGAAAGAAAACGAGAATTGGGAATCATATGTAAACGGATAATGAGAATAAAACAGGAAAATCAAGTATGAACAAATATTCAATCGAAAAACCAGAGAAATTCAGTAAACACAAGAGAATTGTTGGAATGATCATTCCGTTGATATTGCTCTGTGTGAGCTGATATTGCCATATGCAGATCAACATCACACGTGAGTCCCATTATACAGGGAAAATCAGAAAATAAAGAGAAAATCAGAAAATCAGAAAAGAGGGAATAGCGTGAGAGTATAAGGGAAGGAAAACAGAGAAAGGGGAAGGGATAGAGATGGGTACTTACAGTGGTTTTGCAAGACTGAAGCGAGAGAAGGAGCTTTCCCTTCGTTCTACCCTGGAACCCCTTTACTGCACAATTCTATCAAAGAGAAGGAACAAAGAAGAAGAATATGGTGAGGTGAAGAAGCGATCTGGAAGGAGAAGGGAGCACATGGAGGGGTAGGAGATGGATGATCCTTCGAGACTCCCCTGCGGTCTCTTTTATAATGAGAGACCGTTGGGGAAGTTTCAAAGGAGGTCCTTTTCTTGAGCATTTTCAAAAAGGTGGCTCCCTATGTTTTGGAAATTTTCAAAAGGGGGCTCCTTTACAAGTTCTTTTCAAGAAAGGGGGTTTAAAGCTATTTTTTTTCAAATTTTCTTTTTCTTTTTCTATTTTTTTGTTCTTTTCTTTGTATTTTATATATATTTTTTGTGTTTTTGAAATAAAAACTCTAAAAATATGGGAAAAATAAGGGATTTTAAACTAATTTTGTAAAATTTGAAAAAATTTACAAAAGAGGGGTTTTCTGAAAATTCAGGGTTAATCTTCGAGAATTTCTTCAGAAAATGAGTCTGGATCTGGAGCTTTTGAGAAAATATTCGAGTTTTGGATCTCGAATCGAGGAATACAGAGCAGTGGATCCAAATGGATATCAGATGGACTGTCGGAGCCATTCAAAAATATTTTTGGTATTTTTATAAACTTGATTTCAAAATTGGATAACAGGGCTCAGAATTGGATTTTGATATCGGATTCGAATCCAAAATTGGGTCAGATATGAAAAATGGATTATGATTCTAGTGAATCCGAGAAATAACTGGATTTTTGGTCAAAATTGACTCAATTATTCAGAAAATGGGGGTTAGGGGCAAAAAGAGATTTTTTGGTAATTTTTGAAAAATTTGGGGTTTTCACAGAATGGATCTCGGATGATAAAAAGAATAAGCTGGATCTTGGATCAAAGATAGAATTGAAAATTGAATCCGGATCAGGATAATGTGATGGAAATGAATCCTGGATATTAACATTGAAGAATGGATCCAGAATGGCTAGTGATTGGACCCTGAATATCTGATGAGATAATCAAGGTTTAGAAAGCAGATTGCACTCCGGATAATAGAATGAGTTTAATAAAAGATCTGAGTTCGGAATAAAGAATGGATGTTAGATCCAGTATTGGATCCAATATCTGAATTGAAATTGGATCTCGTATATAGATAATACATCAGGTAAATGAATTGATCAGAGTCAAACTTGGGAATTGTCCCAGCTTGGAAATCAACATAATTAATGTTCTGAATAAAAATGATCGAGGAATGTTGTTTTTTGCCCTGCAGGGTGCAGAGTGACACTGGACTGAACTGGTTAAACTTGATTGAACTCGATTGGACTGGGTTTTAGAGTTTCTAAACTCAGATGAACTAAAAAGATACTGACTCAACTAGTAGCTCCCTAGACCAGGTGATGAAGAAATGACACACGTCTTAGAGAAATGGTGAGAATTCACTGTGAAGTGGAATGAGTGACGAGAATATACTGGGTTTGAGCAAAAATAAAGGTCAATTGTATTGAGGTGAACTAAATTCCGGGGTAAATCCTAGCTAGGCTGTCTGGGATTAGCTCAATTTTAGCTGAAATGAGCTAAAATGGACTCCAAGAATGTGGAAAACATGTTTGAACTAAAACTGGATCACTTGATCTCCTGATGAGCTCAAGTTAAATACATGGGAGCATAATCGACTGGGATTGACAGACTCAGAGACAATTGGATGAAATTCGAGCTAGAATTGAGCTCATTTTACATGAAATGAACCAAATTTAGCTGAAATGAATATAGTTCACTCATAGTGAGCTCAGGTGAACTAGAAATGACTGACATTCTAACTCGTCTGAACTTAATATGAGCTTGGCTGAGTCTATCTGACAAGGGTTTAGGGTGACCTAGGGGTAAAATGACCTCTAAACTAGAATGAACCTACGGGTTAGACTCCTACACTGTACTATAGGGGGTCGTCATCTGTGGGGGGGGGGGGGGGGGTTGTCCGAAATGGACCTGGAAAATTTGGGATGTTTACAATGAGCAGTTGGGCATTTAGATGGAATGTAGTTGTGGATATTTCAGAACAATTTTTTGGAAGAGAACAATTGTATAACCAATAATATGAATAACAACATGGGTGCTTCAAAATGCCCATTATGCTTTTGTATCACATGGTATTTCTGCGGCTACTGTGTCTATGTATGTGTGAAAACTCTCTTCTCTTTTCTTTTTCCTGGAACTAGACATTGTATCCAAGAAGATCTTAGTAACTTCGTGTCCTCTGTTACACCCACACATTCATGCATATACACCTTCAAAGTTTTAAGTTTTAATGTGCATCTGTTATTGTTGACATTTCTGATTTTTTTTCATTAATTTGGCTCTCAATTTATTGCTAGTTTGTACATAAATTATTCTACTTCATGCCCCTTTTATTTTTATTTTTAGCTAATGTCCCTGAAGGAGTATGGTCTTTTCTGATCTGTTCCCTTGCTAATGAAAGTATATTGTATTGTTATATCCTTGATTACAACAGGTATTGTTGCGTAGATTTCAGACCACACATAATCTTTCTTTGGATGGGGTTCTGGATTTTTTGAACTCAAAGAAGATGACAGATGCGGGACCACTTGATCTAATTGATGATGAGGACAGTGATATTGAAGAAGGTGTTGATCAGCAAACACGGGGGAAGTTGGGTTATGGTTTACCTGGGTCTCTGCCTAACCGTGGTCGCCCTGTTATCAGAACAAAATGCTTGAGAATTGCTCCAACTGGAAGGTCATGGGCAGCAGCAACAACTGAGGGTGTTTTGATGTACTCTATTGATGAAACCTTTGTGTTTGATCCAACTGATCTTGACGTTGATGTCACACCAATGGTACTTTTTTTCTTACTGTTTACAGACATAATCTCCACATCTGCGATGAAAATGATGTGTTTCAGCTTTCCTGTTATTTTTGTTGTTTCCTGGCCACTGTGATGTCTGGATGCTATATACAAAGGGACACAGTATGGCAGTAAATTGGGATATCCATGTGGCATAGACTTGATGCGATTTCCACATTTGCATAACTTTGGTGCAGAGTGAGCCCATAAATTTTTGGCGATGAACTTTTAATTTCTTTGCATATTAATTTCTGTTCTAGCATGTTGATATTGCTTTGTTATTTCATTTTCTTAATATTGTAATCCATTTTATTTGCCTTTACTTTTTTAGCATCAGAACCTTCAAGAACGGGCAATTTTTTTCCCCATTATTTGATGCCTCTTTATGTTTATTCAGTGTTCTACTTGCTTTAACTATTTTGGCTTTTTGGCCAATGTGATTATCTGCTAGCTGAGATAAAATGTATACTTAGATTGGAATCTTTCTTCTTACTTAGAATAGCAGTTGCTTTTGCCTTAAGAAAACAGATGGTGTATTTGACATTTCACAGTAAGCTGATTAGAAAGTAACATTGCTCTTAATTTCAATTTTCTATTCTAAATTCCGCTTAAGCTTTTATTCTCTCAATGGACTCAATGTATGAGTTTAGATGATGAACTTAACAGTGCAATCGTTTCAATGGTTGACACCCCACTTTGGAAGACAAAAAACATTTTCCTGACTTGGGGCACATGATGCACTTTGAAAGTGCAATTCACGAGACAAACTTTCTCAACACTGTGGCTCCTTTTCTTATGGAATTGGGGAATCATTTTCTAAGAGGAAGCATTCTCTCATACAACTTTATGATAATCATTTTCTCATGTTTTCAGTCACATCAAAAAATGGTTCTCTTGTGAATCATTTCTTTAAAAGCTTGAGAAAGTGATTCTGACAAGCATGTAAGCAAAAGTTTCCTTTGAATGCAACAAAAGCATATTATTGCACAGATGAACATAGAGTCTTTCACAGGGGCTTGCATATTTATAACTTATTATGTTTTCTTATGAAAACCATCTTATCCTTCAGGTGTACCATGCGGAAGCCAAGAGAATGTAATGCCGAGAAGAGGAAACCATGCAGCCTTATTCATATGATCTTGCCCTATAACTTAGAGCGAATTGTTGGACTACTCATATGAGAGCGGTGAATCAAGTGGAACTTTCACCAAAATGTTTTGCTTTTCTTTGTTCCTCATGACATTTTAGAAATATCAATAACTGACAATGTGCTAAATGTCAAAGCGGGGCATTCTTATGTTATGAGATGGTCAGTTTGACAAAGAAATCACTAATATGACAAATGCAAATAGGGGTTAGTTGGGTTATGTTTTAAAGTGACTATGGGTAAAAGAAGAGATAAGTATTGGTGTTTTATGTGATATTAGGGTGACTTCACATTGAGGGGGTGCTGACACAAGTCTCATGTATTACCTATATTATTTTATGCATCAACTGTTGGGCGGGAAAAGATAAGTAGTAAGCGTGAATGCAGGTTGTGTTAAAAATATATATACATTGTAAGTACATATATGTATTTCTCTCTCTCTCTCTCTCTCTATATATATATATATATGTCACATGGGTGCGGGTGTGGGTGCGATACGGGTGTGGCGCAATTTCAAAAATTTTGGACACGGGGACTCAGCTATATATATATATAAGACTCGGTCAAAGTTGTGCCCATTAGGGGACAAGTGATGAGTTGTGAAGCCTGATTCAGGGTTTTGGTTTTGACTTTAAACACCCATTTACATTCTATAGGTTTCTTGCCTAAAGGAGGATCAAATATTTCCCATGTGTTGAATTTTTTAAGAGCATTAAGTTCTATTTCCATTTCTTCATTTCAATGAAGCTATTGTTTGTCATCATTATAATGAAATGATTCATAATAAGAGTGAAGGGTTATTAAACATGCTCTAAAGTTTGGAGAAAATGAGTCATATGATATAAATCTACTTAGAGCACGAGAGATTCAATTTGATCTCTTAAGTTGGGATTTTTCTAAGGGTATGTTTCAGGAGAACTTGTTAAGGGCACATGGGTGATTACCTTCCTCCTGACGAGTATACACATGCATATCATTTGATACATTTTCATTCAAACTTTCATATTGACTATGTCACATAGGTGCGGGTACGGGTGCAGATGCAGTGATGCGGCACTTTAAAAAAACTTGGGTGTGGGGGTGCGAGGAGTATATATATATATATATAAATTTTTTAACAGTTTTAAGTTAACACTGTGTATTTGTGTGCATTTATGTATTTATATATATAATATTAGATAAAAATGAACTTTATTAGTGTTTATTGAATATACTTTTGGATAGAAATGGACCCCAGTGTGATTGACTTCACCTAACATAAAGGAAGTTGTGTCCAAGTGTCGCACCTGCCTGGGTGCGGGTGCGGTGCCCTATATATATATGTGCAGATTTATTCTTTTATGAAGGACGATTTCCATTATGCGTTTAAAATTTGAAAATATGCATTTGAACGTGCATATGCTAATCAGATTTGATGAATTTACATCTAAGAATATGCATGTCAATTTTCTGTTTTATTGCATATGCATAGCAAATAAAATACATGTGGATGCATAAAATCAGATTTAGTAATTTTTTTTTATTGTTCATGCCATTGAATATCTTTGTGAATATGTACATGTTCAGATTTCTGGTCATGCAAGGAGGCACATGTATTTTGGTGTGTTGATTTTATTAGATTTGCATCTAAAGGCATGCATAAAGTTTTGGATTTGACGAGCTTGATACTCATATATCAGAATATACATGTTGTCAATTTTCTTTTTAATGGCCATATCTGCTGAATATATATATATATATATATATATATATATATATATATATATATATATAGTCCTATCGACCTTCTTGATTTTTACTGCTGAATATGTGCGTACAGTCCATGTGTGATGAATTTTCTTTTTAGCATGTATCTGAAAATATTGTATGGATTAGATTTGTTTTGCTCATGCATATTGCGTTCGGATCTTCATATAGACAAATCTGGTTCAAATCTGTTGTGTTTACACATGCAGATCTGGACAGATCTGCCTATTTTCACATATAGACAGATCTGGTTCAGATCTGCCGATTTTCTCATAAAGACAAATTTGGTTTAGATGTGGTGTGTTTACATGTGGATTCGGACAGATGTGTCGATTTTCACATGTTGACAGATTTGGACAGATCTGCCGAGTGCACATGTTGACAAATTTGCCGAGTGCACGTGTCGACAGATTTGGACAGATCCGTCGAGTTTACATTTACTCTGATCTGGGTCAGACCTGTCGAAATTCTTGCTCGTACCTTTTTGATTCAGATCTGTTTGGCTGCAGGTATAAGTATTTGAATACATGTTTTATGGTGATTCAGATTTGCCCAGTAATTTCCTCATGCATTTGAATGTATTATTTCATTTTATGTTAGTCGAAATACATGTTCATGCATTTGTAAATAATTATATGTTTCAGCTTCATCTGATGTGCAGCCAGCATGTTGTACATGCTATACACATATTTTCTTGTGGTCGGATCGGCAAGCATGCTGAAAATATTTATTTTTAATCATTGGTCGACCCCTGTACATGAAATTGATCATGGACATGGATCAACTCCAGTTGTTGGCTCAATAGAAATTTTCTGCATAGTTGTTTGAATACATTAAATGGGTTATGTATATGCTTAAGGTTGATATATATATATTCTTTTTGAGATGATCCATAAACCTAATTTTGGATTGATCAACTTGTAATTTTGCATATCATACGCATGAATCTGAAATTTATTTGATGTTGGTATAACTGTGATCATATGCATGTTTGGTTGTTTATTCATGAAATTGATCATAATAATGTGTTCTGCAAGCATCTATTCACATGCGTATGCGTTGGATTCAAGTGTATTCATTTTGTGTGTTTTAATGGACATTGTGAACTTGTTTGAAAACGACTGTGTTGCATGTTCACTGAAATTTTCCAAGATACATAAATCACTTTTGAGATGTGTTGGTGGTCAGATGTGAACCACTGCGGGCCGTGTATGCCGGGAGATGTGTTGCTCAAATTGTTGTAGATTTTATTTATGCATTGCAAAATTTATTTTTGAAAATTTATTGGTTTTTCAAAATTAATTGCACTTTTAAATTGAGTGGGCTAGGGCCCGAAATTGATTTTGCATGTTGATTTACAAAACGATTTTTATATAAAGAACTTAAAATTATTTAAAAGGTAAAAGAGACTAAATATTGTAATTAATTTCTTGCTTATTGTCCCTTCCATAGTGTGAGAATCTTGGATGGCGGTCTTGGGAGACCGTGAGGATAGTAAAACTCATGTGCGATTGTGACCATGAACCCAATATGGTGGTTCACCTCCCAGCTACAGTTTTAGGGGAACTCAACCACTTTGCCTAGGGGTGTTGTTGTTGACTCAGCTGTAGTTATTGGTATATCAAGAAATTGGCGTCAGTAAACGTTGATTTCTCTAATGTCCTAGCATTAGATGTTGATTTTTAATATTCCGATGGATGGTGTTGATTCCTGATATCGATCGATGAACAAGTGTAGAACCCAATAATAAAATAAAAATTGTGTGCTAAGCTACAACTGAGAACCTAACTTGTATTTCGAAAATTTGTGCTCGTTTTGAGTTTCCACCGGTTTAAAGAAAATTAAAAATTAAACTTGTATGCATTTAATAGAGACATGCATGCAAAAGCAATTCTGATAAATAACTTAATAAGTTATTTATTTTTTGTGCATTTGATCATGAATATTTTACTGTTCAGCATTAGTTCATGCATTTATGCTTATTTTGTTTTGCATGATACTTGTTACTGCATGATATTTGGTTAAATGCTTAAATGGTAAGTTGATTGTAGTAAGTTAACTCTTTGTGATATTCCCATGAAATTTATGCATGAATTTGTTATGCTATTTCTTTACTGTTTTGATTTGTAGAGGAGACCTTGGTTCTTACCTATTTTCTTAAAACTGTTTTAAAGACACGAATGCGCGGTGATGTCCTGACTAGCTAGCTGGAGACTACGAGCTGTGTGACTATTTTCTGGTTTCTGAGAGGGTGGCTCATATTGAGATAGACGATTTTTTGTGTCTTAGACTATTTGACATTTTCATTAATTAATAAAGTTTGATTTATTCTTCCTTTGATTTAATGCTCATATTGGTTTGTGGTTTGGTATATTAAATCTGCGAGACCCCGGATCCGTGGGTCATAATTGTTAAAAAAAGAAAATTTTACTATTTTAAGAGGGTCAGTTGGGGTCGTTACACATTATAAATTGAAAAATAGCACCTTGAAATGGAAAGCAGCAGATAAAATCACTTTCTGGAATATTTTTTTTCCACACTCCTCGTAGAAGTTGAGCTTTCCTACAGGATGTCAGGGCATCTGCATATCTTTTCTTTTGTTTTATGATAACCAAGCTAGGGGTCACCCAAAATTGGTGCTTGACCTGAGACCTGTTGGTTAAAATAGTATTGCTCCACCAAATCCATCTGTAGACTTATTATGCTGCATATTCAAATCTATTCTACCTGCCATGGAACATAAATTGATATTGGAGGTTCTTGAAAGACGCATTGTTGTCTACTGTTGTTTTTAGCTCTATGAAAGTTCTAAAAGTAAAATATTTTTTTCGCATTAAAATCTGTGATAATATTTTATTTGTTTTGATGTTCTCAACAGGCAGTCGAGGAGGCCCTCAAAACAAACCAGAATTTAAGGGCATTGGTGATCAGCCTAAGACTGAACGAAGACAGTCTTATCAAGAAATGCATTCTTTCTGTGGGCCCATTGGATGTCTCTGCAGTTGCTGCATCTGTCCCTTTTAAGTATATGCAGAGGTTAATGGAGGCTATTGCTGAGCTTTTGGAAACCTCAGCTCATCTAGAGTTCCTCCTTAGGTGGTGCCAGGTTAGTTTGTTGGTAACTACCTTTCTCTTTTCTGCATTTCCTTTTCTGTCTATTTGAATATATAATCTTCTATCTACCAGATGTGTTCTATTTAGTAATTCTTGTGAAGCTACTCATGATCCATTTGATATCTCATGGATTGGGCCCTGTATGTATGATCTTCACAGTTTATTTGGTAAAAGACATGTTTTGAGTTAGTGATTATGATGTGTAAAACAGGACTTTTTAAGTACTTAAATATCGATGGCTTTGGTGTTATATCTAAACAATTTGAAAAGCATCTTTCTTAATGAGCAAACCATAATAAACACATATATGGGGTTAGATTGAGTAGATAAATTTTATACCTCTGATTTTTGACTAGATAGTATGCTAACTCTCTTTCTGACACACACACATTATGGAACTATTGAAACAATGTTGATTGTGTCCGACACTGGTTTGACTGTGTCCATGAAGTGTCCTAGTGTGTGTCGAATGGCGTGCCATGTCAACATGTGGTATACATGCTAAGTAAAGTTTCTATATGACATAGATCAGATCAATAAAAAAAATCTACAACTATGATCTTTGAAGGGTCTCACAAGTGACCAAATGAAATGGTGGCAGGATAATCCTTGCTCTGTGTGTCTCTCTCTCTCGATATGTATATACACACACACACACACACACACACTCCCAAGTACTGGGAACATATGTTTTTTTTAAGAATTTTTGGGGGCAAAAAGTCTATTACAACTGGTTAACATCTACAAGAAGCTACGGGTATGCAGGCAAATGCATACACACATAGGCTAAGGGATAGAATATTTTGCATCTTGACAGGTCATAAAATCATTACTTTAGTGGTGTTTCATTCAAAGAGTTTTGTTTGGAAAACAATGTGAGTGCACCTACCGACTTTCATGAGTTAGACAATAAAAACGACTTTGTAAAATTACAGAAAATTGTCCAAGTTCATGGCATTTTTTTGTTTGAAGATTTAATTTGACCTTTCTAATGTAAGCTCCATCAAGCTATATGCAAAAAGCTCTACAAAGAATGAGTGTCTGTTGTATCTCTGTGTTAAAAATGTGATTCTAGCACATGGAATATAGCTCATTTTTATTGCTGTGTGATGTTTTGATTGATGCAGGAGCTTTGTAAAGCCCATGGTAACTCTATTCAACAAAATTCTAGGGGCCTTCTCCCAACTTTAAGATCCTTGCAAAAGGCGGTCACTAGACTGCACCAAGATCTTGCTGATACATGCTCCTCCAATGAGTATTTGCTTCAATACTTATGCTCAACTGGATCTGTCAAGTGACGGTAAGGTTAGAACTCTATATATGAAAATAGCACTGTTATTTATATTTTATGAATTTTGTATTTTCTCTTGCAATTGTTTCTGACCTTCTGAAAACTATATCATATCCCTATCTATAAAAATAAGCATCGTTCAAGTTTTAGTTGTATGTTGAAGTGGTGAAATAAAACTCATAAAGCCAAAACTATGTTAATGGGGACAACACATAAAGATGACAATACAACTCTAAAATAATTGAATGTTCATTTTTTAATAATATTCATTTAAAAATTCTTATTTTTGTGTGTATAATCTTTCAAATCTTATGCTGTGACACTATGATTCCTACAGTTGATGTAGGTGCAATAATCTCACATTATTGCAACTAGATGCTTGGGATGCTTAGAGATTTCTATTTTGCTGAGAATCCCATGAAAAATGTCCCTGCTGGATCAGAGTGCTTGAATGGGCGATCTTGGGAGACATCAGTGCAGTTAGCTCCCTTGTGCTGGAGGGCTTGTCCATTGTTTAGGCATGCGAGACTCTGATGGGCTGACAAGACTGTCATGCCTTCATGCACATCCCTTCATGTTTCTCTTGGCTTAGTTGGATTTTTAATTTATTAATTTATTTGGACATATTAACTTTGTATTTGTTGGTTATGGTTGAATTTTTTTAGTATCTTTTATCTTAAAAGGTGTGTAGTTGAAAAACTTTCTTTTACCCAGACAACAATTAGGAAAAATGTCATGTCTAGTGCATAAAGAGATATGTAACCCTAGTGCTTTGTGCATGTTTGTGTGGGCGTGCACTTGCATACACATAGAGCTATGTCACATAGGTGCGGATGCGGATGCGGCACTTTAAAAAAACTTGGGTGCGGGAGTGTGTATATATATATTAACAGTTTTAAGTTAACACTGTGTATTTGTGTGCATTTATGTATATATATATATATATATATAGATAAAAATGGACTTGATTAGGGTTAATTGAATCTACTTTTGGATAGAAATGGACCTCAGTGTGGTTGCTTCACCTAACACAAAGGAAGTTGTGTCCAAGTGTCGCACCCGCCTGGGTGCGGGTGCGGTGCCCTGTTAAAAGAGTCAGTGTGACAGACGTAGAACTTTCTAAATTGTTCTTGTAGGCAACATAATGAAAGTTCTATCTATAAAGCATGGGAAATTTTTTTATTATGATACAAGTGTGATCTATGACTTTCAAGTGATACACTGACATTCCATATGTCAAACGAATATGTTAATGTTTAAAACATCCATATCCAATGAATAATCCTTTCAAAACCTACCTTAGTAGCTCTTATGGATTCATTAGTTGCATGAAGCAAGGGAACCACAAGTAGCATTTGCTAATGAATCCAGGAAACAGATGAATAACTGTATATTGGGTTTATTCTGCAGGCAGTTGGCTATATGGAAAGCCAATGATGCTATATTAGTGGGGGAAAGGTCCAAAATGCAGAGGAAGCAAGCTAAATGCAGCCTTCTTACATTTTGCCGACTTTGCTAAGTCTTTATTTAATGCATTGGTGCAGCGTGGAAGGAGCGACCTTCTTTCTATATATCCACAGGAGACTCGAGAGCATCCGATAAATATCTTCATCCATCACATGCTAATTGATTTTTCATTATTTTGGGAGCTTGACTACAGTGAAGGGTCATGCTGATAGGATGGTCCTGTGCCTACATGCCAGGAATCAGTTTTGGGCATCAATGAACCCAAGGCAAGTGGGATAGTAAATTAATGGTCTGGGTGGATTTTTGTAGTGAATGAGAATAGTGACTTGTCCTATTGTATTACTACTATTTCAATACTCTGAAGTATCATATTATTGATTCGATTGCTCTGCACATGATATAATCCTCTGGATATTGAGTAGACCACCAAGTCAATTTTGAAAAGAACTATTCAAGGAGCCTTTTGACATACGTTGGGAGCTTTGAGAACACCAGAGTTTTAAACTTTTAAAATTATGGTGAAACACATTAGGTTTGATCAGTTGTGCTGCATCCTTCTTTCTCTCCAACTTCTATATCTATTTACAAACTTGATTCCTGCATGGGGATGCGTAGCCTTAGCTTGCTTTATTCGTGCTTTTATACGCACAATCTATGTTATGAGCCACATAAGGTGAGCGTCATGGTAAGTAGGTAACTGGGGGACATCATACAAATCCTAATTCTATGCCCGTTTGCTTGCTTCATGTGTAGTTCTTGAGCCACAATTTAGATCTCTCTCTCTCTCTCTCACACACACACACACACACGCGCACACACACACACACACATGGTGAAGCACTGCGTTCTAGCAGAGATACATCCTTCTCCAGAGTGTGTTTGTGTGTTGTGTGCACGTGCGCATGTGCATGCACGTGCTGTAGTGGGGTGTATGCGTGCATGCACGTGCACGTGCTGTAGTGGACCACATTTAATGACCACTGGCCTACTGTGGTAGTTACGGCCCCTAGGAATTGGCTTGCCTATGACCACAAAAAAAAAAGATTTAGTTTTGACTTTGCATCCTCTCCCCAACCTAATAATGTAACAGCAACAGCATTAAACTATTTTCACATGGCCTTTTGGTTGCATTTCACTTTCCCCATTGTTTATTCGGCAAGGTGTTTTCTACGAACCTTCTGCTTTGCTGAGGCAACACTTTATCTATGCCTTTTGTCATTTTTTGCTTCCTTTTTTCCTTCCCTTCTATGATTATCATTTTGCCAGATTTTACGCCATCATCAATAATTTGAGGCTGGGCCAGCATGGTGTTAAATAGCACGTACTACATACCCAATGAATTCATTGCTTGCCTATTTACTACAATGGTATACCATGATGACTTAGGGGGCTACACCAATGCCATCATGCCTTGTCATACATGCATGGTGCGGGCCCATCTACCAGTAGGCCTTGTGTTGCCCATACCTCCGTAGGAGTTTGGTGGTGGATGCAGGATGCCCATGGATGATGTTGATAGCACATTTTTTTATCCAAACAGTGGCCGTTATTATTACCATGCCAAGTTTGAAAAACATTTTATGCAACACGCCCACATTGGTGGGTTGGTCCAGAAGATTCTCATATGCATTCACCATTGTTGGGGCCCTTCATGTCAAAATCCACTGGCCCAGGAAGGAAAATGAATGCACCACCCATTCAACAATTATGTAATGTTAAGTCTAAATCGGTGTTTAAATCGTTCCGAAAGGGGGCTCTTTCTGCAGAAACAGCCATGTTTCTATGGGACCCACCATGCAATACAAGAAACAGGTGATTTTTTTCGTGTGGAAAACCTCCCCCAACAAGTCTACGGATTACCGTGCAACACACACCCTCTAGTGGTGAAATTGAGGCAGGCTCAATCTCTAAGTGAATTTGTGGACCTGGTTTACAGTATATTCTCTTTTAGACACATCATATTCTTGTTTAGATGGACCTTCTTCATGAGCTCCATTTCTCTTTTAATGCCAAGCTAAAGCTAAAAATTGGTGTGATCACAATCTTTCTTCCTTTATCTATTTGTTCAGAATGCCTTCCTTTTATCTTTTTTGCTCATAATCTTTCTTCCTTTTATCATTTTTGCTCATAATCTTCATCTCTTTGTTCAGTTTTTTTTTAGTAATTATTCCTCATTTTTGCCATTTCACTTCTAGTTCTTACGGGAAATGGTTACGTACTTGAATAGCATTCGTTAATTTTCTATTGATACTATTCATAATCATCTGATAAGAAACTTATTAAGGAACCTATCCCCAAGTTATTGTCCTAGATTTGGACCATCACCATGCATCCGGGCAATGCACTATCTCTTCTTGTCACATTCCTAATGATCAACATCATATAGGATGCATGACTTTTCTTTTTTTGAAAATGCCTTTCAATTAGAGACATCCACTTACCACCTAACAGGTTGGTAGCTTGTGTCTATTTTACAGGTGATGTCTTTATCATATTTACTGTTCGTATCATAGAGTTCATGCATCCAAACACGGTTAATGTTGTTACCTATCTTAACCTTACCTTCTTCCTCATGCACCTTCCCACCAAACGAGAGAGAGAGAGAGAGAGAGAGAGAGAGAGAGAGAGAGAGAGAGAGAGAGAGAGAGAGAGAGAGAACTGAATTGCATGTTGGTCTTTTTCAAGGTGGATAAAGATCTGTTATAGCATTCTTCTTGTTAATAAATTGACTACAGTTTAGTGTTTGAATGTAGGGCTGGTAAACCAGCTGAGCAAAGCTGGCATGCTTTGAATCTAACATTTTTCACGTAAAAATTAATTTTTGTTATAGGTTTTGGTGCATTCTGACCCATTAATTTTAGAGTTCTTTAAAACATGGATAAAAATCTCTTAATTTTATATTGTTCTCCACCAGAGAACGTTACGAATATTGCATTTATAGCACTAAATTCTCAAAACATCCAATGCAATATTGTAAATCAATGGGCCTACTAGATAATATGGTACCAAAAATAAGCGCACCCCCTCCTCCGCCCACCCCACACCCATAGAGGTGGGCATCGGGCTGGCCCGGGCCGGGTTTTGGCCCGGCTCTTAACAGGCTCAGGTTTGAAGAGAGGCCCATGGTTGGGCCCATTAGCCCAACTGGCCAATGTGAAGCGGGTCAGGTCTGGCCCAACCCGCCCCGGTCTAAACCCATTTGTAAGTTTTTTTTTTTATAAAATTAATACAATAATTCGTAGAATATAAAAAAAATCAATTAAATGAAAAAACATAAAATTAATAACTAGTAATGGTTGCCCATTCTTAAAATTAACAAAAAATGAATTAAATATAATAGTTAATTTATAAAAAATTTAATAAATAACACAGGCCCATCGGGCCGGCCCGGTAGCCCACAGGTTGGGCTAGGCTCGGCCCACTTTTATAACAGGCTGACTTTTGGACCAGTACCTTACGGGCCCGAGCCTAAAATTATGGCCCAAACCCAGCTCATGATGGGCGGGTTGCCCCACCCTTACACACACACACACCCTGTACTCATGAACAAGAAGTTCATTTCTTTGTTATTATAATTTATTTGAAGAAAAAATTATCTAAAAATTTTTTGTGAGCATAATTATTCCCCTTTTCTCTCTTAAAAAATACACATTTTTTTCCAATGAGCAATCTCAGTCTTGGCTCAGGCTCAGTTTGACAAAGCCGGGCTCAAGTTCGAGTTTGTATCGTGCAAAAACATGCTAAGATTGAGCTCGACAAGCTTGTTCTCACTTCCTGACCAGGCCTACCACCAGGGTGGAAGAATGCTCTTTGCCAAGGACTCACGCTCTGCCTCATGCCAGTCAAAACGGATTAAACCTGGCCAGGTTGACTGGAACAGCCAGAAGCAAAAGAAAAAAAAAAAAGACGCTCGCTCACACGTCACCATCAAGCCTCGACCAGACACGGCCGATTTTGATCCCCCAAACAGCTCTACGTGTCAAAATCATACGTGTTGTGTCAAGACGTCACCATGATGTCACAACGGATCTTCGCTTAAAAAGCCATTGAAGGCGGAGATTCTTCCGGACACGTGTCGACAAAATAGTGGTCAGCAAGATATTTGCACAATCTAGGAGGACGCCTCCGTTGGATTTGCTTGTCTCAGCGCACGTCGCCTGGCCACGTGGACGCTGTCGGAGGTGGCAAGGGGCAGATATTGGCGAATTTATCCCTATCTCTCGTAAGAATGACAAGAGTGTCCATCAGGGTTTCCAGCTGGCCTCGTGTGCTATATATTAAGTTGACGAGTACGACCTTCTCCTTTTGATCTTATGACAATGTACATAGTGAGTTTAGATTTGGCCTTTCGTTGGCCTATTTGGGTTCACCCAAACATGGCAAGCCTGTTTCCACCAAGGTCCACGATCTTATAGGTCAAATGAGCTTCAGTGGGTCTGGTCAGTACGTGCTCGAGCCGACCAGCGCTATCGACCAAAGTTCGCTATGTCCTTTGAGACCAACACTAAGGGGTTGTTCAAATGCCTTCACTAAGTTGAAGGAACATCTTGAGTTCAATACCTATGTGCACACCCTTCCCCTGAAGCTGGGTGTACTTTCTGGTGGGCAAGCCAGATCAGATGTTCTGTAAATGACATACTTACCATCCATTGCTCCAATCCCACAATCCTTGTATAAGTTGTGTGAGCCCACCAAAAAGTTAATGATGACGACAACATTGGCAGCCATAATGGTAAGCATTGATCACCATAATGGATGGCAAATCACCTTGCCAAAGTGATTTGGAAGTTCACTTGATGCCAGCCCAAGGCAAGTTGGGTGTTTTTACACCAATGACCTTGGTGAGTGGTGATTTTTTTCAAAAAAAAAAAAAAAACTGTACCTGATGTTAGCTTAAAAAATGAATACGGTCTATCAGTTTCTCAAAGATCAAAATTCAGTGTTTGAAATTCATTGGGGGTTTGATCTGGGTCTACATGTCAAATCTTGTCTCTCAAATATGTGAACCATGCTACCTAAGTCGTTCAGAAAATGATCGTGCTATCCACGAAATTTGGTGCGTTCACTCAAATACCTACTAATTCGCTAAAATTCTTCGCCTATCAAAAAACATCGATTTTCAACTTTGATTTTCAACTTTTATTGAACCATTTTACCATTCACAGGTGTTTTGCACAGACTTGTGACATTCACAACAAGATAATGCGAATCTCCTACCCAAAGTGGATCCACACTTTTATGAGGATTACCAACAAATGTTTGGTGGTCAGCGTATCTTTAGTGCGCATCTCTCTTGAGAGATTCATAGCTTGTTACAACACACTTGAGGAGATCTGTAATCATTACATCATTATGAATTCATTCACTCGTTCTTAGAAACTCAACAACTATTAAATGCATAACTGAGAATATGCTCATCTATTAATCTCAGACGTGACATTATATACACTAACTCTTAGACAAAGACATTTTCCATTCAAACTTTCACAATTGTTTAGGGTTTTGCAGCATGGTGGGTTTGTAGTACCAATCCCCAATCCGATTATCAATGTTGATTTTCTTAATCCCTATCATTTCTCAGCGGGGCCACCAATGTTCCTGCATGACATTCATTCCTCTTTCAACACTCTAGCGACACATCATGGACAAGTTTTTTGGCCGATAAGCACATTGTCTACATATTTTTTTAAACAAATTTTGTTTAATTAGAATGCTAATAATTCTTTCTCATGTTGCTTCTTCCTTAATGACACCCTTCCACCCAGGTGCCCTAACCTTAGTTAGTTAAAAAATCATGAGGAAAATGCTTAGATGTCCGTCGAAAAGAAGAGTTCAACAAAAACCCCGGTTGTTCTATCTAGTGCACATGGAAGCTAGGTTATTATTTTGCAGTTATTTTGTTATTTTCACATTTAATGTTTTTTATGAGTGAACACTCAAATGAATGAACACTGCAAATACATTTTTCATTTGGAGGTTGTGCCTCATATTTTGGCAAAAATTGCTAAAATGATTGGATGAACCATCGTATGCTCATGTTTATATAAAATTGACTGAGTGCATTGAAAGGCCGGCTATGCCATGAGTGGTGCAACTTTTTGATAAAGTATTTTTAAAAGATATTTTTTAATAAAATCGCTCGTGTAAACTGTGCATTAAATTATAAAAACCGGCTCACACTAGGATGAGATATGAGTTGAACTCAGGGAACAGAATGAACAACTTTGTATTCTACAGAAATGCAGTCTTTATTGTCTTAAAATAAAAATAATTAACTAATTAAAAGCAGAGGATTCAAAAAAATAATAAATAGGCCTTATTACAAACCTACTTAAAAGTAAATGGCCCTAAAATTAAAAGAAAAGAAAAAAAATAAACAAAGAGCCTTCTGTTGCATGTGGTCTAGTCCCTTGATATGCACTGCTTTAGCTGAGTCCAAGAGCTATTGGTATTTGATATTTAAGTGTCTTACATTCATTGCTTTGCATTTCTGAGGGCTCTTTTTGAAGGGCTCGATGGGCCTTTTTCACCTGCAAACGCTTCCCTACAAAGCACAAAAAAAACAAAACAAAACAAACAAATACACTATTTCTAAAACGAAGGTTAGTCATATAAAAAAAACAAGAATCAAACTAACTATTCTAACAAACTTATAACAAACTACTAGTCGCGATTCAAGAACACATTAACTCTAAAATCAACTAGTAATAAAGAAAATTGTTAGATAAATAAATAAATAAAAAACATCTAATTTAGTATTAAACTCTAAACTAATTCAATAATGCTAATAGACTAATGTTGAATTGTCACCGTAACAAAGTAATAAATAAAACAAAATCTATCATAAAATAAACTATACACTAACTAAGCCTAACATCAAAGTCTAAGGCAAACTAGTTAAACAAAAAGATTGAATCAAACGTCCTAATCTAAATAACACAAAAAATTTAAAGCATGTTAACTAATTAACACTGCAATTCATATAATGATGAAAGGCCATGAACGACCAATGTTAATCACGCTGGAGTGCGTGATTAACAGTGTGTCTGATAAAATGCATGACAGACACTGCGTGTTTCACGTATGCTCAGCTTCACGCCAACAATGATAGCTCACATCGATATGATATTGGTGTGTATGTGCACGCTATAAAAAAAATATGTTGAAAACTTTTATGATGCACGGTACACTGCAGCTTGCACCCACTTGTGTATTTCACAAAGATGCATACCGTAATGTCTAGTTCATGCTATTCATGGTTCCACGACAAAAAGAAAGAACGACCACGTGCTAAGACCCAAGTTAGGTCGATCAAGAACTCCAGGCTGAAACACGCAAATCTGTCGGATTAATGTATTTTAATCATATCCAATCACACATAGGTCTGTAGATCGACACTGAGCTGCTCGGATAAACAATGAAAACATTGAAGTGATCAACTTGCGTTTTATTGATGCACACAGATCCAAACAAACCTGCATCACGATTGCTAATCACGCAGGCTCGTTTGGATGCCAAAGATAACACATTATGCTGCATTTTCTAAAAAACAATGAATATTAACCGAAAACCAACCACACAAAACTATTTATGATGCACATAATCGAACTTACTATGCAGAAAATGAAAATATTAAAATAAGGTTATTCTATATGAAATAATGCTGCTCAAATAAACTATGATGGATGCCATGAATCTAAACTAATCAATTAGATGAGGAAGAAGAAACATACCTCATGATTCGCTTTTGATGGAGGGGTTGAGAAAAAGAATCGGTTGCTCTTGTGGTTGAACGTGTACTCCAACGATGAGGCAAAAAGCACCAGCGATAACATAGATCAGAAGAACGACAAAATCAAGGTTGAAGAAGAGAAGAAGTGAGGGAGAACTGATGATCAAACAAAATTCAAGAGGGAAGAACGAAGTGGAGAGGGAGAGAAAGGAGCATGTGTTTTTTCCAAGGGAGGACACTCCCTCTGTCTTGAAAAAGACTATTTATACTATAAAAAAATTAGGTTAAAACAAAAATTTCTAAAAACTCCTATTTAATTTTCAAAAATTTTAAAAACTACCTTGCTAAAAACTAATTTTCAGAAATACTCAATCCTAAACTAATTAAAATATGAATCAAAGACTCATAAACTAATTAAAACAAGTAGGGAAGGTTGAAATTGACATTTTCTTTATTTTTAATTTTAATATAGTTTTTCGAAAAATGTTGACAAGAATGGGTTCTTAATTAATTTTTTTGACTGATCATGCATAAAAATATGTATCTAAAATACAGAAATTATGCATGATCAGTGACCACAAACATGGGTGTCTAATCTACTGCACAAAAAATGTAACTACTATAAACAAATGCCAAGAGTTCTAAGATCAATGTGCTTCTAAGCTATTGGGGAATGTGAAATGGCCACATGAGAGGAGGGAAGTAGCCGAACAAGAACAAGTGTATGATGAGACTCCTGATGAAGACACAATTGTGGTTAATAGAAAAGTCTGTAGTGCCCCTAAGTTTGAGAAAACATTGGTCGGTACCTTTGCACAATAAGAGGAAACTTCAATGTACACAAGTGCATAGAATGTTAGAATGAAAAATAAGCCCTCTAGTTTAAGGAAGCATGTATGTGAAGAGGAACCCAAAATAATGATGCATCAGTTCTAGTGGAATGGTGTCCATGATTGATACCAAAATCTAACTAAGAATCAAAAGATTCGATTAAATGCCATGCATTTCAAACAAATTTTAAAAGTTAAGCTGTGGAGGATCACCTATCCTCTTGTATATGCCATTATACATCTTTGGAATCTAACCACCAACACCTTCCAATTCCTTAGATTTGAGCTCACCCTGACTCTGGAGGATGTTGTATGCATAACATGATTATGTCACTGGATGCCTGTCAATGCATCGAGGTTTAGTAATTTTTAACACTTGTATCAAATGTTATTGAAAACAACCAATAATGTTGTAATAACCAGAAAAAAATCAATCATCCCGGACTCGGGTCAGATCCGGATCCGTGCCCCGTAAGAAGACGGTTATCGGTAGGCCGTAAGGGCCTACCGAGCAGCGCCGCTCCCCCCTTTTTTCTGCTTATAAATGAAGCAGGCGGGGGGGGGGGGGGGTGGAAAGCATCAAATGCTTTCCCCTCCTTGTCGCCTCTCCTCTCTCCGATGCTCCTTTTCCCCCTCTCGGCTCCCCCGATTTCCCTCTTCCTCTGTCTCCCCCTCCTCGCCGTCGTTGCCACCCATCGTCGCCGACACCCGCTACCCACCTCCATCCGGCACCGTCTGCTTTTGCCGACAACCTCTAGGTGAGTCCCCCTCTCCCTCGTCTTCCTGTTTCCCGCATGAGAGGGGGGAGCGAACCCCTCCGCCTGCGGCCTCGGCAGGAGGGGGGTGGTGGCTTCTGACAGAGGGGTTTCGCCCCCCTGCCTTGCGATTTTCAACAAGGGGCAAGCCCTCTGCCTTTTGGTGTCTTCCGACAAGGGGGTTTCGCCCCCTCTGCCTTGCGATTTCTGGCAGGGGGCGATCCCCCCTGCCTTGTGCTTTCAGACAGGAGGGCGAGCCCCCCTTCCTTGTGTTTTTGGCATAGAGTTTCACCCCCTGCCTTGTGCTTTCCGACAGGGGGTTTCACCCCCCTGCCTTGTGTTTTTTGGCAGGGGGTTTCGCCTCCCTGCCTTGTGCTTTCCGACAGAGGGCGAACACCCTGCTTTGTGTTTTCCAGCAGGGGGCAAGCCCCCTGCCCTCTTGTGTTTTTCGACAGGGGGCGAGCCCCCTGCCTTCTTGGGTTTTCTGTCAGGGGGTTTCAACCCCCTGCCTTGTGTCTTCCGGCATGAGGCGAGCCCCCCCTGCCTTATGTTTTCAGGCAGGGGGCGAACCCCTGCCTTCCTATGCCTTCCCGGCAGGGGGCGATCCCCCTGCCTTCTTAAGTGCTCGCTTCTTTTCTGTCGTATATAAGTTCAGACAAAACCTCTCCAGGCTGCGAAAATGTGTGACATATTCAAAGAAAGAAGAACTACCCTATTGGAGGTCGAGAAACTCCTGCATTTTCTGGCTCCTCTCGTGAGCTGGAAAACAAGCCGCATAGAACGCTTCTACGAACTGCTCCCAATCCACTGATTGATTGTCAAATTTTATTTCCCAGGTGGTCGCCCACCACCTTTCTGCATCTTTTCTGAGACGGTAAGTCCCAAAATCAACCTTACGATCATCTCCAACTTGCAAAACCTGGAATATAGGCTCTATTTCTCGGATCCAGTCTTCAGCAGCTTCAGGCGACGCTTTCCTGTCAAACGATGGCAGATTCCGACTTATAAACTATTTGTATGGTACCGCTGCTACCAGAACCTGGGCATGTACTCCCTGTCCCTGGGCGACCTATTAGATATGCTCGCCCATGTTCCTCATGGTTTCCGCTTGTCGTCCTACAACCTCTGTAAGGTTGTTCAAAGTCTCCATAAGGTCATCACACCTGGTGTGCCACGCCATCTAAATACGCAAAAATTTAAACGTAAGCAACCGACAAGTACACAGAGATAGGAAATTTTTTTATTTTATTAATAAGGAAACTGAAAACATTACAGAAACATCCTTCGTCAAGATAGGGTTGAACAAACACTGGGAACAACTCAAGCAAAACAAAACAAAGAGCGAAACACCGACTCAGTGTTTCTAACATTAAAACATCACAATACAATTCATGACTTGCTGGTGTAGAAGTCCCTGTAGTCCTTCAGACTACCATAGCGCCTCAACCTAACACGTGGAGGAGAAACAACATTCCTCAGTGGCGTGTCAGAGATCTCCTGAACTTCCATCTGGATCGGCGACACGTACTCCGAAGAAACCACATATGGATAGGACTCAGAAGAATATTGGGGAGAATCAATCGCTCCGCGCCTTTCTCCATCCTAGCTATCCACCTCTACGATCAATGGTCCAGTGATCGAAAATACATCATTGATGTCTTCCGCGTTGCTCTTCCAGAGCTCATCCCTTTGCTTCGTCTAGCATTCCTCTTCGACATGCCCACGAAGACTGCAGTAGGGGCACTCAGCCAACTCACGGGGACAGATCTGTCCCACGCGATCTTCCAAACACCTTGCACATGGAGGTGCCAACATATGCACATTATGTGCCAAATGTCGCACAGTTTCGCTCAAGGCTTCTTCGCCTCGAGTCAGGTTTTAGAGAGCCTCCAAAATCTTACCATAGGTCGGGTTTGTCGACATCTAATACATGCACAAAACCAAATGCACAACTATCTAAGAAGCTGAAAATAAAGAAGTAAAGAAGCTTAATTTATACTTACAGTGCGATGAATGATGCACGATGAAGCTCTGACCACACACTTAAAACTCTGCTCTGATACCAAACACTGTGGCGCCCCAAATCCCAGCCTTGGAAAAACTTGAATTTTTTAGCCAATTTTTTTGAAAGGTTTAAGTAGAAAACCAGCGGAAAACAGGTGTGAGAAAAACAACAAAGTCGCAAGTCTGGGCGGCCACCACAGGTGAGTGCAACAAGTGAAAACAATGTAACCAAAGTAGACAATAGTCTAAAATTAAATACCACCACCAGTGTGGAAAGGGCATACAGGCCAACCGTTTAAATATTTACAAAAATAAGAGTACGCAAGTCCAAAACAGGGAATACATCCTAGTAACACCCAAAAACCCAAAAACCACCAGGTACAGGAACTGCAAATCAAGTGTGGGTCCTCCGAGCCTCCACCGCGTATCATCGCATCTGCACTATACATGTTCGTCACCTACATCCCCATAAAACGGGGCCAGTCCTCTTGCGAGGTGGTGAAGAAACAACCACAACATATACATATATCGTAAGGAAAAGCAGTAACAGAACTGGCAAGTGTAAGTGCTTGTGTCAGGTAAGTGCAAAGTGACAAGTACTAGTCAACAAGCTGTAGTAACAGAAAACAATAGCTAAAGCAGTAAACTGAACTGTAAAGTGTACTGAGCAGCAAGTAACTAAAGTAACACTGTAGTGACTGTAACAAGTACTCAAACAGTAACAAGTGCTGACAGCAAGTAGAGTAACTACGTAACAAGTGAAGTAAAGTCTATAGCACAAGCAAGGTAACATCTACTGTAAGTCAGCTGTTTGGTTAGTTCTTAAGTTCTTCTGATTACTCCTTCGGGTACGCGAAGGAAACCTCGCATTCTGTGAGACATGCACCCGACGTCTGTTATTAAATTATAGCGTGGTAACCAGGGAAGCTACAGACTGAGTCAACCTCATGCGAGCAGCACACGGCTAGGAGAAAACACTCGCATAGGCAAGGATTGCAATCCATACTACTGCAGTAGTGAAGTCCTAGAAAGGCAACCTCGACCTCTCTGACTATGAGTGACTGGAGGCCAAAAGGACGCTACAACTCCTGTCAAAACACGTATCGTAGTAACGACAAGTCACTCAGGATTGTACCATCCACCCTCTCCCAAGGTGAACCATTTTGTGAATGGGGTGAAGCAGGTTTATCTTTCTTAGGTTCATGTTCATTCATACCTCACAACAAGGAATTTGCCTCGTGGTCCCTGCAGGATACGCAAAACGAGGACTTGGCCTGCCCATTCACGTGCTTAGCCTCATGCGGCCAACGGAGCACACTACTCGTGAAAGCAGTCACAACACCATATTATTTATTTTTGATTTAGGGTATATCACACAAGAGTCCATACAACACAAGGGCCACCGCCCAAAGACCCCAATTGAGCCCACAACAAGTTATTTTGTTTATTCATACCCTATGGTGTTCGATCTTTCTATTCTTTTCTTTTCTTGAGGTAAGTGCATATGGTGCGCTTACCAATGCCTCAAGCGATGTACCTCCTCAGGGTATGCACTACCCAATGACAGTGTCAGGATGTGCCAAGTGCAAAGTGTAAAGGTAACATGAGCTTTCTATCATTTGCACAATAAAATAATCAGAGGCATTTATACAATTCTACATCTGGAAGACAAGTAAGCATATAAGCAGATAGGCAGTTTCATGTACGTGGTATTACATTCATTCACATTCTCAAAGGTTTAAAATAGAATTTATCTAAAGTCCCATCTTATGGGAATAACATTTGCATTTCTCGAGGGTTTGAAATTGAACCTAACCAACATCCCGTCTAATGGGAATAACATTGGTCTTCCCAAGGTGGATCGTCGCTCTTGCAGGGTAGGTGCAATTGCGACCCAAAGGATCATTACACGTGGTTCAGCACACTTATGTATTTACAACAAGTCTAGGATATTCCATCTTATCAGCATAACATTGGCTATTTCCACGGTATGGGTGCTGCGCTTGCGGACTCGAAACAAAGGTATTTAAACAACACTTGTAATTTTAAATAATGAAGTCACTAAGCTTGTGAACTTACCATAACGACCAAAGCATACCGTTCTGGTCTGCCGAACGTAAACCAAAACATAAGGGTTTTCCTTACTCAATACGACACACATATGTGTCGAAGGTGATTCTGAAGTAACCCATCTAATGGGGATTACATTAGCATTACCATGGTTCGGGGTGCCGCGCCCGCGGACCCTAAACAAACCGTTTGCCAAAACGAACGTAGGGCCAAATTATGTAACTCATACCTAGTTCAGAGTGTGGAAACATCTAAGGAAAACACAAGGACGGGACACCGGAGTGTCGCATGTCCATTCGGTCATATCGAAGTAATCATTTAAGTGTTTTGACAAGTATGTATGTACTTAGCTATACCAATATGTATATGTATTTACACACATGTTTCACATTTCATTTGTACTCAATAAGATACGACCTTACATGCATACATATATATGTACATGTACATATATATTCATTTGCATTTGCACCAAAGTACATGCACACACACACACACACACACACACACACACACACACACACACATATATATATATATATATATATATATATATATATATATATATCGAATTCTTTGGAACCCGAGGCATGAACACTTATGCCAAAACCTTAATCAACTAACGAAAGGCTGCGGTGCAAGTCAAAGGCTAACCCGAACCCACTATGGTTCGATTCTAAGTAGGTGCGGACTGGTTTTTGATGGGGTAGAGTGTCAACAACCACAATAATGGCATAACGGGGCTGCAAGCGTGCCAATACGAAGATCCGAACACTTGCTGCCAAGAGGCTCTAATTAAAATGATGGTCTGGTCCCACGGACCAGACTGTCGCGCATACTAGTGGGATTTGGTCCGACACATGGTTCAGACAGACTATCTCGAGGGTTTGGTTGGGCTGGTTCCAGTCCCTAACAAGGGTGAACCGGGTGTTTAAAGGCAAGGGGATGCCAAACGACAGGTCAAAAGGGGTTTGGTCCCTAGGACCAGACAACAGCTAGAACATGCCAAGATCTGAACCTTTCGGTTCAGACCTGAGCCCTAAGAAGTTCAACCGAAAAGAAAAGCCTTGGTGTCCAGCAACCAATGGCCGGCACCCGACTCCAACATAGTGGAGCCACGGCTAGGACTAGGTGCTAGCTGGGCTGCCTAAGGGGTTCAGGTCTGAACCACGGTTCATACCTGCACCCGCTGAGTGCAAAACATGGTGTATTAAGGATGCACAACATCCAGGTGGTGCACGCCCAGCTCCAGCCAAGTGAAAACGGGTTGGGCTAGGTTGCGCTTAACCCAGGTCAACCGGTTATAGGGCAGGTTTGAACCCCCGGTTCAGACCAGTACCCTAACCCACGCCGACAACAACACTACTTGTAGCATTAATATACATATATATATATATAATAAAGAAATATGTTTTTATCTGTATAATATATATATTTTAAATTGCTGCTGCTGGGCGCACGGGCCATCCGCACAGCGCCCAACTCCATTCTTGGAGCGCAGTGAATGGACAAGGGGTCTGGTCCACTGGACCAGACCGAGCCACCCTTGCCAGCATGAACCAGAGCCCATGGGCTCGGTTCACAACTGCTAAGAGGGTGTGTTGGGCACGCCTATAGTCGACCCAACCTGCTCTAGTCCTGGTCACAAGGAAAAACTGAAAAAAAAAGAGATACAAGAGGTTAACACACATCACTACCGGCGGCCAGGCCTTCACACATCCCAAGGGGAGTGGTCACGTTGTGACCCACGCCCAAGAGCTAGGCTGCAACACCAGTCCCAATGTGCTGAGACTGGGTTGAGCCAACAACCCAATAAGAAAGAAAGCACAATGAATGAAATAGAATGGCTAACGTATTGGGTGTAAGCTAGACGAGCCCAACTCGGTCCAACACACCCCTATGATGAGAATGCCATGAAATCAATCAAGAAAAAAAGAAAATGAATAAACATGGCAACACTATCATGGTAAAATGAGCAACTAACATTCATAGGAGAAAATGAAACACAAGCCAAGATAACAATATAGGAATCGAAAGAAAATCCATTGCAAAAATGTGCAGCACAAAAACTTATGAAAAACTATGAAGATTCAATATTTAAAACTATTTTTTTCTAGCTAATCCGCCATTTGGGCTTGCATGCATTGATGCAAAGCACCATTGGCTTCATGTAATTCCGGAATCAACAAAGAAGGTGAGTCTTCACCTTAGTTGCTTGAAGAAGGAGATGATAGAGGGATATTGTGCTGCAACTATTCACGCCCAAGAGAGACCCACGGCTGGAGTGAGGGAGCTTGAGAGAAGAGAGAGAGTGAAGAAGATAGGAAAAATCACCCACTAGAGAGGGGCCCATTTTTTTCTAAGGTTTTTATAGAAGTTTGAAAAAGGTTGGATGACTGGGATTTAATCCCACCAAGATAGAAGGCTGGGGAGCTCCACGCCTCCCAACCACCAATGCATGTCAAGCTTTCTAAAAAGTTTTGTAGAATTTTAAAAAATGCCATTTTGAAAAGCCTTAAAAGTTTCAACAAATTACAAGGGGGCGCCCTTGGCTGCCACCCAACTCCACCTATCGGTTTTGAGGGTTTGAAAATTTTCAAAACTCTTACAATTTGGCCTTGGGGCGCCAGCCCCATAGCCCCCTTTTGGAATAGACGACCCTTATGATGGAGCCTAAGCTTCATCATGAGGTTTTTAGAAAATTTGCATGGCCAATGAAGGCCTCCTTTTTAAATCCATGCAAGATATTTTCAAAAATTCCATCCAGCTAGTCAACCATGTCCATGGACGTCCGCTATAGGGGTCGTCCATGGGTTTTGGATCCACTAGGTGCTCCGAATCCAAATCCAAAACTGCGTATTATGTACATCATAAAGAAATGCTTATTTAAAGCATTAAAGTAATAATTTAATTCCAACAAATTATTTTTTTCTCTTTATAACCTTAATTAACATAAAATGGATGTTGCCTCTTGATGAAATCACCTTTCGTTTGCTAGAATTAAGCGTTCTAAAATTCGGGTCTAATATTAAATCAAAACTCGTAAATCACATGCACTGACAAGGTTTTTTAGTTGTCCGGGTCTCAAATTCGGGGTGAAACATCACAACCCTATTCCAAACTTACCCTAAAAGTTTTGGAGGTTGATTCGTTCTAAATTTCCCGAAATCGCTCTTTTTACGTAAAATTACGTGATTTTACCCGATTCTTAAAATAAGCAAATCTTCAAAAATTGCCAAAACATAAAAATTCATCGATTTCATCATGATTATGCAATATACATCAAAATTAAAATCATGGATCTTACAGCGAAGCTTCCCCTGCTCTCCTTTTTGCTTCCCGTCAGGAGGGGGTTCTGCCCTGTTTCCTTTTGAGGTGGTTTTGGCAGGGAGCCTCTGCTCCCTCCCTTGCCTTGCTGTCTCTGTCCTTCTTGTACAGGGAGCTGAGCTCCCTGCCTCCCCTAGTTTTTGGGGTTCGGTACCACTGTACTCGTTCCTCGTGGTATTATGGCGTATTGACCCTTTTGACTTTGCAAGTTGCACCATAGAGCCTTCTTGTGCTACGCAACTCGAGACAGTGATCACTTACGCTCGCAAATGTATAGACCCTCGCACCCCTTCTAGGTAGGGGTTTGCGTAAAAAGGAACATGAACAATGATTTGCTAAAAACAAAGGACTTAACTAATAAATTAAAACATTTATATATAGTATATATGTACATCCTTTCCTGCACTTTACTTTTACTGTACTTTACTTTTCCTGTACTTTACTTTTCTTGCACTTTACTTATCATTGCCGTCACGCTATATGTGCCAATGCTTTTCTTTTTGTGTACCTTTCTTTATTGTCTTTTAGTTTCAGGATGCGATTTCGCGATCCTGGTCCCGTTCCCTTTCTGCACTTTACTTTTCATTGCCGTCACGCTATATGTGACAAGGCTTTTTTTTTTGCACTTTCCTTTCTTGTCTTTTACTTTTAGGACGCAGTTTCGCGATCCTGGACCGTGTTGATTTCATTTGTTGTTGCTTCTGCTATTTCATACATATATATGTCACTCTTCTTTTTATTGTCGTAGTCTCAACCTTGCCGTGGATTGGTAGGGTTCGACAACAGAGCTTAGCCTTGCGTAAGAGCGCAAGTATCAATGTTTGAACTCTGCAATGAGTTACAAAATGAGACATTAGTTTTCCTAACTCGAGATAAGACCCTCGTTGCACGAAGGGCTGTTGTTTCTTGAGTTTGGGCTAACGTTTGGTTTTTGGGTACTATTGCAGCACTAATATAGTTGACACAGTGCAATGAGTACTACGAAGCAGATTAGGCCTCGATCGTGCAATGATACTGATTTATAATTCACCAAAAAGGTCTAAGGCGCCTTCACAGGCAAGATGCTTGTTTGGGTCTAATGGAACAAGGCATGAAGAATGAGACAACGGTTAAGAAACCCCCGTCACGCTCAATTCGACTTAGCTTCGCCAAGAGAGAGGACAAAGGGTACCAACTTCGATAGACAAGCCATTAATGGCTATTTACGGGCAAAAGACTCAGCATCCTAGGTCATCGGAGGTTAGGAGAAAGTGGCTGCACTAGATAGCCTAACACTTCTGCAGAAATTGGATGCGTCCCAACTGGGCCTTTGGGGGCTTGCTCTCTCGACCACCGGTCGTCCCCTTAGGATAGGATTCAGTCAGTCAACCGAGGTATCTTAAGATACATGGCATAATAAACCCTCAAATTTGGTCTCGACTGTTTTGGCTCGTGTGCCATGTACGTACCCACATGGCCGGTTAACAAGTGATAACTAAATTAAGCATGCTCACCCTTCAGTTGTTGTTTTTTTAGACTTGTGGTATTACGTGCTAGCATACTGGTGAGTTTCCTATGCAGTATATCTTTTCTCATGGTTGCTGTTGTGTTATGCATAACTGCTTTACCTGCTAGTTGTTCTTGTTCCCTTTGCACTCCTACTAGTTTTTTGCGAAACTGACCCATTTTATGGGCAGGTGATAAGTAGCGACGACAGGCAGTCAACGGTGCATGCAACATGACTCGAGGCTATACTTTTCCTTCCAGACTTCTGGGTGTCGTTGCAGGGTTTTGAGTTTTTGTTTTGATCTGAGGGCTGGGCCTCCTATTGATTTTCCTTGTACAATGACTTTTTATTAAGAATTTAGTACTCTTTTCAGTTGTCTGCTATTTATCACCGTGGTCATGTTTAGATTGTCGAGCTAACGTGCCTGAGATTTGCAAAACTTGATTTTCAAAATAGAAAGATACTTTTTGAAGGGTTTTCAGAACAACAGAGTTCAAACTTTCAGGGATTTTTCTTAGAAAACTTTAATTGACAAGTTAAGAAATTTCAGGGCGTTACAAAATTGGTATCAGAGCAAGAGGTTGTGAAGAGTAAGGTCTCAACTACTGAGCATCCTGTTGCACTATGAGTAGCTGTCCCCTTTTCTTATTGTTATAGTTTTGGCCTAATTGGGGTAAATTTTTATTTTCTTTGTGCCAGCTGTAAGATGGATGCATCCCGTGACCCTACCAGTAGTCCTAGTGGGTCTTCGCATACAACGCACACTCGCATTTCTTCAGAGGGTGGCCCCTCTTTGAGTCAGGGTCGACCTGAGGATTTTACGACCGAGTTTGGGTCCTGTCGCTCTCTGTTGCCCATTTTCACGGATGAGTGGTGCACCCCGCTACCTTTGGCCTTCCAGGTTCCATTAGCGACAACTTGGGCCGAGGGTTTTTTACGGCTAGGCGGGCGGGTGCCTTTTTTCGTCCAGGTTCATCAACGGGTTATTGTGGTGGATTCCGGGGAGCCTAACTCTCGGGAGGCAGAGTATAGCTGAGATCATTGTGGCATGCTCGGGCACTTCTCAGATCAGCGCCTTCGTCAGATTGAGCCTTTAGTCGCTCAGGGTTCAGTTGATCCCTTTCCTCTAGACCCTGCCGCTGTGGCCTTCTCCACCCCAGCAAACAGGGCGGCGTCTCCTCCTCCACCTCCTCGGGTCGAGCCAGCAGTGTTAGGCAAGATCCCAGCTTCGCCAGAGCTTCATACGCCAACTTCCGTAATGCCGATTGTTGTGCCCGAGTCTCTGACCATTTATGTTTCAGACTCGGATGTGTCATATTCTCTAGAATACACTCCTGCTACTCCTCTTTACGGGGAATATCCTTTGGAGGATGACGATGATCTCCCATTTACCCCCAAGTGCAGATTTAAACGCACAGAGAATAAGAGGGAATATCTCTGTCAGTTCTCTGGTGCCCCCTGAAGGGAGTCTTGGATGTTAAGAGTTGGTCTGGGTCTATATACTTTTTGTACTAGACTACTCTCATTTTGATGTTTTTATATCGACATTGCCGAATATTCTGGATACTTTATGCAAAAGGGAAGATGAAATATAATTAAATATGTTGCTTATTGTTTTAGTCGTAAGCTTAACTTAGTTCGTTGTACTATTTTCAAGGATGAGGAGAAGTTTGAACAAAGATTTCGCAGATGAATGGTCTAAGCAAAGGGGATTCGTGATTGATACCCTCAGCACTTTGGCCGAGGCGATCAGGAGTCAAGTCGCCAGACAAAGAGAGCATGTTCCTACATATTTGGGGGTCACTTACGAGAAATTCTTAAAGTTAGACCCTCCAATTTGCTCCAGCAAGGTGGATCTCGATGCCGCAGAGCAGTGGATCCAAGAAATCGAAAGAGTGTTTCTGGTCCTTTCAGTTTCTGATGAAAAGAAGACTTTATTTGGGTCCTTTCGATTGAAGGACAATGCTAGAGTTTGGTGGGACGCGACTCGAAAAGGGCATTTCCGAGATGCAGAGGTCATCCCATGGGACGCTTTTAGGCATGTGTTTTACGAAAATTACTTTCCTCATGCAAGGGAAAAGAAAAAGGTGGAATTCTTGGAGCTGTGTTAGGGCAGCTTATCGTTGGGCGTTTCAGCAATTGGAACAATACTGCCCTACCCATTTTGATAGTGAACGTGAGTGAGCAGGCAAATTTGTTCGTGGCCTAAAAGAAGGACTCAGGTACCGGGTCCTTTCAAGCATGCCTGTGACCTCTGCAACAGTTGAAGCAGCGACCCTCTTAAACGAGGATTGGGAACGTTCTAAAGCGGCACAGGTTAAAAAGCCACTTGTATCTGGAGGTGACCAGAAGAAAGCACAGTCTCATGGTGAGGTGCGACGACCACCTTTTCCCATTAAGCCCGAAGAAGGGAAGCAGTAAGGACCACCTACAAAGAGGCGACGCCAGCAGAACAACCCACCGCCTCGACGACCGACAAGCAATGGATGCGCTAGGTGCAAGGGATCTCATGTTGGACATCCTTGCTCCTTTGACACGGGGGGTTGTTTGTATTGTGGTAAGATGGGTCACTACGCTCGTGATTGTCACAAAAAGGCGGTCGATGAATTCAGGCAGTCGGGTATAGTACCTCAGCCTCCTCATCAACAACAACCACAACTAACGTACCAGCAGCAACAACAATCGCAGAGTAACGGAGTGAAGAAAGACCCAGGGCGAGTCTACGCCACTACCGTCGAACAGTTGACCAAGGGAGAACTCGTACAAGGTACTCTCTTAGTTGCCGGCCATACTGCTTTCGTTCTTTTTTATTGTGGTGCTACACACACCTTTATTTCAGCAAAATTTGCCGCTCAGTTGCAATCGCCTGTTCTGCGCTTGCATACAACCTTAGAAGTATATAATCCGTTGAGGGAGAACGCTAGTTGTGCGACGTTTATTCCTGATCTCGATGTGGTGATATCAGATCGTCTTTTGCCTGCGTGCGCCATCTTGATGAATATGTCAGAATTTGACCTCATCTTGGGCATGGATTGGTTGTCCCAACATCATGCCAAGATCGTTTGTCGCCAGGGCAAGATCACCTTCTCTCCTCCAGATTCTTCGAAGGTGGAATTTCGAATTCCTCGACCCATGCGAGCAAGCCGTATGATTTCAGTCCTTAAGGCTCGTAGCTTCATTCGCAAGGGCTGTTCAACTTTCCTCATCAGCGACGTTAAGTCAGACCCTACACCTGGTCTTATTGATACCCTAGACGTGGTTAGTGAGTTTTCAGATATCTTTTCCCAGAAGTTGCCTGACCTTCCTCCGCCTCGTGAGGTGGAGTTTGACATCAAATTATTGCCTAGAGCTGCCGCCATATCTAAGGCCCCATATCGGATGGCACCTGCCGAGCTCAAAGAACTCAAAAAAGTAGTTACAAGAGCTTTTAGATCAAGGATTCATTCATCCAAGCGTATCACCTTGGGGAGCTCCTGTACTTTTCATGAAGAAGAAGGATGAAACCTTGAGGTTGTGCATAGATTATAGAATGCTCAACCAGGTGACGATTAAAAATAAGTACCCTTTGCCTCGTATTGAAGGCCTTTTTGACTAGTTGCAGAAGGCCAAGATCTTCTCCAAGATCGATTTGAGATACGAGTATCACCAACAAAGAATCAAAGACATCGATATCTCCAAAACAACTTTTCGTACCCGGTATGGGTATTATGAGTTTACAGTTATGCCCTTCGATCTTACGAATGCTCCTGCTGCATTCATGGACCATATGAATCGAGTGTTCAGACCGTTCTTGGACATTTTTATGATAGTGTTCATTGATGATATTCACGTCTATTCAGAAAGTCAGGAGCAACATCGTGGGCACCTGCGTATCATTTTAGAGACCTTAAGGAAAGAGCAACTATTTGCGAAGTTTTTCAAGTGCGAGTTTTGGCTCGAGGAAGTAATGTTCTTGGCCACATCATTTCTAGCAAAGGTGTTTCTGTAGACCCTTCAAAGGTTGAAGTTGTGCTAGACTGGCCGCAGCCGCGGAATGTCCGGGACATTCGAGGTTTTCTTGGGTTAACAGGATATTATAGGCGTTTTATCTAGGATTTTTAAAAAATCGCTTTGCCTATGACTCAGTTGTTGAAAAAGGAAGCCAAATTCGTATAGGATGATCGTTGTGAGGCTAGTTTTCAGCTATTGAAGGAGCGTCTTACGACTGCTCCTATTTTTGCATTGCCGTTCAGTAAGGGCGGCTTCGTAATTTATACCGACGCTTGCGAATCGGGCCTGAGAGGCGTTCTTATGCAGAATAGAAGGGTAATCGCGTATGCCTCTCGCCAGCTTAAGCTTCACGAGAAGAACTACTCGACACATGATCTCGAATTAGCTACCGTCGTTTTTGCTCTAAAGATTTGACGTCATTATCTATATGGAGAACAGTTCGAAGCGTTTACCGACCACAAGAGCCTTAGGTACCTCTTCTTCCAAAAAGAGTTGAATATGCGACAACGTCGCTGGCTTGAATTTTTGAAAGACTATAATTTTTCCCTTTCTTACCACACGGGCAAGGCAAACATGGTTGCTGACGCCCTTAGTCGCAAGTCGCAAGTCGTCAGGGGTTCTCGCCATTGTGTTATCAACAGGTTGGAAGTTGCTCGAAGACCTTGCATCCTGGAATTTGTTTTCTGTAGCACTCGGTCCGGTGAGGTTGCCGAATTTGGTAATTCGACCTGACCTGTTCCCCAGGATCGTTGCCAGCCAAAAGGGCGATTCTCGCTTTACAGAGTTGACATCATAGGCTTTGTATGATGGTTCTTCTTTCCGCATGGGGGAAGGAGACAATGTTTGACTTGGGCAGCGCCTTTGGGTCCCAAATGACCCCACCTTGAGAAGTGAAATTTTAACCGAAGCCCACAAGTCAAGATATACCATCCACCCGGGGAGTACAAAGATGCTGAAGGCCTTGCAGAGAATTTTTTGGTGGAATGGCATGAAGAAGGACGTGGCCGAGTTCATCTCTAGATGCCTCATCTTTCAGTAGGTAAAGATCGAGCATCAGCGACCAAGAGGAGCGTTGCAGCTTTGAATATCCCAGAATGGAAGTGGGAGGGAATCACCATGGACTTTGTAGTTGGCCTTCCTAGGACTCGATGCAAGCACGATGCGATTTGGGTGATTGTCGATAGACTCACCAAATCAGCGCATTTCCTACCTATCCGCCTTTGCCAGTCTCTTGACAGCCTGACCGATCTTTATATCCGCGAGATTGTAAGACTCCACGGTGTTTCAGTTTCTATTGTTTTTGACTGTTATCCAAGATTTACGTCCAGATGCTGGGGGCAGCTCTAGCAGGCTCTAGGCACCAAGTTGAGCTTTAGCTCAACTTTCCACCCTCAGACTGATGGTCAGTCTGAGCGAACTATTCAGACCCTGAAGGTTATGTTGCGGGCCTGCATGTTGGAGTGGAAGGGTGAATGGGATTCCCATCTCAGTTTAGCGGAGTTCGCGTATAATAATAGTTTCCACGCTAGTATCGGCATGGCTCCCTATGAAGCCTTATATGGAAGGCCGTGCCGATTGCCCGTATATTGGGATGAAGTAGGAGAAAGAAGACAGAAGGATCCTCTTGTGATTCAGCATTATTCGGAACAGGTGGGAATGATCCAGGATTGTCTCCGTTCAACTCAGAGCCGACAAAAAAGTTATGCCGATCATCTTCGTCGAGAGCTCATTTTTCTAATAGGAGACATGGTGTTCGTCAAGGTTTCTCCAACCAAGGGGGTTTTTTGTTTTGGGAAGAAAGGGAAGCTAAGTCCCCGGTTCGTTGGCCTCTTTGAGATTTTGGATTGCATCGACGAAGCAGCTTATCGCGTAGCGTTGCCTACCCAATATGCAAAGATTCATAACGTCTTCCATATATCTATGTTAAGAAAGTATGTTCACGATCCTTCCCACATCATCAAGTTTGATGACATTCAGATTGATGAGGATATGAATTTCGAGGAAAGACCGATAGAAATCATTGACCGTCGCGATCGGGTGTTGAGATCGAGGATAATACCTTTTGTAAAGATCCGATGACAACATCATGAAATCGATGAATGTACTTCGGAACCTAAAGCGGATATTAGAGAAAAATACCCAGAGTTGTATATTGAAAAATAATATTAATGAAAATTTTGTGGACAAAATTTGTTTAAGGGGGTTAGGATGTAATAAACAGAAAAAAAATTAATCATCTCGGACCCGGGTCAGATCCGAATCTGACCCAGATCCGAGCCCCGTAAGAGGACGGCTGTCAGTAGGCCGTAAGGGCCTACTGAGCGGCGCCCGCTCCCCCCTTTTTTCTGCTTATAAATGAAGCAGGTGGGAGGGGGGGAAAGCATCAAATGTTTTCCCCTCCCCGTCACCTCTCCTCTTCCCGACGCTCCTTTTCCTCCGCTCGGCTCCCCCGATTTTCCTCTTCCTCTGTCTCCCCCTCCTTCTCGTCGTCGCTGCCACCCGCCGTCGCCGACACCCACTACCCACCTTCGTCCGACACTGTCTGCCTCCGTCGGCGACCTCCAGGTGAGTCCCCCTCTCCCTCGTCTTCCTGTTTCCTGCATGAGAGGGGGGAGCGAACCCCTCCGCCTGCGGCCTCAGCAGGAGGGGCTGGTGGCTTCCGGCAGGGGGGTTTCACCCCCCTTGCCTTGCGATTTTTGGCAAGGGGGAACCCCCCTACCTTTTGGTGTCTTTCGGCAGGGGGGTTTTCCCCCCCTTCCTTTTGGTGTCTTTTGACAGGGGGTTTTGCCCCCCTTGCCTTGTGCTTTCCGGCAGGGGGTGAGCCCCCTGCCTTGTGTTTTTGGCATGGGGTTTTGCCTCTCTGCCTTGTGCTTTTCGGCAGGGGGGCGAGCCCCCTGCCTTGTACTTTCCGGCAGAGGGTTTCGCCCCCCTTGCCTTGTGTTTTTGGCAGGGGGTTTCACCCCCCTGCCTTGTGTTTTTCGGCAAGGGGCAAGCCCCCTGCCCTCTTGTGTTTTCTGGCAAGGGGCGAGCCCCCTGCCTTCTTGGGTATTCTGGCAGGGGGTTTCACTCCCCTGCCTTGTGGCTTTCGGCAGGGGGCGAGTCCCTGCCTTCCTATGCCTTTCCGGCAGGGGGCAAGCCCCCTGCCTTCTTATGTGTTGCGGCAGGGGGTTTCGCCCCCCTGCCTTGCATTTTCTGGCAAGGGGGCGAGGCCCCTGCCTTCCTGTGCTCCTCGGCAGGGGGCTTTGCCCCCTGCCTTGTGCTTTCCAGCAGGGGGCGAAGCTCCCCCTACTCTCCTTTTTGCTTCCCGTCAAGAGGGGGTTCTGCCCCCTGCCCTGTTTCCTTTTGAGGTGGTTTTGACAGGGAGACTCTGCTCTCTCCCTTGCCTTGCTGCCTCTGTCCTTCTTGTGCAGGGAGTTGAGCTCCCTGCCTCCCCTAGTTTTTGGAGCCCGACACCACTGCAGGTCTTACCGGACCTGTTCCTCGTGGTATTATGGCGTATTGACTCTTTTGACTTTGCAGGTGGCACCACGGAGCCTTCTCGTGCTATGCGGCTCGAGACAATGATCACTTACGCTCGCAAGCGTATAGGCCCTCGCACCCCTTCTAGGTAGGGGTTTGCGTAAAAAGGAATAGGAACAATGAATTGCTAAAAACAAAGGACTTAACTAATAAATTAAAACATTTACATATAATATATATGTACGTCCTTTCCTGCACTTTACTTTTCATGCACTTTACTTATCGTTGTTGTCGCTCTATATGTGCCAAGGCTTTCCTTTTTGTGTACCTTTCTTTATTGTCTTTTACTTCCAGGACGCGGTTTTGCGATCCTGGTCCTGTTCCCTTTCTGCACTTTACTTTTCGTTGCCGTCGCGCTATATGTGTCAAGGCTTTTCTTTTTGCACTTTCCTTTCTTGTCTTTTACTTTCAGGACATGGTTTCACGATCCTGGTCCTTGTTGATTTCATTTGTTGTTGCTTCTTCTATTTCATACATATATATGTCACTCTTCTTTTTATTGTCGTAGTCTCAACCCTGCCGTGGATTGGTAGGGTTCGACAGCAGAGCTTAGTCTTGCGTAAGAGCGCAAGTATCAACGTTCAAACTCTGCAGTGAGTTACGAAATAAGATACTGGTTTTCCTAACTCGAGACAAGACCGTCATTGCACGAAAGGCTGCTGTTTCCTGAGTTTGGGTAAACATTTGGTTTTTGGGTACTATTGCAGCGCTAATATAGTTGGCATGGTGCAACGAGTACTACGAGGCATATTAGGCCTCGATCGTGCAATGATACTGATTTATAATTCACCACAAAGGTCTCAGGCGCCTTCATAGGCAAGATGCTCGTCTGGGTCTAATGGACCAGAGCATGAAGAATGAGACGGTAGTTAAGAAACCCCCATCGCTGTAAACACCCCAAATTTTCATTCACCTCCCTGGCACTTCCATCAATCATTACAACGGGTTCTCCGAGATCACTGAAGGGCAAAATAGTCATTTCCTAAGAGTGGACCTTGCAGAAAGTCCAAAATTCATTCTCAATTCTCAAAATTTCTCCATTTAGGCTAATAAACATCTTCAAATTACAAATATTCAAAGCCTTATTCTTGATAGGGGACTAGACTCTTCAATTCTTGGTTTAGAATTGCATTGCCTAAGACATGTCTTTGCATATCATCACATGAGTATTTCATATCACTTCACAGCATAGCATATCATTTCGAGATCTAGAACTCTTGATTTTTAAAACTGATAATCCAGATTCGAATTTTAACTCTTTCAAAATTGATTTCAAATCCCTGGGTTTTTAAAATTGTCAATTTCTCTCATTTTAACCCCCAGGACCCCGAATTACAAAAGTTTCTCACGGAAACAATCTGGATAGTTTTTAATATTGATTTCTAAAATGTCGTCAGTTGGAAAGAAGGGGACAAAGCTTTTAATTTAGAGATTTTATTTCAACTTTTGCAAAAAGACTTTTGAATTTCTTTACAAAATCTCTACAGTTTTAATGTTTCGCCCTAAGGGGCCATCTTTCTTCTAAATTTTTGCAATTCAGCCAAATTTTGCTTTATATTTTCTAAATTAGTCTAGTCTTATAAAATTTCCAAAAAGAGTTTTATTTATTTATATTTTGGTTTTGCACTTATTTCAAATAAAGAAATGTCGTGGGACCCACCCTGAGGTGGCGTCACACTCGAATTCCCAGTTATTTCTCTTATTTTAATCTTGATTTCACACGGGGTCCACCCTGAGGTGGCACAAATTTACAAATTCCTCTCCTTAATTTTCATGTTTTATTTATTTTACAAAATAACCAGTGTGCCCACATAGGTGGTGCCACACTAGAGCTCCTTGCAAAGAAAATCAAAATAAAACTTTATTTCAAAAATTCCCTTTAAATCCGGTTGAGTTGGCACCACCTTAAAACCTCCCATTTTTAATAATTTTACTTTCTTTATTTAAATTTTTTTTAAAGCAGCCTTAGATGGAGCCATGGACAAGCCTTCCTAAAAAGAAAAGAACATTCATTTTACCTAAACTTTAGGTAACTGAACCAAAAATTTAAAAAAAGAACTAAGAGCCGTACCCTCTAAAAAGAGCGAGTTTTCAAAATTTTCAAATTTTAGTTTTTAGGATTTTCAAATGTTTTCAAAAACTAGTTACGGAGCCTCAAAAAGCTCCAATCTTTTTGAGGGGAATCCTCCCAAATCTTTAAAAAGACCCCTCTTTGGTCGCACAGGGAGAGGCCGATCATTAAAAAGGACCCCCAAGGGATAACAAGAGGAGGAGGCGACATTTTCTCTCTTTTGATATCTCAAATCCCCCTGATTTCTTTTCTCCTCTTCTATTCCTTTTTCGGCTTCCTCTTTCTCTTCTGGCCTCCTCTGGTCCTTCCCCTCCTGGATCGATTGAATACAACCGTTGCAATAATAGCAACTAGAAGAAGGCCTTCCCTCCTCCAGAGCTCCAGCCACCCGGTAAGATTCCTCCTCTTCTCCTCCCAATTTGAATTTTGTTTCCCTGATATCTACCTCATTGATGCCCCTTTTGCAGTATCGATTTGCCTATGGCAACTTCGATCCACATGTAGGCTACATCAACGGAATATATATATTTTTCAAAGAGTGAGTGAGCTTACGTGCAATGGCGAGAGGTTGCGACGAGGACCGAGCCATACCTTTTTCAAACCTTCGACATTTTGGATTGAGAGCATTTTAAATAGCTCAAAGACTCTAATATTTGATTTAATTTATTAATGGATATTTATATTTAATTTGGACATGTATGGACATTTGATTCAATTTATAAGTGTTTGATTTTTAAATTAAATGCATGTATGAATATGATTGTAAACGAGAAGTAACGTGCCTAAGTTTTAGTCTCGATTGATTTTTTTATTGCAATTTTATAAAAAGATTTAAAGGCATTTCTATTTTTTTTCATGGTTTTCAAGATTTAAAAATTGGAGTGTTACAGTAAGCGGGGCAATGCAGACTACTTATTTGCATCCATACAACTACCTCCGTCCTTCTCATCTTCATCCTCCTTATTCGCCTCCTCGCATGAACCCTTTGGCTAGGCTCGTTGATGCCTCCCGAATTGTGGTTGGGGAGCGAAGGAGGCCAATTTTCATTGAAGAGACTTCCTGAAATGGCTGCTGAGTTCCCCTCTTCTGCACACAGTGGAATATTAATGAAACTTTGACACCTCTCCTGCAATTCATAGTGGGAGAAACTGAGAGGGGGCTCAAGGTTAAAACATACCCTAGCACCATTCTTCTTTTAAATACAGTCGCCATAAAAAAAGAGGTATTTCCTAACAATGACACATCCAAGTTGCTTAAAAATGTTATCTATCTAAAATTTTCTCTTGAGACTAACTCAAACCCACATAGGACGAGAAAGGGCAGAGACAAATTTCTTCACTTGGCCCCTGAATAAGAGGACAATACCATTGACCATGTACACTGAGTCCTTCACCTTCTCCATGTCATCCATGTAATCAAATGAGACATGGATAACGTCGATGGGGTTGTCCTCTAATAGATCACAATTCACCAACCCCCATCAATCAAATCCTTTCCACAATCCTTTAAGAATAATTTGGACAAAAAATATAGACAACAAATGACCAACCAGTAAGAATTGAAAACCCTCTTGCACTTAGAATAACACAAAGATGAGATATTGATCATTGCATAATTACCCTGATCGTAAGACAGTCTTGGCGGGTGGCAAGATCTTTAGGATGAGTTGTTGGATCTTAACCTTGAGCCAGAGGGGGTTGGGATGAAATCCATTATTGATAGAACATGAACTGACGAAAGAGAGTTAGGGAGAGAAATGGAAGAAGGAGAACCAGAGAGAGATTAAGCAAATGGAGCACTCCATACTCAGTTATGCCTCTTGATAAAGCATTTCACAGAAACATGAATCAATGTGTCTTTTGCTGGAATGGGATGAGACATGTGGCCCTATCACTACACCCCTTCCTCATGCTGCAGAATACTCAAAAAACTCATACGACAATGAGCAATTCATGAAAAAGGAATAGAGGGAAAGAGGGGAGATAATGGGAGAGAATAAAATTTGTAGTAGATGTGCATGAAACCCTAAACATTTGCTCAAATATCACAAGAATGACCAACATACTTGAATTAAAGAATGAGATCCACCAAAAAAAGAGATTCACAATTATTTTGTGCATACCTACCGGCATTTGTACTAAAGCTTTATGAAGAAGAGGCTCACAAGTACTAAAACATTATATGCACAATATCTAGCATCAACTGAAATAAGTTGTGAATATCTTTGGAGAGATGCACATTAAATATACATTGATCAACATACTCCAATTAAATAATGAGATCTGCCCCAAAAAAGAGATTCACAATTATTTTGCACGTACCCACTGTCATTCACATTAAAACCTTACAAAGAAGAGGCTCACAAGTACTAAAACACTATATTCACAATATCTAACATCAATAGAAACAAGCTTTGAATCTCTTTAGAGAGATAAACACTAAATATGCGGACATACTAGAATTAAAGAATGAGATCCACAAAAAAAAAACGTTTTGTAGTTATTTCGCGCATACCTATTGACATTCACACAAAAACCTTACAAAGAAGAGGCTCACAAGTACTAAAACATTATATGCGCAAAATCTAACATCAGCTGAAATAAGCTATGAATGTCGTAAAAGTGTGAATCCAAACATTATCTGCTAATCTAATACCACATAGAAGATGCACATTAAAAATACACTAACCTCCAATAATCCGCTGGTATTCCTCGTAAAAGTGCGAATCCACTTTGGGTAGGAGATTCACATAATTATGGTGCGAATGTTGTAGGTCCGTGCAAGACACCTGTGAAGGGTAAAATGATCCAAAAAAAGTTGAGAATTAATGTTTTTGGATAGGCTGAGAATTTTGGCTAATTAGTAGGTATTTGCATAAATACACCAAATTTCATAGATAGTATGATCATTTTCTGTAAGTCTTTCAAGTCCTTAATCACTTCATCTGGCTGAGCTGTGCAAATAGTTGGCTGTTTTAGGAAATTGGTGCATCTAGTTGAATTGCTCGCCTTGTTAAGCCACCAATTGCTCGAAGACCAATCTCAAACTCGTGTGAGCATACCAAAGGAATATTAAGATTTTTTTAGTAATTCTAGTCTAGCAAAATTTGCTTGGAAAACTATGTTGTCTTCTTCAATTATGTTTCATCTTTTTAATATTTGTGCACCAACTATGATCCTTGTCGGCTTCATTATTTGTGTAAATAGGGCCTCCAAGGCTTGCTGTTGAATTCAAAAACCTGTCCTTATCTCCTTTAGATTCTCTTGCATGGCATGCACACAAGGAGTTGAATGAAAGGAGCTTTGATATAATTACTATCTTACTGTATTGCTATTTCTTCTACACATGATGATTTGAGTGATGCATTGATTAAGAATGTGCCACATTTTCTAAGACTTGGGCTGGAAGGCGCACATTGAAAATGACTAGGGGAATCATGTTTTGACAAAGAGACCTAAAGGTGATAACAGTGAATCGAGAATATAAAAAGAAGAACAATAGCTTCTTTTGAGTCCCCTCTTATTTCTCAATCAACACTCCTTAAAAGAAGGCATCTTGGGACAATTATTGCTTCATTACTGCTTGATTTTCCCTGAATTCCAAGTAGAGGTGGCAAAACCTGACACGACCCGCCAACCTGCCTCTTAGGCGGGTTCGGGTTGGGCTTAAGCCAACCCGTTTAATAAACGGGTTGACCCGCCTAACCCGTTTATCAAACGGGTCGAATTCGGGTTGGGGGTATGCCAACCCGCCAACCCGGCTGACCCGTTTAATAAATGGGTTAGGCGGGCGGGTCAACCCGCTAACCCGACCCGTCGACCCGTCAACCCGTCCGCCAACCCGACCCGCCAACCCGCCCACCAACACGCCAACCCACCCGCTACCCGCCAACCCGTTTTCCCGACCCAACCCATTTATTAAACGGGTTGGCGGGTCATGTCGGGTTACCCGTTTATTAAATGGGTCGGGTTCGGGTTGAGGTATGCTGACCCGCCAACCCGTTGTCGCCCCTAATTCCAAGGCAAGGATTGTTAAGACAAAAGAAATGAATGGTTGAATTTGTGGCACTGGCTTTTTCTCCTATTTATTTTATTCAATATTTTTTTATGTGAAGAATTATTGGGACGGTGTTTTGGGGACTTACCCACTAAGCTAAATGACAAGAAAGAACAGTTTCATGCCAAAAAGGAGATGTCAATTATCAGAAGAAAAAGATTGAAAAATCCATGGTTGTGTGGAAAGTATAGGTAAGTGGCTTTCTCAACTACCATGGGGTACTTGGGTGCTTCCTGGAGATCTACAACATGGTTGAAAGGTCCTTTAATTTGTGCTAGGAAAAAGGTGGATAATCCTCTTTTTCTTGTACCTTTCTATGTTCAAGCCAAAATTATTTTGTCTTCGCTAATATTGAAGCTCCTTCTCCATTTGATAATATTAGGAATGCACGGATTACTAAAACTAAAATGTGGTCAATTTCTCGGCTTATCTGTGTAGCACAAAGTTAGCCAGATTTGACCCATTCAAAATAGACTCCCTATTTATTTATTTATTTATCTATCGTTATTGTTGCTTTTTGATGGTGGTGGTGAGGGATGACAGGGGAAGTGTGGGGGACAAGGTCTCCATCCTGCTCCATCTTTAAATTTTGCCCTCCATTCCTACTTTCATCCTTGCCCGGGTTTTGATTTTAATCTCCATCCACCGTCTCAAATGGGGCGAGGTGGGACAGAGCCCATTTTTTCGGTGATTTTGCCTCTATCACCTTCCGCCGTTACAGGAAGGAGAAGAAGAAGATGAGTGAAATGAGAGCTCTCGCGGCTCGTTAGAGGAAGGAGAGAAAGGAGAGAGGAGAGATTCAAGAAAGGGTTTTATTTTAGAGTGTGTGTGTATATATATATATATATATATATATATATATATATATATATATATATATATATATATATAAAGGGTATAATAATAATAATCTTCTTAACGGGGGACGGGACGGGGCGAGGTGGGGCAGAGGCAAGAGTAAGTCAATCCTCGCTTCCATCACCGCACAAGTTTTTATTTTAACCTCCATCCTTTTGATTCATTCCCTGTTTGATGTCTTTCATCCCTGATCCAAACAAGGCAGGGCCCGTTTTCTCCCGATTCACTGCCATCCCTGGTGGTGGTGTTGGAAGCAGTAGTAACAGTAGCAAGGATAGTACTACTATTCCTATTGCTGCTACCATGCTATTATTGTTTTACTGAGGATAAATGTGGGAAAGGCTCCAAAAGAATAGAACAGAACCCTAGGCCTCATTGGTCAAGATGTTTAGACATTACCAACTCAACACATATTTGACTGGCTACCCTTTGGCTTGATGGTTGTATGAGATTAGACAGAGGTTTGTGTGAATCAAAATTAATTAAAAAGCTTTTCTTTCTTAATAAACAAGATTGCAAAATTTAGACCTAGTTTCACAATAATTGAGAGTTAAATGTTGTGAATCTTAATAAAGATCCAATCAGAAGCAAAATCATGAAATGCTTGCTACCTAAGAGGTTTAACTCAGTAACTAAGTGATACAGCTGATCGTTATTTGTGCATTAATAATGTAGGTGATGATGAATGAATGCTAAATTATAAGCGTGCTATGTATTATTCATTGGTGGGCATCTAACCCCAAAGTTGTGTTCTTTTGCTGAGCCAAGGGAAAACCTGGTTCTCCTTGACTGCACGACCAGGATGGGTGTGGACCCAGCTGACCCTAGTGTAGGCCTCCACTGATAAAACCCTTGAGGTTCACTACTGTCACTACTGTGCCCGCCGGCAATACCCTCAGCCAAAAGACACACACCTCGGGTATAACCTCCTTCAACTTGAAAGATAAAAAAAAATGTGATTAAAGTATCTATAATCTAAACATCATAAATCTCATAGATTATTTAATTAGATGCTCAAAAAACTAAAACAAGATGGGCAACTGAGCAACATTTTTGAACACCATGAACAGTGTGATTTCAGGCCAACCAATATCGGTATCCGGCTCTCTGCTGGATATGGATCTGAAATGGTTCTTGAAAATGCTATTCAAGACCAACCTGAAATTAAATCCAGTAATATGCAACTCACATTTAGATATATGAAACATGGTACTCAATTTGAATTGAGAAAAAAAGTAGAAATTGTAAATATAAAAAAATGAAATGGTCTATTTGGATATGAAACTGGGTACAGGCTGGTCTATTTGGATATGAAACTGAACCTGCACGGATCCATCGTCCACCTCAGCCTTAGATGCATGTGGACAAACTAACCCCTAAACCAATTTACTCATTAATTTTCGGCCTTTTGGTATTTCTTGCATGAACAAGTAGGTACCTATATATAATATTCTAAGCCACATGATCTAGTTGAAACTATGTCTCCGTAAATAAAAAAAACTACTAATTGGTCTCAATTTGTGGTTGAATTTTCTCTATTATCATTATCTCCATGTCTATGACATTGATTATATCAATAGAAGGGGTTCACATGATCAAACATCCTTTTCTTGTTGTTGAGTTAGGCTGTGGGAATCATAAACAGTGGTGTATAAAAACACATTCCACCGACCATTCATTAATAGCTTGGGAAAAGAGAGGATAATGTACTTTTCATGTATATTTATGTGGACAATGTCTCTGTCAGATTATTGAATATGGCAGGTAGGGTTTGTTCTTAGAATTACTGTAGGTAAGCTGAAGCACTTTCTCTCTATGTGAATCACTTTGAAAATTTAGCAAAAACTTGGTAGGCACAATCACATAAACCCCAATAACAACAAATAATGTGCAAACCACTTCTACCAAAGCAAACTTATAATCCAATGGAAGTAGATCAGGTCATGCTGAAAATGAGCTTTTTTTGCTCATGCCAACATCGTGGCCGTCCGTTTTGTATTTTGAAAAGTTAAAAAGTCGACGGAACAGTTATATGCTACGTGGGGTTCATCCAAAATGCAAACAAAAACACGAGAAATCAAAGCAAAGGGAAGAACACCATGATTTACGCGAAAAACCCTCTCCAAGAAAAGAAAAAAACCACGGGGCACCGCATCAAATCCGGGAAATTGGGTTTCAAAGCTTTCTTTTCAAGATCCTAAGCTTAAGGATACAACTTTTTTGCTTATAAGAATCCCCTCTTGGCGCTAGAATAAGCCCTAAGTCTTTTCTCTCACAAAAAGATGAACTTCACACTAATCTTATTTCTCACACACGTCTCTCTACAATAATAGAGAACTTAAGAGTTAAGACAAATAGAACCATCACTTAAAATATAAACGGATATACTTGTACAAAAGAGACCAAGAAGAGGTGGGACACCCAAATGAGGATGGACCCAACCCAAACACAACAGAACTTCCTAAGCTTTTGATTTCATTCTTTCTTTATATTTTCTTCCATCTATTTTTTATATTACATACAATTGTTTCAAGGTTTAATCACTAACCAACGAGCTGCTGGTCTGGTAGGATCAGCTAATAAAAGTCACCTTGTGTTGGGACATTGCAGGTTCAATACCCAATGGTATAGTTGTATTACTGGTAGGGGTCTATTTTTAACCTCAGCTTGCCTTTTAAAAAAAAGTTTTAATCACTAACCAAAAGCCATTTTTTTACTTTTACATTTTACGATGTAAAAAACATCAGCAACACATAATATCACATATCACACAAAAAAATCAGGAAAACGTGTTTTTTTTTTTGTTGAGCTCCGTATATTTCTTTGTCATCTTACCTTTAAATGAGTTTTTTGTTGTTTATTACATGGGGAGAGTGATGTTAGGTGGAGCAGATCCGGTGATCGAGCCTGAGCATCCACACAAAACGTAGAAAATCACTGGACGTGCAGCGATTTTCTGTGTTGATTTGTAGTGATTTTCTGTATTTTTGTGTTTTACATGAAAAATTGTTGCACACATATAGCAATTTTCTTTGTTTGTTTAATACACAAAATCACACAAATGCATTAGCGATTCTCTGTGTTTTGTGTGACCTGAAAGTAGTACCCATCCCCTAACCACGCCTAAATGCTAGGCTAGAGACTAGGGATGGCAGTGGGGCGGAGCGGGGCGGGGGACAAGGTCTCCACCCCTGCCCCGCCTCAAGATTTTATCCTCCACCCCCGCCCCGCCTCCCTGGCACCCCCGCCTTCATCCCTGTTTCATGTCCTCCATCCCCGGTTCAAACAGGGATGAGGCAGGGCGGGGATATTGCGGGGAAAAGTGGTTGGGGCGGGGATGAGGCGGGGCGGGGAAAAGTGCACGTCCATCCCCGCCTCCACCCCTGGACAGGGATGGATTTTAACCTTCGTCCCCGCCTCCATCCCGGTTTCATACCCTTCATCCCCGGTCCAAACGGGGCGAGGCAGGGCGGGGCCCCGCTTTCCCCCGGTCCAGCCCTCCCAACCTATGGTCACCACACTTTATGTTCTACAACTAGGGGTGTCAACGGGTTGGGTTTGAATTAGACCCAGCTGAAACCAGACTTGGACCAGATTTTTGGGTATGGACGTATTGAGTCTAATCAATCAGGTCTACTATAAGAGAAATCATTCTTGGACCCGATAAGAACTACATGAACCAGACCCGAACCATACCAGATAAAGTCTTAATTGGAACTTAGGTCGGGCCTGGGTCTAGTATAAAATTTTATAAACTATACCCAGATCCATGTATTAATCGGACCTTCAAGTTTGGACCCGGGTCTTAATATTTGTCACGGTACCCGGATCCTATATGGTTTGGTAAAACCGACCCGTTGACACCCCTACCTGCAACCTTAAACACCCCCCCTTCCATAATTAAAGGTCCGAAGAAAAAAAATTCAAATTAGATAAGTTTCTAAAAAGATTAGATCGCAACATTCAAATCACTCACATTGTTATTTCAAATCAACAACATTGGATTGGAGTGAAACATGTAAATAATGGGCCAATCTAATCACATCATTTCTACACCACTTTTAACAGCTGTATTATACCGCTATGTTACAAAGGACGTGGGGACGTTTGATTGACGGGATGCAACATTTTAAACGGACTAGTGCGTTCCTTTGGCGGGGACCTCATAGTGAAAGCAAACAGGGGACGCAAGCGTCTAGGATGAATTGTCCTATATTGTTGTGTCCTGAGTCAAACGTGCCCTTGGGTCTTCAGTCTAGGGAACATGACATGACACGATACGTGAGCACTCCATATGACACATTATGAGGTACAAATAACATTTCATTGTTTTTAAAAAATATTTTAATAGTTTTTATTTATGTGTTATCAAAAACATTGTTTTAAACACAAAAAAATATTTGTTTTTAATCAATTAAAACTAAGAAAAGGTGTCCTTGAGTCCTAATTTTGAAAAAGTTTATGAATTGGCATCTTGTTCTCGCATTGAGTTCACGTTAGTGTCCGTGTCTTTGTTACATAGATTAATTGCATTGCCACATGGCATATGAGAAACCAAACTGCAGTACTATATGATCAGGGGCTCCGCTTGTCTGGTCTGGTAGCAGCTTGTGTTGGGACGTTACAAGTTCGAATCCCAATGGTATCATTGTATGACTGGTAAGGGTCTGCCTAACCCAGCTGGACTTTGAATAAAAAAAAAATACATTTTCACTGCCCCCAACCAGGGTTGGTGTAGTTATGATGGGACTTGGCAATCATACTCGTGGTTAAGGTTCAATCCCTGTGGGCGTCACCTCCCTACACAAGCCCACCCAGCATAGGCCCTGGGGTGAGAGTCCTAGCCACGGTGTTCGGACCCGTGTAGCCGTTCTCGGGCCTTGGGTTTCTCCCTTTAATTTAACTTAATAAAAAATATACATTTTTTCACTAATTTATGATGTCAGAATGAGACGTGACCCATTATCCAACTCCAGTGTAGATGTAGGCCACAACACATCAAGCAGGAGGCCCTGTCATTTCACAATGAATACCACAACTGTTTTCACTCCACCTAAAACTTTACTGCTCCTATCAGTCCAGTGTTGGACAACCTGTACACACCGAGTAAAGGTGAATATGGGCCCATTAAAAACTAAATGCATGCTATAAGTCTATTCTATGAAAATATCAGTATTATGACATATGAGCCACTCTGAAATAAAAACAAAGAGTTTGTGTGAAGTTACGCTTCTTACAGTTACAGTTACTTTGTCTATATCACACCCTAAAGTGAACCAAAAAGAAGTAAAAAAAGGTGACATAGACCTGATTGGATCCGATAAATTATTATTGGATTTGGTTGAATCTAATGCTTTAAATTTTACGAAAAAATGTTTTGATTTGCTGAAAACCTCTCACTATTTTATTTTGACAAAAACTGGTTTGGATCTAGTTATAATCAATATTGAGGCTTCTTAAGGAAGGTAAGTTTTGGATTTAGATTAGCATGACGAGATCCAAAAAATTGTTTATATTGGCATAAATTGATCTATTTGTGTGTGCTTTGTATTGTATCAATTTAGATTTTTTTATTGTATGAATCTAGTTTTTTATTCAGTTTTATAATGGATTCGAATAGTAGTGTACTAGTTATGTTTTGGATCTAAATATGGATAATCCTATGCTTTTGTGATGTGGATCATATTTTGATCTAATTTTATATAAATCTGATATGACTTAGTATTAATTCAATTTTTTATAATAGATCAAGTTGTAATTGAATCAAGATCTATTGGATCAAGTAAGATGGCATAGACCTAGTTGGATCTTATTGAACTTGAATGAATTTAAATAGATTCAGTGAAATGAGTTTGGATTTAAGCGACACCATTGGATTCAATTGAACCTATTGGACTTGCTTACACAATTATCATACTTGAATGTGTTATCTTATGAGTTTTGAGGTTATTAATATTGAGCAAATAACTTAACATGAATCAAATATGTAAATCCAATTTTGAAATTGTTTTATGACTCAAAACTCAAAGTATGAAATCAAAACTCACCTGTATATAATACAGGTGAGTTGGATCCATATGATATCTAATAATGTTTTATATGATTGCATATTACTTTATTGCATGTGCTTATGGATAACCCTTGTTTGATTCTATTATGGTTCAAGTTTATTTAACTTGGTTATGTGGAACTATGTATGATTTGATGTATGTATATTTTTGGATAGTTTTTTATTGAGTTCTCTTATTGGATGGATCTAGTGATGGATAAAAAAAAGGTATAATGTTTGATATGTTGTATGGGTCTAGATTTGATTCAGGTTTTATGATAGATCTGGATAGTATCAAGCTAAACATTTGAACCTAATAATAGATTATGTATGAGTCATGATTTGACCCGAATAAATCTAGATAAGTTAATGCCGGATGCGTGGTGTTGATCCATTTGAATTTGGAACCTAAGGATATGGATTTGGACTACGAGCAAATCCTATGTGATCCATGGTTTTCCTTAAGCTTGCATGTAAATCCATTTTTTTACTATGGATCGTGTTGGACTTGATGATAACATCTGAAGTTGGTTTTTGAATATAGACTCATATAAATTCAATGAATTTGGATATAGCTTTTGTGTGTAGATTTGGTAAAGGATATGAATTTATATGCTTATATGCTTATGGTTTAAATGACTTATTATTAGGGGTGGCAAAACCTGACACAACCTGCCTCTTAGGCGGGTTCAAGTTTGGCTTAAACTAACCCGTTTAATAAATGGGTCGACCTGCCTAACCCGTTTATTAAATGGGTTGGGTTCGTGTTAGGGGTATGCCAACCCGCCAACCCGGCTGACCCGTTTAATAAACGTGTTAGGCGGGCGGGTCAACCTGTTTACCCAAACCCGACCCGCCAACCCGCCCGCCAACCCGTTTACCCGACCCCGACCCACCCGCCAACCCGACCTGCCAACCCGCCCACCAACCTGACCCGCCAACCCGTTTACCCGACCCAACCCGTTTATTAAACAGGTTGGTGGCTCGTGTCGGGTTACCCGTTTAATAAACGGGTCGAGTTCGTGTTTGCCACAACCAACCCGTTTATTAAACGGGTCGGGTTCGGGTTGAGGTATGCTGACCCGCCGGGTTGACCCACCAACCCGACTCGATTGCCACCCCTACTTATTATCATATTTGATAAGTTTAAAGCCTTGAAAATTAAATGGATTTATCATGATTGGCATATCCAAATGGTAATGAGACTAAAAAGGATAACTCCTATTGAAAATGAATATGATGCATATCTATGTTATAACATCTCAACTTTTTTCAATCTTAAAAATGATGAATTTCAGTTATATATTTACATTTTTGAGTTATAAATGTTTTATTATTAATAAATATTAATTTCTCATAGATTTGGGTCTCAAATCGATAGATTTCGAGTTTGGATAGACCCCATTTGGATTTAGGGACATAATCATCATTTTTAAAAAAATGATGGGCTTTATGGGCAAGGTCATACCCGATATTACTGATAAATATAAAGGTATTATTGTCCTAGGGATAAAGATAGAATAATTGAAAAGATATTGGGTTTTAAGGGTTATGGAAATCTTGCAATTAGGGCTGTAAAAAGGGATAAAACATGAATAAAAATTTGTGAAGGGCATCTTGGTCATTATAGTGGGGTCAATTATCATTAAAGAGGGACAACTCAGCCCCCACTGTCTAAGCATGTCTTAACCTAGATAAGAGGGTTTCATTAGAGGTAATCTAACCTTACTTCTTTTTACTCACCTCTATCTTCTTCTCTTCCTCTTAAGCCTTGTTAAGATTGTTGAAAAGAGAAGACAAACTAGTTGAATTTACTATTGGGAGGAAATTTTTGTACCTTGAGGAGTTCTTGCGAATTGGGGTAGAACTTGTATAGTTCTTGGATTTCTATTTTTAGGTGTTCTTTCACGCTCCAGGAAGGCACAATTCCCTACTCCTGTGATTTCTAGGAAGTATGCACCATGTAAATGCTTTGTAAGCTTATGTTTTTTAAAAACCATGAGATTTGAAAAAAACTTCATGTTATGCTTAATATATACCTTGAAAATTTGGTTTAGAATGTGTTTCTAAAATTTTCTATTATGTAGTTTTGTTCCCCTTGTGTGAAGAATGAAATCTAAACATGAATCCATGTCTGAACCATCATTTTTCTAGAGCTTTCAGACCGTTTTCAATTATGTTTGAACACAAGAGTCGACCCCTGTTATTTCTTACCTTCGATTGGTATGTTTTATAGCACAAAAGTTGACCATCATGTTGAGAGAGTCGACAACTTTGCTACCATTCCATGTATAGATCCAACCGAGGGTCGACCCTCATGTTTAAAGAGTCTACTCTTTTTGAAAAAGAGTTGACCCCTGATAAAGAGAGTCAACTCTTTTTGAAAAAGAGTCAACCCCTGATTTAAGAGAGTCGACTCCTAAACTTTCAGAGTCAACTTCTTAGTTCTCAAAATGGGTTTTCTTGGTGTTTTGAGTTGTTAAACTTGAGATTCAAGTAAATCACCCTGAGAATAGATTGTGAGGCTTATATTTATGATATTTTTGGGTTATCGCATGAAATTGTATCAGATGGTCTAATGAGAGACCCATTTTGAGTTGAAATGCTTGTGTAGTTGAGCATGCATGCATGATATGATGCATAAATGCATGCATGTTCTCATTTTCAGTATTTCTAGTAAAAAGGAGTGATGTTGTGTCAGTGGTATAAGTGTGGCACTATGTGATTTGTGTACACACGACTTGCTTGTGTTCGTATTTGCAAGTGTTGCAATACGAAATGTAGTACTTATATGAGTACGAGATTTTAATTCTTGTATTGCAAGAATGTGCAATACATGACTGAATGCATGACAGGAATGATGTCAGTTGAGTGTGGCTTGTGTGGGCATTGGCCCAAGGTACTGAGAGGTTACAGTATTATGCATAAAGAATTAATTAAGAATAAGCTACACTAAAGAATTTATTTATGCTCATCAAACTATGTAGGTGGAGCAAACTCGTTAAATGTAAACAAGCATTAACTCCAACCTTGTGGCAAAACGTGTAACACTAGTTGGTCAATTGTAGACCATCCCTAGCCACAAGGATTAGGGGACACTGGACTCCGATACTCGAGGCAGAGGTGGAACTGTTGTAGTATTCCTAGTTGTGCACTACGTTGACTTCAAAAAATAATAAGATCATGTATTCTGGGTTGATAATTTTCATTGGTTAAAAGACTGAAGGTGTTTGTTTGAATAAACACCCTTGGACAGGCCAAAAATGCTCATATGGGTCAGGGGAGTGGTGTTCTTTGAATTTAAAGCAAGATCGTAACAAAAAACAAGTATGTGCTAAGTATCTCATATAAAGCAACAAAAATTAAATAAAGATTTAATAAAATATTCATGCAAGTAAAAGTAGGCATATCCAAAGTCCATGTGTTGGTGCCTTGAGTACTGAGGGTTGAATTATGAGTTGAGAGGGTCAACCCTTATTTGTTTTGAATTAAGGTATTTTGCAATTGAGGGTAGACTCTTATGTTTGGAGAGACGACTTATTTTGAATATAATTATGACTTGTTCTGAGAATCAACCCTTGGAGGGTTGACACCTCTTATGTAATTGATGTTTTGTATTTTCAAGGGTCGACCCTTGAGTGTAAATGGTCGACTCCTTTTTGGGCCTATTGATGTTATGCTTGTTTTTTTACGGTCGACTCCTTTTGTGTGTGTGCTCTTCAGTCCGTGAGTCGATCCCAGTTGGGGTGAGTAGACTCTCTTTGAGTTGTTCTCTTATGTTGAGTAAAATTGAAGGTCAATTCCTATGGGAGGGGTTGACTTTTTGTATTAGAGAATTAAGTATTTTTGTTAAATGGACTTTTATTTTGGCTCATGCTCACTTCACTCGTGATCATGTGAGTAGTGAGATTGTATGACAAGTTGTTTATCACCGTCATCATTAAAAATTTTAGTAACTAAGGCAAAGGCAAAATAGAATGCAACTGGCACTGGAGGCTCGTGGATCTTTATAGATGGACTCTAGAACTTCTTTTTGAGAAACCTTTTAGGATTTTGGGATTGTGATGTATAAACTCATATATTTTGTGAATGAGTGAAATATGATAATTTTTTAGTAAGTGCTCAAACTCATTCCCATTAGTGATCTTGGTTTGATTGAAATGATTTAGAAACATCCTTTATATTACTTTTACATTTTTGAATAAAGCTAAAAGTATTTAACTAAGGTTTAAAAAAAAATACTTGGTAAAAATTCAAGTGTGACATGTTAAATATGGATATTGAGATTTAGTTTTTATTTCTAATGCATATTGCTTCTAGTTTATGATATCTAAAAATGTAAAAGCTGAATTATAATTTTACAAATGTATGTGGATATTTATTTGCATATGATGATAAATGATCATCATAAGTCATGCTCGTTATGGTTTATTTGTGTGAATGCATGAATGATATTCATTTGTGCATTAGAAACTTATGCATGGAATGCAAAATGGTGTTATTCACATTTTAGTTATATTTATGATTGCTTGGATAAGAATATATATCGATCCAAAATGATCAAATGGTGGTTAACCTGACAAGAATTTAAGCATGTTGCATGTGATGATGATGCCCATGAATAATGAGAGTATTGACTATGATGAAAATTTTGAAAAATGAGAATATTTGTTATATTTGACAAATCATACATTATCATGAATCCATGAGTTGACAAAAATCCATTGTACTCCACTATGTAGGGATGGCAGTGGACCAGGGCGGGGGTGGGGGACAAGGTTTCCACTCCCGCCCCATTTCAAAATCCGAGCCTTCATCCTCGCCTCCATCCACGCACGTGGATGAATTTTAACCTTCACCCCCGCCTCCATCCCTGTTTCATGTCCTCCATCCCTGGTCCAAACGGGGGCGAGGCAGGGCGGGGCCCCGTTTCCCCTCAGTCTATAGTCATCCCTTAAACGATTGGGGATGGGGTGGGGTTAGGCGGGGATTAGGATAGGGAAGGGACGGGGCGGGGCGGGGAAAAACGTAAGTCCATCCCTGCCTCCATACCCACACAGGGATATATTTTAACCTCCATCCCTGTTTCATGCCCTTCATCCCCGGTCCAAACGGAGCGAGGCGGGCGGAGCCTCGTTGTCCCCTGGTCTATTGCCATCCCTACCACTATATGGACATGATGAAGTCCTAAGGTATGGTAATGAAAGAGTAACATGAAACTTTATGACTAATTAAGAAAGTGAGACCTACATTGTGACGCATTAGAATGAACATGACAACTTTATGATATATGACATGATATTGCACATTAATGGATATTATTTAAATATTGACATGATGAGAAACCCATATAATTATGTAAAACAAGTTCATGAAAGGATGATGTCATGGCTTAACTCATACTATATGTGAAATATATCATGGTTCATATAATGATGAAAAATCCACATGATTATGTAAAAAATAACTCATAGCATGTGTGAAAACTTCACTCTAATATGAATGATGAAAACACTCACATGGCTACGAGTAAAATAACTCATAGCATGCAAGGAAAACATCATACTTGATTATATGAAAATAATGAAAAAATATATGTGAGAAATAATCCATAGCATGTTTGCATTTTGGATTGACAAGTCTGAATTTTTGAGGTGGGGTGGGTGGCAGGGGGTGGGGGGCTGCATGATTAGATATCCTTGGATCTCTAATTAAAAAACCATGGATCTTAGATCTGAGGTAATCAAAGAGACCCAAGAGTGAGTTTGACTACCCCAAGAATTGTATAAACATGTTGTTCAAGGTTGGACATGATGTGTGGCCCACACTAAATCCAACCTTCATGCAAACAGGAGATCTCATATTTGAAATCACAACATAAACCCACAATCTTTGGGGGGTGTTGTGTTGGAGTACCAACATACCAAAGATTTGATATGGTAAGATCTTAGATCCAGATGTTCAAATCTCAGATCCAATGTAATTTAGGGATGACAGTGAATAGGGGGGGGGGGGGGGGGGGGCTGCCCTGCCTCGCCTTGTTTGGACAAGGGATAGAGGTTAAAATCAAAACCCGTGCGGGGATGAACCTCTCGTCCTTGATCCCCGTTAATAAAATAATTAAAATACTCTTTGATGGTTCGACCTCCTTCTTTAGGGATGACAGTGAACCGGGGGAAAACCGGCCCTGCCCCACCCTGCCTCACCCTTTTTGGACCAGGGATAGAGGCGAGGATGGAGGTTAAAATCAAAACCCGTGCAGGAATGGACAAAATGTTGAGATGAGGTGGGGGTGGAGACTTTGATCCCGCATCCACTGCCATCCCTAGAGGTAATTCAAACACACAAGATTTTGGGGTCATTGCATGATAAATGAAGGTATGAAAGGCACAACTTGGTGGCAGTATGACGGTGGCAGTATGATAGACATGAATGTAAAAAGCTAACATTGAGACCTCTTTGAATGCCTGCCAACACCATCTCTACCAAACATGGGTTTTTCACAGATCACACGGCCACCAAGAACATAAAGGAAGAGAAAAAGGAGAAAAACCCAAAAAATCATCTCGTTTGGTAGGAAACTATCATGAAGTTGCCATTAATTGTCTCAGAACTATGAAAAAGGCAATGTAGACTTTCCTTTTATTTTTTAAAAAGGAAGCCATGAATGAGTCACAGTTGAAGAACAGGTGCCATTGTCAGATGTAAATTCTAAATTTGAACCTGACCCATTTAGTTATTTGGATCCTGAATGCTTTATGGAATCCGACTAAAGAAAATTTTGGATTTCAAACTTATGAAACAAACTGGGTCTGTCGACATCCTTACCTGGGGAAAAGGGGTTAGGTATGGGTAGGAAACCAGGGTTCAGTCGTTGCCTTTGACAAAGGAACAATTGATTGGACCCTACTTGGACCCTTATAATGAATACCGACATGAACTCAAGGTCTGAAAGCCTTGGTGCCATTGGTCCCACCCAATTATGAAAGTGGGCCCTGTCTTTCGATTTCATGTGACAAACTTGATATTTGGGTCGAACCCAGATCCGATACCAGTCCCACCTCTGGCGGTTTGCATGAAAAGAGTGACCTCGTCATTTTCTAAATAAAAAAGTATATCTCATCTTTTTTTTTTTCTGAGTCCCTCACAAACAGAAAGGAACCACTTTTCGGAGTCCGGGTAGAAAAGGAAAGGTGGAACCCGCACCATTTTTTTCTTTCGATCCGACCTCGTGTTGGCCGTACCTCACCTAACACGTGTTGAAATGTTGGGATGCCGACAGTCGCTTTCGCTTTCGCTTTCCCCCATTGGCATTGAATTCTTTTGTGTGCGCCGAGATGGAAAGGGACGGGTCCTCATCTAACGCTATCAGCTAACCTCTCTCTCTCCTTACTTCCTAGTGAGAGAAAAAATCTTTCAACCTTGCAATATATATAGTTATATATAAAATTTTATAGGAAATATAATACTTAAGAAAAAAAGATTTAAAAAGTAAAAATAGGGAAATGATTTTTATTGCATTAATATCATGATAAAAATGTGACATTTTCAAATATTGTGAGAATATCATATTCTCTTTAAAAAAATATCAATCGCAATATTTTCAAAATCTTACGGACTAGGTGGATAATAAAAAAACATTCGAATATGAATTCTATGTAGTGAAAGACTGAAATAGGTTTGAATCCAAATCCAAATTATACATAAGGTATCATGGTGTCTGGTAAAATAGAAAACATGTATTTTACACGTAAAATATATAACTTTTTGGACTTATCTAAATTTAAATAAAAATTTGATAAAAATCGTTGATCCAAATCCAAATCTGAATTTGAAGAGTCCAAGCGTATAAATCTGAATCCAATCCAAAAACACATTTGAATCACCTTCCAGAACCCATGTCTAAACATAATTAGAGGCTAATTGCTTGATGCAATGGTAAAGTGCTTAAGGTTTTTGAGGTATGCAATGGTAGAGAATCAGTCCTAGACTGTATGACCTGATCTGCTCTCCTAACGATATGGCCTCTTCTATACAGAAATTATGTATTGGATTCGGGTTGAAGGCCTGACCTAATCTGATCCATTTGCACCCCTGCTAACTAATGGGGGACCAAAGATTGATGGTGAGGATCTAGGGCGGACCATGAATTAGTAGATATGGACCAGCCAACTAGGTCAGTGGGCTAGGCAAGTGTGTTGTGGTTCACAAGGCTTGAGAAAGGAGGCACATCACAAAGAGTCGTTTTCTAAGTTGAGCTGGTTCTGTCATGTTCACTACAAAAAAATAGTTGATTAGCGACGAAATTTAGCGACGGAGTTATATCGTCGCTACTTAGCGACAGATTAATGAGAGAAATGAATCCATCGCTATATTTGTAGAATTTTACGAAACTAGCGACAGATTATATTCCCTCGCAAAATCCGTCGCTACTTAGCGACGGATTGTGCGAGAGAATGTTTTGTCGCAATAAATACGACAGTTAGCGACGGAATTGCGACGGCTAAAATTCCGTCGCAACATAGCGACGGCCTAGGCGACGAAATATTTTCTGTCGCCTTTTTTGTTTTTTGAATTACGATGGCTTAGCGACGAAATTAATCCGTCGCTAAGCCGTCGCTAAATGTCGCATTACCCCTAATCCCAGCCCTCTTTTTCCTTTCTCCTTTCGCTGCTCCCGCCCGCCGCCCTCTCCCTCCTGCCGCCCTCTTCCTTCGGCCGCCCTATACATCCCGTCGACCTCTCTGCCGGCCCCCACCGTTCGCCGGAAGTCGATCTCCGTCAACCTTCCGCTGCCGCCGTCGCTGCCAGGAGCAACTGCAGGTACGTATTTCACCTAAAATGGATTGGAGGTCGACCCCCTGCGTTTTCCGGCAGGGGGTCGACTCTGCCAGGCGGTCGACCCCGGTAGGTGGTCGACCCTCTGCCGTGTCCGGCCGGGGGTCAACCCTGGTAGGGGGTCGACCCCCTGCCGTGTCCGGCCAGGGGGGGGGGGGGGGTCGACCCCCCGCCATGTCCGGCCGGGGGTCGACCCCCCGCCATGTCCGGCCGGGGGTCGACCCCCCGCCGTGTCCGGCAGGGGGTCAACCCCGACAGGGGGTCAACCCCCTGCCTTGTCCGGCCGGGGTCGACCCCCTGCCGTGTCCGGCCAGGGGTCAACCCCCTGCCTTGTCCGGCAAGGGGTCAACCCCTTTTGATGTCCGGCCGGGGGTCGACCCCCTGGTTTCTTGCTCTTTTTTTTTTTTTCAGAAATTAGGGTTTTTATTATATTTTTATTGTTTAGTTTTCTTTGATTTTCATTGATTAGGATTTTTTGTTTTGATTTTCATTTATTAAGCAATTGAATCAAATTTCTTAAATTAAGGCTATTTGTAGTTAATTTAATTTGGGTTTTTTATTTGATTTTGTTTTATTAGGGCTTTGAATCAAAATTTAAAAATTAGGGCATTTTATAGTTAATTTGATTAGGGTTTTCTTGGATTTAATTAGAGCTTTTATTTTTATTTTCTATGATTAGTGATTTGAATCATAATTTTTTTAATTAAGGATTTTTAGTTAATTTGGTTAGGACTTTAAATCAAAATTTTTTAATTAAGGCTTTTATAGTTAATTTGATTAGGTTTTTTTTATTTATTTAGAGTTTTTATTTTTATTTTCTATAATTAGGGATTTAAATCACATTTTTTTAATTAATACTTTTTAGTTAATTTGATTAAGGATTTTTTTGTATTTGATTTGGGCAGGTTTTTTCCTTGTTTGATTAAGGTTTAAATTGTGGCTTTTTTATTTAATTTTATGGTTTATTTTTCTTATAGTTTATGATGTTTTGGTTTATTTATAATTTATTTTCTTGTATTTTAAGGTTTTATGATTTAATATGGTCGAATAATTTCATGGTGACTTCATTTTAAAACATCATTTTTTTTTGCAGATTTCTCAACAGAACTCGCTTGTGCCCCGCCACCCGTGGTAAGTAAGTGACAAAAACAATGCAAATCGGGTAAATACCCGTGGTGAGTAAGTGATGCAAGCGCATCACATGTTATTTAATTTATTGAATATAACACTTTATTGTTCACACACTCACTTAGTTGTTGATATCTAGGACTACTTTGTTGGAGTTGGGAGATCATGCTGAGCATGATTTTAATGTATGAATATGGAAGTGTTCTTATTTTTGGAGTACGGAGTCCATTCTATGCATGGTAGTAGTTAGTGGGATATTGAAGTGTGTTTGCTGCAGGTACATGCTTGATATTTGTTTGATATGAATTATTTCGATGTATTGCAATGTTTGATGCGATTGTATCCATGCTTACATGTAGTTACTTTCAATTTGATTATGTCTTCCATGTGAAATTGTATACTGAAAGCATGCTTCAAATGAATGTATCGTGTCATGAATAGTTTGCACATGAAAATATTAAGTTATCAATGCATGCATCATAATTCTTGTGATTGTATGACATCATATATTGCATGATAAATTTGATATTTTCTTCATCATAGTATTCTGATGGTTCTCTTTTAACTGGTTAAGATACTATTCGTAACATCATACGACAGAATGACTGCAAACCGTGAATGGATGTACCGTAGGATAGTAGACAATGAGTTATCGCATGAATATATGGATGGTGTCGACAGTTTTATTGAATTTGCAACGGCAAGTGTCAGTACGGTAGATCCCACAGGTCGGATTAGGTGTCCCTGCAAGATTTGTAAGAATAATCGATTTGTAGAACCTCATGGCGTTAGACATCACCTATACAGGAAGGGTTTTGTGAGTGATTATCAGAACTGGACGTTTCATGGAGAAGAATTTAGAAACGATTTTGATGCACGGGTGAATGTGGTGCACGATAATCCATATACGAATTTGATATTTGATGCTGCAGGAACAGAACTGGGTTCTGCTATGAGTTCTAGTGATGTAAGAACTGTCGTAGATGAAGAATCACCAAACGATGCAGCTAGTAGATTTTATGATTTACTTAGAGATGCTGATGAGCCACTTTGGAACGGTTGTGAGAGTCACACTATCTTGTCTGCAGTTCTTCAACTAATGAATTTGAAGTCCGAGTATAATTTGAGTCAATCATGTTTTGACCGTTTGTGCATGATTGTGAAGAGTATGTTGCCTAAAGATGAGAAATTGCCACAAAATTTCTATCGTGCGAAAGTTATGGTCAACGCTCTAGGTATGGGTTACAAAAAGATTGATGCTTGTCCAAATCACTGCATGTTGTATTTCAAGGAGCAGGAAAACGACATATCATGCCCGTCATGTGGGCATCCTCGGTTCAAGCCAAAGACAAGAGGCAATGGTAGCACGAGATCAAAGGAAGTTTCATACAAGTCGCTCCGCTACTTTCCTATCACTCCTAGATTGCAGCGATTGTATATGTCTTCAAAGACAGATAAACACATGAGATGGCATGCAAATAAAGTTCGACACGATGAAAACAAGATCACGCATCCTGTTGACGCTGAAGCTTGGAAGCACTTTGATCGTACTCATCAGAACTTCGCAATGGAAGTGCGAAATGTTAGACTCGGTCTATGTACAGATGGATTTAATCCATTTGGGGGTAGATCAACTCCATACTCATGCTGGCCAGTATTTGTAACTCCATACAACCTTCCACTAAGCTTGTGTATGAAACGTCCAAATCTTTTCTTGTCTCTGTTGATCCCTGGTCCGACCTCACCTGGCCAAAATCTTGATGTATATCTAAGGCCATTGATTGATGAATTAAAAGTACTGTGGGATGACGGTGTTACCACGTATGATGCCCACAAAAAACAAAATTTCAACATGAAGGCCGCTGTTCTATGGACAATCAGTGACTTCCTTGCATATGGTATGTTATCTGGTTGGAGCACACATGGGAGGTTGGCTTGTCCGTACTGCATGGAGGATTCCAAAGATTTTAGATTGAGGCATGGAAGGAAGCCTTGCTGGTTTGATTGCCATCGTCGATTTCTACCCAGCGATCATCCGTTCCGACGTCAAAAGAATGCATTTACAGCAGGCACAACTGAAATGGAAGGTCCATCCTCAAGATTGTCTGGCATAGAGATTTTAAGAAGATTGCGATACTTTCCAGATGTATTAACAGATGCCCGCAGTCCTACACCCTTCCGTGGATTTGGGAAGGAATACAATTGGACGAAAAAATCTATTTTTTGGGAACTACCGTATTGGCCGACCCTATTGATACGACATAATTTGGATGTGATGCATGTAGAGAAAAATGTGTTTGATAATGTGTTCAATACAGTAATGAATATTAAAGGAAAAACGAAGGATAATCCGAAGGCCCGTATGGATTTAAAATTAATATATAAAAGACCAGAATTGGAACTCAAAGAGTATAATGGCAAAGTACTGAAACCAAAGGCGAAGTACGTGCTCGGACCTGATCAAATAAAACATGTATGTCAATGGTTGAGACAACTGAGATTTCCAGATGGATATGTCTCTAACATTGCTCGGGCTGTGAAGATTGACGATGGACAGTTATATGGGTTGAAGAGCCATGATTGTCATATCTTTATGCAACGATTGATACCCCTAGCATTCCATGATATGTTAGACAAACCTATATGGGGGGTATTGTCTGAGTTGAGCGGATTTTTCAGAACATTGTGCGCATCGGAGGTCATTGTATCAGATGTAAAGAATCTCGAGGACTCTGTCATCACCACTGTTTGTCTGTTAGAAAAGATATTTACGCCAGCATTTTTCGATGTTATGGAACATTTGATCATACATTTGCCATATGAACTAAGGGTTGGTGGCCCTGTGCAATATCGATGGATGTACCCATTTGAAAGGTATATGTTTTTTTATATTTGTCTCTTTAATGACAGATATTTAAAATTTGAAATGTATATTCTTGTCAGATGCATGTTCGACCTAAAAAAAAAGGTTTGTAATAAAGCAAGAGTAGAAGGCTCTATTTGTGAGGCGTACACTTTAGAAGAGATTTCAAATTTCTCATCTATGTACTTCGAACCTCATATTTCAACACGTTACACATGCCCGCCCCGTAACGATGATGGAGAACAAGTAACTGTAGCTGACAAGCTGTCGATATTTCAACGACTTGGGCATGCATTTGGTAGTTGCCGATCAAGGCTATTGACAGATCGAGAGCAAGATGCAGCACACATCTATATTCTTTTTAATTGTTCAGCGATCGACCCATACATCGAGTAAGTATATGTATATGCAACTCAATTATAAATCCTTTTATGTTCTATATGTGGATACATGGCTCGGTAATATAAGTATTTGTGGTTTGCAGACGATTTGATCTGGAGTTGCAAAGCAAAGTTTCACATCTCACTAATGCAGAAGTACAAAAAGAACGTGAAACTAAGTTTGTGGAGTGGTTGAAACAGTTGGTAAAGAAGCTAACATAAATTTTGTACTTATAAACAACACTAAGTTACTTAATTGATCGTGATCACAATAATTGTTTATGTCTGTGCGTAGGTTCGCCATGGTGATGTTAAAGATCAAGGAATATGTGATTTAGAAAATGGTCCGATCAAAGTTGTGCAATGCTACAACGGGTATATCGTAAATGGTTATCGATTCCATACAAAAGACTACGGTATAAACAAATCAACGATAAATAGTGGCGTGTGTGTCAAGGGTAGCAACTACGGTGAAAATGAACATGATTACTACGATGTTATAGAGGAAATAATGGAGTTGACTTACTTAGGCATGAATAACAGGGTTACGGTATTCAAGTGTCATTGGTTTGATCCAACTGCAACAAGACTCGACAAAGCTTCAGGCATTGTGGAGGTGAATCATAAATCCAGGTTTGGAACATATGAACCATTCATATTAGCCTCGCAAGCTCAACAAGTTTATTATACTTCATATCCGAGTATAAAAAAATCAGATAGAAATGAATGGTGGGCAGTTTGCAAGGTGAAATCCAAACTATACCCCGAGTATGATCAGTTACAAGAAGATGAGTTAACTGAAGACAGTGATTACTATCAATCAGATGATGTCTGTGACTTCGCTTATGGTCACGATGTTGCGCATGATATGCATGTCATATCTCCATTGGCTGATGAAACATTCATAGAGGAATGTGATCCAAATGATGTACCAAGTGGATGGGCAAACAATGAAGAAGAAGAAGAAGAAGAAGAAGAAGAAGAAGAAGAAGAAGAAAAAGAAAGTCAAACTAGTGACGAGGAAGAATTCTCAAGCTAGTGAGCAAAATCTTATACTACAAACCTCTATTTAAATGCATTGTAATACTTGATGTGAGTTGTATTGCAATACTTGGTGTGAATGATTAAAAATTTTATTTCAATGTATTGTAATACTTGATACGAATGATTCGAATGCATTGTAATACTTGATGTGAATGATTTCAATTATCTGAATGTATTATAATTTATGCAATTAACGAATGATTTGAATTAGTGCAATACTTGATGTCAATGATTTGAATTATTTGAATGCATTGCAATGCTTGATGTGAATGACTTGAATGCATTGTAATACTTGATGTGAATTATTTGAATGTATTGTATGACATATGTTATTTGTTAGAATATGGTTCGTGGAGGTTATAGTGGTCGCTCATCCAGTAGTAGCCAGGCTCAACCTTCATCTTCACGGGCTCCTGTGATAGGTATATCATATAACTAATTAGATGCTTGATTAGTTCAAATGCACATTCTGAGAACTTGGTGTGTATTTTTTTACAGATGATGTTGCGCCTGTACACGACCCACCTACACCAGTTGATCGCACAAGTCAACAGCCAACACAGGAAACAGGGTCTTCTCAGGCTGGCACAAGAAGACTCATTCGAATAGTGTATATCGATAATTGACCGTAAGTATTTTGTTTTCAATTATTGCATATCTTTTAAATATTTTATATTGATATTTACTGTGTAACAATTCATGTGCAGCACGAGGTTTGAGCCACAAGAAGTAGTACGGGAGATTAGGAATTCACTTCTTCAACATCTACCAGGACCAGTTGCTCAATGAAAAGAGTACCCAAAGGAGGTATTAGACAGATTGTGGTCCTCATTCATGGTATACAGTTGTTCCTCATAGTTAATGTGTTTCATATTTAATTTATTTAAGCAATGACTACTAACTTTCTGAAAATATTTGTAGGCTTCGAATCGCTTTGCAACTACGGTGGAAGAAAATGATGCAAGGAAGGTGTGGCAGAAGGTGGCTGCCAATCGATTTGCAGACATGCTGCACACTATGAAGACTGCAGCAAAAAAAGCATCTGGCGTAGTAGATGATCCATTACTGTGGAAGGGCCATGGTCCTATTACTATCAGGAGAGATTACTGGGATGAAATGTGCGATATGTGGGCGGGAGATGCATTTAAAAATCGCTCTGCGAAGGCTTCACAAAATCGATCGAAGATGCCCGAAGCCCATCTACACACAGGTGGATCTAAGACATTTGGGAGCCACCTAAAGAAAATGGTAACTCATCAATATATAATATTAATTTTATAAGTATTGTTGCAAATTTGTGTACTAAATCTTTTGTCATTTAACTTCGCAGGAAGCAGAAAAAGGAGGCAGTGTACCATATAAGGATGTGTTTGTAGAAACACATAAACGGAAGACCACGGGAGTCTTCGTATCAGAGAAGGCGAGAACGACAACGGTATGTATTAATTCTATTAATAATCATTACAATATATATGCAAGTCATCATAATGTTATCATTAATTATTAATGAATACTTTAAACATTATTTTGTAGGAGGCATATGAGCAACAAATGGTAGAGCGATATGGCGAAGACGCTACTCAGCATCCATCATTTGATCCTACAGCATGGGTGACTGCAGCAGGTGAACCCAAAAAAGGTCGCGTGTTCGGGTTTGGGAGTAATATGAACACTTCACCAGTTATTGGTTCTTCCAGTTACGGCTCACCAACTTCTTGCGCCGACATAAGCTCCAAGCAGCCGACTATTCTTTCCGGTGATGATGTACGTGAGATCATTAATGAATCACTGAATAACTACTTCCAATACACCGTCGCCCCCTTTCTCCGAAATGAGATCAAAGCCGCTGTTCAGGATAGGGGATCTTCGATTCCAGGTCCCTCTCAGGTATAATCACATATATAGTTTTTTTGACTGTCTTAAAGCACATCTGAGCATGGTAGAATCACATATAGAGTTTTTCTAGATGCCTTAGAACACATATGAACATGCTATAATCACATATTCAATTTTTTTACTGCCTTAGCACACATATGAGCATGATAGAATCACATATATATATATATATATATATATATATATATATATATATATATATATATATATATATATATTTAACTTTTTGTCTGTCTTAGAGCACATATGAGCATGATAGAATCACATATAAAGTTTTTTTGATTGCATTAGAACACATAAGCATGCTATAATCACATATTCAGTTTTTTTACTGCCTAAGAACACATATGAGCATATTATAATCACATATTCTGTTTTTTGACTGCCTTAGCACACATATGAACATGCTATAATAACATATAGAGTTTTTTAACTGCCTTAGAACACATATGAACATGTTATATATCATTTATGATAGAATCACATATAAAATTTTTGGCTTTGCCTGCCTTAGAGCACATATGAGCATGCTATATTCACATATTCAATTTTTTTACTGCCTTAGCACACATACGAGCATGATCGAATCACATATATAGTTTTTTGCCTGCCTTAAAGCACATCTGAGCATGGTAGAATCACATATAGAGTTTTTTTATATGCCTTAGAACACATATGAACATGCTATAATCACATATTCAATTTTTTGACTGCCTTAGCACACATATGAGCATGATAGAATCACATATATATATATTTAACTTTTTGTCTGTCTTAGAGCACATATGAGCATGATAGAATCACATATAAAGTTTTTTTGATTGCATTAGAACACATAAGCATGCTATAATCACATATTCAGTTTTTTTACTGCCTAAGAACACATATGAGCATATTATAATCACATATTCTGTTTTTTGACTGCCTTAGCACACATATGAGCATGCTATAATAACATATAGAGTTTTTTAACTGCCTTAGAACACATATGAATATGTTATATATCATTTATGATAGAATCACATATAAAATTTTTGGCTTTGCCTGCCTTAGAGCACATATGAGCATGCTATATTCACATATTCAATTTTTTGACTGCCTTAGCACACATACGAGCATGATCGAATCACATGTATAGTTTTTTGCCTGCCTTAAAGCACATCTGAGCATGGTAGAATCACATATAGAGTTTTTTTATATGCCTTAGAATACATATGAACATGCTATAATCACATATTCAATTTTTTGACTGCCTTAGCACACATATGAGCATGATAGAATCACATATAGAGTTTTTTTATTGCCTTAGATCACACATGAGCACATGATAGAATCACATATAGTGTGTAATTTATTTCATTATATTTTGTTTATCAATACTGACTGTTCTTTTCTTGTGTAGGCTGCTAGCGATAATCAGGGTAGTGGAGCTGAAGGGACAGATAAAGACAATGAATAAGAAGACGCACAAAATCTTGGCGATGATTAGAGGACTGTGTTGAAGAAGTTCTATTTTTTTTATTTTTCCTAATTGTAATTGTTGAATTGTAAATAATTAAACTTCTTAGTTTTAAGGTGGAACGATTAATTATTATAGATACTTGTTATATGAATTTTTTTGTGTGGTTTGTTTTTTATTTACAGGAAATATAAATTGTACAGGAAATATAAATTGTACAGTTCTCGGTAATTAATTTTTAAATAATTTTTTTTTATTTTTTTTCGTTTTTGCGACGGATTAGCGATGGATGATTCTGTCGCTATTCATATTAATCTAGCGACGGCTTAGCGACGGAATTAAATCCGTCGCCACGCCGTGGTCGCCGTTTAGTACCGGCGGATTGGCGACGGAATATAGCGCTCGTTATTCCGTCGCAATTAGCGACGGACTTGGCGACGGAATTATTCCGTCGCCAGTTAGCGTCGAAATATTCGCGACGTAAGCATACTGTCGCCGCGTTGTCGCTAATCCGTCGCTAACATGGTTAGCGACGGATTAGCGACGGAATGTGGTCGTCGCTAATCTACTGCTTTGTTGTAGTGGTTTTAGTTCTGATTGACACCCAGAAGACCAGTTATCATCTATTAGGGACAAGGTTCAATGGATTCTATGCGACTCATAACTACGATATGACATGACCAAGTTGCCAAGGTGAGACCTTAAAAACTTTGGTGCAAGTTCAACCTAATTGGGGTGTGATTCAATTATACTCCGAGTTGCCTGCATGGTTCTCAAGTTTAAACTCATGCGGGGCTCGTAAACAAGCCCAATGTGCCGAAAAGAGGGTGTTCAAGCTCGGCTTGTTCCTATCGCGATCCGAGCCTAGCTCGAGCCAAATAAACCGAGTTTGAGCTAGCTCGTTTAAAAAAAGATACAACTTTTTAAAGCAGAAAATAATAAAATTTGGACTATGAACCTACTAAACCAAAGATCCAACCGACTCATTTACAAAATAAATACATTGTTCGAAGGTTGTAAGCTATTTTGAACTCTGTTCTATTGCAAGCCAAACACTTCAACAACCATTTATACACTATGATATAAAATATATCTGATAAATACATTGTTTGAAGGTTGTAGCTATTTTGAACTCTGTTCTATTGCAAGCCAAACACTTCAACAACCATCTATACACTATGATATAAAATATATCTGTTAACGAGCCCATATAAGCAGAGCCAAGCCGAGATGAACACTTGTTCATGTTTTTTTTTTTAGAGAACATAAAATTTATTTCTGTAGCGTCGAAAATTAACAGGTACAAATTACAGGAGTGATAAGAAATCACTCCCATGAAAGAAGCACTACAGCAAAAAAGCACAAGCAACTGCAGAAATAAAAGAACAGAAACAGAGACAACCCTGTGCGGATCTAAAGCAGCACAGAGAACAGAGAAACAGAAAACACCATCAAATCTAAATCATTGCTCTGCTCCTTCCAATCCAGTCTAGTGCCTTCCCTGGCCATTGTCCATGTTTGGCTTACTGAGCACATTTTACAAATTCAAATGAGCGCTTTACGAGCCAAACACGAGCACTAGCCACATGACTACATGATTCATGGCAATCTAGTTTCTCTGGTATAAATTTCAGATATGATAACAATCATGTTCACGAAGGGGAACAAAGACACGAAATCATAAGGGCCTGTCTATCATGGGATAGGTCACATTGTACAAGTTGGCAAGTTGGTGAGTCCATAAACAATGAGAAAGGAGTTAGCCAACTAGAGGCTCTAAGATATGCAGGCAATCTTCAGACTTTTTGAAAGGGGCATCATGCAAAATGTGACAGTTCAACCATATGTCAATGTATGACTTTTGAATATGGACGTGGTTGTTAATTAATTTGGCCGCAATTTCTTTTCTCAAGATCTAGCAATGAAAGTTGAGAATCATTTTGCAGATGATATGGTCAACTTTTATGGAGAAATTGTTTATTAATGAAAATATGGCATGGTTGGTTGGTCTTCAAAAGTATAGACATGGAGACCATCTTCAAAAATTCCAAAGGATATATAAACATGGCCCCCATTTATTTGTATATTTTGCTCTCTCTCTCTCTCTCTTGCTGGGGCCAGTGTGATATTCGTTTTCAAACTTTTCTCTCCTTATTGACCTCTATGTAGTAGAGTTGAGCGACCCTTTCCGGTCTTTCTCAAACGTGCAAGGGATAAAGTTTCTTAATGAATCTCATTAGAAAATGGGTTAATACTGGTTACCCTTGATTGTACTGTACTCACTAGTAGAAAGTAGAAGTTTTTTTTCCTCATTTTTTTTTCTTTTTACAAATCAAGTGATACTGATATGATCAATATAGGTATTTTTTACCTTTTCAATGAAGTATATGCATGTTTTTATAAGCTGAAAAATCAATGGCTATTAATGCAGAATAATTCCGCAATTCAAAGAAAAAAACATGCTTTTTATGTCAAAAGTCAAAACCAATAGATCCAAAGTGTGATTCCTAATAAATAAACCATCCTAAATGCATCTGAGGATTCAGACTGAGCAAATAAAACTCACACCTAAGATTTTTGGGTAGATAGTATGGTACTATCAAGAGTAACCAATATTTTCCCTTGGAAAACCGCCAACATGTTGGGGACAATAAAGTCTCTTGGATAAAGCCAGTAAACTTTTCCGTAATTTGATAAATTTCAGTACTAGCTTTGTGTCTTCACCAATAATTTAGGTGGGGCATTCTTGTTTTTTTTAATCTCATCTATAGTTTTGCATCTTTGTGGGATCCATATGAATGAAGATCTGCAGGATCTCATTGGATTTTCCCTTGTGGCATTAGTGGCTATCATGTGAAACACTGGGATACAATAGTCAAAAAAGCACCTGCACATCTTCTCATTTTGTGTGCATGCTGCAAGAATACAAAACAAGAGATCTACTGGGTCAAAAGTATTCGGAGGGTTGCTAGCTCAACCACTAAGTTCCCCATACGGGCTTGTTTGGAATTGTATCCTTATGCCCTCTTTTTGAAAGAGGAACAAGAATCTCCTAGTCCTTTCCTCACTTAGGTTTTAGTGTTGTTTCATATCAGGTTGAACAGGAATGCATAGTAAGCAAAATAAATAATAGAGAAATAGAGACGCACGTCTTATATCATTTAGTTGAACTTGAATTATTGGGTTAGAGATTCTCTTACATGTTCTTGGGGAAAGGAAGCACATTTGTGGTGAAGCCTCATTGGCAAGGTTGGAAATGGGCCAGGGCTTGGCCCCCATCTATAGTCCGTCACAGCCTGAAAAGTCAAGCCATTGCCCTACTTGTCTGGCTTGCATGTAATGCCAAAGCCAGGTTAATAGCAGCTTGGACTGTAGCCTTTGCAACATAGGCCCATCTAGTTTGGCACATAGGCTTGATTTTCAAGCTTGACACAGCCCACTGGGACTATACATGCCATATGGTAATGTCCTTCGGAGCCTACTCCATACAAAAAGGTGAAACCCTTATTTCTTTTGGCATATGTGCATACATGAGAGAGAGAGAGAGAGAGAGGTTCAAATAGTTCAATGATTGCATTTCATTAGTTGGTAACTTTGTTCATTGGTTAGTTGATTGGACGCATTGATGTGAACCAGATACTGTAGTACAACTAGTCATCTCATATATCCTTTCCTATTAATTGTTACCAAGCATAGAAAGTAGCCTTACTACCTTGAAATACACCTGACCAATCTCAGATAACAATTTCTACTTTGTGAGAGACTATCAACTAGTCTTACCGCTCTGAAAAAACCCCGACCAATCTTAGATAACAATTTCTACCGTGGGAGACAAAATAGTCATATTAGTCCAAGGAATGTGCACCGTAGACTTACCCACTAGGCTCCTAGCTTAGACTTTAGAGGTTAGCAGAATGTATACGTATTGAAGGAAGGATACCCTAGCTTAGGTTTATTCTATTTTATGGTGTGCACCAGAGGAGGAATGGGGAGCATTAATGAAGCTTCTCTAAGCACAAAAATAAAAAATAAGTCATATCAAGTATAGAAATAGAGAGAATATTACACATGAAGGTTCTTTGGAGTGCAGCTACAAGTACAACATATGGTTTTCCTTTACATCTCCATCACATTAATTTTCGGAATTCCTTGTGAAGAAATCAATATTAGACCTCATGTTACCTCACAGCTTGAAACATTTATTGTTGACCTCACATATTTCCATGAAAGTTTGGTGTTCAAAGTGGAAAATAAACTGTGTAAAATGAAAAAATTTACTAATTTTTGTGTTAGCAGATGAGGTAACACCAAACGGTTTTCCTTTACATCTCCATCACTTTAATTTTCGTAATTCCTTGTGAAGAAATGAATATTAGACCTCATGTTAACTCACAGCTTGAAACATTTATTATTGACCTCACATATTTCCATGAAAGTTTGGTGTTCAAAGTGGAAAATAAACTGTGTAAAATGAAAAAAATAACTAATTTTTGAGTTAGCAGATGAGGTAACACCAAATGGTTTTCCTTTACATCCCCATCACTTTAATTTTCGGAATTCCTTGTGAAGAAATCAGTATTCGACCTCATGTTACCTCACAGCTTGAAACATTTATATTTGTCCCGACATATTCCCATGAAAGTCATGATGTTCAAAATGGAAAATAAACAGTGTTAAATGAAAAAAAAGCTAATTTTTGTTTCAGCATTTTCATTCTATGTGGAAGCAAATTAACGTCTTTTTTTATATTCTCAATGTGGAAGACTTTTTGTTTTTGAATGAAGAGATTATATTAAAAGGAAATAAAAAATTATACAAGGTGGAAGACTTTTTTTTTTGACAGTGTAGAAAACCACTGATTTTTTTTTATCACCCACAAGTAATATTGTTTATCATAATGTTTCAGATTATCATAATGTCAAACCTCACGGGAATACTCTTACATATCGAGTGAAACCCCCAACTTCGACGGCAAATAAGGTTCAGTCACATTGCAGATTTTAGTGTGCATTGGGACCCACAGCTAAGTTATACCCCAGAGATAGAGTTCAGAAAGTAAATAAGCATGGTAGACAAAGGGTCATGAGATATCAGCCTTGTCTAAAAGATGGCAGAACTGAAAAGAAGAAAAGTTTAAATCCTCCTATCTCCAATCCACCCAAGATCGATACCCTAAGCCTCTACCCACATTTCTAAAGATTATGGTATTACGTTCCAACCAAATAAACCTCCAAACCAATAACAACCATCTCCCGTGAAACGTCCACTTCTTCCCCTTAGTTAGAAGATGTCAAGCAATAGTAAGTTTTCTAGGGAAGGGGTCCTGTCTCCAGCAAAGCCTCAGATCTCCCCAAGCACTGTCATATAAGGATCTCATAACATGACACTTCCAAGATAGGTATAAAGCAAATTTCCCTGACACTCACTCATTGTACACCATATTTTATTTTGAAAGGCAAGCTGGGGTTAGGCAGACCCCACCAATTATTCAACGTACCACTGGGTTTTAATCCTGCAACTTCTCACCACAAGGAGACGTGCACTGATGGCTCCTACCAACCATGTGGAGCATGCTTTGGTAATTGTACACCATACTTCGGGGGAAGGTTATATGTTCCCCCCCCCCCTCCCCGAACACGCACTGTAGCTACAGTGCATGTTCCAGGGTCCTGACTGAGCGCCGCATGGCGCTCAGCCGGGTGAACGGTTCCTCCATACACTTCCGTACATCCCGCAGGCGGGTGTAGGCAGAGCCGTACCTGTATTTTATGGGACCTGAGGCGGAGGGAAAAAATGGGCCCCCTATTAATAGTAGGAGTTCGGTGGCAGTGCCTCCAATTTTTTTTTAAAGAATCAAAATATCAATAAAATTTGCATTCACATTAAACAAATATAATATTCCAAATATTTATATTATATTAAATAAAAATGTATAAAATATTTATATAAACTACCCAAACAATGGGCCCCTAAAATCTTTTTGGGCCCAGGGGCCCTGAGGCCGAACCCTCATTGGCCTCTTTACAGGTCCGGCTCTGGGTGTAGGGAGTGTATGGCATGACCGTATACCCGACTGAGCGCTATCACTACAACAAAGCAGTAGATTAGCGACGACCACATTCCGTCGCTAATCCGTCGCTAACATGGTTAGCGACGAATTAGCGACAACGCGGCGACAATATGCTTACGTCGCGAATATTTCAACGCTAACTGGCGACATAATAATTCCGTCGCTAATTGCGACGGAATAACGAGCGCTATATTCCGTCGCCAATCCGCCGGTACTAAACGGCGACCACGGCTTGGCGACGGATTTAATTCCGTCGCTAAGCCGTCGCTAGATTAATATGAATAGCGACAGAATCATCCGTCGCTAATCCGTCGCAAAAACGAAAAAAAATCAAAAAAAATTTATTTAAAAATTAATTACCGAGAACTGTACAATTTATATTTCCTGTACAATTTATATTTCCTGTAAATAAAAAACAAACCACACAAAAAAATTCATATAACAAGTATCTATAATAATTAATCGTTCCACCTTAAAACTAAGAAGTTTAATTATTTACAATTCAACAATTACAATTAAGAAAAATAAAAAAAATAGAACTTCTTCAACACAGTCTTCTAATCATCGCCAAGATTTTGTGCGTCTTCTTGTTCATTGTCTTTATCTGTCCCTTCAGCTCCACTACCCTGATTATCGCTAGCAGCCTACACAAGAAAAGAACAGTCAGTATTAATAAACAAAATATAATGAAATAAATTACACACTATATGTGATTCTATCATGTGCTCATGTGTGATCTAAGGCAATAAAAAAACTCTATATGTGATTCTATCATGCTCATATGTGTGCTAAGGCAGTCAAAAAATTGAATATGTGATTATAGCATGTTCATATGTGTTCTAAGGCATATAAAAAAACTCTATATGTGATTCTACCATGCTCAGATGTGCTTTAAGGCAGACAAAAAACTATATATGTGATTCGATCATGCTCGTATGTGTACTAAGGCAGTAAAAAAATTGAATATGTGAATATAGCATGCTCATATGTGCTTTAAGGCAGGCAAAGCCAAAAATTTTATATGTGATTCTATCATAAATGATATATAACATGTTCATATGTGTTCTAAGGCAGTTAAAAAACTCTATATGTTATTATAGCATGCTCATATGTGTGCTAAGGCAGTCAAAAAACAAAATATGTGATTATAATATGCTCATATGTGTTCTTAGGCAGTAAAAAAACTGAATATGTGATTATAGCATGCTTATGTGTTCTAATGCAATAAAAAAAACTTTATATGTGATTCTATCATGCTCATATGTGCTCTAAGACAGACAAAAAGTTAAATATATATATATGTGATTCTATCATGCTCATATGTGTGCTAAGGCAGTCAAAAAATTGAATATGTGATTATAGCATGTTCATATGTGTTCTAAGGCATATAAAAAAACTCTATATGTGATTCTACCATGCTCAGATGCGCTTTAAGGCAGGCAAAAAACTATATATGTAATTCGATCATGCTCGTATGTGTGCTAAGGCAGTAAAAAAATTGAATATGTGAATATAGCATGCTCATATGTGCTCTAAGACAGGCAAAGCAACTTTATATGTGATTCTATCATGCTCATATGTGTGCTAAGGCAGTAAAAAAATTGAATATGTGATTATAGCATGTTCATATGTGTTCTAAGGCATCTAGAAAAACTCTATATGTGATTCTACCATACTCAGATGTGCTTTAAGACAGTCAAAAAAACTATATATGTGATTATACCTGAGAGGGACCTGGAATCGAAGATCCCCTATCCTGAACAACGGCCTTGATCTCATTTCGGAGAAAGGGGGCGACGGTGTATTGGAAGTAGTTATTCAGTGATTCATTAATGATCTCGCGTACATCATCGCCGGAAAGAATAGTCGGCTGCTTGGAGCTTATGTCGGCGCAAGAAGTCGGTGAGCCGTAACTGGAAGAACCAATAACTGGTGAAGTGTTCATATTACTCCCAAACCCGAACACGCGACCTTTTTTGGGTTCACCTGCTGCAGTCACCCATGCTGTAGGATCAAATGATGGATGCTGAGTAGCGTCTTCGCCATATCGCTCTACCATCTGTTGCTCATATGCCTCCTACAAAATAATGTTTAAAGTATTCATTAATAATTAATGATAACATTATGATAACTTGCATATATATTACAATGATTATTAATAGAATTAATACATACCGTTGTCGTTCTCGCCTTCTCTGATACGAAGACTCCCGTGGTCTTCCGTTTATGTGTTTCTACAAACACATCCTTATATGATACACTGCCTCCTTTTTCTGCTTCTTGCGAAGTTAAATGACAAAAGATTTAGTACACAAATTTGCAACAATACTTATAAAATTAATATTATATATTGATGAGTTACCATTTTCTTTAGGTGGCTCTCAAATGTCTTAGATCCACCTGTGTGTAGATGGGCTTCGGGCATCTTCGATCGATTTTGTGAAGCCTTCGCAGAGCGATTTTTAAATGCATCTCCCGCCCACATATCGCACATTTCATCCCAGTAATCTCTCTTGATAGTAATAAGACCATGGCCCTTCCACAGTAATGGATCATCTACTATGCCAGATGTTTTTTTTGCTGCAGTCTTCATAGTGTGCAGCATGTCTGCAAATCGATTGGCAGCCACCTTCTGCCACACCTTCCTTGCATCATTTTCTTCCACCGTAGTTGCAAAGCGATTCGAAGCCTACAAATATTTTCAGAAAGTTAGTAGACATTGCTTAAATAAATTAAATATGAAACACATTAACTATGAGGAACAACTGTATACCATGAATGAGGACCACAATCTGTCTAACACCTCCTTTGGGTACTCTTTCCATTGAGCAACTGGTCCTTGTAGATGTTGAAGAAGTGAATTCCTAATCTCCCGTACTACTTCTTGTGGCTCAAACCTCGTGCTGCACATGAATTGTTACACAGTAAATATCAATATAAAATATTTAAAAGATATGCAATAATTGAAAACAAAATACTTACGGTCGATTATCGATATACACTATTCGAATGAGTCTTCTTGTGCCAGTCTGAGAAGACCCTGTTTCCTGTGTTGGCTGTTGACTTGTGCGATCAACTAGTGTAGGTGGGTCGTGTACAGACGCAACATCATCTGTAAAAAAATACATTAGAAATTCTCAGAATGTGCATTTGAACTAATCAAGCATCTAATTAGTTATATGATATACCTATCACAGGAGCCCGTGAAGATGAAGGTTGAGCCTGGCTACTACTGGATGAGCGACCACTATAACCTCCACGAACCATATTCTAACAAATAACATATGTCATACAATACATTCAAATAATTCACATCAAGTATTACAATGCATTCAAGTCATTCACATCAAGCATTGCAATGCATTCAAATAATTCAAATCATTGACATCAAGTATTGCACTAATTCAAATCATTCGTTAGTTGCATAAATTATAATACATTCAGATAATTGAAATCATTCACATCAAACATTGCAATACATCATAATCATTCATATCAAATAAATGACAAACATGTACCTGCAGCAAACACACTTCAATATCTCACTAACTACTACCATGCTTAGCATGTACTCCATACTCAAAAAATAAGAACACTTCCATATTTCTACATTAAAATCATGCTCAGCATGATCTCCGAACTCCAACAAAGCAGTCCTAGATATCAACAACTAAGTGAGTGTGTGAACAATAAAGTGCTGCATTCAATAAATTAAATAACATGTGATACGTTTGCATCACTTACTCACCACGGGTATTTACCCGATTTGCATTGTTTTTGTCATTTACTTACCACAGGTGGCCGAGCACGAGTTGGTTCCGTTGAAAAATCTGCAAAAAAACAAAACAAATTAAGTAACAAACTAACTAATCATGAAACAAGATGAAACACTAACTAAAAAAATTAAAACAAATTAAAACAAATTAAAACAACTCTAACTAATTGAAAGAAGAGAAAAGAAAAATAGTATATATGTTAAGCCAAATCTAACTAGAAGATGCTAATTTAACAAACCAGCTATAACATGTTGAACCAGTCGACTAACATAAAGTCATAGACAATTTCTAATCTGAACTACTTAGCAAAGGAATAGTAAATCAATCAATTAGTTTACTAGAAAAGATGTGAACTCCGTTTAACCACCACTATCATAAAGAATTCAAATAGCTCTAATCTAACTAACTGATTGTGAGAACATTAAATACCAATCTATCTAAGAAAAATATAATTATAAAAGACTAATAGATTGAAATACTCTAACTAACCAGATTTCAAGAAAACAAATTGAAGTAAAACTAACTACCAGTAGACATTAACAAACTAACAAATTGAACAACATGGACAACTTGTATATATACATTACAAAAAAAATTTCAACTTAAAATCCATATGGACAACATATATGCAAACTACACTTAAAACCATATGGACATCTTATATACACATATTACAAATTTTTTTTCAAGCTAATCACATGGACAACATAGGGATCACATAATAACTTTTTTTTTTTTAAAAGAGATCACATGGGCAGCATAGGTATCCATAACAAAAATTCTTTTCAAAACAGATCACATAGGCAATGTAGGTATCTCATAACAAATTTTTTTTCTTCAAACAAACACATAGGCAACATAGTATTCCTACTAAAGATTTTTTTTTTCAAACTGATTTACATAGGCAGCATATGCATTAAAAAACAGATTTTTTTGAAACCAATTCACATAGACAGCATAATATATCTCATAGACAGATTGTTTTTTTCAAAAGCAATACACATCGGTAGCATGTTATTCCTACTACAGATTTTATTTTTCAAACGATTCATATAGGCAGCATAGGCATTCAAAAACATAATTTTTTTTTTTTGACAAGTCACTTAGGCAGCATAACGCAGGGGGTCGACTCCCCCTGCCGGAAAGCACGGCAGGGGGTTAAACCCCCTGCCGGAAAGGCAGTTCCGGCATGGGGGGTTGACCCCCTGCCGTGCCTTTCCGGCAGGGGGTCGACCCCCCCTGCCGGAAAGCACGGCAGGGGGTTAAACCCCCTGCATTTCCGGCAGGGAAGGGGCGTACCCCCTGCGTTTAGAAGAAGAAGAAGAAGAAGAAGAAGAAGAAGAAGAAGAAGAATATTACCTGCGCGTCGCCGGACGGTGGGGGGAGATTGACGGGGAGCGGCAGCTGGCGAGCGCCGGCTGGCGAGCGGTGGACGGGAAGCGGCGGCTGGCGAGCGGCGGCGGCCGGACGGTGGCGAGAGCCGACGGGCGGCGGGAGGGAGCAATACAGCGAAACAGGGAAAAGAGAAAGAGGGATGGGATTAGGGATTTACGCGACATTTAGCGACGGCTTAGCGACGGAAAAATTCCGTCGCTAAGCCGTCGCTAAACCAAAATACCAAAAAAGCGACGGAATATATTCTGTCGCTACTCCGTCGCTAATTAGCGACGACAGAGTTCCCTCTCTAAATCCGTCGCTAAAATGGTGTTCTTATAATAAAAAGTAGTGACAAAAACATGCAGTCGCTAATCCGTCGCTAAGTAGCGACAGATTAGCGATAAAAGTCGTTTCCTTGCTAATCTGTCGCGAATTAGCGACAGATTCTATCTCTAGCTAATCTGTCGCTAAGTAGCGACGAAAAAAATCCGTCGCTAATTTCCGTCGCTAATTAACAATTTTCTTGTAGTGTATGCGGCGCTTAGTTGGGACCCTAGAACACGCACTGTAACTACAGTGCATGTTCCTGAGAGAACACGCAACACCCTCTCCCATACTTCCTAAGCTTGGATTTGAGTGACATTGTCCATTAAGACAAGCCATCCAAACATAGATCCCGTAGTGGTAAACCCCCTGGCCAAAGTGCCTTGTGAGGCAGCCTATTCTAAGGACAGCAAAAGGCTTTGCGAGAACCTCCAGGAGACTGAGTCTTGTTGGTCGCCCAAGGAGATACCAAATAAAAGATGCTTCAAGTCTATCCATTGTTCAGTCACCTGATCCACCGTGTCTCTCTTAAGTGAGATATGTCGCTCGTTATGTTGGATCTGCAAAGTCACTAGGAAGAAAAAAATGCTCTTAACTGCCTCAGAGAGTTCAAAAAGTTTGTCCTTAAGACGTTGGTCACTCAACCATACGTCTTTCCATAACAACGTTTTAGCCCCATCCTCAATGCTGATCAGAATACCTTGAAGAAAATAATCTAAAACCTTGAGCCAACCTCTCCAAATATCAGAACCTTTCTTCCATATGATATTCTCAACCCAATTCCAATGCCCACTCGTTTAACAAAGTATTTCTTGCTCAAGACCTGCGAGATCACACTATCTTCTGCACATATTCTCCAAAGCCATTTAAAGAGAAATGCTAAGTTCAAAATCTTTAGGTCCTTAATGCCAAGACTAAGACTACCTTGCTCATTCAGTTAACAACTACCCCCATGCGGCCTTATTTGAAGCTTTTCTATTTGATTTTTTTGACCAGATGAAGTTGCTAAATATCCTCCCAAGCGTCATTTCAACTTGTTTAGGGATTTTAAAGACCTACAAAAAATGAGAAACTACACAAGAAATATTGTATTTTACCAAAGAAACCCAACTCATCAAAGAGAGGTGTCGGGATGCACACGATTGCATCTTGGCACACACCTGATCCTCCACTTGGCTCCAATGTGAGACACATGATGCCCCCTAGTGTAGGGGTAGCGCATAGGTAAATGACCCTAACCACAACAGAAAAAACTGAGCCCATGTGTAGGGGTAGCCTCAAGCAGCAAAAGGCTTTGCGAGAACCTCAAGGGGACCGAGTCCTGTCGATCGCCCAAGAAGATACCAAATAAAAGATGCTTCAGGTCTATCCAATGTTCAAACACCTGATCTACAAGGGTCTCTCCTAAGTGAAATATGTCACTCGTTCTGTTGGGTCTGCAAGGCTACTGTGAAGAACCCTTAACTGCCTTATAGAGTTTAGGAAGTCTATCCTTAAGACGTTGGTCACCCAACCATACATCTTTCCATAACAACGTTTTAGCTCCATCCTCAACGCTGATCAGAATACCTTGAAGGCAACAATCCAAAACCTTGAGCCAACACTATAAGAAAAACGTTAATTAGCGGCAAAAATTTGTGACGGAAATAATCCATCACAAATTTGCGATGGATTAGCTAGAGAAAACTAATCGTCTCTAAAATTGAAATTAATTGCAAAATTAAAGACGAAAATTTTTTGTCTCAAAATCCGTCTCTAATTAGCAATGAATTAGCGGCGAAAACATTCCATCGCAACTTCGCGATGGAGGAGCGACAAAAATTTTCTATCGCTACTCCGTCGCTAATTTATGACAGTGTTTGAGACAATGTTTTTGTCGCTACTTTTCGATATAAAATGGCTCATCTAGGGCACAAAATTCTCCATCCCTCTCTCTCTCTCTCTCTGATTACCCCCAAATCGGCTTCCTGACGGAACAACGCCATCGCTGACCCCTGTCGACCGACCCCGTGCCGCTGTCGCGAGCCCTGTCTGCTGCACCACCTTCTCCTCCTCTCTCTTCCCTCACTCCACCTCTGTCGCCAACTCGCGCTACCGTCGGAGACCCAACGAGGCCACTGTCCTCCTCAGGTACGTCAGGGATTAGTGGCCTTTCCCCCTCTGCTCTCCTTTCCCTTCCCTTCTTTTTTTTCCCCTTCCTTTTTTTACCCATTGAATTCTATGTAGAACGATAAGCCATTGAACAACATCGAGGTATTCACTCCAAGAGTATCTGCTAGGTCACCCAACACACCAACTGCAGCTTTGCAGCTTTGGTCACACTCTCATCCCTGCATAAACAAACAAGAAGATTTTATCAGCAGACACCAAAAATAACAAATTTGCGTAGCTATGCAAAGACATTGAAGCCAAATAAACATGTAATGTCAACAAGATTAATATAGAAACGGGACCATGTAAGTTTTCCCTTAGATAGAAAATAGAAGATGAAAAGGCATTACCTATCCTTATCCTGGAAGACTGTCTCTATAAATTGCAGGAGGTGACTTGCATAGGGCATCATCAGTTCTGCTTTGGAATTTTTAAAACCTTGCAGGATACATGAGTATGCTTCAAAAATGCCTCGCCTTAGTTGATTGCCATAATCAAACATTTCTTCATCTTGGCCACCCAGCCTAGCACAGACTTCAGACGCACCTTGTAGCATGGGCATGTCATATGGAAGGTACTTCTCAAAATTCTGTTCAATGGCCAGAGCAATATCCCCAAAACAAGAAAAGATGGGAGGCTTTACAGATAGATGCAACATGCTACTAGAAAGATCTTTGAGAAGGTGGGTCATGATGCCATCACAGTACTTGAGAACCTTATCATCCAGTGCGCGCCAGATATCCCCAACAACTCCGATCGATATCACACAAACTTGGTATTCTTCAAAGTTCTGCAAACCCATTTCCAAGTACTTATAAAACTCTGGCATATATTTGTCAAATTCAGGACGAGTAGCACATGCCAATGATCCAATAGCAGGCATCACTTCTTCATGGATAGTGGTACTCCTACAAGCAAACACCCCAAAAAACAAGCTCATGATTCGATCTGCTGCCTGGAGAATAGTGGCTTTAGCAACCTCAGGTACAGTCATCTTTTGGATGATCACCTGAATTACACCACAGAGTAAAGCTTGCAGGCCCCCCTTGCTTTTCTCTATCATCTGAATTACACCACAGAGATTATCTGAATTTTCATGGTTTGTTCAAATCTATCCAAGACAACAGGAATTAGTTGTTCAATAATCTTGGCATCTTCTAACAAGTTTGCACATCTTATCACTTCCTTCAAGGTCTCATAAGCAGCAGACCTGAGCCGAGAATCTATGGCATCCTTCCGATCAACTGCCAAGAGGAGAGAGCTGATTATTTCATGAAGATATGGTGACAGAGCCATGGAAGTTTGCGAGTCCTCAAAACCTTGGGCAAGAAAGTAAATTGTACCGTAAACGTTTTCAGCAACATTAGAATATAGTTCGTGGAGGTCGCAGTGGTCGAGCACCCAGTGGTCGAGGATCAAGTAGAGGCTGTGGGATAATATTAGGTAGATGTCTTTGTGTTATATTTAAATATAGATATTGATTATATTTTTGCTTATATGTTGATATAAAAATTGTTACTTGTTAATCATTTTTATAGGATCCCAGCTCAGTGATCGCCAGTCTCAGTCTTTGTCTAAACGTACAACTTCAATAGGTATATCATTTAAATAATTATATACTTGATTAGTTTAAATGTACATTGTGTGAATTTCTAATGCATTGTTCTATAGCTGATGTTTCGCCTACACATGACCCACCTACACCAGCTAGTCATACACATCACGAGACAACGCCGATTGGTATGTATAGTTCTATAATGGTTAAAGTTATTTACTCAATATATAGATAGAATGTGTACATAGATTTTCTTATTTTTATACAACAATCCAAGAGAGTCGTACGGATGCTGGGTCTTCTCAGTCTGACACACGACGACTGATTGAAATAGTGTATATCAATAGTCGACTGTAAGTATTTTATTGTTACTTGTCCAATACTTATCTTATAAATAGTGTATATCGATTGTTAATGTATACTAATTCATATGCAGCACGAGATTCAAGCTACAAAAAGTGATTCGATAAATTAGAAAGTCACTAGTTTAACATCTTTTAGGATCGATCACTCAATGAAAAGAGTACTCAAAGGAGGTGTTGGACAGATTATGATCCTCATTCATGATATACAATCGTTTATCATAGTTGTGAACACCCCAAAATTTTTAAAAAAATTTAAAAAATCTCTTTCTGCCCCTGGCTCCATCTTCTGAATAATCGGGTCAATTTTAACCAAAATTCCATTTATTTCTCGGATTCACTAAAATCCAGACTCAATTTTCACATTTGACCCAATTCTAGATCCAAATTGGATATCTGGGTCCAATTCTGATTTCGAATCTCTTATTATTCCATAAAATTTAAAAAAATCAATTATTTGAATCTTATCGGATGTTTTATCTGGATCCAATCTCAATGCGAGATCCAAAAACAATATTTTCTCAAAATCCAGGATTTAAATCCATTTTGGGGTTCATTTTTTGAAATAAATCATATATTTTATAAAAATCCTTATTTTAGAAAAACTTACAATTTTAAAATGAATATTTTATAAAAATCTTTCAAAAACCTCGTTGTGGATCCCATTTTCTAAAAAACCCCATATTTTTCCTCATATCTTTAGAATTTTTATCAAAAAGAATATAAAAAGAAAAATTTCTAGAAAATATAGCTTCCTACACCATTTTTAGAAAAACTTGTACATAGGCCTTCTTTATGATTTTTTTTTAATTAAAACTTCTTGTCGAAAATTTCAAAATTTAGAGGACCCAGGTTGAAAATCCTAACGACCTTTCGTTATGAGAGAAGCCGCAGAGACCTCCCGCTCTCTCTCTATCCTTCCCTTTCTGCCTATAAGAAGAGGCATCTAAGCCTCCTCTCCTTCACCGCTTTTCACCCCTCCATATGCATTCTTCCTCTCTACGACCGCTTTTCACCCCTTCATGCTTCTTTTTTCATGATCTTCTTACTTCTTCTGATGCTTTTTCCTATGGGCTACTGAAGAGATAGCGTTTCACCCCTCCACCCGACTTCTTCTTCCCAATCCATTTTTCACCTCCGCATTGCCTCTTCTTCCCAATCATTTCCCCTTCATTTTCTCCTGCTTCTCATCCTCTGGTCTTCTGGTTGATCGCCTGAAGGAGGATCAACCCCACAACATAGGATTGCGCAATTACTGAGTGTTGTTGATAGCCACTATGAAGAGAAACATGCCCCTAACTGCATCATAGAGTTCAAGAAGCTTGCCTTTTAAGACATTGGTCACTCAATCATACATCTTTCCATAACAACATTTTAGCCCCATCCCCAGTGTTGATCATAATAGAAGGAAACAATCAAAAACCTTGAACCAACCTCTCCAAATATTTGAACCTTTCTTCTATATGTTGTTATTAATCCAATTCCAAGGCCACTCATTTAACACGTATTTTTTGTTGAGGACCTATGAGATTATGTCATCTTTCACACATATTCTTCAGAGCTATGTAAAGAGGAATGCTAAGTTCAAAATCTTTAAGTCCTTAATCCCAAGACCACCTTGCTCAATCGGTTAACAACTAGCGCCCATGCCACCTTATGTAAAGCTTTCCCATTTGATTTTCTTGACCAGATGAAGTTGATAAATATCCTCCCAAGCCTCCATTCAATTTGTTAAAGGATTTTAAAGACCTGCAAAAAATTAGAAACCATATAAGAAATATTGTATTTTAACAAAGAAACCAGACCTGCCAAAGAGAGGTGTTGAGATGCACACAATTGTGTCTTAATGCATACCGGATGCCCCACTTGGCTCTAGCGTGAGACACATGATGATACCCTCAAGTGTAGGGGTAGCTCTGAGTAGCGTCAATAAATATGTATGAGGAGCAACTTCACTTGCACATCTGTATGCAAGTTTGAGTCACATGAGCTGCAGAAGAAAAAACTTGACTGTCATGTTGGTATTATTAGAGGTACAAATATTTATTTAATTTGATTTGATTGATATAAAAGCATGATTTTGTTATCTTTATCTATTAATTTTTATATTAATCCATGTATTGATCCTTGCAGTTTTGAATAAAGGAGCACATATCTATTGGAAGGCCCCTTAAATGTGACCAAGTACCTAAATTTTCATGTATTACTATGTGAAGTAAGTCATGCACTGAAGAAAACCTACACTCCGAAGAAGAAAAGGAGGGGAATAATGGAAGAGGGATGAGTACTCAGTTGGTGAGGGCTCTTTGCATTACAAAGTTGCGGGTGCTGACCAAAGCACATGCAAGTATACATGAAAAAAGTGGTTATATTTTTATAAATACTGCAATATAGGATACTAACCATGAATGAAACTTCATTCTTTAGGTAATGTGGTGATCCTATAAAGATTCTAATATGAAGGAAGATCAGGTTGCCCAAGCCATGTACCTTACAAGAAAGGACATTTGGTTGCACAACATGAATAAAGTTGAACACCAAATGGCTAGTCGAGTGGTCCGATAATTTGGGTATGCTCAACAACAACTTTGTCACCGTCTCGTAATTAGCAGAAGCATCTCAACCTACTTGAATGATTGATCGAACGATTACCCTACAATATTATTCTCTGAACTTGAAAATTGGTGCAACTTTGTTGATGAGATCAACTTGTATTGCATAGAATGTGTCTACCAGTGAACATAGTTGTTGACAACCAAGAGTTGCCAAGCAGTTCTAATAGAAAGAAGGGTTGCGAGATGGTATAATGCACTTATACAATATATTAACTTTGTTAAAAATAGACTTTCATTACAAATTTATTACCTCATACACTTTATATATATATATATATATATATATATATATATATATATATATATATATATATTCATTACATAATCATAGGAGGAGGAACAAATTGGGTCAAGAAGATAGAAGCTTAGAAGGACTGCAAGTAGAGTGGATGCAACCTTGCTCTTATAAGTGCTGGAATATGTAGGCTACAAGATCTACTTTAAGCAAAGGATGTCATTATACATAATCAATAAGATCTTATAAACACTCACGCAATGATGCTCTCTAGTAAGGATAGAGAGTCTAAGAAGCTAAGAACATGAGGATAAGGTATGCGACATCCACAAGAGTCACAAGTTCTGAATTCTTCACATTTGTGATAAAATTCACAAATGGTTTTCTATTGTATAGATACATTCACAAACAATTATAATTTGATCAACAAACTTTTGTTGTAATTGAATGAGAAGTTTAAATTGGAATGCTATTGTTTTAGTATTTGAATGTATATATTATGAATGTGTTGATGTATATATAAATTGTAACATTTTTTTAATGTCATTGTATGAATTATATATATTTTATATATATTTTTTTATACTATGAATATGTCAATATACCAATGTATATACTGTTAATGTTTCAATGTATATATAAATTGTAACAGGTTTTTTGTACACTGTGAATGTGTCAATTTTTGTATATATATTTTTATACTATGAATATGTCAATATATCAATGCATATATTGTTAATGTCTCAATGTATATATAAATTATAACAGGTTTTTGTATATTGTGAATGTGTCAATGTACCAATGTATATCATAAATTTGTCAATGTATATATAAATTATAACAAGTTTTTCGTACAAGTTTTTTATGCTGTGAATTTGTGAAATATAGCAAGGTATATATTGCAGATATATATACAAATTATAACTTATTTTTTTATTGTGAATGTATATTTGCATGTAAAATAACATATGTTCAAATTGTATTCGAATGATTACATGATTTATATCAAAGTATGCAAGATGTTTGTGACATTCACATGTTGGAGTTTTTGAATATCCTCATGGTATTCACAAGCTCTAATATAAACCTTAATAATTGGATGACATTCACATATAAAAGTATGTGAACTTATTTAGAGTGTGTGAACCTCAAGATATTTACAATTGAGAATTTAACATTATCAATCGAAAGATACTCACATATCAGAATGTGCTAACCTCATCACATTCACAAGTGATGACTCTTAATCTTATTAATTAGACGATATTCATACATCAGTTGAGTATCTGTATCAACTGATAGAGCTGAATCGGTGGCCCAACAATTCAGGGTCGATACTGATACTGACAGCATTGGTCATGTGATTCTTGCGTGCGAGGTTCCATGTTGACAATGACCCTGTTTCAGAATCTGCAGTGCAAAACTCTACTCTCCTTTGGCCATGAGAAATAGTTTCCTGTTGATTTCAACCTTGCAGATATTGGGGGTGCACATACCAAATATCGAACTCACGACATCCATTAACTTCAACGTCTTAAGCAAGCCCACCCGCCTAGCCAAGTGTGTGAAGTTGTCGTGTGCATTAATAGTGTCATCTATGTTTTATTCATTCTCTAGAGTTGTACCTCGGTAAATAGGAATAAAAAGAGAAAAAGGAAAGGGAAAGTAATCAAAGTTTATTATCCTCATGAGTCATGACCACGTTTATCGGTATAAAATTGAAAGAGAAAATAAAAAGGGAAACATAAATATGCATTCCTTTAAAGCCTTTATGCTTGCTGCGCCTTCATTAACTAATTGCAATGATTATTGAGCCATTTTCTCGCTATAAATTTTTTTTCTTGAACACGTTTATTTTTGCAGTTCCAATCCAGGTGCATATCATGGTTCCCAACATTCAAAATAAACTGAAACTATATTAAAATGTATCCACTATTTTATGTTGTGTTTCTGTTTTGAGAGTTTATGCTTCTACATATATATATATATATATATTTTAATATCATATTATATTCCTAAAAATGAGCAATGAATATTACTTGATAGCTTACTTTCATGTTTTGTCAATTTATGACACGATTTTGTATAGAAGCTGGATGCCAATTGCAGCAAACAGAATATCAGACCAACTTTTTTTTTTTTTTTTATGTTGAAGAAAAACCACTGATTTTTTTGGATCGCTTGGATTTCTTTGTTTTCCTTTTCCCTATGTAGTCAATTGCTAGGCTATGCATTTTATGTATTATTGATGTTTTACATTTGACATAATGCAATGGCTGAGATTTTTTTTTTTTCTTTTTTGATATTTAACAAAGGGAATCTCCAGCTGTGGTGGTAGGACCCGTCAGAGAATGACACCTTATTGTATGACCCGCTTTCAAGCGGTTAAAACCCTTTAGCTGCCTCTTTCACTCATTAAAGATCATGCTAGCTTTGCCTTTGTGGCAAGGATGTGCACCTTCGAGTATCGAACTCTCGACATCCTTTAGATTGAAAGCCTCAAGTCAACCCACTTAGCCACAAGAGAAGAGCAACATAAGAGTGAGTCCATAATTTCTATAAAATAGATTTCTATAGCCTTAGCCAGTAGCACTGAACCATCAATTTGGAAAAGTAGAATCCTTTTTACAAGAGAAATGGAAATCAAACAATCACACGCCATCTTTTTTGAGGTAGGCAAGTTGGGGTTAGGCAGATCCCACCAGTTAAACATACCATTGGGTTTGGAACCTGCAACGTCCCGTCATAAAGTGATGTGCACTGACCGCTCCTACCAACCAAGCGGAGCCCCAAAACTTTGTTGTCCATGTTCATTTGGGTTATCACATGCAATGGTGACCCAACAATAGATGGCCCAATCGTTATCAGGCTAGCACCATCGGCCGTTGGGGGCAGACCACCATCGGCCATTGGGGCGGACGTATGCATGCGGTCCTTCTCGGCATCTTGGGAGTTTCCGGTGGCCTCCTACTGCCAGTCATTGGGAGAGGTTGGGGTTGACACATTCTCGGCTGAGTGTGTATGGTCCTCATTAGGGGTGGCAAAACCTGACCCGACCCGCCAACCCGCCTCTTAGGCGGGTTCAGGTTTGGAAAAAATGAACCTGTTTAATAAACGGGTAGACCCGCCTAACCCGTTTATTAAACGGGTCGGGTTCGTGTTAGGGGTATGCCAACCCGCCTGGTCCGTTTAATAAACGGGTTAGGCCGGTGGGTCAACCCACCAACCCGCCAATCCGACCCGTCAACCTGCCAACCCGACCCGTGAACCTGAGAACCCGTTTACCCGACCCAACCCATTTGTTAATTATTCTTGTAAGCCTGAGGGTTGATAACTCATCGCCCTGATGTCTTCTCTTTAGTTTAATTAAATAAAATGGAGTTTACTTTCCCCTAAAAAAAAAAAAAAAACTACCTCCAAATATTGGTTAAGCCACAATTTTGCTAGTCTCCTTTCATGTGACTTGATGATCATGGCTTATGGAAGTTTCCCTTCTAGAGAGACAAAACATGGATGGGATTTTTTTTTTTTTTTAAATACCACATCCCATTGAAAACCAAGCTTACAAATGTTAGTGGATAGAAGTATAAGAAAAGGAGAAATGGAGCAACCTTATGTAGGTAAATGACCCAAAAAAACAATGTCCCGCGTGGGCTCCACACACCTAGCTAGCTAGGTGGTTGCTTGCTTGACTTGTTTAAAAACAAGAGCCATTGCATAAGATAATGCTTTCCCTGTGGTCAAGGGGATACCAATGGAGTTCTACATAAAGGGCTTTGAAATGTGGTGCGGTCAATGTTGAACCTCTTGGCAATTAAAAAAAATCAGTGACTTCTCCCTGATATTAAAAAAAAAATGGATCAACTAGGAGATAATGCAAGACCAATTTAGTAAAAGAGGTTAGACAAAATCTGTCCACTCACAGATTTAGAAAAAGAAGCTGACACAGTGCAGTAGATTTAGAGAAGACAATTTTATTTTCTATATAAGCAAATGAAATAAAAAACAATGAATATTGCATGTCAAAATGGGCTAACATGTTTGATTTTGTTCTTAACGCCAAATTAGGAAATCAAAAGCAGCCGAAAATCCTTTTTATTTTCTTCTTTTTTCCTTATTGCATTTGATAGTCAAACTCTGAGTTGCACCATTAATGTGGCATCTTTCTTTTTTCTTTATAAAGTGAAGAAACCACTATTATGGTTCCGAAGTCCTCTTATGAGCCAAAAGGTACCACATTGACCATGGCCCTGATCTGGGTCCACTGTATAAAACTCTAAGTAAGTTTGGTTGAATTTTTTAAAAGTGAAAATACTATCCAAAAGAGATTTATTTTTAAAATCTCGTGAGATTTCAAATCTCATGAGACCTCAAGTGGGATTTATTTTCTAAATCCCACTGTTGAGGCTACGAGCCAACCACATTTTTAATGAGACTTGTTTTTGAAGTTCTATGTAAAAGAAAGTTTTTGTGTTTGATTGCTTTTGTGGTACTTGTTCAAATGAGATTCACATTTTAAATCTCATGTCACATGCAACCAAACATACCCTACGAGTACACTCTCTTATCCACTGGATATAGTTTTTCATTGGCCCTTAAGCTGACCCACCTAGCCAGGTGTGTATTTGAGTCCTTATAAGCCAGTGACTAATGGAATTTGCGATATATTCACACTGGAAAACTATAAGATATGCTTTCTCAAAGTAATAAATGGCCTAGGAGCAAAATGTAGCGGTTGGTAAGGGACATTAATGTTATCGTGACTCTACATAGTAAGTGTCTGTTTTTGTGTCTAAGAACGAGCTAAGAATTCCTTATAGGTAAGTACCACAGTGCAGTAGCAGTCATAGCACCTTACCTCCTAATAACTTGGTAATCAATGCTTATGCCCAACCGTTGTCGATGCATCTATTTCAACATTATATTTGGTGGTTCACACAAAATTCTACAATTAAACCTGTCAACGTGTTATGTATCTCTCTCTCTCTCTCTAAGGGGGTATTTGTTTCATGCCCTTTCCTATGAAAGTTTTTGTTTTCATATGAAATAGTACCTCTTTCAAAAGAAAAATATATCGTGGGACTCACATAATAAATGCAAAAGAAAAAACCAACAAGGGCTCGGCTTGTCTGGTAGGAGCAGCTAGTGCACATCACCTTGTGTTTGCAGGTTCAAAACCCAAGGGTATAGTTGTATATCTGGTAGGGGTCTGCCTAACCCCAACTTGCCTTTCAAACAAAAAAAAAAAATGAAAAAAACAGCTTTCCTGTCAAAATGAGTTCATACCTCCCTCTGTGAGAAAGGACTTTTCCTCCAAAGTGGCCCTTTCAAAGGAAAAATAGTTTCCTTGAGTGAGAGTATAACAAATGCCCCTAAAGATTACGTGTATACAGTAGGAAACCAAGTATTATCACATCACAAACCACCTTGGTTCTTTGTGCAGGTAGTCTTATCAAAGGACTGGACATATACTTTCTTATGAAAGAAAAGCTTTACTAAATAAACATAGTGATTACACTGATTAGGGAAAAAGAATGAAAAAACAAGTTTACTAAATAAATATAGTGATTAACTGACGTGGGAGGTCATCAATCAATCGCTCCTTAAACCCTTTAAGAAAATTTCCTAACTGAAGTCTTATAAAGCCAATTAAAACTCTAAATCACAAGATCAGCAATTAACAAAATACTTAAAGATTTAACATGTCTACTTTCCTCTTAGATCTCTTCAATCTTTTAAACCAAATTTGGCAAAAAGAGAGGATAATTTATGGACCGACCCAATTGTCTTCACCCCCATATAAACCATGAGATCACCTCGCCTTTAGCATTTAGGGTGTGTTTGAATCACGGATGCGCATGGACAGGACACTCCAGAATGTCCACGCATTTCCAAACAAGGGTTATGCCCAATCCTGTCAACGTGCCTAAAAAAATGATTTTTTTTTGTTTTGTCTGAGAGTGTCCGTTCTTCACTGTTCCCTGGGGGAGTACGGAACAGCGGCGGGCGTCAAATAAGCGTTCCCGAAATGCACCAATTTAGCATTCATGCATCCCGCGTTTGCGTGAGCACGCGGGACGCTCATGGGGCCCACTATTGGTGCATCCCGGAAAGGGAATCAAACGGCCCGGCCCTTAGGGATCGCGGAAGGGTCATATACCCTGTTCAATACGTTGGAACACATTAGTTGTCCGGTCTCTGATCGGGCAGTAAGGGTCAGACAAGGACATACATTATTTCTTCGAACTCTCTGGCACTCGCAGGATACGTGGCAGCAAGGTAGTTCGGACAAGAAATTTCTGCTCACCCTTGGCTGGTGGGATTTTAATGCAATGGACAACATTTCCCATATCGTCCTCAAAGGAGCATTTGAAATGCAGGACAAAACCTGCTCAGCTAGGAACACAATGGTTCCCACTGGCAGGTGGTCCCAAGTTTTGCCAAATGCAAGCCCAAGGACAAAACAGCCCTAGACACCCGACTTTGGTGTGGTGAACGCTCACGTCCTGACATGCAAACGGGCCCTATGTAAGTGTGGCGAAAGAGAGCGTTGGGGCAACCACGTAACTCTCATCATGTTAGTGACTTTATAATGCCATATAATATCACCATATCAACTATTATACTCAAATATGTAATAATTTATTTTATGCGTTATGCTTTAGGTTAGGAAACGGTGATGCTCGATGATATATTCGGCGTTGTTTCTACTTGGTTGGACTCAATCCCTTTCTCTCTCTCTCATCCCTATTCTTTTCTAAATAATGCCAAAACGTGGGGGCCACTAGTCATCGAAATAATAGATGTACTAAACACTAATCTCTCTTGCTCTAGACTTAATCAAGCTTTTGATAAATGACCAAAAGGACCACCTTGTCTTTGATTGCCCTTCTACAATATGTAGGGGTACTTTTTTGCCCTTTCATTTAGTCTAAATTTCATAATACAACACAAAGTAATCAATTTTATATTAAACTTTAAATGTGATAATAATAATATTTATAGTAACAATAGCACTAAGCATCTCTCCCTCTATCTCTATCTCAAATTTACTATAAACTTCATAATTAAAAAGTAATCAAATTTGTTTAACCTATTCTATCTATATGCACATGGTTTTCATGGTAAGTAGTTGTTAAAACATTTTATTAGGGATTGACAATGGAAGGAAGGGAAGATGTCAAAGTCACTTGGGGCACAATACTTTTGGGGGAACCATATAAGCATTTTTCCCTTCACTAACATTCTTTATAATGTTCTCCATTTTTTGCGCCCTTGTTAAATTTATTTATTTATTTATGTATATGTCTTTTCATTGTAAAACAATACGCAAAGAGGCCACCCAACATTTAAAAAAAAGGTAAGAATGTCCAGCCTCTGACTTTTTTCTTTTTTAATTTAACAATAGAAAATAGAGGTAGGCATTTAGCCCACAATAGAGCAAAGGAAGCAAGAGGCCTATGGGAGGGTTGTTAATGTCATTGCAAAAACCATTTCTTTTGTCTTCTTCTGCAAATCATTCTTAATTATTTAATCATATGCCCATTATGCCGTACATGGAATAAAAAAAAAGTAGTAGGTGAGGGGTTTTATTTCTTTTGGGTTTTCTTCTTTTGTTAAGCATTCACTCTAATGAGCCATATGAAACAATTAAAAGCTATGTCACAAATACATGGACACGGATATCAACTCGATGCAAATCTTTTCAAAAAATAGGAGACATGAGCATGGCTTTTTATTATTTAGTCAATGAGAAGATATATTTTTTGATATTTTAATACATAAGAATATTCTCATTATTGAACATACTCTAAAAAAAATATTAATTTAATAGAAAAAAATGTCAGTATTCATCACAGACATGTAGCGTATCACACATATCGTGTCGTATCATTAGTCATAGAGCCAAAATTAAAGGGGCATGCACTCGTGACATAGAACTAGGGAGTTGAAGCAAGCTCCCCTTAATTAGCAAGCATGTGAGAGAATTTGTATTAATTAGTTAAGTGCATCTTATGACGTAAATGGTGATTAATTAGGGTTACTAAATCTGGCAAATATATATAAAATTTTAAATAATAATGGAGGGCAGATGAGATGGGCAGCTATAAAAAAACTCAAATAGGTAGGCGAGACAGGACCTCGGGGCTCAAAACAGCTTAGCAGTATCATTCAAATGGAGGAATAGTTTAGGTAAGAGGACTAAAGTAAACCACTAGTTTCTTCTGTCGCCATTGGCGTGCATGGATGATGATGCATGGGGAATCTGGACGTTTTTGGAGTGCACTATGACCAATGATGTTTAACAGTATGATGCCCTTTCCCGGTTTAAGAGAAGCTTTCCCAAACTGGGGACGAGTACGGATCCCATCATTTGACGTAGGGCGCGGGTTCCATCCAACATTAAATCTTACTCATCCAATCAATGGCTAGGATTGGTCCACACTCAGACCATCTGAATGTAGACTTATCCTAGCCATCCAGATGGTTCAGCTGGACGGTTAGGATCAAAGAATGGGTTCCTTTCTTTTTTTTATCGAGGACAGGGGGAACAACTGTGAAGTGTTACACCGAGAGCATTGGAACAGAGGAAGGTCAGTTTGGCACCTCTCGGAAGTACTTATGGAGTTTTACATGCAGGCATTTGGACAGGGCATGGTCAACAATGCACCTCTTGGCGATATGTTTTTTTTTTAATTATATATATATATATATATATTTATTTTCATAAAACAAAAGAGAAAAAAATAATGATAATAGGGTTGAGGAAAGGGGAGGGGTGACAAGGGTGCCCCTCTGAAAACTACAGCTTGGAAGGATGGGTTAGTCCCAGATTGATCTCCAGGACATTAAATTTCAACGGTTGGAAATCAGTTTCATTAAATGCAAATCTTGTGCCCCTTTTTGGTTCCAAAGTGACCTCTTTTTATTCTAGAGCTCATCAGGTCAGCTGCTTCTGATACCGTGAACGGCCTCCAAAACACAAGGTTTTGGGATTATTTTCAGCGGTCCACTTTGAATGCTTTAGATGCCTCTCATATATAGCATCAATGGCTCTGAAAAAAAAAAATCTGAGACCCATCTAATATAAAATGAATACAGTCATAATGTTTTCTGTGGATGAACGGTTCCAAAGAGATCTGACCTGATGATGCACTTTCTTTTTACTCTCTCTCTCTCATAGTAAATCATGGTGGTGAACTTTTTATATCCAAAATTACTTCTTTTTGCTCTCCCTCTCTCTCTCTCAATAATAATAATGCCAGCAGAAAGGTTGAATACAAGGGTAAGAGGCCTGTAGAGTCCGTTCTCCCTTTGATTGCCTTATGTCACTTTGATTGTCTTATATTGACAAATAGTTTCAGCTGATAAAAGTGTAGGTTTTTTCATGAAAGACCGGAAAACCATGATTGGAATCAGAGACCTAGCTACCCGTCCTCGCTATGCCTACCGTACTTTCAGTTACTGTCTTGACGGTGTAAACCCCTGACACACCCCTTACCCCCGGAAAGCCACCAAGATTCGGCTGAGCAAGGGTTTATCCCTTGTTCTCAAGGAGTTGACGCTCATGGGAATGAAACCCTGAACACCCACCTAGCGGTCAACCCCCCCACCCCAATGCGCCAATTCCCCTTGGGGCGTAGAGTGGCAATCCCAGTTAATTATAACTCCTACACATTCCATTCATGAAAAGAGAAAACACATCTCACTGTTGTAACTTAACGTGGAGATTTTATCTATTATCAGAACCTTAGGATTCTGATAGTATCTGGGGTTAACTTATACAGAATATTTCATATTAATATATGACATAAAAATCCATCTTTTGCGTTTCCCCTTTTTAATACACACCATAGAAAATGAAGAGATAATCACTTGGTTGAGAAAAAGAAAAAGTTGGGAGGGTAGGTGAACTGTCTGAGTGGAGTCAGGAGGTGAGATGATGACTGGAATTGAATTCATTGCTCAAAGGCATTTCTGAATTATCTTTGTTTTTTGTGGGAGGAAAAGGTGAAAAAAAACTACGAAATTCTGTGATATGTTCTTTACTATTATTACCACCTTTCCATCCTCTCTTTGTTTTTATCTCTGCTTTCCAAAACAGGAAAATACCATCTTAACACTTATCCAAGATCCTTCTGGCATCCTTAACGTTTCTGTTTGGGAATGCTCAGCTCTCTCATAAATTTTTTTTTGGCACTGAACCAATGGGGAGATAAATAGAGAGAACAAGAAGAAATAGCAAAGAGGGTACATGAACAACCTATCAGATCATGCAAGGACAGATCCAGTGAGTGACGAGAGAAAATGGTAATTGAGTTCTCATATGACAAAGGTTCTACCTTGTATTTCCTTCTCTCTGAATGACCGACATACTTTTTTTCATTTGTCTACTAGTACTCCCCAATAGGCTGGGCTTTGTCCCTCAACCTCACATTGACCCTACAAGCAAGCAGGTCAGATCAAAGGATCAAGCAAAGAGCTATGGCAAACATGACTATGCATACTATGCATGGGGTCAATAGGGTCACAAGGCCATTCACCCCTTTTGGGGGCTGCGCACAAATGGGGGTGGTCATCAAAAGGAAATAAGCAGAAATTGTCTGTTCTAAAGTACCTCTCTCTCTCTCTCTCTCTCACACACACATCTCAAGGAAAAAATAAAGTAACATTGTGATCCAGAAGGACGTCTTACACACAAGGATTTTTTTCCTTTTCTTCATTCAAAAGCTGTACAGTTTTATCACTCAGACACACAAACAAATGGGTCTCAAGAGAAAAAGAAAAATGAAAGAGCACCCACAAACACAAAACCTGGAACAAAAAGAAAAGAAGAGGAAGAAGAAGAGAGAGAACCAGTTACAAACAAGAACGGTTGTTTCATGGTGCTAGTAATCCCATAACAAAGCCTCGAAATTACCATTGCTGGTGAATCCGAATCCGTTTTCCACTGGCGCCATCTGATCAATGAATCCAAAGTCATTCGTCTTAGAGTACCACGAAGATATGGATTCGGCCATTGAGAAATCTGGCAGCACATCATACAGGAAATCGTCGCCGAGTATTGATTGACAGGATTCCAGCAATGCAGAGGAGTAATTCCCGTTTAACGAAGGAAGTTCAGTGATGTCCTCCTCTCCGCTGATGACATGAAAATCATCAGTGTCGGTTGTGGCAGGAGTCACAGCAGAAGTTGGCTCCATAGCAGCCGCTGCAGCAGCGGCCGCCTGTATATCCCGAGGCGATAATGTGGCAGGCTTAGGGAGGGAAGATGTCAACTCAGGGAAATTGAGTATAGCCGTCGCGCCTTTGATGCTGAGAGCTGCCACATCATGTGCCCTGGCCGCCATCTCAGGCGTCGGGAATGTCCCCAGCCAGATCCTCGATTTCTTCCGTGGCTCGCGGATCTCGGAGACCCATTTGCCCCAGTTCCTCATCCTCACTCCCCTGTACACGGGGTGCTTGCTGTCCCTCATCTTCTTCCTCTTGTTCTCATCCTCCTCGGGCAATCTGGGTTTTTGGTGGAGGGGAGCCTTCTGAATTGGACGTGTCTGTGAGGAAGCTGATGAGGGGGATGGTGGGGATGATGAGGAGAGTGATGTGCTACTGCTCTCTGAGGCAGCTTCTAAGTTGTTTGCATCCCTCATGGTGACTCCCTTGGTGTGTGGTTGTATGATGCATATAGTGGTTTTATACGGTTGAAAGGGATGAGGTGTCTTTCTAAATACACGTGGAGAGAGAGACAGAGAGAGAGAGAGAGAGAGAGAGAGAGAGAGGATGGGGCAGTAGAAAATTGTGATGGCTGTTCACAGTAACACTTAACCGACCGTGGGCTTTCATGATTTGGCAATGGCGTTAAAAAAAAAGGACTAGTAGGGTAGAGGGAGGAGTGGGGAGGAGGCCCACCACAAGAAATGGGGTTTGTCTTGTTGCCACTGGTACAATGGGGTCCTTTCTCGTGTACCACGCTCTTTAATTTCGTGAAAAAGTTTTTACCCTCTGTCCTATTGCATTCTATCCCTTCATGTGAGTTGTGTGTACCAGATGTTTCATTTCAACCTTTTGGCTGACCGGTAGAAAATATCATGTTAGGATAGGTATGGCATCACCACTTGGCCATATTATTAAATTATGATTCTAGAAGAAAATGAGGTTCCATTCTCATTGCCAGTATGATCTCGAGGATGACATAAGCTCTATATAAGAGATTATGTCCAAGCCAAGGTATACATTACATACTGGTGCTTCTCATGACCAACCACAGCAATGACTTCCAACAATCCTCCAAAAAGTGCTTGAATCCTAATTGCATTTGTTCTTAGGTTGTTGAGAGAGAAAGAGAGGGGTGGGGGAAACTATCAACTCTCCTGAAATCACTTAAATGTCCATTTTATAATCTCTCTAGGCCCTAGGAGTAGTAACTCAAAACTGAATAGTTTGAGTCCATACAAAATAAGACTAAACAATGATGGATCCCTTGCACATAGACATGGCCAGGAGAAGAAGAAATTAAGTGATAATTTAATGGGTGTTAAAAGACATTTATTTACAAGCAGACCATCCTTGTAAGTTAATGGGTAAACGAGCTGAACAGACCAAGCTTGAGGTTTTCAAGCTTGGTTCATCCTTGTGACAAGCTGAGCTGAGCCTAGTTCAAACTGATGACTGGGAACTAAATGAGCCAAGCACAAACCGACTTGTTTGCAAAAATAAACATACATTGTTTAATAAAATAGGATGTGAACTCTATATCGAGACGACCTTGAGCAGGCTTGTCTATAAAAAAAGTACAACAACATAATTTGAACTCTAAACCAGCTGCTTTGCTAACCAAACACTAACCTTCTGATGTAAAATATATTTAGAATATATCAATTACTTCTCAATAAACTTACACGAGCTGAGCACCAATTTTTCATTCTCTGGGCACTTCACTAACCGAGCACAATCCTAACCAAGAGTAGCTCATCTATTTCCCAGCTTTACTTGTGAGGTTTTTCACTTTGAAATCCATGCAATAAATTACCATCAATAATTAAGTAGAGTGTCCTATTGATTCTTGATAGAATGGTTTCTAGAGTATGGGTATGGGGCCCTTTTTATTGTAGTTTGGTGAGCATGAATTTGTAAGATGATTTTGTTTTCGGAAATGACCACAATGTATGACAAAAAACAACACATTTTCCAAAATGCCCTATAAATTTTGAAATTTCACCCATATCCAAATTTGTAAATGTCCGACTTTTTAAGGATCATTTTACCTTTTGCACAAGCGAACCTTTTGAGGTTCGTGCAATATGTCACTATGCTCTTCAAAAATGCACGAATTTTCTTTCAAATATGTGAATTTATCTTAAATATGTGAATCATTTTTTAAATATTGCACAAGCGAACCTCCTAAGGTCCACACAATATGCCAATGTGCTCTCGAAAATATACAAATTTTTAGTTAAATATGAAAATTTTTACTTAAATATGTGATTTTGCTCTCAAATATATGATTTTCTTCTCAAACATGTAAATTTCTTCCTAAATATACGCTATTCCTAAATATGCAATTATCCTTCAAAATATGTGAATTTTCTCATAAATATATGATTTTTTCATTCAAATATATAAATTTTCTTCTAAATATTGCATAAGCAAATCTTGTTAGGTTTGCGCAATATGTCACTACGCTCATCAAAAATATGCAAATTTCTTCCTAAATATGCAAAGTTTCTCTTAAATAATATTTTTTCTTTTAAATATGCAAATTTCTTCTTAAATATATATTTTTTCTCTCAAATATGTGAATTACCTCCTAAATATGTGATTTTCTCTCAAATATGCAAATTTTCTTCTAAAGATAAATAAAAAATAACGAATGCAATGCAAACAAGGTTGCACACAAAATATATGCCTATCTTGTTGAAAGTTATCAATTTTTTTTTAGAAAAGTCTATGTTAGGATATTTTTCAACAAGTGTTTCTAGCTATATCTATTAAGCTAAAACAAGTAAATAAAACACCAAATTATACTTAGTGTATCTTTAGCAGGAAATAAACATCCAAAAATACTATATTTTTTTAGCAAGAATTTTCAAGAAAAGATAAAAGTGGTTTGCATGAAAAACTAACTTCTTAATTGCATCATAGATTGGACAAAAAAAAAACCTTTACCTAAGGATTTTTTGGATCCACATGCAACACACAAGCAACCACGAACAAAATATAAGCTAAGGGTAATGGGATCACAGGATACGATGACCCAAAAACAAATTTGATAAAAAAACTAGAGTTTTGTTGAATTTTCTTGAAATCTAATATCTCTATCAGATTTTGACACTAACTTTGGACTAAGAAAAAGAAAGATTTTGAAAAAACTAAAAAAAAATAGATAAAGTACACTCAAATATCTTTCCAATGGTACCTTATATATTATAAAACAACAAATGCGCGTTGAGATACAACCCCGTCAATGTTCCTAAAATATGAGAAAAATAAGCATTGGGGCACTTGTTCTAAGCTATTTTTCAGACACCAACTCCAAAAATATGAAAAATAGTAAAAGTAACAGAAAAAAATCGAAAAGTCAGCTTTTTAAGGACATCAAGATCGTCTTGATATGATGAGTGATTAGAGAGATGACTTTCGAAAAATAGATTGTTCGACTATTACTGTCTGAAGGACAAATTTTTGTCCCAGTTTTTTAACTCAGAATCAAAGACACTACAGAGAAATTTTTGTTCAATTTCTAAGAAAATTTGATAACTTTCAACAAGTTAGACTTATATTTTTTATGAGACCTTGTTTGCATCACATTTATTCTTTATTTATTTATCCTTAAGAGAAAATTCACATATTTAAGAGGAAAATTACATATTTAGTTGAAAATTTGCATATTTAAAAAGAAAATCACATATTTGAAAGTAAAATCACATATTTAAGAGAATAAGAGAAAAAAATATACATTTTAGAAGAATTTCACATTTAAGAGAAGATTTATATATTTAAAAATGTTTCATATTTAAGACGAAATTCACATATTTAAGAAGAAAATCACATATTTAAGAGAAAATTCACATATTTAATAGAAAAACTATATATTTAAAAGAAAATTAGCATATTCAGGAAGAAATTCATACATTCAAGAGAAAATTCACATATTTCTGGTGAGCGTAGCGAGATATCGCACAAACCTCATGTGATTTACTCGTGTAAAGGGTAAAATAGTCTTAAAGAAGTGAAATATTTGCGAATTTAAACATTGGGAGAATTCAAAAATTGTGAGGCATTCCAAAAAACATGTTATATTTTGTTGTACAATGCATCCATTTAAATTTTATTTTTTCCTTTGAAAAGATTTTTCTTACGTGATTGTCCACATAAGACATAAGACGAGTCTAATAAATGAAGCATGCCAGTTTGAGTTAGCCAACATCATACTTTGATTTCATATAAAGTATCATGTATTGTCAACGCATCTCAAGAGGTTTTGACAATTTTGGCATTTCAAGCCTTGTATGCAAAGACGAATCAATCGTGCAACTCCAACCAACCAAGCCTTGTATGGACAGCTTGGTTGTGGGAAAGGTCCTAACGCCCTGGATTAAAGGTGTTTTTTTTTTTCGATGACAAGGAACCTGACTAAGAACAAGTTAAAGTTTTTTTTTGAAAGGCAAGCTAGGGTTAGGCTTACCGTATCAGAACAATAGTCGCCCCATGTGACAGAGGGATTCGATCCTGGGCCTTCAGCCTGTCACCGGACCCCGCTTACCACCCTCCTAGATAATAAACCCCAGGTGAGTGACCTAGTCGCTTACCGTATCAGAACAACAGTCGCCCCATGTGACAGAGGGATTCGATCCTGGGCCTTCAGCCTGTCACCGGACCCCGCTTACCACCCTCCTAGATAATAAACCCCAGGTGAGTGACCTAGTCGACAAAGGATGCCCATTGGGCAAGCCACCGGTATGATCCCAAGGGGGTAGTTTCTAATTTTTCTTTGTAATATCATAGTGTTAACTGTATCTTAGAACTTAATTTGGTGATGATGCTGATCATTAATCACAATAGTGTAGATAATAATGGAGAGTTCCAAGGTAGCAACGTACAGTTCGTTTTTGTTAGGTGTAAGAAGGAAGGGAGAGAGAATTCAAAGGAGAAACTGGGCTGTTTTGGAAAAGGAGGTCTTGATGAGGTGGAATAGTCCCATATTGCTTGTGCTTGAGTTTGTTGTGGGCTTTATAAGTCACATGTAAACTCATATACTTGTTCCTGAGAACAAGAGGGTGGGATGACCACCACACACACGTGCGTGCGCGCGCCCGTGCCCGCCCGCCGTACCGTGTCGCGCCGTGATGAGTTGGGTGGGGCTCAGGTTCGGGTTTGGGTAATTGGCCCTTTAGGGCCATATCCAATTAAGACAAAGTACTTTTTTACCCAAAGTTTCTTTGGATTTTTGGATTCTGTAACCGGTTATGGGAAATGATAACGGGTCACGACTCCTCATAGTCCGTGCCCGCTATGGCTCTTCGGATTCCTTTAACGGATTTCGACTCTTCAAAGTTCGTTAAGGGGTCATGTCTCCTCAGAATCCGTAACGGATCCTTCCACGCTTTGTAACCGTTCGTGGGTTATAAAAGCGTGGTGAGGATGGGGTTACGGCTAGAAAAGAGACGCTCTTGTTTTCTGAAGAAGAGCTCTGCGATTTTCCATCTCCCTGTTGCTCTCTCTTTCTCTTCTGAGTTATCCCGAAGGGGGTTCGTCTTCAACATTGGTTCGTTGAGGCTGTTTTCGAAGGATGATTCGTCAGAGTGCACCGTTCTGATCGTCGTGGCTATTGTATTGTAGGGGAAGGACGCCAGACCCTGTTTTGCATTGTATGTGAGGGCGAATCTTCTCTAAGGGGAGTACTTTCGTACGCCTTAGCTTGTTACATAATCTAAACATGTTTATGTTGTTTTCTTTATGTTCTTTGCATCTGTTTGTTCGTATGTTGTTGTCTGGATTTTGGTTATATGCAAAAACCGACATGCCTGCTTCTTGTTATTGTTCTGATCGTCTGTTGATCATGCTGTATACACTGTTGTATTTCCTAATTTATATCGTGTTTTATTTCATGATGACGATTGTGAAACTGTGTGATCCGAAAAATGATCGGACAATTTTTGCTATACACACAAGTTCCTACATGACCGCCCCTGTGACCAGCAGGGTGGTTATGAGGGTGCTGAGGTGAAGTCACCAGTTCAAACCCTGCTGGCACACGGGTGTGTCCATAGCTTTTAGAGGTAGGCAATGTAAGGCAGGGTGATCGTGGGCCTCACACAGGGTTTTCCTCGCTTAGGTGAAGGTTCTTAGTCACCAAAAGAAAAAAGTTCATACATGACCATATAAACTATACACGTCATGCATTATTTGAGACAAATTTTGCAAATTCTTCATTGGAGGAAAGACTAAAGAGAAGAAAAAAACAATGTATATACTTTTCTTGGTAACAATGTTAACTCTTTGGGGAAAGTATCCATGGTGGTCAGGAGGGGAGAGTAATCAGACAGTTTTACACGGGACACTAAAACAGGGACATGGTCAGCATGGCACCTCTAGCATGTCTGTACTGGGACACTCGAATCATAAGAGTGGTTTCACCTTATTACCGAAAAAGTACGGCAACTCTTGACAACCTCTAATTTATGAACGAATTTCTCCATTTTGGACCAACACAACTCAGCCCAATCCAGTCCTGGACCCACTTAAGGCCCAACCTGACTCTTGTCAGGTTTGAATTCTGCCAGGGTCTTATTGGGCTAGGTTCAACTTGGGTTGGTTCTGGCCCCCTTTAAACCCTATTGTTATAGGGCCAGCTGGGTCAAATTAAATCTATTAACATGATTATTTATCATTATCACAACCCCAGCCCATTTACTATTTGGGCTGCCTAGGTCCAAGAATTCGGGCTTGGATCTGCACAAGCAGCCCAACCAAGCCATCTCGGGTCAGGTACCCGACCCGATGTCCACCCCTATCCAGAATGATTATCGTCCAAGATCACAATCAACCCTGGTGGGGTTATCTTTGGACAAGTAACAAATAGTTCTTAACTTTGACAAAGAAGAAATTAACATTTTCTGTCATTAAATGATTTCATAAAAAAAGTATGGTTTTACACTTGGCAGGGAGGCAGTCTCATTAAGTGACCCGGTTCTGGGTGAGAGGGTTCTCCTTCGTCATAAAAAAAAAAGTATAGATTCATTGTGTGTTTTTTTAAATACTTTAAACCCATGTACTATATGTAAATTTAATGCGATGTGAGGGAATGGTCACTCGGTTCCTTCTTTGTTTTTTTAAGAGAGAAGGTAAACTCAATTTTATTTAATCAAAATAAAAAAAGATTTAAGGGCGATGAGGTATCGACCTTAGCCTTACCTTACAAAGAGAGTAGGGCAAGAGGCGAAAATGGGCTTAATCCAACCAAAATCCATCCCCTACCATTTTGTGCCAACCATGTAAAATACATCAGATAAGATACGAACCAGAGCAATGAGGAGATTTTGCTCTTGACAAACTGCCTACCAAGCAGTCAACAACAAGCACCTCCAAATAAAATACCACCTACTTCAACTCGGCGGCAGACCTGGGCTGAGGAGTAGGTCTCTGGTGAATGATTCTTGACCCACTGTTAAATGGAGCTGCTGCCAAGTAGATGAGATCAAAGTCTGAAAAAAGTTGCAGAATAATAGCAGGTGCAAGGGTGATTCTGCATCAGGCTTGCAAAGGAAACTAGCCTGATAACAAACTTTGGTCATACCCAGCACCAATGCAGTCACGTCTTGGATGAGGACTCGCCACCCCCTGTTCGAGGTTCGATCAGTGGAAGGTCCCTACAATGCATATTTTGAGCAAAAATATGGTGCAAGGTATCCTTTATTGAAGCAAATAGAGCACCACCACTTAGATATCAATGATTCATTCCTCAACAATAGGGGTGCAACCATAGGGGGGGGGGGGGGAACTGGGCTGTAGCACAGTCCTGCCTCCCGGCCCAGTTAATTTTTTTTTTTAAAGCCCAGCCTTGATTCCATATGAAATAGATTTTTGTCTATTATTTTTGTAGCCCAGTCCTAGCCCAGCCCTGACTGCAGCAAATAGTTTGATTTGCCCATATGAAATAGATTTTTATTAATAATTGTAGCCATTTTTTATTTTATCTCAAAAAAAAAAAATTGGGGGGGGGGGGGCTGCCCCCGAACCCCAGACTATCACACCAATTTTTTTTTCTGCACCCCTGTTTGCGACCCTAGAACACCCTTCTTGGTTTGCCTAGCAACCCTAGACCAAGCAACGAAGGCGATCTTTTGTCGCTCGCTGTCCCTTGCATGACGAGCTAAAAGCACTTCTCAATCTTCGTGGGCAGCTTATAGACCAACATATAGTGTGAGGGATTGGCCGACACAGATAGATACTTATGATGCCAAGACTACAATATGGACTCCATGTGATCAAAGACGGGTGACCAGTTGGGGACAAACTGGCCTACTGTCAAGCAGGAGGTCGATGTAAGAAATCAGAAGGCTCCCAATCCGGCACTCGAAAAGGTAAGAGGTTGCTGTAGTGATGACAGGGTTGACGTTGAAGACATAGACCTCACTCTTGCTCCCAGTAATGTGTAAACCTGAGATGCAGCTGGACACTTTAAGGATACATAGAATTCTCATCATCTGCTAAATTGATATCTCACCAAAGAGGATAAAGTCAGTTGCAAACTGAAGAAGAGTAAAATCCAAGTCGAGGAAAGATGCCTCAGCATGGCTGCAAGTCCCTTTGCAACTATATCAAATAGAAGGGGGGAAAGTGGGCAGCCTTGCCGCAGGCCATTGTGCAAGTCAAAGGCCAAAACATATTCTCCATTTATAGTAGTCATTGGGGATGTGGTCTCAACCAACTCCTTCACCCATCTATGTCATATATCCTTGAATCCCATGTTCTGCAGTGATTGCATCAGAAATAGCCACAAAACTGAATTTTCAGGGTTTGGTCCACTGCCATCCCTAGTTGAGGCCTCTGAGTAACCTGCAGATCACCCCAACGATGCTTTCCAGCTCTCATAGCTTCGTCGGTGTTTTCCTACCCTTTTTTCCTCCACTTTCCATTATGGATTTCGTGGGAAGAAGAAATCTTCATGAAATAGCAAATAGCCAGAATAACATAAAATAATTATGACTGATTTCTAACGAGGTACAAACTTTAATATACGTCGCTAATACTTTGTCAATTTGCAAAAGCTTGAATTCTTAACTCTAGGGCAAGTCACTCATTTGGTGGGGGTGACTTGTGAATGTCACCAAGCTAAAGGAATGTCATAAGTTAGAAACCCATGGGTACAAGTCCCTTGCCTCGAGATGAAAACGGAGTGTAGTCTCTGATGGGCAACGGGGACTTGAGGTTTTTACCCCAATGAGCTTGCTAGTGAGCAAGGTGGTTTTTTCTTGATTATTAAAAAAAAGGAATAAAACACAAATAATGTATGATTGAGTAATGTTGTCTTCTAATGTGGTGTTTTACGAGTTCATATTGTGGATTTCTTTTTTTTTTTTGATAGGCAAGGGTTAGGCAGACCCCCACCAGTTATACATCATATCATTGGGATTTGAACTTGCAACATCCCAACACTAGGTTACCTAACAGCTCCTTTCAAACAACCGGAGCCCCCGTTGGTTAGTGTGGAATTCAATTTATGAAAGCCAAGGTTTTGGCTTCCACCAACATTGTGAAAAAATGAATGGCATGCTTTAATATAACTTATTATATTTTATTAGTAATTTCTTTATCAATCCTTAGGGAGGTTTGACTGCACACACTTATTTAAAAAGGCAGGATAAGCTGAAATATTGCTCTTTCCTTTAACGAAGGATTGTTGGTGTCATGGGCCCATTTCCTTCAATGGGCCAGCGCGGCGCGATAGTCCCTCCTCACCGCCGCAAGCTTACTTGTTAACTCGCTTGCCGGTTGTGGAAGCTTGTAATCAAAGTGCAAGAGAACAAGAGAGAATAAAGGGAGGGAAATTGCAATCACAAGAAGCAATCACAACGAGGGTGAACAAAATAAAGCTCAACGCATTTACTTCATTCACAATTTTGCCCGCAGACAATTATAGTTCAAGTATACGGGCTGCCCCTTTGGGGTATTGATTCACCTGAACCGGACAACTTATATCAGACTCAACATAAGCAAATAAGACTCTAAGTGCAACTGTTCAATGTAAGTCGCAAGGGAACATGCTCCCCCCTTCAAATCATGTGTCGTCCTCGGCGCCATTTGTTTCGTGGTAAGCCCTGACTTCAGTCGGGTAGCGGCTGTTCATTCAGAATGCAGGCTTCTACGTTGGTTCCGTTGTTTCCTCCCACTGCACCAAGTATTTCTTCGCTTTATCCAAGTAGTTGACCTTATGGCAAAGGATCTGCCTGAGGTGCTTTTCGGCCCGTTGTGTTGTTGGGGCCCTCTGTATAATAGAAGCGCGCTATGACACACTGCATTCTTGGTCTCCATCATGTGGATGGAACTGCTTGAGGTTACACATGTGGAACACCGGGTGCATTTTGAAGTCTGAGGGCAACTCCAGCTTGTATGTCAGCTTGTTCACCTTCTTTGTGATGGTGAATGGTCCTTCATACATTCTAAGCAGTCCGCGGTGCCACCCACGGAAAATGCCTCTGCGACCAGGATATAGCTTCACCAACACTTGGTCCTCAACTTGGAACCCTGCGGGCCGACGATGCTTATCCGCCCACTTCTTCATTCTCTTTGCCGCCTTGTATAAGAATGCCTTCGTCAACTCATTCGGCTCGTACCAGTCGCGAACAAACTGATAGTCAAAAGATGACATTTCCTTTTCTTGTGTGGAAAGAGTGTGCGAGGTCAGTGGTTGTTGCCCTGTGGCTATCTCAAACAGGTTGTGGCCTGAAGACTCACTCTTCTGTAAATTATAACAAAAATGTGCCACGTCAAGGAGCTTCACTCAATTTTTTTGATTGACACTAATAAAGTGCCTAAGGTACTGTTCAAGTAACCCGTTGATGCACTATGTCTGCCCATCTGTCTACAAATGGAAGCATGTTGAAAACAGCAAATCAAAACCAAGCAGCCGAAATACTTCAAGCCAAAACTTGCCCGTGAAGCGAGCATCACGATCACTCACAATGCACTTTGGTATGCCTCAGTGCTTCACCACATGCTTTACGAACAACTCTGCAGTCTTCTCTATAGGGCACTCCTTCGAAGCTGGGATGAAGGTGGCATACTTTGAAAAATGATCCACTACAACTAGGATGGAACTGAGGCCCTCTACCTTTGGCACACTAACAATAAAGTCCATGGAGATGCTATCCCAAGGACGTTCTGAAATTGGTAGAGGCTCAAAGAGACCCGCAACCTTCTGGTTTGTTCCCTTATCTTGTTGACAGATGAGGCATGTTCGCACATACCCCTCCACATTGTCTCTCATCTACGACCAATAGTAACCACGCTCAAAGAGTGCTAAGGTCCACTTCTGACCAGGATGGTCGGCCCATAATGTATCATGGTACTCCTTAAGCAATTCTCGGCGGAGGCTTCTCCACTGCGGCACGAAGATGCGTCCCCCTTTTATCACGAGGAGGTCATTCTATAGCCAAAATTGTCGAGTCTTCCCTGCTTGCGCAAGAGAAACAAGGTGTTGTGCTGTCGGATCCTGCTGCATACCCTTGCGGATGCGGCTCAACAATGCACTCTCCAAATGCACTTCAGAAGACTCTGCATGTGTAGCTGCCAATTCAGCCTTGCAACTCAAGGCATCCACCACAACGTTGGTCTTTCCAACCTTGTGCTCTAGGGCAAAGTCGAACTCAGCCAAAAACATCTGCCACCGAGCTTGTTCTTTTGTGTCTGAAAATAGCTTGTGGCCATATTGTCCATCTTGGCGACGAACTCGGCACCCAAAAGATAGTGCCGCCAAGTCCTGAGGCAATACACGATGGCTGTCATTTTACGCTCATGCACCGTACAACGCCTCTCTGCATCCTTTAGCTTACGACTCTCATATGTAATCAAATGACAATCTTGCATAATAACTCCACCAATGGCAAAGTTTGAGGCATCCGTGTGGACTTTGAAGGGTCTCGAATGATCAGACAGTTGCAACACTGGCTCCCTCACTAAGGCTTTCTTCAAGCCATCAAAAGCATCTTGACACACTCCTGTCCAGAGCTATACCCGATTATTCTTTAGAAAATCGGTGAGGGGCGCAACAATGAGGGAATAGCCTTCGATGAAACATCGATAGTAGTTTGCCAAACCAAGAAATGACAGCAACGCTGGCACTTTGCAAGGCGGAACTCATTCCTAGATGACTCTTATATTTTGCCCATCCATGCACAGCACACCACGCCCCACAACGTGGCCAAGGAAGCTGATCTCCTCCTGCTTGAAGAGACACTTCTCTCGTTTAACATAGAGGTCATTCTCCTTTAGCACTGTTCGCAAGTACCCGACATATTCCTCCATGTTGCTGTTGTAGATCACGATGTCATCCAAGTAGACTACCACGAACTTGTCTAAGTACGAGTAGAAAATCTGATTCATTAGGGTCGTGAACGTAGCCAGAGTATTCATCAACTCGAATGACATTACTAAGAACTCGTAAGCACTATAGCGGGTGACACAAGTTGTCTTCGGCTCATTGCCATCTGCAATCCTCACCTGCCAATAACCCGATCTCAAGTCTAGCTTTGAAAAGACTCAAGCACTGCCCAACTGATCGAACAAGTCTGCTATTAGGGGCAATAGGTACTTATTCTTTACCATGACCTTGTTCAAAGCACGATAATCCACACATAACCGTTTGGAGCCATCATGTTTCATTTGAAAAAAGACCGGGGCACCAAATGGGGCTTTCGATGGATGAACAATACATGCGTCCAACATCTTGTCTATCTGCCTACGCAGCTCCTTCAGCTCAGCTGGCCCCATACGATATGAAACCATTGCGGGAGGCTTCGCTCCCAGGGTCAACTCAATCTTGTGGTCGACCTCACGTCTTGGCGGAAGACATTTCGACAATTCTGGAGGCATCACCCTCCGAAACATCTCCAATAGTGAGGCCAGAGTCGGCGGCACTGCTGCTTCTACCTTCCCTTCTTTTGCGCGCACTGCAACTAAGAATATCTGCTCTCTATGCTTGATACTCTTCTTTAGCTGCGTTACCAATAGCACTGAAGACTTGCCTTTCTGCATAAGGCACTACATTGTGTGGGACAGGTCTGACCCCATGATCGTCAACATGTTAAACTTTGGCAGCATCAGAACATTCTGGCTTTGCAAAAACTTCATACCCAAATTCACCTTGAAATCATCCAGGGGCACCACAGAGAAGTTGGCTTTACCGACCCAACTCCCCACTTGAATAGCCACATCTTTTGCTTCACCAAGGATGGGCTTGGCCTCAGAGTTTACTGTTTTGATGGTCCTCTGCTTTGGCCCAGACTTCAAGCCCAACCGCTCTGCCTCTTTTCGCGAGAAAATGTTGTGTGTGGCCTCGGAGTCTATCATTGCTGAAGTAGACTTTCCATTCATAATGACTTCCAAGTACATAAGTTCCTTACTGACCTGCATTTTTTTAGCCGCACAACTTCTAGCTCCGTTAATCGATCGCATGGCCTCTAGCTTTGGTTGCATCGTCTCAATGTCACTGCATTTAATATCACTGTATTCTTTCTGTGCAGCATTGGCTTGCTCGTCGTCCTTCATGAGGGGCTTTGGACACTGCTTGACGATATGTCTATCGCCACAGAACCAACATGTCATAACCGCACCCTTGTTGTTGTTGTTATGCTTTGTGAAGTTCTGTTTCTTTTCAAATTGATGGTGTGTCGATGCCTCACCTTTATCATCGCGCCACTCGTCCTTCTTACCTCTGTGGTCAGGCTTCTTCCTGGTTTTGGTTGATGGAGTGAAAGGCTTGCCCTGAGTGTCAACTAAGCGCTTGATCTCCACGTATGCATCTTTTAAAATATGGGGGTTGCTCCTTTCCACTTCAGACGGTGCACATAGCTGAAGTCTCACAATGAACTAGTTGAGCTTATCGTCTTCTAGCATGTTAGGTATCTCCAACATAAGCTTCTGGAACGTTCTGACATAGTCTTGCAACGAACCAGAGTGTTTGAGCTCATGAACCATCCGATATGCCTGCCTTTGTGCATTTCTTGGCATGAAATAGTTGCATAATTCCATTTTGAAGTTGTCAAAGGTATCTATCATGCATTGACCCCTCTCCATGTCGCTGCGCTTCCGCCTCCACTAAGCAATAGCATCTCCATCAAGTAAGGCTGTTACGGCCGTAATCCTCAGATCCTCAATGATCACATTCTGGATATCCAAGTAGTCTTTTACTTGGAACAAAAAGTTCTCAATGGCCTTGCTATCATGAGAACCATTGAATTTCGTGGGTCTTGACACATCAATCCTTGATGGCCTCTCACCATTTTCGCTATTTAGGGTCACCGTCCGCTGCAACGTATGGTTCTTCAACTGAAGCTCCCCTACTTCAGTCTGCAAGTCAGCCACTGTAGTCGTCAACGAAGTGAACTGCCCTATTAGTAAGTTTACCTATTCTTGCAGGTTCGCCACCACATCATTCAGTCCACTGAATGATTCACATGCGCGTGAAATCGCTTTCTCATGCGAAGTCACATCTTCTACCAACTTGTTAACAGTTGCAACCAACTCTTCTTGGCCTCGAGGTGAACCCATCTCCTTATCTTCGGCAACTGCCTTGCCTTTAGTGTTGCACAAGTTTTGATAAGGCGCCACAATGTCTTGCTCACAAATCGCAGCCTATCAACGTGTCTATCGACACCGACTTCAGAGTCTCTTCCCCAGCACGAGAACAGGCTCTGATACCACTTGTCATGGGCCTATTTCCTTCAATGGGCCAGCGCGACGCAACGGTCCCTCCTCACTGCCACAAGCCTACTTGTCAGCTCGCTTGCTGATCGCGAAAGCTTGTAATCAGAGTGTAAGAGAGCAAGAGAGAATAGAGGGAGAGAAATTGCAATCACAACAAGGGTGAACAAAAGAAAGCTCAACATATTTACTTTATTCACAATTTTGTCCGCAGGCGATTATAGTTCAAGTATACGGGCTGCCCCTTCGGGGTATTGATTCACTTGAACCAAGCAGCTTACATCAGACTCAACAAAAGCAAAACAGACTCTAAGTGTAACTGTACAATGTAAGACATAAGAGAACAATTGGAGTCTGTCTTTGTTTCGCATCTCCTTATGTAATTCATTGTAGCATTTCAATATTCCTTTTTAGTTCTTAGTAGTTAACCATGGTGTTCAACCTTGCGCACAAGGGCTTCATGCACTTGGATAAGTGGGTCCACGTAAGGTGTTCAAGTTGAAGGGCCTTGGGAGTTCGATGCACGACTCTTGTTGCATGGCCGAAGTAAATAGGAAACTATACCTGATAGGCGAAACGAGACTAATGAAATTTTATATCATGGCCATGGTGAACGTAGCACCTCTCGGCCGCAAGGAGGCATTCTAGCCAGCAAGATGGTTTATATATCTATGTATATAAACCCCGTTGGGTGTGTTCACAACCACTACAACAAAGCAGTAGATTAGCGACGACTACATTCCGTCGCTAATACGTTGCTAATTCGTCGCTAAGAGGCATAGCGACGGATTAGCGACGACGAGGCGACGGTATGCTTACGTCACGAAATTTTCGACGCTAACTGGCGACAGAGTTATTCCGTCGCTAGGTCCGTCGCTAATTGCGACGGACTAACGAGCGCTGTATTCCGTCGCCAATCCGCCCGTACTAAACGGCGACCACGGCTTGGCGACGGATTTACGTCTGTCGCTAGTCCGTCGCTAGATTTATATGAATAGCGACGGATGGTTTCGTCACTAATCCATCGCAAACACGAAAAAAAATTAAAAAAAATTTATTTGAAAATTAAATACCGAAAACGGTGCAATTTATATTTCCTGTACAATTTATATTTCCTGTAAATAAAAAACAAACCACACAAAAAATTCCATATAAAAAGAATCTACGACAATTAATCGTTCCACCTTAAAATTAACAAGTTTAATTATTTACAATTCAACAATTACAATTAGGAAACATAAAAAAATAGAACTTCTTCAACACAGTTCTCTAATCATCGCCAAGATTTTGTGCGTCTTCTTGTTCATTGTCTTCATCTGTCCCTTCAGCTCCGCTACGCTGATTATCGCTATCAGCCTACACAGGAAAACAACAGTCAGTATTGATAAACAAAATATAATGAAATAAATTATACATTATATGTAATTCTATCATGTGCTCACGTGTGTTCTAAGGCAATAAAAAAACTCTATATGCGATTCTATCATGCTCATATGTGCTCTAAGGCAGGCAAAAAGTTATATATGTGATTCTATCATGCTCATATGTATGCTAAGGCAATCAAAAAATTGAATATGTGATTATAGCATGTTCATATGTGTTCTAAGGCAGCTAGAAAAACTCTATATGTGATTCTACCATGCTCAGATGTGCTTTAAGGCAAGCAAAAAACTATATATGTGATTCAATCATGCTCGTATGTGTGCTAAGGCAGTCAAAAAATTGAATATGTGATTATAGCATGCTCATATGTGCTCTAAGGCAGGCAAAGGAAAAAAAATTATATGTGATTCTATCATAAATGATACATGTTCTAAGGCAGTAAAAAAACTCTATATGTGATTTGTGCATGCTCATATGTGTTTTAAGGTAGTCAAAAAACTGAATATGTGATTATAACATACTCATATGTGTTCTTAGGCAGTCAAAAAACTGAATATGTGATTATAGCATGCTCATATGTGCTCTAAGACAGGCAAAAAAACTTTATATGTGATTATAGCATGCTCATATGTGCTCTAAGGCAATAAAAAAACTCTATATGTTATTATAGCATGCTCATATGTGCTCTAAGGAAATAAAAAAACTCTATATGTGATTCTATCATGCTCATATGTGTGCTAAGGTAGTCAAAAAACTGAATATGTGATTATAACATGCTCATGTGTTCTTAGGCAGTCAAAAAACTGAATATGTGATTATAGCATGCTCATATGTGTTCTAATGCAGTAAAAAAAACTTTATATGTGATTCTATCATGCTCATATGTGTTCTTAGGCAGTCAAAAAACTGAATATGTGATTATAGCATGCTCATATGTGCTCTAAGGCAGGCAAAAAAATTTATATGTGATTATAGCATGCTCATATGTGCTCTAAGGCAATAAAAAAACTCTATATGTTATTATAGCATGCTCATATGTGCTCTAAGGCAGGCAAAAAACTTTATATGTGATTCTATCATGCTCATATGTACTCTAAGGCAGGCAAAAAGTTATATATGTGATTCGAGTATGCTCATATGTGTTCTAAGGCAGGCAAAAAAACTTTATATGTGATTATAGCATGCTCATATGTGCTCTAAGGCAATAAAAAAACTCTATATGTTATTATAGCATGCTCATATGTGCTCTAAGACAATAAAAAAACTTTATATGTGATTATAGCATGCTCATATGTGCTCTAAGGTAATAAAAAAACTTTATATGTGATTATAGCATGCTCATATGTGCTCTAAGGCAATAAAAAAACTCTATATGTTATTATAGCATGCTCATATGTGCTCTAAGGCAGGCAAAAAACTCTATATGTGATTCTATTATGCTCATATGTGCTCTAAGGCAGGCAAAAAGTTATATATGTGATTCAATTATGCTCATATGTGTTCTAAGGCAGGCCAAAAACTTTATATGTGATTATAGCATGCTCATATGTGCTCTAAGGCAATAAAAAAACTCTATATGTTATTATAACATGCTCATATGTGCTCTAAGGCAATAAAAAAACTCTATATGTTATTATAGCATGCTCATATGTGCTCTAAGGCAATAAAAAAGCTCTATATGTAATTCTATCATGCTCATATGTGTGCTAAGGCAGTCAAAAAACTGAATATGTGATTATAACATGCTCATATGTGTTCTTAGGCAGTCAAAAAACTGAATATGTGATTATAGCATGCTCATATGTGCTCTAAGGCAGTCAAAAAAACTTTATATGTAATTCTATCATGCTCATATGTGTTCTTAGGCAGTCGAAAAACTAAATATGTGATTATAGCATGCTCATATGTGCTCTAAGGCAGGCAAAAAGTTATATATGTGATTCGATAATGCTCATTTGTGTTCTAAGGGAGACAAAAAACTAAATATGTGATTATACCTGAGAGGGACCTGGAATCGAAGATCTCCTTTCCAGAACAGCGGCCTTGATCTCATTTCGGAGAAAGGGGGCGACGGTGTCATGGAAGTAGTTATTCAGTGATTCCGTAACGATCTGGCATACATCATCACCGGAAAGAATAGTCTGCTGCTTGGAGCTTATGTCGGCGCAAGAAGTCGGTGAGCTGTAACTGGAACAAGCAATAACTGGTGAAGTGTTCATATTACTCTCAAACCCAAACACACGACCTTTTTTGGGTTCACCTGCTGCAGTCACCCATGCTGTAGGATCAAATGATGGATGTTGAGTAGCGTCATCGCCATATTGCTCTACCATCTGTTGCTCATATACCTCCTACAAAATAATGTTTAAAGTATTCATTAATAATTAATGATAACATTATGATAACTTGCATATATATTGCAATGATTATTAATAGAATAAATACATACCGTTGTTGTTCTCGCCTTCTCTGATACAAAGACTCCCGTGGTCTTCCGTTTATGTGTTTCAACAAACACATCCTTATATGATACACTGTCTCCTTTTTCTGCTTCCTGCGAAGTTAAATGACAAGAGATTTAGTACAAAAGTTTGCAATAATACTTATAAAATTAATATTATATATTGATGAGTTACCATTTTCTTCAGGTGACTCCCAATGTCTTAGATCCACCTATGTGTAGATGGGCTTCGGGCATCTTCGATCGATTTTGTGCAGCCTTCGCAGAGCGATTTCTAAATGCATCTCCCGCCCACTTATCGCACATTTCATCCTAGTAATCTCTCCTGATAGTAATAGGGTCATGGCCCTTCCACAGTAATGGATCATCTACTACGCCAGATGCTTTTTTTGCTGCAGTCTTCATAGTGTGCAACATGTCTGCAAATCGATTGACAACCACCTTCTGCCACACCTTCCTTGCATCATTTTCTTCCACCGTAGTTGCGAAGCGATTCGAAGCCTATAAATATTTTCAGAAAGTTAGTAGACATTACTTAAATAAATTAAATATGAAACACATTAACTATGAGGAACAACTGTATACCATGAATGAGGACCACAATCTGTCTAACACCTCCTTTGGGTACTCTTTCCATTGAGCAACCGGTCCTGGTAGATGTTGAAGAAGTGAATTCCTAATCTCCCGTACTACTTCTTGTTGCTCAAACCTCGTGCTGCACATGAATTGTTACACAGTAAATATCAATATAAAATATTTATAAGATATGCAATAATTGAAAACAAAATACTTACGGTCGATTATCGATATACACTATTCGAATGAGTCTTCTTGTGCCAGTCTGAGAAGACTCTGTTTTCTGTGTTGGCTGTTGACTTGTGTGATCAACTGGTGTAGGTGGGTCGTGTACAGGCGCAACATCATCTGTAAAAAAATACATTAGAAATTCTTAAAATGCGCATTTGAACTAATCAAGCATCCAATTAGTTATATGATATACCTATCACAGGAGCCCGTGAAGATGAAGGCTGAGCCTGGCTACTACTGGATGAACGACCACTATAACCTCCACGAACCATATTCTAACAAATAACATATGTCATATAATACATTCAAATAATTCACATAAAGTATTACAATGCATTCAAGTCATTCACATCAAGCATTGCAATGCATTCAAATAATTCGCATCAAGTATTACAATGCATTCAAGTCATTCACATCAAGCATTGTAATACATTCAAACAATTCGCATTAAGTATTACAATGCATTCAAATAATTCAAATCATTCACATTAAGTATTGAAATAATTCAAATCTTTCGTTGCATAAATTATAATACATTCAAATAATTTAAATCATTCACATTAAGTATTGCAATGCATTCGAATCATTCGTATCAAGTATTACAATACATTCAAATAATTCAAATCATTCACATCAAGTATTGCAATGCATTCGAATCATTCGTATCAAGTATTATAATACATTCAAATAAAATTTTTAATCATTCACACCAAGTATTGCAATACAACTCACATCAAGTACTGCAATGCATTTAAATAGAGGTTTGTAGTATAAGATTTTGCTCACTAGCTTGAGAATTCTTCCTCGTCACTAGTTTGACTTTCTTCTTCTTCTTCTTCTTCATTGTTTGCCCATCCACTTGGTACATCATTTGGATCACATTCCTGTATGAATGTTTCATCGACCAATAGAGATATGACATGCATATCATGCGCAACATCGTGACCATAAGCGAAGTCATAGATATCATCTGATTGATAGTAATCGCTGTCGTCAGCTAACTCATCTTCCTGTAACTGATCATACTCGGGGTATAGTTTAGACTTCACCTTGCAAACTGCCCACCATTCATTTCTATCTGACTTTTTTATACTCGGATATGAAGTATAATAAACTTGTTGAGCTTGCGAGGCTAATATGAATGGTTCATATGTTCCAAATCTGGATTTATGATTCACCTCCACAATGCCTGAAGCTTTGTCGAGTCTTGTTGCAGTTGGATCAAACCAATGATACTTAAATAAAGTAACCCTGTTATTCATGCCTAAGTAAGTCAACTTCACTATTTCCTTTATAACACCGTAGTAATCATGTTCATTTTCTCCGTAGTTGCTACCCTTGACACACACGCCACTATTTATCGTTGATTTGTTTATACCGTAATCTTTTGTATGGAATCGATAACCATTTACGATATACCCATTGTAGCATTGCACAACTTTGGTCGGACCATTTTCTAAATCACATATTCCTTGATCTTTAACATCACCATGGCGAACCTACGCACAGACATAAACAATGATTGTGATCACGATCAATTAAGTAACTTAGTGTTGTTTATAAGTACAAAATTTATGTTAGCTTCTTTACCAACTATTTCAACCACTCCACAAACTTAGTTTCACTTTCTTTTTGTACTTCTGCATCAGTGAGATGTGAAACATCGCTTTGCAACTCCAGATCAAATCGTCTGCAAACCACAAATACTTATATTACCGAGCCATGTATCCACATATAGAACATAAAAGGATTTATAATTGAGTTGCATATACATATACTTACTCGATGTATGGGTCGATCGCTGAGCAATTAAAAAGAATATAGATGTGTGCTGCATCTCGCTCTCGATCTGTCAGTAGCCTTGATCGGCAACTACCAAATGCATACCCAAGTGGTTGAAATATCGACAGCTTGTTAGCTACAGTTACTTGTTCTCTATCATCGTTACGGGGCGGGCATGTGTAACGTGTTGGAATATGAGGTTCGAAGTACATAGATAAGAAATTTGAAATTTCTTCTAAAGTGTACGCCTCACAAATAGAGCCTTCTACTCTTGCTTTATTACGAACCTTTTTTTTTAGGTCGAACATGCATCTAACAAGAATATACATTTCAAATTTTAAATATCTGACATTAAAGAGACAAATATAAAAAAACATATACCTTTTAAATGGGTACATCCATCGATATTTCACAGGGCCACCAACCCTTAGTTCATATGGCAGATGTATGATCAAATGTTCCATAACATCGAAAAATGTTGGCGGAAATATCTTTTCTAGCAGACAAACAGTGGTGATGACAGAGTCCTCAAGATTCTTTACATCTGATACTACGACCTCCGATGCGCATAATGTTCTGAAAAATCCACTCAACTCAAACAATACCCCCCATATAGGTTTGTCTAACATATCATGGAATGCTAGGGGTATCAATCGTTGCATAAAGATATGATTATCATGGCTCTTCAACCCATATAACTGTCCATCGTTAATCTTCACAGCCCGAGCAATGTTAGAGACATATCCATCTGGAAATCTCAGTTGTCTCAACCATTGACATATATGTTTAATTTGATCAGGTCCGAGCACATACTTTGCCTTTGGTTTCAGTACTTTGCCATTATACTCTTTGAGTTCCAATTCTGGTCTTTTACATATTAATTTTAAATCCATACGGGCCTTCGGATTATCCTTCGTTTTCCCTTTAATATTCATTACTGTATTGAACACATTATCAAACACATTTTTCTCTACATGCATCACATCCAAATTATGTTGTATCAATAGGCTCGGCCAATGCGGTAGTTCCCAAAAAATAGATTTCTTCGTCCAATTGTGATCCTTCCCAAATCCACAGAAGGGTGTAGGACTGCGGGCATCTGTTAATACATCTGGAAAGTATCACAATCTTCTTAGAATCTCTATGCCAGACAATCTTGAGGATGGACCTTCTGTTTCAGTTGTGCCTGCTTTAAACGCATTCTTTTGTCGTCGGAATGGATGATCGTTGGGTAGAAATCGACGATGGCACTCAAACCAGCAAGGCTTCTTTCCATGCCTCAATCTAAAAGCTTTGGAATCCTCCATGCAGTACGGACAAGCCAACCTCTCATGTGTGCTCCAACCAGATAGTATACCATATGCACGGAAGTCACTGATTGTCCATAGAACAACGGCCTTCATGTTGAAATTTTATTTTTTGTGGGCATCATACGTGGTAACACCGTCATCCCACAATACTTTTAGTTCATCAATCAATGGTCTTAAATATACATCAAGATTTTGGCCAGGTGAGGTCGGACCAGGGATCAACAGAGACAAGAAAAAATTTGGTTGTTTCATACACAAGCTTAGTGGAAGGTTGTATGGAGTTACAAATACTGGCCAGCATGAGTATGGAGTTGATCTACCTCCAAATGGATTAAATCCATTTGTACATAGACCGAGTCTAACATTTCACACTTCCATTGCGAAGTTCTGATGAGTACGATCAAAGTTCATCCAAGCTTCAACGTCAACAGGATGCGTGATCTTGTTTTCATCGTGTCGAACTTTATTTGCATGCCATCTCATGTGTTTAGCTGTCCTTGAAGACATATACAATCACTGCAATCTAGGAGTGATAGGAAAGTAGCAGAGCGACTTATATGAAACTTTCTTTGATCTCGTGCTACCATTGCCTCTTGTCTTTGGCTTGAACCGAGGATGCCCACATGACGGGCATGATATGTTATTTTCCTGCTCCTTGAAATACAACATGCAGTGATTCGGACAAGCATCAATCGTTTTGTAACCCATACCTAGAGCGTTGACCATAACTTTCGCACGATAGAAATTTTGTGACAATTTCTCATCTTTGGGCAACATACTCTTCACAATCATGCACAAACGGTCAAAACATGATTGACTCAAATTATACCCGGACTTCAAATTCATTAGTTGAAGAACTGCAGACAAGATAGTGTGACTCTCACAACCGTTCCAAAGTGGCTCATCAGCATCTCTAAGTAAATCATAAAATCTACTAGCTGCATCGTTTGGTGATTCTTCATCTACGACAGTTCTTACATCACTAGAACTCATAGCAGAACCCAGTTCTGTTCCTGCGACATCAAATATCAAATCCGTATATGGATTATCGTGCACCACATTCACCCGTGCATCAAAATCGTTTCTAAATTAAAAGAGAACAATCAGAATGCTACGATGAAAAACATATCAAATTTATCATGCAATATATGATGTTATACAATAACAAGAATTTTGATGCATGCATTGATAACTTAATATTTTCATGTGCAAACTATTAATGACACGATACAATAATTTGAAACATGCTTTCATTATACAATTTCACATGGAAGTCATAATCAAATTGAAAGTTACATGCAAGCATGGACACAATTACATCAAACATTGCAATACATTGTAATCATTCATATCAAACAAATGGCAAACATGTACCTGCAGCAAACACACTTCAATATCTCACTAACTACTACCATGCCTAGCATGGACTCCGTACTCAAAAAATAAGAACACTTCAATATTCATACATTAAATTCATGCTCAGCATGATCTCCGAACTCCAACGAAGCAACCCTAAATATCAACAACTAAGTGAGTGTGTGAACAATAAAGTGTTACATCTAATAAATTAAATAGCATGTGATACGCTTGCATCACTTACTCACCACGGGTATTTACCCGATTTGCATTATTTTTGACACTTACTTACCACAGGTGGCTGAGCACAAGCTGGTTCCGTTGAAAAATCTGCACAAAAAAACACTGTTTTAAAATGAAGTCACCACGAAAAAAAAAACTATTCTGGCAAGGGGTCGACTCCCCTGCTGTTCCGGCAGGGGGTCGACCCCCTTACAGAACATAGGGGGTTAACCCCCTTACGAAACGTAGGGAGTTAACTGACCCCCTGTTCTGGCAGGGGGTCAACCCCCAGCCTTTCCGCCAGTGAGACGACCCCCTGCCTGGAAAAAAAAGAGGCAGGGGGTCAGCCCCCAGCCGAAAAAAAGGGGCAGGGGGCGACCCCCTGCCGGAAAAAAAAAAAACAGGCAGGGGTAGCCCCACATGCCGAAAGAAAAAAATAAACGGCAAAAAAAAGGGGCAGGGGGGCGACCCTCTGCCAGAATAAAACAACGAGGCAAGGGGGTCGCCCCCTTGCCGGAAAACAAAAAATGCGACAGGGGGGCACCCCCCTTGCCGAAAAATAAAAAATGCGGCAGGGGGGTCGCCCCTTTTCCTGAAAACACAACACGCGGCAGGGGGTCGCCCTCTCTGCCAGAAAACAGAACACGCGACAGGGGGTTGCCTCCTGTCAGAAAATACTAACGAGGCAGGGGGGCCGACCCCCTGCCGAAAAACAAAAAATGCGGCAGAGGGGTCGCCCCCCTGCCGGAAAACACAACACGCGACAGGGGGTCGGCCCCCCTGCCGAAAAATACTAACAAGGCAGGGGGGCCGACCCCCTGCCGGAAAAACTAAAAGGGGCATCCGCCCCTTTTATCAGAAAAAAAATATGTATTTTATCGGAAAAACCTGGGAGACGCCGGTCGGGGGGCGGCGGACCGGACGCAACGGGCAGGGCGGCAGGCCGGGGAGCAACGGGCGGCGAGCGGTGGGGGCCGGGGAGACGCCGACGGGTGAGATATGGGGGACAGAAGGGAGAGGGCGGCCGACGGGAACAACGGAACATCAGAACAGAAAAGAGAAAGAGGGCTCTGATTAGGGATTTACGCGGCATTTAGCGACGGATTTAATGACGGCCTAAATCCGTCGCAAAGCTGTCGTAAATTAATATAACTACGTAACGACGAAACTATTCTGTCGCTAAATCCGTTGCTCAATAGCGATGGCACACTTTCCCTCGCCAAATCCGTCGCTAAAATACGCGGTTATTACGACCAAACATTCTGTCGCTAAGCCGTCGTTAATATCGTAAATATTACGGTTCTTAGCGACGGAAGCTATTCCGTCGATATTTTCGTAAATATTACGGTTCTTAGCGACGGATTTGTTTCTCTCGTTAATCCGTCGCTAATTAGCAACGGAAACATTCCGTCGCTAATATCCGTCTCTAATCCCCTATTTTCTTGTAGTGAACTTTTAGAGGTGGGCCACGTAAGGCAGGGTGGTCATGGGGCCCACTTGCGGTTTTTCCTTGCTTCAGCAAGGGTTTCTTGTAATCAAATATATATATATATATATAGTCACTAGAATATGAGAACTAATGCGTGAACCATGATTTTCATGATTTTTTTGTTTTTCTCTTGAATTTAACTATGGATGAGAGCTACATGCTTGGTTTTATAAGAACTCACTCTTGAATCATCCAATTTTGATGCATAAATGGGATTCTTTTTAAGGCTTTAAAATCAATCCTTCGTAATCTTTATAAATATTCAAGCATTTAAAAATTACATTTTTTTCATAAAAAGTACACGATCCAATGGTTGATTCCTAGCAAATTCACCATGCTAAGCACATCCACATGGTTAGATTTGCAAAAAAAGTGTTGAACATACCCATACTTCTAGTGCTTATATTCTTGTTCTCATATTTCAATTCTCATATTCTAGTTACTATATATATATATATATAGATAGAGAGAGAGAGAGAGAGAGAGAGAGAGAGAGAGAGAGAGAGAGAGGGGGGGGTTAAGTGCTTAATAAAATATGATTAATGGGCTTTTCATGTTCTTATTGTTTTATTTTTAAATTCTGACCGTACAAATGTAATCTATGTACTTCATTTTATAGGGATCAACTCTTGAAGTGTTCGATTTTGACACATGGGTGGCTTTTTATAGCGTTCAAAAGAACAATGGTATACAATCTTTGTAAATTTTCAAGGCTCCAAATATCATTTTTTTCATCTAAAACACATAATCCAGTTATGATTCCTCATAAATCAACCATGCCCAACATATTTATAGGGTTGGAATTGCGGAAAAAATATCGGAAGAGCAGAAAAACCCATTAAGCACACATTTCATTAAGCACCTATCCAACTCTCTCTCTCTCTCTCTATATATATATATATATATATATATATATACATATATATATATATAGAGAGAGAGAGAGCCAAAAAGCGATCAACATTACTTAAAAGTGAAACTCAACAAAGCGTTGAGTCCCACAAGCACAAATACAACAACACTACATGAAAACACCATTTACACAAAAACAGAAAAACCCGAACACAAAACAGAAAACTCATCAAGGACCACAGACATCTAGATGAGGATCGGTTGTAGGCAGAGGCAGGTCTTTGAGATATATGCATAAGATAGCATACACATCAGCCAAGACCCTATGAGTCAAACAGTTAAGGTTGAACGGGACATCCTGAAAAGTAGCATCGTTTCTGGCCATCCATATGAACCACCACACTGTAAATAACCAGACTCTCCAAATAGTCATCCACTTCTTTTTGCGTCTAATTATAGCAGAGCCGAGGATAAGATCTAACGCAAAGCAGCCCTCCCGCACAACAACTGATGGAGCCCTCTAAGTTTTAGAAAACAATTTTCGAAACACTTCACACGACCAAAAAATATGTTGTGTGGTTTCTTCAGCCTGCCGACAAAGCACACACCAACTGGGAAACTGAAACCCCATCCTCTTGATATTGTTATGGGTTTGTATCCGGTCATGAAGAATCAACCAAGCCAATACCTTGGTCCTCAGAGGTGGTCTCTTCGCCCATAAAGCATGTTTGGGGATCCAACTCGGACCTATAGGTAAAAGAGAACGGTAGACCTTGTGGACTTGGAAAACTCCTGCAATTGAGATTGCCCATTGAAGCCAAGATCTGTCTACCCCAACGTCCAAATCTCTGTCAAGAAACAAACACAATGCCCTAAACCACATTTTCCTCAAATGCGATGTGTATGGTCCACGAGCCCCCCGATGAACAGCAAGTGAATCGATTAGACCATATTTCAGCCGGAGGAAGTTCGCACATGCATCCTGTGAATTATGAGCCAACCAACAATGCTTCACAGCCAATGCCACACTCCTTTTATGCAAAGCAAAAATTCCTAAGCCAGCCATAGTCTTTGGCATAACGATGGAGTCCCATCCCACCAAGTGCCTCTTATAAGATCCATTTACACCTCGCCACAAAAAATTTGACAAGACGCGCTTAAGTTGTTGTTCAACGTTGACTGGCATGACACAAACCGACATAAAATTTTTTGGAATCGTTGAAAAAATATGCCTGATCAAAGTAATTCTGCCTGCAAGAGACAAATATCTGGCATGCCAAGATTGGAGCTTAAGACCGACCTTGTCAACAACCGGTGCCCATGATGTTTTAGAGGTTTCCTTGACTTGTAAGGGTAGCCCCAAGTACTTAATCGACAATGGCCCTAAAGCACAACTGAAAAATTTTTCCGCTTCATTTTGACTGGTCGGATCGCCATTTAGAAGCGTGACCGAACACTTATTTTCATTGAGCCTCAGCCCGGACAAAGCTGCGAAAAACATGAGAATAAGCCTTACGCAGAGCATTTGTTGCACCGAAGCCCTTCCAAAGACTAGTATATCGTCTGTATATTGTATAATATGCTCAGAAAAACCTTGGATATCCACCGACTGTACGAAGCCCCTTGTATGCGTGCATCTAAGAACCACTGCAAGTCCTGCCACTGTATTAAACAAAAGCGGAGATAACGGACATTCCTATCGTAGGCCGCACCACAATGAAAACTGCTCACCCTTTATCCCGTTAATGGACACCATGGCTTGTGCATTGGTAAGGAGCTCAGACACCCATCTGGAAAAACGGCTGCCGAATCCCATGTGATTCACCACTTGCAAAAGAAAAGGCCAGTACACAGAATCATATGCTTTATTAAAATCAAGCTTCAACACGAAGTAAGGAGTACGACTCGCGTGCATGGAATGAATGACCTCTGAAGCCGATATATATGCTTGTTGAACTCTCCTATTTGGAATAAAAGCAAACTGAAAATCAGAAAAAAGATTAGATGTCACCAATTTTAGTCTTGATGTTAAGACCTTTGTGACTATACGATACAAGGCTCCCATTATGAAAATGGGACGAAAGTGCAAAATATCCATGGCGATGCTTTCTTTTGAAATAAGAGAGATTAATCCGACATGACACTGCCTAGGCAGTCTAGAGTTACGATGAAACTCATCAAACACTGTGCACAAATCACTCTTCACTACTCACCAGAAAACTTTGAAAAAATCTACAGGGAAACCATCTACTCCTGGTGCCTTCCAACCTGACAAATCTTTAATTGAGTTCATTCTTTCTGCTTTTGAAAATCTACGTTGCAAGGTTAAGACTTGATCTGGTTGAAGAGAAGGAAATACCTCATGCCCAATATTACCTCCCGTATTTAGCGAAATAGAATAAATCTTCTCGAAATAGTTAGAGATTGCCGGCACAAGATTTTGCCCTTCCCATAACACCCCGTCAATTGTGATCGATTGAAGGATACTATAATGGTGACATAAGGTACAAACAACTCATTTTTTCAATTTTTTGATTGTTTGTTATGAAACTAATATTACAGTTGTGATCTACATGTTTTACTTAGTGGGAATCAACTGTTGAATTGTCCGATTATGACATATAGATTGGTTTTTATAAGGCTTTAAAAATTGCAAAATGTGTGATACTTTCTTAGGTTATAAAATCACATTTTGTCATAAAAAAAACATGATCCAAGAGCTAGTTACAACTATTTTTTACATGATGAATCCATCCATGAGGTTAGATTGGATCAAAACAACTTGTTGCGTTTGTACGTAATGGCAACGACGCCATTAACAATATGTCAAACCAGCCCACTAAAAAATATGCCAAACCTACCCTCTAAACCTTGTCCACCTGTGATCAAATGAACCACTTCATGTGGGTCTGTCGATTGATTGGACGAGCATCTGGAGGTTCTGGGCAAACAGTATGGTAGGGATGCTGACAATAGTTGGTGCGTCACCATAAGTTTCTGGATGACACAGAAAACGGTGACAAAGTCAACTAAAAAACCAGATCTCGGTAACTTTTCAGGGCTCGAGTACGATAAAATGTGTCGCATGGTGAAGTATCTTTGATCGTCGATCCAGCACCACCGTTAGAAAGATCTTGATGTATAGTATGCCTAAAGTACTTGGCTCACTCAGATTCTGCTCGAGTTGGCTGAAATCTTCACTAAAACTTGCAACTGCACCACTAGTGGGTTGTTTGACATGCTTTTTAGTGGGCAGGTTTTCATTCCTCTCTCTGTATATATTTCAACAATAATATTAGTCAGCTCAAATATATAATTAGGTTTTATAATAGTTGATATAAACCGATTGGTTGTTTTAAGAATATGCCAATATTCTGATACCTGCAATGCAATAAATAGTAAGCACCACTGTACGAGCTCTGCATGGTTCGCTTGGAAAACTGGTCAGCTCATGGGGATGGAAAAATATTCTCAAAATCATGTGTATGTTAGAGAATGGTGCTTGGTGTGTTACATGCAAAGGTGACAAGGCGGAGTTTTGGATGGGCCCTTGGGGCTTGTTTGATGGCTTGTCAAAGATTGTATGAAATGAACAAACCACTCATTTTGTTGAATCTGTAACAATTGTACCAAGTAAAACGATTGTTTTATGATGTATGCGAACAACATAAACACACATGGATAATGGGTCAGATAGCTTTATTTTGGATTGCACGAATCGATCCAGTCTGATCATATGAGTGTTTTTGACATGTTTATTATGGATTTTAGCCTCGGATATGGATCTCATATTGTATTTAAAAACTTAAAAATGTTTGCAATTTGAGTCATTTGAGAAAAAATAAGAAATGATATTTTTTTATATATAAATGATTTAATCAATATCATATCACATCTAATTATAAAAGTTTATCATAAAAATACCAAACCCTGAAAGAAAATTAACTATAAAAAATCAAATTATCAAATCCTATTAAATCATACATGCTTAAAATGCATTAATATAAATCATAAATAAACAAAAAACCCTAAACTATAAGAAAACCCATAAAATTAAATAAAAACCCCCTAATTCAAACCCTAACCAAAGAAAATAAAAAAAAATCCCTAATCAAATACAAGAAAAACCTTAATCAAATTAACTAATGTTAAAATACAAAAAAATAAATTATAAATAAACCAAAAACCCTAAATATAGGAAAAAATATAAAATTAAATAAAAAACCACAATTCAAAACCTAACCAAAGAAAATAAAATAAATTATAAATAAACAAAAAAATACCCTAAACTATAAGAAAAAACTATAAAATTAAAAGAACCCTTAATTCAAACCCTAACCAAAGAAAATAAAAAAAAACTCTAATCAAATACAAGAAAAGCCCTAATCAAATTAACTATAAAAAGCTTAGAAAAATTGGTTTAAAGCTCTAATCATAAAAAACAAAGAAAACACTAATCAAATCAAAGAAAACTCTAATCAAATTAATTATAAAAGCCCTAATTTAAAATATTTGATTCAAAAACCTAATCAATGAAAAAAAAAACTAAATAATAGAAATCAATACAAAGAAGAAGAACAAAGAAGAATGAAAAGAAGAAGAGAAGAGAGAGAGGGAAGACAAAAAAAAGGGAAGAAAGAAGAAAATAGGGGGGGGGGGGGAGAAGAGAGAAAACCATTTGTGGTCTCTGGTGGCATGGCCAGTCGCTGGTGGCCTCACCCGACCTGCACAAAGGTGAGAGAGAGAGCGAGGGTCGGGGATACATGCCCTCCCCCATGTTTTTTTTTCAACACCACCCCCACATCTTGTTATCACCATAATGGGGGGTAGAGCAAAATTTATGCCCAAAACAGAATGTGGAGGATGCGTTCCTCGCATCCATCATGTTCCTCACATCCGTCGTGGCCAAGATTTGCTGGTAGCAATGACCTACGACCGAGGTGTCCCATGAAACATGTGAGACATGTCATCAAACATACCCTTGGGGTAAAGATTTTCCACTCGTGAAGTTGGTCCAAGAAGAGTTCATCATTCCTATGATGAGGAAACTTCAGAGAGTGTCTATTGGTGAAAGAATAAGCCAAGATTTCAATGACATGTGTACTCATCCTTTGCTATTGTGAAAGAGTGTGATCACCACTTTGGTTAATTCAATTGTTGATTTAGTGAATGATCATTTTAAACAAAGAGGTAGAAGTGATATTACATAACACTCAATGAAAATTTTGTCTATAAAAGAAGCATGGGAGGTATATCGACAAAAGGGCAGAGATTTTTTATTGCATAGTCTTGTCTAGCATGGGAAAGATATTTTAAGAGCTTCCCTCATCTTGTGGTTTGCAATTGAGAAACATTTTCCCACTACTAATAGACTCAAGAGGATGAGGATGTTAAGGAAATTGATCCAAAGGGATCACATTTTCAATGTAAAGAATAACTGGTTTTCAAAGGACTAGAAAAAAGATAAGAGTCCATCAAAGTTAACATTTTAATGAACTTAGATTTTGGACCTTATTAAGAAACTCCTAACAACTTCTTCATGTATAAATATATGTATCAACTTCTTGAATCAATAAGAAAAGAGAAGAGAGACGCGAGAGTTTGGGAGCCATGGACGTAGGTTTCTCAAGGAACCAAACCACGTTAAATTTGTGTCTCGTGTGTGTCATGATTCTATTATGGTATCATAGCATGGCCTGATCAACTTTAGAGAGGTGAATAAGGGTCGGTTGACAATCCAAGCCTTTAGTACTATTGGTGTATGAGTGTCATTGGATCAATGACACAACAAATCGGGTCATCTCAATTTCAGAGTTTTGCAATTATTATAATTTGACAATTTGCTTCATTTATCTGGTGGCAATCATTTTAATAAGGTGTGAACATTGTCTTATTGGTCAGTCACATAGATTGCATTTTGACTTATTTGAGACTCTTATTTTTAGGCCTTTTGAAATTGTTTATGCAGACTTGTGGGGTCCATTCTTGATGGTTTTTAGAGATGAATATATATATTATTTTTTGTTGATTAATGAATTCCCTCGGTTTGCTTGGATTTTTCTATTAAAGCAAAAATTGGATGCACTGATATGCTTTAAAAAAATTAAATAAATTGTGAAAAAACACTTAGGTGTTTCTCTTCAATGTTTTCAAAGTCAAAATGGGGGAGAGTTTACTGGTAGAGGTTTTTAAGAGTTTTTACAGTCATGTGGCATTATGCATTGTATCTCTTTCCCCCCCATACACAACAACAAAATGGTCTTGTTGAACTTTAGCATTGACATGTTGATGAGACATGGTTACCTTTATTATCTTGCTCAAGTTTGTTGGCAACTTTTTGAGTTGATGCTTTCCACATTGTTGTTTATCTTATTAACCGTTTACCTTCTTTCAACCAAAACAAAAAATCACAATTTTAAGTTCTTTTCAATAGAAAGCCTAACTAGTCATTTCTTTATGTTTTCGTTGTACATGTCACCCCCACCTTGTTCCTTACAACTCAAATAAACTCCAACCCAAGATTAAAGTTTGTATTTTTTTTGTTATAGCCCCAAGAATAAGGGATATCTTTGTTTTAAGCCATTCAGCCTCAAACCTATATATCTTGTAATGTTATTTTTGATGAAAACAAGTTTGTTTATGTTAACTCTCATTCCCCTCTCATAGCCTCTGATATATCATCTTAGCTTTATTCTACCCTTTCTCCCACATCTATGGTATCCATGTTTGCACCCACTTTTGTCACTCCAGTTATACTCCACCCTTATGTTCACCTTCCTATTCAAATCCAATGTATTGATATCCATGTGGTTTCTCCTCTTGACCATAGTCCTAATGATGTAGCCCTTCTCATCAATATCATTGGTTCCTCTGTTGCCCATTCCTTACACCATTATGACCCTCTACATGTTCCCCTCCCAGTAAGATGGTTGTATATGTCCCTCCATCTTTTCTTATTCATACCCATCATATGATTGCTTAGTTCCAAAATAACATCCTTAATTAAACCAAAAACCTTTCTCAGTACCTGCTATCCTATTCTCTTGTCCTTCTTAATTGAATATGCCCAAGACTAAGAATTGACATGTTTCACTGAAGCTAGTAAGCACTTCCATTGGTGTTTGGCTATGACAGATGAATTTAATTCTCTCATTTAGAATGGTACTTGACAGCTGGTTCCCCCTCATTTGTCTTATGATGTGATTGGCAACAAATGGATATATAACATTAAGAGAAAAGTTGATGACATATTGAAATGGTATAAAGCTCGTTTAGTAGCCAAAGGCTATACCCAACAAGAAGGCCTTGATTATTTTGATATGTTTAGCCCTGTGGTGAAGTCCACCATGGTCCATATGACTCTTGCTTTTGATATTATTCAGGGATGGAAGATCTGACACCTTGATGTCAAAAATGTCTTTCTCCATAGTCATTTATATTAAGAAGTATGTCTCGAGCAACCACAAAGCTTCAAGGATCTGTGATATGCCAATAATGCATGCCATCTTCATAAAGCACTACATGAGCTTAAACAAGCCCATGAGCTTGGTACCAACAATTGAGTGACTTTTTATTATCTTTTGGACTTAATGAATACCTCACTCTTTACATTTCAGTCATCATCCTTGATTGTCTTTATATTGATTTATGTTGATGATATTATTGTCATGGGCAATTCCAGTTGTTATATTAATCATTCGTTATGTTTTTCTATCACCTTTGCTATCAAAGATCTAGGACCACTACAATTTTTCTTAGGCATCAAAACTTCATACAATTATGATGGTTTATTCCTGTCCCAAAGTATATTATTGATGTATTGCATAAAATAGGCATGACAAATTGCAAACCAACCTATGCCCGTCAATATCAAATTGTTTTCTTATTACAACCTCAGTTTTCTAACCCCACTCTATATCAAAGTGGAGTGTTTTCCCTAAATTGTGTCACTATGATGAGACCCCATATTGCATATTCAATAAATAAGGTCTACCAATTATGCATGCCCCTATGTTAAATCAATGGTCTAGTGTTAAGTGCATTCTTTGTTATTTGAAGCAATTATGTACATTTTGGCCTTCAATTACATAAGTCTAGCTCTTTGGATCTTGCAAGGTACACTGATGTTGATTGGGTAGGATCTCTTGATGATAAAAAATCCACCCAAGGTTATGCCATGTATCTTGGCAAAAATCGTATCTCATGGAGCTCAAGAAAGCAACAGATTGTCTCCCAATCCAACATCGAAGTTAAATATCATGCTCTTGCTAATGGCGTTGTTGAGGTTCTTTGGTTAAAACACCTCCTTGTAGAAATGGGTATATAATTACATTTGCCTCTTGTTTTATGGTGTGATAATGTTGGTGCTACCTACCTTGCTGCTCACCCTATTTTTTATAGTCGAAGTAAACATATTGAAGTTGATATTCATTTTGTTCAAGATCAAATTACTAAGGGACAATTGTTGGTCCAATACATTCCTTCTTCCGAATAGGTTGTTGATATTCTTACCAAGCTGCTCACTCCAGCTTGCTATGATCTTCAATGCAACAAGCTCACTGTGCAACCTAGCTCACTGAGCTTGAGGGGGCCTATTAAGGAAATTGATCCAAAGGGATCATATTTAAATGTAAAGAAATAATTGGTTTCCAAAAGAACTCTAGTCAAGATAAGAGTCCATCAAAGTTAACATTTTGGTGAGCTTAAATTTAGGAACTGATTAGGCAACTTTTAACATTTTCTCCATGTATAAATATATGTATCAACTTCTTGAATCAATAAGAAGAGAGAATAGAGGTGTGAGAGTTTGGGAGTTGTGGATGAAGGTTCCTTAAGGAACCAAACTATGTTAAATCAGTCTCGGATGTGTGTCATGATTCTATTAGGGGATCCCTATTGTCCTCTTTGCTAGATGAACGAAGAGTTCGTAAAGCATTCATTTTTTAAGTATGCCATTGCAAAATTTATATAGAGGAAGGTAGTTGATTATTTTGGCAAAAGGAGAACTCCCAATGAAATTACGCTAGCCTTGGTGTGGTAGGGGTCTCATAGGAGTTCAAGCAAGCATGGTTAGTGAAGTTTCAATGTGTTATTCGTAACCTCTGGGATATTCAAAACAGGTTGATCTTCGAGGGTAAGAGGATGGAACAGTCAAATTGCTACCACAATTTTGAATGATATTAGGGTCATACTTTGGATGTGTCAAGGTATGAATTGTCCCACTTTAAGATCATAGCTATGTTAGAATTCAGATCAGGGTGTGCACAGAGTGATGGAGGAAAAAATAAGGATAATAAGGAGATACGGGAAAATATGGAAAACAACTTTCATTAAGGGGGTTTCCTACTCGGTCATTACATGCAGTGTGCAGGGGCTGGAGATTTATAGTCCTCCCTTGGGTAGTCATTTTATCAGCCTTAAATAGGCAATTTAATCACATTCAATATGTTTCAATAAAATTTAACTATAATACTCGATAATTTTTCAGAGTTTTTTGTTTGAATATTAATATCTAAGAAAATTAATATTTTTGGCAACCTATTTTATGATTTTTGAATACACGGTTGTGATCACATTGAAGTTCTAAAAAGAATGCAAGTGATTTCATCGAAATCAGAGCTCGTAAGCTCGTAATACATGCCTGGCAACCTCAAGGGCAAAATCATAATTTTGAAGGTCAATTTTATGAGTTTTGAATACTTGGTTGCATTAGTACCAAAAAATCCAAGAAGAACAATTTTTTATTTCATCGACATCAGAGCTAACGCGCTCGAAATGCTCTCGGCAAGTTTCAGGGGCATAATAGTATTTTTTTCAATTTTTTGAGTTAAATTTAGGAACATTTTTTTAACCTAGGATCATAGGCATCCAAGCCTATGTTGACTGAAAGTCAACTTTGTTTAAAAACTTCTCATACATACGTGAATATATATATATATATATATATATATATATATATATATATATATATATATATATATATATACACTCTTAGTTACATTAACTAAAAAGGGCTTAGTTAATATAACTAAAGGCCAAACCAGTTCAGTTCAACTAACTGGACTAGTTAGGCCTAGAACCTTAGGTTGCATCAAACTAGCTCCAACCCAAGGCTCATTTTAGGTCAAACAAGAGGATCCCAATGCATTGGGCCTCTTGTTTTTAAAGACTTCACCAAGTGTAACAAAATGATACACTTGGAAGGCTGGCAACACCACAACCCCTCCTCCAGCCTATATAAGCCCCCCCTTCTCCCCTCTTTCTCATTCACTAGCTCCCCCTCCTACTCTCTCTTACACTCCTCTCACTTCTCTACTTCCTCCCTCTTCAATTTCAACCTCTCTCCCCTCCCTCACCACCATACTTTGTGGCTACTCGAGCCACCTCCAGTCCCAACTGCACCTTACCCTCACTCGACCTGCACCTTAGCTGAACCGACCCTTAAGTCAGCTACACCCAGTCTCAACCAAGCTCACCAAACCCAACTTGGTTTTTTTACCAAACCTGATGCTCAGTTCTGTCCAAATGTCTCCCTCTACTGGACCCGATCCTACCCCAAAAACCTAACCCGGTTCACCTATTGGCCAAAGTGGTTCTCTCTCTCTCTCTCACTCATTGACCCGACTCTCTCTAACTATTCTCTTTGAGCAACTCGGTTCGGTCATTTTCTTCATCACCTCAACTCTATTCAAAACAACTGCAACCCCCAACACAATCCGATTCATCTTTACGCGTCAAAAAAATTATATTGGAAGAAAAATTCCCCCAGGACTTTTTGAAAATTTTTTCATCTCTTACCAACATTATTTATAAGGTAAGCTCTGTCCAAATGCATGTGGATTCTGAATATTTAAATATATTTTGAAAGCATACATGTTTGCTTATATTCAAATTGTTACGCATGATGTATTCTCATGAATATAATATAATATATATATTGGATTTCAAATAAAGTAGTTTTGATATGTGTCATACTTTGAATAAAACAAATATATTTCAAATAAAAGAATAAGTTTTGGTATGTGTCCTCCTTGAAATAAAATAATCATACTTCAAATAAAATAATAGTTTTTGTATGTACCATACTTTGAGGAAAAGGATTATATCTCAAATAAAATAATAAAATAATAGTTTTTGATATGCATCATTCTCTGAATAAAATATTATAAAGATGCATGCATATATTTTGAATAAAATAATAGTTTTTGTACATACCATACTTTGAAAAAAAGGATTATATCTCAAATAAAATAATAAAATAGTAGTTTTTGATACGCATCATACTCTAAATAAAATATTATAAAGATGCATGCATATATTTTGAATAAAATAATACTTTTCGCTTATATTATGCTTTGCAAAGATAAAATATTGGAAGCATACATAGAACAACGTGCATCTTTGCTTAGCTCAAGAATAGAGCTCTAGGTTCAAAGAATCCTACCGATAATAGAATAGTCTACTCAAAAAAAAAAAAAAGACCAAGGTGTTGGAGACCTTTTCGGTAAACAATAGTATGTAGGGCATACTTTCGTTCTGAGATTGGCTCGTGTATGAGCTTGAAATCAATTAACTCTCTAAGTGTGAAACAAAACACTATTTGATAAATAAAACATGCCTATACACACAACTTAAGATATTGATATGCCATATTGGCGAAATGCTTGTATATTTAGAGTAAATACTGCTTGGGTCGGGTACACATAGAGGACTCTAGTTATTATTCAAAAAATGAGTAATTAGATTACTGAACCCCCATTCTCGCTTACATAGTGTAAGGCACTTAAAATAATCCCTATAATAAAGATAACCCTTACTTATTTTGTTCTGATCTTTACCTTGGAGAAAGCAGATGGTACAACCTCGAGTGATTCTGATTTTTGGGAGCGAGGCATTCCAGTGGTCTTCACTCACTCATAGGTGTACGAAGTCTGGATCCATGTATCCTAGGTGATAGGTCCCCAACTACTTCAGTAGTCCAAAATGCATCCTACTTTTTGTTCTGCCTTATCGATGATTTTGCCAGTCATGGACTGCTCGCTTTGAGTCCTCTATAGTAAGATACCCGTGATTAAAATATCTAAGAATAATACACTCCTAGAATGCCTCAGCTGTCTGCGATGGTCTTCCTCCACGTATCAGGGTGGATGGTTAATTATCAAAACAAAGACCCTTTTTAATCACAGTTTAAATTGAAAATATGCCCAAATTATGTAAACAGTTTTATTCTGTATTTTGTCTTACTTTTAGTAAAAATGCTTTATCTGAATTGATTGAATATGTTTAATGTTCTGAATTACCGAAATTGGTATAAACTTGCCAGACTGTCAGAAGTCTGACCCTTTAATGAGTTTTTGTTCAGGTATAACTTGAGACTTTTGTTCATAATACCAAAAGGGTCAAACTTTTGAATGCATCATGGCATGAGCGACATCAAGGAACTAGTACTCTCTGGAGGATCAACTTAGGTCCAACTTGAGACTTTTGTTCATAATATTTTATATTCTCAAGTTTTAAATTATCTTTACATTTTGTCAAAAATGATGTAAATAATATTTTTGTTTTCACTCTGATAATAGCTTTGTCTTATTTCACCCCTGTGACTCGCTCAAAATTTTCAAAACTGGACTCAATATTTAATCGTTTTTCGCTTCAAATATTTTAAAAGAATTTTTTTTCAATTTTTTTTGTATTTTTTTGGGTCTTAAATATTGGGATGTCACATTAACTCACATGTTTTGTGAGTTATGCGTCTACCATTGTATGGCTCCTTAGATTCCATTGTGAGCCCATATGGTCACACTGGATCCAATTACTAAGATCCAACATCTCTCACTTGGCCATACAGGGTGAACAACCTTATTATATCACAACTGGTGCATCATGTATTGTATATAACACTCCATGACAAAACATGCACCAAATAAGCCACGCACAATTCTAAGGGTTATATCAATATAATGTTTTCTCACATGTTATGGGTTATTTTTTATATAATCATGTGAACTTTACATCATTTATATTCAAGTATGAGGTTTTCCACACATACTACGGGCTATTTCTTACATAGCTATATGCAATTTTTCATCATTTTCATATAATCAAATATGATATTTTCCTCACATGCTGTGAGGTTTTTTTTGTAGTCATGTGAGTTTTTTTATCATTTGTTTTAAAAAATAAAAGGTTTTCACACATACTATGGGTTATTTCTTACATACTTATATGGATTTTTCATCATTATATGAACAATGATTTATTCCACATATAGTATGGGTTAAGCCATGACATTATTCTTTTTATGCACTTCTTCCACATAATTATATGAGTTTCTTATCATGTCAAGATTTAAATAATATCTCTCAATGTGCAATATCATGTCATAGATCATAAGATTGTCATATTCATTCTAATACATCACAATATAGGTCTCACTTTCTTAATTAGTCATGGTGTTTCATATTGCTCTTTCATTACCATACCTTAGAACATTATCGTGTCCACATGCACACTAGTGGAGCACTATGAATTTTCATCAACTCATGGATCCATGATAAATTCTGATTTGCCAACCATAGCAAATACTCCTACTTTTTAAACTTTCACTATAATTAATACTCTTATTATCCATGTGTGTCATCATCACATGCAACATGCTTAAATTCTCATCAGGTTAACCACCACTTGATTATTTTGGATCGATATATCCAGATCTAAACAACTATAAAATTAATATCATCATGTTCCATATCATGCATAAACTTAAAAAACATAAAAAAAATTCTTAATGCATTCATACAAACAAAACCATGATTTATGATGATTATTTATCATCATATGCAAATAAATATTCACATGCATATGCAAATTATAATTCAGCTTTCAATTTCTAAATATCACAAACTAGAAGCAATATGTATTAGAAGTAAAGCATACTATAAGTCCTCACATCCATATCCAATTTAGCTATGCACCAAATTCATATCCAATGTGATTTATCCCATTACCATTTGCATATGTCAAAACATGATAAGCTCATTTTAAGGCTTTAATCTTATCAAATATCATAATAGACAATTAAACAATAAGCATGTCAACATATAAGTTCATATCCTATTACTGAATCCACACAAAGATATATATCAAAATCCATTAGATTTGTAAGAGTTCATGTTTAAAAACCGACTTGAGATGTTATCATCAAGTCCAACATGATCCATAAGAAAAATGGATCTACATGCAAGCTTAAATAACCCATGCAAAGTATTGTATCACAACAGATTTGACTATAATTTAAATTCATATTCATATGTCCCAAATTCAAATTGATCCACATCATGCATCCAATATTATACTTATTTGGATCTATATGGGTCAAACCAGGACCTAATAAATATATTATTAGGTCTAAATATCTAGCTTGATACTATCCAAATACTTTATAAAACCTGGACCAAATATAGATCAATACAACATATTTGCTAGTATATTTTTAGATCTATTTAAGGTGATTTTTCTATCCAATCATAGAGGATTCATTAACGAAAATAAGGACACAATTTTGTGGCATTCCAATGTTGAGGAACATGCAGACGGTCCAGGGCACGAAGAAGAGGTATGCACTGATGATGGCATTAGACAGACCCAGGCAACACTGTTTGCTCGCGGCGACGCCATGGGAATGGGATCTCGTTGTTGCTTCCTGAGCCACATTTTCCTTCCCTAACCTTTTTCACTATTTTCCTATCTTTTTTTTTCTTGCAGCTTCCTTTGTTGCCCTCGAATTCTAGCACATCGGTCTGGTGAGCCACAAGAAAGACTGATCGATGGGGGTATTCCTTTTGTCTCCGCTTTTTTTTTTTGTTTTTTTTTTTCTCTTCTTTCGTTGTTTCCTTTGTGGCCACTACCGCGGGTTCCAACAATTTTTCGACCGACGTAGGGCTTGCCTTCGTGGCAGCCTCTCTCCAGCTGCCACGTCACTCTCCTCTGCCACTGATTCCCCCAAGCAACACCGTTGGGCACAACCAATGGTTCTTAAGTTTTTCGGTGAGAAGAGTTCACGATGATCGTTAGACTCCACTGTGCACATCTGAAACCTTGCTCTGATACCAATGTTTAAATTTGGATTGGGGTTTGCACATAGCGATAGAGAAAAGAATAAGGAGATAGAGAAAAATCTAGAAAACGACCCGTGTAAAGGGGTTTCCTACTTGGTCATTAATTGCAGTGGGCAGGGGTTGGGGATTTATAGTTCTGCCCCGAGTAGCCATTTTCTCAGCCTTGAATGGGATTTCAATACATTTTAATGAAATTTAACTCACATGTTCTGTGAGTTACCAGCCCACCATTGTGTGGCTCCTTAGATTTTCATTGTGCTCATATTACTACACCGAATCCAATTACCAAGATTCAACCAGCTATATGTTGGTCCAAGTGCCCCTAAAGAAGGTGGTTAAAAGTTACGTTTTCAGCATTTGGACTCATGAAGGTGGGGTTCACTGTAAGAGATCATGAGGGTCAGCAGTCGGGCATGGGATGTGGCTATCTCGGACTGCGGATATTCAAAGTCGTGAATGGCTTGTGTAGTGAGATGTTCTTGAAATGGTTACTACGCACAACAAGGTGGTGATTAAGTCATCGAGGAAGGATACAGTCCTTGCAACAAACTGCATACTGGAAGGGAGAGGGGATAATCATAGATTTCCTATGGATCTATTTAACAAGCTATGTCAATTTGAGAGGGTACAATGCGTTTGGGTTAACAAGGACCGGAACTTTTGTGCATGCAGCCTAGCTCGTCTGAATGTAATGGATAGAGATAAGGTGTGGAAAGACAAGCCTCTGGACTGGTTTCCATATCTCTTTGAACTGTAATTGTGAATTCTCCTGTAATCTGGTAGGGGTCTGCCTAACCCCAATTTGCCAATAAAAAAATGAATATCCGACAGCCAGAAAATATTTGTGCTCTTTATTTTTTATTATCACAATAAAAATAGTAGTTAACAAAGTACAAGAATAGTTTAAAACTTTTTTATTACACTAAAATGAAACAATCATAAGGCCGCGAGGTTTTCTCAGAATATTCTTTCAACAAACAAATCAGTTTCTTTGGCTTCTGTTTATGATATGTTGATACTTTTGGCTTCTGTTTATGATATGTTGATACTCTTGTCATCTAGCAATTTGTCCAGTTTGGTGGTTAAGCTTTTTTATTTAGTTATATGCATTATAAAAATAGCATTTACGTTCAATCAAAATGCCATGATGCAAGGCAGAAGGCCATAATTAACTACGAAGATGATAGCTTATATAATAAGATGGAAACATGAATTAGTGTCTTAAGACACCAAAAAATGTTCAATCACATCATAAATGCTGTCGGTTGAGATGTCACTTTTGTTTTTTGGTGCTTGATTTTTGATTAGTTTCTTTGGGTAAAATTGCCCTAGGCATGAAAGAAAGAAGCTTTGAATACTGAAAATTAGTTGTGAGAAAGTTCTGCATGGAGCTATTAACCCAGTAAAGACCATATTTCTCTTTTTCTTTTGAATATCTGGGGAAAACTACCTCCCTCCTGAGCTCATTGTTGTAAAAAATCCCACGTCCCCCTTGTCCACCAAGGAGTTACTAGAGGGGGGTGTGGAGATCTCTTGGGGAGCGTTTGAATCCCCGTTCCCAGGATGCACGGAGCATGGGCCCCACAAGCGTCTGCAGATACTACTTTGGTGCATCCCATGGACGTGAAAACAACAGCGGACGAACAAGAACGCACAAAACAACAAAACAAAAACAAAAACAATTTTTATGGCGCATGGACAAGGTGGGACAGCACATCCTGTCCTGTCCGAGGACAAGAGGCATTGTCCTGTCTTCTGCTGTCTGTGATTCAAATGTCCTCTTAATGATCTCTTATGTGCCCCCAGCCAATCATACGAGAGCATTTTATAAGCCATATGGCATAAAATTGCAAGCCCCGCTCAAAATGCTATCATGTGATTGGTTGGGGCACATAAGGGTGCATTTGATTGCAAATTCCGCGCTTGGACATGTTGCCAAGGTTGTTAAATGCGATGAGGCGAAGCGAGGCGTTGAGCATGTTATGAAGCGAGGCGTAAGCCTCGAGGCGTTGAAGCGTAAGCTTCATGATCAGAATAATAAAATATATAATATTAAAAAAATGTTTCTTTCTAAATTATTTATTATAACTAAATTAATCATATAACTATAACTTTTTTTTTTAAAGGCAAGCTGGGTTAGGCGGACCCCTATCAGATCCCATGTGGGGGATTTGATCCTGGGCCTTCGTCTTGACATTGGGCCCTCCATTGGTAATTGTATAACTATAATTGTTCTATATATTACGAATTATTATTCGAGTCCAATTCAATACAAAATTATAATATATAGTCTCTCTCTTATATGATTTGGAGCTTGACCCACCAAAGTGGTCAGATAGGTTTACTTGGTTCAGCCGTAGAACTTGGGTTCCATCCCATTGCGCCAAACCCTTTTGGGGCAGATCCTGGGTAGGTTGGGTCAGAGCAGCTGAATCTGAGAGATGCGCCATGCTCCAACTGTTTTTGACTCTCATCAACAACTGTATTTTCCAAATCAACCTTTTCTGTCTACAGGATATAATTCCAATTATTAGACCAATCTGTTCACTGCTGAAGTTAGAAAATGAAAAAAAAATACATAAGATATCTGAGTTGAAGTTATAAAGTTCTTATCCTTTTGTGCCAAACAAAATGTTGTCATAACACAGAAGAAACTGAACATGCTAAACATGAAGAAATGCCATACAACAAGCAACATAGAGTAATTTATGCACAAATACTGGACCGAACAAGTCATCAATCTGAAGTTCTTAGCATTGGTTCTTTTTTCTGTTTGGCCTTGGGTGAATGCTTCTTACTTTTTCTATTTTGTAGTTGTTCCCAATTTTCTCATTTTCAAATTGCCTTGCTTAAAACAAAAGCTAAAAACTTTGGAAGTATTTTTTAAAACCAGACATAATGTCAATCCAGAATCCCAAAATTTCCATGTTGTTGTGTGTTGAGGGGAAATGTCGCTGGCCTGCTTCAACTTAAGAAAATTAGCTATAAGATTAAAGTTGACAAGATGAACCACACATGGGTCAGGCATTCAAAAAAAAGTTCAGAGATCATTTTGCATTACATAGAGCTTGTTAAATGAAGTATTCAAGGATGGTATTTGTTTATCATAATAAATGATTCTCTCAAGTCTAATACATTGCAGAAACTAACCTTATGTAAATACCCAACCCTTGCACTCATAATCAATGGTAGATACTTGACGAAACACTAAATACAAAACTGAATTACATCTCCAGTGAGGTATTTCATGGGGAAAAAATCCATGAATCAAAGAGCCAAAACACACATGGAATCAATGAAGCTCTTTGTCATCACATCCAAGGACCATGAAAATACAAATCAGAGCCCAAAACAAACATATTAGACCACACCAATCTGCTATGCATTATTGAGTCCACAATTTCCAGAAGTGTTCCTGAGGAGATGAATGCTCATGGCCAAACATTAATCTATGCTCTTCACAAACTCATGAGAAGCATGAATACTGATTTGGATGGATTTATGTCCTCTGTACATAGATTTGCTGTGAAAGAGAATTATGTTTCTCTCCAATACAATCCATATACACGTGCAGAGTTCAAATTCTTCAGCAGTGCTAATTGCTGCTATAAGAAAATGATACTTTGCTGAGTACAAAGAATTAAAAAAAAAAAGATTCACTACAAAATACACTAATTGCAACTTCTTGGGTGATTCATCCCATAAGATCCTCCGCCACTTTTTCCCTAAATTTCCAATAATATTGTCCTCATTTGACCTCTTTACGAAAGATGGAACTGTTGACTTCCACTTCATATATCTTCTTGTGCTTCCAACATGATTCCCTCTAGCTATTCCCAGATTTTTGTTGAAGTTTGACTCATGTCACTGGTCCTCTGCTTGAGAGTCAATGATGACTTCCACCTATGTATGGTGTCCATATTCCCTTCCTGCTCTACCAGCTTTGGTTAGAAGAACAACAAATAATCATGGGAAAGGTAGGGTTAAAATGACCATGAAAAGCAAGTAACATGATGCAAAAGAAGGTGTCTGAGTCCAGACACTGGAATCTCAGTATCAACAGAGAAATTCTTCCTTCAAGTGGAGCCTAGTTGATAGCATGGCAATGAGTTCCATATCAATAGAAACCAAAAGGCATATTTAAGGACTTTAATTTGGACTTCATTTAAGTTGCATTTTATAGGCCATCTAATTTTTTGAACTTGAGTACTGGGCTGATGTCTCAGAGCTTTATGCATAGTCTAGGTTCTCAAACTGCAACCTGATTCAGTCAGAGTTTAGAGTCTTCACGACTTAGAACTTTGAGTACCAAGTTGAGATATTCAGTTCAAATATTATGATTATGAGCCAGTACCATTTACATCAATAACACATAATAGATTTATGTCTATTTGTATTATGTAGCGCATAAGGTGCAGGTACCCATGCTCAGATATTCAAACAATATATGACTAGCATGGGAAACCTCTTATGAAGTTAAACTTAGTTTGTGGAAGTGGAAATCAAAGAGTCTTTCAAATTTTGATGTTTACAGATTCCTTCGAGAATGTTAACTAATTTAATTAGAAATAGGACAGTATGCCGAATCGATCGAACACAGGCGGCAGGGGGCGTCCCCCCTGCCGGCCTGCTGAAAAAGAAACGGAGACGAAGAAGACAAGGATGAATAAGAAGAAGAGGACATCCATGGGGGAGAGGGGGTTACGGATAGAGCAGGGGTGGCAAGGAGTGCTGCCCCCTGCCAGCCGATCTTCCGAAAAAGCAGGGCGAACCAGAGAGAGACAGAGCAGGGAAGGGGGCAGCACCCCTCCCCTGCGAGCCTAACACAGAGTGAGAGAGGGGGAGAGGTCACTTGAGAGGGATGAATGCGCAGGGTTCTTCGGCGAGGGTCGTCGATGAGGTTGCCTGCGTCGATCCCGACAAACAAAAGAAGGGGATGAAGGAGAGGAAGAACGAGAAGAAGAAGAAAAAACAACACAGGAAGAGGGGGTTACCTGCGAGGTGACCGGCGAGGGGGAGCCCAGGGACGGATGGGGTGTCGGGCGAGGGAGGTGGAAGCAGGGACTCGGGGAGGTGCTCGTCGGATTGAGCCTACCGGCGAGACGGGGCTCCGGCGAGGGCTCGAGGCAGGGTGGGCTCGAGAGTGAGGGGGTTCAAGCAAACAGCGAGAGAGAAAGGCTGCGAGGATTCGGAGGGTACCTAGGGGTTGCCCAGGGGTGTCCCCGGCGGCGGATTTTGGCAGGAAAGGGGTGGTCTACACAGATGCGTACGCTCTAAAGCGAAGCGCGTTTCGACTTGAGGCGTGCGCTTCACATGAGTGAAGCGTGCGTTTCAAGCCTGAAACACCTCAATACCTTGAGCGTGCGCTTCGCCTATGAGGCGTACACTTCAGGTATTGAGACGTACACCTCTCACAACACTGCATGCTGCATTTCAAGAATGGTGAAACACTGTTCCACCCCATCTCCCTTGGAACGAGGGAACGAAATGGTGGTACCACCGCTTAAAAAAAACTTTGGCAGAGGGGTAGGGGGTATACCCCGACTCCCCCGTCATTGTCTCTCCGTCTCTCTCTCTTTCCTTCTTCCTTTCTCTTTTTCTTCCCACTTCTTCTTCTCCCTCTCGAATTAGGGGTTTTCGATTTACTGTTTTGAATTAAGGCTTTTCGAATTATGGTCTGAATTAAATATAAAAAATAAGAAATTTCTTTGATTAAGGTTTTTTTCTTTGATTTCTTTGATTTTTTCTTATATTTATGGTTCCCTTGATTTTATGGTTTATTTTTCTTGTAGCTTGGGGATTTTTGGTTTTTTATGATTTATTTTCTTGCAGTTTAGGGTTTATTTATATTTTATTTTCTTACAGTTTATTTATTTTCAAATAGGAAAAATATGATTTTCTATTTGAGTCAAAACAAATGCTGGATGAAGAACAATTGTTACAATCCAATCTTGGACAAGCAATCAAACACACCCAGAAGGATCAGTTAAGACATATTTGGAATCAGGGAACACACCCAGCTACAGCCTCGCTGCCAAGGACCAAAACCTGTGAGTTTCAAACTTGTGACATCCCTTCAGTTTGGTGAGGTTCACAACCCACACCCTACCAGATTAGCAGTAAAAACCATATCTTGTACCGTTAGTCCTCATAATTATGAACTAAGGAGGGTTTTATGTTGGTGACATATGAGTTATATATATTATTAGCAAAATTTCAAATAGTTAGTAACCCTAACCTTGTAATATGTTTTGCAGTAGGGAGCCACATTAGTGGCACTCAAAAACTACAGCAACACAAAAAATGTTGAGGCAAATTTGCTACTCATTGTGTACTTGAAGATCACAAAAATCCAAAATTTCTTGTTTTTTCCAATGTTTATATTGCTAGTAGTAAGACCAAATGCCCATGAAATCTTAGATTTTCATTGGCATTCATTACTCTAAGTAAATGCCACAAAAAAATCGAGATATTTCTTGATATTTTGCGATAAAAAATTTATTTTTTTCTCTTGCTTTTAAATGAAACATTAATGTGTGTACCATACTGGCCCTAGAATTAAAATACTGAAATCCTTTTTCTTCCAAGTTTGAAAGGCCCTCTCAGAATTTAAAAATCCAACCCTATGATTGAGATTGGTTTTCTCCACGTGTCCTTGCACCAACTGCTCTCTTAAATGAAATAAAAACAATGTACTTTAATTCGTAACAACAGTTAAGACTAAAACATTAAAAAAATAAAAGAATCTGTTAGTTTTACTATGCTCAAATAATACAAAAGACCTTAACCAAAATAGCATTGCAAAATTCAAATTGTTGGTACAATCATTTCTCCAAAAGATTCTAAATTCCAAGGAATTGATTGTCCCTGCTTTAGACATGAACAATACCACCTTGAATTTTAAGGGCCACAAAGTAGTTAGAGAAACTGATCAGCAATTTATTGGCAACAGTTGTGTTTGGTTGAAAAATCTTTCCTTCTTCTGAGTTCTTAACTGTCTGCTCTTTTGCTTCTACAATTCTGTAGCCCTTTGCATATGTGCACCTGACCTTAGGATAGTACTTCCTGCAAAGCATATGAAATGGACAGTTGAAGTTTGGAAAATTGTGCTCATTTATTGACCATGGCCTTCAACATGCTATTGCATGGATGACATTCTTCCACATCTATGCATTAATTTCTTATCAATAACTACCCATAATCACCCTATTCTTTTCATTTGTTCTTAAGGTTCTATTGTGAAGAAAGGACAGTTCATAAAAAGTATCAAGCACACCAGATTTTGCTTTTGGAGTAATGAAAACCTTTAATTATTTTTTGTTTCAAGCAAGATTTGGAGTTTCATTAAGGCTTTGTTAGTTTCATTCCTACGGTCAATAAGAAAAGATTACCATGGGAAGGTCATCCTATGTGAAAGTTTCATATGAAGGTTTTCCTTTTCTATCTTGGGAGATGTTTGTTTTCATGTTGGAAAGATGGGTTGTAGTAGTGATGTTCATGTTTGTTTCATGTGGGAAAGAGAGGTGAGTACAAAGTAAAGCACATACTAAACCGGATATGGTAATGTTTGACTCAACAGACGATTCAACTGTTATGGAATGGGTTGAATCTCGTGTGAAGCCCATTTTTAATGCCCATATTCTAGGCCCCATTTGAAATGGCTGTATGGGCTCAGTTTGGATCCCCAACCCGAATTTGCTGAACGGGTCTTCGATTAACACTCAAATTAGGATGTCCCATGATTGTAATGAGACTCTATATATAGCACCAACCTGGATTGTTAATTGTCCTACTTTCTTTATTACGAAACCCGGGTCCAGCAGGATGGAATTAACATAGTTGGGGATCGGGTCATTCCTGACCTATTTACAGTGGTTCAAACTCGATCTGGATCCAAATGAACAATGTGAGTTAACAACCCTGACTAAGATCCAAATCCATACTAGGATTTTATTGTCATGATTCCATCCCGCAAACAATATATTTAATTATAATTGTATGGACCCTTACCCGGGTGAAAGGCTGGGCATTCTGATTAGTTGATACTGTATTAGAGTCAGAGTGGCTGAGGCTTGTTTCTCAAGTTGGACGCCCAATGGAAGAACGATCCAACCGTGAACCAGTCAATATTATTTAGCTCCTGAATTGAAATTTGGATCATGGTTTAGATCCATGTTGATCCAATTGAGGATCTTGGTGCGGATCATTTATATTTGGGCCCTGAATTCATTTGCACTCGGTTATCTTGATCCACTTACATTCCCATAGATGTGATAATCAAATTAAGCTACTTGACCTTGTCTCGACTTTGACAATGCAGGCTCAAACGCCAATTTCAAGCTAAAAAAGAAAAGAAAAATAAAGAGAAAGCCTGCTCAAGCAACACCAAGTCAGCTCATTCGATTGGGTGTCCTAACCATCCTGCTTATGGGTGTCAATGGGTCGGGTTTAACCCGAAAGCGACCTGTACCAAACCCTATAGGGTTAGGGTTTGGTGATAAACAAGGGGGTCTGATTAGAATCGGGGTCAGACTCAAAAGGCCAGATTAATATATAGAGCCGGGCATAGTTTGTCAAATTTCATACCAGACCCAGACCCGACCCAAGTTCTGTCTAAGATCAGTAACTTTTCAATGTAAAAAAAATTATTTTATTGGGTATGGTTTGGGCCTCGTTCATGTAATCCTTATAGGATCCAGGTATGGTTTTTATTATGATGGGTCCTATTGGACTTGAGTCAGAACCTGAAAGCAGTATCTCAAATCAGATCTGGGTTTGGTCTCACCTGGGTCCGAACCAAACCTAACCCAACCCGTTGACTATCTCATTCAACCCCACCAGGAAGTGAACTTTACCTATAGTTCATGTCCAAGATAGGTAAAGTTCATTGACAAAGGATTAAATAGAAGCAACGTAGCTGTCACGGGCCTATTTCCTTCAATGGGCCAGCGCGGCGCGACGGTCCTTCCTTACTGCCGCAAGCCTACTCGTCAGCTCGCTTGCCGGTCGCGGAAGCTTGTAATCAGAGTGCAAGAGAGAAAGAGAGAATAGAGGGAGAGAAATTGCAATCACAAGAAGCAATCACAACGAGGGTGAACAAAAGAGAGCTCAATGCATTTACTTCATTCACAATTTTGCCCGCAGGCTATTACAGTTCAAGTATACGGGCTGCCCCTTCGGGGTATTAATTCACCTGAACCGGGCAGCTTACATCAGACTCAACAAAAGCAAAACAGACTCTAAGCGCAACTGTACACTGTAAGTCGCAAGGGAACATGCTCCCCCCTTCAAATCATGCGCCGTCCTTGGCGCCATCTGTTTCGTGGTAAGCCCTGACTTCAGTCGGGTAGCTGCTGTTCATTCGAAATGCAGGCTCCCACGTTGGTTCCGCTGTTTCCTCCCACTGCACCAAGTATTTCTTCGCTTGCCCCAAGTAGTTGACCTTGTGGTGAAGGATCTGACTGAGGTGCTTCTCGGCCCGTTGTGCTGCCGGGGCCCTCTGCATGATGGGAGCGCGTTGCGGCACATTGCGTTCCGGGTCTCCATCATCTGGATGGAACTGCTTGAGGTTGCACACGTGGAACACCGGGTGCACCTTGAAGTCTGGGGGCAACTCCAGCTTATATGCCAGCTTGCCCACCTTCTTTGTGATGGTGAAGGGTCCTTCATACTTTCTGAGTAGTCCGCGGTGCCGCCCGCGGAAGATGCCTGTGCGACCAGGATATAACTTCACCAACACTTGGTCCCCAACTTGTAACCCTGCGGGCCGACGGTGTTTGTCCGCCCACTTCTTCATTCTCTTTGCCGCTTTGTGTAAGAATGCCTTCGCCAACTCATTCTGCTCGTGTCAGTCGCGAACAAACTGATAGGCGAAGGATGGCCTTCCCTTTTCTTGTGCGGCAAGCGTGTGCAGGGTCAGTGGCTGCTGCCCCGTGGCTATCTCGAACGGGTTGTGGCCTGAGGACTCGCTCTTCTGCAGATTATAACAAAACTGTGCCACATCAAGGAGCTTCACCCAATTTTTCTGATTGGCACTAACAAAGTGCCTAAGGTACTGCTCCAGGATCCCATTGATACGCTCTGTCTGCCCATCAGTCTGCGGATGGAAGCTAGTTGAAAACAGCAACTCAGAGCCAAGTAGCCGAAATACTTCACGCCAGAACTTGCCCGTGAAGCGAGCATCACGATCACTCACAATGCTCTTTGGTATGCCCCAGTGCTTCACCATATGCTTTACGAACAACTCTGCAGTCTTCTCTGCAGGGCACTCCTTAGAAGCTGAAATGAAGGTGGCATACTTTGAGAAACGATCCACCACGACCAAAATAGAACTAACAATAAAGTCCATGGAGATGCTATTCCAAGGACGTTCTGGAATTGGTAGAGGCTCAAGGAGACCGGCAGCCTTCTGGTTTGTCCCCTTATCTTGCTGGCAGATGAGGCATGTCCGCACATACCCCTCAACATCGTCTCTCATCTGCGGCCAATAGTAGCCGCGCTTAAGGAGTGCTAAGGTCCGCTCCTAACTAGGATGGCCGGCCCATAGTGTATCATGGCACTCCTTGAGTAGCTCTCGGCGAAGGCTTCCCCACCGTGGTACAAAGATGAGCCCCCCTTTTGTTACGAGGAGGCCATCCTGTAGCCAAAATCGCCGAGTCTTCCCTGCCTGCGCTAGAGAAACAAGGTGTTGTGCGGTCGGATCTTGCTGCGTACCCTCGCGGATGCGGCTCAACAATGCACCCTCCAAATGCACTTCAGAAGACTCCGCACGCGCAGCTGCCAGTTCAGCCCTACGGCTCAGAGCATCCGCCACAACATTGGTCTTTCCAACCTTGTACTCCAAGGCAAAGTCGAACTCAGCCAAAAACATCTGCCATCGAGATTGTTTAGGCGTCAACTTCTTTTGTGTCTGAAAATAGCTCGTGGCCACATTGTCCGTCTTGACGACGAACTCGGCACCCAAAAGGTTGTGCCGCCAGGTCCTGAGGCAATACACAATGGCGGTCATCTCACGTTCGTGCACTGTGTAACGCCTCTCTGCATCCTTCAGCTTACGACTCTCATATGCGATCGGATGACCGTCTTGCATAATAACTCCGCCAATGGCAAAGTCTGAGGCATCAGTGTGGACTTCGAAGGGTCTCGAATGATCAGGCAGTCGCAGCACTGGCTCCCTCACTAAGGCTTTCTTCAAGCCGTCGAAGGCATCTTGACACGCTCCTGTCCAAAGCCATACCCGATTCTTCTTTAACAAGTCCGTGAGGGGCGAAGCAATGAGGGAATAACCTTCGATGAAACGCCGATAATAGTTTGCCAAACCAAGGAATGACCGCAATTCTGGCACTTTGTTTGGCGGAACCCGATCCTGGATGGCCCTTATCTTCTGCCCATCCATACGCAGCACACCACGCCCCACAACGTGGCCAAGGAAGCTGATCTCCTCCTGCCCGAAGAGACACTTCTCTCGTTTGACACAAAGGTCATTATCCTTTAGCACCTGAAACACTGTTCGCAAGTGCCCGACATGTTCCTCCATGTTGCTGCTGTAGATCACGATATCATCCAGGTAGACTACCACAAACTTGTCTAAGTAAGGGTAGAAGATCTGGTTCATTAAAGTCGTGAAAGTGGCTAGAGCATTTGTCAACCCGAATGGCATTACTAAAAATTCGTAAGCACCATAGCGGGTGACGCAAGTTGTTTTCGGCTCATCACCTTCGGCAATCCTCACCTACCAGTAACCTGATCGCAGATCTAGCTTGGAAAAGATACGGGCACTGCCTAGCTGATCGAACAAGTCTGCTATCAATGGCAATGGGTACTTGTTCTTCACCGTGACCTTGTTCAAGGCACGGTAATCCACACATAACCGTTTAGAGCCATCATGTTTCATCTGGAAAAGGACCGGGGCACCAAATGGGGCTTTTGATGAACGAACAATGCCTGCGTCCAACATCTCATCTAACTGCCTGCGCAGTTCCTTCAGCTCAGCTGGCCCCATACGATATGGAACCATTGCAGGAGGCTTCGCTCCCGGGGTCAACTCAATCTTGTGGTCAACCTCGCGCCTTGGCGGAAGACGCTTTGGCAATTCCGGGGGCATCACCCCCCGAAACTCCTCCAACAGTGGGGCTAGGGTCGGTGGCACTGCTGCTTCCACCTTCCCTTCCTCTGCGCGCACTGCCACTAAGAATGTCTGCTCTCCATGCTTGACACCCTTCTTTAGTTGCATTGCCGACAACACTGAAGACTTGCCTTTCTGCGTAAGTCACTGCACTATGTGGGACAGGTCTGACTCCATGATCGTCAGCGTGTTGAATTTTGGCAACATCATAACATTCTGGCTTCGCAGAAACTCCATACCCAAAATCATCTTGAAATCGTCCAGGGGCACCACAGAGAAGTTGGCTTTCCCGACCCAACTTCCCACTTAAATAGCCACATCCCTTGCTTCACCAAGGATGGGTTTGGCCTCAGAGTTTACCGTTTTAATGGTCCTCTGCTTTGGCCCATGCTTCAAGCCCAACCGCTCTGCCTCTTCCCGCGAGACAAAGTTGTGTGTGGCCCCGGAGTCTATCATTGCTGAAGTAGACTTTCCATTCATAATAACTTCAGTGTACATGAGTTCCTTGCTGACCTGCATGTTTTTAGTTGCACAACTTCTGGCTGCATTAATCGATCGCATGACGCCCATCCTCGGTTGCATGGTCTCAGTGTCACTGCATTCGGTATCGCTGCATTCTTCTTGTGCAGCATTGGCTTGCCCGTCGTCCTTTACAAGGCGCTTTGGGCATTGTCGGGCGATATGTCTATCACCACAGAACCAACATGTCACAACCGCACCCTTGTTGCTGTTGTTATGCTTTGTGTAGTTTTGTTTCTTTTCGGATTGATGGCGTGTCGATGCCTCACCTTTATCGTTGCGCTGCTCATCCTTCCTGCCTCCGTGGTCAGGCTTCTTCCCAACTTTGGTTGATGGGGTGAAAGGTTTGCACTGAGTGTCAACTAAGCGCTCAGCCACCACATATGCATCTTCCAAAATACGAGGGTTGCTCCTTTCCACTTTAGACTGTGCCCATGGTTGAAGTCCCACAATGAACTAGTTGAGCATGTCGTCTTCTGGCATGTTAGGTATCTCCAGCATAAGCTTCTGGAACGTTCTGACATAGTCTTGCAACGAACCAGTATGTTTGAGCTCACGAACCATCCGGTAAGCCTGTCTCTGCGCATTTCTTGGCATGAAGTAGTTGCGCAACTCTACTTTGAAGTCGTCAAAGGTGTCTATCACACATTGACCCCTCTCCATGTCATTGCGCTTCCGCCTCCACCAAGCGATAGCATCACCATCAAGTAAGGCCGCTGCAGCCTTGATCCTCAGATCTTCGAGGGTCACATTCTGGATATCCAAGTAGTCTTCTACTTGGAACAAGAAGTTCTCAATGGCCTTGCTGTCGCGAGAACCATTGAATTTTGCGGGTCTAGGTACATCAATCTTTGATGGTCTCTCACCAGTTCCGCCATTCAGGGTCACCGTCCGCTGTAACGTACGGTTTCTCAACTCAAGATCGGTCACTGTAGTCGTCAACGAAGTGACCTGCCCCATTAGTAAGTTCACCTGCTCTTGCAGGCTCGCCACCACATCATTAAATCCATTGAATGATTCACATGCACGTGAAATCGCTTCATCATGCGAAGTCACATCTTCCACCAGCTTATTAACAGTTGCAGCCAACTCTTCTTGGCCCCGAGGTGAACCCATCTCCTCAGCTTCGACAACTGCCTTGCCTCTAGTGTTGCGCAAGTGTTGATATGGCGCCACGATGTCTTGCTCACAAATCGCAGCCTGTCGGCGTGTCTGTCGACACCGACTCCGGAGTCCCTTCCCCAGCACGAGAACGGGCTCTGGTACCACTTGTCACGGGCCTATTTCCTTTAATGGGCCAGCGCGGCGCGACGGTCCTTCCTTACCGCCGCAAGCCTACTCGTCAGCTCGCTTGCCGGTCGCAAAAGCTTGTAATCAGAGTGCAAGAGAGCAAGAGAGAATAGAGGGAGAGAAATTGCAATCACAAGAAGCAATCACAATGAGGGTGAACAAAAGAGAGCTCAACGCATTTACTTCATTCACAATTTTGCCCGCAGGCTATTACAGTTCAAGTATACGGGCTGCCCCTTCGGGGTATTAATTCACCTGAACCGGGCAGCTTACATCAGACTCAACAAAAGCAAAATAGACTCTAAGCGCAACTGTACACTGTAAGTCGCAAGGGAACAGTAGCATGTAAAGGATTAAATAGAACAAAGGGTTTAAATTTCAAAACCACAAACACCATCAACAAAAGTTTTTTTAAAAAGGAAAGGGTATAATAATTTTAAAAAATAGTATAAAAGAAATACATTAGAGCAGTTGATCGATTTTACATAAAAGATATAGACAAGGGGGGGAGGCGATGCGAGCTCCCCTTAGAATGTGGGCACTAAATATAGCCCTCTAGTTCCCAATTCAATCCAAGGGTTGGTTCGGCCACTTAATGCGAGCTCTTCCACCAAGATCCCAACACAGCTGATTCCAAATACTTTCAATGTTGCAAACCTTGTCTTGAAAGATGTGCTAATTTCTTTCAAACCATATGAGTCTCTAAGTTGTCAAAATCCATGCCTGACAAAGGAACAATCAATGAGCACCCTTGTGCTTGAAATGTTGAGCAATCAACACCTCCCTAGGAAAGGAAAGATGACCCAATTTGAGAAGACATCGTTCCATGCACAGTGCAGCAAGGTGCGAAAGAGGATACACCCACAAAAAAGGTAGTTCACATATTCTTTCTTGCAAAAACAAAGAGTGCAACCAGGGGCTATGTGAAGACCATGGCACTTTAGCCTAGCTTCCTTGTTGACCACACTATGGAGGATGAGCCAACCCATGAGCGACCACAAGGTGGCGAATGTGCACCCCATAAAGAATGTGAAGGAATCCAAGAGGAAGACGGTGGCCCTAAGAAGGCGTAAAAGGATGCTGTGGAGAAAACACCATTAGAGGTGAGAGACCAAGAAGCCATGTCCCCTCTTTGTGAAAAAGAACAACCCGATAGATAATCCATGAGAGCAACCCACATTGTTGGAATACCAAGTGTGAAGGCTCCCTCCTCAATACAACATCTCATGCCCCTCCCATGGTGAACTAGAAATCCTTTAATATTCCATATGTGGTACCGAACAATGCATACACCAACTGCAATGCATCCCAAAGTTTGGTGTCTCTACACCACACATCTTGCCAAAACAATGTACAATCACCTCCCCATACAACCCTAACCACTTCAATGAATTCACCCAACACCACGGACCATCCCTTCCAAATACCGGATCCTCTTAACCATCTATGGTTTTTTAACTAGCTTAACGACCACCCCCACCAAACCATACTTTTTGGATAAAATAATGCTAAAAGTAGCTTTCTTAAAACAAATTCTCCAAATCTATTTAGCCAATAGTGCTTTGTTAAATCTTCCAAAGTAATGAATTCTCAAACCCCTCAACTCCAATGATTGAGAAATCATGGTGGCCCAATTGATTGAAGCCTTGTCCTTTTTGTCCATGGACCTACTCCAAATAAATTTCTGAACTACAGTGTGGAGTCTCTTCTTAACTTTCGTCAAAATTTTAAAGACTTGCAAAAAGTGGAGCACCGAACAAGAAATGTTGAAGTGAATAAGGTTCACTCTACCCGTTCTAGAGAGCAAACAGGATGCACATGACTAAATTTTATGACCGATAGAATCCTCCATCACACTCCAATGAGAGTTTTTAGATACCCCCAAGTGGAGCGAAAGCCCTAAGTTTTTCATTAAAAGAGTGCCCATATCGCAATTAAAGATAAAATAGGCCAAGTGTTGGGTAGACCCCGAGGTGTCATTAAGAACCAAACTAAACTTTTGTCGTAATTCATACAAAGCCCCTATATTTTCAAAAAGTATTTTAGAATCATCCATATAGACCCACTAGGGGTGGCAATCGGGTTGGCGGGTCGGGTTGGCGTGTCAGCATACCTCAACCCGAACCCGACCCGTTTATTAAACGGGTCGGCTGTGGCAAACACGAACCTGACCCGTTTAATAAACGGGTAACTCGACACGACCCGCCAACCCATTTAATAAATGGGTTGGGTCGGGTAAACGGGTCAGGTTGGCTGGTCGGGTTGGCGGGTTGACGGATCGGGTTGGCAGGTAGGCAGGTTGGCGGGTCGGGTTGGCGGGTTGACGGGTCGGGCAGACGGGTTGGCGGGTTGACCCACCCGCCTAACCCGTTTATTAAACGGGTCAGCCGGGTTGGCGGGTTGGCATACCCCCAACCCGAACCCGACCTGTTTAATAAACGTGTTACACGGGTCGACCCGTTTATTAAACGGGTTGGCTTAAGTCCAACCCGAACCCGCCTAAGAGGCGGGTTGGCAGGTCGGGTTGGCGGGTCGTGTCAGAAATTGCCACCCCTAAGACCCACATATTTCTTTCTAAAGCCTCTCCAAAGACTAACAAGTTATCCACAAAAAGGTGTAAAATAGTGACCAAGTTAGACACTTTACACCCCTTGAAAATACTTTCCCTCTCCACACCGGCTATTATAACAAAAATAGCTTTCATGGAAACAATGAAGAGAATGGGAGAAAGAGGGTTCCCTTGCCTTAGCTCCAATTTTGGGTTAAAAAAAAAACATTCCTCTCATTCATGGATACCGCAACCCCTCAAGCCAATTCATCTACTTTTCACCAAATCTCATTTGGCAAACACATCCCAATAAGAACCTTCAATCTAGATAATCGAAGGCTTTTTCCAAATCAATTTTTATGATAAAGGATGTCGTACCTACAAGCTTTATGAAGTGGATGGTCTCATGTGCAATGACACATGTGACAAGAAGTTGCTGGCTCGAAATGAATACACTTTGAGACTCCGGAATGTGGCACCCCAACACCCCCTTGATTCTTGATACCAATGTCTTTGAAATGATTTTAAAGAGCATCATTATCAAATAAATAAGCCTAAATCGACCAATGTCCTCAGGTTGTAAATCTTTAGGAATAAGAACAAGCAAAGATTTTCTAGGCTCCCCAGGAATTCGAGTATTAACATGGAAATCCATCATCATTTGAAGCAAATCCCTGTTAAGAGATTCTCATATATTCTTATAGAATTCAATAGGGAAGCCGTCAACCCCCGGGGTCTTTCTGTTAGGAAGGGACCAAATAGCCTTTTTTATCTCTTTCAATGAGAAGGCATAAAAAATTCTCACCCTTTCCTCCTCATTCAATGAATCAAAAAATTAAAGGGAAAGATCATAATCTGCTACCACAATATTAGCAAAATATACCTTGAAATACTATGGCATGATGCAATATTTGAAGCCCTTCCCTTCTAACTTCATCAGTGATCAAGGATGAAACATTATTCACCATTTTCTAGTTGAGGCACATATGTGAAAATAGCAAGAGTTTATCTCCTCTTCTTTGAGCCAATGAACCTTGGCTCTCTGTTCCCAGTGCAAGCAATCTCTAATTCACCACTCTTCAATGAGGTGAACAAGATGTTGTCTCTCCAACTTCAAGTTGGATGCCTCGTTTATATCGCTTGATGCCTCCTTATGTGATTGGAGGGGAAGATGCCAGGTCTCCCATTCTTCTAAGTTCTTGAATTTTGAGGTAGACCTTACTTTATTTCATTCTTCCATCATACAAGTTCAATCTTAGCATTATTTCTTTGAGCAAGCCATCCTGCCATCAAGGGTGTCGTATTTCACCATTCATTTAATAGGTCCAAGAGCCTCGGCTTTCTAAACCACCACCCTTCCAATTTAAATCTATGGCTTTTTCGATGAGAATCATCTCCCTAAGTTAGCCAAATCATTGAGTGATCCGACATCATAATGGAGTCTACGGTAACTCTCATGTCATGAAAGTGTTGCACCATCATGGAGGAAACCAAAAAATGTTCCAGCTTTCTCAAAATCGGAGGGGCCGGATTGTTGGACCAATTGAATCTTGAGCATTGCATAGGGAAGTCCGATAATTGTGCCTCATCAATGAAGTTGGCAAATCGTTGCATATTTCTTGTATATATTTGTGCCTCATCAACGAAGGATATAATTGAAATCTCCCCTAATGCACCAATCCAATGTAAGGGACAGATTGAATACTCCCTTAATATTTCTCAATTCAGCCCAAAAATACTTTTTAAGCATGCATGAACATGGTCCATAAATCGAAGTGAAGCCCGAGACCTAAATAGTTGCAAGCCACCAATTTGTATGCAAGGACCCCTCTAAGAGACGCATGAGTGAGTGATTGTTCCAATGCCTGACATGGTCTGAAGAAACTTGTTGTAGGGGGTTTCTTGGATGATTCCAAGCGCTCAATCACGATTTGGGCAAGGAAGGACACTAGTACCTAAAGTGGGAAGCATGAACTTTCCCAAAATTTTCACTAAGCCTTAGAATGAGCCACGATGAGGCATGGTCCCTCTAGCATGCCGAAAAATGGTGAGGTCACTGCCTGAAGTCATTCATAGGGAAACAAAGCTTTAGTGATTTGCCGAAACCATGTGGACTTTAGACACCAAATTGGTAGGGAAGGTGACCTTTTTCTGTAGAGGTTTGTGCTTCGTAGAGCTAGCAACAACGAGCAGAGATGCTGAATCATGCAGGGTACTCCACGAAAGTGGCTCATGGTGGGGATGTATGGAGATTCTAATGGATCTAATAAGCAGATTGTGTGCTCTGAGTACTCTTTGAGACTTTTGTTGATGTTGTGGTGACAACCTCTATGCACCCTGAGGGAATATCGGGTTAAAGAAGATGGTGGGCGAGATGTTGCACACCTTTGAGCACGTGGCCTCACCACTAGAAGGTTTAGGTTGTTGGATGAGAAGTCTCGCATACATCAAAGGCACTTGTTGTGACGATAAAAGTTAAGGAATACACACCTCTTTCACCACCAATCACCAGTTCTGGCCAAGGTGTTAAGAGCCTTGTTTAGAATCAAGGTGACACACTTATCCCTGCATGAGAGCACACATGACCATTCCATTGATTCTTAATGTTGCTCTTAGAAAAAAGAATAGAAACATGATTGAAGACTGGATGTTGAAGCTTCAAAAAATAGTATGTGGGATCTGATGAATGAAAGAGATAACATCACTACCAAACAGAGAGCTCGCATCTAGGTGATCGATCCCGTGAGAGATTTTTGCCTTCAATTTAAAATCCCAACATTCCAGCCTAAAGATTGAGCAAGAAGGCAATGTTAATGCTGCAAATGCTAGCTACCTTCCATGATGGTAGGTGAAGAGACCTCCCTGATAGGTGCAGCCTAGGATCTGACGGCCTAGTCTTTTCGATGGGTGCCCCAATACATTTTTGCCCTCTCATGTTACAAGTTTACGTATTGTAAGCACCCAACGTGCCAATCCAATCCGTCCTCACGATTTTCATAGTTCACATCATCCATAGAGCAATTTATACCAAAAATACACATCAAATCAACCAACACTCACCTAGTTCTAACATGAATGATAAAACAAAGAAAATCCTATGAAGGAGCAACCTAACCTATGTCATACAACCATTTATGCAAAAAGAAGCATAAGAATCAACTTTAGTCACCCATAAATCGTTAATAGGACAAGGATATTTTATGAAAATGCAAAAGAATTCAATGATCTCCATGCATGAAAAAGATCATGCATTAAAAATGATTCATATCGAGAAAAAATGTTCACCATTACTGGCCCTTTACTTCACCTTAATTAGTGATGCCTTGCTTGTACGTAACATAACAAAAATCTGCAGCTTGGTCATGATACTAGTTCTAACCATTACAAAATTTGGAACCCAGATAAAAGAGTGTTAAAACACATTTTTATCTATATTGTATTGTTGTTTATCTTCACGGTATATTTGTGTGGTTAGCTATCTTCATGGTAGTTATCTACCATATCATCGCTAAAGTGTATTCACTACATTTGCGCTAAAGTGAAGACACTTTTATCATTCCACTTATGCAAATATCATTGTATTTTCCTTTTTACACTTTCTGTAGTAACTACTCATCAATCATTATTGAGTTGTATTTTTATTTATTCATTTAATCATTCAATGAAATCAAAACTTTCTCTGCATTTATTTTCCAATATGGTTTCAGAGCACTGTTCGGATCCTATGAGTCCAAGTTGGATCGTGTCGGCATAGTCAATCCTTCCAGCGTGCTTCTACAAACACATTCTTCCCTCTCGATAGTAGGCATTTTGTGTAGATTGTTTTTCTCTGTAATAGTTTCTACGAAACCATTGCTTGACGCAGATCACATCTCAAAACTAGTTTGCTACCAACCATGTCAAAGGAAGAAACAAGCTCATCGACATTGTCAAGCACAACAGAAGATCATGCAAATCCATTTTGCATTCATCATTCGGATTCACCAGGTATCATATTGATTTCTCAGCCTCTTACTGGCAAAATTTTTACCATATGGTATCACGTGATAAGCATGGCACTCAACACAAAAAATAAAATGGGTTTCATGGATGGTACTATTCCTAAATCCACTGAACCAACACCATTAGTTGCTACCTGAGAAAGGTACAATAATATGGTGTAGTCTTGGATTTTGAATGCATTGCATAAGGATCTATCTTCGACCATTATGTATGCCCAAACAACAGAAGAAGTACGGTCTGAACTGAGAGTGAGATTATCCCAATCTAATGCTCCCTGAATCTATCAGATTCAACAACAAATCATTAATTGTAAACAACATTCTTCAGTTGTCGTCTATTTTACCAAACTCAAAGGATTATGGGATGAGTTGTCTTCCTACGTCACCTTACCACCTTGCACTTGTGGTGCAATGAATTTTTTTCATGATATACAGCAACAAGACAAGTTAATGAAGTTTTTGCTGGGTCTAAATGAGAGTTATAATCACATTAGGAGACAGATACTTTTCATGGACCCAATACCCACGGTTGCCAAGGTATACTTGCTCATCACTAAAGAAGAGAGACAACGAGAATTGAATATCATGTTTCCATTTGATTCTATTGTGGCTGCTAGTTTTCAGTTAGAAGAACATCCCAAAGGAGTGGTAACAAGGGGTCAGACAAGACCACACTCTCGTTGTGATCACTATGGTAAAGTTTGGCATATAAAATCTAAGTGCTACCAGCTGGTGGGATTTCCAAACAAGTTCAACTCCAATGATCAGTCAAGGCCCAAGGCAAATGTCGTAAATAGCTTGGGTCAAGCTATCCCATTCAAGCCTGTTTTTTTTTAAAGGTTCGTTGAGTTCATGAACCAGTCCAACCAAGGTAGTGTAGAGCCCAATGTAAATTTGGCAAGTAAATCATTAAACCCGATAACATTTCTTTCACTTAAAAATATTTGGGTCATTAACACCGGTGCAACGGATCATATGACACATATGCTATCCAGTCTTGAGAGCCCTACTCTTGCCTCTTGTCTACCAATTATCCTACCAAATGAATCAAAAGCCCATGTTTTCCATATCAGTAGTGTGACATTATCCCTCAACATTGTTTTGAAAAATGTCATCCATGTTCCAAACTTTAATTTCAACCTAATATCAATTTCGAAACTTTGCTCAGATTCAAACTATAATGTGATCTTTAATGGTAAATCTTGTTTTATGCAGACGATGAACATGATTGGGATGGGTAGAATGTTGAATGGCCTCTACATCCTTGATAAAGATAGGCTTGCAGTCGTTTCCTTGAATTCCTATAAGTCTGAACTTTGGCATTATTGTTTGGGTCATGTCACTAATTCTCATTTGAAAACCTTAGTCAATTCAAATTATGATAATTCTTGCAAACAAATGGTTGATTGCTCTATTTTTCATATAGCCAAACAATCTCGTTTGCCTTTTCCAAATAGCTCAATATCATCTAACTCCATTTTTGAGTTAATCCATTGTGATATATGGGGTGGATATCAAGTTCCATCATTATTTGGAGCCCATTATTTTTTAACCATCGTGGCTGATTTTTCAAGATCAATATGGGTTTATCTTATGAGATATAAGTCTGAAACATATGGTATTATTTAGAATCTTTTGACCATTGTTCAAACTCAATTTGAAACCAAAATAAAAAAAAAATTAGACCAGACAATGGGACAGAATTTTTTTCCAATGATATGGAAAACCTTTTACGAGAAAAAGGGATAGAAAGGCAATATAGCTGTGTTGCAACGCCCCAAAAAAATGGGGTAGTTGAGAGCAAACACTGTGATCTTCTTAGTATGGCACGGGCACACCTTTTTCAAGCCTATCTTCTCCTAAAGTTTTGGGGAGAAAGTATTTTGACGGCTGCCTATCTCTTGAATCGGTTTCCATCTCATCCCATTTCAGATAAAACCCCTTATGAGATACTACATGGATGTGTTCTCAAATATGATCATTTAAGAATCTTCGAATGCCCATGCTTTGCTACTAATTTACACAAAATCCACAAGTTTGATGTGTGTGCCACAAGGTGTATATGTTTAGGTTATGCTTATGGGCAAGCAACATATAAAGTATATGATTTAGAAAATGAAAGGGTTTTCACAAGTTGAGATGTCAAATTCACTAAGTTTGAGTTTCCTTTCAAAGGTCGAAGTGGGTTCTAGAATGATGGTAACGTAGTTATTCCCCTACCAGTTCATGACATATCTAGGAAAGACTTCCAAAAAAATTCCCTCAATGAGGGTCATTCTCAAGACACCCTTGATATCAACCTATAATCTTTAGAATTATCCAATCCAAATCTAACCGAGAATCCAATTGAAGGCAATGACCCAAACACTCAATCACAATCATCTTGCTTTGCTTTTGATTCCCAACCTCATAGGTCTTCGTGACCATGAATTCTGCCTAGACACTTCAAGGATTATTGATGTTTTCTTACTACACCTGATTTCAAACCAAGTTTGTTGAGTGATGGAATTGCAAGAGCAATAGGTACTCATTATCCTATTCTTTCTTATCTTGTAGACAAAATTTTTTCTCATTCACATAAAGATTTTCTTTCCAATCTGACTCAAACCCAAAAACTAGCTAGTTTTTTACAAGCAATGCAGGACCCAAAGCGGCAAGAAGCCATGAAAGCTGAGATTCGAGCATTGGACGAGAATGAAACTTGGACACTCACCAGTTTACCACGGGGAAAAGACTCCATTGGATGTAAATGGGTCTACAAGGTTAAATTTAAATCTGATGGATTTGTTGAACAGTATAAATCCCACTTAGTTGCCAAGGGCTATACTCAAATAGAAGGAGCGGACTATAACAAGACATTTGCTCATGTTGCAAAGGTAGCTACTATCAAAAGTATTCTTGCTATCACTGCTATACACAATTGAAATTTATTTCAAGTTGATGTCAACAATGCATTTTTTCATGGGGATTTGCAAGAAAAAGTTTACATGAAATTACCACCGGTCTATTGGTTAAATAAGTCCATTTATGGACTTAAACAATAGTCTCTAAATTATTCGAACTTCTCAAGGAGATAGGGTATTTCCAATCAAAGGCAGATTATTCATTCTTTTCCAAAATCAGCAGGGAAGGCAAGGTGTTCGTTGTTGTTTACATTGATGATATTATCATTGGTGGTGACAACCTTGAAGAGATGAACCACCTTAAGTCTATCATCAATAATCATTTTAAATTGAAAGACTTAGGAAAATTAAAATAATTTTCTAGGAATAGACGTGGCACAGTTAAAACCAGGAATATTCTTATCACAACAGAAGTATACACTGGGCATCCTTTATGATACATGCTATATGGGTGTGTGACCTTGTGCTTTTCCTATAGAGCAACACCTAAAGTTGGACAATGAGCTTAGTGAGCTTCTTAAAGATCCAACCCTGTTTTGAAAGACAGTCGGCAAGCTTATCTACTTAACCATCACTAGACCTGATATTCTACATTTAGTTTATGTGTTAAGTCAGTTTATGAATCAACCTCGAGTGCCGCATTAAGAGGCCATGTTTAAATTGTTATGATATTTGAAACAGACGCCAGACCATCATTTCAAGATCATATGCCTAAGCAGAATACAGATCCATGGCACTTTCATATTGTGAGCTAACTTGGATCAAAAGTTTACTTACAGATTTGGGAATACAACATGATTACCCAATGCATTTATTTTGTGAAAATCAGGCAGCCCAACATATACTTGTCAACTCTGTCTTTCATGAAAGGACCAAACATCAAAATTGACTCTCATGTAATCCATGATAAGGTCTAAAGAGGGAAGATCCAAACCCAGTTCATATCTTCAACAAATCAGGTTTTCGATTTGTTCACCAAGTCTTTAGGTCGAGATGCATTTCAAAAACTATGGAGCAAGTTGGGTATGATCAATCTAGGAAGCCCAACTTGAGGGGAGTGTTGATCATGCATATATTTTTGTAATTTATTTATACTATTTTATGCATGATCCATAGAAAAAGTTGCATTAAAACCCCATTTTTATCGTTAGTTTCAAGAAACCGCATTAAAATTAAAAATATTAGAAAATCACGAATTTCAAAGCTTACCCTATATTTTTCAGTGTTTTGTTTTGTTTATGATTTCTCTAACTTGTAGTTTAATTAGATTAGGAATAATTAATTAATTTTAGTTGTTTAGAAGTATTCGCTTTTTTAAAAACACATTTTCTAGAGGAGACCTTTTTAGAATTTTTGAAAATTATCCAAACTTTCATAAAAATCGTGTAAACCTAATATTTTAGTATAAATAATATTTTTCCAGCACACCACCACATTTTTGCCTCTGAGAAAAATTCCCCTTCCTCTGCTTCTCTCTCTTTCTATCGGTTTCTCTCTCGTTCTTCCTTTCTTCTTCCTCTTCTTGTAAAACCCAAGAATTTTAAGGATTTTTTTTATAAATAAAAATGAGCATTTGCATGACATAATAGGATTTTTTGTAATATTTAATGTGATTTTGATGCTCATGGGTTAGTTAGAGTGAAGCCGATAATGAATACTAGAAAGGGTACTTGGATCTGGACCTTAGCGGGATCCGATGATTCGACTTGATTTGCAAGGCAAATATAGGAATGCGATGGCTCCGGAATAATAGCGTGAGATCTGAAACACATTTAAGGTAAAAGAGGGCAAGTTTAGAACCAACGGGTGAAAAATCCACTTGAAAATGGAAGAAATCCATCAAGAAGGAAAAACGTCCAAATATGACATAAATAGATTTTTCTTGCAAAAGTAAACACCAAGTGATGGTGTGGCGTAGTGGTAGGACGCACGGTTGTGTGGAGCCACAGCCCAAGTTCAAAACCCCGGAGCGCCCACATTGAAATAAAAAAAAACATTGATTTTTCATGAAATCCGGAACAAAACTGAAAGGGTTAAGTACAATTTAATCCACACACTTTGCAACGAAAAGCAATGTAGCACAACTAGTGGGGCTCGTTACCCCTTATGTTGAAAACCCTAGTTCAAAACCCTATGTGCACAAATTTTTCTTTTTACACACAAAGGTTACAATTTTTACTTTAGAAAAAAAATAAAATAAAATAAAAAAAGAAGATGGTAAAAACGTGGGATCTTGGCGAAGCCTACTTCTTAGGCCTTTTCAGCTCACTTTACCAACCTTGGTGGGGAATCCCACCAAAAAGGGAAAAGGGTACCCATAAAGCAATCAAATGGGGGAGGTTAGAGAAAATCTTGCCAAAAGAGAAGGGGGGCAATTCTGGAAAATCGGTGCACCCACCAAAAACGTGAGATGAGGATGGAGCTTTGAAGTTTTAAAGTTTATAACTCCCCTAATTAAGAGGAGTTAAAGGAGGGGCTCAAGGGAAACTGTGTAACTCTCTCTCTCTCTCTCCATCCATCTTCTCTCCCACCATGAGTGTAGACTCCATTGCTGGACGTGTGGACTCCATTGTTGAGGTGGTGTGCCGCTCTGCAAAGAAGAAGTGTCGCCTTGTTCGCTCGAAACTCCAACAAGATGTAAGGGGCCTTGTATCTCTATGCATGTGTTTGGTGCCTTGTGAGACACATATGTTGCATTTCTTTTGAAAATACGTAGTAAAATGCATACATCTAGCCATATAAAATAACCATGGTGTTTGTCGATTTCCTCATGTGAAGTTTTGGAATTTTTATTTTGATCAGCCATGTCATTGTTTGGCATAAAACATGTAGTTGGTGGTTGCCGATTTTCCCATGTAGTAAGTTGCTAAAAGTTTCATTTTTGATCAGCACGTGTTAGTGATGAAATTAGTAGTCAAGCTTATGGATTTGTTCACATAAAAAAAAATTTAGTGGGTTTTGACAGACTGGTGAAAATTAAGGTCACGCATAGTGATTTGTTCATGTTAGAAAACATGATATTTTCCAGTAGAAAAAAAATACATGGCATGTATTGATTCAACGGTTCAAAAAAATATATATATGCATGACTAGGTAATAGTCTGATTTACTATTGGATATGTTAAAGAATATGCATGATAATGTTATACCATCAGTTTTGCCAGGCAGCCTGTCAACAAAAATAAAATAAAATAATAACAATATTAATAATAGTAGGTACATTCGTTACATGCATTAAATTCTTGGGTTGGGCTCTCTTGAAAAAAAAAAGGATATCTATATACGTTAGTGTATGATAGGATAATATAGCTATTTAGTGTAGACATTATGGGAGTTATTTTTGCATATTCTGAACCTGTTCAAGTAGAAGGCCAATAGTCGCTACTGAATCCTATCACGGTTTCCATTTTTAAATGGGTCCAGCATAGGTATCATGATAGGTTTGATATCTAATTATTATTAGATCTGTTAGTATATACAAGTCTTCTAATGAGTTTCAATTTTCTTCAAAATTCATACATATGTATATACATAGCTATCATAGATTTAAATGAAATGGTATACACCATGTTTACAATACATAGTTTTTACACAATAAGGTATGCACACTCGCACTTTACTCAAATCTGATTGTGGATCATTATATATATATATATATATATATATATATATATATATATATATATATATATATATATATATATATATATATATATATATATATATATATATATATATATATATGGACTGATGACGCTCACTCAAATGCCCTAATATATTAAGGAAAAAAAACTACAGCCATCTCAGTGTGATTATTTTGGCACATATGATATGTGTAAGTGAGTAGTGCATATCGTGATACTGAAAAAAAAGAAGAAGGAGAAACGTGATGTGCCACCACATTACACGACGGATGGGGTGCAGCATGGTAGTGTATCTTCACCTTCAGGTTTCCCTTTAATTATTTTTGCAAAACTGAAAAAAAAAAGAACTTAAAAATGTAAATTTTGAAAATGTGTATCATTTTTTTTATACATATAAAGAATGGGTCCTTAACTTGGATAGTGCTGGTAGCTTTGACATACAGTTAATGCACACAAAATTCATGAACCTGCATAGTGCATTTTCCTCAATTGTGTATTATTGTTGGTAGTGGGGGTACGGTTGGTGGAGTTAGACTGACGCTTGTGGTAATGGTAGTGGTGGTTAATTGTCTCTACTGGTGACAGAGAAGTGGAGGTCAAGGCAGAGATGATGGCAAAATATGGTTAGCATCTCCTTTCCTCTAAGGGTTACATGGTGTTAAAGCCTATTCCATAGCTAGGAAAGGAACAGGTGGACTTCATATCCGCTAGTTAGATTGCCAGGCCATAAATGGGGCACAAGTTTGTTTACTTTTTGGATTATTGCATAATAAATATAACATAAAAATTGATATACCGACAAAGAAAAAAAAACTTATGATATATACACAGCAAACTATGAGATCCAAGTTATGATATTAATATACAGGAAAATATATATCAGTAGAGAAAAAGTTGGTACTTTTATAGTTACCCATCACTTTGGAAGCAAAAGACAATGTGAGCGCTGCACCACTGACTTGGGTGCAACAAGGTTGAGGAAAAACTCTCTTCGGGTGTTTGTTGGGCCTGCGCACATAGGTGGCAAATGGACTCTTCAACGAACGCTAGTGTTGGTTAGCGTGTCTCGTTGATGGCGTCACTTGGTGGTGGCAGCCACACAACCACCGACTATCAGCTTGTCTATGACTCAGGGCAGCCCAATTACAGTCTAAAGAAAATATATATGATACAATATTTTGGGAGACAAAGGGGTTCAGTGCGATCCTATAAAGGACAAAATACTTAAATTCAGAAAACGTCAAGCGTATACGTGCTCTCATTTTATGCGGCAATCTAAAGTAAAATGGAAAAAAAGAAAGTCATGTTGTGTTGGCCATCATAGTGTACACATACACACTTTTGCAAAAGTTGCATTTTTACACTATTGGTTCTTGAAATGAATGTTTATCTCATTCTCGGTCTGTGAGATTCCAATTATACTTGTTATTTTTCCTACAAATGAATGCGTGTTATATTTGAGATTTTCTATTATGCACATACATTGGCTAGGGTAAAAGCTTACTTTAGTGCACATGTTTCGATAGCATAATGATTTTGTTATATGTTTATGAAAAAGATGTTATATGTTGATGAATGTCGCAAATGATTTAGATATCCATGATGTATTCATGTTACACATGGTTTTATATGAAGTTGATATATGAGTGTTGCGACCAATGTTTCAATGCAATGAATCACCTGTTGCTAAATGCATATTGTTGTTATAATTGCACAAATAAGAAATACGACAAAGGCACGATAGTACAAATTGATACTGAGCATGTCAAATCCTTGTGGTGCCATATAGGCATGTATGATGCTAAGTGAAGTGCAAATAATTGAATCATGATCACTTGTAAATGTTATGACATGCCTTGTGTCGATTGATATATGCTTGTTCTACAAATATTTGCTTAATAAAGGGCATTTGCCATGTCATGATCTTGTGAAAGCTCAAAACTGAGCTTGCGGTCTTGCGGGACCATTGTAGTGCCATACAAGCACTTATGAAATGTTATACTTGAGACATGCCTTATGAGTGCATGGTCAGTGGAGGGTACGAAACGTACACCCGAGTTCAGAAATAAAACTTTAAAATGCTCAAGTATAAGTACTCACTCTTAGTTGAGCCAAAAATTCTGAGAAATTGTGGCTGGTGCCTATAAGGCATTCGATGGGTAATGTGCATATACGGAGATCACCCCGAGTGTGGGTTGGGATTTTGGAAATCCTCTGTGGTGCAATGACTTGCACATAAGAATAAATAAAATAGAAAATATGCACACATCAAATAAATGTGGGATTCTGGGTATATCTGAAAGATGGTATATGTTACCAGTTTCTCGGGATACTGGGTATACCTGAAAACGGTATATGTTACTGGTTTTCCAGGGCTCTAGGTACACCTGAAAGACGGTGTATGTTACCGGACTCATGGTCTACCTTGGAGAGGGTAGGTGGTACAAGCTTCATGGACATTCATGTTTTTTTGTGAGAGCTAGGCGTCTCACCCGGTCTTTTGCAGACTACCAATGTGTCCTAGGTAGTAGATCCAAGTCTTTTGCAGAAGTACATGGTGCATCCTAATTCTAGTTCTAGTCATTGGGGAGTATTCTCTTGGTCACAGACCGTCCCTTTTGGACCTCCGTACGGCTAGTCATACGGGATATTAAATAATAGACCCCCATATGGTCTCGGTCCGCTACAATGTCTATGCCTCTGCGTACCCACAAGATAATTAACAGGAGAAACATAAAGTTAGTACACTGTGAAAGTCTTCAAGTATACACATATTGCTTGATGTTACATTTGTTATAGTATGATCGTGATTTACTCACATGATGCATACTTAACAATGCTTTACTTTACATTCAAATGTGAGAAACTAAATGTGATTCATTAATATGACGTGACATTCATGGTCTTTTCTTTATATAGTAAATCATGAAATACTTGCAGTTAGTGAACTGTACATTCAAAGCTTATTTAATAATTGTTAGATCTTACATTCATGTGTTTCATATATACTTGTACACATGACACTGAGCACATTCATATAGATATTTTGCTTCTTACTCAGACAGGGGAGTTTGTCCCCTTTTGAATTAATATTTTTCAGGAAACCAATAAAGATGAGCAATTATAGTCGTCGTTGCGGACGGGCCATGAGACCATATCTTCTTTGGATGTCCTGAGGAACTCTGTCTTCAATAAATTCATTAAATTTGTCATTTATGACTTGTAAAATTTCAAGGCAAGGTTTTAATTCGCCTAATGTTATTGAGTTTGTACTATCACCTGTAACTTGCCCAAATTATTTGACTGATGGATTAATAAAACATTTCCATTGTGGTTTTAGAAAAAAAAAATTATTCCAAAATTTTCAAGTTAAATATTTGGGGCGTTACAGTTATGGTATCAAAGCAGGACGAGAATATATGGTTCTCGGCCTTCCCGCGACCCTGCAAAAGCTCTGTAAGTATATCGTATTTGAATTAAATTGTTTTTATGACTTAAACAAATTGGATGGTTGCATGAATATTGAAAACCTAGATATATTGCTAGGAACACTATTAAATTTACGTTATGCTCAAGTTAGATCAAGAAACTTATGATAGTATGTTTGCTCGACTAGATGGCTTGGGAAGTTAGGTGTGACGATCTTCTCGATTCATTAAACAACTTGACTAGGTTGGTGCCACGACAAACATCAACGATACAAGTCTTTGGGAACGAACTGCAACAATTGTTGCAGGGAAATAACCACACAAAAAGATGTGGCGGTCGAAGGAGAAAGTATAAAAAGGTGTCCAAGGAGAAAAGTTTCGTACTGGTTGGACAGAAGAAAAGATGCCAAGAAGGCTACCAGAACCGCCAACAACAAAAGAAAGCACTATACTCACCCGCCCAACGAATGTGTCGACAGTACAATAAAACTCATTCTCTCGAAGTTTGCCCTCTTTATATGGGCAAGTGTTTTAAATGCAGACAATCAGGACATGTAACAAAGTTTTGCCTAAAGTATCGTCATAAGGAACAAGTATGCCTTTGGAACACGAGTATTTGTTTTTACTACAACAAGACGAGTCACTTTATTCATGAGTGTCGTAGGAATAAGGTTGATTCAAAGAAGCAAATCGTAGTGAATGACTTCACCATTAAGGCCTCAAACTCTGTGGATTCTCACAATAAACATGTATGGGACGAACTTTGTCCAGGTAACAAAACAACGGCACGAGTACTGGGAATGAGTACTTCAAGCAATCCACAAGCTACTCTGATGAAATATGTTTGAATGCATTGGAAGCTGAAGAAGGAAACACTCTGACAGAGTTTTTGCAACCAGAGAAGGTTAGTTTCATTAGTAGTGACAGCAGCAACCCCAACACCAAGTTTGAATAAATGATGAGGAATTTCATGCAGCAACTAGAATAAATAAATACTTGGAGAATTTTACTATTTACGTTCCTTGGAAATAAAGGTGAATGTTTTGGATTGGGATCCCCATTGAATGGCTATAAATCTTAGCACCTGGATTTGATTAATGGGAATATTTCTTTTATCGTATGCATGGATAACTAAGATTGGTAGAAGGTAGAATTCACTGATTCGAAATTGAAATTCCACTAGAGGGGGGGGGGGGGGAATAGTGAAATACTAAATAGATCGATAAATTAAAAATAAAATGCAATAAGGCACAACACATAAAACACAGAATTTATACTGGTTCGGTCAAAACCCTAACCTACATCCAGTCCCCAAGCAAACCACTTGAGCTTTCCACTATAACATCTGAGTTACCCGATAAATAGTACAACACCCTCTTCCTCAGAGGTCTTCTTCTCTCAACAGAGAAGGGGCACACCCTCTTCCACAGAGGTCTTCTTCTCTCAACAGAGAAAGGGAACACCCTCTTTCACAGAGGTCTTCTTCTCTCAACAGAGAAGGACAACACCCTCTTTTTCAGAGGTCTACTTTTTTCAACAAAGAAGGAATACAGTGAATAACAGAAAGTTACAATACTTCCTATAGAACCTTCAGAATGATATGAATGCACGAATGAAGGATTCTCGGAATGTTCTGTTCTTTTCACTCAGAAGATACTCTTTGTCAAAGCGCTATTCTTGACTTTTTCTCTTTCTTTCTTTTCTTTTTCTTTTCTCTTTCTTTTTCAAGGCTATTTTTCAAATATCGAATAAGAATTTTTCTCGTTGTAAGCTCACATGTCCATGTTGAATAATTATTTGATTGTGTTTATATAGCCTTAGAAAAATAGTCGTTGCCTTTTTGAAATGATAGTCTTTTTGGGATGTGAGATGTCAAGTCATTTCAAAACACAACTTTATGGATTTTCAAAAAAGTCTTCTTTCCATAAAGGTAGTATTTGGGGTACACTAGTCGTTGTAATATTTTAGGTATGATATATTTTATGTAAAAAGTCTATTTCTCATAATAGTATATTGAACGTTGGATTGTAAGCCATCATGTAGTTTTGTCTTTATTCAAATTAATGATTTGTAGCACTTAAGTATTTTATTTAGAAATTGTCACTTTTTTACTTAAATGAGTGTAAGTACAATAAATGCTTTGAGTTCTTTATTTGTAAATAGTCATATCTAGAAATACTTTATGATGTGCTTTTTAATGTCTATAGAGAGAATGAAGACTTTAAGCAAGTCGACATTCTTGAGTGGGATTAAGATGTTCATTTCTAAAAAAGTTTTTTAGGAGGTATTTAATGTTTTACAAAAGGAATGATGACTTTAAGTAAGTCGACATTCTTTGAGTTGTAAAAAAGTAACTAAAGTCTTTTCTAAACATATTATATTTGTTTTTCTTTGTCTAGCCGATTTCTATGTTTTGTCTTTTTCCTACACACTTGAAATCATTACTTTTTATTTCTTTTCAAGTTGTCTTATACATGATAGAAGGTACAATTAATGCTTTTGAAATTATGAGCTAATATATTATGTCAAAATACCTTTTCCATAAAAGTTTGTAAGAAGGTACAATAATTGGTTTTCAAAAAGGTGCTTTTTGAAACTATCGTATACTTTTATGAAACATAGCTTTTGTGAATGAGTGACTTTTATGATAAAGTATGTAATATGCAATATGCATGCTTCTGAAGGTTTTGTTACATATGACTTTAAAGAAGAAACATTCTTCATCTTGAGGTAGCCGATCCCTTTAGATGATCTTTAAGAATGCATGGCTCATCAAGCTTTTTCTTCAAGGAGTATGATTGCACCACGGTTGTACTTGAACAGGAGGTCTCCATCCTTTTGGGTGAGATATCCTTGCATCAAATACTCGTTAGATATATGGCAAAGCATATCCAGTCATAATATAACATTTTTCAAGAAAACATATTATCATATCATATTAAATCAAAATATGACAGTGTATCATATTGTGTGTCATCAAAATATAGTTTCTCAACATTCTCCCCCTTTTTGATGATGACAAAATATGCTCCCTCTGTCAAAAAGACATTATGCATAGTAATAATAATATCATAAAAATGCATAAAAATAAAAAATGTCAAAGTATTTTTCTCTAATATTGGAGACAGGTTTTTCTCCCCCTTTGTCATGGACAAAAAGGAGGGGATCAGAGTAAGTAGAGTTATTACAGACCAAATGGGAAAAAGTTTATAAAGTTATTACAGACCAAAATAAAAAAGTATATAAAGTTATTACAGGCCAATGGAATAAAAAGTGTGTTCAATCCGAAGGTGGAAATAATTGGTGTGTTCAGAGGAGGGCGTCGTGATCCTGCTGGATGGTTTGTAAGGACTGCTGCATCGAGGCTTGATTCCGAAGTATAAGATCCTGTATTTGTTGGACATCCATGATTGCAGAGAAGTAATCAAATTCGGATGTTGGATCTGCTTCATCAGAGCCGTTATTGGCAGTGTGCGGGACCTTGGATTGAAGGAAGTAGCATTAAGAATCTGTGAGGGATAGATGATGACTTCATTTTGAAGTGAGACCTTAAAATATTTTAGAATGGGAGTTATCAAACACCCAAAAGGAAGACACTGGAATTGTTGAAAGCAAGCAAAGTTGTTCAAGATGATGTTGGACCAGTTTATCGGAGAAGAGCAGGAAATTGAGTAGAGGAGGAGAGAGATTTTTCTTGGCACGAATCCCTTGCGTGGAAGCTTGGGATAGATATTGTGGAAAAGAATTTGTGCGAGCAGTTGAGCATGAGGTTTGAGATTGCTCATGTGCCAGGGAAGATGTGTGAATTGGCTTGAGAGAAGCACTTTTTGAACGACTGAATGGTCCAATGGTTCTATGTTGGCCAGGTCTGTGCCAGTGGAAGGAAGGTTTAGAATGCGGCCTAAGGAAGAAACGTCGAAGTTAATCAAGCATCCTCGGACTTTGCTAGTGATTGTAGTTAGGTCAGGATCAGTGGAAAGATTTGTGTAGAATAATCGGACAAGTTCAGGATAGTAGGCGGCTTGTGATGAGGATCCCAGTAAGTGTTTAAATTCAGGGAGAGAGCTTTCAACTTCAAATGATGAGAAGTCTTCGTAGTGAACTAAGCTACCTTCATGAATGTGAAGTGAACAAATGTGGTGGTAGTGGTGAAACAGATCAGGATATCTTAGATCAGTTGCGATGAGCACGTTGTTGGAGGAGGAAGTCATTGCAAGTACTCCTGATCAAATAGAAACTTAGAAAGAAGAGCTTGGAAAGAGCGATAGCTTGTATGAAGATAGAGAAATTCGAGTGGAATGGTGAGGGATTGTTATCATCGCAAAAAAATTTTCCCTCCCTTGCGAGAGAGAAAATGAATTTCGCGAGTCAAACTCGACCAAAGTTTTGAAATTGGTTTTGAAAATTACTCGCCTCCGTTTTAAAATTTTGCGGGAAAATTCCGTGGAATGGGATCCGCTTGTCGGTACGAAATTCAACCGTTCCTGGCGCCTTTAACAGGGGTAATTGAACCAAGGATCAATTGCGTGTTTTAACTTGACTCAAATATCTAAATTATGCTCTATTTTTCCTAGAATGCACAAAGAATCAGGCTTGTGCTATGGAATTTTGAAAAATGCAAGTTTGAGAAAATATGATGTTTGCTTTGGAAAATTGAAATGCATTTAGAAAAGGACTGGAAAATGCTTGAAAATGGAATTCCTGGGAAAATCATTGAATTTTATTGGAAATCAGAAATTTGCATTGAAAAGTGATTTCCCAGGAAAATTTGAACTTTAGAAAATCGATTTTGAAATTTGGAATTGCTTTTCTGAGAAAATCTAAGAAATTCATTGGAAAAGGATTTTTGAAATGGAAAATGAATTCTCAGGAAACTGGGTTCTCAGGAAAATAGGAAATCTGAGAAAATTGATTTTTAAAAACTTGGGATTTTGAAATTTGAGAATTTTAAAACATTGGAAAATCTTGGTTTGAACTTGGAAAATGCTTTGAAATCTCTTTTGAAAATTCAGGATTTTGAGAAAATCAGATCCTGAGAAAGACTTGGAAATTCTTGAGAAAGCTGAATTTTCTGAAATTGAAATTGGAAAATGAATTTGAGAATAATGCAATTTGAATGATATGAATGAATGAATATGAATTTGAAAAGGGAATTTCATTGAGAAATTGAGAAATCCTTTTGAAACTTTGAGAAATGCAGTGCATTTTTGAAGTTAGCCTAAGAGTGTAGGCTAAATGTGGCTGATATAAAGATCATAAATCGTAGTTTTCTTCGTATTCTGACTATGGCCATAAATACGAATCCCACCGAGTTTATAAACTCCATAAAAGCTTGTGCACATGCCATTCGTATAAACCATAGTGAATTTGAAATAATGTGCATGAATGATACATCACATATTGAAATTTGCATAAATTAAACTATATGCAATGCAGCCCTATTCTAAGCAGAAATGTAACTCTTATTCCAAATTATTACATTTGATGTTACATTGAATTGAAATAAAATAAGAAAATAAAATCTTCTTCTTGAATATTCCTGCAAAACTAGAAAACAATGTTAGCACAAAAATGTAGGTTTTTCTGAATTTATCCGAAAATATGGAAAATTATCGGACATTATTCAGATATAAACCCATAATAATACCCCCTTTGATATAAACATGAGAAATAATGAATAAATTTTGAAAATAAACTTGGAAATTCGAAATTGGGGTCAAAGTGACCAAAATGCCCCTGATGACTTTGAAATCAGGGTTTTCTGAAAGAATTTTTGTAAATTTTGGAAATTTGAAAATAAAATGAAATAAATCAAACATAATATGATGAAATATGATGATATGCATGAAATTTTTGAGAATTAGAAATTGAAATTTCGAAATTTAGGTCAAAATGACCAAAATACCCCCGATAACAAGACTATGGCCTTGAAACCAGGGTTTTCTGAAATAAATTTTGCAAAATGGAAAAATATGAAATGCAAATGAGATTAAAATTAACCCTAATATGATTCTACATGCTCATGTACATGATAAAAACCTTAAAATGACAAAAATATCACAAAATATCAAATTTAACCTGATTTTCGCTTCTGAATTTAAAGATAAACTAACACATGGAGCAAATGAACTTGGAATTAAACCAAATTTGGCATGGACACCTAAAAAAACCCTAAAACCAGAATGGAGCTAGAAAATCTAATTTTTTTGTACTTTTAAATATGAAAATTCAAATAAAAACCCTAAATTTTATGATTTTTGCCTAAAATATTGATTCTAAAGGGGATTTAGGATATCAAATTTCCATACAAATTTCCCAAATATTATGGGGTGATATAGGACAGTAGGGAAAGGATTTGTTACTTTTACACTTTCTGGTTTTGACCTATGGTCAGAGCTGTACCACTCCGGCAAGTCTGATCGGAATCCGGCGACTCTAGTAAATGAAGAAAACAGACAGGTTTTGGTAGAAAATATGGGGAAAATGGCAGACAGATGGGAAAATGGCTGAAATTGTGGGAAAATGTTCCTGACAAACATAGGAAGATTTGATCTTTTGACACTATTGGGATTCAGGTTACGGTTTGGAAAAATACACACTGTTATCAGAGACCTAAATCTTTGGAATTTCGGGACATTAGAATCTGTTAGACAGAAAGGGAAAATCCGAGAAAAATAATGAAACAGATCCAAAAATTCCCAAATTTTTGAAAATGACAGGAAATAATGTTAGGAACAACGTTTGTGTTGAAAGTTTTTGCAGACGGGCTACAGATTGGATGGACTTGGTGCATTAAGGTCTGTCTATACCCTGACTAAAGAAAATCAATATTTTCCCAAAAGTCTGAGAAATCCGATTTTTTATAGAGGTCAAAACTAATTGGAAAAATCTCAAAATTTTCAGATCACTAGTAGATTTAATTATGAATCCATTGTGATTTTTGAAAGATGATTCGAATCTCCCACTGGAGTGATTTCAAAGATTCTTGTCTGCTAAAGCAGAAATTAGAAGTTCCAGAAATGAAAAATCTTGGTTTGGAATTTGATTTATTTGAAAAGATTTTGAAATCCAAATCGTACTGGGTTTTTTCCAAAGTATCAGCAACAACCATATGCATCCATGATAAAATTTTCAAGATTTATAATAAATAATTCTTACATAAAATAATGGACATACGGATAGAATATTAACTTAACTTTAATGAAATCAGAATAACACCTAAGCAAAACATAAATCTAACTAGCATGATGTTTAAAGTATGTAACTAATCATGGAAAATAACAAAAATAAAACAAAAAGTAAGCAGGGGATATGAACCATTTTTTTTTTTATATTGGCTGTAGAGATGAGGGATTCCATCCATAGAACGAATGGATCATATCATCCGGTAGCACTTTTATTGAAATATCATGTATTTAAACAAATAAATATGGATGAAATGAGAGTCATACCATGGATTCCACCTTGTAATGGATAGATTGACTGCAGCCTTGATCCTTGCTAGAAGAAAGTATTTTTGAGATGGGTTGTAGCCAATGGAGGGTGCTGATGGTGCTTTGAAGGAGGAGCTGGATGCTTGCTTGAGTTGAAGGTGGGTTGCACCTTGTAGACGTTTCAATGGAGCTGGAACCGGGGTTGAATAATGGTGGTGGCCGGAACCCTTCTTATGGTGGCTGTTAGGTTGAAGTAGCAGTGGCTGCTGTAGAGAGGCTGGAAGAGGTGAACCGGCTAGAAGAGGTGAAGATGGTGGCTTTGGTGAAGCTGCTGCAATGAGGCCAAGAGAGAGAGAGAGAGAGAGAGAGAGAGAGAGAGAGAGAGAGAGAGAGAGATTAGAGAATAGGGAGGCAGCCGTATGGCTTTTTTCCTTTTTTTTTTTCTTATGACAACTTAGGTTTTGATAAAAATCAAAACCTAAGTTTCTAATATTGCTTCATGAAACAGCCTACGTGAATTGGTTGTAGCCTTCTCCCTTTGAAAAAGATGGAAAGGAGGTAAGGAAGAAAGGGGAAAGAAGGAAGGGAAGAAGAAAAAGAAAAGGAAAGAGGAAGAAAAAGGGAAAAAGAAAGAAAACAGAAAAGGAAAAGAAAAAAAAGGAAAGAAAAAAGGAAGAAAGGAAAGAAGAAGAAAAGAGGGGCTGGAGGTTTGGGTGACCATCTTGTGGGTCCCATCTCTCTAAAATAAAATAAATAAATAAAAATTAATAAAAACAAAAACAAACAAATAAATTTTTTTTTTTTTAATAAAACAGAAATGTAAATGAATGGGCCATCTCAGAGCAGGTCCAAATTTCAATTTTGAAATTCATTTTGAAGATTAGAAGGGTAAAATAGTCTTTTCAGAAAGTTTCCAGACGAAACGAGCTATTTTTGGCAGTTTTTTAAACGAGCTCAGATTTTGAAGTTCAATACCCCGTTGCGAAGCAAATCCAGTGTAGAATTTGAAAATGTAATTTTAAAAGAAATCCAGATTGTTTTTGTTGAGAAAATATTTCCAAACGAAATGAGCTATTTTTGGCAGTTTTTGAAATGAGCTTGAATTTTGAAGTTTAATACCCCGTTGCAAAGAAAATCCAGTATAGAATTTGAAAATTTAACTTTGAAAGAAATCCATATTGTTTTTCTCGAGAAAATATTTCCAAATTTAGAATCTTGGGGGTAAAAATATCAATTTTGAAAACCCAGGGTTTGAAATTGATTTCTGAAAACTTTTAAAACTCAATCTGGATTGAAATTTATAAAACTGGAGTTCTGGACTTCGAAAATGGAATGAAATGTGATGAAATGTTATGAAATGCTGAGAAATGATATGAAATGATGAGAAATGACATGAAATGCTATGCGAAATGCTAACCCGGAATGAAGAATTTTGGATGTTAGACCCCGATTGGCAGCTGTACCAGTTTAAAAAGTATAAAAACTGATAAAATTTGCAAAATGATTGAAGAAATGGTTTTTGAACTCTATTGGGTTAGAGTGACACTGAAAATTAGGGTTTGAGCTGAATCAAACTGAAATGAGCTGGATTGAGCTGAGTTTTAGAGTTTCAGAACTCAAATGAACTGACCAGGCACTGACTCAACTGTCCTTTTTGACTGAATTTTCAAGAAAAGCTGTCTTTTTTAGAGAAATGGTACGGAATGGTCACCGGAGTGAAGTGAATTATGAACTTGAGCTGACTTTGAGCTAAAAAAAAAGGTCAATAATACTGACATGAACTAAAATCGAAGCTCGAACACTAGCTCAATTGGCTGAACTCAGCTCAATTTCAGCTGAAAGAGCTGAAATGGACTAAAATGGGCTCCTAGACACTTGGAAAGGCTTTTGAACTGAAATTGGAGCGCTTGAACTCCTGGTAAGCTCAAGTTAGATTCTGGGGAACATGACTGACTGTGAATGTCTAACTCGGAGACAATTGGCTTAGATTTGAGTGAGAAATAAGCTCATTTCTGAAGAAATGATCCCATTTTAGCAGGAATGGTCAGAAATGGAAATGGTCTTCTCACTGTGAGATCAGATGAGCTTGGAATGACTGATATTCTAAATGTTCTGAACTGACCAGTGAACTATGTTGACTCCGACTGACTAGGGTCCGGGATGACCTACGGGTAAAATGGTAATTTCCTAGTGAAAATGGGTAAAATGGTGATTTTCTGAAACTGACTCGGGGTTTGACTCCCACACTGACCTAATAGGGTTGGCACTGCCTGAGGAGGATTGTTTGAGAATGGATGTGGAAAATTTGGGGTGTTTACAGATGCTCCTCTTTGGTACTAAGCCGTCTTGAGGACGAGCTTAGTGGCAAAGAAAAACACACCAAATTTTGGCTATAAAAATGCCCCAGTTAGAAGGATCTGACTGGGTATGAAGAAATTAGCTTTGATGAAAATGGTAGATATGAAATGGAGAATGAAGAAGAGAATTTTACTTCAAAATAAGTGAGATTCAGGTTTTGCCCTTAACATGGATGGGACGGAAAATACCTCGTGTAGAAACGAAGCTCAAGTTTGACCCTTAACCTGACCGGGGAATGAAATACCTCATCAAAATGAGGCTCAGGTTTGTACCCTTAACCTGACCGGGAAATGAAATACCTCATCAGAATGAGGCTCAGGTTTGTACCCTTATCCTGATTGGGCGGAAAATGAAATACCTCATCAAAGGAGGCTAAGGTTTGTACCCTTATCCTGATTGGGCAGAAAAATGAAATACCTCATCAAAGGAGGCTCAGGTTTGTACCCTTATCCTGATTGGGCAAAAAATGCAATACCTCATCAAAGGAGGCTCAGGTTTGTACCCTTATCCTGATTGGGCGGAAAATGAAATACCTCATCAAAGGAGGCTCAGGTTTGTACCTTTATCCTGATTGGGCGAAAAATGAAATACCTCATCAAAGGAGGCTCAGGTTTGTACCCTTATCCTGATTGGGCGGAAAATGAAATACATCATCAAAGGAGGCTCAGGTTTGTACCTTTATCCTGATTGGGTGAAAAATGAAATACCTCATCAAAGGAGGCTCAGGTTTGTACCCTTATCCTGATTGGGCGGAAAATGAAATACCTCATCAAAGGAGGCTCAGGTTTGTACCCTTATCCTGATTGGGCGAAAAATGCAATACCTCATCAAAGGAGGCTCAGGTTTGTACCCTTATCCTGATTGGGCGGAAAATGAAATAACTCATCAAAGGAGGCTCAGGTTTGTACCCTTATCCTGATTGGGCGGAAAATGAAATACCTCATCAAAGGAGGCTCAGGTTTGTACCCTTATCCTGATTGGGCGGAAAATGAAATACCTCATCAAAGGAGGCTCAGGTTTGTACCCTTATCCTGATTGGGCAGAAAAATGAAATACCTCATCAAAGGAGGCTCAGGTTTGTACCCTTATCCTGATTGGGCGGAAAATGAAATACCTCATCAAAGGAGGCTCAGGTTTGTACCCTTATCCTGATTGGGGGGAAAATGAAATACCTCATCAAAGGAGGCTCAGGTTTGTACCCTTATCCTGATTGGGCGGAAAATGAAATACCTCATCAAAGGAGGCTCAGGTTTGTACCCTTATCCTGATTGGGCAGAAAATGAAATACCTCATCAAAGGAGGCTCAGGTTTGTACCCTTATCCCGATTGGGCGGAAAATGAAATACCTCATCTAAAGGAGGCTCAGGTTTGTACCCTTATCCTGATTGGGCGGAAAATGAAATACCTCATCAAAGGAGACTCAGGTTTGTACCCTTATCCTGATTGGGCAGAAAATGAAATACCTCATCAAAGGAGGCTCAGGTTTGTACCCTTATCCTGATTGGGCGGAAAATGAAATACCTCATCAAAGGAGGCTAAGGTTTGTACCCTTATCCTGATTGGGCGGAAAATGAAAATGGTAAGTTGGATGGTGAATAAGACAATTTTCTTGAAGAGGAATAAAATGACTCTTTCAACAACACGAAAGATGAATTCTTTCGACAACGCGAAAGATAACAAGGCGATCCAAAGGAACAAGGCGATTCTTTCAACAACGCGAAAGATGACAAAGCGATCTAAAGGAGCAAGGCGATTCTTTTGACAACGCGAAAGATGACAAGGAGATCCAAAGGAGCAAGGCGATTCTTTTGACAACGCAAAAGATGAATTCTTTCAACAACGCGAAAGATGACAAGGTGATTCAGAGGAGCAAGGCGATCCAAAGGAACAAGGTGATTCTTTCAACAACGCGAAAGACGATAAGGCGATCCAAAGGAGTAAGGCGATTCTTTTGACAACGCAAAAGATGAATTCTTTCGACAACGCGAAAGATGGAAAAAGGCGATCCAAAGGAACAAGGCGATTCTTTCAACAACGCGAAAGATGATAAGGCGATCCAAAGGAGTAAGGCGATTCTTTTGACAACGCAAAAGATGAATTCTTTCGACAACGCGAAAGATGGAAAAAGGCGATCCAAAGGAACAAGGCGATTCTTTCAACAACGCGAAAGATGATAAGGCGATCCAAAGGAGTAAGGCGATTCTTTTGACAACGCAAAATATGAATTCTTTCGACAACGCGAATGATGAAAAAAGGCGATCCAAAGGAACAAGGCGATTCTTTCAACAACGCGAAAGATGATAAGGCGATCCAAAGGAGCAAGGCGATTCTTTTGACAACGCAAAAGATGAATTCTTTCAACAACGCGAAAGATAACAAAGGCGATCCTTTCACAGAAAAGGCTAATCTTTCAACAACGCGAAAGATGATAAAGGTTACTCTCTCAAGGAGGTAAAAGGTGATATCAGGATGTGTCAAGACGGACATCGAGCTCTTCACTTCATGTCAAGATAGTAAGAAAATATTGCCAAAATGTTAAAAATTGTTTGTTGATTCAAAATGCTTGAAATTGATGTATATTGGTATGAAAATCTTTCCTCTTTTCTACCTGAAGTCTTACCTCCGACTGGGCTTAACTCCATAGAATCAAGATTCGAATTCAAATTGCTTGCAATTGGCTTTCTTTCAAGGAAGCTATCAATTTCATTGATATGAGCAGAAAAGAGAGTATTCTTGATATTGTGAGAGCAATTGGTGAAAGAATATTGATAATAGAATTTCACAAAATTAAAGAAGATTCTTTGGCAAATTTGGCAGTCTGATATCCTGGGATTCTTTTCTCATGATGATCTTTTTGCCCACTATTTTTCTTTATTGGCAGAATTAGAGCTCTCTTGGACTTTTGAGAATTTTATTACATCATCCTTTATTTTGGAGATGTCTTGACTTTTTCCTCTCTTTTTTTTTGGAAGGGTACGTCACAAACTCCTTCATCTCAGAGATGCCCGATCCTTCTTTTCTCTCAGGGATTATATTGACAGTTATTGGCTCTTTGGTTGGAAATCTCTTGATGTAGTAGAAATTAAATATCCTTTAGGGTTTGTCGGGAGGCTCATCGCAGTCGCCTTCATCTTGACGGTGCTCTGAACTTTCCCTGGAAGGATCCGTCACAAACTCCGTCATCTTGGAGATGATTCAAATCTTCTTTGGCCCCGGGGGTCTACTCGCCTAATTCGCCTTCATCTTGACGACAGTTGAGAGATCCCTTTTGCAGATATTTAATTGCAGCTTTAGGTGATTGAGGAGATATAGGGATTTAATAGATTTTTCTGTATCACCCAGGATATTTCGACTGCTTTATTTTCCAAGAATGATCTTTAAAAATGTGCCATTGACTGCGATCAATACCGATCACTTATGGCTTTGCAACAACATTGAATTTCCTTTTGCTGGCCATATCGAGGATTTATTCTTCATCCTTTTGGTTGGCCAATAGAAAGAATTTGAATTTTGAATCCTTTTTCACAAAGCTTTGACCTTTAAAAAATAATACTGAAGGTATTCTGAGGTAATGTTTTTGTGCAATAAAAATTTTGAAATCAACAAATATTTAATGGCAAATTGGCAAAATGTTCTTGAAATCCTTGGTGAAAGAAATTGCTTGAGGTCTAATTGACACATCCATGACCAAATTGAGTCCTGAAAAGACTCAGTGAAAGATCAACTTGAAAGTTGGGTTTTGTTTTGACTAACCAGCTCGAAAGCAGGATTTGTTGACCGACCAGCTCGAAAGCAGGATTTGTTGACCGACCAGCTCGAAAGCAGGATTTGTTGACCGACCAGCTCGAAAGCAGGATTTGTTGACCGACCAGCTCGAAAGCAGGATTTGTTGACCGACCAGCTCGAAAGCAGGATTTGTTGACCGACCAGTTAGAAAGCAGGATTTGTTGACCGACCAGCTCGAAAGCAGGATTTGTTGACCGACCAGCTCGAAAGCAGGATTTTGTTGACCGACCAGCTCGAAAGCAGGATTTGTTGACCGACCAGCTAGAAAGCAGGATTTGTTGACCGACCAGCTCGAAAGCAGGATTTTTTGACCGACCAGCTCGAAAGCAGGATTTTGTTGATTTAAAAATGATTGACATTAATGAAATTGTAACCCGAAGGCTTGGAAAGTGATAGATATTGACAAAGTTGTAAACTGAAGGCAGGAGAATGACTGATGCTGGTAAGATTGTAACCCGAAGGCTTGAATTTGGAAATTGATTGACTCGAAGGTCGAAATTAGAAATTAGGAAATTGATTGACCTGAAGGTCAAAATTGGAAATTTGGAAATTGATTGATCCGATGGTCAAAATTGGAAATTTGGAAATTGGGTGGCCCGAGGGCCGAAATTAGAATTTGGAACTTTGAAATTTGATATTTGAAATTGGATTTGGAAGAAGATTCGAGTCAGAACTCTAATCTTCTAGACCAATTCTAGGACATTTGAATTGGATTTGGAAGAAGATTTGAGTCGGAACTCTAATCTTCTAGACCAATTCAGAAGGGAAAGAAATTCGAGTTGAAAGTCGAATCCCAGAGGAAAGAAAATTCGAGTCGGAACTCGAATCCCGCAAGAAGACTAGATCAGCATGGATTAGGTTTGAAAACATTAACCAGTAAAACCAGATTTAGAAAGTTTGATCAATAAAAATTGGATTTTGAAAGATGTACCAGTGTGAATACTGGATTTTGGAAATGAACCAGTATAAGTACTGGATTTTGAAAATAGATCAGTACGAATACTGTTTTTGGAAGAATTACCAGCACAAACACTGGATTTTGAAGATTTACCAGCACAAACATTGGATTTAGAAAATTTTACCAGCACGAACACTGAATTTTGAAAATTTACCAGCACGAACACTGTATTTAGAAGAATTTACCAGCACGAACATTGGATTTTGAAAATCTACCAACACGAACACTGGATTTAGAAGAATTTACCAGCACGAACCCTGGATTTTGAAAATCTTACCCAACTGATTCTGATGAGAGATTTTCAATCTTCATCCTCACGATGACTTAGACAAATTTGGGGTCTCAGGATTTATCCCTTATCCTGAATGGGTAGTTCAGGTTTATCCCTTAACCTGAAGGGGATATGAATTCGATACATATGGATGCAAATTAATGCAAATGAATGCAAGCAAATGCAAATGTATGTAATTGAATGCAAATGCATGCAAAATGAGAGATTTATTTGACCCTGCCTGCATACATGATGTTTTGAAGACAATTTTCAAAATAATGCCTCAGTATAACTGGGGAGTGAGAAGTTAGATGAAAGGATAAGTAATTGATATTTGAAGAATACTTTCTGACTTTTGATTGATTCAGGAGAGACTCTGAAAAATATCACTTCTCGCAGAAGGACATGGTGCAGAGAAGGAGAAATCGATAATTTTATTGATGCATTGAAGGAAAATGACAAATCAAGGAAAGATAGACAGGATTACATCATCCTTTGAAGGCAAAATGAGAAATGGGAAAATGCTAGCATCGTCGGCTTTTTGAGTAATCGAGGAAAGATGGCTAGTCCTTTTTATCTTCAACGAGGATATTCTTATCAATGCAATCTTGAATAATGTTCTTGAAGACAAAACAGTGGTCAGTATCATGTCCTACTGCCTGATGGAATTTGCAGAATTGGTCCATGAACCTTCCCATGATCGTGGGAGGATCTGTGGCTCTTGGGAGCTTTACCATTTCTTTAGTCAACATATATTCAAGGATTTCATCGAGAGGTTGCTCAAGAGGAGTAAACTGACGATCGTCACCCCAACCATCATGTTTTATCTTTTCTTTTTGCTGACTCAATTTTTCATTCTTCTTTGAAGACTTTTCTTTCTGATCTGCATGATTGCTCTTGCTATTTTTGTGGCCACTGCGGCCGACATTGGCAGAGAAGATGAAATTTTCCTTCTTCTTTGAATCTTGATTATTCTTGACAAGGGTGATGCCATCATAGACCCCATTCTCTATTCCCATCTCGAGCCACTCGGCCCGTTCAGTAAGCTCAATGAAAGATTTGGAAGGTGAGGTGGAGATAAGACCTCTCAAAGGTTGTGAGAAATTGTTTAGAATAATCTGGAGTGTGTGCTCCTCTAAGATGGGATTTCTCATTTTATTGCAAGTGCCCCTCCATCTGCGGATGAAGTTTCTGGCTTTCTCATTATCTCTTTGCTTTGTATTATAGAGATGGTTTAGCGTTGGCGGCGCTTTGGTGTTTAAATCGTTCAATGAACAGATTGACCACTTTATCGAATTCCTTCAATTCGATGGGATTGATATGCTCTGAGTACCACTTGGCAGCGGTGCCCTCCAGACTGTGAGGAAAACATCTAAACAAAGCACGATTGTCTCTCTTGAATCGACTGCACTCCGCAAAGAACATAGCCTGGTGAGCCTTGGGATCGCCAGTCCCATCAAATTTGACAAATTTACGGGGGAGATCTTCTAGGCTGTCATCACCATCTAAACCATCATAGAAATCTTCGCTTGTAAAAATCCTTTTGCCCTTGTCGCGGGCTTGCAGATCCTTAACCATTTAGACCACATCTCTGAGTTGTGACTGGCCAGAGTTATTAGCAGAATGATCTTTTAGCTTATTGTCTGACCTCTGCCCCTGTGTCATCTTCTGAAAAGCTTGCTGAGCCTCACACTCTTCATCGGTGCCACCTTCTGATTCTGCTTCATCAGATGTATCCTCATGTTGGATACACTTCTTGGATATCTTCAGTTGTTTCTTCAATGTTCGGCCCTTGATCCTTTTCTTGGTAGGAATCTTGTCGGAACTGTTCCCTGTTTGCTCTGCCATCATCTTATTCAACATCTTTCGAAACATGGCATACATCTGAGGATCGATATCATCATTGGCTTGTTGACTTTGGTTCCTAGCAGATCGCGGAGAATCCATCTCTTGCTCACTGCTACTTTTAGGGTACTAAAGCGACACTATTTTCTTCTTGGATCTGGTCTGAACCATTCCACGATGCCGAAACTCTTTGTAAGACAAATAGGATGATTAGAATGAGAGAAAATTCTTGAAGGCAATGACTTGGAGAATAGAATGAAAATAATGGACGAAGATCTGAAATTGGGTTGACAGTTTGAAGGATATCCCTTTACCAGGGATGGGATTATTGCTGGGATTGCGACAATTGCATTGTTATTTCATGAGAGGAAATAAACAACTGAGATATACCTTGTTACCTAGGCGAGGTCGTCAACCATGAAAAAAAAGACATTTTTAAAGAAATATAACAAAGTAATGCATAATTGGTAATGAGCTTCCCTACGAACTTGGGAGGTTATCTGAGAAGGAAGAATTTTTTTCAGGGAAAGGCATTCATCACAAAGGGCATATTGCATGAGAGTTCAGAAAATAACATTATGAAGAAAATGACCTCTAAATATAAGGAAAACTGATGATTTTATTGATATCTTGGAGGAAGGATGACAAATTTAAAGAAAGCAACTGGAGACTACATTTATTCAGAGAAGCAAAAAGCAGAAATGATGGAAATTAGAAAGCATTGGCATTTGTTGTCTTCATGAATGATCAATGAAAGACTCGGTCAGAACGACCGACTGGTCTTCCTCTTTAATAGGGAGATTCTTGTCAACGCAGTCTTGAACGATATTTTTGAAGATGAAGCATCGCTCAGTATCATGCCCTGTAGCTCGGTGAAATTTGCAGAAGCGATCTTTCCATTTTCCTAGGGCGACCGGAGGATTAGCAATTCTTGGAAGTTTAACCATTCCTTTGCTCAGCATGTATTCAAGGACCTCTTCGAGGGGCTGATCTAGAGGGGTAAATTCGCGATCGTAACCCCAACCGTCATGTTTTGGCTTCTTTTGACTGCTTGCTTTCTGCTGGGATTGAAGGGGTTTGGCTAGGACAGCCGGCTGGTCTGCTATTTTGCTTTCCCCTAAAATATTCTTATCAACATGATCCTGAACGATATTCTTGAGGACAAAACAATTTTCTGTATCGTGTCCTATTGCACGGTGAAACTTGCAAAATTGCTCTTTGAATCTGCCCATGATTGATGGAGGATCAAGGACTTTTGGTAAATGGACCATGCCTTTTGCAAGCAAATTTTCTAAAATAGTCTCGAGCTTCTGATCCAGAGGGGTGAACTTTCGATCAGCGCTCCAGTCTTTGTGTTTTGGTTTTTCTTTCTCTTTCCCTTTATGCTGGGTACTGAACTGGAGAGGTTGATCATTCCGCTTGGCTGGTTCCTTTCTGGTGCTTGAATCGGGTAGCTCTAATAGCATCTTTGTCATCATTTTTTGAAACATTCTGTACATGACTGGATCAATCTCATCTTCACTTGTCTTGTCCTGCTTCTTGACTGGCCTTGAAGAACTCATCTCTTCGATACTGCTTGGTGTTGTTCTCTTTCCCGACCTTGTTTGAACTGTAGTGAAATGCAATGCTTTCTGCAGAATAAAGGAATAGTTTAGACTGAAGGATTTCTGGGAAAAATAGAGATGATGAAGGAGATGTCTAAGGACTTGGAAAGAGACAAAAATTCTGAATAGAATTTGGAAGACATATATGAAGAAGAGAAGTTTGACAAGATTTGAACATTTGAAAAATTGCAGGCAGGATCAAAATAAGGTTAGAAATTCGAAGTCCAGAGGAAAGGTAGGAAAAGGAAAATCGCCTGGACTTTTGAGGAAAAATATGAGGTTTTGAAAGTCGTCCAGGGTTTTTGATAAAATTGTTGAAGAAAAATAGATGAAATTTGTAAAAGGAAAATAAAAGAGAATTGAGAAATAAAAAGAAGAATGCATTATTCAATTACATAATGCACAAACAATTATGCACATACAGCATTCCCTAAGAAGCTGACTCTAAATGCATCAATTTTGAAAGAGCTTTAGGATCCTAATCCTGACTCTAGGCTCAGATCATCTGTGTCCAACCATGCTATGCCGATATACTCGAACTGAGGCTCGATGTACGTGGCATAAAAATTCATCTCCGGTTCTAGGCTTGTGTTTTCCCAACATCCTTGAGCACCTGCCGATATACGTTGGACTATGGCCCTTGGTACGTGGCAGGGGGGCGTTAGCCCAAATAAGTGGCCCAGTTGTGAGGCTCTGTCCCGAACTATGGTTCTAGAAGAGAGCCCAGCAACGTGAAGACCGGGTAGACATAGGTGGGGTAGTTTTTGAAAATATGAGCACATGCAGACAAACAGAGGGCTCTAAGTCCTAAAAAGATAGAATTTTTAAAATTTTTGAAGAAGCAAACATTGTTTTCATACAATTCCTAGATTGAGGAGTGTTGTATTTCAGACCTAAGTCTAAGTGAGCATGAATAATTCTCCTCAATATGGTCCTACCAAACCATGCCTAGTCTACATGCAGTTCATGTCAGCTGGGTTCAAGTCTAGGCTCCTAGGTTCACATGATATCAGAAAATAAAGTTGACATTTTGTAGAGCACGATTTTGACAATTGAGCTAAGTCAGAGCACATAATTGATCAGGCGAAGACAGGTCCCATCACGGTCGCCAAACCTGTTATCATCGCAAAAATTTTTTCCCTCCCTTGCGAGAGAGAAAATGAATTTCGCGAGTCAAACTCGACCAAAGTTTTGAAATTGGTTTTGAAAATTACTCGCCTCCGTTTTAAAATTTTGCGGGAAAATTCCGTGGAATGGGATCCGCCTGTCGGTACGAGATTCAACCGTTCCTGGCGCCTTTACCAGGGGTAATTGAACTAAGGATCAATTGCGTGTTTTAACTTGACTCAAATATCTAAATTATGCTCTATTTTTCCTAGAATGCACAAAGAATCAGGCTTGTGCTATGGAATTTTGAAAAATGCAAGTTTGAGAAAATATGATGTTTGCTTTAGAAAATTGAAATGCATTTAGAAAAGGACTGGAAAATGCTTGAAAATGGAATTCCTGGGAAAATCATTGAATTTTATTGGAAATCAGAAATTTGCATTGAAAAGTGATTTCCCAGGAAAATTTGAACTTTAGAAAATCGATTTTGAAATTTGGAATTGCTTTTCTGAGAAAATGGATTTGAGAATTCTGAGAATATCTAAGAAATTCATTGGAAAAGGATTTTTGAAATGGAAAATGGATTCTCAGGAAAATAGGAAATCTGAGAAAATTGATTTTTAAAAACTTGGGATTTTGAAATTTGAGAATTTTAAAACATTGGAAAATCTTGGTTTGAACTTGGAAAATGCGTTGAAATCTCTTTTGAAAATTCAGGATTTTGAGAAAATCAGATCCTGAGAAAGACTTGGAAATTCTTGAGAAAGCTGAATTTTCTGAAATTGAAATTGGAAAATGAATTTGAGAATAATGCAATTTGAATGATATGAATGAATGAATATGAATTTGAAAAGGGAATTTCATTGAGAAATTGAGAAATCCTTTTGAAACTTTGAGAAATGCAGTGCATTTTTGAAGTTAGCCTAAGAATGTAGGCTAAATGTGGCTGATATAAAGATCATAAATCGTAGTTTTCTTCGTATTCTGACTATGGCCATAAATACGAATCCCACCGAGTTTATAAACTCCATAAAAGCTTGTGCACGTGCCATTCGTGTAAACCATAGTGAATTTGAAATAATGTGCATGAATGATACATCACATATTGAAATTTGCATAAATTAAACTATATGCAATGCAGCCCTATTCTAAGCAGAAATGTAACTTTTATTCCAAATTATTACATTTGATGTTACATTGAATTGAAATAAAATAAGAAAATAAAATCTTCTTCTTGAATATTCCTGCAAAACTAGAAAACAATGTTAGCACAAAAATGTAGGTTTTTCTGAATTTATCCAAAAATATGGGAAATTATCGGACATTATTCAAATATAAACCCATAATAATACCCCCTTTTATATAAACATGAGAAATAATGAATAAATTTTGAAAATAAACTTGGAAATTCGAAATTGGGGTCAAAGTAACCAAAATGCCCCTGATGACCTTGAAATCAGGGTTTTCTGAAAGAATTTTTGTAAATTTTGGAAATTTGAAAATAAAATGAAATAAATCAAACATAATATGATGAAATATGATGATATGCATGAAATTTTGGAGAATTAGAAATTGAAATTTCGAAATTTAGGTCAAAATGACCAAAATACCCCCGATAACAAGAATATGGCCTTGAAACCAGGGTTTTCTGAAATAAATTTTGCAAAATTGAAAAATATGAAATGCAAATGAGATTGAAATTAACCCTAATATGATTCTACATGCTCATGTACATGATAAAAACCTTAAAATGACGAAAATATCACAAAATATCAAATTTAACCTGATTTTCGCTTCTGAATTTAAAGATAAACTAACACATGGAGCAAATGAACTTGGGATTAAACCAAATTTGGCATGGACACTTAAAATAACCCTAAAAACAGAATGGAGCTAGAAAATCTAATTTTTTTGTACTTTTAAATATGAAAATTCAAATAAAAACCCTAAATTTTATGATTTTTGCCTAAAATATTGATTCTAAAGGAGATTTAGGATATCAAATTTCCATACAAATTTTCCAAATTTTATGGGGTGACAGAGGATAGTAGGGAAAGGATTTGTTCCTTTTACACTTTCTGGTTTTGACCTATGGTCAGAGCTGTACCACTCCGGCAAGTCGGATCGGAATCCGGCGACTCTAGTAAATGAAGGAAACAGACAGGTTTTGGTAGAAAATATGGGGAAAATGGCAGACAGATGGGAAATGGCTGAAATTGTGGGAAAATGTTTCTGACAAACAGAGGAAGATTTGATCTTTTGACACTATTGGAATTCAGGTTACGGTTTGGAAAAGTCCACACTGTTATCAGAGACCTAAATCTTTGGAATTTCTGGACATTAGAATCTGTTAGACAGAAAGGGAAAATCCGAGAAAAATAATGAAACAGATCAAAAAATTTCCAAATTTTTGAAAATGACAGGAAATAATGTTAGGAACAATGTTTGTGTTGAAAGTTTTTGCAGACGGGCTACAGATTGGATGGACTTGGTGCATTAAGGTCTGTCTATACCCTGACAAAAGAAAATCAATATTTTCCCAGAGGTCTGAGAAATTCGATTTTTTATAGAGGTCAAACTAATTGGAAAAATCTCAAAATTTCCAGATCACTAGTAGATTTAATTATGAATCCACTGTGATTTTTGAAAGATGATTCGAATCTCCCACAGGAGTGATTTCAAAGATTCTTGTCTGCTAAAGCAGAAATTGGAAGTTCCAGAAATGAAAAATCTCAGTTTGGGATTTGATTTACTTGAGAAGGTTTTGAAATCCAAATCGTACTAGGTTTTTTCCAAGGTATCAGCAACAATTATATGCATCTATGATAAAATTTTCAAGATTTATCATAAATAATTCTTACATAAAATAATGGACATACGGATAGAATATTAACTTAACTTTAATGAAATCAGAATAACACCTAAGCAAAACATAAATCTAACTAGCATGATGTTTAAAGTATGTAACTAATCATGGAAAATAACAAAAATAAAACAAAAAGTAAGCAGGGGATATGAACCATTTTTTTTTTATATTGGCTGTAGAGATGAGGGATTCCATCCATAGAACGGATGGATCATATCATCCGGTAGCACTTTTATTGAAATATCATGTATTTAAACAAATAAATATGGATGAAATGAGAGTCATACCTTGGATTCCACCTTGTAATGGATAAATTGACTGCAGCCTTGATCCTTGCTGGAAGAAAGTATTTTTGAGATGGGTTGTAGCCAATGGAGGGTGCTGATGGTGCTTTGAAGGAGGAGCTGGATGCTTGCTTGAGTTGAAGGTGGGTTTCACCTTGTAGACGTTTCAATGGAGCTGGAACCGGGGTTGAATAATGGTGGTGGCCGGAACGCTTCTTATGGTGGCTGTTAGGTTGAAGTAGCAGTGGCTGCTGTAGAGAGGCTGGAAGAGGTGAACCGGCTGGAAGAGGTGAAGATGGTGGCTTTGGTGGAGCTGCTGCAATGAGGCCAAGAGAGAGAGAGAGAGAGAGAGAGATTATAGAATAGGGAGGCAGCAGTATGGCTTTTTTCCTTTTTTTTTTCTTATGACAACTTAGGTTTTGATAAAAATCAAAACCTAAGTTTCTAATATTGTTTCATGAAACAGCCTACGTGAATTGGTTGTAGCCTTCTCCCTTTGAAAAAGATGGAAAGGAGGTAAGGAAGAAAGGGGAAAGAAGGAAGGGAAGAAGAAAAAGAAAAGGAAAGAGGAAGAAAAAGGGAAAAAGAAAGAAAAGAGAAAAGGAAAAGAAAAAAAAGGAAAGAAAAAAGGAAGAAAGGAAAGAAGAAGAAAAGAGGGGCTGGAGGTTTGGGTGACCATCTTGTGGGTCCCATCTCTCTAAAATAAAATAAATAAATAAAAATTAATAAAAACAAAAACAAACAAATAAATTTTTTTTTTTTTTAATAAAACAGAAATGTAAATGAATGGGCCATCTCAGAGCAGGTCCAAATTTCAATTTTGAAATTCATTTTGAAGATTAGAAGGGTAAAATAGTCTTTTCAGAAAGTTTCTAGACGAAACGAGCTATTTTTGGCAGTTTTTTAAACGAGCTCAGATTTTGAAGTTCAATACCCCGTTGCGAAGCAAATCCAGTGTAGAATTTGAAAATGTAATTTTAAAAGAAATCCAGATTGTTTTTGTTGAGAAAATATTTCCAAACGAAATGAGCTATTTTTGGCAGTTTTTGAAATGAGCTTGAATTTTGAAGTTTAATACCCCGTTGCAAAGAAAATCCAGTATAGAATTTGAAAATTTAACTTTGAAAGAAATCCATATTGTTTTTCTCGAGAAAATATTTCCAAATTTAGAATCTTGGGGGTAAAAATGTCAATTTTGAAAACCCAGGGTTTGAAATTGATTTCTGAAAACTTTTAAAACTCAATCTGGATTGAAATTTATAAAACTGGAGTTCTGGACTTCGAAAATGGAATGAAATGTGATGAAATGTTATGAAATACTGAGAAATGATATGAAATGATGAGAAATGACATGAAATGCTATGCGAAATGCTAACCCGGAATGAAGAATTTTGGATGTTAGACCCCGATTGGCAGCTGTACCAGTTTAAAAAGTATAAAAACTGATAAAATTTGCAAAATGATTGAAGAAATGGTTTTTGAACTCTATTGGGTTAGAGTGACACTGAAAATTAGGGTTTGAGCTGAATCAAACTGAAATGAGCTGGATTGAGTTGAGTTTTAGAGTTTCATAACTCAAATGAACTGACCAGGCACTGACTCAACTGTCCTTTCCGACTGAATTTTCAAGAAAAGCCGTCTTTTTTAGAGAAATGGTACGGAATGGTCACTGGAGTGAAGTGAATTACGAACTTGAGCTGACTTTGAGCTAAAAAAAAAGGTCAATAATACTGACATGAACTAAAATCGAAGCTCGAACACTAGCTCAATTGGCTGAACTCAGCTCAATTTCAGCTGAAAGAGCTGAAATGGACTAAAATGGGCTCCTAGACACTTGGAAAGGCTTTTGAACTGAAATTGGAGCGCTTGAACTTCTGGTGAGCTCAAGTTAGATTCTGGGGAACATGACTGACTATGAATGTCTGACTCGGAGACAATTGGCTTAGATTTGAGTGAGAAATAAGCTCATTTCTGAAGAAATGATCCCATTTTGGCAGGAATGGTCAGAAATGGAAATGGTCTTCTCACTGTGAGATCAGATGAGCTTGGAATGACTGATATTCTAAATGTTTTGAACTGACCAGTGAACTATGTTGACTCCGACTGACTAGGGTCCGGGATGACCTACGGGTAAAATGGTAATTTCCTAGTGAAAATGGGTAAAATGGTGATTTTCTGAAATTGACTCGGGGTTTGACTCCCACACTGACCTAATAGGGTTGGCACTGCCTAAGGAGGATTGTTCGAGAATGGATGTGAAAAATTTGGGGTGTTTACAGGGATGAACCAATCTATTAAATAGATGGAAGAAAATAATTGTGATAAGAAATAAATGACATTTGAAGTGATTGATTTTTAGATTTTAGTTGAATGAATAAATTCGTGAGTTGTAACTTAAGAGGCTTGTGAATGATAGATCAAATCAATTTTTGGAAGATAGTGTATTATATTAGTATGAATGACAAGAAGAACATAGTTTCATAAATAATTTTTCTATATGGGGAAAAATTACTATGGGAGAGTTTATCGAATTGTGAGATGTGTCATATATTGAGTATGGAGTGTCCATTTGACTTGATGTATGATGGATGAATAAAGTAGGATAAAATCAAGAAGGTGTATGGATTTTTAAAGATTGTCATGTGAGGAAGTAATGAGATGTGAGAATAGTTATAGAGCGAAAGAAATAATGGCCTAATAAAAACAAACAACTTTAAATAACTCTTTTTATTTTATGAGAAAGTATTCTAAATTCGTGAAGAATGAGTTTGGAATAAGACAAAAAGATATAATGATTTCTTTAAATAGGAGTGAGAGTGTGAGTGAGAATAGTCATAAAGAAGGTGATGCGATACATGAATTTGGAGTGAGATAAGAGTGGTCATAAAGGACAAAAAACACTTGATGTTAGATATGAGATGTATGACATAAAGTAAAATTGTGATTGACATGAATTGATGTTTTACTTAATTAAAGGACATGGTTTTAATGAATCTCGATTGGAGGGAGATCATGATTTTTGAAAGAAACAATGAATGACATAAAGTAATTTTGAATGACATAGTTTTCAAAATATGTAAAGGAGTCAATGGTCACGAATGGAGGCTCACTTCGTATGAGATAGAGAGAGAAAAAAAGATGAGAATAATAAAAAAATGAAGGACAAGTTGTCGAGAATGAGTTTTTATAATAATTTTTAGTAAAAGGTGTGAAAGATGAAAGGACAAAAGTAGATTGTACTTGAGATATGATATAAAAGATGACATAAAGCATTAAATAGTAAAACTGTACGTGAAATATTAAAGAACTTGACTTTGAAAAAGGTGGTGAAAAAAAAATAAATTTTATCATGTGTAGATTATATTTTGTGAAGGTGGACTCGAGTAGATTAATCTTTCTAAATTTTAATTAGTCATGTGAATTAGATTTTACAAATCACTTAATTTACATATTCATAATTCTCTTCTAATTCGTGTAAAGTCTTCATGTTTTAAAGGTTTAGTGAAGATGTCTGTTAACTGTTGATTAGTGGGTATAAATTCGAGTTTAATTATGTTGTTTAAGACTTGTTCTCTTAAGAAGTGGTGTCTTATTTGAATATGCTTAGTTCGTGAGTGTAAAATAGGATTTTTAGATAAGTTTATAGCACTAGTATTATCACAGAAAATAGTTGTATTTTCAAATTTTAAACCAAAGTCTTTTAAAGTTTGTTTCATTCAGATCACTTGTGTGCATGCTAGGCTAGCAGCTATGTATTCAACTTCAGTAGTTGATAATGATACACAGTTTTGTTTCTTACTGAACCATGAAACTAGTGAGTGCCCTAGCATATGACATGTTCCACTTGTGCTTTTTCTATCAGATTTACTTCCAGCAAAGTCAACATCACTGTATGAGATTAAATCAAATGTAGAAGATTTTGAATAAAATAATCCAAAATCAACTGTGTCTTTTAGATATCTCATTATTCTTTTTACAGCTTTAAGATGTGATTCTTTTGGATTTGACTGAAATCTAGCACACAAGCAAACACTGAACATGATATCTGGACGGCTAGCAGTTAAATAGAGTAGTGATCCTATCATACCTCGGTATACCTTTGTATCCACAGACTTATCATCTTCATCTTTGTCCAAAACAGTAGTGCTGCTCATAGGAGTATTTTTTGAAGCAGTTGAGTTCATGTTGAACCTCTTCAGAAGTTCATGAGCATACTTAGATTAATTGATGAAGACTTCATCCTTGGTTTGCTTAATATGCAGTCTAAGAAAGTAGGTGAGTTCTCCCATCATACTCATTTCAAATTCTTTCTGCATGGACTTAGAAAAATCTTCACAGAGAGTGTTGTTAGTAGATCTAAAGATGATATCGTTCACATAAATTTGAACAATTAGGGTATGATTATTCACTATTTTCACAAATAGAGTATAGTCTACTTTGCCTACAGAAAAACCAGTTTTTAATAAAAAGGTTTTGAGTCTGTCATACCAAGCACGAGGTGCTTGTTTTAATCCATATAGGGCATGTTTTAGTTTGAAAACATGATCTAGATATTGTTCATTTTCAAAGCCTGGAGGTTGTTTTACATAAACTTCTTCATTTATGAAACCATTTAGAAAAGCACTTTTAACATCCATTTGATATAGTTTGAAATCCATATAGCTTGCATATGCTAAAAACATTCTAATAGATTCAAGTCTAGCAATAGGAGCAAATGTTTCATCAAAGTCAATACTTTCCTCCTGGTTGTATCCTTGAGCTACTAGTCTTGCCTTGTTTCTTATAACATTACCTGTTTCATCTAGCTTGTTTTTGAAGATCCATCTTGTCCTAATGATCTGATGATCCTTTGGTCTTGGTACAAGATCCCAAACATCATTTCTTTGGAATTGATTCAGTTCTTCAGTCATGGCTAGCATCCAGAACTCATCGATGATGGCTTCATCAATCTTTTTTGGTTCAAGTTGAGAAAGGAATGCCATGTTTGCAATCCGTTCCAGCTGAGCTCTAGTTTGAACCCCTTTGGTTAGGTCTCCCAAAATCTGCTTTTGAGGATGATCTCTGATTTCAACAAATGTTCTTTGATGATCATCTTCATTAGATTTAGTTGTGTTATCTAGGAATAAATTTGTACTTTTAACATCATCATCGTTAGTCTGCTTAAGAACAGATTGATCAATAGATTCACAAAAACTAACATGCATAGATTCTTCAATAGTATTTGAACTCTTATTAAAAACTCTGTATGCTTTACTATGACTTGAATATCCTAAGAATATGCCTTCAACAGATTTAGCATCAAATTTATCCAGGCTATCTTTTGTGTTAAGGATAAAGCATTTACACCTAAAGACTTTAAAGTAGTCTATCCTTTGAGTTCTGTCATAGAATAATTCATAAGGAGTTTTATTTAATAAGGGCCTAATAAGAACTCTATTTGTTATATAGCATGTAGTATTAACAGCTTCTGCCCAAAAATATTTAGCAAGATTATTATGTTAGAGCATAGTTCTAGCAGATTCCTGAAGGGTTCTATTCTTTCTTTCTACTACACCATTTTGAGGTGCAGCTCTAGGAAATGGAAAGTTATGAGAAATACCATGCAAGTTACAAAAATTTACAAAAAGTTCATTTTCAAATTCTTCTCCATGGTCACTACGGATTTTTATAATAAAACAAGATTTTTCATTTTATAATTTTTTACATAAAAATTCCAATTCACAAAACGTATCACTTTTGTTTTTCAAAAATATTACCCAAGTAAATCTTGAGTAATCATCTACAATGACAAAAGCATATTTATTATGATTAAGACTAGCTACTCTAGAAGGACCAAAAAGATCCAGGTGGAGAAGCTCTAAAGGTCTTTTACTTGAAACAATATTTTTTGATTTGAAAGATGATTTTGACAATTTTCCTAGTTGACATGCATCACAAAAATAGTCCTTTTTAAAAGATATTTTAGGTAACCCACGTACTAACTTGTATTCAGCTAATTTAGACATGTATTTGGAGTTGACATGACCTATTCTCATGTGCCATAAATGTTGAGTGTCATTATTAGCTATAAGGCAATGTTCAGTGATGTTTTCTAGGTATAATTCATATATATTATTTCTTCTTATACCTTTTAAAATTATGTTTTTGTTGATGTCTGCTATAAGGCATGCATCATGTTTAAAGCTAACATTATAACATGTGTCACACATTTGACTTATACTTAAGAGGTTATGTTTTAAGCCTTTAACAAGGAGAACATCTTTGATAAGAGGTTTATCGATATTACCAATATTACCAATACCGATTATCAAACCTTTGTTGTTATCTCCAAAGGTGACAGTTCCTCCTTCTTTATGATGAAGAACAACAAAAAGATCTGGATGTCCTGTCATGTGTTTTGAACATCCATTGTCTAGTATCCATCTCTTCTTCTTCTTTGGAGCCTGCAAAATATTAAGTAAAAATTCTTTGTGGTACCCAATCGGGTCCCTTTTTGTTAGACTTGGGAACCCATATCCATTTTGATTTGGGTTTGTCTATAACTTTAGAGGAGTACAAAGTATGAAAGTTGTAATGCTCCTGCTTTGGTTCAGCAGAACCTTTGATGAAAACAATCTTTTTATTTATACAAGAAGGTTTATTCATGTGAGAATAACCAATATCATTCTTGTAAAAAGAGAATTTTTGAGAGGATAGGAGTTTATCTAGGTTCTCTTTCCCTTTGGTAAACTTGAAAACCGTTTTCATAAGGTTTTCAATTTTACTTTTTAGTTCTGAAATTTCTACTTGAAGATTTATAGTTTTGGAGCTAGTAGAAGAGATTTCAGATGTAATCATACAATTTTTCTTTTTCAACTCAGAATTTTCAATACTGAGTTTTTCATTTTTCTGATAAAGCTCTAAATTTTCAGATTTCAAATTTTTATTTTTGAAAATCATTTTTCTTGATTCTTTAAAAAGTTCCTGAAAAGCATTTTGTAGTTCTTCAAAGGAAAAATCAAGAGATTCACTTACAGAGCTTTCTGCCATGAAGCACATGTTGGCGGTTTTAGCTTCATCATCACTTGACTCTTCACTTGTGGATGGTTCTGAATCATCTCATTGAGCATGTAGAGCCTTTTTCTTGAAGAACCTTTTCTTTGGTTCCTCAGTTTTGGATTTTCTTTTTAGAAGAGGACAATCACGTCTCATGTGACCTGGCTTGTTACACTGATAGCACATGGAATCTTCCTTAGATTTTTTTCTTTCCATGTGCTTATTTTGAAGCCGGTTCTTTCTCATGAAGCACTGGAATTTTCTGATGAGTAGCTCAATTTTAGATTCTTTTTCTGAGTCCTCATTCTCAGAAAGAGCTGAGAAGGCTAGAGTTTTCTTTGTAGGTTGTTCCTCTTCCCTTCTTTCCTTCATATGGACTTCATAGGCCATAAGATTGCCTATTAAGTCATCCAGAGTAAGCTTGGATAAATCTTGAGCATCTTCAATTGTTGTAGTCTTTTTCTCCCAATCAGTTGTGAGAGATCTCAAGATTTTCTTCACCTTATCTGTCTGGGAATAGGTTACACCCAGAGATTTCAGGTCATTGGTGATGTTGGTGAATCTAGTAAACATCTCTGTGATGGGTTCATCTTTGTTCATCTTGAACAGCTCATATTTTCGAACCAAAGATGAGATTTTGGCTTCTTTTACTTTGTTGGTTCCATCATGAATAACCTCTAAAGAATGTCAAATATCATAAGCAGATTCACAAATAGATATTCTGTTGAATTCATTCTGATCAATGGAACAATATAAAGCATTCATAGCCTTTACATTTAGATTTGCCATTTTCTTTTCTTCATCAGACCATAAGCTATAGTCTGCGGATGGAGATGTGTATGGATGCTCAACAATTTTCCATACAGCAAAATCTATGGACTTGAGAAATATAGTCATTCTGCATTTCCAGTATCCATAGTTGGAGTCGTTGAAGAAAGGAGGACGAGATACGTGTTGACCTTCAATATCACGAGCATAAGAGATAGATGCCATTTGTGCTGGAAGACTTGTTATGTCGAAACCAGCAAACCTGCTCTGATACCAAATGAAATTCCACTAGAGGGGGGGGGGGGATAGTGAAATACTAAATAGATCGATAAATTAAAAATAAAATGCAATAAGGCACAACACATAAAACACAAAATTTATACTGGTTCGGTCAAAACCCTAACCTACATCCAGTCCCCAAGCAAACCACTTGAGCTTTCCACTATAACATCTGAGTTACCCGATAAATAGTACAACACCCTCTTCCTCAGAGGTCTTCTTCTCTCAACAGAGAAGGGGCACACCCTCTTCCACAGAGGTCTTCTTCTCTCAACAGAGAAGGGGAACACCCTCTTTCACAGAGGTCTTCTTCTCTCAACAGAGAAGGACAACACCCTCTTTCTCAGAGGTCTACTTCTTTCAACAAAGAAGGAATACAGTGAATAATAGAAAGTTACAATACTTCCTATAGAACCTTCAGAATGATATGATTGCACGAATGAAGAATTCTCAGAATGTTTTGTTCTTTTCACTCAGAAGATACTCTTTGTCAAAGAGCTATTCTTGACTTTTTCTCTTTCTTTCTTTTCTTTTTCTTTTCTCTTTCTTTTTCAAGGCTCTCTTTCAAATATCGAATAGGAATTTTTTTCGTTGTAAGCTCACATATCCATGTTGAATAATTATTTGATTGTGTTTATATAGCCTTAGAAAAATAGTCGTTGCCTTTTTGAAATGATAGTCTTTTTGGGATGTGAGATGTCAAGTCATTTCAAAACACAACTTTATGGATTTTTGAAAAAGTCTTCTTTCCATAAAAGTAGTATTTGGGGTACACTAGTCGTTGTAATATTTTAGGTATGATATATTTTATGTAAAAAGTCTATTTCTCATAATAGTACATTGAATGTTGGATTGTAAGCCATCATGTAGTTTTGTCTTTATTCAAATTAATGATTTGTAGCACTTAAGTATTTTATTTAGAAATTGTCACTTCTTTACTTAAATGAGTGTAAGTACAATAAATGCTTTGAGTTATTTATTTATAAATAGTCATATCTAGAAATACTTTATGATGTGCTTTTTAATGTCTACAGAGAGAATGGAGACTTTAAGCAAGTCGACATTCTTGAGTGGGATTAAGATGGTCATTTCTAAAAAAGTATTTTAGGAGGTATTTAATGTTTTACAAAAGGAATGATGACTTTAAGTAAGTCGACATTCTTCGAGTTGTAAAAAAGTAACTTAAGTCTTTTCTAAACATATTATATTTGTTTTTCTTTGTCTAGCCGATTTCTATGTTTTGTCTTTTTCCTACACTTGAAATCATTACTTTTTATTTCTTTTCAAGTTGTCTTATACATGATAGAAGGTACAATTAATGCTTTTGAAATTATGAGCTAATATATCATGTCAAAATACCTTTTCCATAAAAGTTTGTATGAAAGTACAATAATTGGTTTTCAAAAAGGTGCTTTCTGAAACTATCGTATACTTTTATGAAACATAGCTTTTGTGAATGGGTGACTTTTATGATAAAGTATGTAATATGCAATATGCATGCTTCTGAAGGTTCTGTTACATATGACTCTAAAGAAGAAAAAATCTTCATCTTGAGGTAGCCGATCCATTTAGATGATCTTTAAGAATGCACGACTCATCAAGTTTTTTCTTCAAGGAGTATGATTGCACCACGGTTGTACTTGAACAAGAGGTCTCCATCCTTTTGGGTGAGATATCCTTGCATCAAATACTCGTTAGATATATGGCAAAGCATATCTAGTCATAATATAACATTTTTCAAGAAGACATATTATCATATCATATTAAATCAAAATATGACAGTGTATCATATTGTGTGTCATCAAAATATAGTTTCTCAACACCTAAATCATATAGGAGTCAATTGGTACAATTAGGTCATATATCACTTCCTATAAAATAAAGGCTACACTACTATGAATTCAGAAGTGGGTTTTATAAGATTCTAAATACAAAAAAAAATGAGACCCAAGGATCAAATTTGAATTTGTTTGAAGTTTTTATTAGAATAACACACATACTACGGTCCCTTGTATAGTGATAAAGATACTTTAATCCAGTTGTTTAATCCGTGTAACGAATTTCGAGGACAAAATTCTATTTTTAGGGGGGAAGGATGTAAAACCCAAGAATTTTAAGGATTTTTTTTATAAATAAAAATGAGCATTTGCATGACATAATATGATTTTTGTAATATTTAATGCGATTTTGATGCTCATGGATTAGTTAGAGTGAAGCCGATAATGAATACTAGAAAGGGTACTTGGATCTGGACCTTAGTGGGATCCGATGATCCGACCCGATTTGCAAGGCAAATATAGGAATGCGATGGTTCCGGAATAATAGTGTGAGATCTGAAACACATTTAAGGTAAGAGAGGGCAAGTTTAGAACCAACAGGTGAAAAATCCACTTGAAAATGGAAGAAATCCATCAACAAGGGAAAATGTCCAAATATGACATAAATAGAATTTTCTTGCAAAAGTAAACACCAAGTGATGGTGTGGCGTAGTGGTAGGATTCACGGTTGTGTGGAGCCACAGCCCAAGTTCAAAACCCCGGAGCGCCCACATTGAAATAAAAAAAAAAACATTGATTTTTCATGAATCCTGGAACAAAACTGAAAGGGTTAAATACAATTTAATCCACACACTTTGCAACGAAAAGCAATGTAACACAACTAGTGGGGCTCGTTACCCCTTATGTTGAAAACCCTAGTTCAAAACCCCATGTGCACAGATTTTTCTTTTTACACACAAAGGTTACAATTTTTACTTTAGAAAAAAAATAAAATAAAATAAAATAAAAGATGGTAAAAACGTGGGATCTTGGCGAAGCCTGCTTCTTAGGCCTTTTCAGCTCACTTTACCAACCTTGGTGGGGAATCCCACCAAAAAGGGAAAAGGGTACCCATAAAGCAATCAAATGGGGAGGTTAGAGAAAATCTTGCCAAAGGTGAAGGGGGGGCAATTCTGGAAAATTGGTGCACCCACCAAAAACGTGAGATGGGGATGGAGCTTTGAAGTTTTAAAGTTTATAACTCCCCTAATTAAGAGGAGTTAAAGGAGGGGCTCAAGGGAAACCGTGTATCTCTCTCTCTCTCTCTCTCTCTCTCCATCTTCTCTCCCATCGTGAGTGTAGACTCCATTGCTGGACGTGTGGACTCCATTGTTGAGGTGGTGTGCTGCTCCGCGAAGAAGAGGCGTCGCCTAGTTCGTTCGGAACTCCAACAAGATGTAAGGGGCCTTGTATCTCTATGCATGTGTTTGGTGCCTTGTGAGACACATATGTTGCATATCTTTTGAAAATACGTAGTAAAATGCATACATCTAGCTATATAAAATAACCATGGTGTTTGTCGATTTCCTCATGTGAAGTTTTGGAATTTTTATTTTGATCAGCCATGTCATTGTTTGGCATAAAACGTGTAGTTAGTGGTTGCCGATTTTCCCATGTGGTAAGTTGCTAAAAGTTTCATTTTTTATCAGAACGTGTTAGTGATGAAATTAGTAGTCAAGCTTATGGATTTGTTCACATAAAAAAAAATTTAGTGGGTTTTGACAGACTGGTGAAAATTAAGGTCACGCATAGTGATTTGTTCATGTTAGAAAACATGATATTTTCCAGTAGAAAAAAAAAATACATGGCATGTATTGATTCAACGGTTCAAAAAAATGTATATATGCATGACTAGGTAATAGTCTGATTTACTACTGGATATGTTAAAGAATATGCATGATAATGTTACACCATCAGTTTTGCCAGGCAGCCTGTCAACAAAAAATAAAATAAAATAATAACAATATTAATAATAGTAGGTTTATTCGTTACATGCGTTAAATTCTTGGGTTGGGCTCTCTTGAAAAAATAAAAAAAGGATATCTATATATGTTAGTGTATGATAGGATAATATAGCTATTTAGTGCAGACATAATGGGAGTTATTTTTGCATATTCTGAACCTGTTCAAGTAGAAGGCCAATAGTCGCTACTGAATCCTATCACGGTTTCCATTTTTAAATGGGTCCAGCATAGGTATCATGATAGGTTTGATATCTAATTATTATTAGATCTGTTAGTATATACAGGTCTTCTCATGAGTTTCAATTTTCTTCAAAATTCATACATATGTATATACATAGCTATCACAGATTTAAATGAAATGGTATACACCATGTTTACAATACATAGTTTTTACACAATAAAGTATGCACACTCGCACTTTACTCAAATTTGATTGTGGATCATTATATATATATATATACATACATACATATATATATATATATGTGTGTGTGTGTGTGTGTGGATTGATGACGCTCACTCAAATGCCCTAATATATTAAGGAAAAAAAAAACTACAGCCATCTCAGTGTGATTATTTTGGCACATATGATATGCGTAAGTGAGTAGTGCATATCGTGATACTGAAAAAAAAAAGAAAGGAGAAACGTGATGTGCCACCACATTACACAGCGGATCGGGTGCAGCATGGTAGTGTATATTCACCTTCAGGTTTCCCTTTAATTATTTTTGCAAAACTGAAAAAAAAAGGAACTTAAAAATGTAAATTTTGAAAATGTGTATCATTTTTTTTTGATACATATAAAAAATGGGTCCTTAACTTGGATAGTGCTGGTAGCTTTGACATATAGTTATTGCACACAAAATTCATGAATCTGCATAGTGCATTTTCCTCAATTGTCTATTATTGTTGGTAGTGGGGGTACGGTTGGTGGAGTTAGACTGGCGCTTGTGGTAATGGTAGTGGTGGTTAATTGTCTCTACTGGTGACAGAGAAGTGGAGGTCAAGGCAGAGATGATGGCAAAATATGGTTAGCATCTCCTTTCCTCTAAGGGTTACATGGTGTTGAAGCCTATTAAATAGCTAGGAAAGGAACGGGTGGTCTTCAAATCTGCTAGTTAGATTGCCAGGCCATAAATGGGGCACAAGTTTGTTTACTTTTTGGATTATTGCATAATAAATATAACATAAAAATTGATATACCGACAAAGAAAAAAAAACTTATGATATATACACAACAAACTATGAGATCCAAGTTATGATATTAATATATAGAAAAATATATATCAGTAGAGAAAAAGTTGGTACTTTTATAGTAACTACCCATCGCTTTGGAAGCAGAAGACAATGTGAGCGCTGCACCACTGACTTGGGTGCAACAAGGTTAAGGAAAAACTCTCTTCGGGTGCTTGTTGGGCCTGCGCACATAGGTGGCAAATGGACTCTTCAATGAACGTTAGTGTTGGTTAGCGCGTCTCGTTGATGGCGTCACTTGGTGGTGGCAGCCACACAACCATCGACCATCAGCTTGTCTATGACTCAGGGCAGCACTGAAAGTGCACTAGGATCGAGGCAACGAGCACTAGAGGGGGGGTGAATAGTGCTTTTAAAACTTTTCTGCGGAATATTGAATGATTTTGCAAATCTCAAAGCAAACACACAAAGAACACAAGATTTTATCCTGGTTCGGTCAAACCCGACCTACATCCAGTCCCCAAGCAAAACCCGCTTGAGATTTTCCACTATCAACCTTATAAACTACAAGATCACACAGACCATAACCGGTCCCACTTTTAGTAACAATCCCAACTGAAAGCAAACAACTCCTTTACACCAAGGAGTCCTTCTTTTTACAGAAAAGAAATAACAACTTACAATACAACCTAAGAGCCTTCCTTTTGAATGCAAATGAGATGTTATTGGCTTCTGAGGTTGTTGAAACACTCTACTCACGAATTCACTATCTCTCAAAGTGATTTGAGTAAAAAACTGAAGTGAAAATATCACGTGAGTGAGAAAATCAATACTTGACTGAATAAGAGTGAAAAGCAAGATTCAAATCGATTGAATTGTTGTTTTTGAGTGTAAAATGCAGTCATATTTATAGTTAAAAGATTCCATACGTTGAGAGTATGAAAGGGTGTCAAAACGGTCCATTTCGAACGATCAAAACGTTTGAAAAATGAAAAGACACGCCTTTTTTGAAGTTTCAGGAAAACGGCAAAATTAGTCGACTGAAACATCAGTTAGTCGACTAATAGTTAGTTATTAGTAGACTGACAGTTATCGTCGGTCGACTGATCTGTTAATCGAGCCGTTTGAAAATCTGAACTTTTGAAACTTAGTCGACTTAAGAAAAGTTAGTCGACTGATAATATCATCAGTAGACTGAAAAACCTTTTAGTCGACTACTGCTAAAAACTTCTGAAAAACAAACATTCTGTTCGGTCGACTGATAAAAAGCATTAGTCGACTGCTGCTAAATTTACAGAAAACACATGTTCTGTCCAATCGACTGAAAAACCATTAGTCGACTGCTGCTAATTTTTCAGAAAACACATGTTCTGTCCAGTCGACTGAAAAACCATTAGTCCACTGCTGCTAATATTTCAGAAAACAGACATTTTGCCAGTCGACTGATAAAACCTTCGGTCGACTAATTTGACAAGAATGACTTTTTAGAAAATATGGCGCGAAAGGATTAGTCGACTGATAAGTCTATTGGTCGACTAATAAACATGAAAATTTAAGAAAAGAGTTTTCTAAAAAGATTTTCAAAAGAGTTTCTTTTAGAAAAGTTTTTCTAAAGACTTTTAAGGTGAAATGCAACCTAAATATGCACTCTAAGTAAGGCTCTTACAAGAATCTAAGACTTTTAATGATTTAAACATTTGCACACTAGTCTTCAAGGATTCTTCACTGAATTCTTCAATTTCTTCATAGCCTTAGCTAAAATGCAGTTGATTCTACTTGCTCATCATCAAAACCATGTACTTGAAGTATCATGTATGGCTTCATTGTCGTAACAATCTCCCCCTTTTTGATGATGACAAACTTAATCAAAGATGAAGCATTTAGATGCATAGATGGAGATTTTACTCCCCCTATCAATATGCTGCAAAACATTAAAAGTTAGCACATTTAAAGCACATATATCACATATTGATTGGTTTGCATTTCCATTCATCATGTATTCATGTATTTAGAAATACATTCATTCAAAGCTTTCTTTTTCTCTTAATTTTGCATTTCTCATGCAAGATCTCCTGTAATGTAATTGCTATCATCTTTTTCTCAAGATCTCCCTACAATTTCAAAGTAATGTTATCTTTATCTTTTTCTCCCCCTTTGTCAGAATAAAAAAGAGTAAGGGCAAAAATAGCATAAGCAGAAATAGAGATAAGTTTAAAATATTACAACTCATAAAGTATGTTTTTCAAAGATCAAAGATCAGAAAAGAGAGTTTAGCAAATCCTTAATGGCAGTTACATCCTTCTGAATTAAAGGAAGTTGTTGAGTCACATCTTCACGAAAGGTGTGTTGATGTAGCTCCAAAGCTTTCAGTCTCTGCATAACTTCATCATGGTCTTGATTTGTCGAAAATTTCTTTCTTTCAACAACTCCATTTTGTGGAGCCGCTCTAGGAAAAGCAAAGTTGTGAGATATACCATGTAAATCACAAAACTTTAGAAAAGATTCATTTTCAAATTCACCACCATGATCACTACGAATCTTAATAATAGGTGTAGATTTTTCATTTGTAATTCTTCTACAAAGTTTAGAAAATTCTGAAAAAGCATCATTTTTGCTTTTTAGAAAAATCACCCATGTAAACCGAGAATAATCATCTACTATAACAAAAGCATACTTGCTACCATTCAAACTTTGAATTCTAGATGGTCCAAATAGATCTAAATGTAAAAGTTCAAGAGGACGTTTTGTTGAAACTATATCTTTAGCTTTAAAAGAACTCTTAATTTGTTTACCCCTTTGACAAGCATCACATAAGTGGTCCTTTTTATATGGTATTCTAGGTAGGCCTCTTACAAGATCATTCTTGGATAATTTTGAAATAATTTTAAAATTAACATGTCCAAGTCTCTTGTGCCATAACCATTGAATTTCATTTGAAACAATAAGACATTTTTCATTAAAAGAGGGTAATTAATCTAGATATAGTTCATACACATTGTTTCTTCTTTTACCTTTAAAAATGATCTTTTTAGATTGAAAATCAGAAATTAAGCATAAATTATTTTCAAAAGAAACATGAAAACCTTTATCACATAATTGACTAATAGATATTAAATTATGCTTTAAACCATCTACTAAAAGAACATTTTTTATCAAGGGAAATTTTGGATTACCAATATTACCAATACCTATCACTTTTCCCTTGTTATTGTCACCAAAGGTGACGGTTCCTCCATCCTTATTTTGGAGGGTGGAAAATAACTCCGGCCTTCCAGTCATATGTTTGAAACAGCCGCTGTCAAATATCCATTTGCTCCTTATGTTGTGTACCTACAACAAAATCAGAAAACAGAGCATTTGACCCCTTTCTATTTTTGGGTCCATGAGAGTTAGTCTTAGGAACCCATATCCATTTGGATTTTGGTTTCCTTTGATAATAAGTATTCTTTCTATAAAAGGATTTAGAATAAACATGTCTAGAACAATCATATCTAGATGCATTTCTATTAGAACTAGAAAGTTTAGTTCTATGAACAAAAGGTTGAGAATAATGTCTTTGATTTTTCACCACAAGGTTTGGTCTATTTTGAGTATCAAAGAAGCTATATCCCAATCCGGTTTTATTAACCGAGCATCTTTGAGAACCAAGAAGTTTTTCTAGATTCTCTTGACCATTTGTGAATTTGGCCACTATAGAAAGAAGATCTTTTGACTTTTCTTTAAGACTAAATATTTCATTTTGTAAAAGATTGGTTCTAACTCCAATTTCTTTTATCTCAAGTGCTTGGCAAGAATTTTCCTTCTTGAGATCTTCTATTTCTTGAAGTAATACTTTATTTTGAGAGTCAAGAGTTAAATTTTCAGTTTTTAACTCTTTATTTTTAGAACTAAGACTCTTAAATTTAGCATATAAAACATTAAATGCTTCAAATAACTCATCATAGTCAAATTGACTTCCGAATTCTCTTGTGCTACAAAACACATGTTGGCGACTTCTTCATTAGATTCTTCTACCTTTGACGTACCTTCATGAGTCACGAGAAGAGTATGCCAGATTTCATTTGCTGTAGAGCATTGAGAGATGCGATTGAATTCTTCCTTGTCAACGGCACAATACAGCGCATTCATAGCTTTGGCATTCAGTGAAGCAGTCTTCTTTTCATCATCGGTCCATCGGCTGAAATCAGTTGATGGAGTTTGGTACTTTTCTGAAACAACTCTCCAGATATCGAGATCCATGGATTGCAGGAATATTGTCATTCTTACTTTCCAGTATCCATAGTTTGTTCCATCGAAGAGAGGAGGACGAACAGAGGAGCTTCCTTCTTTGTGCTGAGATGTTGTAGTTGCCATGCTAGATGATGGTCAAATCAAAGTAATAGCAAACCTGTGCTCTGATACCAAATGAAAGTGCACTAGTATCGAGACAACGAGCACTAGAGGGGGGGTGAATAGTGCTTTTAAAACTTTTCAGCGGAATATTGAATGATTTTGCAAATCTCAAAGCAAACACACAAAGAACACAAGATTTTATTCTGGTTCGGTCAAACCCGACCTACATCCAGTCCCCAAGCAAAACCCGCTTGAGATTTTCCACTATCAACCTTGTAAACTACAAGATCACACAGACCATAACCGGTCCCACTTTCAGTAACAATCCCAACTGAAAGCAAACAACTCCTTTACACCAAGGAGTCCTTCTTTTTACAGAAAAGAAATAACAACTTACAATACAACCTATGAGCCTTCCTTTGAATGCAAATGAGATGCTATTGGCTTTTGAGGTTGTTGAAACACTCTACTCACGAATTCACTATCTCTGAAAGTGATTTGAGTGAAAAACTGAAGTGAAAATATCACGTGAGTGAGAAAATCAATACTTGACTGAATAAGAGTGAAAAGCAAGATTCAAATCGATTGAATTGTTGTTTTTGAGTGTAAAATGCAGTCATATTTATAGTTAAAAGATTCCATACGTTGAGAGTATGAAAGGGTGTCAAAAAGGTCCATTTCGAACGATTTAAACGTTTGAAAAATGAAAAGACACGCCTTTTTTGAAGTTTCAGGAAAACGGCAAAATTAGTCGACTGAAACATCCGTTAGTCGACTAATAGTTAGTTATTAGTAGACTGACAGTTATCGTCGATCGACTGATCTGTTAATCGAGCCGTTTGAAAATCTGAACTTTTGAAACTTAGTCGACTTAAGAAAAGTTAGTCGACTGATAATATCATCAGTAGACTGAAAAACCTTTTAGTCGACTGCTGCTAAAAACTTCTGAAAAACAATCATTCTGTTCGGTCGACTGATAAAAAACATTAGTCGACTGCTGCTAAATTTACAGAAAACACATGTTCTGTCCAGTCGACTGAAAAACCATTAGTCGACTGCTGCTAATTTTTCAGAAAACACATGTTCTGTCCAGTCGACTGAAAAACCATTAGTCGACTGCTGCTAATATTTCAGAAAATAGACATTTTGTCCAGTCGACTGATAAAACCTTCGGTCGACTAATTTGACAAGAATGACTTTTTAGAAAATATAGCGCGAAAGGATTAGTCGACTGATAAGTATATTGGTCGACTAATAAACATGAAAATTTAAGAAAAGTGTTTTCTAAAAAGATTTTCAAAAGAGTTTCTTTTAGAAAATTTTTTCTAAAGACTTTTAAGGTGAAATGCAACCTAAATATGCACTCTAAGTAAGGCTTTTACAAGAATCTAAGACTTTTAATGATTTAAACATTTCCACACTAGTCTTCAAGGATTCTTCACTGAATTCTTCAATTTCTTCATAGCCTTAGCTGAAATGCAGTTGATTCTACTTGCTCATCATCAAAACCATGTACTTGAAGTATCATGTATGGCTTCATTGTCGTAACAATCTCCCCCTTTTTTATGATGACAAACTTGATCAAAGATGAAGCATTTAGATGCATAGATGGAGATTTTACTCTCCCTATCAATATGCTGCAAAACATTAAAAGTTAGCACATTTAAAGCACATATATCACATATTGATTGGTTTGCATTTCCATTCATCATGTATTCATGTATTTAGAAATACATTCATTCAAAGCTTTCTTTTTCTCTTAATTTTGCATTTCTCATGCAAGATCTCCTGTAATGTAATTGCTATCATCTTTTTCTCAAGATTTCCTTGTAATTTCAAAGTAATGCTATCTTTATCTTTTTCTCCCCCTTTGTCAGAATAAAAAAGAGTAAGGGCAAAAATAGCATAAGCAGAAATAGAGATAAGTTTAAAATATTACAACTCTTAAAGTATGTTTTTCAAAGATCAAAGATCAGAAAAGAGAGTTTAGCAAAACCTTAATGGCAGTTACATCCTTCTGAATTGAAGCAAGTTGTTGAGTCACATCTTCACGAAAGGTGTGTTGATGTAGCTCCAAAGCTTCCAGTCTCTGCATAACTTTATCATGGTCTTGATTTGTCGAAAATTTCTTTCTTTCAACAACTCCATTTTGTGGAGCCGCTCTAGGAAAAGCAAAGTTGTGAGATATACCATGTAAATCACAAAACTTTAGAAAAGATTCATTTTCAAATTCACAACCATGATCACTATGAATCTTAATAATAGATTTAGATTTTTCATTTTAAATTCTTCTACAAAGTTTAGAAAATTCTGAAAAAGCATCATTTTTGCTTTTTAGAAAAATCACCCATGTAAACCGAGAATAATCATCTACTATAACAAAAGCATACTTGCTACCATTCAAACTTTGAATTCTAGATGGTCCAAATAGATCTAAATGTAAAAGTTCAAGACGACGTTTTGTTGAAACTATATCTTTAGCTTTAAAAGAACTCTTAATTTGTTTACCCCTTTGACAAGCATTACATAAGTGGTCCTTTTTATATGGTATTCTAGGTAGGCCTCTTTCAAGATCATTCTTGGATAATTTTGAAATAATTTTACAATTAACATGTCCAAGTCTCTTGTGCCATAACCATTGAATTTCATTTGAAACAATAAGACATTTTTCATTAAAAGAGGGTAATTAATCTAGATATAGTTCATACACATTGTTTCTTCTTTAACTTTTAAAAATGATCTTTTTAGATTAAAAATCAGAAATTAAGCATAAATTATTTTCAAAAGAAACATGAAAACCTTTATCACATAATTGACTAATAGATATTAAATTATGCTTTAAACCATCTACTAAAAGAACATTTTTTATCAAGGGAAATTTTGGATTACCAATATTACCAATACCTATCACTTTTCCCTTGTTATTGTCACCAAAGGTGACGGTTCCTCCATCCTTATTTTGGAGGGTGAAAAATAACTCCGGCCTTCCAGTCATATGTTTGGAACAGCCGCTGTCCAATATCCATTTGCTCCTTATGTTGTGTACTTACAACAAAATCAGAAAACAAAGCATTTGACCCCTTTCTATTTTTCGGTCTATGAGAGTTAGTCTTAGGAACCCATATCCATTTGGATTTTGGTTTCCTTTGATAATAAGTATTCTTTCTATAAAAGGATTTAGAATAAACATGTCTAGAACAATCATATCTAGATGCATTTCTATTAGAACTAGAAAGTTTAGTTCTATGAACAAAAGGTTGAGAATAATGTCTTTGATTTTTCACCACAAGGTTTGGTCTATTTTGAGTATCAAAGAAGCTATATCCCAATCCGGTTTTATTAACCGAGCATCTTTGAGAACCAAGAAGTTTTTCTAGATTCTCTTGACCATTTGTGAATTTGTTCACTATAGAAAGAAGATCTTTTGACTTTTCTTTAAGACTAAATATTTCATTTTGTAAGAGATTGGTTCTAACTCCAATTTCTTTTATCTCAAGTGCTTGGCAAGAATTTTCCTTCTTGAGATCTTCTATTTCTTGAAGTAATACTTTATTTTGAGAGTCAAGAGTTAAATTTTCAGTTTTTAACTCTTTATTTTTAGAACTAAGACTCTTAAATTTAGCATATAAAACATTAAATGCTTCAAATAACTCATCATAGTCAAATTGACTTACCGAATTCTTTTGTGCTACAAAACACATGTTGGCGACTTCTTCATTAGATTCTTCTACCTTTGACGTACCTTCATGAGTAACGAGAAGAGTATGCCAGATTTCATTTGCTGTAGAGCATTGAGAGATGCGATTGAATTCTTCCTTGTCAACGGCACAATACAGCGCATTCATAGCTTTGGCATTCAGTGAAGCAGTCTTCTTTTCATCATCGGTCCATCGGCTGAAATCAGTTGATGGAGTTTGGTACTTTTCTGAAACAACTCTCCAGATATCGAGATCCATGGATTGCAGGAATATTGTCATTCTTACTTTCCAGTATCCATAGTTTGTTCCATCGAATAGAGGAGGACGAACAGAGGAGCTTCCTTCTTTGTGCTGAGATGTTGTAGTTGCCATGCTAGATGATGGTCAAATCAAAGTAATAGCAAACCTGTGCTCTGATACCAAATGAAAGTGCACTAGGATAGAGGCAACGTGCACTAGAGGGGGGGTGAATAGTGCTTTTAAAACTTTTCTGCGGAATATTGAATGATTTTGCAAATCTCAAAGCAAACACACAAAGAACACAAGATTTTATCCTGGTTCGGTCAAACCCGACCTACATCCAGTCCCCAAGCAAAACCCGCTTGAGATTTTCCACTATCAACCTTGTAAACTACAAGATCACACAGACCATAACTGGTCCTAGTTTCAGTAACAATCCCAACTGAAAGCAAACAACTCCTTTACACCAAGGAGTCCTTTTTACAGAAAAGAAATAACAACTTATAATACAACCTATGAGCCTTCCTTTTGAATGCAAATGAGATGCTATTGGCTTCTGAGGTTGTTGAAACACTCTACTCCGAATTCACTATCTCTCAAAGTGATTTGAGTGAAAAACTGAAGTGAAAATATCACGTGAGTGAGAAAATCAATACTTGACTGAATAAGAGTAAAAAGCAAGATTCAAATCGATTGAATTGTTGTTTTTGAGTGTAAAATGCACTCATATTTATAGTTAAAAGATTCCATACGTTGAGAGTATGAAAGGGTGTCAAAACGGTCCATTTCGAACGATCAAAACGTTTGAAAAATGAAAAGACACGCCTTTTTTGAAGTTTCAGGAAAACGACAAAATTAGTCGACTGAAACATCAGTTAGTCGACTAATAGTTAGTTATTAGTAGACTGACAGTTATCGTTGGTCGACTGATGTGTTAATCGAGCCGTTTGAAAATCTGAACTTTTGAAACTTAGTCGACTTAAAAAAAGTTAATCGACTGATAATATCATCAGTAGACTGAAAAACCTTTTAGTCGACTACTGCTAAAAACTTCGGAAAAACAAACATTCTGTTCGGTCGACTGATAAAAAACATTAGTCGACTGCTGCTAAATTTACAGAAAACAAATGTTCTGTCCAGTCGACTGAAAAACCATTAGTCGACAGCTGCTAATTTTTCAGAAAACACATGTTCTGTCCAGTCGACTGAAAAAACATTAGTCCACTGCTGCTAATATTTCAGAAAACAGACATTTTGTCCAGTCGACTGATAAAACCTTCGGTCGACTAATTTGACAAGAATGACTTTTTAGAAAATATGGCGCGAAAGGATTAGTCGACTGATAAGTATATTGGTCGACTAATAAACATGAAAATTTAAGAAAAGAGTTTTCTAAAAAGATTTTCAAAAGAGTTTCTTTTAGAAAAGTTTTTCTAAAGACTTTTAAGGTGAAATGCAACCTAAATATGCACTCTAAGTAAGGCTCTTACAAGAATCTAAGACTTTTAATGATTTAAACATTTGCACACTAGTCTTCAAGGATTCTTCACTGAATTCTTTAATTTCTTCATAGCCTTAGCTGAAATGCAGTTGATTATACTTGCTCATCATCAAAACCATGTAGTTGAAGTATCATGTATGGCTTCATTGTCGTAACAATCTCCCCCTTTTTTATGATGACAAACTTGATCAAAGATGAAGCATTTAGATGCATAGATGGAGATTTTACTCCCCCTATCAATATGCTGCAAAACATTAAAAGTTAGCACATTTAAAGCACATATATCACATATTGATTGGTTTGCATTTCCATTCATCATGTATTCATGTATTTAGAAATACATTCATTCAAAGCTTTCTTTTTCTCTTAATTTTGCATTTCTCATGCAGGATCTCCTGTAATGTAATTGCTATCATCTTTTTCTCAAGATCTCCCTGCAATTTCAAAGTAATGCTATCTTTATCTTTTTCTCCCCCTTTGTCAGAATCAAAAAGAGTAAGGGCAAAAATAGCATAAGCAGAAATAGAGATAAGTTTAAAATATTACAACTCATAAAGTATGTTTTTCAAAGATCAAAGATCAGAAAAGAGAGTTTAGCAAATCCTTAATGGCAGTTACATCCTTCTGAATTGAAGCAAGTTGTTGAGTCACATCTTCACGAAAGGTGTGTTGATGTAGCTCCAAAGCTTCCAGTCTCTGCATAACTTCATCATAGTCTTGATTTGTCGAAAATTTCTTTCTTTCAACAACTCCATTTTGTGGAGCCGCTCTAGGAAAAGCAAAGTTGTGAGATATACCATGTAAATCACAAAACTTTAGAAAAGATACATTTTCAAATTCACCACCATGATCACTACGAATCTTAATAATAGATTTAGATTTTTCATTTGTAATTCTTCTACAAAGTTTAGAAAATTCTGAAAAAGCATCATTTTTGCTTTTTAGAAAAATCACCCATGTAAACCGAGAGTAATCATCTACTATAACAAAAACAAACTTGCTACCATTCAAACTTTGAATTCTAGATGGTCCAAATAGATCTAAATGTAAAAGTTCAAGAGGACGTTTTGTTGAAACTATATCTTTAGCTTTAAAAGAACTCTTAATTTGTTTACCCCTTTGACAAGCATCACATAAGTGGTCCTTTTTATATGGTATTCTAGGTAGGCCTCTTACAAGATCATTCTTGGATAATTTTGAAATAATTTTAAAATTAACATGTCCAAGTCTCTTGTGCCATAACCATTGAATTTCATTTGAAACAATAAGACCTTTTTCATTAAAAGAGGGTAATTCATCTAGATATAGTTCATACACATTGTTTCTTCTTTTACCTTTAAAAATGATCTTTTTAGATTGAAAATCAGAAATTAAGCATAAATTATTTTCAAAAGAAACATGAAAACCTTTATCACATAATTGACTAATAGATATTAAATTATGCTTTAAACCATCTACTAAAAGAACATTTTTTATCAAGGGAAATTTTGGATTACCAATATTACCAATACCTATCACTTTTCCCTTGTTATTGTCACCAAAGGTGACGGTTCCTCCATCCTTATTTTGGAGGGTGGAAAATAACTCCGGCCTTCCAGTCATATGTTTGAAACAGCCGCTGTCCAATATCCATTTGCTCCTTATGTTGTGTACCTATAACAAAATCAGAAAACAGAGCATTTGACCCCTTTCTATTTTTGGGTCCATGAGAGTTAGTCTTAGGAACCCATATCCATTTGGATTTTGGTTTCTTTTGATAATAACTATTCTTTCTATAAAAGGATTTATAATAAACATGTCTAGAACACTCATATCTAGACGCATTTCTATTAGAACTGGAAAGTTTAGTTCTATGAACAAAAGGTTGAGAATAATGTCTTTGAGTTTTCACCACAAGGTTTGGTCTATCTTGAGTATCAAAGAAGCTATATCCCAATCCGGTTTTATTAACCGAGCATCTTTGAGAACCAAGAAGTTTTTCTAGATTCTCTTGACCATTTGTGAATTTGGTCACTATAGAAAGAAGATCTTTTGACTTTTCTTTAAGACTAAATATTTCATTTTGTAAGAGATTGGTTCTAACTCCAATTTCTTTTATCTCAAGTGCTTGGCAAGAATTTTCCTTCTTTAGATCTTCTATTTCTTGATGTAATACTTTATTTTGAGAGTCAAGAGTTAAATTTTCAGTTTTTAACTCTTTATTTTTAGAACTAAGACTCTTAAATTTAGCATATAAAACATTAAATGCTTCAAATAACTCATCATAGTCAAATTAACTTACCGAATTCTCTTGTGCTACAAAACACATGTTGGCGACTTCTTCATTAGATTCTTCTACCTTTGACGTACCTTCATGAGTCACGAGAAGAGTATGCCAGATTTCATTTGCTGTAGAGCATTGAGAGATGCGATTGAATTCTTCCTTGTCAACGGCACAATACAACGCATTTATAGCTTTGGCATTCAGTGAAGCAGTCTTCTTTTCATCATCGGTCCATCGGCTGAAATCAGTTGATGGAGTTTGGTACTTTTCTGAAACAACTCTCCAGATATCGAGATCCATGGATTGCAGGAATATTGTCATTCTTACTTTCCAGTATCCATAGTTTGTTCCATCGAAGAGAGGAGGATGAACAAAGGAGCTTCCTTCTTTGTGCTGAGATGTTGTAGTTGCCATGCTAGATGATGGTCAAATCAAAGTAATAGCAAACCTGTGCTCTGATACCAAATGAAAGTGCACTAGGATCGAGGCAACGAGCACTAGAGGGGGGGTGAATAGTGCTTTTAAAACTTTTCTGCGGAATATTGAATGATTTTGCAAATCTCAAAGCAAACACACAAAGAACACAAGATTTTATCCTGGTTCGGTCAAACCCGACCTACATCCAGTCCCCAAGCAAAACCCACTTGAGATTTTCCACTATCAACCTTGTAAACTACAAGATCACACAGACCATAACTGGTCCCACTTTCAGTAACAATCCCAACTGAAAGCAAACAACTCCTTTACACCAAGGAGTCCTTCTTTTTACAGAAAAGAAAAAACAACTTACAATACAACCTATGAGCCTTCCTTTTGAATGCAAATGAGATGCTATTGGCTTTTGAGGTTGTTGAAACACTCTACTCACGAATTCACTATCTTTCAAAGTGATTTGAGTGAAAAACTGAAGTGAAAATATCACGTGAGTGAGAAAATCAATACTTGACTGAATAAGAGTGAAAAGCAAGATTCAAATCGATTGAATTGTTGATTTTGAGTGTAAAATGCACTCATATTTATAGTTAAAAGATTCCATACGTTGAGAGTATGAAAGGGTGTCAAAACGGTCCATTTCGAACGATCAAAACGTTTGAAAAATGAAAAGACACGCCTTATTTGAAGTTTCAGGAAAACGACAAAATTAGTCGACTGAAACATCAGTTAGTCGACTAATAGTTAGTTATTAGTAGACTGACAGTTATCTTCGATCGACTGATCTGTTAATCGAGCCGTTTGAAAATCTGAACTTTTGAAACTTAGTCGACTTAAGAAAAGTTATTCGACTGATAATATCATCAGTAGACTGAAAAACCTTTTAGTCGACTGCTGCTAAAAACTTCTGAAAAACAAACCTTCTGTTCGGTCGACTGATAAAAAACATTAGTCGACTGCTGCTAAATTTACAGAAAACACATGTTCTGTCCAGTCGACTGAAAAACCATTAGTCGACTGCTGCTAATTTTTCAGAAAACACATGTTCTGTCCAGTCGACTGAAAAACCATTAGTCGACTGCTGCTAATATTTCAGAAAACAAACATTTTGTCCAGTCGACTGATAAAACCTTCGGTCGACTAATTTGACAAGAATGACTTTTTAGAAAATATGGCGCGAAAGGATTAGTCGACTGATAAGTATATTGGTCGACTAATAAACATGAAAATTTAAGAAAAGAGTTTTCTAAAAAGATTTTCAAAAGAGTTTCTTTTAGAAAAGTTTTTCTAAAGACTTTTAAGGTGAAATGCAACCTAAATATGCACTCTAAGTAAGGCTCTTACAAGAATCTAAGACTTTTAATGATTTAAACATTTCCACACTAGTCTTCAAGGATTCTTCACTGAATTCTTCAATTTCTTCATAGCCTTAGCTGAAATGCAGTTGATTCTACTTGCTCATCATCAAAACCATGTACTTGAAGTATCATGTATGGCTTCATTGTCATAACAATCTCCCCCTTTTTGATGATGACAAACTTAATCAAAGATGAAGCATTTAGATGCATAGATGGAGATTTTACTCCCCCTATCAATATGCTGCAAAACATTAAAAGTTAGCACATTTAAAGCACATATATTACATATTGATTGGTTTGTATTTCCATTCATCATGTATTCATGTATTTAGAAATACATTCATTCAAAGCTTTCTTTTTCTCTTAATTTTGCATTTCTCATGCAAGATCTCCTGTAATGTAATTGCTATCATCTTTTTCTCAAGATCTCCCTGCAATTTCAAAGTAATGCTATCTTTATCTTTTTCTCCCCCTTTGTCAGAATAAAAAAGACTAAGGGCAAAAATAGCATAAGCAGAAATAGAGATAAGTTTAAAATATTACAACTCATAAAGTATGTTTTTCAAAGATCAAAGATCAGAAAAGAGAGTTTAGCAAATCCTTAATGGCAGTTACATCCTTCTGAATTGAAGCAAGTTGTTGAGTCACATCTTCACGAAAGGTGTGTTGATGTAGCTCCAAAGCTTCCAGTCTCTGCATAACTTCATCATGGTCTTGATTTGTCGAAAATTTCTTTCTTTCAACAACTCCATTTTGTGGAGCCGCTCTAGGAAAAGCAAAGTTGTGAGATATACCATGTAAATCACAAAACTTTAGAAAAGATTCATTTTCAAATTCACCACCATGATCACTACGAATCTTAATAATAGATTTAGATTTTTCATTTGTAATTCTTCTACAAAATTTAGGAAATTCTGAAAAAGCATCATTTTTGCTTTTTAGAAAAATCACCCATGTAAACCGAGAGTAATCATCTACTATAACAAAAGCATACTTGCTACCATTCAAAATTTGAATTCTAGATGGTCCAAATAGATCTAAATGTAAAAGTTCAAGAGGACGTTTTGTTGAAACTATATCTTTAGATTTAAAAGAACTCTTAATTTGTTTACCCCTTTGACAAGCATCACATAAGTGGTCCTTTTTATATGGTATTCTAGGTAGGCCTCTTACAAGATCATTCTTGGATAATTTTGAAATAATTTTAAAATTAACATGTCCAAGTCTCTTGTGCCATAACCATTGAATTTCATTTGAAACAATAAGACATTTTTCATTAAAAGAGGGTAATTCATCTAGATATAGTTCATACACATTGTTTCTTCTTTTACCTTTAAAAATGATCTTTTTAGATTGAAAATCAGAAATTAAGCATAAATTATTTTCAAAAGAAACATGAAAACCTTTATCACATAATTGACTAATAGATATTAAATTATGCTTTAAACCATCTACTAAAAGAACATTTTTTATCAAGGGAAATTTTGGATTACCAATATTACCAATACCTATCACTTTTCCCTTGTTATTGTCACCAAAGGTGATGGTTCCTCCATCCTTATTTTGGAGGGTGAAAAATAACTCCGGCCTTCCAGTCATATGTTTGGAACAGCCGCTGTCCAATATCCATTTGCTCCTTATGTTGTGTACTTACAACAAAATCAGAAAACAAAGCATTTGACCCCTTTCTATTTTTCGGTCTATGAGAGTTAGTCTTAGGAACCCATATCCATTTGGATTTTGGTTTCCTTTGATAATAAGTATTCTTTCTATAAAAGGATTTAGAATAAACATGTCTAGAACAATCATATCTAGATGCATTTCTATTAGAACTAGAAAGTTTAGTTCTATGAACAAAAGGTTGAGAATAATGTCTTTGATTTTTCACCACAAGGTTTGGTCTATTTTGAGTATCAAAGAAGCTATATCCCAATCCGGTTTTATTAACCGAGCATCTTTGAGAACCAAGAAGTTTTTCTAGATTCTCTTGACCATTTGTGAATTTGTTCACTATAGAAAGAAGATCTTTTGACTTTTCTTTAAGACTAAATATTTCATTTTGTAAGAGATTGGTTCTAACTCCAATTTCTTTTATCTCAAGTGCTTGGCAAGAATTTTCCTTCTTGAGATCTTCTATTTCTTGAAGTAATACTTTATTTTGAGAGTCAAGAGTTAAATTTTCAGTTTTTAACTCTTTATTTTTAGAACTAAGACTCTTAAATTTAGCATATAAAACATTAAATGCTTCAAATAACTCATCATAGTCAAATTGACTTACCGAATTCTCTTGTGCTACAAAACACATGTTGGCGACTTCTTCATTAGATTCTTCTACCTTTGACGTACCTTCATGAGTAACGAGAAGAGTATGCCAGATTTCATTTGCTGTAGAGCATTGAGAGATGCGATTGAATTCTTCCTTGTCAACGGCACAATACAGCGCATTCATAGCTTTGGCATTCAGTGAAGCAGTCTTCTTTTCATCATCGGTCCATCGGCTGAAATCAGTTGATGGAGTTTGGTACTTTTCTGAAACAACTCTCCAGATATCGAGATCCATGGATTGCAGGAATATTGTCATTCTTACTTTCCAGTATCCATAGTTTGTTCCATCGAATAGAGGAGGACGAACAGAGGAGCTTCCTTCTTTGTGCTAAGATGTTGTAGTTGTCATGCTAGATGATGGTCAAATCAAAGTAATAGCAAACCTGTGCTCTGATACCAAATGAAAGTGCACTAGGATAGAGGCAACGAGCACTAGAGGGGGGGTGAATAGTGCTTTTAAAACTTTTCTGCGGAATATTGAATGATTTTGCAAATCTCAAAGCAAACACACAAAGAACACAAGATTTTATCCTGGTTCGGTCAAACCCGACCTACATCCAGTCCCCAAGCAAAACCCGCTTGAGATTTTCCACTATCAACCTTGTAAACTACAAGATCACACAGACCATAACTGGTCCTAGTTTCAGTAACAATCCCAACTGAAAGCAAACAACTCCTTTACACCAAGGAGTCCTTCTTTTTACAGAAAAGAAATAACAACTTACAATACAACCTATGAGCCTTCCTTTTGAATGCAAATGAGATGCTATTGGCTTCTGAGGTTGTTGAAACACTCTACTCATGAATTCACTATCTCTCAAAGTGATTTGAGTGAAAAACTGAAGTGAAAATATCACGTGAGTGAGAAAATCAATACTTGACTGAATAAGAGTGAAAAGCAAGATTCAAATCGATTGAATTGTTGTTTTTGAGTGTAAAATGCACTCATATTTATAGTTAAAAGATTTCATACGTTGAGAGTATGAAAGGGTGTCAAAACGGTCCATTTCGAACGATCAAAACGTTTGAAAAATGAAAAGACACGCTATTTTTGAAGTTTCAGGCAAACGGCAAAATTAGTCGACTGAAACATCAGTTAGTCGACTAATAGTTAGTTATTAGTAGACTGACCGTTATCGTCGGTCGACTGATCTGTTAATCGAGCCGTTTGAAAATCTGAACTTTTGAAACTTAGTCGACTTAAGAAAAGTTAGTCGACTGATAATATCATCAGTAGACTGAAAAACCTTTTAGTCGACTGCTGCTAAAAACTTCTGAAAAACAAACATTCTGTTCGGTCGACTGATAAAAAGCATTAGTCGACTGCTGCTAAATTTACAGAAAACACATGTTCTGTCCAGTCGACTGAAAAACCATTAGTCGACTGCTGCTATTTTTTTAGAAAACACATGTTCTGTCCAGTCGACTGAAAAACCATTAGTCGACTGCTGCTAATATTTCAGAAAATAGACATTATTTCCAGTCGACTGATAAAACCTTCGGTCGACTAATTTGACAAGAATGACTTTTTAAAAAATATTGCGCGAAAGGATTAGTCGACTGATAAGTCTATTGGTCGACTAATAAACATGAAAATTTAAGAAAAGAGTTTTCTAAAAAGATTTTCAAAAGAGTTTCTTTTAGAAAAGTTTTTCTAAAGACTTTTAAGGTGAAATGCAACCTAAATATGCACTCTAAGTAAGGCTCTTACAAGAATCTAAGACTTTTAATGATTTAAACATTTGCACACTAGTCTTCAAGGATTCTTCACTGAATTCTTTAATTTCTTCATAGCCTTAGCTGAAATGCAGTTGATTCTACTTGCTCATCATCAAAACCATGTACTTGAAGTATCATGTATGGCTTCATTGTCGTAACAAGCACAATTACAGTCTAAAGAAAATATATATGATACAATATTTTGGGAGACAAAGGGGTTCAGTGCGATCCTATAAAGGATAAAATACTTAAATTCAGAAAACGTCAAGCGTATACGTGCTCTCATTCTATGCGGCAATCTAAAGTAAAATGGAAAAAAAGAAAGTCATGTTGTGTTGGCCATCATAGTGTACGCATACACACTTTTGCAAAAGTTGCATTTTTACATTGTTGGTTCCTGAAATGAATGTTTATCTCATTCTCGGTCTGTGAGATTCCAATTATACTTGTTATTTTTCCTACAAATGAATGCGTGTTATATTTGAGATTTTCTATTATGCACATACATTGGCTAGGGTAAAAGCTTATTTTAGTGCACATGTTTCAATAGCATAATGATTTTGTTATATGTTTATGAAAAAGATGTTATATGTTGATGAATGTCACAAATGATTTAGATATCCATGATGTATTCATGTTACACATGGTTTTATATGAAGTTGATATATGAGTGTTGCGACCAATGCTTCAATGCAATGAATCACCTGTTGCTAAATGCATATTGTTGTTATAACTGCACAAATAAGAAATACGACAAAGGCATGATAGTACAAATTGATACTGAGCATGTCAAATCCTTGTGGTGCCATATGGGCACGTATGATGCTAAGTGAAGTGCAAATAATTGAATCATGATCGCTTGTAAATGTTATGACATGTCGTGTGTCGATTGATATATGCTTGTTCTACAAATATTTGCCTAATAAAGGGCATTTGCCATGTCATGATCTTGTGAAAGCTCAAAATTGAGTTTGCGGTCTTGCAGGACCATTGTAGTGCCATACGAGCACTTATGAAAGGTTGTACTTGAGACATGCCTTATGAGTGCATGGTCAGTGGGGGGTACGAAACGTACACCCGAGTTCAGAAATAAAACTTTAAAATGCTTAAGTATAAGTACTCACTCTTAGTTGAGCCAAAAATTCTGAGAAATTGTGGTTGGTGCCTATAAGGCATTCGATGGGTAATGTGCATATACGGAGATCACCCCGAATGTGGGTTGGGATTTTGGAAATCCTCTGTGGTGCAATGACTTGCACATAAGAATAAATAAAATAGAAAATATGCACACATCAAATAAATGTGGGATTCTGGGTATACCTGAAAGACGGTATATGTTACCGGTTTCTCGGGATACTGGGTATACCTGAAAACGGTATATGTTACTGGTTTCCCAAGGCTCTGGGTACACCTGAAAGACGGTGTATGTTACCGGACCCATGGTCTACCTTGGAGAGGGTTGGTGGTACAAGCTTCGTAGACATTCTTGTTTTTTTGTGAGAGTTAGGTGTCTCACCCGATCTCCAGTCCACGAAGTTAGGGGGCCAAGACTACCAATGTGTCCTAGGTGGTAGATCCAAGTCTTCTGCAGAAGTACAGGGTGCATCCTAATTCTAGTTCTAGCTATTGGAGAGTATTCTCTCGGTCACAGACCGTCCCCTTTGGACCTCCGTACGGCTAGTCATATGGGTTTTTAAATAATAATCCCCTGTATGGTCTCAGTCCGCTACGATGTCTATGCATGTGTGTATCCACAGTGTAATTAACAAGAGAAACATAAAGTCAGTGCACTGTGAAAGTCTTCAAGTATACACATATTGCTTGATGTTACATTTGTTATAGTATGATCGTGATTTACTCACATGATGCATAGCTTAACAATGCTTTACTTTACATTCAAATGTGAGAATCTAAATGTGATTCATTAATATGATGTGACATTCATGAAGGTCTTTTCTTTATATAGTAAATCATGAAATACTTGCAGTTAGTGAAATGAACATTCAAAGCTTGTTTAATAATTGTTAGATCTTACATTCATGTGTTGCACATATACTTGTACACATGACACTGAGCACATTCATATAGATATTTTGCTTCTTACTCAGACAGGGGAGTTTGACCCCTTCTGAATTAATATTTTTCAGGAAACCAATAAAGATGGGCAATTCCAGTCGTCGTTGCGGACGGGCCATGAGACCATATCTTCTTTGGATATCCTGAGGAACTCTGTCTTCAATAAATTCATTAAATTTGTCATTTATGACTTGTAAAATTTCAAGGCAAGGTTTTAATTCGCCTAATGTTATTGAGTTTGTACTATCACCTGTAACTTGCCCAAATTATTTGACTGATGGATTAATAAAACATTTCCGCTGTGGTTTTAGAAAAAAAAATTTATTCCAAAATTTTCAAGTTAAATATTTGGGGCGTTACACTTCTTCTCTTCTTCTAAACCCTCTTATCGCCGATATTTTCATTCTTTATTCATCGGAGAGGCGCTTGCACCTTGAAAAAAAGTCTTCTTCTTCTCAACCCTTCCATCAGAAGTGGATCACACAATTTGCTTCTTCTCTCCCTTTTTCTTTGTAGTTTCGTAGATTTATGTTTTTGCATAGCATAGATCATATCATTCATATTATATCATTTGATCATTGTATATTTTGCATATTTAGTTTAGATTAATTTAGATTCAACATCTGAAAATTTATATATATATATATATATATATATATATATATATATATAGCTTAATCTAGATTAACCATTTTTCGTGAATGCACATAGAATAATTGTAGTCTAGTCAAATCGATAGTCTTAACATAGCATCTTTTTATCTTTTCTTGATTTTTAATTAAGTTTAGGTTAGATCTAGGTTAGAGTTAGTTTGTATCATATTTTTAATAATCAGTGTTTTATAAATGACATGAATAGTCTTTTTATTATTAGCCAATTTAGCATATTGCATAGTTTCGATTTTTTTTGTCAAATAGATCATAGTTTCGTTGTTTTGTCTACTATTCAATATCTGCCATTAACCCTTTATTAAATATTAGATTAGTTTTTAGTTAGTTAGATTAATTATTAGATTAGAGAAAAAAATCGATAAAAATAGTGTAGCATTTTCTTTATTACAAGAAGCTAACTAACGTTTTTATTATTATTTCTATTCAGCCAAATAATGTAGTTTTAATCTCTGTCATCCTTTCTTAGTAGACAACTACTTTATTTAGTTCCAGCAGTTTTTAGTTCATTGCCTAGATTAGCTTAAAAATAATTTTTATTTTTTTTTGTTTAGTTGAGTGTAAACACCCCAAATTTTCCTTATCCATTCTCAGACAATCCCCCTCTTGTGCAGTGCCGACCTTGTTAGGTTAGTGTAGGAATCCAACCCTGAGTCTGCGTCAGAAAACTACCATTTTACCCACCTTCATTAAGGAAATTACCATTTTACCTCTAGGTCATCCCAAACTCAGTCAGTCGAAGTCAATCAAGCTCATTTGTAAACTCAGAACAGTGAGAATGTCAGTCATTCCTAGCTCACCTGAGCATACAGTGAGAAGACCATTTTCATTTCTGAGCATTCCTGCCAAAATAGGATCATTTCTTCATAAATGAGCTCATTTTTCACTTAAATCCAAGCCAATTGTCTCTGAGTCAGTCATTCCCAGTCAATCATATTCCTCAGAGTCTAGCTTGAGCTCACCAGGAGTCCAAGTGCTTCAGTCTCAGTTCAAAACCACTTCTAAGTGTCCATGAGCCCATTTCAGTTCATTCAGTTGAAATTGAGCTGAGTTCAATCAGTTGAGCTAGTGTTCCAGCTTCGATTTTAGTTCATGTCAGTATTACTAACCTTTGTTCTAGCTCAAACCCAGCTCTGGTCTGCAATTCACTTTACTCCAGTGACCATTTCTCGCCATTTCTCTAAAAACGACAGCTTTTCATGACAATTTAGTTTGGGAGTTCAATTGAGTTAGTGTCTTGTCAGTTCATTTGAGTTCTAAAACCCTAGAACCCAGCTCAAGCTAGCTCATTTCAGTTCAATCCAGATCAAACCCTAATTTTAAGTGTCATTCTGGCCCGGTAGAACCCGAAATCCATTTCTTGAATCATTTTGCAAATTTTATCAATTTTAACACTTTTTAAATCGGTACAAGTTCCAATCGGGGTCTAATATCCAAATTTCTTCATTCAGGGTTAGCATTTTGCATAACATTTCATGTCATTTCTCATCATTTTATATCATTTCTTAGCATTTCATAAAATTTCATCACATTTCATTTCATTTTCGAAGTCCAGAACTCCAGTTTTATAAATTTTGATCCAGATTGAGTTTTAAAAGCTTTTAAAAACCAATTTCAAACCCTGGGTTTCCAAAATTGATATTTTTACCCCCAAGATTCTAAATTTGGAAATATTTTCTCGAGAAAAATAATTTGGATTTCTTTCAAACTCAAATTTTTAAATTCTACACTGGATTTGCTTCGCAATGGGGTATTAAACTTCAAATTTTGAGCTCATTTCAAAAAACTGCCAAAATAGCTCGTTTCATTCAGAGATTTTCTAAAAAGATTGTCTTACCTCTATGATTCTCAAAATGAATTTCAAATTTGAAAAGTGAGCCCATTCTAAGATGGCTTATCTACTTGTATTTTCTTTTAAAAAAAATAAATATTTCTTTTGCTTTATTTTATCATTTTTTTATTTTTTATTATTTCTTTTTTAGAGGTGGGACCCACAAGAGGGGTTGTCCAACCCCCTCTCCCTTCTTCTTCTTTCCTCTTCTTTCTTCCTCTACTTTCCTTCTTCTTCTTTCTTTTCTTTCCTTTCTTATTTCTTCTTTCTTCTTTTCCTTCTTTCTTCCTTTTCTTCCTTTCTTTCTTTCCTTTCTTCCTTCTCTTTTCTTCTTTTCTTTCTTCCTTCCTTCCTTTCTTTCCTTGGTCCAGCCCACTCACGTATCACCCTTCTTTTCCTCCTTTTCTTCTTTCCTTCCTCCTTTCTCTTCTCCCTCTTCTTTCCCTTTTCTTTCTTTCTTCTTCTTTTCTTTTCTTTCCTTCTTCTTTTCCCTCCTTTCTTTCTTTCCCTTTCCCTATTATCCAGCCACCTTATTACCCCTTGGCTTCTTTCTAAATCAAAATACACCCATATGTAAACTTCATTCCTCTTCTCATTAACCCCTCTCAACCTTAGCCCCAATTCATTAAAACCTAACTTTTCACTTTTATTTTTTTTAACAAGACTCCCATATGTGAACCTCTCCCAGCAGCCCTTGGCAACTCTCTCTCTCAGCCCTATCCCTCATACCATCTCTCTATCTCTCTCTTGATTACCCTCTCACACTCTCCCTTCCTCTTCTCTCCCAAGAAATAGACACCTACCTCTCTCTTTGGCTATTGCTCTCATCAACGGTAGCCATACTTGGCCAATACTTCTAGCAAGCTTTGGAGCAGCGCTTCAGTTGGTTCAAACATCAACCATTTCTACAACGTCTACAGCAGCTTCTCCACATCAAGGAAACCTCTCCAACACCACCATTACCTCTAGCTCCTTTGCTCCCTTGGTACCGGCGCCACCCAAGTTGCAGTCCATCCGTTGGTGTAGCAAATCATCTCCAACCAGCACAACCTTCCAAAGCCATCGACCACAGCTCCACAAAGTTTCAGCCATCTCCTTCAACAGTGACCCCCATCTTCAATCAGCTCCGGCATCCGATTGATTTAAGGTGAAGGTCTTCTTTTATCGTTTTATACTAAGTTGGCTAGAACCGTGGGATGGCCCTCCTTGCCGCCAATGGGAAGGAAATTTTCAAGCCTTGCCTTCATGAAAATGATGCGAAACATATCCAAAGTATGGATTTGCAATGAAAGAGAGTCCTTTTTAAGATGTTTGAATGCTAGAAAATGATAGACCTATTTACTTGTTAGTGTTACATAAATGACGAGATCCATCTGTTCGATGTATTGGATCTCTCATTTTGAGAACCATAGCAAGGTGATTCTTTTGACAACGCAAAAGATAAATTCTTTCGACAACACGAAAGATGGCAAAAGGCGATCCAAAGGAACAAGGTGATTCTTTCAACAATGCGAAAGATGACAAGGCGATCCAAAGGAGCAAGGCAATTCTTTTGACAACGCAAAAGATGAATTCTTTCGACAATGCGAAAGATGACAAAGCTATCCTTTCAGAGAAAAGGCTAATCTTTCAACAACGCGAAAGACGATAAAGGTTACTCTCTCAAGGAGGTAAAAGGTGATACCGGGATGTGTCAAGATGGACATCGAGCTCTTCACTTCATGTCAAGATTGTAAGAAAATATTGCCAAAATGTTAAAAATTGTTCGTTGATTCAAAATACTTGAAACTGATATATATTGGTATGAAAATCTTTCCTCTTTTCTACCCAAAGTATTATCTCCAATTGGGCTTAACTCCGTAGAATCGAGATTCAAATTCAAATTGCTTGCGATTGACTTTCTTTTGAGGAGGCTATCAATTTCCTTGATATGAACATAAAAGCGAGTATTCTTGATATTGTGAAAACAATTGGTGAAAGAATATTGATAATAGAATTTTACAAATTTTAAAGAGGATTCTTGGCAGATTTGACAGTTTGATATCCTGGGATTCTTTTCTCATGATGATCTTTCTGCCCTCTTTTTTTTTTGCAGAATTGGAGCTTTCTTGGGTTTTTGGGGATTACATCATCCTTCATTTTGGAGATGTCCTGACTTTTCTCTTTTTTTTTTAAAAGGTACATCACAAACTCCTTCATCTCAGAGATGTTCTGATCCTTCTTTTTCCTCAGGGATCATATTGACGGTTATTGGCTCTTTGGTTGGAAATCTCTTTATGATAGCAGAAATTAAATATCCTTTAGGGTTTGTCGGGAGGTTCATCGCAGTCGCCTTCATCTTGACAGTGATCTGAACTTTCTCTGGAAGGATCCATCACAAACTCCTTCATCTTGGAGATAATCCAAATCTTCTTTGACCCCGGAGGTCTAACTCCCATAATTCGTCTTCATCTTGACGACACTTGAGAGATCCCTTTTGCAAATATTTAATTGCAGCTTAAGTGATTGAGGAGATATGAAAATTGAATGGATTTTTCTGTATCACCTAGGATGTTTCGACTGCCTTATTTTCCAAGAATGATCTTTAAAAATGTGTCATTGACTGCGATCAATACTGATCACTTATGGCTTTGCAACAACATTGAATTTTCTTTACTGCCCATATCGAGGATTTATTCTTCATCCTTTTTGTTGGCCAATAGAAAGATTTTGAATTTTGAATCCTTCTTCGCGAAAGCTTTGTTCTTTTTGGAAGTAATACTGAAGGTAATTTTGAGGTAATTCTTTTATGCAATAAAGGTTTTGAAATCAACAAATATTTAATGACAAATTGGCAAAATATTCTTGAAAACTTTGGTGAAATAAATTGCTTGATATCCGAGTTGACACATCAGTGGGATTCTGGATGAAAGTCCAACACGAACCTGAACTCTAAAGGTAAATCCAATACAAAATTGGAATTCTAAAGGTAAGCCATAGAACAATGCTGGATTTTGAAGGTAAGTCCAACTAAGAAGTTGGTTTTGAAAGAACATTCGAATCAGAACTCGGATTCTACAAGGAAAGCTGAAAAATTTGAGTCGAAACTCGAGTCTTCAAGGGAAAACTAGAAAGTTTGGTTTTGAAGGAAAGAAAATTTGAGTCGGAACTTAAATCTTCGAAGGAAAAACTAGACCCATTTGGATTTAAAGGAAAATAAATTTGAGTCAGAACTCAAATCCTAAAGGAAAAACTGAAAATTTTTAGAAGGAAAGGAAATTCAAGTCGGAACTCGAACCCTGAAGGAAAACTTTATCCAATTTGGATTTAAGAAAAAGAAATTTGAGTCGGAACCCAAATCCTAAAGGAAAAACTGAAAAGTTCAAAAGGAAAGGAAATTCGAGTCGGAACTCGAATCCTAAAGGAAAAACTGAAAAAATTCAGAAGGAAAGGAAATTCAAGTCGGAACTCGAACCCTAAAGGAAAACTTTATCCAATTTGGATTAAAGGAAAAGAAATTCAAATCGGAACCCAAATCCTAAAGGAAAAACTGAAAAGTTCAGAAGGAAAGGAAATTTGAGTCGGAACTCGAATCCTAAAGGAAAAACTTAGCCCAATTGGGTTTTAAAGAAAAGAAATTTGAGTCGGAACTCAAATCCTAAAGGAAAACTAGATCAATTTGGAAGGAAAAGAAATTCGAGTCGGAACTCGAATCCCGAAGGAAAAGTAGATTAATTAGAAGGAAAGGAAATTCGAGTCAGAACTCGAATCTCAAAGGAAAAGTAGATTAATTAGAAGGAAAAGAAATTCGAGCCAGAACTCGAATCCCGAAGGAAAACTAGATCAATTGGAAGGAAAGGAAATTCAAGTCGGAACTCGAATCCTCAAGGAAAAGCGGATCAATGTGGACACTGAATTTTAAAGTATACCAGTGTGAACACCGGATTTTGAAAATGTACCAGTACACGCATTATGTTTTAAAAAATTACCAGCACAAACACTGGGTTTTGGAGAATTACCAGCACAAACACTGGGTTTTTGAAAAATTACCAGCACAAACACTGGGTTTTTGAAAAATTACCAGCACAAACACTGGGTTTTGGAAAACTACCAGCACGAACACTGAGTTTTGAAGAATTACCAGCACGAACACTGGTTTTTTTTTTGAAAAATTACCAGCACGAACACTGGATTTTGGAAAAATTACCAGCGCGAACACTGGTTTTTTGAAAAATTACCAGCACGAACACTGGGTTTTTGTAAGGGCCAATTCAATGATTGGTTTTTGGGAAAAACCGATGCTAAACCGAGTTTTGGAAGGACCAATTCGAAGATTGGTTTTTGGGAAGGACTGATGCTAAATCGGGTTTTGGAAGGACCGGGTGCTAAACTGGGTTTAGAAGGACCAGGTGCTAAACTGGGTTTTGGAAGGACCAGGTGCTAAACTGGGTTTAGAAGGACCAGGTGCTAAACTGGGTTTAGAAAAGGCTTAACCCGAAGGTTGATTTTGACAAGATTGGCAAAAATGGTTTTGATAAAGGACTTGACTCGTAGGTCAAATTTGAAAAAGATTGATGTTTTGAAAAGTGTTTGTTGGTCACGATGGGAGATTTTCAATCTTCATCTTTGTGATGACTTTTGGATGACTTTGTTGAGGTCTCAGGATTATCCCTTATCCTGAATGGGAAACTCAGGTTTATCTCTTAACCTGAAGGGGAAATGAATTTGATGCATATGAATGTGAATGAATGCATGTAAATGCAGATGAATGCGAATGAATGCATGCAAATGCAAATGAATGCGAACGTATGCAAAATGATGTAAATGAATGCACATGTGTGCAAAATGAGAGCTTTGTTTGATTCTGCCTGCATGCAGGATGTTTTGAAGACAATTTTTAAAATAATGCCTCAGTGTAATAGGGAAAAGAAATTTTGGATAAAAGAAAGATAATTGATGTTCGAAGAATACTCTTTGAAGGTAACAAAGCAACTGACTTTTGATTGATTTAGGAGAGACTCTGAAGAATATCACTCCTCGTAGAAGGACATGGTGCAGAGAAGGAGAACAAGCTTATGAGAAAAATTGATAATTTTATTGATGCATTGAAGGAAAAATGACAAATCAAGGAAAGATAGACAGGATTACATCATCCTTTGAATGCAAAATGAAAAATGGGAAAATGCTAGCGTTGTCAGTTTTTGAGTAATTGAGGAAAAATGGCTAGTCTTTCTTTTCATCTTCAATGAGAAGATTCTTATCAATGCAATCATGAACAATGTTCTTAAAGACAAAACAATGGTCAGTATCGTGCCCTACTGCCCGATGAAATTTGCAGAACTGGTCCATGAACCTTCCCATGATCATGGAAGGATCTGTGGCTCTTGGGAGATTTACCATTTCTTTGGTCAGCATATATTCAAGGATTTCATCGAGAGGTTGCTCAAGAGGAGTAAATTAACGATCGTCACCCCAACCATCCTGCTTTATCTTTTCTTTCTGCTGACTCAATTTTGCATTCTTCTTTGAAGACTTTTCTTTCTGACCTGCATGATTGCTCTTGCTATTTTTGTAGTCATTGCAGTCGACATTGGTAGAGAAGGTGAAATTTTCCTTCTTCTTTGAATCTTGATTATTCTTGACGAGGGTGATGCCATCATAGACCCTGTTCTTCATTCCCATCTCGAGCCACTCGGCCCGTTCAGTAAACTCAATGAAAGATTTGGAAGGTGAGGTGGAGATAAGACCTCTCAAAGGTTGTGAGAAATTGTTCAGAATAATCTGGAGTGTGTGCTCCTCTAAGATTGGATTTCTCATTTTATTGCAAGTGCCCCTCCATCTGCAAATGAAGTTTCTGGCTTTCTCATTATCTCTTTGCTTTGTATTATAGAGATGGTTTAGCGTTGGCAGCACTTCGATATTGAAAAGGAATCATTCAATGAACAGATTGACCATTTTATCGAATTCCTTCAACTCGATGGGATTGATGTATTATGAGTACCACTTGGCGGCAGTCCCCTCCAGACTGTGAGGAAAACATCTGAACAAAGCACGATTGTCTCTCTTGAATCGATTGCACTCTGCAAAGAACATAGCCAGGTGAGCCTTGGGATCGCCAGTCCCATCAAATTTCACAAATTTACAGGAGAGATCTTCTAGGCTGTCATCCTCATCTAAACCATCATAGAAATCTTCGCTTGTGAAAATTATTTTGCCTTTGTCGCGGGCTTGCAGATCCTTAACCATTTTGACCACATCTCTGAGTTGTGACTGGTCAGAGTTATTAGCAGACTAATCTTTTAGCTTATTAGTTGACCCCTGCCCCTGAGTCATCTTCTGAAAAGCTTGCTGAGCCTCACACTCTTCATTGGTGTCACCTCCTGATTCTGCTTCATCAGATGTATCCTCATGTTGGATATGCTTCTTGGATATCTTCAGTTATTTCTTTAATGTTCGGCCCTTGATCTTTTTCTTGGTAGGAATCTTGTCGGAACTGGCCCCTGTTTGTTCTGCCATCATCTTATTCATCATCTTTTGAAACATGGCATACATTTGGGGATCGACATCATCATCAGCTTGTTGACTTTGGTTCCTAGCAGATCGCGAAGAATCCATCTCTTGCTCGCTGCTACTGTTAGGGTGCTGAAGCGACGTTGTTTTCTTCCTGGATCTAGTCTGAACCATTCCACGATGCCAAAACTCTCTGTAAGACAAATGAGATGATTAGAATGAGGGAAAATTCTTGAAGGCAATGACTTGGAGAATAGAATGAAAATAATGGATGAAAATCTTAAATTGGGTTGACAGTTTGAAGGATATCCCTTTACCAGGGATGGGATTATTGTTGGGATTGCGACAATTGTGTTGTTATTCCATGAGAGGAAATAAACAACCGAGATATGCCTTGTTACCTAGGCGAGGTCGTCAACCATGAAGAAAAAGATATTTTTGAAGAATATAACAAAGTAATGCATAATTGGTAATGAGTTTCCATGTGAACTTGGGAGATTATCTGAGAAGGAAGGAAAGAAGAATTTTTTCAGGGAAAAGCATTCATCACAAAGAGCATATTACATGAGAGTTCAGAAAATAACATTATGAAGAAAATGACCTCCAAATATAAAGAAAACTGATGATTTTATTGATGTCTTGAAGGAAGGATGACAAATTTAAAGAAAGCAACTAGAGACTACATTTATTCAAAGAAGCAAAAGCAGAAGTGATGGAAATGAGAAAGCATTGGCATTTGTCATCTTCATGAATGATCTGGGAAAGGCTCGGTCAGAATGGCCGACTGGTCTTCCTTTTTAACGGGGAGATTCTTGTCAACACAGTCTTGAACGATATTTTTGAAGACAAAGCATCGCTCAGTATCATGCTCTGTAGCTCGGTGGAATTTGCAGAAGCGATCTTTTCATTTTCCTAGGGCGACCGGAGGATTAGCAATTCTTGGAAGCTTAACCATTCCTTTGCTCAGCATATATTCAAGGACCTTTTCGAGGGGTTGATCTAGAGGAGTGAGCTTGCGGTCACGCTCCCAGCCTTCATGCTTTGGCTTCTTTTGACTGCTTGTTTTCTGCTGGGAGCAGGATTGAAGGGGTTTGACCAGAATAGACGGCTGGTCTGCCATTTTGCTTTTCCCCAGAATATTCTTAGAAACGTGATCCTGGACGATATTCTTGAGGATGAAACAATTTTCTGTATCGTGTCTTGTTGCACGGTGAAACTTGCAAAATTGTTCTTTGAATCTACCCATGATTGTTGGGGGATCAAAGACTTTTGGTAAATGAACCATGCCTTTTGCGAGCAGATTTTCTAAAACAGTCTCGAGCTTCTGATCCAGAGGAGTGAACTTTTGATCAGTGCTCCAGTCTTTGTGTTTTGGTTTTTCATGTTCTTTCCCTTTATGCTTGGGACTGGACTAGAGAGGTTGGGCACTCTGCTTGCCATTTTATCCTTTTGACCGGCGTGATCTTCTTTGCCTGGATTTGGGTTTTCTGATCTGCTTGTATGATTTTTTTCTGCCACCCCTTTTGCTTTAGCCATTGTTGTTGACCTCGATGTTCACAGAGAATGTGACTGGTGTCATCTCCTCGACTAGCTCTTTTCTGATGCTTGACTCGGGTAACTCCAATAGCATCTTTGTCATCATTTTTTAAAACATCCTGTACATGACTGGATCAATCTCATCTTCACTTGTCTGGTCCTGCTTCTTGACTGGCCTCGAAGAACTCATCTCTTCGACACTGCTTGGTGTTGTTCTCTTTCCCAACCTTGTTTGAACTATGGTGAAATGCCAATGCTTTCTGCAGAATAAAAGAATGGTTTAGATATGAAGGATTTTAGGGAGAAATAGAGATGATGAAGGAGATGTCTAAGGACTTGGAAAGAGACAAAAATTTTGAAAAGAATTTGGAAGACATATATAAAGAAAAGAAGTTTGACAAGATTTGAACATTTGAAAAATTGCAGGCAGGATCAAAATAAGGTTGGAAGTTCGAGATCCAGAGGAAAGGTAGGAAAAGGAAAATTGCCTGAATTTTTGAGGAAAAATATGAGGTTTTGAAAATCGTCCAGGGTTTTGATAAAATTATTGAAAAAAAATAAATGAAATTTGGAAAATGATGTAAAAGGAAAATAAGAGGGAAATGAGAATTAAAAGAAGAATGCATTCAATCACATCATGCACAAACAATTATGCACATACAGCACTCCCTAAGAAGCTGAATCTAAATGCATCAATTTTGAAAGAGTTGTAGGTCCCTAATCCTGACTCTAGGCTCAGATCATCTGTGTCTAAACATGTTATGCTGATATACTCAAGCCGATGCTCGATGTACGTGGCATAAAATTTATTTTTGGTTCTAGGATTATGTTTTCCCAACATCCTTGAGCGCCTGCCGATATACGTTGGACTATGGCACTTGGTACGTGGCAGGGGGGCATTAGCCCAAATAAGTGGCCCCGTTGTGAGGCTTTGTCCCAAACTATGGTTCTGAAAGAGAGCTCAGCAACGTGAAGACCAGGTAGACATAGGTAGGGTGGTTTTTGAAAAATGATCGCATGTAGACAAACAGACGACTCTAAGTCCTAAAGAGATAGAATTTTGAAATATTTGAAGAAGCAAACATTGTTCTCATACAAACCCTAGATTGAAGAGTGTTGTATTTCAGACCTAAGTCTAAGTGAGCATACATAATTCTCCTCAATTGGTCCTACCAAACCATGCCTAGTCTACATGCCATTTATGTCAGCTGGGTTCAAGTCTAGGCTCCTAGGTTCACATGATATCAGAAAAATAAAGCTGACAGTTCATAGAACATGATTCAGGGAATTGAACTAAGTCAAACACACAATTGATCAGACGAAGACAGGTCCCATCACAGCTGTTAAACCTGTTATCATCGCAAAATTTTCCCCCCTCTCTCTGCGAGAGAGTGAGAGAAACGATTGTGCGAGTCAAACTCGACCAAAGTTTTAAAAATTGGTTTTGAAAATCACTCGCGTCCATTTTGAAAATTTGCGGGGAAATTTTGTGGAATGGGATTCGCCTGACGGTACGAGGTTCGATCGTTCTTGATGCCTTTACCAGGGGTAATCGAACCAAGGATCAAATATGTGCTTTGACTAAGTTAAATTATCTAAATTATGCTCTATTTTTCCTAAAATGCACAAAGAATCAGGCATGTGCTATGGAATTTTGAAAAGATGCAAGTTTTGAAAGGATAATGTTTGCTTGAAAAGTTGAAATATGCTTGGAAAATGATTGGAAAAGTACTTGAAAATTGAATTCCTGGGAAAATCAATGAATTTCATTGAAAATCGGTAATTGAATTGGAAAATGAATTCTCAGGAAAACTTGGACTTTGGAAAAATTGATTTTGAAATTTGGATTGCTTTTCTAAAGAAATGGATTTGAGAACTTGAGAAAATCAAGAAAGTTCATTGGAAAATGATTTTTGAAATGGAAAATGGATTCTCAGGAAAATTAGATCTTTGAGAAAATCGATTTTCGAAAACTTGGGATTTTGACATTTGCGAATTTTAAAACATTGGAAAAATCTTGATTTGAACTTGGGAAATACTTTGAAGTCTCATGTGAAAACTTTGGATTCTGAGAAAATCAAATCCTGAGAAAGACTTGGAATTTTTTTTGAGAAAACTGATTTTCCTGAAATGGAATTGGGAAATGATTTTGAAAATGATGCAAATTGAATGAATGAATGAATGAATTTAAAGGGGAATTTCATTGAGGAATCGGGAAAACCTTTTTGAGTTTTGAGAAATGAAATGCATTTTTTTGAAGTTTGCCTAAGAGGTTAGGCTGAATGTGGCTAATACGAAGATCATAAATCTTGGTTTTCTTCGTATTCTGACTATGAACATAAATATGAATCTCACTAAATTAATGAACTCCCTAAGAGCTTGTGAACGTGTCATTCGTGTCAACCATAGTGATTTTGGAAAATATGCATATGCATCATACATCAGATATTGGAAATTGCAGAAATTAAACTATATGCAATACAGTCCTATTCTAAGCAGAAATGTAAATTCTTATTCCAATTTATTACATCTTTACATTGAATAAAAATAAAACAATAAAATCTAAGTCTTTTTCTTGAATGTTCCTGCAAAACTAGAAAACATGTTAGCACAAAAATGTAGGTTTTTCTGAATTTAACCGAAAATATTGAAATTATCAGATATTATTCAGATATAAACCAAAATTCATACCCCCTTGATATAAACATGAGAAATAAGTAATAAATTTCAAAAATTAACTTGGAAATTCGAAATTGGGGTCAAAATGACCAAAATGCCCCTGATGACCTTGAAATCAGGGTTTTCTGAAAGAATTTTTGTAAAATTTAGAAATTTGAAAATCAAATGAAATAAATCAAACACAATATGATGAAATATGATGATATGTATGAAAATTTAGAAAATTAAAGTTTGGAATTTCGAAATTGAGGTCAAAATGACCAAAATGCCCCTGATAACAAGACTATGGCCTTGAAACTAGGGTTTTCTGAAATAAATTTTGCAAAAATGAGAATTTGAAATGCAAATGAGATTGAAATTAACCCTAATATGACATGACATGCTTATTTACATGACAAAAACCTTAAAATGGCAAAAATATCACAAAATATCAAACTTAACTTGATTTTTGCCTGATTTTTGCTTCTGAATTTAAAAATAAACTAACACACAAAGCAAATGAACTTGGAATTAAGCCAAATTTGGCATGGACACCTATACTTACCCTAAAAATAAAATGGAGTTCGAAAATTTATTTTTTTTTGTATTTTATTAATATGAAAAATAGCTAAAAATTCTAAAAAAACAAGATTTTTCCTAAAATGTTGATTATAAATGGAATTTCGGATATCAAACTTCCATAAAAATCTCCCAAATTTTATGGGGTGACATAGAACAGTAAGGCAAAGATTTTTTCATTTTACAAATTTTGGTTTTGACCTATGGTCGGAGCTGGATAGGTCAGGTAAGTTGGATCAGAATCTGGTGACTCTAGGGTTTAGGGTAAACAGACAGGTTTCGAGAGAAAATGTGGGAAAAATAGAAGACAGATGGGAAAATGGCTGGAATTATGAGAAACTGTCTCTGACAAATAGAGACAAATTTCATCTTTTTACAATATTAGGATTCAAGTTATGGTTTGGAAATGGGCACACTGTTATCAGAGACCTAGATCTTTGGAAATTTTGGATATGAGAATCTGTCAGATAGAAAAGATAATTTCAAGAAAAATACTTGGACAATCCCAAAAATTCCCAAATTTTGTTAAATAACAGAAGAAAGGTTAGAAACAACTTTCATGTTGAAAGTTTTCACACTCGAGCTACTGGTTGAGAGGACAAAGCCCATTAAGGTCGGTCTATACCCTAACAAAGAAAATTTGAAGTTTTCCCAGAGGTCTGAAAAAATCGCTTTTTAACAGAGGTCAAATCTACTTATAAAGATCCCAAAATTTTCAGACAATTAGTAGATTCTATCGTGAATCTACTGTAATTTTTAAGGGGAGATTCAGATCTCCCATGGGGGTGATTCTAGAGGTTCTTGTCTGCTAAAACATAACTTGAAATTTCGGGAAGGTTCAAAACCCGATGCAGCCTACGATTTATTTAATAAGGTTTAGAAACCCAAATTGATCCAAAATTTTGGCACAAAACTATAAACAAGATAATATAACCGTATTAAATTTTTCAAAATTTATTGACAGGAAAATAAATATGAAATGATAGTTGGACTTCACGCCTGAATCAAAATCTATTAGTTCTAAACCAAAATTAATAAAAGCTATATAAGATGATTATGAAATAATGCAACTAACGTAAATGCAACATTTAACCATGAAATCTACATGAAACTAATGCTAAAATCAGAACCAACCATGGAAATATGATTTATTTTTTATGTTAGCCATCGAAAGTGAGGGATTTAACTCATCAAAAGAGTGAATCACCTCATTCACGGGGCTCTTTTACTAAATGCTTCCTTCTTCTACACTATCCGAATTCAAGGATGATATTCATCATCATAAACCCAATTTTAAACTGGTGTTTATGTCAAATCCATCCTTTGAAGGGGTATGACAATGATATAAAAAAAAATGACATCACATGGGCTTACCTTGGCTTGCTTGGATCGGTGGGAGATAGGTTGCTTCAATGTTCAAGGCTAGAGGTATGTGATGGACCAGATGGTGTGATGGTTGAAGTGACTGCTTCAAGGTGGCTGGGGTGCTTTGGAGAGATATCAATGGCTGAACCATGGTGCGGGTGAAGGCTGGACACTTGAAGACCTTATTGGGCGTGAAGGAGTGTGAGAGAGGCAGTGATGGGCTGAAGTGGCGCTATGGCTGGATGGAGTGCTTTGGAGAGATTGGAATGGATGCCGACTGGAGAGAAAACACCTTAGTTGGAGATGGCTGCTGAAGTCCAGACCACAGCCAATGGTTGGTTGCTTGGAGGAGAAGAGCTGTTGTGGGAGCTGCAACAAAGGGAGCTGATCTTGGTGGTGATGGCACTGGCTGCCTTGTTGAAGTTGATGGTGGCCACCGGTGGGGGCTGAATCAAAGTTGGAGCTACTTCAAAATTGGAGGAGGTTGCAGCCTGTGGAAAGTGGCTGGAATAGCTGGTCCTAGGTGGATAAGAGACTGCTGTAGATATCTGAGAGAGGAGGGAGAGAATAGGGTAAAAAAAAGGTGCAGCCGTGAGAGCTTTTTGAAAAAGCCCACCTTTTTCTTTTTTAACAAAGACTTAGGGTTTTAATGAATCCTAGACTTAGGTTTAGAGGCTTAATGAAAAGGACTTTTTGTTTACGTGAATGGGCTGGAGTAAGTAGGGAAAGGAAAAGTGGAGGGAAAAGAGGAAGGAAAGAAAGGGAAGAAGAAGAAAGGAAAGAAGGAAGAAGAAGAAAAAGAAAAGGAAAGAAAGGAAGAAGAAGAAGGAAAGAGAAAAGGAAAAAGAAAAAGGAAAGAGAAAGGGAAAAAGAAAAAGGAAAGAGAAAGGGAAAAAGAAAAAGGAAAGAAAGGAAGGGAGAGGGGGCTGGAGGTTTGGTCGACCACCTTGTGGGTCCCACCTTGCAAAATAAAATAAAAAAAATAAAAAACAAACAAATAAAAAGAAAATTAAAAAGAAACTTTTTTTTTAATAAAAGGGAAATGTAAATGAATAAGCCATCTCAGAGTGGGCTTATTTTTCAAATTTAAAATTCATTTTGAGAATCTTAGCGGTAGAATAGTCTTTTTAGAAAAATTCTCGGACGAAACGAGCTATTTTTGGCAGTTTTTGAAATGAGCTCGGATTTTGAAGTTCAATACCCCGTTGCGAAGCAAATCCAGTATAGAATTTAAAAATTTAAGTTTGAAATAAATTCAAATTATTTTTCTCAAGAAAATATTTCCAAATTTAGACTCCCAGGGTTAAAAATGTCAATTTTGGAAACCCAGGGTTTGAAATTGATTTCTGAAAGCTTTTAAAACTCGATCTGGATTGAAATTTATAGAACTGGAGTTCTGGACTTTGAAAATGAAATGAAATGTGATGAAATGTTATGAAATGTTGAGAAATGATATGAAATGATGATGAATGATATAAAATGTTATGAAAAATGCAGACCCTGAATGAAGAATTTTGGATTTTAAACCCCGATTGACAATTGTACCAGTTCAAAAGGTGTTAAAATTGATAAAATTTGCAAAATGGTTCAAGAAATGGTTTTTGGACTCTACTGGGTTAGAGTGACACTAAAAATTAGGGCGTGAGCTGGATTGAACTGAAATAAACTAGATTGAGCTGGGTTTTAGAGTTTCAGGACTGAACTAGACTGACAATGCACTAACTCAACTAACCTTTCTGACTAAATTTTCAAGAAAAGTTGTCATTTTTAGAGAAATGGTACGGAATGGTCACTGGAGTGAAGTGAATTACGAACCTGAGCTGGGTTTGAGCTAAAACAAAAGGTCAGTAATACTGAGATGAACTAAAATCAAAGCTTGAACACTAGCTCAAATGACTGAACTCAGGTCAATTACAGCTGAAACGGGCTAAAATGGGCTCCTAGACACTTGGAAATGGTTTTTAACTGAAACTGGAGCACTTAAACTCTTGGTGAGTTCAAGCTAGACTCTAAGGAATATGAATGACTGTGAATGACTGACTCGGAGACAATTGGCTTGGATTTGAATAAGAAATGAGCCCATTTATGAAGAAATGATCTCATTTTGGCAGGAATTGTCAGAAATGAAAATGGTTTGTTCATTGTGAGCTCGAGTGAGCTTGAAAAGACTGATATTCTAACTGTTTTGGACTGACCAATGGGCTTGGTTGACTCCGACTAACTGGGGTCCGGGATGACCTAAGGGTAAAATGGTAATTTTCCTAGTGAAAAATGGGTAAAGTGGTGATTTTCTGAAACTGACTCAGGGTTTGACTCCTACACTGACCTAACAGGGTTAGCACTGCACGAGGGGATGTGTCTGAAATGAGTGTAGAAAATTTGGCGCGTTTACAGGCCCTTCTTAGCGTCATCTGCCTGTGGGGTGGTGGTTTTAATAACACTCAATCTCCTACTTGGAGTTCCCTATCATGCCTCAATTTGTTATGTTATTGTCACATCCTGTTTTGGGCTCCTTGAGGTAAAGCCTTAGCTTCTAAAAAGTTGGTCGCTTTCAAGGAGGAAGGAGTATACGGACTCGGTCCATGCAAACCCATATGTATAACGAACTATGAAAAGAGGTTATCTTTTGTACAATGCTTTGAATTAGAGTCATGTGAATAATAGTGTGTTGGCTGGTATTGTAATACCACTCATGGAAGTGGTTGGACCCACTGTTTGGGTTGGTTGCCCATGAAAGCCCATAAGTATGTCTCTAGGAATCGATTCAACACTTCAGTTTGACTGTCGGTCTAAGGATGGTAAGATGTACTCATGGAAAGCTTGGTTTCTTGAAGTTTAAAGAGTTATGTCCATAAGGAACTCAAAAAGGTAGGGTCATGATCACTCACTATGACTTGTGGCAGCTCATGGAGCTTGAAGATGTGCTGACCAAACATTTCTACCAAGGTTTGGGCTGTGTAGGGATGTGCTAAGGCAATAAAGTGTCTACACTTTGTGAGCTGATCCACAACTACCAAAATTGTAGTGTAACCATGGACATACAGTAGCCCATTGATAAAATCCAGGGAAATTTCTTCCCAAACCTACACAGAAATTGCTAGGGATTGTAGAAGCCCTATTGGAGATGTCGTCTCATACTTGACACATAAGTACATGTCATATCGATTCATATTCTTTTTTACATCCCTTTTCATCCCTGTCAAGTAAAATTCCTGACTAACTCGATGGTATGTTTTCTCAAACCCTTCATACGTTGTAGTAAGGGAGCTATGGAAGTGCTCTAGAAGTTAGGCAATGAGTAAGGACTTCTTTGGTATTAGGATTTTGTCTTTATAGAGTATAAAGGCTCCTTGCAGCTCATACTTGGACCTTGGTTGTTGCTAAAGTTGGGCCTTAAGTTTGACAAGGCCCTCATCCTGCTGGTACTCTTGTGCTAGCTCTTTTAGGAAGGGGAACTTTACCATAGAGAGTGTGAGTAACTTAAACTTAGGTTGTTCTCTTCGGGATAGGGCATCAACTACCCTGTTTTCAGTCTGTTTGGTACTAGATCTCAAATTCATACCCCATTATTTTTTAGAGTAATTTGTGTTTCATAGGGCTAGAGATTTGTTGTTCCAGCATGAACTTTAGACTCTTGTGGTCTGTCTAAATGATAAAGTGTCTACCTAGAAGGTAGGGTCCCATTTGTGGACCACCATGATGATTGCCAAGAACTCTTTTTTGTATATGGATAGGTTTTTCTTCCTCTCAGATAGAACCTTGTTGGAGTAGGCCAATGGATGCTTGTTATGGGTCAAGACTGTGCCTATCCCATATCTAGATGCAACAGTGTCAACCTCAAATGTTTGTTGGAAGTTTGGCAAGGCCAAGACTAGAGTGGTACTCATAGCCCTCTTAAGTGTTTTGAAGGCTAACATCTCCTTATCATCCCAAGAGAAGGCATTCTTCTTAAGGAGGCAGGTTAATGGCTGGCTGGTTTGAGTATAGTTCTGCACGAACTTTTGATAGTATCTAGTGAGCCTAAAAAATCCCCTCAAGTCCTTGAGGGTCTATGGAATTGGCCAATCAACCATGATCTCAATCTTCTCATGGTCGACCTCTACTTTTTTAGAGATGGCATGGCCCAAGTAGCGGACGTGATTCTATCTGAAACAACACTTGCTATTTTTTATGAAGACCCATAGCTGTTTGAATTTGTTCTAGGTGTAACTCTCATGATTGGCCAAAGATCAAAATATCATTAAAGAAACCAGAATGAATCACCTTAGATAAGGTCTAAAGATCTCGTTCATCAGACTTCAGAACACGGTAGAGGCATTGATGAGCCAGAAGGGAATGACTATGAACTCGTAGTGCCCATCATGTGCCTGGAAGGCAGTCGTGTGTACATCTTCTGGGGCAACACAGATTTGGTGATAACCATATCTTAGACTCAGTTTGGTGAAGTGAGCTGCTTTGTGGAGTTCATCCACAAGCTCCTCTATCATGGGAATCAAATATTTGTCTTTGATAGTAATTTTGTTTACAGACTGATAGTCAATACAAAACCTCCAAGATTCATCTTTTTTCTTTATGAGAAGCACATGAGATAAGAAAGGAATTTTGCTGGCCTGGATAACTACATATTGAAGAATCTTCTTAACTTGATTTTTTATTTTGTCCCTCTACACTTGGGCTTATTGATAAGGTTTGGCATTGATCAGCTGGGCCCTGGCTACAATTGGGATGTGATGGTCGTGGAACCTTTTTGGTGAGAGCTTCTTGGGCTTTGAGAAGGCTTCCTCATATCTGTTGAGTATTTACTCCAATTCGAGAGTAATGGGTTCTTGAGAAACCACATTTAAGGTGTGAAGCAGGAACAACTGCCCATCATAGCGCATAACCTTGAGCATAGGTTTGGATCTAATTATCTTCAGGGAAGACCGAGGAACCACAATCTCTACATGTTGGTTATCATGCTCGAACATCATCTATATGAACTTAAAATCCCACATGATGGTAACTAGGCTAGCAACCATTGCATCCCTAGGACCAAGTCTGCCCCTTTCATGGTAAGGACAAACACATCCAAACAAAAGGTAGTGCCTTGGATCTTGAGGGCAAAATTAGGGCATTTGGCTTGGCAATGCAACTTGCTACCATTTCCAACAATGACTTTAAAATGAGTGTGTAAAGTGGTTGATCATTTAGCTTTTTTGCCCATTTGGGTGCATATAAAGTTCTATGTGCTACCCATGTATACGAGGATGGATATCTTGGTACCTTTATAAGTCCCTTGTACCCTCATGGTTTGGGGCATTGTGAACACCCCAAATTTTTCAAAATTTTATAAAGAATCTCTTTTTGCCCCTGGCCCCCATTTTTTTGAGTAATTGAGTCAGTTTTGATCTAAATTCTAGTTATTTCTCAGATTTTACTCGAATCAAATCCATTTTCTATATCTGACTCGATTTCGGATATGGGTTCAATATCAAAATTCAATTCTGAGCCATGTTATCCAATTTTTAAATTGAAATTACAAAAATGCCAAAAAAACTTTGAAAGGCTCAGACAGTCTATCCGGTATCCATTTACTTTGTAATTCTCAATTCGAGGTCCAAAACTCAAATACTTCCTCAAAACTCCAGATCCAAACCCGTTTTCTGAAGAAATTTTAAGAGATTAAACCTGAATTCTTAGAAAACCCTTCTTTTGTAAATATTTTTAATTTCGCAAAATTAGTTTAAAATCCTTTAGTTTTTAGAGTTTTTATTTCAAAAACACTAAAAAATAGAAATATAAAGAAAAAAATAAAAAAAAAGAAAAAAGAAAGTTGAAAAAATGGCCTTTTAAAGCCCCTTTTTGAAAATCAGGTTTTGTAAAAACCACTCTTTTGAGAAACCTTTTTTTAAACAACCATTATTTTGAAATTTTTTGAAAGTAAGGACTGATTTTGAAGAGTTTCTAACGGTTTCCCATTATAAAAGGGTAGCCACAGAGCCTTCTCGGACCATCGCATTTCACCCCCGCATGTTCCCCTTCTTCATCTTCTCTGATCTGTTTTCACCATCGCATTGCTTCCCTCTTCTCTGATCCGTTCACACCTCGCCATTTCACGAATCCATCTTCTTCCTTCTCTATTACCTTCTCTCCCTCCTCCCTCTGGTGCCTCCTCTTCAATCGACTGAAGATCGGTCAAACATCAGCAGAATCAAATGTGTTAAAATTATTCCAGATGACCAATCACTCTACTGGTCTGGTCATGGTGGAGTTTTGGCTTGGGCTCAGACTTGGATCCCTCCACGTGAATCTGTCTGGCGTTATCCTTATCTTTTGGAATTTCATCTTGATTAGTACTAGCTTAACTGCATAAATTACAGGTGTTCAGAATTCAATTACAAGGATCTTTATAACCTCGATAATGGCTTTCCATTATTTGGATTTCAGAATATGTTGACCCCTCGTGATTTTCTCTTCTTCTTTTTTTTGCAATGTCCTTTCGTTTATAACAGTTTTCTTGCCTTTTTTATATATAGGCCTGCTGTATGAATCCAAATATGCAGTAGTATTTGCTGCGTGATCGATCCATAACAAAGTTCCTTTATGCATGTTAATTTAGCAAAACCAAATCATTTGTATATCTTAGTGATTCCGGTTGTTTATCAGAGCATTCAAATCACTGTTAAGTAGCTAGGTTTTAAATTATATCCAGACTCAAGGTTATGAGGCATCAAGGTTGGTTAATGGTATTCTGCATATGGTTCTGTGCTTTATCTGTTTTATTCTCTATTGAAACCCTCGAAATGTACTAGATATACAAAGTATATCAAGGGCATAATTTGCTAGCTCTTTTCCTGCAAACAGATTCGATTACCAATGATATTTGGGGATGTAATTCTCATTTGAATAGGTTATTCAGGTTGCTAAGAAGAGAGCACATACGTGAACTTGTTCTTTGTTATTCTAATGAAGTCACATGGGAACAAATACCTTGGTTTTTGTTTTGTCTTCATACATTAGGGATTCTGTAGCTATGTCATTGTCAAGTGAAGCCACTCAATGGATTTAGAAAGCTCAGGATACTGAAGCATTACTAAATATATCAGTAGATTTCACTCACACATCAAGGAAATTTGGGCAGAGAAGTAGGATACGAAGGGTTGCACTTTGCTACAATTGTTGAATAGCGATAGAGCATAGACACGATGCAGCAGCAGCCAAATCCAGTTTCAAGCAAGTGACTGTGGAATATCGCTTTCTGAGAATCCCATGGTTGAGTTCTCTATGAAGAAGGCCTGAAGGCAGAAGGACAAAGTGCCTCAAGAATAAGAGGATCCAATAAGTGGGCTGCTGGGTCTCTTATCTGGTGTCGAGAAGTCAGATGTTATACAGGTAAACAATTCTTCACATAAGACACAACAGAGGTCTCATAGTTCATAATCTTCTGAAGAACTCCCCAACAAAGGGTAGAGGAGTGGTGGCAAAAAAAAAAGAGTCTGCCCCTGTTAAGAATTTAAGAAGTGTCAAGGGTATAGCTAGGGGATCAAGTCAAAGCATGATAACCTTTCCAAGGAGAAGATCTGTGCGGTTGGTGACTAAGGTTTGATGTCTTCTTGGAAAATTTTATTCTAGATTATTTGCACTTTTTTTTTCTTGTTCTATTTGTTTTAACCTTTTGAAAATCATATAAGTAGAGGATAGAGGTAAAATAACATATCCATTGGAGGGATGATTCCACCTGTTAATTCTGGGTGAACATGGCTTAAATGTGAGATTAACACATCTCTGTTGTAGATCTCCAGTCCACAAACACTTCATGCACAAACCACTTCATCTCCCATCTACACATAGCCGCACATGTGTACTCTCCAACAGCTACATCTTTGTGGCTTCATCATCTCAATAACTACATTGCACTAGCATGCATAATCCTTCAGTTACCCACACCACCCACATTTTTTTTTTATCTTCAGTACCTCATACCCAGTCCACCAGCATATCTTACACACATTAGGGCACTCTTCAGCTCTGCTATAGCATCATCCCTCTATAACACCCAGCAGTGGTTGTAGTCTTATCCTTGCTACACATATCACCACCATCCACCTTGTCATTCACCATAACACCTCACTGTGTATACCTACTACAATTTAAACCCCAACAACCCCATCTGTTACACCTTCCTGCCATCACCCACTCAACCCTCTGCACACACACCATTGCACTTAGCTTCCATCTCACCGACCCCAGCATCCCCTGTTACTTCTGCCCTCCTCATTGTACGAGCACTGTTGTACACCCTCCTGCTACTTCTAGCATTCACACCTTTCACTTGTATATAACATTTTTATTTTTGCTATAATATCCCAGTGTAGTTTTCTACATATCTTGTAGACCCTTGGCTGCTATTTGCAACACCAGCAACCTCCCTTCATGCTTGCCCATCACATTTACAGCATATGTCTCCAACATTAGCAAGTACCCCGCCTGTTGCATTCATCAGTTACCCCCTGCATATGTCAACTTCCTACCCCTACTTTCTTTTCTCATATTTTCTGAATTTCTTGCTTTATCTTTATATTTTATGTTTCATGTCTACTGAATTTTCAACCAATTAGCTGAATTATATTTCTATAGCAAAATTACCCATCATATCTGTTGTAGTCCTTGCATTATGTATGTCATTTAGCCATAGCCCCATCTTCTATATTGCTCCAAATCATATCTACTTTATCTATAGACATTTCTCATGTAGCATAACTTTACTTAGGTATTCAGTCCTGCAGAAATTACCGATTCTGATACCCATCTCCAGCCTAATGGGCAATTAGAATATGATCATGTGCATGCATATATGTATATACACTTCATTATGCTTAACCATATGCAAGTGGGCTTATGCCATGATATTTTCCATTATCTCCTATATTCTTTCCTTTGTGCTAACTTATTTTGCAGAAAACACATGGAAAATGTTGATTTCCTCTCTTACATTAGAGATTTCAATATTTTAAATCTCAATTCAAGTTTGTAATAGTTAGATATTAATGAGAACTTTCATTTTTCTGTCTTAGATTAGAATGTGTGAGCATGTAAATACCATAAATTACCTGTTTCATCTCATTTTCTCTTTATTTCTCAAAAATCCACAATGTCGAAACACGAATGGCACGTGCACCATTCTAATGAGAGGTAATTAATCTTAAGGAAATGGCTCACATTGATGGCCATAGTCAAAATGTGGGCAATGCTTAGGTTTTTTATCTTTTATGGAATAACATTGGATCCACACTGGATCTCTTTTAAAAAATCATCATACTTTTCTAAATATTTTCTTCTTTTATCAGAGTTTAACTTAAAATTAAGTCAAAACATCTATCAATGGCCATAGTCAGGATATATTGAGACTTAATTTCATTTCAAACTCTATACAGGCACCAAAATGTGTTTTATTCTTCATCTGAATTTAAATATAGATTGTCTTATAATACATTCGTGACCATAGTTATAAATGTATTATATCTTCAATCTTATTTCAATTCACTTAAAGAATGAAATATGTTTTTCAAAGCCCAATTTCAAATTGTTTTTAATTCATTCATCATTTAGGATAGAACTATATCATTTTTCAAAAGTATTTCAAGTTTTCTTCAAAAAAATCCAAGTGATTTTGAGATGAAATTTCAGATATTTTTCTCATTTCTCAATTCAATCTTTAATTCTTATTCATGAATTCAAATTCATCTTTCTATTCTCAATTCTATCTTGTTTCAAAATTCAAAATTCAATTTCAAAGTCCAATTCGACTTTGAAATTTCAAATTCAAATCCAGATTTATCTCCTGATTTCAAAAATCAAGTTTATTCCCTATTTTTCACTTCAAATTCTCAAATATCCAAGTTTTTTCTGAAATCTTCTGACTTTTGACCTTCAAAATCCAAATTCACTTTGAAATTAAGAATCAAAGTTCTGAGGTTAGCTCTAAAACCGATTTTTCTCTAAATTCAAGGTCAATTTTCAAAGATCAAAATCAGGATTTTCTGAATCTAAATCCATCTTCAAATCTCATTTGAATTTCTGAAATCTAACTTCATTTTCAAATTCTATTTGGATTTCTTAAATCCAATTTCATCTTGGATTCCAGATTTCAAATCCAATTCCATCTAGAATTCCAGATTTTAAATCGAATTCGATCTTGGATTCGGATTTTCAAATCCAATTCCATCTAGGATTCAAGATTTCAAATTCAATTTGATCTTGGATTCAGATTTTCAAATCCAATTCCTATCTAGGATTCCAGATTTCAAATCCAATTCCATCTGGGATTCCAGATTACAAATCCAATTCCATGTTGGATTCCAGATTTCAAATCCGATTTCATTTTGGATTCAGATTTTCAAATCTAGTTCCATTTTCCAATTTGATTTTCAATTCCAAACTCAATTCCATTTTCAAATCTTATCTAGAATTTAAGATTCCAATTTCAATTTCTATTTTTCAAAACCACTTTCAAAACTATTTCTCCAAGTCTAAATTCAATTTTTAAATAAAAAATTCCTATTTCAGGTTCTGAATTCAAAACTCAAGACCAAAGATCCCTTTTCAAAATTGATTCTTGAAAATCGATCCAAATTCAAAGTTCATCTTGACTTTGAAATTTCATTCTTACTTCAAAATTCTAATTTCAAATTCCAATTTTCCTTTTCTCTTCATGCAAAATTTATTTTCCAAACTCTCATTATTCCAAGACTTAGAACTTCAAAGTCTCTTCTTCCAGATCCATTTTTCAAAATTCTAAGTTAGATTCAAAATCTAACTTTTTCAAACCAATTTCAACCATTTGAATCATTTCTTCAAGTATCTTCAAATGTATTTCAAAATCACTTGGGAAAATCAAAGTTCTAAAATTATTCTTCTCAAAAGCATACATCTTTGCATTTGCATTGCATAAGCATGATTCTTTGTGCATTTTAGACTTAGAATAAATTTTTAGATAATATTTAGGCAAAGCAAAAGACATAAATTCGATCTTTGGTTCGATTACCCCTGGTAAAGTTGTCAGGAACAGTTAAACCTCGTACCAACGAGCGAATCCTGTCTCTCTATTTTCTTGCAAATTTTTAAAATAGAGAGGCAAGTAATTTTTAAAATATTTTCAAAATCAAGGTCAAGTGAGACCTTTGAAAAAGAGTTCCTCTCTCTTCTTTCTTTTCTTTTCTCTCTTTTTTTCTATCTTTTATTCTCCTTCAAAAAGAGAATAGAGGCTAGAAAGGCAAAGAGAAGGAAAAGAGAGAATGAAAGAGGAAAATTTTTGCAATGATCACAGGCACTTTCACTCTAGCAAGTGCATGAAAAGATATCTCCATGACTTCCTCTTGTGGGTCATCCTCATTCTGCTCTTCTTCCTTCCCCTCTTCACTTTCATTTTCACTATCAGTTGTATAGTTGTAAACACCCCAAATTTTCATTCACATCTCCTACATTTCCACTAAGCATCAGCATCCAGCCTCTGAAATCGTCAGAGGGCAAAATGGTCATTTTCTGAGCACGGACCTTGCAAAAGTCTAAATTTCATCTGCAACTCCCAAAATTTCTCTATTTTTAGCTCAGATGTTCAAAATTTTATTCCTGACAGAAAACAGGAATCTCCAAGTCTTGGTTCAAGATTATATAGCATAAGACATGACATTGCATATCATTGCATGAGCATCTCATATCACTGCACTGCACAACATGTCATTTTGAGGTCCAGAACTCTTGATTTCAAAATTTCCAATCCAGATTAGAATTTCAACTCTTTTCAAAATCGATTTCAAAACCCTGGGTCTTCAAAATTATCAATTCTTCCCATTTTACCCCCAGGACTCTGAATTTCAAAATATTTTCTCAGGAAAACGATCTTGATAGTTTTCAATATGAATTTCATCCACCTTATCTCAGATTTTGCCCTTTTGACAATTTCAAATATCTTCCTTTTACAAAATTGCCCGACAGGGGCCAACTCTTTTCAAAATTTCTATTTTGCCAATTAGTCCAGATTTTATGAAAATTCCAAAAAGAGGTTTTACTGTCCTGTCCTTATTTCAATAAAGAAGCAATGTGGGACCCACACTGAGGTGGTGTCATATAGACTTTTCTTTTGAAAAACCTGAATTTTGAAAAACCCAAAAATATAGGAGCGTTGTCCCCTGGATTGGCGCCACTTGTCTTTTCTCTCTCCTCACATTTATTTGCCAAGTGTCAGCGTGGGGCTACCTTAAGAAGTCGCCACATGTCATTAGACACCCTCTTCATTCCATGCCATGTGTAAGTGTCCACCATCTTCACCCTGCGCCATGTGTCATTCCAAAGATCACCCTGAGATGCCAAGTGTCATGTGTTGTCCTGTCCAGAAAAAGTAGGTTTGTCTCCTCTGAGGTGGCGTCATTTGAAGTGTGTCTCCTGCAGAGGACACATGGCAATCTCTCATTTCCTCAGAAAAAGCAAATGCCACATGTCAATCTCTGCTTCTTTCAGAAAAAGCACGATGACACATGTCTTTCCCTACTTTTTCTCAGAAAAGTAGATGAGACATGTCATTTCTAGCTTCCTTCAGAAAAAGTAGAGGACACGTGTCACTCTTGGCTTTCTTCAAAAAAAGCAACCATTCAAAAAACTTTCAGACAAGGCCTAGGTGGCGCAAATCCTGAGTTTTGCCTTTTCCATATGGTCTATGAGGGCGCCACATGTTCTTGATCCTCCCAACTGCCACATGGCATTGTAGGAGCCACCCTGAGGTGGCGCCACATGTCCACCCTCCATTCCTCCAGGGCCAACCTCCATTTGAAATTCAAATCTCCTTCTGAGGTGGCGCCATTTGAGAAAACTCCTCCAGACAGCTGACACTTGTCTGCCACATGTTCAGACCTCCCTGCATCAAAAAAAGTAGAAAAGCCCCCCTCTGAGGTGGCGCATTCTGCTTCTTCCAGTCTTGTTCTTCTGCCACGTGGCAGTGTGGAACCACCCTAAGGTGGCGCCACATGTCAACCTCTCCTTTCCTGCAGAAAAAGTAGAATTTGAATTCCTCTGAGGTGGCACAGTCTGCTTCTTCCACTCCTGTCCTTCTGACATGTGTCAAGAGCTTCCAGAGGTAGCACCACATGGCATGCTCCTACTGTTTCCAACTTTACACCTCAAACCTCCTTTTGAGGTGGCGCCATTCCAGAGCCCCACTTGGCTTCACTTCTTTTATTTATTTTATTTTTTTTATAAAACTAGCCCCCTGAGGTGGCGCCATTTGAGAAGCTTCAGAAAAGCCAAATTTTGAATTTCAAACTCCCAAATAGCACCCCCTGAGGTGGCGCAATCTAGGAGCCTCCTGCAGAGAAAATCAAGCAGACCCCAAATTTTGAAAATTTTAAAATCCTGCTGAGGTGTCTCACCCACAAATTTTCCCATTTTATTTTCTCAAAAAAATCAAAATAGCACCCCCTGAGATGACGCCACATGGAGGGCTCAGATTGAGCCTGTTTGAAATTCAAAATTTTCAAAAAATTCTACAAATACCAGGGCTCACGCCCAGCCTAGAGAATCGAATTTGAACTCCAATTTGAGACTCCAATTTTAGACAATCTTGAGATTTTGAACTTCAGCCTAGATCCCCTCTAGAACTCACTTGTGTTCCTTGGAATTCACGCCCTCCTTGGGCTCAGTGGAGAAGGTGCAGTGAAGTGCCTACATTGCTCGTGCAGTGACCAATTCGATTCAAGTGTGGGTCGATCTTGGTGAATCATCTGAAGCCCGGATCGAAGGACAAACGAAGCCACTGATAGCCATCCCTTTCAAGAGTTTCAAAGCTGCGTAACTAAGCAAGGTGCACCTCTTTTCCTCGTGATTTCATATCATGATTTGATTCAGGTGTCGTTTGAAGAAAGAGCTCAACCGAGGGATGGATTGAGCTATTCTCATAAAACGACATATATAAAAATGCATGATTATGCTTTCTTGATGATTTTTAGCATTCATGCATTTAGTTAGATTTAATTTGTATTTTATTTCGTTAATTTAGCATGTTTTATAGGTTAATTAGGTTTAATTAGGCATTTATTTCAATTCTGCTCAACTTCAGTAGTTCTCTATTTTTATCAGTCAGTCCACACGTCATTTCATGCATTTATTTTTCATTAAAAAATCTAAAAAAAATCATGAAATGCGCCCTTAGGTGTCCCTAAAAATGTGCCAAAATTTCGGAGAGATTTGAATTCGTTTACTATGGTAAACGTTCAAAAACGTGAGTCAGGTTTTATTACCCGGGATGCATTTTAAAATGTCTTTTCCGACTTGTAAAATCGAGATTGCCCTCATGGGAGATTCTATTTTCTATCCAAAATATGTTATGAACTCAGAAGGATGTCTAGTTTTTAACATGATATTTTCAGAGTTTTATGATTTTTTTTTATGTCTGATAAAAATCCGAGAGCGCGAGACATGTATCAGAGCCTGATTTGGGCCTCTGAGACTTTGGATCGACTTAGGTCGATGGTTTCTCTTTGGGTATTGATTCAAATGCAAATCTGTAAAAAATTAATGTTATGTACGAGATGTCCTCTATTTGCGTATGAAAGCTTGTGATTTTTTGAACAGTTGTGATATCTGTTTTGGAGTTTTCTTGTCAGTCACCTGTTTAGTCACATTTGTCTGTTCTGTCGATTTAGGATTGAAAAGTTATATTTTTATCCATGTTTATGTTGATCAAATGCCAAAGTCATGAACATGAAAGTTGTCTCTGTAGGTGTCTTGAGTAACTCTGTTAAATACCAGAAATTTCCATGGTGGTTTTTTAGTTTTTTAGTATTTTATATTAGATTAGGTCGATTTTACCTCCATCAGAATCAAATCCTGTTACCGAACTCACCATAGTTCAAATCCCAAGGCTGTAAAAACCAAAAATGTTCCATTTCGGGTCCTTTAGAAGTATGCAAAATGTCAGAAGTTTTTATGGTGTAAATTTTGCATTATCATATTAAGCATTGCATTTGGTTCGGGTCCATAGGCGAAATCCACCATTTTTAGGACTTTCTTTAAATTTTAGCATTCAAATTATATTATTTCGTGAATTTTAGCACTCCAGGCTGTTTATCAGAGTATGTAGATGCTTCATACCGAATTTGGTGTAATTTGGAATCCTTTTGAGGCTCGGTTTAGCCATATCATCAAAATAGGGCCCCGCGGGACCCGAATCCAAGCGAAAAACAAGCGAAATTCGTTATTTTGGATAAATTGCAAAATGTCAAATTCTGATTTTACAGTCCTAATGTGTTTAGCAGCATGTCATCATGTCATCATGTCTCATCTTGCATTTCATCATCATTTGATTCAATTTGAATTTCAAAATCTCAATTTTACCAAGTTTTCCTTCAAAAAAACCCTGATTTTAAAGGTATAACTTTAATATTAGGGGTATTTTGGTCATTTTGACCCCAATTCCAAATTTCAAACTATTTTCTTTTGAATTTCTTGCATTTTTATCACTTCAAATATCAAGAAAGCATGAGAATAGGGTTTATATCCAATTAAATCCAATAATTTCAGAATACTATTGGAAAATCTTGAAAAAACCCACATATTTGAGCTAACCTTATTTCAAGTTTGGCAGGGACATTCAAAAGAAGGAGCTGAAGTCTGCAATTTCATTTATTTCATTTATTTCATTTATTTCATTTATTTAGTGATGTAATAATGTAAATTTTGGAATAAGAGATTTAATTTTTTGCTTAGACTAGGATGCATATCATATAGTTTAAATTCCTGCAATATCATGTTTATGTGATTCATGCATTTTATTTCAAAAGCACTATGGATGTTCACGAATGGCACGCGCACCAACTCTTAGGGAGTTGATGAACTCGGTGGAATCCATATTTACGGCCCTAGTCGGAATATGGACGAGACCCAGATCCATCATCTTTCTACTAGTCACATTGGGCCTACACTCTTAGGCTATCTTAAAATGCACATCATATTTCTAATATTTTCAAAGTATTGTGCATTAAATCAATTAAACTCTGAACATATTCATGGCCACAGTCAGAATATGTGAAGGATTTATTTTGACTTAATGCACATTTTTCCAACAAATTTCTTAGAAAATCTTTCAAAGTGCATTCATTCACTCATATCATTTGCATCATGAAATCATTGGTTTTCTCGTGATTTTCTTAAGAAAACTTCATTCTCAAAGAAATTGATTTCTCAAGAAACTCTGAGTAGTTTCCAAAATTGGTTTTCCCAAGTCAAGTTTTCACAGTTTTCCATGGAAATCGGTCTCTCAAGAAACTTCTAAGTTGGATTTCCAAGATCAAAGTTTCCCTCGATTTTCCTTGGAAAATATTATTTTCTTAAGATCTTCAAAAAGAGTTTTCCAAGCTTCCTCAAGAATCAAAAAATTGATTTCCAAGTATTTCAAAGGTAAGATTCCCAGGATTTCAATTTCCTAAGTTTCAATTTTCTTCCCCAATGAGTTTTCCTATAAATTTTCCATCATTTTCCTAAGAAAATTCTCAAAGTCTGAATTTTCCCGAGAAGTGTTTCCTTTTTCAAATTTTCACCTTTTTCTCAAGAATCACTTCTATTTTCCTAGGATTTTCAACCATTCATGATTTTCCAAATCTTTATGAACTTTCTCGAGATTTCAAAACTTCTTCGTCTGAGTTTCCTGAGAAATTGACTTTCCACCATTTTCCTGAGAAATGCTTTCAACTCCAAATATTTTCTAAGCATACATCATATTTTCCAACTTACATTTTTCAAAAAATCTCATAGCACATGCCTGAATTCTCTGTGCATTTAGGATAGAACACAATTTCGACAGTTTCACTAAGTCAAGCATAGTTTTGGTTCTTGGTTCGATTACCCCTGTTAAAGGCGGCAGGAACGGTCGAACCTCGTACCGACAGGTCGAGCCCCATCCCATGGCCTTTCCCGCAATTTTAAAACGGAGGCGAGTATTTCAAAACATTTTCCAAAATCTGGTCAAGTTTGAAGCGCGAAAGCGTTTCCCTCTCTCTTCCACAAAGAAGGGAAGACGGAAAAAAATTTTGCGACGATAACAGGTTTGGCGACCGAGATGGGACCTGTCATTGTCTGACCTAAATTGTGCTTGACTTAGTTCAATTATCGAAATTATGTTCACAAAATGTCAGCTCTTTACTTTTGCTATCATGCGAACTTAGGAGCCTAGATTCTGACCTAGCTGGCATTGACTGCATATAGACTAGGCATGGTTTGGTAGGACCAGATTGAGGAGATATTTTCATGTTCACATAGACTTAGGTCTAAACACAACTCTCCTCAATTTAGGATCTGAATGCAAACAATGTATGCTTCTTCAAAGTTTTCAAAGTCTATCTCTCTAGGATTTAGAGCCCTCTATTTCTTGCATGTGGTCATTTTTTTCAAAATCTCCATTACCTATCATTACCCGGTCTTCACGTTGTTGGGCTCTCTTCCAGAACCCTAGTTTGGGACAGAGCCTCACAACTGGGCCAACTATTTGGGTTAACACCCCCCTACCACGTACCGCGGGCCACAGTCCGAAGTATATCGGTAGGCGCTCAAGGATGTTGGAAAACCTTACCTTAGAACCAGAGTTGAGATTATATGCCACGTACATCGGATTTCGATTCATGTATATCGGCATAACTGGATTGGACAAAGATGATCTGAACCTAGAGTTAGTATTAGGGTCCTACAACTGTTTTTCAAAATGATGCATCTAGAGTCAGCCTTTTAGGGAGTGCTGTATGCGCATAAATGTTTGTGCAGGATGTGATTGTTTGTTTGTTACCTCTATTTCCTTATATTTTCCCAAAAATATTTTCAAATATCCATATTCTCATCTTTTCCTTTATTTTTTTCAAACCCTGGATGATTTTTCCAAATATCCAATTTCTTTCAAAACTCCAGGTGATTTTTTTTCATTCTCTCGTTCTATTGGATCTCGAATTTCCGGCTGCATTTTTATCCTGACTGCAATTTTCCAAAATCATATGTTTTCTCTCATTGGATTTTCAATCCTTTTGTCTATTTGCAAAATTCTTCATCTTATTTTCCTCATGCATACCTTGATTATTGTGGTGGAAATTGTTTACCCATTTCCTTCTCCTTATTCTAAATCCATTTGCAAAGTGTTTTTCCAAAAGATATCTCTTTCCTTCAAAAGTGGTGTTTTCCTCGTGGTTGACGACCTCGCCTAGGTAACAAGGCACATTTTCCGTTGTTATTTCTCTTACAAAGAATGACAACACAATTGTCGTGATCTCAGCGGCGACTCCATCCCTAGTAATGGGATATTCTTCCAATTGTTTACCATATCGTCAATAATCATTTTCCTCCCAATCGAAAACTTCCTCAGAGTCTGATCAAGGCTTTATCATGCAGAGAGCATCCACAACATTTGATGGTTCGAACAAGATCAGGCAAAAGAACAATGGCATCTCAGTACTCATCGGCCTCAGAAGAAGAGATGGGCTCCCCGCGACCCGTCAGAAGTCAAGAACAGCAGCAAGAGGACGATGGCATAGATCCTCAAATGTACGCGATGTTTCAGAAAATGATGAAGAGGATGATGAGTGAGCAGGCTGGCACCAGCTCAGACAAAAATCCATTCAGTCAGAGAATTAGAGATCGTGTGGCCAAGAAATCAACCAAGTCCTCTGAGAAGAATGTTCAAGATACTTCAGACGAAGATGATACCGAGGAAGAATGCGAGATCATTCCAGAAATCACTCACAAGCCAAAGGTTCAAACAGTGACAGATCCTCTTCAAGCGCAGTTCAGAGAAATGGCCAGAGTTGTCAAGGATCTGCAAGCCCGCGACAAGGGCAAGAAAGTCTTCACTAGCGAGGACTTCTATGATGGCCTAGAAGGAGACGAAGATCTGGAAAATCTGCCTCATAAATTCATCAAGTTTGACGGTTTTGGTGATCCCAAAGCCCACCTTGCCATGTTCTTCGCCGAATGCTCCAAAGTCAAGAGAGACAATAGAGCCCTATTTCTCTGTTTTCCTCGTAGCCTAGAAGGCACTGCCGCCAAGTGGTACTCCGAGCATATCAATCCAATCGAGCTGCGAGAATTCGATAAGGTGGTCAATCTATTCATCTAGCGATTTTTGTTCAATACTGAAGCGCTACCAACGTTAAATCACCTCTGTAATCTGAAGCAGGGAGATAGTAAAAAAGCCAAGGACTTCATTCGCAGATGGAGAGAGACCTGCAACAAAATGAGGGATCCTATATCAGAGAGGCATGCTTTATCGCTGATCCTGAATAACTTCTCACAACCTTTGAGAAGTCTTATCTCCACCTCGCCTTCCAAGTCTTTCATAGAGCTTACTGAACGAGCCGAGTGGCTTGAGATGGGGTTGGAAAACGGTGTCTACGATGGTATCACCTTCGTCAAGAACAATCTAGATCCAAAGAAAAAGGCAAATTTCACCTCCTCCGCCAATATCAGCCTCAATGATAACAAAAGTAGTAAGGGCAACCGTGCGGATCGAGAGGAAAGACAGAATAGCAAGCTATCTCAGCCCAACTTTCCACAAAAGGAAAAGATAAAGCGTGAAGGTTGGAGTAGTGATAGAGTGTTCACTCCTCTCAAACAAACACTCGAAGAAGCCCTTGAATTCATGCTGACCAAGGGATTAGTGAAGCTCCCAAAGGCCACAACTCCTCCCACCATCATGGGAAGGTTCAGGAATCAGTTTTGCAAGTTTCATCGGGCAGTGGGGCACGACATCGATCATTGTTTTGTATTCAAAAATATTGTTCAGGATTGCATTGACAAGAGCCTCCTTGCTGAAGAGGAAGAAGAAGACGAGATGGCCATCCTGACCAAGCCTTTCTCAGATCATTCAGAAACTTGATGATGCCAAAGTTTCCTGCTTTCTTCCTTTCGTTTTGCCAGTCACCTTGTTGGGGCAAGTCCGCCCAGTTTTTGCAACCTTTTGGTCGAATGCTTATAAATATGCAGTCTTTTTGTTATCAGTTCTGCTTATCAATAAAATGTCAATTTTCTTCATCCAATACTTTCTTTTTCCCCATTAGGGCACCTATTTTCGTTTTAAAGAATCTCCTTTGCCCATTTTTTTCAAGATGAGGGGCAATCCCCAACATCAGTCATGAGAGAAATGAAATTACCTATGAGGGTTTTTCAAAAATCGTGAAAATTTTGAAAATTTTCTACAAACATCTTCGTTATGATCACCCAAAAGTTTTAATATTTCGGTCCAATCTTTTTCAAATTCAACCATTGCGGTGATCTTCTTTTCTTAAATTGGTTTTGAACCATTATCTTTAAAAAAAAACAAAAAAACCTTGTGTTGATTTTCTTTTCCAAAATTAGTGTTAAACCAATTCGTTTTCAAAATCAACCCTCGTGTTGATCTTAACTTCCAAAATTTAATTTTGAACCATTATCTTTAAAAAAAAAAATCAACCCTTGTGTTGATTTTCTTTTCCAAAATTAGTGTTAAACCAATTCGTTTTCAAAATCAACCCTCATGATGATCTCTCTTCAAAATCAACCCTCGTGTTGATTCCCCTTTTAAAGACCAGCTCTCACGCTGATCATTCTTCAAAATCAACCTTGCAGTTGATTTTCTTCCCAAAATGATTTATCACTTTCAAAATAACATTCTCCTTTTACTTTAAAGATCTCATGTGCAAGCACTTTCTTCATATCAAAGGGATAATATAATTCTGTTTTCTTTCCTCGATTTTTAAGCATCAATAAAATTATTAAATTTGCCAATAGTTTTGCACCATTTTAGTTGCGTCTCTTTCCTTTTCACAAATATGTCTCTTGTAAGGAACGGTCTTGAGGATGTCTCTCAATCAAGAAGCCTGTCACCTTATTCCTCGATTATCCTTCTTTTATTCAAAATTTTCCTCCCTAGTTACACTGGGGCATTTTTTTGAAAAATCTATCTTTACCTCAAAACTTCCTGTATGCAGGCAGGATAAACCAACTTCTCATTTTGCATGTATATGCACCCACTTGCATTAATTTTGCATTCATTTACGTTTCATGTGCATTTGCATTTCATTTTGCATCAATTCTGTATCCATTTTTCTTCCCTTTCAGGTTAAGGGATAAACCTGAATTATTTTCCATGATTTTCCAATTTCTATTCATATCCCCGTTCAGGATAAGGGGTTAATCCTGAAAATCAGACCACATACATCTAAATATGATGGTCTTTTTCATTGCAAGTCAAAAAATCCAGTCCTCGAAGTGGCCATTCTCAAAACTTTCAATCCTAGCTCTCGCACTGTCGATTTTCAAAATTCAATCTTCTGATTAAAGATTTTCCTTTGAGATTCGAGCTCTGACTCGAACTTTCCTGCTTTCCTTCAAAGATTTGAGTTTTAACTCAAGTTTTCTTTCCTTCAAAATCGGAACTTCTTAGTTTTCCTTTCAGATTCGAGCCCTGACTCGAACTTTTCCTGCTTTCCTTCGAAGATTTGAGTTTTAACTCAAGTTTTCTTTCCTTCAAAATCTGAACTTCCTAGTTTTTCTTTGAGATTCGAGCCCCGACTCAAACTTTCCAACTTTAATCTGAATCTTTGAGTTTCGACTCAAAAATCTGAATTGGCCTAGTTTTTCCTTTGGAGATTTGGGTTTCAACCCGAACTTTCTCTCCTTAGAAACCAAACTTTCTAGCTTTATTTTGAAGGGTCGAGTTTCGACTCGAATCTTCCAGCTTTCCTTGTGAAACCTGAGTCCTGATTTGGATGGTATTTCAAAACTAGCTTTTGAGTTAGGCTTACCTTCAAAATCCAGCATTATGCCAGGACTTACCTTCAAAAAAAAAAATTCCAACTTCGTATTGGATTTACCTTCGAAATTGAGTACCATCGTCAGGGATGTGTCAACTTGGATGTCAAGCGATCTCCTTTACTAAGGATTTCAAAGAACACTTTGTCAATTTGACAATCAATTACCTGTTGATTTCAGAATTTTATTGCACAAATTTTTACCTCAGTTTACCTTCAGTATTACTTTCAAAAAGGCAAAGCTTTTATGAAGAAGGATTCAAAATCCAAATTCTTTCTATCGACCAACCAAAAGAATGAAGGATAAATCCTCGATATGGCCAGAAAAGAAGATTCATTGTCTTGCAAAGACATAGATGATTGATATTGATCGCAGTCAATAGCACATCTTTAAAGATCATTCTTGTGAAAATGAGGCAGTGAAAATATCCTGAGTGCGAGAAAAGAGAGAATTCACCCGAGCCCTGTCTCCTCAAAATCACCTAAGCTGCAATTAAATATCCGCAAAAGGGATCTCTCAATTGTCGTCAAGATGAAGGCGAATTAAGCGAGTAGACCCCCGGGGCCAAAGAAGATTTGAAACATCTCTAAGATGACGGAGTTTGCGACGGATTCTTCCAGGGAAAGTCCAAAGCACTGTCGAGATGAAGGCAGATGCGATGAACCTCCCGACAATCCCCAAAAGATATTTAATTTCCGCTATCATCCTAAGATCTCTAACCCGTGAGCCAATATCGTCAAAGAATAACCGAAACTTCTCCAAGTTGAAGGAGTTTATAATGTACCCTTCCCAAAAGAGAGCAAGAGAGGAAAAAGAAAGAGAGAAAAAGTCAGGACATCTCCAAAATAAAGGAGAATGTAACAGAAACCCAAAAGAGCCCAAAAAGAGTACAGAAAGATTATCATGAGAGAAACTCCCAGGATATCAAACTGCCAAATTTATCAAAAATCGTCTTTAAATTTGTGAAATTCTATTATAAATATCTTTTCATCGATTGCTTTCATAATATCAAATTCTCTTTCATGTTCATATCGAGGAAATTGATAGCTTCTTTGAAGAAGGTCTATCGCAAGCAATTTGGATTCAAAATCTTGATTCTATGAAGTCAATCCTTTTTTGAGGAATACTTCAGGTAGAAAAGAAGGAATATTTTCACAACAATGAGCATCATTTTTAATTACTTTGAATCAACAACAAAATTTTCAACATTTTGACAATATTTTCTAGCTATCCTGACGTTAAGTGAGAGCTTGATGTCCATATTGATGCACCTTGACCCCTTCGAGAGATTTTCCTTTGTCGTCTTTCACATTATTGAAAGATTAGCCTTATCTCTGAAAGGATAGCCTTCATCATCTTTCATGTTGTTGAAAGATTAGCCTTCTCTCTGAAAGGATTACCTTTGTTATCTTTCGCATTGTCGAAAGAATCGCCTTGTTCCTTTGGATTGCCTTATCATCTTTCACGTGGTCGAAAGAATCGCCTTACTCCTTTGGATTGCCTTATCATCTTTCGTGTTGTCGAAAGAATCGCCTTTCTCCTTTGGATTGCCTTTTTGTCTTCTTTCGCGTTGTCGAAAGAATTGCCTTGCTCTTTTGGATTGCCTTGTCATCTTTCGCGTTGTCGAAAGAATCGCCTTGTTCCTTTGGATCGCCTTATCATCTTTCGTGTTGTCGAAAGAATCGCCTTGTTCCTTTGGATTGCCTTTTGTCATCTTTTGCATTGTCGAAAGAATCGCCTTGTTCCTTTGGATTACTTTTGTCATCTTTCGCGTTGTCGAAAGAATCGCCTTATTCCTTTGGATTGTCTTTGTCATCTTTCGCATTGTCGAAAGAATCGCCTTGCTCCTTTGGATTGCCTTTTGTCATATTTTGCGTTGTCGAAAGAATCGCCTTGTTCCTTTGGATTGCCTTTTGTCATCTTTCACGTTGTCGAAAGAATCACCTTGTTCCTTCGGATTGTCTTTTGTCATCTTTCACGTTTTCGAAAGAATCGTCTTATTCCTTTGGATTGCCTTTGTCATCTTTAGCATTGTCGAAAGAATCTCCTTGTTCCTTTGGATTGCCTTTTGTCATCTTTCGCATTGTCGAAAGAATCGCCTTATTCCTTTGGATCGCCTTATCATCTTTCGCGTTGTCAAAAGAATCGACTTATTCCTTTGGATTACCTTTTGTCATCTTTCGCATTGTCGAAAGAATCGCCTTATTCCTTTGGATTGCCTTTGTCATCTTTCGCATTGTCGAAAGAATTGCCTTGTTCCTTTGGATTGCCTTTTGTCATCTTTCGCATTGTCAAAAGAATCGCCTTATTCCTTTGGATTACCTTTGTCATCTTTCGCATTGTCGAAAGAATCTCCTTGTTCCTTTGGATTGCCTTTTGTCATCTTTCGCATTGTCGAAAGAATCGCCTTGTTCCTTTGGATTGCCTTTTGTCATCTTTCGCATTGTCGAAAGAATCTTCTTGTTCCTTTGGATTGCCTTTTGTCATCTTTCGCATTGTCGAAAGAATCGCCTTGATCCTTCGGATTGCCTTTTGTCATCTTTCGCATTGTCGAAAGAATCGCCTTGTTCCTTTGGATTGCCTTTTGTCATCTTTCGCATTGTCGAAAGAATCTCCTTTCTTCTTTGGATTACCTTTATCAACTTTCGCGTTGTCGAAAGAATCGCCTTGTTCCTTTGGATTGCTTTTATCATCTTTCGCGTTGCCGAAAGAATCGCCTTACTCCTTTGGATTGCCTTTTGTCATCTTTCGCGTTGTCGAAAGAATCGCCTTACTCCTTTGGATTGCCTTTTGTCGTCTTTCGCATTGTCGAAAGAATCGCCTTGTTCCTTTGGATTACCTTTGTCATCTTTCGCGTTGTCGAAAGAATCGCCTTGTTCCTTTGGATCGCCAGCGTTCATCTTTCGCATTGTCGAAAGAGTTGCCTTATTCTTCGTTAAAAAAATTGCCTTATTCATCTTTTGCGTTGTCAAAAGAGTTGCCTTACTCTTCTCTGAAAGAGTTTGCCTTGTCTATCTTTCACGTTGCCGAAAGAGTTACCTTATTCTCGTCAAAAGATTGCCATATCCATCTTTCGCATTGTCGAAAGAGTCGTCTTACTCCTTACCTTATTCATATTTCATAATGATCATTTTGATCATCTTCCAAAATTGCCTCTTACAATTCCATTTCCGTCGCCTCATTTTTCTTCAAGAAAAGTTGTCTTATTCACCTTCCAATATTCCATTTTCCGCCCAATCAGGATAAGGGTACAAACCTGAGCCTCAATCAAAGAGGTATTTCATTTCCGCCCAATCAGGATAAGGGTACAAACCTGAGCCTCATTCGAAGAAGTATTTCATCTTTCGCCCAATCAGGATAAGGGTATAAACCTGAGCCTTATTCAAAGAGGTATTTCATCTTTCGCCCGATCAGGATAAGGGTACAAACCTGAGCCTCATTCAAAGAGGTATTTCATTTTCCGCCGGATCAGGATAAGGGTACAAACCTGAGCCTTAACCAAAGAGGTATTCCATTTTCCGCCCGATCAGGATAAGGGTACAAACCTGAGCCTCAACCAAAGAGGTATTCCATTTTCTGCCCGATCAGGATAAGGGTACAAACCTGAGCCTCAATCGAAGAGGTATTTCATTTTCTGCCCGATCAGGATAAGGGTACAAACCTGAGCCTCATTCAAAGAGGTATTTCATTTTCCGCCCGATCAGGATAAAGGTACAAACCTGAGTCTCATTTCGATGAGATATTCCATTCCCCAATCAGGTTAAGGGCCAAACTTGAGCTTCGTTCCATACGAGGTATTTCTGTCCCATCCAGGTTAAGGGCATAAACCTGAATTTCACTCTCACAGAGTGAGTCTTTTCTCTCCATTCTTCGCTTCATATCTACCATCTTCCTCGGGCTAATTTCTTCATACCCAGTCAGATCCTTCTAACTGGGGCATTTTTTTATATATAGCCCAAATTTGATGTGTTTTTTTTGCCACTAAGCTCGGCCACAAGTCGGCTTAGTAGCAAAGAGGGGCATCTGTAAACACCCCAAATTTTCATTCACCTCTCCAACATTTCCACTAAGCATCAGCATCCAGCCTTTGAAATTGCCAGAGGGCAAAATGGTCATTTTCTGAGCCCGGACCTTGCAAAAGTTTAAATTTCATCTGCAACTCCCTAAATTTCTCTATTTTTAGCTCAGATGTTCAAAATTTTATTCCTGACAGAAAACAGGAATCTCCAAGTCTTGGTTCAAGATTATATGGCATAAGACATGACATTGCATATCATTGCATGAGCATCTCATATCACTGCACTGCACAGCATGTCATTTCGAGGTCCAGAACTCTTGATTTCAAAATTTCCAATCCAGATTAGAATTTCAACTCTTTTCAAAATCGATTTCAAAACCCTGGGTCTTCAAAATTATCAATATTTCCAATTTTTACCCCCAGGACTCTGAATTTCAAAATATTTTCTCAGGAAAACAATCTGGATAGTTTTCAATATGGATTTTATCCACCTTATCTCAGATTTTCCCCTTTTGACAATTTCAAATATCTTCCTTTTACAAAATTGCCATACAGGGGCCAACTCTTTTCAAAATTTTTGTTTTGCCAATTAGTCCAGATTTTATGAAAATTCCAAAAAGAGGTTTTACTGTCTTGTCCCTTGCGAGAGAGAAACGAATTTCGCGAGTCAAACTCGACCAAAGTTTTGAAATTGGTTTTAAAAATTACTCGCCTCCGTTTTGAAAATTTGCGGGAAAATTCTATGGAATGGGATCCGCCTGTCGGTACGAGGTTCAACCGTTCCTGGCGCCTTTACCAGGGGTAATTGAACCAAGGATCAATTATGTGCTCTAACTTGATTCAAGTATCTAAATTATGCTCTATTTTTCTTAGAATGCACAAAGAATCAGGCTTGTGCTATGGAATTTTGAAAATAATGCAAGTTTAAAAAAAATATGATGTTTGCTTTGGAAAATTGAAATATGCTGGAAAAATGATTGGAAAAGTACTTGAAATTGAATCCTTTGGAAAATCATTGAATTTCATTGGAAATCAGAAATTTGCATTGGAAAGTGATTTCTCAGGAAAACTTGAACTTTGGAAAATCGATTTTGAAATTTGGAATTGCTTTTCTGAGAAAATGGATTTGAGAATTCTAAGAAAATCTAAGAAATTCATTGGAAAATGACTTTTGAAATGGAAAATGAATTCTCAGGAAAACTAGAAAATATGAGAAAATCGATTTCTAAAAACTTGGGATTTTGAAATTTGAGAATTTGAAAACATAGGAAAATCTTGGTTTGAAATCGAGAAATGCTTTGAAATCTCTTTTGAAAACTCAGGATTTTGAGAAAATCAGATCCTGAGAAAGACTTGAAAATTCTTGAGAAAGCTGAATTTTCTGAAATTGAAATTGGAAAATGAATTTGAGAATAATGCAATTTGAATGATATGAATGAATGAATATGAATTTGAAAAGGGAATTTCAATTGAGAAATTGGGAAATCCTTTTAAAACTTTGAAAAATGCAGTGCATTTTGAAGTTAGCCTAAGTGTGTAGGCTGAATGTGGCTAATACGAAGATCATAAATCTTGGTTTTCTTCGTATTCTGACTATGGCCATAAATACGAATCCCACCGAGTTTATAAACTCCATAAAAGCTTGTGCACGTGCCATTCGTGTAAACCATAGTGGATTTGAAATAAATGTACATGAATCATACATCAAATATCGAAATTTGCATAAATTAAACTATATGCAATGCAGCCCTATTCTAAGCAGAAATGTAACTCTTATTCCAAATTATTACATTTGAGGTTACATTGATTTGAAATAAAAAAAATAAAAAAATAAAAGCTAAGTCTCCTTCTTGAATGTTCCTGCAAAACTAGAAAACAAGGTTAGCACAAAAATGTATGTTTTTCTGAATTTATCCGAAAATATGGGAAATTATCAGATATTATTCAGATATAAACCCAAAATCATACCCCCTTTGATATAAACATGATGAATAATGAATAAATTTCGAAAATAAACTTGAAAATTCGAAATTGGGGTCAAAATGACCAAAATACCCCTGATAACCTTGAAATCAGGGTTTTCTAAAAGAATTTTTGTAAATTTTGGAAATTTGAAAATCAAATGAAATAAATCAAACATAATATGATGAAATATGATGATATGCATGAAATTTTGGATAATTAGAAATTGAAATTTCGAAATTTAGGTCAAAATGACCAAAATACCCCCGATAACAAGACTATGGCCTTGAAACAAGGGTTTTCTGAAATAAATTTTGCAAAATTGAAAAATATGAAATGCAAAGGAGATTAACATTAACCCTAATATGATTCTACATGCTTATGTACATGATAAAAACCCTAAAATGGCGAAAATATCATAAAATATCGAATTTAACCTGATTTTCGCTTGATTTTCGCTTCTAAATTTAAAGATAAACTAACACATAGAGCAAATGAACTTGGAATTAAACCAAATTTGGCATAGACACCTAAAATAACCCTAAAAACAGAATGAAGCTCGAAAATCTAATTTTTTTGTATTTTTAAATATGGAAATTCAAATAAAAACCCTAAATTTCATGATTTTTGCCTAAAATATTGATTCTAAAGGGGATTTAGGATATCAAACTTCAATAAAAATTTCCCAAATTTTATGGGATGATAGAGTACAGTAAGACAAGAATTTTTGCCTTTTACACTTTCTGGTTTTGATCTATGGTCGGAGCTGTACCACTCCGGCAAGTCGGATCGGAATCCGGCGACTCTAGTAAATGAAGGAAACAGACAGGTTTCGGTAGAAAATGTGGTAAAAATGGCAGACAGATGGAAAAATGTCTGAAATTGTGGGAAATTGTCCCTGACAAACAGAGGAAGATTTGATATTTTGACACTATTGGGATTCGGGTTACGGTTTGGAAAAGGCCACACTGTTATCAGAGACCTAAATCTCTGGAATTTCTGGACATTGGAATATGTTAGACATAAAGAGAAAATCCGGGAAAAATAATGAAACAGATTCAAAAATTCCCAAATTTTGGTAAATTGCAGAACATTATTTTAGGAAAAACTTTCATGTTGAAAGTTTTTGCAGACAGGCTATAGATTGAACAGACTCGATGTATTAGGGTATGTCTGTACCCTGACACAGGAAAATCAAAATTTTCCCAGGGATCTGGGAAATCCGATTTTTGACAGAGGTCAAAACTTTTTGGAAAAAGCTCAAAATTTCCAGATCATTAGTAGATTCAATTATAAATCCACTGTGATTTTTTGAGGATGATCTGGATCTCCCACAAGGGTGGTGCCGGAGGTTCTTGTCTGCTAAAGCAGAAATTGGAAATTCAAAAAGACAGAAAACCCGTTGTGGGGCTTGATCGGTTTAGAAGGGTTCCGAAACCCGAATATAATAAAATTTTTAGAAGTAAATCAGAGACATATAGGCCTAATTGATCTAAATTTTATAGAATTTACTAAATCAGAATCTCACATAAAATAATGTATGGACTTCGCACACAAAATCAAAATTTGTGAATTCTTAAACTAAATACTAACAAATTTACATTATATGAATAAAACAGCAAAATGAATCTATATGAACCTAAATGTGATGCTTTTAAAAATATAAAACCTATATGAAAGCTAAAAAAAGGATAAAATGATCAGGGGTATGACTTAGATCTTAATATTGGCCATTGAGGTGAGAGATCCGGCCCATCCCTCAGACGGATCATCTCCCATACATAGCCTCAATCATGAAAGTTTTAACCCATGTAACACAAAACAATTTTGAACTGATTTCCAGCTATGTTCATGAGAGCATCACTTTAATGAAATTTAACACAAATGTTAAATCAAGAGAGAGATATATACCTTAGGTTTTGATGCAGCCAATGACCTATTGCAACACCCGTGAAAGGTGTTGAAGAAGAAAACTGGTGGTCGGCTATGGGGAGTTGGAGCTGGTGTGCGTTGGCTGTAGACCTGCTAGGGGTGGTGTATTGAAGGTGAAGGCTGCCTCAACTTGAAGGCCGGCTGCTGCTGAAAGAGTGGCTGGTGGTGGTTCAAGGTGGTGAAGATGGGGGTTGAAGCCGAGGTGCTACGAAGTGTGGTTGCAAGGAGGTGTTGTTGGCATTGAAGCTGATGTAAAGAGGATGGTTGGATGACGGCTGGGGCAAAGGTGGAAGCACCTACTTGAAAACGTTGGAGATGGCTGGAGGGAGGAGCTTCTCTTATGTGATGGCTGAAGCCAAGGTGAAGAGGCTGTGTGCGGCTGTAGTGAGAGGTGGTGAAGGCTGCAACTGGAGTTGATGCTGGTTGCTGTAGTGGCTGAAGAAAAAGCTGCAAATGAGGTGCTCTTGCTGGCACCAAAAAAAAAGCTATGATGGAGGCCCAGCTGGTGGCTGTGTAAGCGATGCAAGGATGGAGTTTCAATGGCTGAAAGTTGCAGCCAAGGGATGAGAAAGAGAGAGTTCAAGGGAGAGAGAGAGAGAGAGAGACGTGAATCTGTTAAGGGGAAGATGGGAGGCGTTAAGAGGTGGGAGGCAGCCAACCGTGTCTCCTATTTTTTTTTAGTTAGTAACTTAGGTTTTAATTCATTAAAACCTAAGTTGCTAATAATAATAACTGACTTTATTTTTTTTGTCTACAGCCATACGTGAATGGCTATACGTGAATAGCTGCAGCCTTGGCTTTTGAGAGAATTTCAAAGGAAGTAAGGAAGAAAGGGGAAAGAAGGAAGGGAAGGAAAAGGAAAGAAGAGGGAAAGAAGGAAAAGGAAAGAAAAGGGAAGAAAGGAGAGGGAAAGAAGAAGAAGAGGGGGCTGGAAGAACCATACGTGAGTGGAGAGAGAGGAAAGAAAGGAGGAAATAAAGAAAGAAAGAAAGAAAAGAAAAAGGAAGAAGAAAGAAAGAAAAGAAAGAAAGAAGGAAAGAAAGGAAGGAGGAAAGGGAAAGGAGAGGAGGAGAGAAAGGAAATGGAGAAATAGAGGGGCTGGAGGTTTGGCCGACCACCTTGTGGGTCCCACCTCTCTAAAAAAAAATAAAAATAAAAAAAAAATAAAAATCAATAAAACAAAAAAAATAAAAAAATAAAAAGAAGCATCTTTTTTTTTTTTTAATAAAATAGAAATGCAAATGAATGGGCCATCTCAGAGCGGGTCCAAATTTCAATTTTGAAATTCATTTTGAAGATTAGAGGGGTAAAATAGTCTTTTCAGAAGGTTTTCAGACGAAACAAGCTATTTTTGGCAGGTTTTTTAAATGAGCTCAGATTTTGAAATTCAATACCCCGTTGCGAAGCAAATCCAGTGTAGAATTTGAAAATGTAATTTTGAAAGAAATCCAGATTGTTTTTCTCGAGAAAATGCTTTCAACAAAATGAGCTATTTTTGGCAGTTTTTGAAACAAGCTCAGATTCTGAAGTTCAATAGCTCATTGTGAAGCAAATCCAGTGTAAAATTTAAAAATGTAATTTTGAAAGAAATCCAGATTGTTTTTCTTGAGAAAATGCTTTCAACAAAATGAGCTATTTTTGGCAGTTTTTGAAACGAGCTCAGATTCTGAAGTTCAATAGCTCATTGTGAAGCGAATCCAGTGTAAAATTTAAAAATGTAATTTTGAAAGAAATCCATATTGTTTTTCTCGAGAAAATGCTTCCAACAAAACGAGCTATTTTTGGCAGTTTTTGAAACGAGCTTGGATTTTGAAGTTCAATACCCCGTTGCGAAGCAAATTCAGTGTAGAATTAAAAAAAAAATTGAGTTTGAAATAAATCCAGATTATTTTTCTTGAGAAAATATTTCCAAATTTAGACACTTGGGGGTAAAATGTCAATTTTGAAAACCCGAGATTTGAAATTGATTTCTGAAAACTTTTAAAACTCAATCTGGATTGAAATTTATAAAACTGGAGTTCTGGACTTCGAAAATGAAATGAAATGTGATGAAATGTTATGAAATGCTGAGAAATGATATGAAATGATGAGAAATGACATGAAATGACATGCGAAATGCAGACCCTGAATAAAGAATTTTGGATGTCAGACTTCGATTGACACTTGTGCCAGTTTAAAAAGCATTAAAATTGATAAAATTTGCAAAATAGCTCAAGAAATGGTTTTCGGGACTCTACTGGGTCAGAGTGACACTGAAAATTGAGGTTCGAGCTGGATTGAACTGAGATGAGCCAGATTGAGCTAGGTTTTAGAGTTTTAGAACTCAAGTGAACTGACAATGATACTGACTCAACTGACCTTTCCGACTGAATTTTCAAGAAAAGCTGCCATTTTTAGAGAAATGGTACGGAATGGTCACTGGAGTGAAGTGAATTACGAACCTGAACTGGGTTTGAGCTGAAACAAAGGTCAGTAATAATGAGATGAACTAAAATTGAGGCTTAAACACTAGCTCAACTGACTGAACTCAGCTCAATTTCAGCTGAAAGTGTTGAAATGGACTAAAATGGGCTCCTGGACACTTAGAAATGGTTTTGAACTTAAACAGGAGCACTCGAACTCCTGGTGAGCTCAAGTTAGACTCTGGGGAATACGACTGACTATGAATGACTGACTCAGAGACAATTGGCTTGGATTTGAGTGAGAAATAAGCTCATTTCTGAAGAAATGATCCCATTTTGTCAAGAATTGTCAGAAATGAAAATGGTCTTCTCACTGTGAGCTCAGATGAGCTTTGGAATGACTGATATTCTAAATGTTCTGAACTGATCAGTGAGCTTTGTTGACTCCAACTGACTAGGGTCCGGGATGACCTAGGAGTAAAATGGTAATTTTCCTAGTGAAAATGGGTAAAATGGTGATTTTCTGAAATTGACTCGGGGTTTGACTCCTACACTGACCTAATAGGGTTGGCACTGCCTGAGGAGGATTGTTTGAGAATGGATGTTGAAAAATTGGGGTGTTTACAGATGCCCCTCTTTGCTACTAAGCCGTCTTGAGGACGAGCTTAGTGGCAAAGAAAAACACACCAAATTTTGGCTATAAAAATGCCCCAGTTAGAAGGATCTGACTGGATATGAAGAGATTTAGCCCTGATGAAAATGGTAGATATGAAATGGAGAATAAAGAAGAAAAATTTTACCTCAAAAGAAGTGAGATTCAGGTTTTTCCCTTAACCTGGATGGGACAGGAAATACCTCGTGTAGAAACGAAGCTCAGGTTTGACCCTTAACCTGACCGGGAAATGAAATACCTCATCAAAATGAGGCTCAGGTTTAACCCTTAACCTGATCGGGAAATGAAATACCTCATCAGATTGAAGCTCAGGTTTGTACCCTTATCCTAATTGGGTGGAAAATGAAATACCTCATCAAAGGAGACTCAGGTTTGTACCCTTATCCTGATTGGGCGAAAAATGAAATACCTCATCAAAGGAGGCTCAGGTTTATACCCTTATCCTGATTGGACAGAAAATGAAATACCTCATCAAAGGAGGCTCAGGTTTGTACCCTTATCCTGATTGGGCAGAAAATGAAATACCTCATCAAAGGAGGCTCAGGTTTGTACCCTTATCCTGATTGGGTGGAAAATAAAATAGATTCCTCGAAGGAAGAAACCATGATGGAACCTTCGGATTTCCGCACAATGAATCCGATAGGGGTTTTGCAAAAGGATGAAATTGGGGTCTCTAAAGCTTGAAAAGGGGTTTGATTTTGGGCGCCTCATTGCTGAGACTAAATAACTTTTGAAATTGATGACCTTTTGCGAGAAAATGATTGGTGGCTTAACCTCAAGCCGAAATTAGACTGTCTATGGTGGGACAGTGGGGACACAGGGAAGTGTGCGAATCTGAGAGCCCATGCGCTCAGATTATACCAACAGAAGGGAAGGAATCTTGAAAACTCCCATTATCAAGTCCTTAAAAGGGATAACAACTGATGTCAGGATGTGCCAAAGATGAACCTCAAGCTCTCGCTTCACGCCAGGATAGCTAGAAAATATTGTCAAAATATTAAAAATTATTGTTGATTCAAAATAATTTAAAATGATGCACATTGTTTTGAAAATATTCCCTCTTTTCTACCTGAAGTATTACCTCCGACTGGGCGTAACTTCGTAGAATCCAGATTCGAATTCAAATTTCTTGCAATTGACTTTCTTTCAAGGAGGCTATCAATTTCCTTGATATGAATAGAAAAGAGAGTATTCTTGATATTGTGAAAGCAATTGGTGAAGGAATATTGATAATAGAATTTCACAAATCTTAAAGAAGATTCTTGACAGATTCGGCAGTCTGATATCCTGGGATTCTTTTCTTATGATGATCTTTCTGCCCACTTTTTTTTTTTGACAGAATTAGAGCTCTCTTAGGCTTTTGGGGATTTTATTACATCATCCTTCATTTTGGAGATGTCCTGACTTTTTTTTTCTCTCTTTTTTTTTTTGGAAGGGTACGTCACAAACTCCTTCATCTTGGAGATGTTTCGATCCTTCTTTTTCTCTCAGGGATTATATCGACGGTTATTGGCTCATTGGTTGGAAAGCTCTTGATGATAGCGGAAATTAAATATCTTTTAGGGTTTGTCGGGAGGCTCATCGCAGTGGCCTTCATCTTGACGGTACTCTGAACTTTCCCTGGAAGGATCCGTCACAAACTCCGTCATCTTGGAGATGATTCAAATCTTCTTTGGCCCCGGGGGTCTACTCGCCTAATTCGCCTTCATCTTGACGACAGTTGAGAGATCCCTTTTGCAGATATTTAATTGCAGCTTTAGGTGATTGAGGAGATATAGGGATTGAATGGATTTTTCTGTATCACCCAGGATATTTCAACTGCTTTATTTTCCAAGAATGATCTTTAAAAATGTGCCATTGACTGCGATCAATACCGATCACTTATGGCTTTGCAACAATATTGAATTTCCTTTGCTGGCCATATCGGGGATTTATTCTTCATCCTTTTGGTTGGCCAATAGAAAGAATTTGAATTTTGAATCCTTCTTCACGAAAGCTTTGTCCTTTCGAAAGTAATACTGAAGGTATTCTGAAGTAATGTTTTTATACAATAAAAATTTTGAAATCAACAAATATTTAATGACAAATTGGCAAAATGTTCTTGAAATCCTTGGTGAGAGCGAGCATTTGAAGCACAACGCAACGCACCCATGACAAAAAATTTCTTCTCCTTTCCCCAAAAGAGAAGATTCAGAAATTGGAAATAGGAATTACTCCTCTCTTCCCTGAAGAGGAGGTGTTTGCAAAACGAACTTTCGAAGAGAAATTAAGCTTTCGTCAAAACTTCCTAACATTAGGCTTCTCTTATGGAAAGGGGGCCGGTAATGATGAGGTCGGTGAATTGGTCATGAAGGAACGAGTCCATCACACTCTCCCTGAAAAGAGGGTCCTTCATGATGAAATGGCCTAGTTTGAAATTGCGGTCACAAGGAAAGCGAGCTTCCGTCGAAGCTCTCCCTGAATTAAGGGTTCCTTGTATGAAATTGGAAATTTGTTTTGCAAACGGTTCACATAGACACGAGTCCGTTCAAACTCTCCCTGAAAAGAGGCTAGGTGAACAAAGGATAGCATGCGAAAAGAACGAGCTCCCTTGAACTCTCCCTGTACAAAGGGTCTCTCGCAAGAGGAAATGATTGGAATTGGTATGATATTGGAATTTGGAAAATTTGAAATTTTGATATTTGGAAACTAGAAATTGATTGACTCGAAGGTCAAAATTGGTTGACCCAAAAGTCGAAATTGGAAATTTGGAATTTAAAAATTGGAAATCGGAAATTGGGAAATTGATTGACCCAAAGGTCGAAATTGGAAATTTTGGAAATTGATTGGCCCGAAGGTCAAAATTGGAAATTGAGTGACTCGAAGATCGAATTTGAAAATTGGTTGACCCGGAGGTCGAAATTGGAAATTTGGAAATTGGGTGGCTCGAGGGCCGAATTGGTAATTGAAATTTGAACTTTGATGAATGATCAACACAAAGACTGAACCCGAGAGGTTGACTGATACGACCCACCAGTGAGACACTAACACAAGTGCTCAATCTTGAAAGAACACTAGCATGAATACCGGGTTTTGAAAATATGTCAACATAGACATTGGATTTTAAAAATATATCAGTTCGAGCACTGGATTTTGGAAGTGTACCAGTTTGAGCACTGGATTTCAAAATTATACCAGTTCAAGCACTAAGTTTTGAAAATATACCTTGTTTTTAATTTGAAATTTGAATTTTTAAAAGAGACCTATGCTCTTAAAGTATTTGGGAATTGTAACGAGAATGATTGTCAGGGTCTCAGGATTATCCCTTATCCTGAATGGGTAGCGAACTTGATGCAAATGCATGCCAATGAATGCAGATGTATGCAAATATGAAAATGATATAAATGAATGCACATGCGTGCAAAATGAGAGATTTGTTTATCCTGCCTGCATACAGGATATTTGTAGATAAAAACAAATTTTTTAAAAAAAATGCCCCAGTATAACTGGGAAAGGAGAATTTAACCATTATTGAACAAAATTTGGAGGAATTACAAAGAATAAGACATGGTTTAAGTATAGAATTTTTTCAAATGCCGAGCATTGATGGGATCTGGTAATTCCACTCCGTCAGCATTTATGAGCCGATATGAATTACGAGGTAATGCCTCTTTGACAACATAGGGACCTTCCCAATTTGGTGACCACTTGCCACCTGGGCGGTGCTTGAGATAAGCCGTTGATCTGAGCACTAGATCATTGACTCGAAATTTTCTTTCAATGACTGATTTTGCATATTGTCTGGCTATTCTCTGACGATATGATTGAGCGTGATCTGCTGCTCTGAGTCTTCTTTCATCTAGCAAATCAAGTTGTACTAGCCGCTGTTGCTGATACTGATCAAGAGGTAATTCGAGAAGTGATGCAAATTTCAGAGCAGGTTTCTGAACATGTAGAGGCAATACTACTTCGGTTCCGTAGACAAGTTCTGACGGAGTAGCATTAGTTGGAGTTCGAATGGTGGTTCGATACGCCCACAATGCATCATGAATCTTCTCATGCCAGTCACGGCCTGTTTCCAAAGTTCGCTCCAGGATTCGAATCAAAATCTTATTGGTGGCCTCTGCTTGGCCATTTCCCTGAGGATAATAAGGAGCGGAGAAATGATGATGAATTTTGAACTTCAAACAGAAAGTCCTTATTCTCTCATTCTTGAAATGACTGCCATTATCTGACACAATATCATGTGGTATGCCGAAACGACATAGGATATTCTTATGGATGAATGAGACCACATGTCGACCTTCTACTGTGCGTAGAGTGACTGCTTCTACCCATTTAGTAAAATATTCTGTTGCAGCAAGAAAATATTTATGGCCATTTGAAGCAGAAGGAGTAATGGGACCAACAACATCAAAAGCTCACATAGAAAATGGCCATGGTGAGACGACAGATTGCAAATATGTCGCTGGCACATGAATGGAAGGTGCATGCATCTGGCATTGAACGCACTTCTTCACAAAATGATAACAATCTTGTTGCATAGTTCTCCAGTAATAGCCTGCTCGGATGATTTGTTTGACAAGAGTTTTGTAGCCAACATGACCACCGCAGATACCTTCATGTGCTTCTTCCACAACTTCTTTGGCTTCTTCTTCGTCCAAACATCTAGAATATTCAGAGTTGAATCCACGACGATAAAGGACGTCAGCAAGAATAAAATATCGCGCAGACATGCGCTGAATTGCTCACCGCTCTTTCTTTGAGAGTTCTGGAGGAAATTCGTCAGTTTCAATGAAATTCTTGATGTCATGATACCAGGGCTTCTTCTTTTGCTCTGCCTGGTTTACCTGCTCTACTGGGACGAAAGCAGGTTGATCAAGTCTGCCAATTTCAAAGGAGCGACAAGATTATTCGTTCCTGAAAGACATGATGGATCCCAGATTGGCTAAACTGTCTGCAATTTGATTGAAGTCTCTCTTGACATGGAAAAGTTGGAATTCTTCGAAATTGCTAACAAGAGCTGAGACGATCTTCTGATAAGGAAGTAACTTCTGATCCTTTACTTGCCATTCAGCTAAGACTTGATTGACGACGAGCAAAGAGTCGCCATAAGCATGCACTCTTTTGACATTGAAGTCTCGTAGAATTTTCAGACCTTGTATCAAAGCTTCATACTCGGCCATATTATGAGTTCACTGAAAATCTAATTTGAGAGAAAAGGGGATCATCTCCTTCTCAGGTGTGATCAACAGAATCCCGATTCCTATGCCTGCCATATTCTTGGAACCGTCAAAGAATAAATTCCAAATTGGGGATTGTTGAATATTGCAGATCCGCTCATCGGGGAAATCATCCTCGACTTTAACATCTTCTGCTAAAGGAAAATCTGCTAATTGATCTGCAATTGCTTGGCCCTTGATAGATTGCTGAGAGACATATTCCAAATCGTATTACATCAATAAAACCTGCCATTTGGCAATCCGTCCACTGAGGAAGGGTTGCTCTAGAATATACTTGAGAGGATTTAATTTGGATAGGATCTTGACTTCAGATGTCAACAGATAGTGTCTCAATTTCTGACACATCCAAACCAGAGCTAGACATGTCTTCTCTATCTGAGAGTATTTCTTCTCATAATCAATGAAGGTTTTGCTCACATAGTAAATGGCATGCTCTACCAGACTGCCTTCTTCGTATTGCGCCAAGAATCCGCCACAAGCCACTTGATTAACTGAAATGTATAGCAGTAGGGGTTTCCCTAATTCTGGCGGCTTTAACACAGGAGGATTGAGCAAATATTTCTTGATGCGTTCGAACGATTGCTGACACTCTGGTCCCCATTCGAATTTCACTCCTTTTCTGAGCAAATGATTGAAAGGCTCACATCTCATGGCCAAATTGGATATGAATCGCCGAATTGATTGCATATGTCCCTGAAGGCTACGCAATTCTTCTAAATTAGTCGGGGGAGACATGTCAATGATAGCTTTGGCCTTAGCGGGATCAACTTCTATCCCCTTTTTGCTGACTAGAAAGCCTAACAATTTGCCAGATTCGACTCCAAAAACACATTTTTGTGGATTGAGTCTTAGCTTGTAAAGAATGAGCCGCTTGAAAACTTGATTGAGAGTTTCGATGTGATCTTCTTCTTCTTTGGATTTTACCAGAATATCATCGACATAGGCATCCATGATTTTGTGCATCTGATCATGGAAAATGACGGCCATAGCACGCTGATAAGTGGCTCCAGCATTCTTAAGCCCAAATGACATGACTGTATAACAAAAAGTGCCCCAAGGAGTAGTGAAAGATGTCTTGGACTGATCACGAGCGGCCAACTTGATCTGATTATATCCGGAATATCCATCCATAAAAGAGAACATAGCGTGACCTGTTGTGCTATCAATCAAAAGATCAATATTAGGAAGTGGATAATCATCCTTAGGAGTCGCTTTATTGAGATCTCTGAAGTCGATGGAAATTCGAACTTTACCATTTTTCTTGGGAACAACAACAATATTTGCTAGCCAATCTGGATAGTCAATGGTTCGAATGAACCCTGCTTTGAGTAGGTCTTCTAGACCTTCCTTAACTTGTTGTTCCACTCGAGGATCCATCTTTCTCAGTTTCTGCTTAACCGGCTTGACATTTGGTTTTAGGATAAGACGATGCTCAACCAATTTGGTATCTAGACCTGGCATGTCCTCATACGTCCACGCGAACACTTCTTCATGTTGCTTGAGAAAACGGGTGAGCCTTTCTTTCTCTTTCGGGCTCAAACTGCTGCCAATCTTGAGAATTTTAGGATCGTTTTCTGATCCAATATTGATATCCTCAGTCGGATCCTGAACTAAGGATGATGGCTCATCTTGCTTCTGAATTGCTGCAAATTCTAGTAATTCTTGAAGAGCTGAATCAAATTCTGCAGGTTCTTCTGACTGCTTTGTAATCTGACTACATTCTGTTCTTATTTTAACTTGATGAATCACTGTTGGCTTTGAAAAGGCCTCTGGATTAAGAACGAGCTTCTTGATAGATTGGGAAGACATTCTGAAAATTGGAGAATAAATCGATTCAGGAAAATCTCCTATCATAAAACAAATTACTTTTGTTAAGAAAATAATTTGAAAGATAAAAGAGAAGAATAATGGCAAATTTTCAAAGATTTGATAACGAGAAGTAAAGAGACAAATGGCATCCAGATAGACAAAGGAAATTTGCAACTTTATTGAAAAATTGAATTGAGTACAATGATTGAAATGAAACGGGATATCATCCTAAATGTGAAAACAAAAGAATAGAAATGAAAGACAAGCAGATGCCCTTAGTGAGTCCCTTTGATAAAGATAGTGCCCTTTTGAGATCTTCTGCCACTAAAGCCCAATCCGGCCCTCTGAGGATAGTGCTGAGGAATTACTGGCTCGAGACGACCATTCCCATTTTTTCCCAGGCCTTGAAAAGGCTGATAACCATGCTTTACTAACAGATCAAATCCCTTTTTGGCCTTCATAAATTGGGAGAATAGCGGATGATCTTTGAATGTACTATAGTCAATTCGTCCTCCAATCTTGAAAAACTGTGGGCCTCTCCATCGAGTCATGGCCACTGTATGTGCTGGCTGTTCAGCCGTCTGCAGCATTCCCGAATTTTCTTCAAAGCTGACCTCATCAATGCCCCTAATGCTAGGGATATCAGTAGTGAAAGTGGGCCTAGGAACCATGGGTTGTGCAAGCCTCTTCTCCGGATCCTCGCCCAAGACTGTTGTGATCATTCCACCTTTTGACCACTTGACACACTGATGCAAAGTAGACCGCACCGCGTTCGTGTTGTGAATCCACGGTCGTCCCAACAACAGATTATACGTTGGGGGTACATTGACCACATGAAAGAGGACAGAGTGGACCGAGTAGTCAATGAAAATTTCCAAGAAAATTTTCCCTTTAGTTGTCTGGCCATGATTATCAAACCCGTAGATGGTGATCGGGTCCGGGATATATTCCTCTTCTCTAATGCCCAAAGCTTTGGCTGTCATTTCTGGGCATATATTGAGGCTGCTGCCTCCATCTATCAGCACATGAGGAACAGTCATTCCTCTGGCTCGAATCACAACATACAAGGCGTTGTTGTGAAACACATGCGGCTTAAAAAGATCTTCATCTGAGAAAGTGATTGGAGCATTTGTCATGGCCTGATTGACTATCTGGGCCATGTCTTCAGGAGTTATGCTCGGTTTCACTTTGATTTTCCGCAACAGATCATTCAACACTTGCTGGTGCTTGGCGGAAGCTTGGGCTAAATCCAAGATTGAGACATTGGATAATGCAGTAATCGGCTTTGGTGCCGATGTCTCACCTTTCTCCGGAGCGGGCTTAATAAAGTGCTTGGGGAGCCATGGCATTCTTTTAGCCACCTCAGGAGATACCCCAGCGGGTTTATCAGATACTTTCATTTTACCAAAAGCTGCAATGAGATTCATTTTCTGAGCTTTGGACTCAGTTTGCTGCAGTACCAGGACCTGATGTTGGACTTGCATATCCCTTTTAGAGCATGGCCTAATATGCTCCTGCGGCTGAAAAGGCTGTTCAGAGACGACCGCCGTAGAATGATGGGGAAAGGGTTTCTTTAGAATATCCATATTTTCATCTTCGGCACCCTCTACCAGAAGATTCTTGTCGATGAGATCCTGAACAATATTCTTGAGAACGAAGCAGTTCTCAGTATTGTGCCCCACTGTTCTGTGAAATTTACAAAATTGATCTTTGAATTTCCCCATGGGAATAGGGGGATCAACCAACCTAGGTAGTTTGACCATCTCCTTGGTACACATATACTCGAGCACAGTCTCGAGGGATTGATCTAGTGGAGTGAATTTCCTGTCATAACTCCACCCTTCATGCTTTACTTTTTCTCGGGGCTTTGGTCCCTGTTCTAATTGAAGTGGCTTATTGTATTGAGGCACTGACTTGCCTTTCTGATCGTTCTTGTTGGAACTTCCTGCCCCATAACAGAAATCTTTGTTCTGCCCCTTACAGTGGTTCCAATTATTGTTTCTGACAGAATGAGTGAAGTGAGTTTTCTTCTTCTGCTCATTCTAGCCGTTGCTCTTGGTGAAAGTGAAGCCTTCGTAGAAACCATTTTCCATGCTCAACTCGAGCCATTCAGCTCGCTCTGTCAGTTCAATGAATGTCCTTGATGGTGCAGTAGAGATGAGACCTCTTAGAGGCTGTGAGAAGTTACTCAGAATTAGGGATAAAGCATGTCCCTCTGATATGGGGTCCCTCATCTTGTTGCAAGCTGACCTCCATCCGTGGATAAAATCTCTGGCCTTCTCATTTTCTCTCTGTTTAAGGCCGCAAAGATGGCTGAGGGTGGGAAGTGCCTCAGCATTGAAGAGAAATCGCTCAATGAACATGTTTACCACTTTGTCAAATTCCTTCAACTTAATTGGATTTACATGCTCCGAGTACCATTTAGCTGTGGTTCCCTCCAGACTGCGAGGGAAACATAGGAAAAGTGCACGGTTGTCTCGTTTGAATCTGGAGCATTCAGCGAAGAACATGGCGAGATGAGCTTTAGGATCGCCAGAACCATCGAATTTGATAAACTTTCTGGGGAGATTCTCGAGATTGTCGTCCCCATCCAAACCATCATAGAAGTCTTCGCTGGTGAAGACTTTCTTGCCCTTGTCACGGGCCTGCAGGTCTCGAAGCATTCTGACCACATCTTTGAACTGCGGCTGGTCAAAGTCATTGACAGACTGCTCTTTAAATTTGTGGGCTGACCCCTGCCCCTGGGTAGACTTGCGGAATGCCTGATGGGTCTCAAACTCTTCATCTGAATCTTCCACTGATTCATCTTCATCAGTTGCATCAACATGCTGGGTAGGCTTCTTGGATATCTCCAAGGCTTTCTTGACTGCCTGGCCTTTTGTCTTTTGCTTCACCTGTGCTTTCTCTGTACTGGCTTCAGCTTGTTCTGCCAGCATCTTAGTCATCATCTTCTTAAACATGGCATACATTTGAGGATCGATGTCATCCTCAACCTGTTGCCCCTGATTTTTGCCTGAGCGTGGGGAATCCATTTCTTCGTCTGAAGCTGTTGAATATGCGATTCCCTCGACTGGTGTAGTCTTCTTCCCTGACCTTGTTTGAACCATTGACTGTCACGAATGCTCTCTGCAGGGCAAAATTGATGGTTAGGCTTTTGAGAGAGATTTTGATTGGAAGAAAATATTCACTGAGAATTTTGGTAGACAATTTGAAAGAATATCCCATTACTAGGGATTGAGTCGTCGCTGGGATTACGACAATTGCGTTGTCATTCCTTTGCAAAGAAAATAAACAACTGAAAATTAAGCCTTGTTACCTAGGCGAGGTCGTCAAACCAAGAATTGAAGAATTTGCAAGATCTTTATTTATTGAAAGAAAACATGATTGCATCAATAATAAACTTGAGAAAGAGGGGGCGGACAGACAATTTGCCACCACTTTTTATAACTAGCAGAGACACGAGGACCCGGAAAAAGCGGAAGAGTAACAAAAGAGTCCCAGCCATATCTGACAGAATGGTATGCTCCGGACCACTGTGCTGATGTAAAATCGAACTCTAGCACGACTCCTGATAGCAGTCGCATCTCTATGTGCTTCTGTCTCTGAGAAAACTGTCGAACACACCGCTCCGGATGATAGTAAGCACAGAAAAATGGGCCAAGTAGCCTGAATCGCTTGCCGTAAGCGTAAGTATATCTGGTAGGTGATTCCTGACGATCGAAGTAGTCCCATACGACTTCTTCTTCCTGCGGATAGTCGATCAGGAATCGATACCGTGCAACTGGAAGGAGCTCTTTGTCGTTGTATCTGAATGAACTAGCTCTGGTCGGTATATGCCGAAGGAACCAAGATTGAAGAGCATAAGTACATCCCTCGACTAAGATGGACTCTTCAAGTGTGAAGCGGGTCAGTCCTCTGTATAGAAAAGCAAGCGCGGCCATGGCTATCGAGAGACGGCTGGTCTGTCGACTTCCCCATCTTCTCAAAAGTTGAACTATCCTGACATCCACATAATTTTGTCCATCTGGAAAGAAAGCAAGTCCCACAGTACACAAAACCATCGCATGCTGAATTCTCTCTCGAGCTGTCCTGGACAACGAGCTGACTTCTGCGAATTCTCCATACTGTCGGTAGATCTCGATCAGACTCACGTATTCATTCCCATTTTCTTCAATCAGTGGCCAAGACTTGCGCCCTGTCATGCGAGCTACGGCATCTTTGGGGTCCAGACCCTTGACATTGATCAGAAACTGCTGCTCTAACGGATCTTCAGGCTGACCGGCTGGCTCAGGCAGTCCCATAATCTCTGAAAATTCATCCATCAGTAGTGTCATCTCGCCCCACGGGAACCAGAAAGTGCAAGTGCGCGGATTCCACCGCTCTGCCAGTGCATGAATCAGATTGCCGTTGACTGTCAACTTTCCCACTGCAGATGCCAATTCCAACCCACAATCGCTCAAGTGGTCCGGAAACATACGAGAGAAATTTTTGAACCAGACATAGTACCACCGGGGGAAGAAGGGTCCGGTGCTAAGAGATCGATGCTCAGGAAGACTTTGTCGCACCTCATAGGAGATGTGACCCTCAGGAAAAACAGAATCGAGCTGACTGGATGCCATCGAACTGAAAGACAAGAAGACTGGAATTAGACTTTGGAAAAATATAAGAAATTTGAAAATTGCAGGCAGGATAAAATAAAAGCTGGAAATTCGAAGTCCAGAGGAACGAAAGAATGGAAAATCTCCTGGAGTTTTGAAGAAAAGGTGGATAATTTGGAAAAATTGTCCAGGGTTTTTGAGAAAAAGGAGATATTTCATAAAAGATGAAAAATGAGGTATTTTGGAAAATTGTTCGGTATTTTGGAAAAATTGGGAAAATTATGAGAAAATAAGGTGAAAATGAATATCATATATTCAATTACAAACAATTATGCACATACAGCAATCCCTAAGAAGCCAACTCTAAATGCATTGATTTTGAAAGAGCTTTAGGACCCTAATCCTGACTCTAGGCTCAGATCAACTGTGTTCAATCATGTTATGCCGATATACTCGAGCCGAGGCTCGATGTACGTGGCATAAAACTCATCTCCGGGTCTAGGCTTGTGTTTTCCCAACATCCTTGAGCGCCTACCGATATACGTTGGACTATGGCCCTTGGTACGTGGCAGGGGGGCGTTAACCCAAATAAGTGGCCCAGTTGTGAGGCTCTGTCCCGAACTATGGTTCTGGAAGAGAGCCCAGCAACGTGAAGACCAGGTAGACATAGGTGGGGTGGTTTTTGAAATATGATCACATGTAGGCAAACAGAGGGCTCTAAGTTCTAAAGAGATAGAATTTTGAAAATTTTTGAAGAAGCAAACATTGTTTTCATACAAGTCCAAGATTGAGGAGTATTGTATTTCAGACCTAAGTCTAAGTGAGCATGCATAATTCTCCTCAATATGGTCCTACCAAACCATGCCTAGTCTACATGCAATCCATGTCAGCTGGGTTCAAGTCTAGGCTCCTAGGTTCACATGATATCAGGAATTAAAGCTGACATTCCATAGAACATAATTTTGACAATTGGGCTAAGTTAAAGCACATAATTGATCAGGCGAGGACAGGTCCCATCACGGTCGCCAAACCTGTGATCATCGCAAAAATTTTTCCCCTCCCTTGCGAGAGAGAAACGAATTTCGCGAGTCAAACTCGACCAAAGTTTTGAAATTGGTTTTAAAAATTACTCGCCTCCGTTTTGAAAATTTGCGGGAAAATTCTATGGAATGGGATCCGCCTGTCGGTACGAGGTTCAACCGTTCCTGGCGCCTTTACCAGGGGTAATTGAACCAAGGATCAATTATGTGCTCTAACTTGATTCAAGTATCTAAATTATGCTCTATTTTTCCTAGAATGCACAAAGAATCAGGCTTGTGCTATGGAATTTTGAAAATAATGCAAGTTTAAAAAAAATATGATGTTTGCTTTGGAAAATTGAAATATGCTGGAAAAATGATTGGAAAAGTACTTGAAATTGAATCCTTTGGAAAATCATTGAATTTCATTGGAAATCAGAAATTTGCATTGGAAAGTGATTTCTCAGGAAAACTTGAACTTTGGAAAATCGATTTTGAAATTTGGAATTGCTTTTCTGAGAAAATGGATTTGAGAATTCTAAGAAAATCTAAGAAATTCATTGGAAAATGACTTTTGAAATGGAAAATGAATTCTCAGGAAAACTAGAAAATATGAGAAAATCGATTTCTAAAAACTTGGGATTTTGAAATTTGAGAATTTGAAAACATAGGAAAATCTTGGTTTGAAATCGAGAAATGCTTTGAAATCTCTTTTGAAAACTCAGGATTTTGAGAAAATCAGATCCTGAGAAAGACTTGAAAATTCTTGAGAAAGCTGAATTTTCTGAAATTGAAATTGGAAAATGAATTTGAGAATAATGCAATTTGAATGATATGAATGAATGAATATGAATTTGAAAAGGGAATTTCAATTGAGAAATTGGGAAATCCTTTTAAAACTTTGAAAAATGCAGTGCATTTTGAAGTTAGCCTAAGTGTGTAGGCTGAATGTGGCTAATACGAAGATCATAAATCTTGGTTTTCTTCGTATTCTGACTATGGCCATAAATACGAATCCCACCGAGTTTATAAACTCCATAAAAGCTTGTGCACGTGCCATTCATGTAAACCATAGTGGATTTGAAATAAATGTACATGAATCATACATCAAATATCGAAATTTGCATAAATTAAACTATATGCAATGCAGCCCTATTCTAAGCAGAAATGTAACTCTTATTCCAAATTATTACATTTGAGGTTACATTGATTTGAAATAAAAAAAATAAAAAAATAAAAGCTAAGTCTCCTTCTTGAATGTTCCTGCAAAACTAGAAAACAAGGTTAGCACAAAAATGTATGTTTTTCTGAATTTATCCGAAAATATGGGAAATTATCAGATATTATTCAGATATAAACCCAAAATCATACCCCCTTTGATATAAACATGATGAATAATGAATAAATTTCGAAAATAAACTTGAAAATTCGAAATTGGGGTCAAAATGACCAAAATACCCCTGATAACCTTGAAATCAGGGTTTTCTAAAAGAATTTTTGTAAATTTTGGAAATTTGAAAATCAAATGAAATAAATCAAACATAATATGATGAAATATGATGATATGCATGAAATTTTGGATAATTAGAAATTGAAATTTCGAAATTTAGGTCAAAATGACCAAAATACCCCCGATAACAAGACTATGGCCTTGAAACAAGGGTTTTCTGAAATAAATTTTGCAAAATTGAAAAATATGAAATGCAAAGGAGATTAACATTAACCCTAATATGATTCTACATGCTTATGTACATGATAAAAACCCTAAAATGGCGAAAATATCATAAAATATCGAATTTAACCTGATTTTCGCTTGATTTTCGCTTCTAAATTTAAAGATAAACTAACACATAGAGCAAATGAACTTGGAATTAAACCAAATTTGGCATAGACACCTAAAATAACCCTAAAAACAGAATGAAGCTCGAAAATCTAATTTTTTTGTATTTTTAAATATGGAAATTCAAATAAAAACCCTAAATTTCATGATTTTTGCCTAAAATATTGATTCTAAAGGGGATTTAGGATATCAAACTTCCATAAAAATTTCCCAAATTTTATGGGATGATAGAGTACAGTAAGACAAGAATTTTTGCCTTTTACACTTTCTGGTTTTGATCTATGGTCGGAGCTGTACCACTCCGGCAAGTCGGATCGGAATCCGGCGACTCTAGTAAATGAAGGAAACAGACAGGTTTCGGTAGAAAATGTGGTAAAAATGGCAGACAGATGGAAAAATGTCTGAAATTGTGGGAAATTGTCCCTGACAAACAGAGGAAGATTTGATATTTTGACACTATTGGGATTCGGGTTACGGTTTGGAAAAGGCCACACTGTTATCAGAGACCTAAATCTCTGGAATTTCTGGACATTGGAATATGTTAGACATAAAGAGAAAATCCGAGAAAAATAATGAAACAGATTCAAAAATTCCCAAATTTTGGTAAATTGCAGAACATTATTTTAGGAAAAACTTTCATGTTGAAAGTTTTTGCAGACAGGCTATAGATTGAACAGACTCGATGTATTAGGGTATGTCTGTACCCTGACACAGGAAAATCAAAATTTTCCCAGGGATCTGGGAAATTCGATTTTTGACAGAGGTCAAAACTTTTTGGAAAAAGTTCAAAATTTCCAGATCATTAGTAGATTCAATTATAAATCCACTGTGATTTTTTGAGGATGATCTGGATCTCCCACAAGGGTGGTGCCGGAGGTTCTTGTCTGCTAAAGCAGAAATTGGAAATTCAAAAAGACAGAAAACCCGTTGTGGGGCTTGATCGATTTAGAAGGGTTCCGAAACCCGAATATAATAAAATTTTTAGAAGTAAATCAGAGACATATAGGCCTAATTGATCTAAATTTTATAGAATTTACTAAATCAGAATCTCACATAAAATAATGTATGGACTTCGCACACAAAATCAAAATTTGTGAATTCTTAAACTAAATACTAACAAATTTACATTATATGAATAAAACAGCAAAATGAATCTATATGAACCTAAATGTGATGCTTTTAAAAATATAAAACCTATATGAAAGCTAAAAAAAGGATAAAATGATCAGGGGTATGACTTAGATCTTAATATTGGCCATTGAGGTGAGAGATCCGGCCCATCCCTCAGACGGATCATCTCCCATACATAGCCTCAATCATGAAAGTTTTAACCCATGTAACACAAAACAATTTTGAACTGATTTCCAGCTATGTTCATGAGAGCATCACTTTAATGAAATTTAACACAAATGTTAAATCAAGAGAGAGATATATACCTTAGGTTTTGATGCAGCCAATGACCTATTGCAACACCCGTGAAAGGTGTTGAAGAAGAAAACTGGTGGTCGGCTATGGGGAGTTGGAGCTGGTGTGCGTTGGCTGTAGACCTGCTAGGGGTGGTGTATTGAAGGTGAAGGCTGCCTCAACTTGAAGGCCGGCTGCTGCTGAAAGAGTGGCTGGTGGTGGTTCAAGGTGGTGAAGATGGGGGTTGAAGCCGAGGTGCTACGAAGTGTGGTTGCAAGGAGGTGTTGTTGGCATTGAAGCTGATGTAAAGAGGATGGTTGGACGACGGCTGGGGCAAAGGTGGAAGCACCTACTTGAAAACGTTGGAGATGGCTGGAGGGAGGAGCTTCTCTTATGTGATGGCTGAAGCCAAGGTGAAGAGGCTGTGTGCGGCTGTAGTGAGAGGTGGTGAAGGCTGCAACTGGAGTTGATGCTGGTTGCTGTAGTGGCTGAAGAAAAAGCTGCAAATGAGGTGCTCTTGCTGGCACCAAAAAAAAGCTATGATGGAGGCCCAGCTGGTGGCTGTGTAAGGGATGCAAGGATGGAGTTTCAATGGCTGAAAGTTGCAGCCAAGGGATGAGAAAGAGAGAGTTCAAGGGAGAGAGAGAGAGAGAGAGAGACGTGAATCTGTTAAGGGGAAGATGGGAGGCGTTAAGAGGTGGGAGGCAGCCAACCGTGTCTCCTATTTTTTTTTAGTTAGTAACTTAGGTTTTAATTCATTAAAACCTAAGTTGCTAATAATAATAACTGACTTTATTTTTTTTGTCTACAGCCATACGTGAATGGCTATACGTGAATAGCTGCAGCCTTGGCTTTTGAGAGAATTTCAAAGGAAGTAAGGAAGAAAGGGGAAAGAAGGAAGGGAAGGAAAAGGAAAGAAGAGGGAAAGAAGGAAAAGGAAAGAAAAGGGAAGAAAGGAGAGGGAAAGAAGAAGAAGAGGGGGCTGGAAGAACCATACGTGAGTGGAGAGAGAGGAAAGAAAGGAGGAAATAAAGAAAGAAAGAAAGAAAAGAAAAAGGAAGAAGAAAGAAAGAAAAGAAAGAAAGAAGGAAAGAAAGGAAGGAGGAAAGGGAAAGGAGAGGAGGAGAGAAAGGAAATGGAGAAATAGAGGGGCTGGAGGTTTGGCCGACCACCTTGTGGGTCCCACCTCTCTAAAAAAAAATAAAAATAAAAAAAAAATAAAAATCAATAAAAACAAAAAAAATAAAAAAATAAAAAGAAGCATCTTTTTTTTTTTTTTTAATAAAATAGAAATGCAAATGAATGGGCCATCTCAGAGCGGGTCCAAATTTCAATTTTGAAATTCATTTTGAAGATTAGAGGGGTAAAATAGTCTTTTCAGAAGGTTTTCAGACGAAACAAGCTATTTTTGGCAGGTTTTTTAAACGAGCTCAGATTTTGAAATTCAATACCCCGTTGCGAAGCAAATCCAGTGTAGAATTTGAAAATGTAATTTTGAAAGAAATCCAGATTGTTTTTCTCGAGAAAATGCTTTCAACAAAATGAGCTATTTTTGGCAGTTTTTGAAACGAGCTCAGATTCTGAAGTTCAATAGCTCATTGTGAAGCAAATCCAGTGTAAAATTTAAAAATGTAATTTTGAAAGAAATCCAGATTGTTTTTCTTGAGAAAATGCTTTCAACAAAATGAGCTATTTTTGGCAGTTTTTGAAACGAGCTCAGATTCTGAAGTTCAATAGCTCATTGTGAAGCGAATCCAGTGTAAAATTTAAAAATATAATTTTGAAAGAAATCCATATTGTTTTTCTCGAGAAAATGCTTCCAACAAAACGAGCTATTTTTGGCAGTTTTTGAAACGAGCTTGGATTTTGAAGTTCAACACCCCGTTGCGAAGCAAATTCAGTGTAGAATTAAAAAAAATTGAGTTTGAAATAAATCCAGATTATTTTTCTTGAGAAAATATTTCCAAATTTAGACACTTGGGGGTAAAATGTCAATTTTGAAAACCCGAGGTTTGAAATTGATTTCTGAAAACTTTTAAAACTCAATCTGGATTGAAATTTATAAAACTGGAGTTCTGGACTTCGAAAATGAAATGAAATGTGATGAAATGTTATGAAATGCTGAGAAATGATATGAAATGATGAGAAATGACATGAAATGACATGCGAAATGCAGACCCTGAATAAAGAATTTTGGATGTCAGACTTCGATTGACACTTGTGCCAGTTTAAAAAGCATTAAAATTGATAAAATTTGCAAAATAGCTCAAGAAATGGTTTTCGGGACTCTACTGGGTCAGAGTGACACTGAAAATTGAGGTTCGAGCTGGATTGAACTGAGATGAGCCAGATTGAGCTAGGTTTTAGAGTTTTAGAACTCAAGTGAACTGACAATGATACTGACTCAACTGACCTTTCCGACTGAATTTTCAAGAAAAGCTGTCATTTTTAGAGAAATGGTACGGAATGGTCACTGGAGTGAAGTGAATTACGAACCTGAACTGGGTTTGAGCTGAAACAAAGGTCAGTAATAATGAGATGAACTAAAATCGAGGCTTAAACACTAGCTCAACTGACTGAACTCAGCTCAATTTCAGCTGAAAGTGTTGAAATTGACTAAAATGGGCTCCTGGACACTTAGAAATGGTTTTGAACTTAAACAGGAGCACTCGAACTCCTGGTGAGCTCAAGTTAGACTTTGGGGAATACGACTGACTATGAATGACTGACTCAGAGACAATTGGCTTGGATTTAAGTGAGAAATAAGCTCATTTCTGAAGAAATGATCCCATTTTGTCAAGAATTGTCAGAAATGAAAATGGTCTTCTCACTGTGAGCTCAGATGAGCTTTGGAATGACAGATATTCTAAATGTTCTGAACTGATCAGTGAGCTTTGTTGACTTCAACTGACTAGGGTCCGGGATGACCTAGGAGTAAAATGGTAATTTTCCTAGTGAAAATGAGTAAAATGGTGATTTTCTGAAATTGACTCAAAGTTTGACTCCTACACTGACCTAATAGGGTTGGCACTGCCTGAGGAGGATTGTTTGAGAATGGATGTTGAAAATTTGGGGTGTTTACAGATGCATTTTAAAATGTCTTTTCCGACTTGTAAAATCGAGATCACCCTCATGAGAGATCCGATTTTCAATCTGAAAGATGTTCTGAACTCATAAGGATGTCTAGTTTTTAACATGATTTTCTCAAAGTTTTATGATTTTTTTTTATGTCTGACAAAAATCCGAGAGCGCGGGACATGTGTCATAGCCTGATTTGGGCCTCTGAGACTTTGGATCGACTTAGGTCGATGGTTTCTCTTTGGGTATTGATTCAAATGCAAATCTGTAAAAAGTTAATGTTATGTACGAGATGTCCTCTGTTTGTGTATGAAAGCCTGTGATTTTTTGAACAGTTGTGATATCTGTTTTGGAGTTTTCTTGTCAGTCACGTGTTTAGTCACATTTGTCTGTTCTGTCGATTTAGGATTGAAAAGTTATATTTTTATCCATGTTTATGTTTATCAAATGCCAAAGTCATGAACATAAAAGTTGTCCCTGTAGGTGTCTTGAGTAACTCTGTTAAATACCAGAAATTTCCATGGCGGTTTTCTAGTTTTTTAGTATTTTAGATTAGATTAGGTCGATTTTACCTCCATCAGAATCAAATCCCTATTACCGAACTCACCATAGTTCAAATCCCAAGGCTGTAAAAACCAAAAATGTTCCATTTCGGGTCCTTTAGCAGTATACAAAATGTCAGAAGTTTTTATGGTGTAAATTTTGCATTATCATATTAAGCATTGCATTTGGTTCGGGTCCATAGGCGAAATCCACCATTTTTAGGACTTTCTTTAAATTTTAGCATTTAAATCATATCATTTCATGAATTTTAGCACTCCAGGCTGTTTATCAGAGTATGTAGATGCTTCATACCGAATTTGGTGTAATTTGGAATCCATTTGAGGCTCGGTTTAGCCATATCATCAAAATAGGGCCCCGCGGGACTCGGATCCAAGCGAAAAATAAGCGAAATTCGTTATTTTGGATAAATTGCAAAATGTCAAATTTTGATTTTACAGTCCTAATGTGTTTAGCAGCATGTCATCATGTCTCATCTTGCATTTCATCATCATTTGATTCAATTTGAATTTCAAAATCTCAATTTTACCAAGTTTTCCTTCAAAAAACCCTGATTTTAAAGGTTCAACTTTAATATTAGGGGTATTTTGGTTATTTTGACCCCAATTCCGAATTTCAAACTATTTTCTACTGAGTTTCTTGCTTTTTTATCACTTCAAATATCAAGGAAGCATGAGAATAGGGTTTATATCCAATTAAATCCAATAATTTCAGAATATTATTGGAAAATCTTGGAAAAACCCACATATTTGAGCTAACCTTATTTCAAGTTTGGCAGGGACATTCAAAAGAAGGAGTTGAAGTCTGCAATTTCATTTATTTAGTGATGTAATAATGTAAATTTTGGAATAAGAGATTTAATTTTCTGCTTAGACTAGGATGCATATCATATAGTTTAAATTCCTGCAATATCATTTTTATGTGATTCATGCATTTTATTTCAAAAGCACTATGAATGTTCACGAATGGCACGCGCACCAACTCTTAGGGAATTGATGAACTCGGTGGAATCCATATTTACGGCCCTAGTCGGAATATGGACGAGACCCAGATCCATCATCTTTCTACTAGTCACATTTGGCCTACACTCTTAGGCTATCTTAAAATGCACATCATATTTCTAATATTTTCAAAGTATTGTGCATTAAATCAATTAAACTCTGAACATATTCTTGGCCACAGTCAGAATATGTGAAGGATTTATTTTGACTTAATGCACATTTTTCCAACAAATTTCTTAGAAAATCTTTCAAAGTGCATTCATTCACTCATATCATTTGCATCATGAAATCATTGGTTTTCTCGTGATTTTCTTAAGAAAACTTCATTCTCAAAGAAATCGATTTCTCAAGAAACTCTGAGTAGTTTCCAAAATCGGTTTTCCCAAGTCAAGTTTTCATAGTTTTCCATGGAAATCGGTCTCTCAAGAAACTTCTAAGTTGGATTTCCAAGATCAAAGTTTCCCTCGATTTTCCTTGGAAAATATTATTTTCTTAAGATCTTCAAAAAGAGTTTTCCAAGCTTCCTCAATAATCAAAAAATTGATTTCCAAGTATTTCAAAGGTAAGATTCCCAGGATTTCAATTTCCCAAGTTTCAATTTTCTTCCCCAATGAGTTTTCCTATAAATTTTCCATCATTTTCCTAAGAAAATTCTCAAAGTCCGAATTTTCCCGAGAAGTGTTTCATTTTTCAAATGTTCACCTTTTTCTCAAGAATCACTTCTATTTTCCTAGGATTTTCAACCATTCATGATTTTCCAAATCTTTATGAACTTTCTCGAGATTTCAAAACTTCTTCGTCTGAGTTTCCTGAGAAATTGACTTTCCACCATTTTCCTGAGAAACGCTTTCAACTCCAAATATTTTCTAAGCATACATCATATTTTCCAACTTACATTTTTCAAAAAATCTCATAGCACATGCCTGAATTCTCTGTGCATTTAGGATAGAACACAATTTCGACAGTTTCACTAAGTCAAACATAGTTTTGGTTCTTGGTTCGATTACCCCTGTTAAAGGCGGCAGGAACGGTCGAACCTCGTACCGACAGGTCGAGCCCCATCCTATAGACTTTCCCGCAATTTTAAAACGGAGGCGAGTATTTCAAAACATTTTCCAAAATCCGATCAAGTTTGAAGCGCGAAAGTGTTTCCCTCTCTCTTCCGCAAGGAAGGGAAGACGGGGAAAAATTTTGCGACGATAACAATAGTACATATTCATGGTCTTATATTTCTGGTCAAGGCACCATATTTCATCATAATGATAACATACCCTCTTTTTTTGCCTTTTGACCATTATACCTAGTACCCCATACAACCACTTGGACCATCAAATTAATAAATTTCTAATGAGTAAGATATCCAAACCTGCCTCAAATAGAAAATACAATAAAAAATAAAAAAGTCACAAGGGTGGTGCCAAGTTGCTATCATTGTTCCTCTAATTGAGGCCCAAATATAGAGGCCAAAGACTCAGAATTAGAAAATTCATAGAACAGAGAAAACTTAGATCTAGCTTTTAAACAAAAAAACCTACTTAGAGAAAAGATCTCTAATAAGAGCTATACGATGTCTATGTTAGGGGTTTAGAAATCATTTTTGACAATAGTGCCAAAATGCAAAGTTGAAGAGGGCTTTCTTAGCTTTTAGACAAAAAAAAGATCATTAGAAGACGATATTCTGATGCTGAGATATTCCCTCTACAATGAGGACTGGTCACAAAACATTCTTGGATAGCAAGATTATGTTCTCAGATTTCATGCAGAAAAGAAGGGTTTTTAAAACGAATTTGGTTCTGCACCAAAAAAAGTCGAACGTAGTCCTATGCGTTAACTTTTAGATGCCTTAAAAATCTCAAAAAATAATGCACGATCACTGAGATACACACAAAATAGAAGAGAAAGGTAGACAAAGAACTTACCCGAATATGCTAAACATATCCAAATCCCCAAGGGCTTCGATGGAGATGTTGAGCTCCACCAAGCATGCCAAAAACTATGATTATGATGATTTTCTAACAAAAATAAGTTTTAAAAAATATTCATAAAGTTTTAAAATCAGATTTGAGAAAATGTGGGCCTCAGTCGACAAGTTTGTTGTCTTTCCTCTCCAAATGGCAAGGGATAAACTCCAATAGGATCATAATTCCTGAGATCAGATCTTGACATATTCAGGTTGTGCATACCTGCTAGCAAACTTCTGAAAATAAGAAAACAAGACCTCAATGGTTCTAGGCATCACTGAAACTCGAGGGTGCATATGAAGTTGTGTGTGCTGCCCACATATGAGGATGGAAATCAAGGTACCTTTGAGAGTCCCTTGAACCCTCATGGTTTGAGGCACTTCCACTCTAGCAAGTGAATGAAAAGATATCTCTATGATTTCCTCTTGTGGGTCATCCCCATTCTCCTCTTCCTTCTCCTCTTCACTTTCATTTTCACTATCAGTTATATAGTACATATACATGGTCTTACATTTATGGTCGGGGCACCATATTTCATCACAATGATAACATAGCCCCTTTTTTTGCCTTTTGACTATTACACCTAATACCCCATATAACCACTTGGATCATCAAATTCATAAATTTCTAATGAGAGAGTTATCCAAACCTGCCTCAAATAGAAAATACAATAAAAAATAAAAAAAATCATGAGGGTGTTGCCAAACTGCTATCATTGTTCCTCTAATTGAGGCCCAGATCCAAAGGCCAAAGACTTAGAATTAGAAAAATCATAGAACAAAAAAAACTTAGATCTAGCTGTCAAACAAAAAAAACTACTTAGAGAAATGATCTTTGATAAGAGAGATACAATTTCGATATTAGGGGTTTAGAATTCATTTTTGACAATAGTGCCAAATTTTAAAGTTAAAGAGGGCTTTCTAAGCTTTCAAAAAAAAAATATCACCTAAAGATGATATTTTGATGCTGAGATATCCCCTCTACAATAAGGATTGGTCACAAAGAATTCTTGGATAGCAAGGTTATGTTCTTGGTTTTCATGCAGAAAAGAAAGATTTTTAAAACAAATTTGATTCTCCGCAACAAAGGTCAAATGTAGTCCTATGCATCAACTTTCAGACACCTAAAAAATCTCAAGAAAATGACACATGATTGTTGATATACATACTAAATAGAAGAGAAAGGTAGACAAAGAACTTACCCGAATACGCTAAACGGTTCCAAATCTCCAAGGGCTTCGACAGAAATGTTGAGTCCCACCAGGCATGCCAAAAACTGTGAATATGATGATTTTCTCACAAAAATAAGTTTTAAAAGATATTCACAAAGCTTTTAAATCAGATTTGAGAAATTTTGGGCGCTCAGCCTACAAGTTGATTGTCTTTCCTCTCCAAATGGCAAAGGATAAACTCCAACAGGATCTCAACTCCTCAGATCGGTTCTTGATATATTCAGGTTGTGTGTACCCTCTAGCAGACTTCTGAAAATAAGAAAATGAGACCTAAATGGTGCTAGGCATCACTGAAGTTTGAAAAAAAATACGAAAATGAGGCAAAATGCGAAGAGTTAGTCAAACCAATTAAAATATAATAATTTCATATAAAATAATAAAATATGAGAAAATAAAGGAAAATGAACTCACCATGGGCTTAGATAGCCTTCTATTCTCATCGCAAAAATTTTCCCTCCCTCTGCGAGAGAGAGAGAAACGACTCTGCAAGTCAAACTCGACCAAAGTTTTGAAAATTGTTTTTGAAAATTACTCGCCTCCATTTTTGAAAATTTGCAGAAAAATTTTATGGAATGGGATCTGCCTGTCAGTACGAGGTTCAACCATTCCTGGCGCCTTTACCAGGGGTAATTGAACCGATGATCAAAAGTGTCCTTTAATTCAACTCAAATGTCTAAATTATGCTCTATTTTCCTAAAATGCACAAAGAATCAGGCATGTGCTAGGAGATATTTTGAAAGACTCACATTTTGAGAAATATGATGCTTGCTTCTGAAAAATGCTTGGAAAAGGAATTCCTGAGAAAATAATGAATTTCATTAAAAATCAAGAATTACATTGGAAAATGACTCTTGAATGAAAATTGATTCTTAGGAAAGTTGAGACTTTGAGAAAATCAATTTTGAGATTTGGATTTAAAATGGAATCGATTTCTGAAGTAAATCTTGGAATTCTGGGAAAATCAATTTCAGAAATAACTCAAAAATTTTGAGAAAATCGATTTATGAACTTTGAATCTTGAAATTGAGAATGTTAAAACATTGGAAAATCATGATTTGAACTTGGGAAATTCTTGAAATACCATTTGAAAACTCAAAATTTTTGAGAAAATCAACTCCTGAGAAAGACTTAAAAAATTTAAAGAAAATCGATTTCTCTGAAATCGAATTGGAAAATGAGTTAGAAAAGATGCAAATTGAAATGAATGAATATGGATTTGAAAGACATCTTCTGAGGAATTGAGAAAATCCTTTTGAGTTTTTGAGAAATGCAGTGCATTTTTGAAGTTAGCCTAAGAGAGTAGGTTGAATGTGGCTAATACGAATATCACAAATCTAGGTTTTATTCGTATTCTGACTATGGTCAAAAATATGAATTTCACTAAGTTTGTCAACTCCCTAAGAGCTTGTGCATGTGCCATTCGTGTCAACCATAGTAGATTTAGAAAAATATGCATGAATCATACATCAGATATTGAAATTATACGAAAGCAAACTATATGTAATGCATCCTATTTTAAGCAGAAATGTAACTCTTATTCCAAATATTACAACTTCATATTTACATTGAATTGAATAAAAAATAAAAATAAAAGCTAAGTCTTCCACTTGAGTAATCCTGCAAAACTAGAAAAAAAGTTAGCACAAAAAATGTAGGTTTATCTGGATTTATCCAAAAATATTAGGAAATTATCGGATATTATCCAAATGTAAACCCTGATTCATACCTCCCAGATATAAACATAAATGATGAAAATAGATTGGAAATATAAAAATAAGATTTGGAAATTCGAAATTGTGGTCAAAATAACCAAAATGCCCCTAATAACAACACTATGGCCTTGAAACCAGGGTTTTTCAAAAGAATATCTTATAAAATGAGATTTTGAAATTCAAATAAAAATAAATCAAATACAAGATGATATAGAATGATGAAAATATAAAAATCAAAGTTTGGAAATTCTAAGTTGAGGTCAAAATGACCAAAATGCCCATGATAGCAAGACTATGACCTTGAAACTAGGGTTTTCTGAAATTAATTTTGTAAAAATGCAAACTTTGAAATTATAATTATTTCAAATGATTTGAAAATCAACTATAATATGATATGAGATGATGATAAACCTATTAAAAACCCTAAAACGTAAAAATATCATAAAATTGTTGAATTTCGCCTGATTTTCGCTTTTGATTTTAAAAGCTAACTAACACACAAAGAAAATGAACTTGAAACTGAGCTAAATTTGGCATGGACACCTAGACTAACTCTAAGAACAGAATGGAATTTGAAAACTAATATTTTTGGCATTTTTCAAAATGAAATTTAATTAAAAATTCTAGAAAATCCTGATTTTTGCCTAAAAATCTAGACCTAGCCTAGTAAAAATTGAATTTTGGGTATTAAACTATCATAGAAATTCCCCAAATTTTATGGAGTGACAAAGTACAGTTAGACAAATATTTTTTCATTTTTTAAATTTCGGGTTTGACGTATGGTTGGAGCTTTACAGCTCTGGAAGGTTGGATCGGAATCCGGCAACTCTAGAATTTAGGGCAGACTAACAGGTTTTTACAAAACTTCAGGGGAAAATGGTAAACAGTAGCCAAAATGGTTGAAATTTTAAGAGGAGGTCCCTGAAACACAAAGAAACAAATCCCATTTTGACAGTTTCTGCATTGAACCTATAGATTGGGAGGACACAAAGGATTATCAAACCTCTAATTCTGATAAAATTGGATTAACAGAGAATTCATCAGTGAATTTGTAAAATCTGGAAAAATAGAAATCTGACCCCTAAAAATCCTGAAATTCTGAGAAATGATATAGTATTTCATGAGGAATAACTCCTATTTTGATAGTTTTGGCATTAGACCTATGGATTGACGCACCACATCATATTAGGGTCAGTCTAGACCCTGACAAGGATATAATAGGCTATTCACAGTGGACTGTGAAAATCAATTTTTTACAGGCATCAAATCCTTTTTAAAAAATCCAGAAAAATGCATGAAAATAGTACATATATCCACAAATCTACTATGTTTTTTAGAGAAGGATTCAAATCTCCCATGGAGGAGATCTCAGATTGACAACTCTGCTAAAGGGAGATCTGGAATCTCCAGAGGGTTAAATATCTGAATTAGAATTTCATTTGTTCAATGGGGTTCTAAAGCCCAAATGGATCTAGATTTTTGACAGAATATCATAGACAAGCAGTGGAATTCACAAATGAATTTTTAAAGATTTATTGACAAAAAACTATGCATAAAATAACAATTGGACTACGTGCCTAAAATCAGAACTACATGTTATCAATGACATTTTAATGAAATCATACTAAATAGCATAAAAAGATGAAATAAAATGAATATAACATGAAAAAAATACTAAACCTATCTAAAACTATGAATAAAATAAAAAAAAAAGATTAGGGAAGCATGCGATTCATATTTGATTTTGGCTATTGATGGGAAAGGATCTGATCCATAGATCGGACGGATCCTTTTCCTCAACATAGCCTTATAACATGGAAAATAATAACCTTCAACCATGCAAAACCCAGTCCTAATATTTGAATTTTGATATGGGATTCTAACATCTTGAAGAGGGCAGATACTTTAAAGGGAATCGTTGAGCACAAAAGGGGGAGCATAGACTTACCTTGGGCTCACTGGGATCGGTAGCTAGAGATGTTGCACTTTGCTGGAAGGAGACCGAAGATGATGGCTGCCTTGGAGATGTTGGAGGCTGAAATGCTAGGGCTAGAGTGATGCTCTTGCTGGAAGTAGAGGTAGGCTTACTGCTTCAAAGAGGCGACTGGAGGTGATGGCATCGACTGCTTCAAAAGGTGAAGACGTTGGGGCTGCAACTTGGAGGTGGTTGTAGGAGTTGAAGGAGGCTGCAAGGTGGCTGGTGTTGTTGTGATGGAGGTGGTTGTAGCCAAAAAGGGGGAATTTGGTGGCTGGATCCAAAGAGGAACCAAGAGAGAGGGGAGAGAGAGAGGATGGAGTCCACCGTATGGGTCTTAGTTGAGAGAATAGGAAAGGGAAAGAGATAGCATGAATAGGCAGCCGTGTGGTAGCTTGTGTAATGACTTGTTGAAAAATAAAAGAAAACTTAGGTTTTGATGAAAAGGATAGTTAGGGTTGAGAATGAGCAGCCGTGCAATGTTTCTTTTGTGAATTAGAAAGAAAGGGGAGTAAAACGGTGGGTTGGACCAAGGAGGGAAAGGAAGAAGGAAAGAAAGGGAAGAAGAATTAAGGAAAGGAGGAAGAAGAGAGGAAAGAAAAGAATGGGTTGTATGTGAATGAGAAGGAGAGGGAGTGTAAACACCCCAAATTTTCAATCACCTTCCCCGATATTTTCAAGCAGTTTGTCTTCTGAAATTTTCAGAGAGCAAAATGGACAATTTCTGAGCTTGAACCTTGCAAAAGCTCAAATTTTGCCAATAATTCTCAAATTTTCTCTATTCTGGCTCAGAATTCACCTCCAATCGCGAAATTTCAAAGTCCTACTCATATCAGGAGATTGAAATCTCTAATTCTCCATACAGCATTAAATTTTCTGAGGCATGTCATTGCATAACATTTTAGAGCATTTCACATCATTTCAAGATTCAGAACTCTTGATTTTCAAAATTTTCAATCTAGATTCGAGTTTTAACTCTTTCAAAATTGATTTCAAACCCTTGGGTCTTCAAAATTGCCAATTTCTCTCATTTTAACCCTAGGGCTCTGAATTTCAAAATATTCTCTCAGGAAAACGATCTGGATAATTTTCAATAGTGATTTTTAAATTTTGTCAGCTGGACCGGCTATGCCCGAAGAAGGGGACAAAGCTTTGAACTTAGAATTTTTATTCTAAAAGGACTTTGAATTTTATAAAATCTCTTTATTTTACCCTTTTATCAACAATTTCAAAAGCATTTTATAAATTTGCCATGAAGGGCCACCTCTTTTCAAGTTTTTCATAATTAGGCTATGTCTCATCTCTTATTTGCCAGTCGGTATAGGTTTTATAAAAAAATCCAAAAAGAGGTTTTACCTTTTTACCTTTAAAACTTCAAATTTTGCTTTTACCTCAAGAAAAAGTAAGGTGGGGTCCACCCTGAGGTGGCACCACACAAAAAATTAAGCATTTACTTTATTCAAGCTTTTTGAAAAATACAAAAAAAAATAGCCCGACCTTTGAGGTGGCGCCATCTGGTGTCTCATCATTTCTTGCAGCCATTTGGCAATGTGGGACCACCCTGAGATGGCGCCCCATGTGCCCTTCTTCAGAAAATTCAAAATTCAAAAAAAAAATCCCCAAAAGTAGGGGCCTTGCCTCTGAGGTGGCGTCGTCTGGGGCTTCCTCTTTTTCACTTGCCATATGTCAATGTGGAGCCACCCTGAGGTGGATCCACTTGGCCCTTTCTCTCTCTCTCTCCTTCACTTGCCACTTGGTAGTGTGGGGTCACCCTGAGGTGGCGCCACATGTCCATCTCTCCCTTTTCTAAAAAAAGCAAAAAGGCAATTTGAAATTCAAAATCACCAGGAAAGAGGGGTGCCCCACCCTGAGGTGGCGCCATCTCTGGAAAGATTTCCTTAAAAATAGCTCTGCAGCTTGATTCTAGGAAAAAGCTAGAAACTAGAATTCAGAAACTTTCAAATCTCCTTCTGAGGTGGCATCCCCCCAGAGCTCTTCATTTTTATTTTCTTTTTTATTTTATTTATTTTAAAATAATCCAAGGTGACCCACTCTGAGGTGGCGCCACATGGGAGGCTCCTGTAGAAACAAGAGTTCGAATTTCAAATGAGCCTCAGCTCTCTTTAAAACACAGGATCCCACGCCCCTTTTGGGGAGGCATTTGGAACCCTGAAGATCTCTCTCTCTCTCTCTCTCTCTCTCTCTCTCTCTCTCTCTCTCTCTCTCATCTCACGCCCCCTCTAGAGAACCCAACATTTTCTTTAAGTTCATCTTTATTCTCTGACTCCCTCTGCACCTCTCTGAAGCCCATTCTCAAGGAACCATTCAGGGATCGAGGGAAGCCAGTTCGTAGCATCCCAAAAACTGCCAGTCTCGGAGCTCCAGAACCATTAGAAGAGCACAAGGTAGGTCTTCATGTGAACCAAAATCATAATGCCATTATATTCGTATTCGCATTATGATTCGAAAAATGACATGTAATCATGTCAATCCCACCATTTCAAAGAATTGATTCATCTAGGCAATGGACCAAGTCTCTCTCATAAATGGCATATAGCAAAAGGGTCAATTGGCTTCCTTGATTTGTTTTTTTATAGCATTTCATCATGATCATTCATTTAATAGGCTAGATTTATATTTTATTCCATTAAAATAGCATATGTTATGATTTATTTAGGTGTTTCATGCATTCTGTTTCTTTTCTGTAATTTTCTATGTTTAGCAATCAGTCCATGCATCATTTCATATTCATATTTTCTTCTAAAAATGCCAAAAAAAAATCATATTGTGTGAGAATAGTTGTCTCTGATATTCTGCAAAAAAATCAGAATCATTTGAACCTGTTTACTTTATTGACATGTGTCAGAGCCCAATATGAGCTTCTGAGACTCTGGATCGAATTGAGTCGACTAGTCCTCTCTGAGTAAAACTCCAAATTCAGATTTGTAAAATAAGAACTTCATGTTCTAAATGTCCACTATTTTATTCTGAAATTTTATAATTTTTAGAACGGTCTGCATACCATTTATGTAATTTTAATGTCAAACTTTTTGTTTTGACATCCATATCTGCTTTTCTGAATTATGCACATACCGTTGAATTTTTATTCCTCTGCCAGTGGATCAAACGCCAATACTGTAAACGTGAAAGTTGTTTGTATACATGTTGGGAGTGTTCCCTTACAATTTTGCGAATTTTGATGGCAGATTTTTTTTTTTTTTTTTGTAGCAAATTCTGTTAATTCCATGTCTATCAAAAATAAATCTCGGCTACCGAATGTGTCGTAGGTCAAATCCTTGGGCTGTAAAAGCCAAAGTTGTTTATTTTTATGTTTTTTAGCATCCTGTAAAATATTAGGCATTTCTATGGTGGACTTATCCATTATTGTGTCAAATACCGTAATTGGCTTGTTCCCGCAGGCGAAATTTGCATATTTTAGAATCTTATTTGAAATTTTGCATCTAGGTTATACCATTTCATGCATTTTATTGTTCTATATTGTTTCTAAGAGTAAAGAGATGCTCTTTGTCGAATTTTGTATAATTTGAAAGTCGTTTGACATTCGGATTAACCATATCATCAAAACAGGGCTCCCGTGGATCCAGATCCAGGTGAAAAACAAGCGAAATTCACCATTTTGGCCAAAATTTTGATATTATTTCTGATTTTATAGTCCCACCATATTTATCAGCTTGTAATCATGTCTCATCATTCATTTCATCATCATTTGGTTCAATTCAAATTTCAAAATTCCCCAAAATTCATCCAAATCCCTTCAAAACCCCCGATTTCAAAAGGTATAACCTCAATATTAGGGTTATTTTGGTCATTTTGACCATAATTCTGAATTTCAAATCTTTATTATCCTATTTTTCTTACACTTCATGATTTCAAAACATAATCATATGAAGGAGTCATCAAATCGAGTTTATGTCCAGATAAATCTGATAACTTCTAGATATTATCGAAAAATCCTGAAAAAACCTACATGTCTGTACTAATCCAATTTCTAGTTTTGCAGGGACATTCAAAAGGGGGAATTAGAGTTTCTTTCATTTCTATTTCTTTTATTTCATTAATGTAAATGTAAAGCAAATATTGGAATAAGCATTACTTTTCTGCTTAGATTAGGATGCATATCATATAGTTTACTTTATGCAATATCTTGATTATATGAATCATGCATTTTCCTTTGGAAATCACTATGGATGAACACGAATGGCACGTGCACCAACTCTTAGGGAGTTGATGAACTCGGTGGAGTCCATGTTTACGGCTATAGTCAAAATATGGACGAGACCCAGATTCAGCATCTTCCTATTAGCTACACCGAGCCTACACTCTTAGGCTATTTTCCAAAATTCACCGCATACTTTTTATTTTGTAAAATATTTTAGAATTAACTAAGTAAATTACAAGTATATTTACGGCCATAGTCGGAATATGTAGTAAACTTACCTTAGTTCAATTTTAAAATTGCATATTTTCCTAAAAAGATGTTTTTATAAAAAGACATTCATTCAATTAGGACAGTTTGCATCATTCCTTTTTCCATAGAAACACGAAAATCTTATTCCAAGAAAAGTTGATTTCTCAAGGATCTCCTAAAGACCTCAACTTTCCCAAGATTTCAAAATCCTCCTTTTTCAAGGATTTCCTTCCAGTTTCTCACGATTGTCTCAGAAAATATCCCCTTTTCAAAGTTTATTTCTCAATTTTCCAAGAGATCTTCCAAATGTTTCTCAGAGTTAAAATCGATTTTCCAAGGTTAGATTTCCAAAATTTCAATTTCCTAAGATGTGATTTCCTTTCTCAAAAGGAATTCTCCCATGAATTTCTCACCATTTTTCAAAACAATTAAAGTTGGAACCACAAATATTTTCTCTTTGAATGTTTGTCCTTTCTTGAGAATTCATTCTATTTTCCAAGGATCTCTACTCCTTTTTCATACTTCTTCATGATTTTCTAAAAGTGTTCTCAAGGTTTTGAAATACCTTCACTTTGGTCTTTCTGGAGAAATCGATTTTCACTCTTTCCCAAATGTTTTTAATAGCATGCATCATATTTTTTTAATATGCATTTCACAAAATCTCATAACACATGCCTGAATTCTCTGTGCATTTAGGATAGAACATCAATTTTGATAAATAAGCTAAGTTAAGCACATATTTGGTCCTTGGTTCGATTACCCCTGGTAAAGGCGTCAGGAATGGTTGAACCTCGTACCGAAAGGCCGAGTCCCATCCTATAGATTTTCCTGCTAATTTCAAAATGGAGGCGAGTATTTCAAAACAATTTTTAAACTTTGGTCGAGTTTGACTCGCGAAAGGTTTCCCCTCTCTCCCGCAGAGAAGGGAAAAGTTTTGTGACGAAAACAGGTTTGGCGACCATGATAGGACCTATCTTCGTCTAATCAATTATGTGCTTGATTTAACTTAGTTATCAAAATTGTGTTCTCAAAATGTCAGCTTTTACTTTCTGTTATCATGTGAGCCTGAGAGCCTAGACTCTGACGCAGCTGACATTAATTGCATATAGGCTAGGCATGGTTTGGTAGGACCATATTGAGGAGATATACTCATGCTCACGTAGACTTAGGTCTCATACAACCCTCCTCAATTTAGGATCTGAATGCAAACAATGTATGCTTCTTCAAAGATTTTTAAAATTCTATCTCTCTAGGTTTTAGAGCCTTCTATTTCTTGCATGTGATCATTTTTTTCAAACCACTTTACCTATCATTACCCGGTCTTTACGTTGAGGGCTTTCTTCCAAAACCATAGTTTGGGACAATGCCTCACAACTGGGCCACTTATTTGGGCTGACGCCCCCCTGCCACGTACTAAGGGCCATAGTCCGAAGTATATCGGTAGGCGCTCAAGGATGTTGGAAAACACAAGCCTAGAACCGAAGTTAAAATTATATGCCATGTACTTCGAGTCTCGACTCGAGTATATCGACATAATTGGATTGGGCAAAGATGATCTGAGCCTAGAGTTAGGATTAGGGTCCTACAGTTGTTTTCAAAATGATGCATTTAGAGTCAGCCTCTTAGAGAATGTTGTATGTGCATAAATGATTGTGCAGGATGTGATTGTCTATATTTTATTTACATTTCCTTTTATCCTCCTCATATTTAATTTTTCCCAAAATATTAGATGATTTTTCCAAGTACCCTCATTTTTTAAAATATTTCTCTTATTTCTTTCAAAACCCTAGATGATTTTCTTAAAATCCCTTATTTTTCTCAAAAAGCCTGGGTGACTTTCTTTTCTTACCTTTCCTCTGGATCTTGAATTTTCATCTCATTTCTATCCTGCCTGCAAGCTTTCAAAACTTCCTTATTTTTCCTAAGTCTAATTTTGAGTTTTCCTCCACTTTCCAGTCTGATGGCATCCGATCAGCTTGATCCTATTTTTCCCGAAGGTCACATCTCCTACGAGGTGCAACAAGGTCGTCCTGAACATCGAGCCCTCAGCACCGGATCTTTCATTCCCCGGTGGTACTATTCGTGGCTCAAAAGCTTTTCTCATATGTTCCCAGACTATTTGAGCGAGCGCGGGTTAGAATTGGCATCAGCAGTTGAAAAGCAGACCGTCAATGGAAACCTGATCCATGCAATGGTGGAGCGATGGAACCCGCATACCTGCACATTTTGGATCCCATAGGGAGAGATGACCCTGTTGATGGATGAATTTTCAGAGATCATGGGATAACCGAAACCAGCCAGTCAACCAGGAGATCCACTGGAGCAGCGATTTCTAATTAATGTCAAGGGCTTGGACCCTCGAGACGCTCTAGCTCGCTTGACAGGCCACCGATCTTGGCCTTTGATTCAAATGGAAGGAAATGAATATGTTGATCTACTTGAGTTATACCGACAATATAGAACATTCGTCGAAGTCAGCTCACTGTCAAGAATAGCTTGAGAAAAAATTCAGAACACAATGGTTCTATGCACCGTAGGACTGGCCTTTTTCCCAGACGAGCAGAACTATGTCGATGTCAAGATAGTCCAGCTCTTGCGAAGATGGGGAAGTCGACAGACCAGCCGTCTCTCCATAGCCATGGCAGCACTCGCCTTATTATACCTAGGATTGACTTGTTTCACACTTGAAGAGTCCATTTTAGTTGAAGGGTGCACATACGCGCTTCAGTCTTGGTTTTTTCAGCATGTTCCGGCCCGAGCAAGTTCCTTTAGATATAATGGCCAAGAGCTTCTTCCAGTAGCACAGTATCAATCCGTGATCAACAACATTCAAGAAGAAGAAGTCGTGTGGGACTACTTTGATTGGAAATTATCTCCTCTCATATACACGTATGCTTACGGCAAGTGATTCAAGTTGTTGGGACCTTTCTTCTGCACTTACTATCAGCCAGAGCAGTGTGTTCGACAGTTTTTACAGAGACAACAATATATAGAAGCTCGGCTACTAGCAGGGGCTATGGCAGAATTCGACCTCACGTTGATGAAGTTGCTGCCAAGTGAAGGTAAGTGTTGTAACACTAGTAGTAAGAGGTGGCTGGAGGTGGTTACCAAGAAAGAAAAAGGGTCGTGGCAATGAGGGGAAGAGAGAGAAAGAGAGAGAGAGTGTGAATGAGAGAGAGAGAATCACCCAACACTATGGTGCTTTGTTGGGCGTTTAGAAAGAGGAAGAGAAGGATTTAAGAAGAGGGGGTGGCGACAAGGAGAAAGGAAGAAAGGGAGAAGGAAAGGAGGGAGAGAAAAGAAGGAAAGAAAGGAAGGAAATAGAAGGAGGGAAGAAGAGAGGAATGAAGGAAAAGAGAAAAGGAAAGGAAAAAGAGAATGAAAAGAGAAGAAAGGAAAGAAAGAGAGGGGGGGGGGGAGAAAGGAAAGTGGAGAGAGAGAGGGGTCGACTTCCTTATGGGGTCCACTCCCATTTGCTTGAGGAAATAAAACAAATAATAAATAAAAACAAAAAAACAAAAACAAAATAAACAAAAAGGAAAGAAAGTTTTGAAAATTTTTGAGTGTGGTGCCACCTTGGAAGTGGGTCCACATGTTTTCTGGAGGGAATGAAGTAATAAATAAATAAATAAAATAAAGATGTGTGGCGCTACCTTAAAGTGGGCCCCACCTATTTTCAAAAGAATAAGAAAATAAAAGAAAACATTATTTGGAAAACAAAGGAGATAGAGGGATTTCTCAAAAATATTTTTGTATTAAAATGAAAGACTAGCAATTTTAAAATAAAACTCAAAGTTTAAAATTTCATACCCCTTTACAGACCAAATCCAGTTTAAGAATTTGAAAATCAAGTTTGAAAGGAATCTAGATTGTTTTCTAAGGAAAATATTTAGAAATTCAAGGTCCTGGGGGTTAACAAAGGGTAAAAATATCAATTTAAAAAACCCATAGTTTGATATTGATTTCGAAAATCTTTAAAATTTGAATTTGGATTAGAATTTTCAAAATTTTGAGTTCTTGGTCTCGAAAATGAGATGAGATGTAATGAAATGATATGAAATGATAGAAAATGATAAGAAATGATGAGAAATGATATGGAATGTCATGTGAAATGCAAACCCTGGATAAACGATTTTTAGTATTGGACCCCGGTTGACAGTTGTACCAGTTTAGATTTGATAAAACTGAACAAGATGGTTCAATAAATAGGTTTTTTGTTCTTGCAGGGCCAAGAGTGACACTGAAAACTAGGGTTTTAACTAGTTTGAACTGGAATGAACTGAGTTCTAAGGTTTCAAAACTCAAATGAACTGACAAGACACTGGCTCAACTAGACTCTTAGACTAAATGATCGAGAAATGATATCATTTCTTAGAGAAATGGTGAGAAATGATCACTAGAGTGAAGTGAGTTACGAACAAGAATTGGGTTTGAGCTGGAACAAAGATCAGTAATACTGAGATAAACTAAAATTGAAGCTCAAACACTAGCTCAACTGACTGGTCTTAGCTCAATTTCAGCTAAAATGAGTTAAAATGGGCTAAAATGGACTCCTAGACAATGAGAAATGGATTTGAACTAAAAGTAGAGCACTTGAAGTCTTGGTGAGCTCAAGCTAGACTCAAAGAAATAGGATTGACTAGGAATGATTGACTCAAAAACAACTGGCTTGGATTCGAGTTATAAATGAGCTCATTTCTCAAGAAATGAACTCATTTTGGCAGGAATGATTAGAAATGAACATGATCAGCTCATTGTGAGCTGAGGTGAGATAGAAATGACTGTTCTGAACTCAAGAATGAGCTTGGTCGACTCTAACTGACAGGAATCTAGGATAACCTAGGGGTAAAATAATAAATTTTTTGATGAAAGGGGGTAAAATGGCACCTAAACTTAAACAAACTTGGGGTTGGACTCCTATACTGACCTACCAGGGTTATTATCTATGGCAGGGGTGTCTGAGAATGGATGAGAAAAATTTAGGGTATTTGCAGATGCCCCTCTTTGCTGCTAAGTCAGTTTAGGGCCAAGCTTAGTGGCAAAGAAAAACACACCAAATTTGGGCTATATAAAAAAATGTCTCAGTTAGAAGGATCAGACTGGTTATGAAGAAATTAGCCCTAATGAAAATGGTAGGTATGAAATTGAAAATGACGAAAAAATATTCACTTCATAGAAGTGAAGTTCAGGTTTTGCCTTTAACCTAGATGGAACGGAAAATACCTCTTGTAGAAACGAGGCCGCAAAGAAGGCAATGAAAATGGTTTTCCCTAAAAGCTTTGGAAAAAGGAGTGATTTGGGCGTCCCATGACTGAGACTGAATAGCTTTTGAAAAATGACCTTTTGTGAAGAATGATTCAGGTTTAACCCTTATGCTGAAAGGGAGAAAATACCCCGTGTAGAAATGAGGCTCAGGTTTGACCCTTAACCTGATCGGGGAAATGATGGAATTCTTGAAAGAATAAACCATGATGAAACCTTCGAATTTCGCATAATGAATCTGATAAGGGTTTTGCAAAAGGATAAAAATGGGGGTCCCTAAAGCTTAAAAAGGTGTTGATCTTGGGCGCCTTATTGCTGAGACTAAATAGCTTTTGAAATTGATAACCTTTTGCAAGAGAAAGATTGGTGGCTCGACCTCGAACCGAAATTGAACTGTCTATGGCAAAACAGTGGGGATACAAGGAAGTGTGCGAATATGAGAGCCTAGGTGCTCAGATTATAAAAAGAAGGGAAAGAATCTTGAAAACTTCTGTTATCAAGTCCTAATGAGGGATGGCAAATGATGTCAGAATGGATCAAAGCGGATATCAAGCTCTCACTTCATGTCAGGATTGCTAGAAAGTATTGTCAAAATGTTAAAAATTCATTGTTGATCAAAGATAATTGAAAATGATGCACATTGGTGCGAAAATATTTCCTCTTTTCTACCTAAAGTATTACCTCCAATTGGGTTTAACTTCGTAGAATCAAAATTCAAATTCAGATTGCTTGCAATTGGATTTCTTCCAAGGAAGATATCAATTTCCTTGATATGAACAGAAAAAAAAGGATTAACATTGTGAAAGCAATTGGTGAAAGGATATTGATAAAAGAATTTCACAAAATTAAAGAAGATTCTTGGTAGATTTGGCAGTTTGATATCCTGAGGATTTTCCATGATGATCTTTTTGCACTCTTTTTGAGACAGAATAATTTGAGCTCTCTTAGGATTTTGTGAGAAATTCATCGCATCAACCTTCAGCTTGGAGATGCTCTGATTTTCCCTAGAAGGACACATCAAAAAACCTTCAACTTGGAGATGATACGAGTCTTCGTTGATCCCAAGGATTATGTTGATAAAATTGTCTCTTTCAATTGAAATCTCTTTTGATGATAGCATTGATCAAATATCTTTTAGGGATTGGTGGGAAGTTCATCGCATCAGTCTTCAACTTGATGATTTGAACTTTTTCTGGAAGGACTTGTCTCAAACTCCTTCAACTCGGAGATGTTTCAAGTCTTCTTTACCCCCAGGGGTCTAACTCGTCTATCGCCTTCAACTTGACGATAGTTGAGAGATCCCTTTTGCAGATATATAATGACAGCTTGATAATGATTAACGAGATATTGAAATCGAGTGAATTTTTCTTTATCACCCCAGATACTTCCACTACCTCATTTTTACAAGAATGACCTTTAAAGATGCGCCATAGCCACGATCAATATCAATCACTTATGGCTTTGCGACAATATTGAATTTTCATTGCTGGCCACATCATAGATTTATTCTTCATCCTTTTGGTCAGCCACTAGAAATAATTTGGATTTCTGAATCTTTTTTTGCAAAAGCTTTGCTCTTTCTGAAGGAATGCTGAAGGTAATCTGAGGTAAAGATTTGTGCAATAAAGATTTCGAAAACAACAAGTATTTGATGTCAACTTTGATCAAAGCTCTTGGAATCCTTGGTGAAAGCGAGCATTTAAAGTCTGTCTTAACGCATCTCTAGCAAAAATAGATTCTCCTTTCCTCAAAGAAGAGACTCAGGCTTAACCCTTACTTGAATGGGAAATGAAAAATACTTCTCTCTTCCATGAAGAGGAGGTGTTTGCAAAACAAACTTTCGAAGAGAAATTAAGTTTTCGTCAAAGCTCCCTAACATTAGGCTTCTCTTATGGAAAGAGAGCCGATAATGGTGAGATCAATAAATTGGTCATGAAGGGACGAGTCCATCATACTCTCCTTTAAAAAAGGGTCCTCCATGATGAAATGGTCTAGTAAAGAAATTGGGGGCCACAAGGAAAGCAACCCTCCGTCGAAACTCTCCCTGTAAAAAGGGTTCCTTGTGTGAAATTGGAAGATTGTTTTGCAAACGGTTCACAAAAACACGAGTCCCTTCAAAACTCTCTCTGAAAAGGAGCTAAGTGAACAAAAAAGATAGCATGCAAAAAGAATGAGCTTCCTCGAACTCTCCCTGTAAAAAGGGTCTCTCGTAAGAGAAAATGATTGAGATTGATATTGAGCCAATATGTGGAATAAATCTGACCCAGAGGTCAAACCATGCACGACCATGACTGGCAAATGTGACCTGCGGGTCAAAAATAATTGACTTTGATAGAATTGATAACCTGAAGGTTGAAATTGGATGATCTGAGGGTCGAAATTGAGAATTAGGTGACCAAGGTCAAAATTGGGAATTGGGTGACCTGAAGGTCGAAATTGGAAATTGGGCAACCTGAAGGTCAAAGTTGGAAATTTGAATGACCCGGAGGTCAATACTGAGAATTGAGTGACCTGAAGGTTGAAATTGAGAATTTTAATGACCCGAAGGTCGAAATTGGAGCTCAAACTTTGATAAAAGGTCAACATGAAGACTGAACCTAAGAGGTCGACTATCGCGACCAATGGGCAAGACACTAACACAAGTGCTAGATTTTGAAGGAATACCAGTATGAGCACCGAATTTTGAATATATCGATATAAACATTGGATTTCGAAAATGTACCAGAATGAGCACTAGATTTTTGAAAATGTACCAGTACAAGCACTGGATTTTTGAAAATATATCAATATAAGCACTGGGTTTTTTAAAATGTACCAGTGCTAACACTGGGTTTTGAAAGTGAACCAGCATGAGCACTGAATTTTTGAAAATATATCAGTGTAAGAACTAGATTTTGAAAAAGAACCAGTGCTAACATAATTTTTTAATCGAATTTTGAATTTTGGAAGAAGACCAGCGCTCCAAAGATGTTTGGGAATTGAAATGGAAAAATTTTGATCAAAAAAACTGTTATAAATGATTGACGGGTTTTCAGAATTTTCCCTTATCCTGAGTGGGTAATGGATCGATGTAAACCGATGCAAATTGATATAGATCAATGCAAATGAATGAGTGTAAATTGATGCAAATTGGTGCAAGTGAGTGCACATGTGTGCAAAATGAGAGATTTGTTTATCCTGTCTGCATACAGAATGTTTTTAGATAAAGACAAAATTTTGAAAATGCCTCAGTGTAGCTGAGAAAGCAGATTTTGATCATTGTTGGAAGAAACATATTAAAGAATTACAAAGAATAGATGCTTTTAGGCATAGAACTTTTTCAAATGTCGAGCATTGATGGGATCTGATAATTCCACACCATCTGCGTTGATGAGCCGATATGAATTGCGAGGCAATGCTTCCTTGACAACATAGGGACCTTCCCAATTTGGCAACCATTTGCCACTTGGGCGGTGCTTGAGATAAGTTATTGATTTGAGCACTAGATCGTTGACTCAGAATTTTCTTTCAATGACGGATTTAGCATATTGTCTGGCTATCCTTTGACGATAGAATTGAGCGTGCTCTGCTGTTTTGAGCGTTCTTTCATCAAGTAATTCAAGTTGTACCAGTCATTGTTGTTGGTTTTGATCAAGGGGTAGCTCCAAAAGTGATGCGAACTTCAGAGCGGACTTCTGAACATGTAGAGGCAATACTACTTCAGCTCCATAGATGAGCTCTGATGGAGTAGCATTGGTTGGAGTGCAAATGGTGGTTCTATATGCCTATAATACATCATGGATCTTGTCATGCCAGTCACAGTCTATTTCCACGGTTCGCTCTAAGATTCAAATCAAGATTTTATTGGTGGCTTCCGCCTGACCATTCCCTTGAGGATAATATGGAGCTGAGAAATGATGATGAATTTTGAACTTCGAACAGAATGTCTTCATTCTCTCATTCTTGAAATGAATGTCATTGTCTGACACGATATCGTGCGGTATGCCAAAATGACAAAGGATATTTTTGTGGATGAATGAGAGCATGTGTCGACCTTCTACTCTGCGTAGAGTGACAACTTCCACTCATTTGGTGAAGTATTTTGTTGCAACGAGAAAATATTTATGGCCATTTAAAGCAAAAGGAGTGATGAGACCTACGACATCGAAGGCCCACATAGAAAATGGCATTAGAGATACGACGGATTGCAAATACGTTGTTGGTGCATGAATGAAAGGTGCATGCATCTGGCATTGAATACATTTTTTTACAGAGCGATAGCAGTCTTGTTGTATGGTCTTTCAATAATACTTTGCTTAGACGATTTGCTTGACAAGGGTTGGATAACTGATGTGACCACTGCAAATGCCTTTGTGTGTGTCTCGCACGACTTCCTTGGCTTTATCTTCGTCCAAACATCTAGAATACTCAGAACTGAATTCATGACGATAGAGGACATTAGCAAAGATAAAGTATCGGGCAGGCATGCGTTGAATCACTTGCTGCTCTTTCTTTGAGAGTTTTGGAGGAAATTCGCCAGTTTCTATGAAATTCTTGATGTCATGATACCAGGGCTTCTTCTTTTGCTCAGCCTGGTTTATTTGTTTTGTCGGGAGAAAGGCAGGTTGATCAAGTCTGTCAATTTCAAAAAAGCGACAGGATTCTCCATTCTTGAAAGACATAATGGAGCCCAGATTGGCTAAACTGTCAGCTATTTGATTAAAGTCCCTCTTGATATGAAAAAGCTGAAATTCTTCAAAATTATTGATAAGAGCTAAAATGATCTTCTGATAAAGAAGTAGCTTTTGGTTTTTTACTTGTCATTCAGCTTGAACTTGATTGACGATGAGAAATAAGTTGACATAGGCATGCGCTCTCTTGACATTGAAGTTTTGTAGAATTTTCAGACCTTGAATCAGAGTTTCATATTCGGCCATGTTGTGAGTGCACTGAAAATCGAGTTTGAGGGAAAAGGAGATCATCTTCTTTTCAGATGTGATTAATAAGATCCTAATTCTTGTGCCTGCCATATTCTTGGAATCGTCGAAGAATAAGTTCCAAACTAGAGATTGTTGAATATTGCATATTCGCCCATCGAGAAAATCATCTTCGGCTTTTACTTCTTCTGCCAAAGAAAAATCAGCTAATTGATCCGCAATTGCTTGGCCTTTGATAGATTTCTGGGAGACGTATTCCAAATCGTATTGCATCAGTAGGACTTGTCACTTGGTGATCCGTCCACTGAGAAAAGGTTGCTCTAGAATATATTTGAGAGGATTTAGCTATGACAAAATCTTGACCTCAGATGCCAACAAGTAGTGTCTCAACTTCTGACACATCCAGACCAGGGCTAGGCATGTCTTTTCTATCTGAGAGTATTTCTTTTCATAGTCAATGAAAGTCTTTCTCACATAGTAAATGGTGTGCTCTATCAGGCTGCCTTCTCCATACTGTGCCAAGAATCCGCCTCAAGCGACTTAATTAACTGAAATATATAATAAGAGGATTTTTCTAATTCTAACAGCTTCAAGACAGAAGGATTGAGAAGATACTTTTTGATGCATTCAAACGATTGCTGACACTCTGGTCCCCATTCAAACTTTACTCCTTTTCTAAGTAGATGATTGAAAGGCTCACACCTCATGGCCAAATTGGATATGAATCGTCAAATTGAATGCATGCATCCCTGAAGGCTACGCAATTCTTTGAGATTCGTCGAGGGTGGCATGTCAATGATGGCTTTTGACTTAGCGGGATCCACTTCTATCCCCTTTTTGCTGACCAGAAAGCCTAACAGCTTGCCTAATTCAACTCTGAAAACACATTTTTGAAGGTTGAGTCTTAGCTTGTAGAGAATGAGCCGCTTGAAGACTTGATCAAGAGCTTCGATGTGATCTTCTTCTTCTTTGGACTTCACGAGGATGTCATCAACATACGCATCCATGATTCTATGCATCTTATCGTGGAAAATGATGATCATTGCACGCTGATAAGTCGCTTCAGCATTCTTAAGCTCAAATGGCATGACGGTATAACAGAAAGTCCCCCAAGAAGTAGTGAAAGATGTCTTGGATTGGTCACCAGTGGCCAACTTGATCTGATTATATTTGGAATATCCATCCATAAAAGAGAATATGGCATGACCTGCCATGTTGTCGATCAAAAGATCGATATTGGGAAGTGGATAATCATCCTTTGGAGCTGCTTTGTTGAGATCTCTGAAGTCAATGCAAATTCGACCTTTGCCATTTTTCTTGGGATTTGCGATAATATTTGCTAACCAATTCAGATAGTCAATAGTTTGAATAAACTCTACCTTGAGTAGGTCTTCAAGTCCTTCCTTAACTTGCTGCTCTACTCGGGGATCCATCTTTCTCAAGTTCTGCTTAACTGGCTTGACATCCAGTTTCAGAATGAGGCGATGCTCGACTAACTTGGGATCCAAGCCTGGCATATCCTCATAAGTCCATGCAAACACTACCCCGTGCTGCTTGAGGAAATTGGTGAGCCTCTTTTTCTCTTCTGGGCTCAGACTGATGTCGATCTTGAGAATTTTGGGATTGTCTTCTAAGCCAATATTGATGTCTTCCGTCCGATCTTAAACTAAGGATGATGGCTCATCTTGCTTCTGAATTGATGCAAACTCAAGTAATTCTTGAAGATTTGAATCAAACTCTGTGGGTTCTTCTGACTGCTTTGTAACCTTACTATCCTCTACTCTTGCTTTTACTCGATGGATCATTGCTGGCTTCGAAAAGGCATTTGGATTGAGGATGAGCTTTTTGATTGATTGGGAAGACATTCTGAAATTTTGAGAAGAAATTTTATTCAGAGAAATCACCCATTATGAGACAAATCGCATATCATTTAGGGAAATAATTCAAAAAAAGTAAAAAGAGTGGCATAACAACAAATTATAAAGACCAACAACAAAAAGTGGAAAGGTAGATGGCATCTAGATAGATAAAGAAAATTTGTAACTTTATTGAAGAATTAAATTGATTGATGACACTGATTAAAATGAACGGGATATCATCCCTATGTGAAGAAAACAAAAGAATGGAAAGGAAAAGACATCAAATGGTTTTAATGTGCTCCCTTGACAAAGACCGTGCTTTTCTGAGATCTCTTGCCGATGAAACTCAATCCTGCTCTGCGAGGATGATGATCATGGGTTACTGGCTCTAATCGGACATCTCTATTTTTGCCCAAACCTCTGAAGGGCTGATAACCATGCTTCAGTAACAGATCAAATCCCTTTTTGGCTTTTATGAATTGTGGGAATAGGGGATGATCCTTGAAAGTGTTGTAGTCAAGCCGACCTCCAATCTTGAATAACTGTGGTCCTCTCCATCGGGTCAGGGCTACGGTGTGCTTCGGTGGTTCTGTCATCTGAAGTATCTTCAGACTTTCTTTGAGGTTGACTTCATTGCTTTTCCTAATGCTAGGAATATCTGCAGTGAAAGTGAGTCTAGGAATCATGGGTTGTGAAAGTTTTCTTCTGGGTCTTCTCCCAGGACTGTTGTGATCATACCACCTTTAGACCATTTGATGCATTGATGTAGAGTAAATGGTACTGCATTTGCATTATGGATTCACGTTCGTCCCAACAATAGATTATATGTAGGTGGCACATTGACCACGTGAAAGAGGATTGAGTGGACTGAATAATTGATGAAGATCTCTAGGAAGATCTTTCTTTTTGCAGTTTGTCCGTGATTGTTGAACCCATAAATAGTGATTGGATCTGGGATATACTTCTTTTCTTTGATGTCTAAAGCCTTAGCTGTCATTTTGGGGCATATATTGAGGTTGCTACTTCCATCAAACAGCACATGGGGAATGGTCATTCCCCTGGTTCGGACTACGATGTATAGAGCATTATTGTGAAATGCATGAGGCTTTGGTAGATCCTCATCTGAAAAGATAATTGGAGCATTAGTCATGACCTGATTGATGATCTGGGTCATATCTTCAGGAGTTGTGCCAGGCTTCACTTTAATCTTCCGCAATAAATCATCCAATACTTGTTGATGCTTAGATGAAGCTTGTGCATTGATGTCTTCACCTTTTTTGGGGATGGACTTGATGAAGTGCTTGGGGAATCCTAGAATTCTCTTGGCTACTTTCGGGGATGTCTTAGCAGACTTTGATGATACATTCAGCTTGCCGAAGGCTGAAATGAGGTCCATCTTCTGAGTATTAGACTAAGCCTAATGCAGTATAAGAACCTGATGTTGGACTTGTATATCTTGGTTGGAGCATGGTTTGATGTGATCTTGTGGTTGAAATGGTTGCTCAAAGATAATTGTCGGGGAATGCTAAGGAAATGGCTAATTCAGAATAGTCAATTTTTCGTCTTTGACACCCTCCACCAAAACATTCTTGTCAATGTAATCTTGTATGATATTCTTGACAACAAAACAATTCTTGGTGTTATGTCCCACTATCCGGTGAAACTTGCAAAATTGGCCTTTAAATTTCTCCATGGGCATAGGAGGATCGGTCATTCTGTGCAACTTGACCATGTCCTTTGATAGCATATACTCAAGCATAGTCTCGAGGGATTGATCTAGAGGAGTGGATTTTCTTTCATAGTTCCATCCTTCATGCTTTGCTTTCTCACGAGGTTTCGATCCCTACTCTTGTTGAGGTGGCCTATTAAATTGAGGAATCGACTTGCCTTTCTGATCATTTTTATTGGGATTTTAACCCCTTGCACCATAACAGTAATCCCTCTTTTGTTCTTTGTGATAATTCCAACTGTTGTTATTGACAGAATGGGTGAAATGAGCCTTTTTTCTGCTCATTCTGATTGTTGCTCTTGGTAAAGGTGAAGTCTTCATAAACTCCATTTTCGATGCTCAGCTCGAGCCATTTGGCTCGTTCTATCAATTCAATGAAAGTTCTTGATGGTGAAGTGGAAATTAAACCACTTAGGGGTTGCGAAAAATTATTTTGGATTAGTGACAATGTGTGCTCTTCTTATATCAGATTCCTTATTTTATTGCAAGCTAACCTCCATCTGTGAATGAAATCCCTGGCCTTCTCATTTTCTTTCTGCTTGAGGCCGCAGAGATGGCTGAGAGTTGGAAGTGCCTCAGCATTAAAGAGGAACTGTTCGATAAAAAGATTGACTACCTTGTCAAATTCCTTCAGTTCAATGGGATTGATGTGCTCTGAATACCATTTGGCTATCGTTCTTTCTAGACTGTGAGGGAAACAAAGAAATAGAGCTGGATTGTCCCTTTTGAATTTAGAACATTCCGCGAAGAACATGGCGAGATGCGCTTTAGGATCACCAGAACCATCAAACTTGATAAACTTTCTAGGGAGATTGTCGAGACTGTCATCCCTGTCTAAACCATCATAAAAGTCTTCACTCGTGAAGACCATCTTGCCTTTATCGCGAGCTTGCAGATCTTTGACCATTTTGACCACGTCTCTGAGTTGTGGCTAGTCAGGGTCATTAACAGACTAATCCTTAGACTTAATTGTCGGCCCTTGTCCCTGAGTCAACTTTTAAAGGGCCTGCTGAATCTCATATTCTTCATCAGTGTCGCCCACCAATTCTGCTTCATCAGATGTATCTTCATGGTGATTCCGCCTTTAAGATATCTTTATCTGCTTTCTCACTGTTCGGCCCTTAGCCTTTTTCTTGGTAGAAATCTTTTTTAAGTTGGTTCCAATCTGTTCACTTATCATCTTTTTCTTCATTTTTTGGAACAGGGCATACATCTGAGGATTGATGTCGTCCTTAGCTTGCTGACCCTAGCTCCAAACTGACCGGGGAGAGTCCATCTCTTCTTCTGAGGCCGTTGAATATATGGTGTGCTAAACTGGTATAGTTTTCTTGCCTGACCTCGTCTGAACCATTAAGTATCATGAACACTCTCTGCAGTGCAAAACTGAGGGTTAGGTTCTGAGAATGATTTTGAATGGGAAGAAAATACTTGCTGGGAATTTGGTAGACAATTGGAAGAATATCCCATTACTAAGGATTGAGTCGTTGCTGGGATCACAACAATTGTGTTACCATTCTTTGCAAAATAAACAACTATAAATGTGCCTTGTTACCTAGGCGAAGTTGTCAAATCATGCTAAAATAAAAAATGAAAGAATTTATTGAAGAAAAACATGATTAATAATAGACTTGACAAAGAGGGGGCAGAAAGACAATTTGCCACCACTCATGATAATCCGCAGACACTCTAGGACCTGGAAAAAGAGTAAGAGTGACAAAAGAATTTCAGCCATATCTGGCAGAATGGTATGCTCCGGACCACTATGTTGATGCAAGATCGAACTCTGGCATAATCCCTGATAGTAGTCGAGCTTTTATGTGCTTTTGTCTTTGAGAAAACTGTTTGATGTATCGCTCTGAATGGTAATAGACATAGAAGAATGGGCCAAGTAGCTTAAATCGCTTGCCATATGCATAAGTATATCTTGGAAGAGATATCTGACGATCAAAGTAGTCCCACTAAAAAAGCTTTTTGCCATTATACTTGAATTAACTGGCCTTGGTTGGCACATGCTGGAGGAACCAGGACTGTAGTGCGTAAGTACACCCTTCTACAAGAATTGATTCTCCAAGTGTGAAGCGAGTCAATCTTCGGTACAAGAAAGTGAGTGCGGCCATGGCTATCGAGAGGTGGTTGGTCTGTTGACTTCCCCACCTTCGTAGGAGCTGCACTATTCTGATATCCACATAATTCCGTCCATCTGGAAATAAGGTTAGTCCTACAGTGCATAAGACCATTGCGTAATGAATTCTCTCTCGAGTTGTTCGTGATAATGAGCTGACTTTTGTGAATGTCCCATACGGTCGGTAGATCTCAAGCAAATCAATATATTCATTTCCATCTACTTCGATCAGTGGCCAAGATTGGCATCCTGTCATGTAGGCTAAGGCATCTCGGGTATCCAGACCCTTGACATTGATCGAGAACTATTATTCTAATGGGTCTCTGGGCTGACCAGCTGGCTCAGGCAATCCCATGATTTCTGAAAATTCATCCATCAACAAGGTCATTTCTCCCCAAGGGAACCAGAAAGTATAAGTGTGTGGGTTCCACCGCCCTACCCGTGCATTGATCAAATTGATGTTAATTGTTTGTGTTCCTACTGCTGCTGCCAATTCTAACCCATAATCGCTCAGATGGTCCAAAAATATATGGGATAAATTCTTGTGCCAGGAATAATACTACCGAGGAATGAAAGATCTAGTTCTAAGAGCTTGATGCTTGAGAAGACTTTGTTGCACCTCATAGAAGATGTGGCCCTCAGAAAAGACTGAGTCAAGCTGACTGGATGCCATTGGACTGAAAAACAAGAAAAAATTGGAATGAGACTTAGGAAAAATACAAGAATTTTGAAAAATTGCAGGCATGATAAAAAATGAAGCTGAAAACTCGAGATCCAGAGGAACAGAAGAATGAAAAACCACCTGGAGTTTTGAGGAAAAGTAGATAATTTGGAAAAATCATCTAGGGTTTTGAGAAAAAGGAAATATTCCACAAAAAGATGGAAAATGATGTATTTTAAAAAATTGTTCAATATTTTTGGGAAAATTATGGAAAATATGAGAAAATAAAAGGGAAAATGACTATAATACAATCAATCGCATTCTGCACAAACAATAATGCACATATAACACTCTCTAAGAAGCTGACTCTAAATGCATCAGTTTAAAAAATGTTGTAGGACCCTAATCTTGACTCTAGGCTCAGATCATCTGTGTCCAATCATGTTATGCTGATATACTTGAGTCGAAACCCAAAATACATGGCATAAAAATTTGTCTCTGGTTCTAGGCTTGTATTTTTCCAACATCCTTGAGCGCCTGCTGATTTACTTTGGACTATGACCCTTGGTACGTGGCAGGGGAGTGTTAACCCAAATAAGTGGCCCAGTTGTGAGGCTTTGTCCCAAACTATGATTCTAGAAGAAAGCCCAACAACGTGAAGACCGAGTAGAAATAAGTGGGGTTGTTTTTTAAATATGAGCACATGCAAGCAAACAAAGGTCTCTAAGACCTAAAGAGATAGATTTTTAAAAACTTTGAAGAAGCAAACAAGGTTTACACACAAATCCTAGAATGAGGAGAGTTGTATGAGGCCTAAGTCTATGTGATCATGAATAAAGTCTTCTCAGTTGATCTTACCAAACCATACCTTAGTCTACATGCAATCCATGTCAGTTGGGTTTGAGTCTAGGCTTTTAGGTTCACATGATATCAGAAAATAAAAGTTGACATTTTATAGAACACGATTTTGATAATTGAGCTAAGTCAAAGCACATGGTTGATCAGACGAAGACAGGTCCCATCACGGTCGCCAAATCTGTGATCAACACAAAAATTTTCCCTCTGCAAGAGAGATAAATGATTTTGTAAGTCAAACTCAACCAAAGTTTGAAATTTTTTTTTTTGAAAATTACTCATCTCCATTTTTTTAAAATTTATGGGAAAATTCCATAGAATTGGACTCCCCTGTCGGTACGAGTTTCAACCATTCCTAGTGCCTTTACCAGGGGTAATTGAACCAAGGATCAATGTGTGCTTAGCTAAGATCAAATATCTAGGTCATGCTCTATTTCCTAAATGCATAGAGAATCAGGTATGTGCTATGAAGTTTTTGAAAAATGCATATTTTGAAAAGATGATGTTTGCTTCTAATATTTTGGAAGATACTTGGAAAAGGCATTCATTGAAAATCGTGAATTATATTGGAAAATATCTCTTGGAAGATGGAGAAATTCACTTTATGAGGGAAAAGGATAAAAACTTTGTGAGAATTTGATTTTCAAGAAAAATTTCACATGATTTTGAGAAAAATGATGAAGTTAGAAAATGTATGCAAACTAAATGAAATGAATGAATGAATATAGATTTGAAAGATATTTTCAAAGGAAGCTTGAGAAAATTATTTGAGAAATGCAGTGATTTTGAAGTTAGCCTAAAAGTGTAGGCTGAATGTGGCTTATATGAAGATGACAAATCTGGGTCTCATTCGTACTTTGACTATGGCCATAAATACTAACTCCACCGAGTTTATCAACTCGCTAAAAGCTCTTTCATGTGTCATTCATGTCAACCATAGTGGATTTGGAAAATTTGCATGAATTGTCATTCGTTCACATGCTAATATTTACGAAAGCAAACTATATGCAATGCCCCTTACTCTATGCAGGAAATGAAATCTTATTCCAATATTATATTTGATATTACATCAAATAAGAAAAAGAAAATAAATAAAATCTTTCACTTGAATATCCCTTGGGAGGGGAGCTTGCACTTTATCCGGCTGAAGAGGAGGTCTTGTAGGAGACGGCACCGGCTAGATGGAGCACCAGTTGTGAAGGTTGTGAAGGAGAAGGCTATGGAGGAGGCTGCCACATTGATGAAGTTGCTGCCAAGTGAAGGTAGTTGTTGTAACACCGGTAGTAAGAGGTGGCTGGAGGTGGTTACCAAGAAAGAAGAAGGGTAGTGACAATGAGGGGAAGAGAGAGAATCACCCAACCGTATGGTGCTTTGTTGGGCGTTTAGAAAGAGGAAGAGAAGGATTTAAGAAGAGGGGGTGGCGACAAGGAGAAAGGAAGAAAGGGAGAAGGAAAGGAGGGAAAGAAAAGAAGGAAAGAAAGGAAGGAAGGGGAAGAAGAAGAAGGAAAGAATAGAGGAAAGAAGAAAGGGAAGAAGGAAAAGGGAAAAGGAAAGGAAAAAGAGTGGGAAAAGAGAAGAAAGGAAAGAAAGAGAGGGGGGGGGAGAAAGGAAAGTGGAGGGAGAGGGGGTCGACCTCTTGTGGGGTCTATTCTCTCTTCCTTGAGGAAATAAAAGAAATAATAAAAAAAACAAAAAGGAAAGGAAGTTTTGAATTTTTTTGAGTGTGGCGCCACCTTGGAAGTGGACCCACACATTTTTTGGAGGGAATGAAATAATAAATAAATGAAAAAAAATAAAGATGTGTGGCACCACCTTGGAGTGGGCCCCACCTATTTTCAAAAGAATGAGAAAATAAAAGAAAACATTATTTGAAAAATAAAGGAGATAGAGGGATTTCTGAGAAAGATTTTTGGATTAACATGAAAGACTTTGGCAATTTTGAAATAAAACTCAAAGTTTAAAATTTCATACCCCTTTGCAAAGCAAATCCAGTTTAAGAATTTGAAAGGAATCTAGATTGTTTTCTCAGAAAAATATTTTGAAATTCAATGTTCCGGGGGATAACAAAGGGTAAAAATATCAATTTTAAAAACCCAGAGTTTGAAATTGATTTCAAAAAGCTTTAAAATTCAAATCTGGATTAGAATTTTCAAAATTTTGAGTTTTAGATCTCGAAAATGAGATGAGATGTAATGAAATGATAAGAAATGATGGAAAATGATAAGAAATGATATGGAATGTCATGTGAAATGCAAACTCTGAATGAAGAATTTTAGGTATTGGACCCCGATTGACAGTTGTACCAGTTTAGATTTGATAAAAATGAACAAAATGGTTCAAGGAATGTTTTTTTTGTCTCTGCAGGGCCAAGAGTGACACTAAAAACTGGGGTTTTAACTGGTTTGAACTGGAATAAACTGAGTTCTAGGGTTTCAGAACTCAAATGAACTGACAAGACACTGGCTCAACTAGACTCCTAGACTAAATGAGCGAGAAATGGTATCATTTCTTAGAGAAATGGTGAGAAATGATCACTGGAGTAAAGTGAGTTACGAACAAAAACTGGGTTTGAGCTGGAACAAAGATCAGTAATACTAAGATAAATTAAAACTGAAGCTCAAACACTAGCTTAATTGACTGGTCTTAGCTCAATTTTAGTTAAAATGAGCTGAAATGGGCTAAAATTGACTTCTAGACAATGGGAAATAGATTTAAACTGAAAGTCCTGGCGAGCTCAAGCTAGACTCAAAGAAATAGGATTGACTAAGAATGACTGACTCAGAAACAACTGGCTTGGATTCAAGTTATAAATGGGCTCATTTCTCAAGAAATGAACCCATTTTGGCAGGAATGATTAGAAATGAACATGATCTGCTCATTGTGAGCTCAGATGAGCTAAAAATGACTGACATTCTGACTATTCTGAACTCAAGAATGAGTTTGATCGACTCTAACTGACAGGGATCTAGGATAACCTAGGGGTAAAGTGGTAATTTTTTTGATAAAAGGGGGTAAAATGGTACCTAAATTGGGGCAAACTTGGGGTTGGACTCCTATACTGACCTACCAGGGTTGGCATCTATGGAAGGGGGTGTCTCAAAATGGATGAGGAAAATTTGGGGTGTTTACAATAACTCTATACACCATGCCTCATCTTTGAGGTTTCGAATGACCACCTCTGATCCAAGTGGTCCTAAAAAGGGAGGTATTCTAGAAGTTGGTTCCAACCAAGAGTTGCAAACCAAGGTGGACCAGTTGGCAAAAAAGTGGACCAATTGTTAGTCAGCCCAACTACTCTGAGTCAAGTGTGTGAGCTCTATGCTAGCTCTGCACACTATATAACAAACTGTCCGACGGAACCTCACTATCTTGAGTTTGTCCAAGAGCAAGTGAATGTTGCCTAAGGTTTTGTCAGACTGGTGCATGATCCATATGCACCTACTTTTAATTCAGGCTGGCAAAACTACCCTAATTTTGTGTGTAGAAATTCACAAAATACCCTTGCTCCAAACCAGAATCAAGGGAAACTAGTGGGTTTGGTGGTTTTCAAAGACCAGTGCCTCAAAACTCTCCCTTGTTAAGGCAAAATGCCCAACAAGAGACTTCAACGAGTCAGTCTTTGAGGAGAAGCTCTTGCAGGCATTCACTGATATAAAGGCCAACCTCAATTCTCATACCCAATCAATTTCAAAACTTGAGGTACACATGGGACAATTGACGGAGGCCTTAAGCAGGAGGAATGAGGGGACATTGCTAAGCCAGCATATAGTCAACCCTAGAGGCAAGGAACTGGCCTGGATTGCACTTCATAGAGTCTCATCATGAGCAAGCCAAGCTTGTCCTAGCCTTACGTTCCGGTAAGGAGCATAAGAAGGAGGTGACTCAGAGAATGGATGCACCTACATCCACACCCTCTCAGTCACCACCTCAAAACCATGTGGAGGAAAAGGGAGAAATTTTGCAGGATGAGCTTTCTACTTCTTATGATCCCCCTATACCCTTTCCTTAAGCCCTTGAAAAGTCTAGAGCTTTCGGCAAACAAGGGATGGGAATGCAGGAAATGCTTGAATTATTCAAACAAGTCCACATCAACCTTCCCATGTTAGATGTCATCCAGCAAGTGCCTGCATACGCAAAGTTCCTTAAAGAACTTTGCACATATAAAAGAAAATTAAGATCTCTGCCCAAGAAGATCTTCTTGACTGAGCAAGTGAGCTCGATGCTTCAATACCAAGCTCTACCTAAACTCAAAGATCCTGGGGCACTGATCATCTCTTCTATTATAGGGAACATAACCATTATGTGTGCTTTGCTCAATCTTGGGGTCAATGTAAACATCTTATCAGGTTTCTTGTATAATACTTTTGGGATTGGAGACAAAAAATCGACCTCGATCACCCTACAATTGGCTGATGGCTCTACCAAGATCCCTCATGGGATATTGGAGGATGTGATAGTCAAGGTTGAGGATTTTTATTTCCCCATTGATTTTATTGTTTTAGATATAAAAGGCACTGATGTCTTCTGCTAGACCCCCATCATTTTGGGCAAACCATTCTTGGCCACTGCTAATGCTTGTATTAATTGTTATATTGGGCAATGAATGTCTCATTTGGTAACAAGAAGATGTGATTAAACATCTTCAATGTTGCTATGAGAGCAGTGAGAAATGATGAATGCTTCCATATAGATAACACTGATCCTCAATGGGAGCTATCTGATCCACCACAGGAGTCAAAGTTTGATGATGAGTATGATGATGCTATGCATGTTATTTCAAATTATCCCAGCACTTCATTTCAATGTTGGAAATTCAAACCCCCTCCTAACTTGGAAGAAGCCCCTGCCAAACCCTCCATTCAAAGTCCGCCAATGCTTGAGCTAAAGCCTTTATTGGCTTTGCTTAAGTATGCATTTTTGGGGTAAAGACCAACCTTTACCGGTTATAATTGATGCAAACCTTACTGATGAACAAGAAAATCAACTTATTGAGGTCTTGAGACAATACAAATCGGCAATAGGTTGGTCAGTGGCTGACATAAAGGGGATTAACCTATCCTTTTATATGCACCAGATTATCATGAAAGAGGGTGTCAAACCCTCTAGGGAGATGAAAAAGAGGTTAAATCCCAACATGAAGGAGTCAAGAAGAAGGTGATCAAGTGGTTGGATGCAGGTATCATTTACCCCATCTCTGACAGCCAATGGGTAAGCCCGACTCTAGTAAAACCTAAGAAGTCTAGGCTCACTGTAGTAAAAAATGAGAAGGGGGAAAGTGTTCCCACATGCACCACTACGGGGTGGCGAGTCTATATAGACTATAAAAAACTGAACAACGCCTAACGGTTCCAAAGAAACAGGTTTTGATTTTGGATGAAGGAAAAATAGTAAACATGAAAATTTCTAAAATTACACAAAATAAACTAGACACACAGATGAGCATGCCACTTTATACAGATCAAAAATATGATCTTTGGTTAGGGAGATATGACCCTGGAAAGATGTCCTTGATTCTGCACTGCATTTTAACGGTATAGGAGTCAGGTTTCGGTTCTTGAATTTTTAAGAAAGGTTACAAAACTCAAAAAAATCCAATTTTTTTACTAAAAACCATAGACAGATGCATGATTGTACCATAAAAAATTTAGATTTAAACAATGAATATAAACTGGTAAAATGATAGCATAAACAAACAGCTAAAAATCAAGACTGTGAAATCTAAAACCTAAGAACAAAATAAAATCTAATTGAGCATGATAAAACTATAAAATGTGTAACTAAGGCTATGAATCATGATATAATGCATGAATAACTGAAAATACGCATGAGCATGATAAAACAAAAATAAAAACATAGAGAAGCATGATTAAGAACTTGATTTAGCCATTCAAAGAGGGTTTTGATCCATAGGGGGGTTGAATCTTGTTCTTTTTTAAGGCATTAACAAAACAACTCTAATCTAAGCATTAAACACTCATCTGATCATCTTCTTGAACCATAATCATGGTTCTTGAATGAAAAAGAAAGCAAAAGATCCAACAAGAGAGGGGCGGCAATGGTGCTTTAATGGAAGATAATGAAATATATAAAAATAAATAAAACAAAACAAAAGCTTACCTTGGGATTAATGGAGGAAGAGCTGCTGGACTTGAGGAGGCTTGAGAGAGAGAGAGAGGCAATGAGAGAGAGCATGAGGGTCGACCCCCTTATAGGTCCCCTTTTACAGAAATTTTAGGCTTTGTTAATTATAGAGTTCTGATCTAGTCGGAACACTTTTAATTAATTAAGAGATAAAGCCTAGAAAGGGGGGGGGGGGGATTTTCCTTAATTGACTTGACTTTTCAAACTTCAATTTAGTTAAAACTCTAATAAAAACCTAAAGTAACTTAAAGACTTTCAAATGTGGCACCACCTAATGTGGGCCCTATTTGGTTTTTCAAAAATGATTTTAAAAAGATAAAATAAAAGGGTTAAAAACAAGATTTTCAAGAAGCTTTAAAAGACACCTAGATTTACTAAAAAATTGTATTTTTGACATAAGCAAAACATGAGAAGAAAATAAAATTGAATAAATATAGAAAAAATAGGGTTTGGCTCCCCCTGTAGGGTGGGCCCCACTTGAAGAAAATTAAGAAAATTGAAAATCGATTTAGGAATCAAATTTAAAATAAATCCAGATTGTTTTTATAAAGAAATACTTTTGAAATAAGGGAATACAAAACCCTGGGGGTTGGCCAAATGGCAAAAATTGGTTCTAAAACCCAGTTTTTGAAATTGATTTTAAAAGAAAGGTTTTAAAATCGAGTCTAGATTTAGTATTTTGAAAACAAGAATGCTGGATCTCAAAAATGATATGAAATATGATGAGATGACATTCAATGATGTTCAATGACGTGCAAAATGTAAACTGTGGATGAGGGATTTGAAGTCCCAGTGTAAAACCCTCATTTTTTTTTCGAAAAAACAAATTGGAGTCGGGTCGGACCCAGACCCATAACCCGTTAGGGTTATAAGTAGTTATCATGAGGGTTTTAAACCCTTGCCTTTTCCTTTTCTTTCCCCTTATAGCCGCCCCATCGTCACCTCCTCTCCTTTCTCCCTGGAAAAGGAAACTCCGCTAGGGTTCCCCGACTCATGCCTCCCCCATGCCCTTTCAGAAGTCGTGCGGAGGGGAGAGAGGGCATTTGCGCCTCTTACCTCCTCTCCCTCTCGACGATGCTCTCTCATCCCCCTCTCTGTTCATCACCGACGCTGCTCAGGGGAGCTCGTAGTCGCCTCCTTCCTCTTGTTTCGATCAACACCATCGTCGACGACCTCGCAGGTAAGCCACTATATCTCCCTCTTTACCTATGTCTCCCTCCCCCTCTATGTTATCAGAGGGTCGACAGAAGGTCGTCAGCTCCCTGTTGTGCTTTCCTTTTCTTCCCCTCTTTCTTCTGTGTTCGTCAGGAGGCCAGCAAGAGGCTGACGGCCCCCTATCATGCCTCCCTCTCTCTGCGTTCGTTAGGAGGTCAGCAGGAGGCCGACGACCCCCTGCCTCCCCTCCCCATCTCTCTATCCCTTTCTATTGCTGGCAGGCAAGGGATAGCCCCCTGATGCCTCATGGAGTTTCGGTAGGTAGGGGATGCCCCTACCGCCTCTAGGATCCCGACATGCAAGGGCGATGGCCTTGCCACCTTGATTTTTAGTATACAGGGGCTCGCCCTCTGCCACCTCTAATTCCGGTAGGCAGGGGTGAAGCCCCTGCTGCCTCTCAGTTCTCGGCAGGCAGGGGCTTGCCCCCTGTCGCTTCTGTTATTTCAGCAGGTAGGGGCACCCCCCCTGCCGCCTCTCTTTTCTGGCCGACAGGCAGGGGCGATGCCCTGCATGATCCCCCTCCTTAGGTAGAACCAACGGGCTCTGTGTGATTGGTAGGATCTGTCAGTGCACGTCTCCTTGTGGTGGGACATTGCAGGTTCAAACCTCAGTGCTACGTTGAATAACCAACAGGGGTTCCGCTTGTCTGGCAAGAGCAGTTAGTGAACGTCACCTTGTGTTGGGACATTGCAAGTTTGAATCCCAGTGGTATAGTTGTATAGCCGATAGGGGTTTGCTTAACCTCAGCCTTCAGGATAGCTGGTCAGGTCTAGGCTCGCCAGATTGCCGAGTCTACACATGACACCCTACTTTCACTGCATTCGGGTTAATCCTGACTGAGTCAAAACTTTTTGTATGTTAATTATCACCTTTATCTGTGTGATCATTGCAAAAAAATTTCTCTTTGCCCTTTTTCGCTTCCTTCTCTTTTCTTTCTAGCCTCTTTTCCCTTTTTGAAGGGGATAAAAGATAGATAGAAAAGAGAAGAGAAAGAAAGAAGAGAGGAACTCTTTTGCAAGGTCTCACTTGACCTTTATTTGAAAATATTTTGAAAATCACTCGCCTCTATTTTTAAAAATTTATAGGAAAAAATGGAGAGACGGGATTCGCTCGGCGGTACGAAGTTCAACCGTTCCTGGCGCCTTTACCAGAAGTAATTGAACCAAGGATCGAACTTATGCCTTTTTGGTTTGCCTAAAAAATGTCTAAGAAATTATTCTAAGTCTAAAATGCACAAAGAATCATGCTTGTGCAATGCGAATGCAAAGATGTATGCTTTTGAGTAGAATAATTTAGAAATTTTTGGATTTTCTGAGTAATTTTGAAATAAGTTTGAAAATATTTAAAGAAAATGATTTACAAAGTTGAAATCGATTTGGGAAAAATAAAACTTTGAATCTAAACTTGAAATTTGAGATTTAAACAAGGAGATTTTGATTTTCTGAGCTTTAAAATGATTTGAGATAGATCTTGAATTGAAGAAGGAAGATTTGAAAATGAGAATTGAAATTAAGATAGAATTTGAAATCAAAAGTGAAACTTTAAATTCGAATTGAACTTTGAATTTGGAATATTGAGTTGATTTTTGAAATTTTGATTTTTAAGAAGGAATTTTGATTTTGAGATTGAATTTAGAATCTGTAATAGAAATTGAATTGGAAATTGAACTTAGAATTTGAAATAGAATTGTAAATGGGATTTGAAAATAGAATTTAAATAGAATTTCAAAGTTGAATTGAACTTTGAATTTTAGAACATTTAAGTTGGTTTTGAAATCGAATTTGGAAATGAATCTTGAAATTGAGATTGAATTTAGAATTTGAAATTAAAATTGAGTTTGAGAAAGAATTTAGAATTTGAAATAAAAAATGGATTTGAAATAGAAATTCAAAGAAAGAATTTAGAAATTGAAATTTCAGAGAAATGAACTTTGGAAAAATTGAAATTTGGACTTGGAATTGGAAATCCAGATGGAATTTGAGAATGGAATTGGATTTGAGAAATCAAGATGAAATTTGAAAATGGAATTGGATTTGGAAATCCTAAATTGATTTTGAAATTAGGATGGAATTTAAAAAATCGATTTTTGGAAATTTTGAGTGAATCTCAAGTTTTGATTTTTGGATTTCAAAACTTAATTTAGGGTTGAATTGAAGGATCAAATTTAGAATTTAGATAAAACTCCAAAATTTTAGAGTTTTGAAATGGAAATAGAGAATAAGACTTGAATTCAAACTTGAATTTTGAAATCAGAAGATGATTTAGAAGTTTAGATTGAATTTCCAAGATAAATCTCAAACTTGATTTTGAATTTCAGAATGAATTTAAAATTTTGCTTTAAAACTGAATTAAAATTCAAGACTTGGAATAGACTTTAAAAATAAAGATAGAAGTAAAGAATTTGAATGAACTTTGGAAATTTTTTGAAAATATGATATTCAGAACTAAGAATTGAAATTTGGAATTTGAAATAAAATTGAGAATAAAAGATGAATTTGAATTGATAAATAAAAGTTAAAAATGATTTGAAGAAATGAGAAATATATTTGAAAAACTATCTTAAAATCACTTGGAATTTGAAAAAGATAATTTGAAAGTGATTTGAAAAGAAATGCAATTCTATCCTAAATGATGAATGATTTGAAAAAGTTTGAAAATTGCAATTTGAAAAGCATATTTCATTCTTTAGGGGAATTGAAATAAGATTAATATTATAATACATTCATGACTATGGTCACAGATGTATTATAATATAATCTGTATTGTAATTCTAATAAAGAATAAAATATATTTTTTGTGCCTTTATAGGATTTGAAATGGAATTAACCATCTATATATCCTCACTATGGCCATGAATATATTTTAAGTTAATTTACCTATCAAATTATGATAAAAGAAAGAAAATTTCAGAAAAATATGATGGTTTTCAAAAAAGACCTAAGTGAAGGTCAAAAGTTATTCCATAAAAGATAAAAATTCTAAGTATTGTTCACATTTTGACTATGGTCATAAATGTGAATCATTTACTTAGGATTAATTACCTTTTATTATAATGGTGCACGTGTCATTTGTGTTTCACCATTGTGGATTTTTGAAAATAAAAGAAAAATAATATGAAACATGTAATTCCTGAAAAATGCATGCTCATACATTTTATTCTAAGCTGGAAACATAAAATTCTCATTAATATCTAGCTATTACAACCTTGAATGGAATTAAAATTCAAATTTCTAAAGTAAGAAGGAAAATAGCCCTTTTCTACCTAATTCCTGCAAAATTCAAGTTAGCACAAGATGAAAGATGTATATAGAAAGCAATTTTCAAAATATCACATTGAACCTAAAATGCAACTAATGAAATGTTCATGTATGTACTTTATGCTAATGGAGATGTAATGCATCACATTTGATGAGAAAACCTATGTATTGGAATACACCAGGTGAGGAAATGAATGTTAGAACTTATGTGGAATGCACTTATTCTAAAGGGAAGATGCATATCACAATGTATATGTAAAACATGATAAGAAAGGTGTTGTGCACTTAGAATGGATACAAGGGAAGATGTTGATGCATAGGTGATATGCAGCAAGGTGCCCCAGTAGAACTACATCGAATTGGTGTAGATGTTGTGCCTAATAGTGTTGTGCACTGGGATGTTGTGGGAGATAGTGCAGGTGATGTGCAGTAGGGATAAGGTGATGGTATGCAGGTAGGTATGATGTTAAGTGCTAGGAGTTGTGCAGTAGTGAAAGCTTAGTGTGGGTGAACAGTAACTGGACTAAGAAAGTGTTGACAGCAAGGGCTAGTGAAGGTGCAACAACCTAAGTTGCTTATGAAGGGAGTGTAGTGATAAATAGTATTGGGAGTTGGGTGTTGCAGCAAGTATTAGATGTTGGAGGTTGGCTGTTGTAGCAGGAAATTGAAGGTGATAAGTAAATGGGTGAAGAAATATGATGATATAGGATGCTACAGTGACAATGGATGCATTGGTAGGTGGTGACAACAGATAGATAGCATGCAGATGGGTAATGTGTTGGAGGCATGAATACTGAAAATGCAATTGCATTAGAGTGTAGGGGAGGGCTGCAATGTTACGATATAGTGAAGAGATGGTGGGGTAATAGAGTGATAGTTGTTTGATCATGCATATATTTTAGGGATATTTCATATAAAAATATGCATGATTTCATGAGAAAATGATTTAAAAACCCAATTTTATGTTAGTTTCGAGTAAATGTGCTAAAATAATATAAGAATAGAAAATGCATGAAAAATAGTTTTATTTTATATTTTAATGTCTATTTTAGTGTTTGACATAATTGTAGTAGTTTAGTTTTTGAAAATCAAAAAAAAAATTAGATTTAGAATAGACTTAGTTTTTGTATTTTCTAAAACATAGTCATTTTGAGTTGCTTTGTAAATAACTTTTTGAAGAGAGGTTTTGAAATGGAAATCTTTGAAATAAGATGGACTTATGGAAAAACTTTCAAAATTATAAATACCATACTTAGGGGGAAGAGAGGCTTGTCTTCTCTCTTTTACCCAAGCCCTCTCTTCTTCCCCTTCCTCTCCACCTCTTCCTACCTCTTCTTCTCCTTCTCCCTAATTTCCCCTCTTTTTCTCATCCTCTTTCCGGTGGACAATTCCGGCAATGGCTGAAGCAAAATAGAGGATTCCAACCTCTCTTCTAATCATTCCAATTCGGTAAGTTCTTCTTCTTTCTCTTCTTCTTCTTCTTTTCCTCTTCTTCTTCTTCTTCCTATTCTTCTCCTTTTCTTCTTTGAATTGTTGTTTTCATGTTTAGAAATCAAATTCCATTAGAGGAAAAAAAAAGAACATGTTGTTTTAGATTTAGAAATTTCCAGTTTGTAAACATTCTCAAAATCTGTGAATCGTTGAAGTGTTTTTACTGTATTTGAATTGTTTTTCTTTTTAGTTTACTGTATTAGGAATCGTGTTTTCTTTGCTATATTAGCATCAAATCATTAGAAAATCAAAAATATGATCAATTAAATTCATGCTTTGCTCTTTGATCTGTTAGAAATTTATTAGATTAAGCATTGAAAATCTAGATCGATCTGCATTTCTTACAGCAATTATGCTTTTTTAATATCATTTGAGGAAAATTGCTGGCATCGATCGGATAATCATTGAATCCGATCAATGATTCTGATAAAGGCTTTGATTCTACCAGCAAATCTGACTGCTGAACATATTAATTGATTCCATGGATTTCAAATGTTGATCATAAGCTGTAAAAAAATTTCAACATCTAGCCACCGGAAATTTCTATCGTGAAATTTTGTCAAGTTGTCGGAATTTTCTTATTCAGATCGTGAAATCTTGTCACGATTGGCATCTGACAGAGGGATAATGCTGCGTATGTTGATAATAGTGAAACATTTACTGGAATCCAGAAATCTGAGTAATGATGTTACTGTTCTGATAAAAATTTGAGAATCCGATAGATTTCAATTTGAAATTCCGGTGGATTTAAATGTGAGAATCCGGCGATCATTTGATTATCGTATTAGTACTTGTTTGTGTGAAAAATCAACACGATCATTTGATTTGCTGAGATCTGGTGTTGTTCGGTGTGCTGGATTGAGTTTCTTCCATTAACATTCAGAGTTGTCACCGTAACTGAGAATCTGGCGGTGATAGTTTCCCAAACCAACTGAATTTGATCATCAGCTAATTCAAACTGCTCTGTTTCTGGTTAGAATCCTTTATTTTAAGCAAAATATCACTTCACATTTATCGTGAAGATGTAAACAAGTGTTTTTTTTTTCTGGAGCCACCGTGAAATTTATTTCACAACTGAGTTTAAATCCGGTGGATGTTGTTGAAGAGTTCCGGTGGATGCTGATGAAAAGTTCCGGTGAAAGATGTTGAGAGTTCCGGTAGACTGTTGAGAGTTCCGGTGGAGGATTCGCTGGAAATTCTGGTGATTCAGCTCCCTGAACCACGGTGGGAACCGAAATCATACGGCAAATTGCTTACTGCAATCACACGGCAAACAGAAGAATTCGCCGTTCACGGCAAAGAATTGTTTTGAAATAAGTGTTTTCCAGCAAATGTAGTTGTTTCTTAATCTTTGGTGTTTACTGTTTAAAGTTTGTTTGATTGATCTTTGGCATTAGTTAACTGTCTGTTTTGAATTAAACTAGTGATTTCTGATTTTTGAACATATGCTACTAGCTGATTAGTTAATACTTTTACTTAGATGTTTTGAAATTAGGCTTAGTTAGTTGATTTGAACTAATTAGCAATGACAAGTACTTTGTAATTAGAATATCTAGCCAATTAGTAATCAGTTTACTTAGTAAAAATAAAATTTTGATGTTAGTTAGTTTGTAATAATACTTTTAGTCTTAGAAGTAATTCGTTAATTGTCATTAGTTTAATATAGTCTTAATTGTCATCAGTTTCATTTCATGATATCTTTCATAAAAAAAAATTTAAGTGTACTTTGTTTCATATAAGTTCTATTTCTATATGTGGTACTGCTCGTGTCCTTTTTACTTGTGTAGGATTGCACGAGAAGAGACTACGTGACACGAAGTACGAAGAATAAAGCTTTGTTTTACTTTTTAGTTTAGAATTAGGAATTTAATTGGGTTTGTAAATATTGCACTTTACGCCCTCTGCGAAGGGTATTCATTTGTTGTAATAGCTAGTTGTTTTTACTTTTCTTAGAACAGTTTACATTTCAATAATTCAGCAATAAAGAATAGTTTAGACTTGTGTACTTGAATACGAAATATTCCCGTTCCCTGAGTTCGACCCGGTCTCATCCACTAGTGAGAACCGGTTTTTATTATTTGATGTCTGGTTTTCACATGTTTTACATTTAAAAATCTTTTCAAAATTACAACGATTTAAAAGAAGACATCAAATTTTTGGCGCTGTTGCCGGGGAGCGGCGTAATATTAGTATTCACTTTATTGCCTAGTGTTTGTGTTGCATTTAGGTTTAGAACCACGTATGTGCATAGCTTAGAGAAGAGCTTACTTTTCTGCACAGCACACCTATTAGGATTCCCTTAGAGGTGACTGTGTACGATTGGTACCGTACACATAGATTTTATATTTCTCATACATAATCTCTGTTATGTGTAACTGCGTGGTGTTTGTTTAGTTTTTGTTGTTTTTAGTTTACTCGCTTTGTGGTTTGGCCGCCTAGTGCGTTAGTTAGGTAGAAAACCCAAAGTTAGGACGTGAGCTACACCGGTCTACTCTTAGGTGTATGCAAGGGCGACGCTCACTTGACCCCGAGCTGGTAGAGCCGATTGAGGACCCCGAGTCCCTTATTAGAAGAGCCCAGAGAGCTGCAACCATAGCTGAGAATCAGCATATTACCCGTCCTCTGAGGGAGTATTTCATGCCCAACACTTACACTCCCGCTTCCTGCATCACAAGACCTGATGTAGGAGCAAACCATTTCGAGATAAAGGCCAGTGTGATCCAAATGTTACCCTCGTTTTATGGCCTTAGCAATGAAGACCCATATCGCCACCTCGATGAATTTTTAGAGATTTGCTCGACAGTGCGAATCAACAACTTTGGAGATGACGCGATGAGGTTGACCCTGTTCCCCTTCTCTCTGAAGGACAAAGCGAAAAGTTGGTTAAAATCATTAGATACTGTTCGAATTACCACTTGGGAACATATGCAAAGAGAATTTTTAAAGAAATATTTCCCAATTGGTAAAACGAACCAGTTTCGTAAAGCGATAACCAGTTTTTCCCAAATTGAGGGAGAACAGTTTCATGAGTCTTGGGAGAGATTGAAAGATCTTCTCCGCAAGTGTCCCCACCACCAGGTGCCTCGCTGGCAACTGGTGCAATATTTTTATGACGGTCTTACTGAGAAGAACCGTCAAATGGTGGATGCCGCATGTGGGGGCACATTTATGCTCAAAAGTGAGGATGAAGCATGGTCACTTTTTGAGACATTAAGTGAGAATTCGATGCACCATGCGACAGCCTCACGGTTCGATAGGGCTGCACCTGCACAAGATAGCATTAAGAAGGCAGGTATTTTCGAGTTAGGGATGAACCTTGAGTTGAGCAACAAGGTAGACCAACTGTCCCAGAAATTAGATCAGTTCTTGTTGGGTCCCTCCCCTGCCATGCAGGTGTGTGTGTTGTGTGCGAGTCCTGCACACCATGTCTTCGAGTGCCCAGTTGCGCCACAATATCCTGAGTTTGTCCAAGAGCAAGCTCAGATGGCTCAAAACTTCGCTAGGCCCGTACCTAATCCATTTTCCAACACTTATAACCCGGGCTGGCGAAATCATCCCAATTTCTCATGGCGCAACTCACAGATCCACCCACCCAACCCTTCCCAGAGTCAACCAAGTCAAGGCGGTTATACGCCTGGATTTCAAAGATCCAGTTATCCCCCAGTCCAACCTGTTTATACTCAACCACAGTCTCATGAGCCTTTACATAGTCAATCTTTTGAGGATAAGATTTTGCAAGCTTTGAGCTCACATACCCAGTCTATTGCAAAATTAGAGACTCAAATGGGGCAGCTTGCCGAAGCACTTAGCAGGCGAAGTGAGGGGACATTACCTAGCCAGCCTATTGTCAACCCTAAGGGAAAGGAACCTATGCGTAGCTTGCATATGACTGATGCACATAAAGAGCAAGCTCAAGCAGTAACCCTTAGGAGTGGGAAGCAGTACCAAGCGAGGGAGACTGCAGAAGAAAGAGAGAACATAAGTGAAAAGCAGTCTGTCCCTAATAACTTACCTCAGGAAAGCGAGAAGGTTCTTCCATCTAAGCCTTCACCATCCTACATTCCCAAAGCCCCCTTTCCTGAGGCGTTAGAAAGGCCAAGAGCATTAGGTAAGTCCGGAGTGAACATGCAAGAGATGCTTGAGATATTCAAGCACGTTCAGATAAATCTCCCCTTACTAGATGCTATTCAACAGGTCCCTGCATATGCAAAGTTCCTCAAAGAACTTTGTACGCAGAAAAGGAAGTCGAAGTCCCATGTGCAGAAGAAGATTTATTTAACCGGGCAGGTGAGCGCAGTATTGCAACATCAAACCCCACCTAAGCTCAAGGACCCAGGGACTCCTATCATCTCTTGCGTCATAGGAAACATCACTGTTGGGCGTGCATTGCTCGACCTTGGGGCAAGTGTTAACATCTTGCCGGGTTTCTTTTATGACCAATTTGGATTGAAAGAGATGAAACCTACACCTATGACTCTTCAGCTCGCATATAGATCTATCAAGATCCCAAGAGGGATACTTGAAGATGTTTTAGTCAAGGTGGAAGATTGTTATTTCCCTGTCGACTTCGTGATATTAGATATGGAGGGAGTTGATAGTCCACAGCAGACTCCTATTATTCTCGGTCGCCCCTTCCTAGCTACCGCCAATGCGTGCATAAATTTCCGCACTGGTGCGATGGATGTGTCATTCGGAAATAGGAAGATACGGCTAAACATTTTTCGTGCTGCTATGGGGCCTACTGTTAAGGAGGCTTCTTTCGAGGTTGATGTCATTCAAGACCTCGTAGAAGCAGAATATGCTTGGTTTTTGAGTGATCCACCTCATGAGGAGGATAAGGAATCACTAGAAGAGGATCACCTAGAATTACGTGAAAATCAGATAGGTGAGTTGAGTTGGATCGGGCACTTTGAGCCATTTAAAGGTAAACAGGACGGGAACATAGTGCGCAATGTCACTGATGACATTATTTTTCATAGAGAGCCTGATTGAGTCTGACTTCATGTCCATTGATCTCATGGACGATGAAGGATTTTTTTCCAGGGATCCGTCTGGCTGGGGACGTGAAACTTAGCGCTTTATGGGAGGCAACCCATATTCTGTACAGTTTTACATTTGTTAGGATTTGTAGATTTCAATTGGTTTTATTTTTCGTTTTCTATCTTTTCTATGAGTTTCATGTTTTGTCCTGTATACATTGCATTCATTACATTCATAGAACGTGTATTTTTAATTCATGTCAGGTTATTCTACTCTTTCCCGCATTTATTTCTCTCATGTGCATTCACTGAGCTTCATTCAAGCATGGGGGAGTGCCACTGGGACAGTGTCATTCAAGCATGGGGGAGGGTGTAGAATGCACACCTTGATATTTCTGTTTACGTTCTTGCACATGTTTACACATCTCTCATAAAAAGTAGATTTTTAAAGAAAGAGTTTGAACTTATATGAATGTTATTTCAAATCTAATGTTTTTAGAGGATTTTTTTAAAACTCCACGAATTTTTTCTGACATAGATCTAAAAATTATGGTTGTTTATGTGGATTTCGAGGAAATGATGATAGATACATGTTAGAGTTTATTTTGAATCATAAATATGAATATGCACAGTTTTATTTTTGAAAAACTAAGCAAATGAACAAAAGCATAAAAATGAGCTCAAAAAGTGAGAAAAGCATGCATTAGGTTGTTTGGATAATTCCACAATTCTTAGTAGATGGAACTTAGATGTAAGTTGAAACTTTTAAGTCCATTTTCATAAAGGAGAGTGGAAAACTTCGTGATCCTAAGTAACTGAGAACAGATACAAGTTGAAATATTTGACTCTCATGTTATAAAGGTGAATGAAGGAAGTCACTTTTATGTCTTAGTTAATATCTTTTGATATGTATTGAAAAAGTATAGAAGATATTGACATTGCACGAGGCATAAAAGCAGACCACACGCAAGCTATATGAGAAAAATAAGTGCGCAAAAAGAAAAAACGTAAAAAGAAAGAAAAGAGATTAAAAAGAGAGAAAAGTTCAGTGCTTAGAAGTGTGATTGAGAAAACCTGTGCAGAAAACATATGAGTGAGGATAAGTAAATAATAATATGTTTTTATTGGATTTTCTAAGAATAAAACATAAATAGTTGTGATATTTAGAAAAGTGAAAGAAATTCTTTTTCTGTGGTGGTGCATAAAAGACTCTAATTATATTTCGATTTTGAAATAACAGGAAATATTTGTGAAAATAAAGTCTTTGATTATCTACTGATTGTGAGGATGTGTAATATTATGCATACATGACAGAGATGTTTGTGGGTAGCATCACTGCAAACCCTCACGAGACCTTACTCGTACACTGGGGTAACCCAGGGGTTGAAAGGGCTTGTTGCATGAGCTAAATGCAACCGTGATTCCTACGAAAGTGAGTTAGGTGATAGTTGGATTTCTTACATTTTTCTAGTTTGCTCGAGGACTAGCAAAACATAAGCATGGGGGTATTTGATCATGCATATATTTTAGGGATATTTCATATAAAAATATGCATGATTTCATGAGAAAATGATTTAAAAACCCAATTTTATGTTAGTTTCGAGTAAATGTGCTAAAATAATATAAGAATAGAAAATGCATGAAAAATAGTTTTATTTTACATTTCAATGTCTATTTTAGTGTTTGACATAATTGTAGTAGTTTAGTTTTTGAAAATCATAAAAAAAATTAGATTTAGAATAGACTTAGTTTTTGTATTTTCTAAAACATAGTCATTTTGAGTTGCTTTGTAAATAACTTTTTGAAGAGAGGTTTTGAAATGAAATTCTTTGAAATAAGATGGACTTATGGAAAAACTTTCAAAATTATAAATACCATACGTAGGGGGAAGAGAGGCTTGTCTTCTCTCTTTTGCCCAAGCCCTCTCTTCTTCCCCTTCCTCTCCACCTCTTCCTACCTCTTCTTCTCCTTCTCCCTAATTTCCCCTCTTTTTCTCATCCTCTTTCCGGTGGACAATTCCGGCAATGGCTGAAGCAAAATAGAGGATTCCAACCTCTCTTCTAATCATTCCAATTCGGTAAGTTCTTCTTCTTTCTCTTCTTCTTCTTCTTCTTCTTCTTTTCCTCTTCTTCTTATTCTTCCTATTCTTCTCCTTTTCTTCTTTGAATTGTTGTTTTCATGTTTAGAAATCAAATTCCATTAGAGGAAAAAAAAAAAGAACATGTTGTTTTAGATTTAGAAATTTCCAGTTTGTAAACATTCTCAAAATCTGTGAATCGTTGAAGTGTTTTTACTGTATTTGAATTGTTTTTCTTTTTAGTTTACTGTATTAGGAATCATGTCTTCTTTGCTATATTAGCATCAAATCATTAGAAAATCAAAAATATGATCAATTAAATTCATGCTTTGCTCTTTGATCTGTTAGAAATTTATTAGATTAAGCATTGAAAATCTAGATCGATCTGCATTTCTTACAGCAATTATGTTTTTTTAATATCATTTGAGGAAAATTGTTGGCATCAATCGGATAATCATTAAATTCGATCAATGATTTGCTTTGATTCTACCAGCAAATCTGACTGCTGAACATATTAATTGATTCCATGGATTTCAAACGTTGATCATAAGCTGTAAAAAAATTTCAACATCTAGCCACCGGAAATTTCTATCGTGAAATTTTGTCAAGTTGCCGGAATTTTCTTATTCAGATCGTGAAATCTTGTCACGATTGGCATCTGACAGAGGGATAATGCTGCGTATGTTGATAATAGTGAAACATTTACTGGAATCCAGAAATCTGAGTAATGATGTTACTGTTTTGGTAAAAATTTGAGAATCCAATAGATTTCAATTTGAAATTCCGGTGGATTTAAATGTGAGAATCCGGCGATCATTTGATTATCAGATTAGTACTTGTTTGTGTGAAAAATCAACACGATCATTTGATCTGCTGAGATCTGGTGTTGTTCGGTGTGCTGGATTGAGTTTCTTCCATTAACATTCAGAGTTGTCACCGTAACTGAGAATCCGGCGGTGATAGTTTTCCAAACCAACTGAATTTGATCATCAGCTAATTCAAACTGCTCTGTTTCTGGTTAGAATCCTTTATTTTAAGCAAAATATCACTTCACATTTATCGTGAAGATGTAAACAAGTGTTTTTTTTTTCTGGAGCCACCGTGAAATTTATTTCACAACTGAGTTTAAATCCGGTGGATGCTGTTGAAGAGTTCCGGTGGATGCTGATGAAAAGTTCCGGTGAAAGATGTTGAGAGTTCCGGTAGACTGTTGAGAGTTCCGGTGGAGGATTCGCTGGAAATTCTGGTGATTCAGCTCCCTGAACCACGGTGGGAACCGAAATCATACGGCAAATTGCTTACTGCAATCACACGGCAAACAGAAGAATTCGCCGTTCACGGCAAAGAATTGTTTTGAAATAAGTGTTTTCCAGCAATGTAGTTGTTTCTTAATCTTTGGTGTTTACTGTTTAAAGTTTGTTTGATTGATCTTTGGCATTAGTTAACTGTCTGTTTTGAATTAAACTAGTGATTTCTGATTTTTGAACATATGCTACTAGTTGATTAGTTAATACTTTTACTTAGATGTTTTGAAATTAGGCTTAGTTAGTTGATTTGAACTAATTAGCAATGACAAGTACTTTGTAATTAGAATATCTAGCCAATTAGTAATCAGTTTACTTAGTAAAAATAAAATTTTGATGTTAGTTAGTTTGTAATAATACTTTTAGTCTTAGAAGTAATTCGTTAATTGTCATTAGTTTAATATAGTCTTAATTGTCATCAGTTTCATTTCATGATATCTTTCATAAAAAAAATTTTAAGTGTACTTTGTTTCATATAAGTTCTATTTCTATATGTGGTACTGCTCGTGTCCTTTTTACTTGTGTAGGATTGCACGAGAAGAGACTACGTGACACGAAGTACGAAGAATAAAGCTTTGTTTTACTTTTTAGTTTAGAATTAGGAATTTAATTGGGTTTGTAAATATTGCACTTTACGCCCTCTGCGAAGGGTATTCATTTGTTGTAATAGCTAGTTGTTTTTACTTTTCTTAGAACAGTTTACATTTCAATAATTCAGCAATAAAGAATAGTTTAGACTTGTGTACTTGAATACGAAATATTTCCGTTCCCTGAGTTCGACCCGGTCTCATCCACTAGTGAGAACCGGTTTTTATTATTTGATGTCTGGTTTTCACATGTTTTACATTTAAAAATCTTTTCAAAATTACAACGATTTAAAAGAAGACATCATTGTTGTAGGTTGTTGGGAATATGAGTGATAAGAGTATGGTGTAAATGAAGCTATAGGAGGTGAATGGATGGGTGTAAGTGTCACAGTAGGTAAAGTAAGTACTGTGAGAAGTGGTAAATATTATTGTGTGAGGTTTATTAGTGGGATGTGATACATTGTGAATGCAGTTGCAGGAAATGTTGTGAGGTAGTATGCTGGGGAATAAAGACAATATGTATTGGGTATATACAGGGGATAAGTATGTTGTGTGAAGTTAGGTGGAATGGAAGGTGGTTGTGAGTGTAAAATAAAAGGGGAGCATATGCAGTGTGACTGGCTGGGTTGATATGAAGGTGGGGATGAAGTGCACAATGCATAGGTGTTGTGAAGAAGTGTAATGGAAGTATCAACAGCCATTGGGCTGCTGTGCTCATGTATGCACAGAAAGCACAAGGGATGTTGTTAGTGGACTACAGTGGAGAAGATATAACGATGGATTGGCTTACTGTGCTGGTATGACTGTAAACACCCCAAATTTTTTAAAATTTTGTGAACATTCCCTTTTTTGCCCCTGATCCCCATTTTCTGAGTAAATTGAGTCATTTTTCACTCAAAACTCCAGTTTATTCCTCAAACTTACTGGAATCAAATCCATTTTCTATATCTGACTCAATTTTTTCAATCTGGACCCAGTGTTAAAATCCAAATCTCAGCCTTGTTATCCAATTTTCAAAATTAAATTTGCGAAAATACCAAAAAGAATTTCTGAAAGGCTAAGATAGTCGATCTGGTGTCCATTTGGATTCGATGCTCTGTATTTCTCGATTCAAGGTTCAAAACTCGAATATTTCCTCAAAATCAGGATCCAAACCCATTTTTTTCTGAAGAAAATTCCAAAGATCAACCCCGAATTCTCAGAAAATCTTTCTTTTGTAAATATTTCTGAATTTTGCAAAAAATAGTTTAAAACATTTAGTTTTCTAAGTTTTACTTCAAAAACACCAAAAAAATAGAAATTACAAAGAAAAAAAAGAATAAAAAAAATCAAAATGGAAGAAGAAAACACGGAAAAATGGTTAAGAAGCCCCTTTTATAAAAGTTGTTTTTAGAACAAACCTTTTTTAAAAAGTTTTTTTTTAAAAGAAGCCATTTTCCTGATTTTCTTAAAACTTCTCGGGCGATTTTTGAAAATTCTCCCAACGGTCTTCTGTTATAAGAAGGGTTGTAGGGAGGGTGTCGAGGATCATCCACCGCTCTCGCATCGTCTTCACCCCTTCTGGCTCCCGCATACCCCTTTTTCATGCATTTCTTCTCCTTCTTTTTCTCTCTTCTCATTCTCTCTCCCTGGTTCCACACCTTCCTTGATTGTGAAGAAAGCACAACTCAGCATCAACGAGCAGAAGGAATCACCTCTTCAACCTCAAGCTCTGTCGAAACCAAGGTAAAAGGCCTCTCCCCATTTCATTCTCTTGAATTTCAATGCATGTTTTATGTTTTTCATTATCCGTTACCTATAATCCTTCATTTGCATTTTTTTTTCTTTTTTTTCTTCCTTTTCCTCGATTTTCGGTGTTTGTCTGTGTGGATTTTGATTTTTTTTCTTTTTTTTGTGTTAAAAAAATAGATGATCGACGATGCCTCGCAATGGCATCGCCGATTCATCCAGGTTTTGAATTCCAATCCTGTCTCGGCAGTTATTTTCCTCCCCTCTTCTCTTTAGCTGTTATGAATTTTCCTCTAATTTCTTCGTTTTGACCTCCATTAATGCGCTTGTCGTAGTGATGGTCCGCTTATGGAATTACCAGTCTATGCATTGCAATATTAACGTGATTTTATTCCAACATCTCGTTCTTCTTTGCTTTATTTGAGTTTCTTCGGTTTATTTACATATGCCTTTCATCTGGATTTTTTTTTTTTTTTTGCATTCGGTCATAGCGTTTTTTTTTTTACCCTTGATTTTCTGTTTATAATTTCCTTGTAATAGTTTCTTTTGAACCCAGTGGCTTTCAAAGTAAACATCCGATCTGATCCAATATCAGATCGAGTTTTACTTTGTCATAATTTCCTATTTTACCTGTTGTTTTCCACTTTGATAGCCATCTTTGCGTTTGGGTTTTCTTGATACGAAAGCATTATGTGCTTTGTTTGTCACTTCCATTATCTCGTCATTCACGCATACTGAAGCCATGTCTCTAACATCTGCGTTAAAAGAGTTAGGATATACCTATCAGGTTAATTTTACTTTCAATTGAAGTTGGCAATGAAATTTTGATTTCAGCATTAACTCACTTTGAATCTTTGCTTATTTTCGAACTTTAGTCCCTATTCCAGTTTTGTTTTGATTATGGTTTCCATTTCGTTATGATTTCTGCTTCGGTTTTTACATTTATTTGTTTTGTTTTGATTTATGCTCTTTTCTTGTTTTGATTTGTTTCAAACTTTAATGTCTGTTTTGATTCTCAATATGATGTCTGTTTTATTCCTGCTGTCAAATTACCTCGTTTCCTGTTTTATTTGTTTTGATTTCTTTTTCTTTTAGTCTTGAACTTTGATTCATGTTTTCTTTTATATTGATTCATGGTGTTTTGATCGAGTAACTATTTGATTGTTGATCAATCTAATTCCAGCAATCAAATAGTTAATTGTTGGTTGTCATTACCTGTATAACATCCCTTACCATTGATCTATTTCATTTAAGCCTGCCTCGCCGACATGGATAACCTGGTTTATACCTAAAAAAAAAGAGAAGAAACCATCCCCTTTCTTCTGTGCGCATGAGCAGCAGAAGCCAGTTTACTGCTTAAGTTTTGAAGAGTCTGATGTCAGAGCTCTATTCACTGACCAAACTATTGTTTAAAATTCAAGGATCTGATATCTAAAATTGATTTGCTAATCGGTTCATTACACTGGGTTTGAAGCATCAATGCTCGTGACTGATTCATTATGTGGAATAAGATGACCTGAGTTCTCACTAAGTGCATTCATGCCATCCCAAAACGTAACCCACCATACAACAGCATTCTCGCTGCAGTTATCCATAAGGCTTGCCATAGTGTTACCCACTGTTGCAACCCATTTCCAAATCCTGCAACACATTCATCAATCATTGACGGATCATTCAAGCCCTCGTTAGGAGTGATGATCTGAAAAAGGGTAATAGTAGAGGTTAACATCTGAGCCTAAAAATCTGGACCAAATCTTCAAGTTAAGTTCAGGCTTATGAAGTGTGTCTGACCTCTGTTAGTTTGTCTGCTAAACTGTTGGAGGGGTTATTGAGTTTCAATCATAAAGTCTGAATTTCAGGATGCCTACAAGCTTATTTCTTAATTGCTGGATGTTTGAGAGCTTCATTGATTAAAAACCTGATGAACAAAAGTGTTCAAAGATGGCTGAATAATTTGACTCATTATTTTGTGGATCAGTGAAATCCTTGAATGCTATTGCGAGTCTTAGCAATTCCTGAGTATTACTAATATTGAGCATTTGATTTGATGAATTGATATCTTGTAACTTTCAGAGGTTTTAGTGGGAAAATCAGATTTCTGGTTTTTCTGTGGAACACATTGAGGTATTGGTTAGGAACCAAGTTCTGATTCACCGTAAGATGTGTTTTGCTTAGGTTTTGATTTAATGTACACTGCAGCCTGCACATTGATATCACCATCTGTATATTTTTTTACTGCACATTTATTGCACGTATATATGTTAGCCATGCCTTTTCAGCACTTTTTATCCAGCATTTGAGTCCAACTGTCATGATATAGTGTATGTTCCTACATCAATTGCATCTCTATATTTTCATTATCATCATTGTGCACTCATTTGTACCTAGCTCTTGCATCAATAATTGCATTTGTGCCCACTCACTGCACCTCAAACACTCCACTACATTTTCTCACATCATCTACATTTCTATTCCCTGCACCCCATGTATAATGAACGTTTGTCTTGAGTCTAAATTTTCTTTCTTTCTTTTGCCCATCATATCATGCTGGTTGTTATCTATATCATCGTGTATTATATTGCCCAATACATTGCTTTCATTGGTATTTTTTTTCTTTCTTTTCTCACAGTGGTTCACTAGGAAGCACTGTGGCTTTTTCACTGTCATGGTAGTTCATCTAGAACTACCATAATTGTCATTCTTTTACAGTGGTTCACAAGGAACCACTGTGGCTTTTTTTTTTCCGTTGTTATGGTAGTTCATCTAGAACTATCATAACTATCTTTCTTTTACAGTGGTTCACAGGGAACCACTGTGGCTTTTTCTTTGTTATGGTAGTTCATCTAGAACTACCATAACTGTCATTCTTTTACAATAGTTCACAAGGAACCACTATGGCTTTTTCTTTGTTATGATAGTTCATCTAGAATTATCATAACTGTCATTCATTTTCTTATAATGGTTCACAAGGAACCATTATGATCCTTCTTTGCTATAGTAGTTCATCAAGAACCACTGATTTCCTTTAATCTTGGCATTGTGCTGACTCCATCTTGCAGTAATATGTGAAAAGCTTGAATTAAAATTTTCCGATATTTTCAATTCCAGTGTTGTAATAAGCTAGATATTAATGAAAACTCTACATTTCCAGACTTGGATAGAATGGATGAGCATGTAAATATCATAAATTCCCTGTTTCATGCCATTTTTTTATTTTATTTTTTTTATTTCTCAAAAATACACAAATGGTGAAACACGAATGGCACGTGCATCATTCTAATAAAAGGTGATTAAACCCTAAGTTGATGATTTGCATCAATGACCATAGTCAAGGAGGGAACAAAACTTATGGTTTTCATCTTTTACGGAATAACACTGGATCTACACTGGATCTCCTTCAAAAATTATCATATTTTTTCAAATATTTTTCTTCTTTATCAGAGTTTAATTTAAAATTAGCTCAAAATATATATCAATGGCCATAGTCAGGATATATTGAGAGTTAATTTCATTTTAAACTCTATAAAGACACCAAAAATGTGTTTTATTCTTTACTGGAATTTAAATATGATTATTATGTAATACATTCAATGACCATAGTCAGGGATGTATCATATTTTCAATCGTATTTCAATTCATTTAAAGAATGAAATATGTTTTTCAAATTCAATTTCAAAATTCTTTAATTCATTTCATCATTTAAGATAGAATTGCATCATATTTTCGAAATTCTTTTCATATTATTTCAAAATCCAAGTGATTTTGAGATAATTCTTCAAATACTTTCTTCATTTCTCCTATCAATTCTTATTTATAAATTCAAATTCAATTCTATCTCATTTCAAGATTCAAAATTCAATTTCAAAGTTCAATTTGACTTTGAAATTTCAAATTCATTTTTTTATATATATATTCAAAATTCCATTTCCAAATCAAATCAAATTTCAAAGTTCAATTCAAACTTTGGAATTCCAAATTCATTTTTCAGGATTCAATTTCAATTAACATCTCAGATCAAAATTCAAAGTTCAATTTAAAACTTTGAAATTTCTGATTCATCTTCTGACTTCAAATTCAAACTTCAAAATCAAGTCTATTCTTTACCTTCAAAAGTGTTATCTAAAGATTGAGTCTTGATTCTCAAATCAAGGTTTTGAGATTGATTCTGAATCTCAAAATTCGATTTCCCTTAAATTTTAAATTCAAAATCTGGATTTTCAAAATCCAGACCCATCTTCAAAGTCCCATTTTGGATCTTCAAAAAATCCAAATTTCATCTTGGGTTCTAAATTTAGAACCCAATTCCACTTTAGATTCAGATCTTTAAAAACGAATCTCATCTTGGATTCCAGACCTCGGATCCAATCCCATTTAGGATTCCAGATTTTGAATCCAACTCCATTTTTGGATTCCAGACTTCGGATCCAATCCCATTTAGGATTCTGGATTTCGGATCCAATTCTATTTAGGATTCCATATTTCAAAATTCAACTTCATCTTGGATTCCAGACATTGGATCCAATCCCACTTAGGATTCCAGATTTCGGATCCAATTCCATTTAGGATTCCAGATTTCAAAATTCAACTTCATCTTGGATTCCAGACTTCAGATCCAATTCCATTTAGGATTCCATATTTCAAAATTCCATTTCATCTTGGATTCCAGACTTCGAATCCAATCCCATTTAGGATTCATACTTCGGATCCAATTCCATCTAGGATTCCAGATCCTGGATTCAACTCCATTTTGAATTCCAAATTTCAAATCCAATTCTACTACCAATTCCAGATTTCAAATCCAATTTTATCTTGATTTTCAGATTTCAAAACTAATTCCATTTTTAGATCCCATCTAGATTTCTTAACTCCAATTCTATTTTCAAATTCCATTTAGATTTCTCAAATCCAAATTCCATTCTGATTTCGAACTTTAAATCTGGAATTCCATTCCATTGCAAAATTCCATCTCCACTTCGAAATCCAGATTCAAAGCTCAAAATTCAAAATCCATTTTGACTTTTTGAAACTTCACTTTATCTATCTTAGCTTTAAATTCCCCTTTCTCTTCATTCTTTTTTTTTTAAGATTTATTTTCCCAACTCTGATTATTTCAAAACTTAGAACTTCAAATATCTTTTCAGATCTATCTCGAGTTCTAAGTTAGATTTAACTATTCAAAAATCATTTCTTTACTCCATTATCACATCTATTTCAGAATCACTTGGAAAATTCCAAATTTCCAAAAGTGTTTTCTCAAAAACCTACACATTTGCATTTGCATTGCACAAGCATGATTGTGCATCTTAGACTTAGAAAAAATTCTTAGATAATATTTTAGCAAAGCAAAAGGCATTTATTCGATCCTTGATTCGATTACCCCTGGTAAAGGCGCCAGGAATGGTCGAACCTTGTACCGACGAGCGAATCTCGTCTCTCTATTTTCCCGCAAATTTTCAAAACGGAGGCGAGTAATTTTCTAAATATTTTCAAAATTTAGGTAAAGTGAGACCTTCGTGAAAGAGTTCCTCTTTCTCTTCTTTCTTTTCTCTTCTCTCTTCTTTTCTATCTTTTATTTTCCCCTTCAAAAAGGGAAATAGAGGTTAGAAAGAAAAAGAGAAGGAAGAGAGAGAAACCAAAGAGGAAAATTTTTACGATGATCACAAGGACCAAACTGTTTCAGGTCTGCATTGTCAGGTACATTTAATTCATGTTCAAATCCTAAGGAGAATTAATAATAATATGTGGTTGGTTCTAATCATATATGGATCTGGGAATGGATAAACATGTGTCATCAGATTTGGGCAATAATCATGAGTAACGTGATCCAATTACTTTTTCTTTTTGGGTGCAAGAAGGAAAAGAAAGTGGAGATTTGCTTGTTTTATACCGTGAAAGTTCTGATCAAATATGAATTTAGAACTCGATGTAGTTGGATCCAGAATCAGATCCAACTTGATAAAACCAATACAATATTAGGTCATGCATGACGATAACCCATATCTGATATGTTTGCAATCCTAGTAGAGACTCGTATGGTAAATGAGTTTAAGTGTTGAGCAAATTGTGCATCATGTGATTGTGTAACCACCATTCCTGTTGATATTTTTTTCATTATTGCAAAGTTATTCAAGGATTAGGATTATTCATTCTCCAAAGCCTTGATGTAATTATTGCTTCACATATTTGTAACCTTGTAATTAGAGATCATGACAAGCATTTCTTGATTATGCATAGATTTTCTTTGGTGGTTCAAGTACTAAGTTCTAATCTAATACGTTCCACTTGTTTGAGGGTTAGTGTTTTGTTTTCTTAGGCTGAACAAAAATCAGTTTTGAGGGTTCAAGTTAGACTGAACCTCAAATCGGTTTTGAGGGTTCATGGTTGATTGAATCTAAATTTAGGTTTGGGTTGATTAAGATCAAAAGGATCAGTTTGACAGGTTATCGATTGATCTTGACTGAACTAAGGGATGGTTTGTGAATGGTTCACTTTGGATCTCAGATTATTTTAAAAAAAAAAAGATTGTTTCAGCCTATGCGATTGGGAGACCCTTTCATAATAAAAAGGCATGAAATCTAGATTTAGATTTACAGAAATTTAAGTTGTTTTTTAAAAATCTGGTATTAGATTTGATTAAATCCGAGTTTATCTTGCTTAATTAAATCTAGTCATAAAATCAAAGTTTTTCTTGATTAATTAAATATGGTTTTAGATTAAATAAAAATCAGAGTTTTTATTTAATTGGTTAAATATGAATTTAATTAAGTTCAAGATTTATTTAAATCTGAGATTTAAATTGAATGAATCTGGATTTTTGTCAAACGATTTAAATATGAGATTTAAATTATAAATATGTATTTTTGTTAACACGATTTAAATATGGGATCTTGTCAAATGAATCTAAGTTTTTCTTAAATAGGTAAAATCTAGGACTTTGAATGTAAATATGATAATTTTTTAGTTATGATTATAAAACCTGAATTACAAGTTGTGGATAAACCTCTAATTATTATTTTTAGAATGTGGTTGCGGTTGGCTATGTTATGAACCTGGGTTTAGCCAGGGATGTGAATGTGTCTTATTCATGTAAAACACATATTATGTTGAGTTAAAAATGTTAATACCTGGTTGTTTTCTTACGCATAAGTCTACATGGTATTGAAGTGTGTGTACATGTGAATGGTTACATGAGTGTTTACATAGTTATTTTCAGCGGGTACTGCAGGAAAGCATGCATACAAATACTAAATGAAATCATGCACTTGACATGAATATGCGAATCAAATCAAAGACATGCTTATGAATATTTCTGTGGCATACACATGACACAAGTTTGCATTTCTGAATGTGCATATAAAATTTCAAAAGGTGTGGTGTGCATGTATTTTGGTTCTTGAGACATGTCAAGATTCAGAATTATGTATACGATTTGACTTGATGTGATGTACTTAAGCATCATACTATATGAAGTTTGTTTCAAATTCATGAGCATACGTGCATTGATGTGTGTTTCGCATGTACATAAATGCATGAGTTGTTCACTTATCCCAATTGAGATCATTCATGAGTGAATTCATGTATGTTGAATGATTTTGTAAAGGCACATGCATATGAATGTGACATATCATGCACATGGTTAAATTGGCATATACAAATATGCATTTGGAAGCATGTTGACATCATTGCATACATTGCAAGTTGTTATGGTTTTTGCATATGATGCATCGATGGTCTAAATGAATCATCATAGGCCTAGAGAGCCTTGAGCTTTGGGGTGTTCTTTCTTTAATTGTTTAAATGCATTACAAAAATCATATTTATTTTTATTGCACTATTGTGGTTGTCCTCACGGGCAGGAATCCTATGATGGTTCTCATAGGGATGGATGTGTAACGCCCCAAAAATCTAAGACTTGTAACTCTTAGAATAATTTAGAAAGCTTTTAAAATCATATGATTATCAGAGTATAAATAGTAAATCGGATAAAATGATATTTTTCAAAATAGTAAGTCAATGGACCTTGAACGCATTACAGCATAAACTTTCTTTTGTCGAATTTCGCACAATCATTGAAATCAAATGGTTTCAAAATGCAATTTCAATAATTGAGAATTTCTATATCAGATTTGCAACTCATTATATTTATTGAAACCAAAAAGAAGTGTAGTATAACAGTTTTAGTATCTCAAGGTTTAATTAAAAGATAATTTTTGAAAGACACTTTATACCAAATTTACCAACATGTCCTCAGAAGCAAAACGTCAGAAAAAGAGCCTCATCTTGATCTCATCATGCCATCATGTCATCGCAAGCTCTATCACTTGTACACCACCTGCCCATGAATGTGTCAGTTTCACAAAAAACTGGTAGGTACACAAGAGAGTCAATATAGAACCGAAATAAGCAATTAAAACAAGTTATGAGTTATATTTAGCAGGTGCAATAGACTATGCAAATGAGTAAGCATTTCTAACATGAACATTTGAATATGCAAACAAATAAAGGATTACAAAATTTACGGTAAGTAACTACCTCACTCATAAGGTGCAAGCAATTGCACAACAAGCAGTTTATAAGTTGCACTCGGTAAGCAATCATATAACAATAGTTATACTAACCACAAGTTGTAAGCAACTAATAAGACAAGCAACTCCATTAGCCCTAGTTATAAACAGTTCATGAATTACGAGCTGTAAGCAGTCGCATTAATCTTAAGATGAAACCAGTTTGTAGATTACGAGCTATAAGCAATCATATTGACAAGCCAGGATAATTTGACCAAGTAGTAAAGCATGTCACAGGTGTCATATTGCAACTAGCATAATGCTATTATCATAAGCATTTAACTAGCATGAGCAACCAGTTATTAGTAACAAACAACTAGTGTAACACTATAACAAGCGTGCATAATTCAACGAGTAGAATACTGAGCTAAACAAGCAAGTTATGTCATAACGTGCATATCTTAATAATGTGAATAGTTTATCTTATGTTTTGATATTAGCTGGCCAGTCGAGTACGCGCAAGACACAAAATGTAGAAAGAGTCGAGACCAGTTCGGGCGTTTATTATGCTGTGTGTTTTAGATAATCCAGATGGCTGACTGAGTACGCTCCTAAGAAGATGGTCAATGACCAAGAGAGTAAATCCCCAAAGGCATAGGTGGCTCGTGGATGCATCCAAACTTCTGTAGAAGTGGCCTGAAAGCTATCTTTTGTAGCCCATTTCTCATAACTCCGATGACTGGGGAATCTGAGTCTTTTGCTTGTAACTGCCATTAAAGGACCTGTCCATTAGAGTTTTGTATCATCTGTCTTCTCTCTTTACGAACCATGTCGAACGAGCATGATGCAGGTTTATTAACCGCCACCTTATTCTACATGCTCTGGTCTTTCAACCCACTCGAGCATCTTTGCCTGTGAAGGCAAAACCATCACCATTATGTGAATTATACGTGCCATTGCACATTCGAGGTAAACAAGGACCTTTCATCCTACTCATCGTAATACATAATGTACCTATTCAAAAGTACAACCACGATGAGAGGGGGATGGATTTCTCATTTGAAATCCCCAACACGTTTGCTTTGTAAAAGTATACAATGTAACCACTCGAGTTCATATTTGTCATGCTCTGGTCCTTTAGACCCTCACAAGCCTTTTTCCTGTTGGGCGATCATCAACATTATATGATTACAATAAGGTACCAAAACACGTTTCGAGCTTACCACCGACCTCTCATTCGATCATCGTAACACCAATGTGGCGTATATGTCCAAAGGTACAGCCATACCTGTCAAAAGGTATGACTACAATAAAAAAAAAGGGAAACAATTTCTCAATAGAAACCCCAACATTTATCTTTTATAAAAGAAGTAATACAATAATTACTCAGTTTAACAAGATCAAGTCTTTTAAATTATATTAACAACAATGACATATTGCACGATACGAGATCGCCTCAGATCTCTCATCCAATCATCGTAGTACCACCATGCCACGCATGTCTACAAGTACGTTACAATGAAAGAGGTATAGGTTTCCCAATAAAATCCCAACATAAAAATTACAACAAGATTCAATGCAAATCAGAAAATGCTCAGATGTCATACACTCTCTTTTGAAGTGACGATACAATATTGCATGCAGGAGATCGCTATAGATCTTGCTTCCATTTTCCAAAGACACAACAATTTGGAAGACTTGATTGTTATATTGCAACTCCCAAAACCTTTAAACTTGCTTTGCAAGACTGCGGACTCGATAAGTTGTAACCCTTTTTAGAGTTTCTGAATCATATCAAAATATCCATTTATAGTTATAAACATTCTATTCGAAAGTGTTGTCTTGGAAAACTTAGTTGCACTTCCGCAACCTGCAAGACTTCCAATTTTCGCTTTTGCAAAATGGTGCATTTGAAAACGGGATTCCCACAAGGAATCCTTTTAAGAGAAACCGTTGCACACAAGCGTAACTCGCATCCTTCATAATTTAACAAAAATAGGATATATAAAAGGCTGCATCGACTTGTATACCATAACTGCGAGCATGGAAACATTATAGTGTGATAGCAAAGTACTATGCAATACACGATATGCAAAATCACTCATTGAGCGAAAGATGTATACGCAAAATGCACGAGGTACAAATTTGTACATCGATCAAATATCTAAACAAGCAAGTAAATATGCAAATAAGGCACCAGGTCATACATAAGTCAAATATCTAAGAAAGCAAGTAAATGTGCAAATAAGGCACGAGATACAAAACCATACATTAGTCAAATATCTAAGCAAGCAAGTAAATGTGCAAATAAGGCATGAGGTACGAAACCATATATCAACCAATAAGCATGCAGGCAAGTAAATATGCAAAGCAGATAAGTACAAGAAGGAAATAAAGTACGATTAGGCATATCTGGCAAGACTATTTAATTATTTCAACTTAATTCAGTTCATCTAGTGCCCTTTTGCGCAACTTTCTCCTACCTTGAGGGTTTCAGGGTTGCACACATCATTGAACGTAGTAGTGTACATTTCGGGTCACGGGACGTGATGATGCATTAAATACCCGTAATCTTAATACATTTTCACTGCATAAATGCATCATTTATAGCTTTAGAACCCACATTTAGATGCATATTGATGTCATTGAGCTACAGTTCAAATTTTTCGTTCGATTCGAACTTAAAACGAGAAAGTTATTGCATTTACATTGTAGCGGGTCGGACCTCGGGGTGAACCGAGTCAAAAACAGATCCAGTTGGCCCATCTGGGCCCTGAATCAATGCCAAAAATCCCAGATCCAACCCACCTCAGCCTATTCATGTTTTTACAAACTATTTTTTAAAAACCCCCTCTCAAAAGAGGCACCCAGATAAACTTTTTATTTTAATCTCTTTTCTGGAAATTCCAGAAAAGAGTCTCTCTTGTTTAAATAGAAAGAGACGCCCAGCAATAGGCGTCTTTGCCTAGGGTTTCATGACATAGGGGCACGATTCTTGCCCCTTCACCTTCTTCCCCAATCGCCCATTTCATCCACCTTCTTCAACATCCATGGATTCCAAGAGAAATCACAGCAGCCCTTGGAGAAGCCGCCCTTTGTTCCTCCATTTCCATTCATTCCATATCTTCCTTTTCTTTTCCCCTTGTTGTGACTAACGCCCCTTGCTTCATTTTTGCAGGTTGAGGCAGCAATGGAGCGCTCCAGCCATGGCAAGGGGTTGTCTGCCCTTCCATGGCTAGCCGCCCCTTTCCCCGACGGCTCTCTTTACCACCAACCATCACGCCACCTTCGGAGTCTTCATCCTGCCCCTTCCAACAAATCTGCAGCAAAGAGTGTATAGCATAGCATCAACGAGGTTCCTTGTGGCACAAATCCATGGCAAAGTCCGCTCACCTCTACCCCCACATTCGTCGGATCACCCTTGAGGTATGATCCTCTTCTTTTCCCCTTTCTTTTAGATAAAACCTATATGCGTGTTTTTCTATTTTCTAATATGTGATTGCTGTGCATTTTTCCTGTTTCAAACCTTATTATAGGTGTGCGTGTGCAGAAACCAGCACATTAGGAACCGTGTAGCATTTCATCTCTTTATGTGTTTTTAGATTTGGGAGATTCAAATGCCGATTTCTCAATTTTCTATTTTTCTGTTTGTCGTCCAGTCATAGCATATATAGTTTGTGCTTAAACCAGCATAGTAGGTTGAGTATACGTTTTAAGGTCTTATTTTGTCTTTTAGTTGGCCTTTTGATTTATTGAATCATTGTGAATATCGAGTTCTTTCGGTTTGTCTAAACTAGCTAGTTTAATTTTAGCCGACTGTAGCGTTTTATGTTAGCACATTAGGTTGATAGATTAGTTTAAGTTAGTTAAGTTCTTGTGCAGGTTTAAGTAATTTGAATATTGTAACAGGTGTAATTGTTGCTGAAATTCTGTTTTGTTTTGAGCTACCTGATTTGGGCGTTTTAAGTATAAGTGTGTTAACATGTAGAGTAGTTAGTTTATGTTATTTTTGTTTGATAGAATTAGTCAGATTAGTTGTAATCAATAGTTGCTTTTAATACTGTATTAGTTTGCTAAGTAAATAATACATATAGTTTAGAAAATATTTGTATTCATTTAAACGTTCTAGTTGCTATTGAAAATGTATATCATGTTTTAGGTTAGATCATTAATTATGTTCCAGCAGGGTAGTATATTCATTTGTTTACTGTTAGTGATGTAGTTAAGATTAAATAAATGTGTTGAGTCATGTAGTTAGTTTGATTAGTGCATTAGTATTAGTTAGAATTAAGTTAGTATGTAAATTAAATCGATAGTTAACTTCATATCTAAGTATGTTTTCTCAAGGCTAATTAAGTAGTTAGTTTGAATTAAGTAATTATAGTAGGTTAGTTAATGACTGTAACTTAGTTTAATTTACAATTGTAGATTAGTTTAAATTAGTCTAACCTAGCATTTTGTTCTAGCATTACTTTGTAGTTTTCATAGGTCACGTATGTAGTTAATTTAGATTTTCTTTTCTTAGCCTAACTAGTTATATTTTCTGTTATTTAGTTCATTTTAGAACTATGGATGACTGTAATTGCGGATGGTTCAAGCAATAGTGTAAGCTTTGTATTCATTTAGATGAATAGTGTACTGAAGGAGAAACCCAGTTTTTGCATTGATTTCCACTTGTTACTCTATGTGCAATCATCTGAGTTTTCTTGAATTTATTGTTCTATGCTATTCAGTAATGTGTTAAATGCATGAAAACCAAAAATCAACTCATTCAGAATTGATTTGGTTTGCCTTTTAAGCGTTTTGCAAGATTAGGTTTTACGCGATTTTAGATTTTGGGTCAAACGGTTCTATAATTTTTATCGAACTTGAAATGCTTGTATCTGGAGTTTCCGGATGAGTTTTTCAATTCCGTAAAATCCATCAGACTCTTGAGTCTGTCAAAAAGAGAACAAAAGAGAAATACTGAAAATCGGACTTCTTTTGCCCCTTCATACTTCCTGTTTGCGAAAACCTTTTTGAATTCAATTTTGCACTATTTAGGGACAAAATAGTCATTTGCTTGCTTAGTTGGTTTTTGGTAGTTTTTAGTATTTTCTAGCATTTAGTAATAAATTAATTGTTGTTAAACTAGTTAGGATTGATTTGCTTAGTTAATTTAGTTAGAATTTGTAGTTTTAGTTTTCTTTGTTTTCAATCGTAGTTTAATTTATTAATTAGTTCAGAAATAGTTAGAGTGTGACTTATATTTAATTATTGATTGTTTACGGACTCTTGATTTTCATTGTTGTAGGTTGTTAAGTTAGAAACAAATCTACAGTTGTATTTACAATGCGAAGTGCAAATGCACGTGTGGTGAAAAGAATGAATTATTCCTGGCGATCTGGAGAAGACTTAGCAATCATGTTTCAGTTAATTTTCATTTTTAGATTGTCATTTAAATTAGAATTGTAATGTTGACATAGTTCTAATCCTTTGTGATATTAATAAATTGAAGTTTTAGATATAATGTGAAAGTATCTCGTTCCCTGTGGATTCAACCCGTACTCGCCACATTCGTGAAAAGTCAGTTTTTATTATCTTTGGTTGACGATTTTCCAAATGTTTTTATTGAAAATAATGTTTTAAAAATACCACTGCAAAAAGTGCAACCAAATTTTGGCGCAGTTGCGGGAGAACGGCGATTATATTCTGTTATTTCTAAGATTTTAGCTTATTATTATGGGTTTAGTTAGTTGTTTTTATTTGTTTTAGTAGTAGGATTTAACATAGTTAGAAAATATAGGATTCACTTGTTGTTTTTCCTAGGATTCATTGAATTTCATGATTCAATGAGCGATTAGACAGGTGAGTCTTAGAGAACCTAGTGGTGATTTCTTGTATTTATTGATTTTATGATTTAGATTAGGAGTGTCCTTTATTTCAGAGATTAATTAGATTGTTTTGACAGTGCTTAAAATTAATTACTTGCTAAACTTGTTGATTTAGATGTAGATTGGTTTTCATAGAGTAATTCTGACATAGTTTAGCTGCTTAATGTGTTAGAGCATTTGTTTTGTTCATTGTTTTTCTTTGTGTACCATATGTATGTATATTAGAAATAAAATTTTGTTTTGATTTCATTTTTGTTTCGGATTTTGTTGATTGTCATGCATGTATACCGTATTATTTGGTGCTTCAACGAATGAGTCCAAGTTACCAGGCACAAGAGCAGACCATTGACCAGATCAGCAGAAAACTATGCATTCGTACATGCATAGTGGTGGTGCAAAGTCCAGTCAATCGCCAGCTTCAGGGGTCCGACACATATCAGGTTGTATCTATCCTTTCTCCCATATTTATTTTATTATTCTTTAGTGTGCATCTGCATTGCATAATTGCATATTTTGTATGCCACTAGGGACAGTGTCATTCAAGCATGGGGGGATGGTTTAGATGCACACTAAAAAAAAAAATTTATGTCAGGTAGCTAAAAACTCATAAAAGCAAGTCTTTAAGAATAAGTTTGTAGCATATATGAATGTTTTTTGCATAATCTGACAATTTAGAAAGTTTTAAGACCCATGTGAATTTTTTTTTTCTGATCTGTTCCAAAAAGAGTAGTTATTTATGAAACTATTCAAAGGAAAGATAGTATTTGAATGTTAGAATGTTTGGAATCACTTTAGTATAAGTATGCACATGTTTGTGGAAGAAGTAAGCAATTAAAAAATGTTTAGAAATATGAGCTTAATAGAAAAGAGCTACGTTTAGTTGTTAATGTCTTCGTGATTCCCAGTAGTTGACCTCAGACATAAGTTGAAGTGTTTGAGTCTCATGACGAAAAGGATAACGAAGGAGATCATCTTCTTGTCTAGTCGATATCTGTGGCCTATTTGGTTCGCGCAAGTAGAGTTTGAAGGGTGTTTTACACATAGTGCCCTAAAGCCATCTGGTTTGGGAGTCACCGACTCGAAGGCTCATTACATGAACTTCATAGAAAGCCTAAGAGATAGAGACATTGCACATGATGAGAGGAAGACTATACGTAAACTGTTAAAATGAAAGGTCTAGTGACTTGAGCAATTAAGTCTGAGGGATACTCTGTATCTGGTGCCCTAAGGTCGCCTGGCCTGGGAGTCACTGACCCAAAGCTCGCTACACGGGTCATGAAACTGGATATTTGAAATAGTGCTCAAGTGAGAAGAGTGCTCAAGTGAGAAGAATTGAAAAATGGTGAAAATGGAAAATTAAAAGAAAAAGAATGAACTTAATGAGAAAAATTCATTGCTTAGGAATAATTGTGAAAAACTGTGTAGAAAATATACAGGTGAGAATAAATGAATAATAACATGATAATACTTGACTTTCTGAGGAAAATCATGAATAAGTACAAATTTAGAAAAGTGAAAGAAAAAGGTTTTTTCTGTGGTGGCATAAGAATTCTAAATTTGTTATGAGAGTGTACATTACATGAAATATTGGCTTAAACTGATTTCTTAATTACCTAATATTTCTGAAAAAAAATCATTCTTGCATGACATTGATGTTAGTGGTTTGCATCTCTGCAAACCCTCACGAGACCTTACTCGTCCATTGGGGTAACTTAGGGGTTTAAAGGGCTTGTTGCATGTGCTAAATGCAACTGTGATTCCTACAAAAGTGAGTTAGTTGTTTAATAAAGTTTGCATTTTATTCGGGTAGTCCGTCTCCTCATTGCAAAGGTAGGGTGTATTGCTAGGGACTAGCAATTATTCTAGCATGGGGGTATTTGATTATGCATTAAATATGCGTAATCTTAATACATTTTCATTGCATAAATGCATCATTTATAGGTTTAGAACCCACATTTAGATGCATATTGATGTCATTGAGCTACGGTTCAAATTTCGTTCGATTCGGACTTAAAACGAGAAAGTTATTGCATTTACAGTGTAGCGGGTCGGACCTCGGGGTGAACCGAGTCAAAAACAGATCCAGTTGGCCCATCTGGGCCCTGAATCAATGCCAAAACTTCCAGATCCAACCCACCTCAGCCTATTCATGTTTTTACAAACTATTTTTTAAAAACCCCCTCTCAAAAGAGGCACCCAGATAAACTTTTTATTTTAATCTCTTTTCTGGAAATTTCAGAAAAGAGTCTCTCTTGTTTAAATAGAAAGAGACGCCCAGCAATAGGCGTCTTTGCCTAGGGTTTCATGACATAGGGGCACGATTCTTGCCCCTTCACCTTCTTCCCCAATCGCCCATTTCATCCACCTTCTTCAACATCCATGGATTCCAAGAGAAATCACAACAGCCCTTGGAGAAGCCGCCCTTTGTTCCTCCATTTCCATTCATTCCATATCTTCCTTTTCTTTTCCCCTTGTTGTGACTAACGCCCCTTGCTTCGTTTTTGCAGGTTGAGGCAGCAATGGAGCGCTCCAGCCATGGCAAGGGGTTGTCTGCCCTTCCATGGCTAGCCGCCCCTTTCCCCGACGGCTCTCTTTACCACCAACCATCACGCCACCTTCGGAGTCTTCATCCTGCCCCTTCCAACAAATCTGCAGCAAAGAGTGTATAGCATAGCATCAACGAGGTTCCTTGTGGCACAAATCCATGGCAAAGTCCGCTCACCTCTACCCCCACATTCGTCAGATCACCCTTGAGGTATGATCTTCTTCTTTTCCCCTTTCTTTTAGATAAAACCTATATGCATGTTTTTCTATTTTCTAATATGTGATTGTTGTGCATTTTTTCTGTTTCAAACCTTATTATAGGCGTGCGTGTGCAGAAACCAACACATTAGGAACCGTGTAGCATTTCATCTCTTTATGTGTTTTTAGATTTGGGAGATTCAAATGCCGATTTCTCAATTTTCTATTTTTCTGTTTGTCGTCCAGTCATAGCATATATAGTTTGTGCTTAAACCAGCACAGTAGGTTGAGTATACGTTTTAAGGTCTGATTTTGTCTTTTAGTTGGCCTTTTGATTTATTGGATCATTGTGAATATCGAGTTCTTTCGGTTTGTCTAAACTAGCTAGTTTAATTCTAGCCGACTGTAGCGTTTTATGTTAGCACATTAGGTTGATAGATTAGTTTAAGTTAGTTAAGTTGTTGTGCAGGTTTAAGTAATTTGAATATTGTAACAGGTGTAATTGTTGCTGAAATTCTGTTTTGTTTTGAGCTACCTGATTTGGGCGTTTTAAGTATAAGTGTGTTAACATGTAGAATAGTTATTTTATGTTATTTTTGTTTGATAGCATTAGTCAGATTAGTTGTAATCAATAGTTGCTTTTAATACTGTATTAGTTTGCTAAGTAAATAATACATATAGTTTAGAAAATATTTGTATTCATTTAAACGTTCTAGTTGCTTTTGGAATTGTATATCATGTTTTAGGTTAGATCGTTAATTATGTTCCAGCAGGGTAGTATATTCATTTGTTTATTGTTAGTGATGTAGTTAAGATTAAATAAATGTGTTGTGATGATGCATGAAATGCACATCATGTAAACACGTTTTTCATGCATTTTGTATCAAGTTTAAGGTTTTAAACCCATGTTTAGATGTGTTTTGATAGTAAGGGGCTATGGTTCAAATTTCAAAAAAATCAGAGTTAAAATGAGAGAGTTATGGCTATTTCAGTGTTTGGGCACGGATTTCAAGGTAGATCGGATCCATATCCGACCCAATTAGGTTAATTGGACCTTGGATCAACTCTTAGAAAGCCCAAAACCCAACCCACACGCCTATACATATCCATTTCAAAAAGTTTTTATGAAACCCCCCAGAAAGTGGCGCCTAGCAAATTTTATTTTTTTAACCTTCTTTCTGAAAAATGTCAAAACTATAAATAGTTTTTTTTAAAGAACCCTAGGCGTCTTTGGCTGTGTTTGGACGCCCCTTGCAGTGAATCTACTCCAGCAACTCCTTCCTCTCCATCTCCCCCACGTGTTGGCCATTGAAGACCGGTCTATGCTTGATTGTCAAGCATATTTTCGATCTTTCTTTTGTTCATTTCCATTTCTTTCTTTTTCCTTGTTGTCTTTTCACCACTTTTCTGTATTTTTGCAGGTGTAGCAGAGGTGGAGACCATTAACCTTGGGCGGGAGTGCGAAACACACCACCAAGGTGAGCCAGCCCTACCTCCATCCGGCTTTCTACTCCCTCCGATCGAGAATCGGCTCACATTCCACCGTCGGTGGATCTCCAACGTGTAGCAGCTGCAAAGGTGCCATTTTTTGGTGTACAGCATTCTCGAACTGTGTAGGACGTCCATCTCCAGCCACGGTCCGCTCTTCTTCATCCCCCCGGTCGTCCGATCTTCCAAAAGGTAGGTCTTCTTCTTCCTTCTCTTCTAGCTAAAACCAAAAGTGAGTGTTGCTTTTCTTTTATTATTTTTGGTGTGTTTCTTGTTTTTATTTTTGGTTCAACCTTAGAGTAGCATTCGTGCATAGACCAGCACGTTAGATATAGGTTTTGTTTTATTGTTTTCATGTTTGATTAGCGATTCTCATTGTTTTCCAAGAAAAACGTGTAAATCGGCTAGAGTTTTTCTAGCCGATTTGAGTTTTTGTTTCCAACGTGTTTCATTGTGGAGTTTTTACAGAAAATCCAATAAAAATTTTCCATTTTGGTTCATTTTAATCGTTTGGTTGTGTGTTATGATTTTGTGTTCAATTAAAAAAGCAAAATCCAAAAATCGGCTAGACTTATTCTAGCCGATTCTTGATTTTCACAAAAATAATTTTTTGTTTTGATATTTTTGTTTCGTCCATCATGTGTATTGTGTTGTTTTGCTGAAAATCTCATTAGAAAATTTCATTTTAGTTCATTTTATTCGTGGGTTGTGCTTGTGTCTTGTTTTGATTTTATTTTTGAAAAAGAAAGAAAAAAAATCGGCTAGGATTATTCTAGCCGATCTTTGTATTTTTGTTAAATGTATGTGTTGATGTTGGTAAACCGTGTAGTTGCTGTGTGTTTTGGGTGTTAACAGCAGTATATAGTCGTGTTAGTTCATTTCATTCGTTTAGGCTAGTTCTAAATAATCGTTTTTAGCATTTTTTTGTTTTTGTGTTTTGAGTCTATTAAAGAAAATTACAAAAAAAAATCAAGTTTTCTTTTCTTCATGTTTTTAATTCCAGCATAGTGATGTTCTTGTTAGCAATTGTGTAATTAGGAGTCCTTTTTATTATTTTCTAATTTAGTTTTATCAAAATAGTGGTTATTTAGTTTTATTTCTTTTTGTTAATTTATATTTTTATTTTTTTTTATTTTCGTGTGGATCTTCTTCTTCCCCAAGGTGCAGCCATTAGAGCTCCCCTTGAGCTCTTGGTCGATTTTTTTAGAAAGTCTTAATTGTCATTAGTTGAGTTAGGAATGTGTCTAGGTTCAATGTATTAGGGTTTTCTTTCCTATCCGTTTTTAGGGGTTAATTAAGTAGGTTTTGAGAATTAGGTTAGCATTAACTCCTAGGAAATCGATTTTCCATTTAATTCCTTTTATTCCCTAGGTAGATTTAATTCTTTTAGTTTAGAAAGTAGAGCCAATTGAAGTTGGCGATTTTGGAGAAGGGAGGCAATTAAGGCATTGAAAGTTGGAAAGTTTTGGAAAGAGTTAAGTTTCAAAAATCGTGTGGGGTATTTAAAGAAGGAATTAAATCTTGATTGTCTAGTAATAGGGAGTTACAAATTGAGATTTGAAAAGCCATTTTGAAATCCAATTCAATTTCCAAATTGGATGTCCACGATTTCAAGAAATAATTAATTGTTCTTAATTCTTATTTGGAAAACCAAAATTGTGTAACTATCTAGGTTGGACGGTTTGGCTTACCAAGAAAGGAGTAATTGCAATTTAATTCTGTTTTGGAAAGAAAAAAATTCGTGAGATTCTCTAGGCTGGACTTCTCCTTTTTCCAAAGGGGACTTTAAAGCTATTAAAGGTTGTAACTCCCCCTTAGAAGGACGATTTTTGGACTTCTCCTTTTTCCAAAATTATCTTTGACTTTTTATTGGGTGCCTATCCTTCTAACCGACCTCAGTTGTCTAGGTTAACCCTAGTCAAGCTTTAGTTCAACCCTTGAGTCTAGTCAAGACCGAGCTTAGGTCGAGTCCAAGACCAAGACCTAACTCGGGTCAAACCCTAGTCTAAACCTAGTGAGTCAACCGAGCTTACCTTACCCCATTCGAGCCTAGTCAAACCTAAGTTGGGTCAAACTTAGTTGAGCCTAAGTCAACCCGAACCTAGTTGACTAAGTCAACCTAAAACCGAGTCTAGCTTAAAGCCAAGACCAGGACCAACCCTAGCCAAGTCTAGTCGAGTCAAACCAAACCTAAGTCTAGGTCAACCTACTCTATCTTACCCTACTTAACCCAATCCGAACCTAGTGAGTCAACTCACCCCAGTCAAGGTCAAGCCTAACCTAAGTCAAAGTCAAAACCTAACTTTAGTTCGAGTCCAAGACCTAGACCTAACCTTAGCCAAGTTAACCCAACCTTAGCTAAGCCTAAACCGAGTCCACTTAAGTCAACCGAACCCAACTAGTTAGGCCAAACCTAGTCGTGTCCACATTAGTTCGAGTCGAGTCAAACATATCTCGAGCCTACCTAAACCAAACCGAACCTACCCAAGTCACAACCAAGCTTCGTTGACTCAACCGAGTGAACCCAAACCCCAGCATTTGTTCTTTAGTGAATTAATTTCATTTAGTATTATTTCTTTTGATTTTTATACTAATTAGTTTCTTTATTTAATTTCTTTTTAGGGTAGAAGTGTGTGTACGTATATCGTATTTGTTCCGTATGTGTGAAATGTGTTTGTGCTTGTTTGATTGGTAGTTAGATATTATTTACGTAGTAGACGGATTGCATCTTAGTGTTTAGCATAGTTTCATTTGCATTGTTAGTTAACGTAGTTCTAGTCATAAGTTGCTTATCGTGTTTTGTTTGTCGTGTATTTAGCATATTCGTAATAACCATCTGCATATTCACTGTTATTCAATGTCATTTAGATTGTATTAGGTGTAATTTGCATTTGATAGTGTTTAAATAGGTTCATAAAGTGAATAGTGCACTCAAATAAAAACCCGAATTTTTTTCCTGTCGCACCAGCATTATTTTCTGTGCAAAAATTTTGTGTTTTCCAAAAATTTTTGTTCTATTCACTTTATTGATGTGTTATTTGACTGCAGACCAAATTTCAGCTCATTCGGAGTTGATTTGGTCGCTTTTTCTGGATTTCAAATTACAGGACTTTCGATATCCTGATTTTTCCCAAACTTGAAACGCTTATATCTGGAGTTTCAGATACTGTTTTTCAATTCTGTAAAAACTGTCAGTTTGTTTAATCTGTCAGTTGCAGAACAGAACAAATTTCGGGAAAATCGGATCTCGTTTGCATTGTCAAACAGTGGTTTTCCGATAACCTCTCAGAAAGTTATTTTGCACTAGTTAGGGGCATTTTCGTAATTTCCTTAGATTCGGCATTTTAGGCCTGTTTTCATTAGTTGCTGCATTTTAGGAGTTTCATGATCATCATACAGAATTAGTAGAAGTAATTTGGTTAATTTTAGAATTAGTTTAGTATTTAATTTAATTTTTGTTTGATAAGTAGCATTTGTTTTATTATTTTCGTAAAATTAGAATTAGTGTTAGTTACTGTTTGCATTATTAGAATAGAATACTAACTCTATATTTTTCTGCATTTTTAGGTGGTAAAGCATATTTAATTTCCAGGGTTATCTTCCAAGTGCGAGGAGCGAATAATTGGCAAAAAGACGGAAATACCCTTGGTGTGGAGCAGAAGAAGTAGTTGCTTGTTTATTTTCATTTTAGTGATTAAATGTATTTGTATTAGTTTCATAATTGTAGATTGACAATTGTCATTAATAAATTAAATTTTCTAGAAATATCGTGATTAATTCCTGTTCCCTGAGGATTCGACCCGTACTTACCACTTGGTGGAAAGTCGGTTTTTATATTTTTGGTTAACGATTTTCCAAAGTTTATTGAAAAAAAATTTGTTTTAAAAAGATCATTTCAAAATATCAACCAAATTTTGGCGTCGTTGCCGGGGAACGGCGAATTAATTATTATATTCCTTAGAGTTTGATTTATTAATTTGTTTTAGTTAGTTAATTAGTTGTTTTCTTTTTACTTAGTAGGATTAGTAAGTGAATATAGGATTAACATAGTTAGTAAATATAGGATTCACGTATTGTTCTTTTTAGGATTCACTTAATTATCATTCTGCAAGGAGCGATTAGACAGGTGGGTTTTAAAAAAACATAGTTTGTGATTTTCTGTATTTATTTGTTTTAGCATTTTAGAATAGTTTACTTTGTTACTTATTTATTTAGTATAGAATTCTGACATAGCAAGATAGCATATCTGTTTGTTTTTAGTTGTTGTTATTTGTTTATATACATTTTAGTATCTGTGTTAGTTTATTTTTTTTATTTTTAGATTTAGGTCGTTCGCTTACATCTGGTCTTAGTACCAGTGTATGCAGGGTCGACGAGGTCTAGGAACCCCATTACACCCATTTGTTGACAACCCAGAGAGAATTTTACATTCTCATCGAAGTTCGGCAACAATGGTTGACATGGATCCTCCACCTCCACCCCCAGTTCTTTCACGCCCTCTGCGGGAATACTTCATTCCCACAGACTATGTTCAGGCATCCTGCATTCGGAGACCCGATGTAGGAGCGCCGCATTATGAGATTAAAGCCAGCATTATTCAGATGCTTCCATCCTTTTATGGCCTTAGTCATGAGGATCCCTACCGACATTTAGATGAATTCCTCGAAATCTGTTCTACTATTAAGATACAGAATTTCGATGATGATGCGTTGAGGTTGACTCTATTCCCCTTTTCATTGAAGGACAAAGCCAAGTATTGGCTAAAGTCCTTAGATTCTGTAGAAATAGAGTCTCGGGATCAGTTGCAACAGGAGTTTCTTCGGAAATACTTTCCCATTGGTCGCACTAACCAATATCGTAGAGCCATCACTAGCTTTTCAGAGCTAGATGGTGAGCGCTTTCATGAGACCTGGGAGAGAATGAAGGATCTCCTCAGGAAATGTCCCCATCATCAGGTGCCGAAATGGCAACTGGTGCAGAGCTTCTATGATGGATTGTCTGACAAGAATCGTCAGATGATCGACTCTTCATGTGGAGGGACATTCATGCTGAAGAGCGAGGACGAAGCATGGAGGCTATTTGATACATTGGCCGAGAATTCACTCCACCATGCTTCGAGCTCTCATTCTGATAGAGCCACACCCAGCATTCAGAAGAAAACTGGTGTTCTTGAGATTGGTCCATCTATTGCACTACAGTGCAAGGTAGACATGATTGCTCAGAAGCTGGACCAGCTTCTCTCAGGACCATCCACTACACAGCAGGTGTGTACTCTTTGTGTTAGTCCGGCACACGAGATCACTGAGTGCCCTTCGGCAGCTCAGTACCCTGAATTTGTTCAAGAACAAGTTCAGGCAGCTCAGGGTTACGTCAGACCGCCGAATAACCCATTTTCATCGACATATAATTCGGGTTGGCGTAACCATCCCAATTTTTCATGGGAGAATCCACAGTCTTCCATGCAGATGCCTACATCCTCTCAGCCAGTTCGGCAGCCATCTTTTACTCAGTCATTTCAAAGACCGGACTATTCTCAGTCTTCTTCTTCTTCTGTCACTCCCCCGATTCAGCAGGAGTCTGCCCCGCAGACATCTTTTGAGGAGAGACTTCTCCAGGCATTCCAAGAGGTGAAAACCTCTAATCAGAACGCCTTCGAGAAGTGTAGCCAGATTTTGAGCTCACATACGCAGTCCATTGCGAAGTTGGAGTCGCAAATGGGACAGTTAGCTGAGGCTATTAGTAGGAGACCCGAGGGTACATTGCCGAGTCAGGCTGTCATGAACCCGAAGGGCAAGGACCAGATGACTGGTGGCATGTTTCATACTGAGACACAGCAGCAGGCCAAATCTGTTATGGCCCTGAGGAGTGGACGTGAGTATCACGTCGAGAGCAGAGAGAGAGAGTAGAGAGAAGATAGAGGAGCCAGAGACCATTGTTTCACCTACGTCGGCTCAGCCATCATTATCATCCCCATCTCCATCATCATCATCTTCGTCCTCAGAGAAGAAGAAGGATAAGATTGAGCCTTCTCACAAAGAGGAGGAGCCAACAGAGTATATTCCCCCACCACCCTATCCCAAAGCATTAGAGTCTCCTGGATATAGAGGGAAGCAAGGTGCGAAGATTCAGGACATGCTTGACATCTTCAAGCATGTGCAGATCAACCTACCTTTGCTCGATGCGATTCAGCAGGTGCCGGCATATGCCAAATTCCTGAAAGAGCTATGTACGCAGAAGAGGGAATCTAGAGAGCGAGTTCCTAACAGGGTCCATCTGACTGAGCAGGTGAGTTCAGTACTTCAGCATCAGACACCACCAAAGCTCAAAGACCCTGGAGCCCCTATCATTGCTTGTACTATAGGGAACATCCGGATAGAACGTGCATTGCTCAATCTTGGAGCAAGCGTGAACATTCTGCCCGGGTATTTCTTTGATTCTTTCGGGCTAGGAGAGATGAGATCGACTCCGATTACACTTCAACTGGCAGATCGTTCTGTCAAGGTACCGAGAGGTGTCTTGGAAGACGTGCTAGTTAAGGTGGATGACTTTTATTTTCCAGTCGATTTCATTATTCTTGATATGGAAGGAGTAGACAGCCAGCACCAGACTCCAATTATTTTAGGCAGACCATTCTTGGCGACTGTCAATGCGTGCATCAACTGTAGGACCGAAGCCATGGATCTCTCATTCGGCAATCGAAAGGTCAAGCTGAATATTTTCAATGCCGCGATGGGACCAGCAAGAGACATGGACTGCTTTCATGTAGACATTGCACAGGAGTTAGTGGAGGAGCAGCCCGAGTTGTACATTACTGAGGATTCTTTAGATTTGTACCATATAGAGAAGAATAGCGGTGTAGATAGTGTAGATGTGTCTAGAGTGTCGTCAGAGAGACCACCTTGGGGAGCGGTCAGGGAGCCTCTTCCACCACTTGCGGAAACCCCCGCCAAATCTTCGATCGAGTTACCTCCGAAACTTGAGCTGAAACCCTTACCAGACTCACTCAAGTATGCATACCTCGGAGATGATGAGACTCTGCCTGTGATCATCTCGTCCTTGCTCACTGAGGAGCAGGAACAGAGATTGCTGACTATTCTTCGAGAGCACAAGGCAGCGATTGGCTGGGGAGTTGCTGATCTGAAGGGGATTGATCCTTCATTCTACATGCATAGAATCCATTGTGATGAGGAAGTCAAGCCATTTAGGGATATGCAGAGAAGGCTAAATCCCAACATGAAGGAAGTGGTTAAGAAAGAGGTAGTGAAGTGGTTGGATGCCGGAATCATTTACCCTATTTCTGATAGCCAGTGGGTCAGTCCGATTCAGGTTGTGCCGAAGAAGTCAGGACTCACTGTGGTTGAGAACGAGAAGGGTGAGAGAATTCCGATGAGGACCACTACAGGATGGCGAGTCTGCATCGATTATAGGAAGCTGATAGTGGCAACTAGGAAAGATCATTTCCCATTGCCATTCATTGATCAGATCTTAGAAAGACTCACAGGGCAGAGCTACTACTGCTTTCTAGATGGATATTCAGGATACAATCAGGTAGTTGTCCATCCTGATGACCAGGAGAAGACCACACTTACATGTCCTTATGGCACCTTCGCGTTTAGACGTATGCCGTTTGGGCTCTGTAATGCCCCGGCTACTTTTCAGAGGTGCATGCTTGCTATCTTCTCGGACATGATTAATGATGTGATGGAAGTTTTTATGGACGACTTTTCAGTGTATGGCTCTTCTTTTGAAGATTGCCTCCAAAAACTTGCTCGAGTACTGAGTAGGTGTGCGGAGACCAATCTCGTCCTAAGTTGGGAAAAGAGCCATTTTATGGTCCAGGAGGGGATTGTGCTAGGACACATTGTGTCCAAGCGTGGTATTGAGGTTGACAGAGCGAAGGTGGAATCCATTTCCCGTTTGACTCCACCCACCTCTGTGAGGCATATTCGATCATTTTTAGGGCATGCGGGATTTTACAGGCGGTTCATAAAAGATTTCAGCAAAATCTCTCGATCGCTCTGCATTTTATTAGAGAAAGACCAGCCATTTGTTTTCGGTGAGGATTGTATGAAGGCCTTTGAGATTCTCAAAGAGGCCTTGATTAATGCACCTATTTTGAGACCTCCAGATTGGACTCTCCCATTTGAGATTATGTGTGATGCATCCGATTACGCTATGGGGGTCATTTTAGGACAACGCATTAATAGGAAGCCCTATGTGATCTACTATGCGAGTAGAACTCTGTCTGATGCTCAGATGAATTATACTACGACAGAGAAGGAGCTACTTGCGGTAGTTTTTGCATTGGATAAATTCAGGTCCTATTTACTCGGTTCGAAGGTGGTTGTCTATTCTGACCATTCTGCATTGAAATATTTGTTGAATAAGAAAGACACCAAACCGAGATTGATTCGTTGGGTCCTACTACTACAGGAGTTTGATCTCGAGATTCGAGATAAGAAGGGAAGCGAGAATGTAGTAGCAGACCATCTTTCCGGACTGATCGTGGAGACCACGCAGGATCAGAAACCGATCAGTGATTCTTTCCCCGACGAGCAGATCATGTCAGTCAGTACACCGCAGTTACCCTGGTTTGCAGATATTGTGAACTATCTGGTTTCGAGGCAGATACCTGAGCATTGGAACAAGAATGAGCGTGAGAGATTTCTATCTCATGTAAGGCACTATTATTGGGATGAACCAGAGTTGTTCAAATACTGTGCAGACCAGATCATTAGGAGATGTGTTCCAGAGGAGGAGTACCAGTCCATTCTGAATTTTTCCCATTCATTAGCCTGTGGAGGGCATTTTAGTAGTAGGAAGACGGCTGCAAAGGTTTTGCAGTCAGGATTTTATTGGCCCACACTCCACAGGGATGCTCATGAGTTCTGTAGGCGATGCCTACGATGCCAGCAGATTGGGAACATGTCCAAGAGGGACATGATGCCCTTGCTTCCGATTTTGATAGTCGAGATTTTTTATGTTTGGGGCATTGATTTCATGGGACCATTTCCGCCTTCATTCGGAAATTTATACATTCTGGTGGCAGTTGATTATGTGTCCAAGTGGGTCGAGGCTGTGGCAACCAAGACCAATGATCACAAAGTAGTGCTTAAGTTCATTAAGCACAACATTTTCAGTCATTTTGGGGTGCCACGTGCGATGATTAGCGATGGTGGCAAACATTTTAGGAATATACAGATAGCTTCTCTTCTGAGAAGATATTCTGTCAATCATAGATTCACCACTCCATATCATCCGCAAACTAGTGGACAGGTTGAAGTGTCCAATAGGGAGATTAAGCGAATTTTAGAAAAGACAGTTCGCCCGGACCGCAAGGATTGGTCTCAGCGCTTAGATGATGCACTTTGGTCCTATAGAACTGCATTTAAGACTCCCATTGGTATGTCCCTGTATCGCCTTGTATTCGGGAAAGCATGCCATCTTCCTGTCGAGCTAGAGCATAGAGCGTACTGGGCTATCAAGAAATTGAATTTTGACCTCACCCAGACTGGCAAAGAGAGAGCACTGCAACTCTCAGAATTAGAGGAACTCCGGAATGATGCGTATGAGAATGCCAAATTATACAAAGCTCGCACGAAAGCATTTCATGATAAGCATATTGTCAGGAAAGTGTTTGAACCAGATCAGAAAGTGTGGCTATACAATTCTCGTTTGCATTTATTCCCAGGAAAGTTGAGATCGAGATGGACAGGTCCTTACATCGTGAAAGAAGTATTTCCCCATGGAGCAGTGACATTATTCGATCCTATGACCCAAGGTACATTCAAGGTAAATGGGCAAAGACTGAAGCCCTTTATTTCAGATGTCTTGCAGGATGGTGAGTGTGAGATAGTGCATCTCACGAAGGCATGAGGATTCAACCAGAGGGATGTATCATATGTACATTAATTTGTTTTTCATTTCAGGGTTTTTCTTTATTCAGTATTTCATTTCATATGTGCTAACATTTGTTTTGATGTATGCAGGATGAATCTAACACTTAGTGTATCAGTTACCAGGTGCATGGAAGTGCTTTTAAAGAATTCAAAGATCAGATGAAATTCAACTTCAGAAGCTCAGAGCAAATCAGGTTGTATCTATCCTTTCTCCCATATTTTTGTCAGTGTCTTTTAGTGTGCATGTGCATTATATTTTTACTTATTTTGTATGCCACTAGGGACAGTGTCATTCAAGCATGAGGGGGTGGTTTAAATGCATGCACACAAAAATTTCAAAACTTTTTGTATGACTGGTAATCTAAGTAGGCATTTGAGAATAAGTTGTAGCATACATGATTATTTTTGGCATAATCTAACAGTTTATAAATTTTTAAGCCCCATAAAATTTTTTATTTTTTCTGAACTGAGTCAAATAGAGTAGTTATTCATGAGAAAATTCAAAGAAAAGATAGTATTTGATTGTTAGAAAAATTTGAATCACTTTAGTATAAGTATGCACAGTATGTTTTCTGAAAGAAATAAGCAATGGAAAGATGTGTTTGAAAAATGAGTTTAAAAGAATAGAGCTACGTTTAGTTGTTGATGTCTTCGTGAATCCTAGTAGTGGAACTCAGACACGAGATAAAGTGTTTGAATATCTTAACGAAAAGGATAACGAAGGAGATCATCTTCTTGTCTAAGTCGATATCTGTGGCCTTTGTAGTTCAAGTAAGTAGAATCTGAAGGGTGTTTTACACCTGGTGCCCCAAAGTCAGCTGGTTTGGGAGCCACCGGTTCGAAAGCTTGTTACATGGACTGCATAGAAAGCCTAAGAGATAGAGACATTGCACATGACGAGAGACAGACTATACGTAAACTATTAGAATAGAAGGTCTAGTGACTCGAGCAATTAAGTCTGAGGGATACTTTGTATCTAGTGCCCTAAGGTTGGCCAGCCTGGGAGTCACTGACCCAAAGCTCGCTACACGGGTCACGAAAACTTTCTATTCGAAATAGTGCTCATATGAGAAGAATGCGCAAGAGATCAAAAGTTGAAAAAAAAGAGTGAAAATGAGAAAAAAAGAATGTGCTGAATGAGAAAATTTTCATTGCTTAGGCATATATGTGTATTACTGTGCAGAAAATATACAAGTGAGAATAAATGAGTAAAACATGAGAATACTTGACTTTCAGAGAAAAATCATGAACTAGCTACAATATTAGAAAAGTGAAGGAAAAGAATTTTTACTGTGGCGGCATGAGATTTTTAAACTTGTTTTGAGAATGTCAATTACATGAAATATTCGTTCCAACTGCATTCTTAAGAGCCTCATATTTTTTAAAAATCATCCTCGCATTTCATTGATGTTTGTGGGTAGCATCTCTGCAAACCCTCACGAGACCTTACTCGTCCACTAGTGTAAGCTAGGGGTTTAAAGGGCTTGTTGCATACGCTAAATGCAACCGTGATTCCTACGAAAGTGAGTTAGTATTATGCATTCATGCTTAGCATTTCTTGTCTTCAGTGCATATCATGATTAGGGTTTGTTAAGGGACTAACAAACATTCAAGCATGGGGGTATTTGATGATGCATGAAATGCACATCATGTAAACAAGTTTTTCATGCATTTTGTATCAAGTTTAAGGTTTTAAACCCATGTTTAGATGTGTTTTGATAGTAAGGGGCTATGGTTCGAATTTCAAAAAAATCAGAGTTAAAATGAGAGAGTTATGGCTATTTCAGTGTTTGGGCACGAATTTCGAGGTGGATCGGATCTATATCCGACCCAATTAGGTTAATTGGACCTTGGATCAACTCTTAGAAAGCCCAAAACCCAACCCACACGCCTATACATATCCATTTCAAAAAGTTTTTATGAAAACCCCCCAGAAAGTGGCGCCTAGCAAATTTTATTTTTTTAACCTTCTTTCTGAAAAATGTCAAAACTATAAATAGTTTTTTTTAAAGAACCCTAGGCGTCTTTGGCTGTGTTTGGACGCCCCTTGCAGTGAATCTACTCCAGCAACTCCTTCCTCTCCATCTCCCCCACGTGTTGGCCATTGAAGACCGGTCTATGCTTGATTTTCAAGCATATTTTCGATCTTTCTTTTGTTCATTTCCATTTCTTTCTTGTTCCTTGCTGTCTTTTCACCACTTTTCTGTATTTTTGCAGGTGTAGCAGAGGTGGAGACCATTAACCTTGGGCGGGAGTGCGAAACACACCACCAAGGTGAGCCGGCCCTACCTCCATCCGGCTTTCTACTCCCTCCGATCGAGAATCGGCTCACATTCCACCGTCGGTGGATCTCCAACGTGTAGCAGCTGCAAAGGTGCCGTTTTTTGGTGTACAGCATTCTCGAACTGTGTAGGACGTCCATCTCCAGCCACGGTCCGCTCTTCTTCATCCCCCCGGTCGTCCGATCTTCCAAAAGGTAGGTCTTCTTCTTCCTTCTCTTCTAGCTAAAACCAAAAGTGAGTGTTGCTTTTCTTTTGTTATTTTTGGTGTGTTTCTTGTTTTTATTTTTGGTTCAACCTTAGAGTAGCATTCGTGCATAGACCAGCACGTTAGATATAGGTTTTGTTTTATTGTTTTCATGTTTGATTAGCGATTCTCATTGTTTTCCAAGAAAAACGTGTAAATCGGCTAGAGTTTTTCTAGCCGATTTGAGTTTTTGTTTCCAACGTGTTTCATTGTGGAGTTTTTACAGAAAATCCAATAAAAATTTTCCATTTTGATTCATTTTAATCGTTTGGTTGTGTGTTATGATTTTGTGTTCAATTAAAAAAGCAAAATCCAAAAATCGGCTAGACTTATTCTAGCCGATTCTTGATTTTCACAAAAATAATTTTTTGTTTTGATATTTTTGTTTCGTCCAGCATGTGTATTGTGTTGTTTTGCTGAAAATCTCATTAAAAAATTTCATTTTAGTTCATTTTATTCGTGGGTTGTGCTTGTGTCTTGTTTTGATTTTATTTTTGAAAAAGAAAGAAAAAAAATCGGCTAGGATTATTCTAGCCGATCTTTGTATTTTTGTTAAATGTATGTGTTGATGTTGGTAAACCGTGTAGTTGCTGTGTGTTTTGGGTGTTAACAGCAGTATATAGTCGTGTTAGTTCATTTCATTCGTTTAGGCTAGTTCTAAATAATCGTTTTTAGCATTTTTTTGTTTTGTGTTTTGAGTCTATTAAAGAAAATTACAAAAAAATCAAGTTTTCTTTTCTTCATGTTTTTAATTCCAGCATAGTGATGTTCTTGTTAGCAATTGTGTAATTAGGAGTCCTTTTTATTATTTTCTAATTTAGTTTTATCAAAATAGTGGTTATTTAGTTTTATTTCTTTTTGTTAATTTATATTTTTATTTTTTTTATTTTCGTGTGGATCTTCTTCTTCTCCAAGGTGCAGCCATTAGAGCTCCCCTTGAGCTCTTGGTCGATTTTTTTAGAAAGTCTTAATTGTCATTAGTTGAGTTAGGAATGTGTCTAGGTTCAATGTATTAGGGTTTTCTTTCCTATCCGTTTTTAGGGGTTAATTAAGTAGGTTTTGAGAATTAGGTTAGCATTAACTCCTAGGAAATCGATTTTCCATTTAATTCCTTTTTATCCCTAGGTAGATTTAATTCTTTTAGTTTAGAAAGTAGAGCCAATTGAAGTTGGCGATTTTGGAGAAGGGAGGCAATTAAGGCATTGAAAGTTGGAAAGTTTTGGAAAGAGTTAAGTTTCAAAAATCGTGTGGGGTATTTAAAGAAGGAATTAAATCTTGATTGTCTAGTAATAGGGAGTTACAAATTGAGATTTGAAAAGCCATTTTGAAATCCAATTCAATTTCCAAATTGGATGTCCACGATTTCAAGAAATAATTAATTGTTCTTTATTCTTATTTGGAAAACCAAAATTGTGTAACTATCTAGGTTGGACGGTTTGGCTTACCAAGAAAGGAGTAATTGCAATTTAATTCTGTTTTGGAAAGAAAAAAATTCGTGAGATTCTCTAGGCTGGACTTCTCCTTTTTCCAAAGGGGACTTTAAAGCTATTAAAGGTTGTAACTCCCCCTTAGAAGGACGATTTTTGGACTTCTCCTTTTTCCAAAATTATCTTTGACTTTTTATTGGGTGCCTATCCTTCTAACCGACCTCAGTTGTCTAGGTTAACCCTAGTCAAGCTTTAGTTCAACCCTTGAGTCTAGTCAAGACCGAGCTTAGGTCGAGTCCAAGACCAAGACCTAACTTGGGTCAAACCCTAGTCTAAACCTAGTGAGTCAACTGAGCTTACCTTACCCCATTCGAGCCTAGTCAAACCTAAGTTGGGTCAAACTTAGTTGAGCCTAAGTCAACCCAAACCTAGTTGACTAAGTCAACCTAAAACCGAGTCTAGCTTAAAGCCAAGACCAAGACCAACCCTAGCCAAGTCTAGTCGAGTCAAACCTAACCTAAGTCTAGGTCAACCTACTCTATCTTACCCTACTTAACCCAATCCGAACCTAGTGAGTCAACTCACCCCAGTCAAGGTCAAGCCTAACCTAAGTCAAAGTCAAAACCTAACTTTAGTTCGAGTCCAAGACCTAGACCTAACCTTAGCCAAGTTAACCCAACCTTAGCTAAGCCTAAACCGAGTCCACTTAAGTCAACTGAACCCAACTAGTTAGGCCAAACCTAGCCGTGTCCACATTAGTTCGAGTCGAGTCAAACATAGCTCGAGCCTACCTAAACCAAACCGAACCTACCCAAGTCACAACCAAGCTTCGTTGACTCAACCGAATGAACCCAAACCCCAGCATTTGTTCTTTAGTGAATTAATTTCATTTAGTATTATTTCTTTTGATTTTTATACTAATTAGTTTCTTTATTTAATTTCTTTTTAGGGTAGAAGTGTGTGTACGTATATCGTATTTGTTCCGTATGTGTGAAATGTGTTTGTGCTTGTTTGATTGGTAGTTAGATATTATTTACGTAGTAGACAGATTGCATCTTAGTGTTTAGCATAGTTTCATTTGCATTGTTAGTTAACGTAGTTCTAGTCATAAGTTGCTTATCGTGTTTTGTTTGTCGTGTATTTAGCATATTCGTAATAACCATCTGCATATTCACTGTTATTCAGTGTCATTTAGATTGTATTAGGTGTAATTTGCATTTGATAGTGTTTAAATAGGTTCATAAAGTGAATAGTGCACTCAAATAAAAACCCGAATTTTTTTCCTGTCGCACCAGCATTATTTTCTGTGCAAAAATTTTGTGTTTTCCAAAAAATTTTGTTGTATTTACTTTATTGACGTGTTATTTGACTGCAGACCAAATTTCAGCTCATTCGAAGTTGATTTGGTCGCTTTTTCTGGATTTCAAATTACAGGACTTTCGATATCCTGATTTTTCCCAAATTTGAAACGCTTATATCTGGAGTTCCAAATACTGTTTTTCAATTCTGTAAAAACTGTCAGTTTTTTTAATCTGTCAGTTGCAGAACAGAACAAATTTCGGGAAAATCGGATCTCGTTTGCCTTGTCAAACAGTGCTTTTCCGATAACCTGTCAGAAAGTTATTTTGCCCTAGTTAGGTGCATTTTCATAATTTCCTTAGATTCGGCATTTTAGGCCTGTTTTCATTAGTTGCTGCATTTTAGGAATTGCATAATCATCATACAGCATTAGTAGAAGTAATTTGGTTAATTTTAGAATTAGTTTAGTATTTATTTAATTTTTGTTTGATAAGTAGCATTTGTTTTATTATTTTCGTAAAATTAGAATTAGTGTTAGTTACTCTTTGCATTATTAGAATAGAATACTAACTCTGTATTTTTCTGCATTTTTAGGTTGTAAAGCATATTTAATTTCCAGGGTTATCTTCCAAGTGCGAGGAGCGAATAATTGGCGAAAAGACGGAAATACCCTTGGTGTGGAGCAGAAGAAGTAGTTGCTTGTTTATTTTCATTTTAGTGATTAAGTGTATTTTTATTAGTTTCATAATTGTAGATTGACAATTGTCATTAATAAATTAAATTTTCTAGAAATATCGTGATTAATTCCTGTTCCCTGAGGATTCGACCCGTACTTACCACTTGGTGGAAAGTCCGTTTTTATATTTTTTGTTGACGATTTTCCAAAGTTTATTGAAAAAAAATTTGTTTTAAAAAGATCATTTCAAAATATCAACCATGTTGAGTCATGTAGTTAGTTTGATTTGTGCATTAGTATTAGTTAGAATTAAGTTAGTATGTAAATTAAATTGATAGTTAACTTATATCTAAGTTTGTTTTCTCAAGGCTAATTAAGTAGTTAGTTTGGATTAAGTAATTATAGTAGGTTAGTTAATGACTGTAACTTAGTTTAATTTACAATTGTAGATTAGTTTAAATTAGTCTAACCTAGCATTTTGTTCTAGCATTACTTTGTAGTTTTCATAGGTCACGTATGTAGTTAATTTAGATTTTCTTTTCTTAGCCTAACTAGTTATATTTTTTGTTATTTAGTTCATTTTAGAACTATGGATGACTTTAATTGCAGATGGTTCAAGCAATAGTGTAAGCTTTGTATTCATTTAGATGAATAGTGTACTGAAGGGGAAACCTAGTTTTTGCATTGATTTCCACTTGTTACCCTATGTGCAATCATCTGAGTTTTCTTGAATTTATTGTTCTATGCTATTCAGTAATGTGTTAAATGCATGAAAACCAAAAATCAACTCATTCAGAATTGATTTGGTTTGCCTTTTAAGCGTTCTGCAAGATTAGGTTTTAAGCGATTTTAGATTTTGGGTCAAACGGTTTTATAATTTTTATCGAACTTGAAACGCTTGTATCCGGAGTTTCCGGATGAGTTTTTCAATTCCGTAAAATCCATCAGACTCTTAAGTCTGTCAGAAAGAGAACAAAAGAGAAATACTGAAAATCGGACTTCTTTTGCCCCTTCATACTTCCTGTTTGCGAAAACCTTTTTTAATTCAATTTTGCACTATTTAAGGGCAAAATAGTCATTTGCTTGCTTAGTTGGTTTTTTGTAGTTTTTAGTATTTTCTAGCATTTAGTAATAAATTAATTGTAGTTAGACTAGTTAAGATTGATTTGCTTAGTTAATTTAGTTAGAATTTGTAGTTTTAGTTTTCTTTGTTTTCAATTATAGTTTAATTTATTAATTAGTTCAGAAATAGTTAGAGTGTGACTTATATTTAATTATTGATTCTTTACGGACTCTTGATTTTCATTGTTGTAGGTTGTTAAATTAGAAACAGATCTACAGGTGTATTTACAATGCGAAGTGCAAATGCACGTGTGGTGAAAAGAATGAATTATTCCTGGCGATCCGGAGAAGACTTAGCAATCATGTTTCAGTTGATTTTCATTTTTAGATTGTCATTTAAATTAGAATTGTAATGTTGACATAGTTCTAATCCTTTGTGATATTAATAAATTGAAGTTTTAGATATAATGTGAAAGTTTCCCGTTCCCTGTGGATTCAACCCGTACTCGCCACATTCGTGAAAAGTCAGTTTTTATTATCTTTGATTGAGGATTTTCCAAATGATTTTATTGAAAATAATGTTTTAAAAATACCACTGCAAAAAGTGCAACCAAATTTTGGCGCCGTTGCCGGGGAAGGATGATTATATTCTGTTATTTCTGAGATTTCAGCTTATTAATTTGTATTTAGTTAGTTGTTTTTATTTGTTTTAGTGGTTGGATTTAACATAGTTAGAAAATATAGGATTCACATGTTGTTTTTCCTAGGATTCACTGAATTTCATTATTCAATGAGCGATTAGACAGGTGAGTCTTAGAGAACCTAGTGGTGATTTCCTGTATTTGTTGATTTTATGATTTAGATTAGGAGTGTCTTTTATTTCAGAGATTAATTAGATTGTTTTGACAGTGCTTAAAATTAATTACTTGCTAAACTTGTTGATTTAGATGTAGATTGGTTTTCATAGAGTAATTCTAACATAGTTTAGGTGCTTAATGTGTTAAAGCTTTTGTTTTGTTCATTGTTTTTCTTTGTGTACCATATGTATGTATATTAGAAATATAATTTTGTTTTGATTTCATTTTTGTTTCGGATTTTGTTGATTGTCATGCATGTATACCGTATTATTTGGTGCTTTAACGAATGAGTCCAAGTTACCAGACACAGAAGCAGACCATTGACCAGATCAGCAGAAAACTATGCATTTGTGCATGTATAGTGGTGGTGCAAAGTCTAGTCAATCGCCATCTTCAGAGGTCCGACACATATCAGGTTGTATCTATCCTTTCTCCCATATTTATTTTATTATTCTTTAGTGTGCATCTGCATTGCATAATTGCATATTTTGTATGCCACTGGGAACAGTGTCATTCAAGCATGGGGGGATGGTTTAGATGCACACTAAAAAAAAAATTCATGTCAGGTAGCTAAAAACTCATAAAAGCAAGTCTTTAAGAACAAGTTTGTAGCATATATGAATGTTTTTTGCATAATCTGACAATTTAGAAAGTTTTAAGCCCCATGTGAAATTTTTTTTCTGATCTGATCCAAAAAGAGTAGTTATTTATGAAACTATTCAAAGGAAAGATAGTATTTGAATGTTAGAATGTTTGGAATCACTTTAGTATAAGTATGCACAGCATGTTTGTGGAAGAACTAAGCAATTGAAAGATGTTTAGAAATATGAGCTTAATAATAAAGAGCTACGTTTAGTTGTTAATGTCTTCGCGATTCCCAGTAGTTGAGCTCAGACATAAGTTGAAGTGTTTGAGTCTCATGACGAAAAGGATAACGAAGGAGATCATCTTCTTGTCTAGTCGATATTTGTGGCTTATTTGGTTCGAGCAAGTAGAGTTTGAAGGGTGTTTTTCACCTGGTGCCCTAAAGCCATGTGGTTTGGGAGTCACCGACTCGAAGGCTCGTTACATGAACTTCATAGAAAGCCTAAGAGATAGAGACATTGCACATGATGAGAGGAAGACTATACGTAAACTATTAAAATGAAAGGTCTAGTGACTCGAGCAATTAAGTCTGAGGGATACTCTGTATCTGGTGCCCTAAGGTCGTCTGGCCTGGGAGTCACTGACCCAAAGCTCGCTACACGGGTCATGAAACTCGATATTTGAAATAGTGCTTAAGTGAGAAGAATGCTCAAGTGAGAAGAATTGAAAAATGGTGAAAATGGAAAATTAAAAGAAAAAGAATGAGCTTAATAATAAAAATTCATTGCTTAGGAATAATTGTGAAAAACTGTGCTGAAAATATATAGGTGAGGATAAATGAATAATAACATGATAATACTTGACTTTCTGAGGAAAATCATGAATAAGTACAAATTTAGAAAAGTGAAAGAAAAAGGTTTTTACTGTGGTGGCATAAGAATTCTAAATTTGTTATGAGAGTGTACATTATATGAAATATTTGCTTAAACTGATTTCTTAATTACCTAATATTTCTAAAAAAAATCATTCTTGCATGACATTGATGTTAGTGAGTAGCATCTCTGCAAACCCTCACGAGACCTTACTCGTCCACTGGGTAACTCAGGGGTTTAAAGGGCTTGTTGCATGTGCTAAATGCAACTGTGATTCTTACGAAAGTGAGTTCGTTGTTTAATAAAGTTTGCATTTTATTCAGGTAGTCTGTATCCTCATTGCAAAGGTAGGGTGTATTGCTAGGGACTAGCAATTATTCTAGTATGGGAGTATTTGATGATGCATTAAATACGCGTAATCTTAATACATTTTCACTACATAAATACATCATTTATAGGTTTAGAACCCACACTTAGATGCATATTGATGTCATTGAGCTACGGTTCGAATTTCGTTTGATTCGAACTTAAAACGAGAAAGTTATTGCATTTACAGTGTAGTGGGTCGGACCTCCAGGTGAACCGAGTCAAAAACAGATCCAGTTGGCCCATCTGGGCCCTGGATCAATGCCAAAAATCCCAGATCCTACCCACCTCAGACTATTCATGTTTTTACAAACTATTTTCTAAAAACCTCCTCTCAAAAGAGGCGCCCAGATAAACTTTTTATTTTAATCTCTTTTCTGGAAATTCCAAAAAAGAGTCTCTCTTGTTTAAATAGAAAGAGACGCCCAGCAATAGGCGTCTTTGCCTAGGGTTTCATGCCCTAGGGGCACGATTCTTGCCCCTTCACCTTCTTCCCCAACCGCCCATTTCATCCACCTTCTTCAACATCCATGGATGCCAAGAGAAATCACAACAGCCCTTGGAGAAGTCGCCCTTCGTTCCTCTATTTCCATTCGTTCCATATCTTCCTTTTCTTTTCCCCTTGTTGTGACTAACACCCCTTGCTTCATTTTTGCAGGTTGAGGCAGCAATGGAGCGCTTCAGCTATGGAAAGGGCGTTGTCTGCCCTTCCATGGCTAGCCGCCCCTTTCCTAGACGGCTCTCTTTACCACCAACCATCAGGCCACCTTCGGAGTCTTCATCCTGCCCCTTCCAACGAATCTGCAGCAAAGAGTGTATAGCACAACATCAACGAGGTTCCTTGTGGCACAAATCCATGGCAAAGTCCGCTCACCTCTACCCCCACATTCGTCGGATCACCCTTGAGGTATGATCTTCTTCTTTTCCCCTTTCTTTTAGATAAAACCTATATGCGTGTTTTTCTATTTTCTAATATGTGATTGTTGTGCATTTTTCCTATTTCAAACCTTATTATAGGCGTGCGTGTGCAAAAACCAACACATTAGGAACCGTGTAGCATTTCATCTCTTTATGCGTTTTTAGATTTGGGAGATTCAAATGCCGATTTCTCAATTTTCTATTTTTTTGTTTGTCGTCCAGTCATAGCATATATAGTTTGTGCTTAAACCAACACAGTAGGTTGAGTATACGTTTTAAGGTCGGATTTTGTCTTTTAGTTGGCCTTTTGATTTATTGGATCATTGTGAATATCGAGTTCTTTCGGTTTGTCTAAACTAGCTTGTTTAATTCTAGCCGGCTGTAGCGTTTTATGTTAGCACATTAGGTTGATAGATTAGTTTAAGTTAGTTAAGTTGCTGTGCAGATTTAAGTAATTTGAATATTGCAACTGGTGTAATTGTTGCTGAAATTCTGTTTTGTTTTGAGCAAGCCGATTTGGGCATTTTAAGTATAAGGGTGTTAACATGTAGAGTAGTTAGTTTATGTTATTTTTGTTTGATAGAATTAGTCAGATTAGTTGTAATCAATAGTTGCTTTTAATACTGTATTAGTTTGCTAAGTAAATAATACATATAGTTTAGAAAATATTTGTATTCATTTAAACGTTCTAGTTGCTTTTGGAATTGTATATCATGTTTTAGGTTAGATCGTTAATTATGTTCCAGTAGGGTAGTATATTTATTTGTTTGTTGTTAGTGATGTAGTTAAGATTAAATAAATGTGTTGAGTCATGTAGTTAGTTTGATTAGTGCATTAGTATTAGTTAGAATTAAGTTAGTATATAAATTAAATCGATAGTTAGCTTCATATCTAAGTATGTTTTCTCAAGGCTAATTAAGTAGTTAGTTTGGATTAAGTAATTATAGTAGGTTAGTTAATGACTGTAACTTAGTTTAATTTACAATTGTAGATTAATTTAAATTAGTCTAACCTAGCATTTTGTTCTAGCATTACTTTGTAGTTTTCATAGGTCACATATATAGTTAATTTAAATTTTCTTTTCTTAGCCTAACTAGTTATATTTTCTGTTATTTAGTTCATTTTAGAACTATGGATGACTGTAATTGCAGATGGTTCAAGCAATAGTGTAAGCTTTGTATTCATTTAGATGAATAGTGTACTGAAGGGGAAACCAAGTTTTTGCATTGATTTCCACTTGTTACCCTATGTGCAATCATCTGAGTTTTCTTGAATTTACTATTTTATGCTATTGATTAATGTGTTAAATGCATGAAAACCAAAAATCAACTCATTCAGAATTGATTTGTTTTGCCTTTTAAGTGTTCTGCAAGATTAGGTTTTACGCGATTTTAGATTTTGGGTCAAACGGTTCTATAATTTTTATCGAACTTGAAACGCTTGTATCCGGAGTTCTCGGATGAGTTTTTCAATTCCGTAATGTTCATCAAACTTTTGAGTCTGTCAGAAAGAGAACAAAAGAAAAATACTGAAAATCGGACTTCGTTTGTCCCTTTTTACTTCCTGTTTGCGAAAACCTCTTTGAATTCAATTTTGCACTATTTAAGAACAAAACAATCATTTGCTTGCTTAGTTGTTTTTTGGTAGTTTTTAGTATTTTCTAGCATTTAGTAATAAATTAATTGTAGTTAGACTAGTTAGGATTGATTTGCTTAGTTAATTTAGTTAGAATTTGTAGTTTTAGTTTTCTTTGTTTTCAATCGTAGTTTAATTTATTAATTAGTTCAGAAATAGTTAGAGTGTGACTTATATTTAATTATTGATTGTTTACGAACTCTTGATTTTCATTGTTGTAGATTGTTAAGTTAGAAACAGAGCTACAAGTGTATTTACAATGCGAAGTGCAGATGCACGTGTGGTGAAAAGAATGAATTATTCCTGGCGATCCGGAGAAGACTTAGCAATCATGTTTCTGTTGATTGTCATTTTTAGATTGTCATTTAAATTAGAATTGTAATGTTGACATAGTTGTAATCCTTTGTGATATTAATAAATTGAAGTTTTAGATATAATGTGAAAGTATCATGTTCCTTGTGGATTCGACCCGTACTTGCCACATTCGTGGAAAGTCAGTTTTTATTATCTTTGGTTGACGATTTTCCAAATGTTTTTATTGAAAATAATGTTTTAAAAATACCACTACAAAAAGTGCAACCAGGACGCGAGCGTGCTCCATCATGCAATCTGTGAAGAACAAATAAATAGCAACTCAAATAAGAATTAGAAGGGGTTTGGTGGACTTGATTGTGATCCTAATCCAACCCGACATTAGACAAGGGATGTCGGTCCTCTAGGGCACTTGGCAGTGACAGAAGGTGGTAGCGGCTCAGCCCTCCGCCCATCTTTTGGCATCGTGGATAGGGGCAAAGGCTAGGCTGCTGCCACTTGCCAGAAGGCAGAAAATTGCAGAGCTTAGCTCATGCCGATAGTTGGAAATCATAGGAGGCATTAGGGGCTCAACTCCTGCCGACCCACCGAAAGGACTCAGTCGACAAGGACTCAGCCCCTGTCGATCTACCAGAGAGCGAGTGGCAGGGAAAAGCCCACTGACGAAAGGGGGTGCATGGCAGGGGTCGAGGCCTCTGCTCGTTAGAAACATCAAATGGCTGAGGTCGAGGCCCCTGCTTGCCATAATAAGATGCACGGCATGGGTCGAGGCCCATGCCTGATAAAAACCCCAAATGGCAGGGACCAAGGCCCTACCTATCGGAATAATCGCATGGCAGGGGCCCTGGCCCCTACCTGACGGGAGTGACAGACGACAAGGATCGAAGCCTCTACCTACCAAACAAGTCAAAGGGAGGGGTTGGGTTACAGAGGTCTCACAAGGGGCTACCGGACTGGGCAATGGCAGTGGGTAGCTGGCTGAAATCATCGTTAGGGCCTGCCAAAAAAATGCTATGAAGAGGAAAGCAGGTGGGAGTCGAGGCAAAGGCGGCAGTAGTGGTGGTTGATCGTGGCACCGTGGCTTTGCAGCTCCGACGATGCTGCGAAGACCAGTGGCAGGGGGAGGTTGCCGACACGAAAGAGGAGATGGGTTATATGGTGCAGAGGAGAGAAGAAGAAAGAGAAATAGAAGACTTACCTGTGCGAGGAGGTCGACATCATTAGTGACACCGCATGCAGAGAAGGAAGAGAGGTGGAAGAGGAGGAGGAGGAGGCGCAGTGGATGGGAGCCCTCCCTACCCTCTCGTGCTTTTAAAGAGGATTGGAGGCGTCGAACAGGGAAACGCCAGAGGGTTTCCCATTTGTAATGGGGACAAGGGGAAACATAGCTGTGAGGGGGGAGAACAGAAATAAAGGTGAGGGTTTTAACCCCTGCAATAACTGTTTATAACCCTAATGGGTTACGGGTCCGGATCGGATCTGACCCGGGTTCGATTTTTTTTTTTTTGAAAAACTTAGGGTTTTACAGGATGCGAGCTTTTGCCTTTACTTTTGCATACTAAATTGCAAACCTTAATAATTGACTTTTAATAAGAGATAATAATTAAGAACAGTGTAATATACGTTTTGAAATCTCCTATCTGAAAAATGGGAAGCTTAGAGATTCGATCTTGTGGAGACTGTGAGGATACAAAAACTCTGTGTGCTTATTTTATCCCCTGAACCCAATATTGAGGTTTTTTCTCCTGGTCACAGTTTTATGGAGAGTCTGTCACTTGACTTGGGGGTGGTGTGTTCAAAACAGCTGTTGTTTTGATCTCAAGAAAGTGGTACTTGTAGGCGTGGGGTGTCCCTTGTGTCCTCGACATTAGATGTAGAGGTCTAATGTTCTGAAGGTGATTCGGTCGAGGGCTAAGTTTGGAACCCAATAATAAAATACAAATTGTGTGTTAAGCTACCCTAGGAACCTAACTTATCCTCGAGGATTGTACCTGTTTGGTGTATCCGCGGGCAACAATAATTAATTAAAAAGAGAAACTTAAATTGTATGCATCTAATATGACATATATATGAAAAGGTAAAACTTTAATGCAAGATAATAAAGTATTCATGCATTGTACATAAATCCTGCATGATCCTGTTGTGCATTAGAACATGCATATTCTACCTGTTCTCTTAATCGTTACATGATGGTGAATGCATGCTGTTTAATATTTAATTCATGCTAAATGTCCTGCTTACTTAAATTATGATCGATGCTATTGCTTGATGATTCTTCATGCTCAGAAACCATTCCATGTTGTATGAATACATAATTGAAATTATAAAGTTGTTATAATTGCTTTCCTCTAGATGATTGCATGAAATCTTATTTGTATTCGTTATACTCACTTGTTTCATTAGAAATACCTATGCTCATGATTTCGGTTCTAACACCCTACTTCTATGGTTCTTCGTAGCCGCAGATGAGCAGTGAAGCGACTGGTTTCTGGGAGAGTTATGAGTGTCACATTCTTGCTAAACGGTTCATAGAGGGACAGTGTGACTCAGTTTTTTGTTACTTACTTTTATGACATTTAAAATAACTCTGATATGTCTTTTGCAATTATTGTTAGATACCCTTTCTTTCATGATTAATAAATAATGAGTTTCATTTGGTTGGGATGATAAGTGTAAGCTCTATTGCGGTGTGTTTGGTTATCCAATTGGAAGTGAAACTGTAAAGGCCCGGGTTTCTGAGATTGTTTCCGCAATTGTTCAAAAAAAAAATTCTGCATTTTCAAGGGGTATCAGTTGGGGTCATTACAGGTTTGGTATTAGAGCCACCACAAAATCTTACACTTTTATCATCTTTTTAGCATTAAGTTTTTAGATTTTGGTAAGTAAGCCCTATCCTGAAGCGTTAGCAAGTCGTGCTTCATACTCCAAAGCAGTCTCCTTAACTCGTAAGGTTATTTAATACTTTTATCTAGGCATGTAAATTTCGTGTGCTTTATTGCATTCATAGTTTAAATTTTCATTTGGTGTGAATTTAAAAGTCTTAGTGTGATTGTATGAAAGTAATTTGTTTGGGATCTATCCTAAGGGGGTTAGGGATGTAATATCATATTTTTCTAAAAATTGAGAAGTTTGTCGATATGGATCTGGAGTTGGATCAGATTGAATCCAAGGCTTACGATCTAAACTAATATGGATTTGTGTCTTATTTAGGTCCTTAAATCTGAATTTGATCCAGATCTTGATCCATTTTTGTTTTGGGTAAGGGTTTGGATCTTGGATCTGGATCTAAATCCAAGCCCAATGTTTTATCAGCTTTAAATTCAATATAAAGCCTGAATTTGAAGTTTAATAAGGTTGATTGAGATAGCTAGTTATGAATTTATAGATTTCGCTTTCTGTTGTAGAACGATTAGTGAATCAGATTTTTATTGATCTTAGATCTCGATATGAGGTTATGCTTGGGTCTTTTGAGAAAAGATGGGGCCATTATGAGAATGACACCTTAAGTGAAGTCATGACAGCTGGCTGCACAAGGCCTTGAGATATGATAATAAGTTAAGGTTATTTCAGACAAAGAGTATATTAGAAATAACAAGGACAACAAACGATAACCTGATTATGATAAAATGTAGAGATCCTATTCAAGAAACACAAGTTTATTAAGAAAATTTTGCATATATTTTGTTCATCTGAAACCTTTCTCAGGAACTCATTATGAGTTGTCTTGATCACTCTAAAAGCATACATATTTGGGATCACACACACATTGTGCATCTTTGTCAATACTGATTAACTCAATCTACGATATCTTCGGAGAGCCATTCAATGAAATTTCGCGGACGAAATTCTTTTAATGGGGTGGGATGTAAAACCCTCATTTTTTTTCGAAAAAAATTTGGAGTCGTGTCGAACCCGGACCCGTAACCCGTAACCCGTTCGGGTTATAAGTAGTTATTGCGAGGGTTTTAAACCCTCACCTTTTCCTTTTCTTTTCCCTCGTAGCCATCCCGTCGTCACCTCCTCTCCTTTCTCCCTGTAAAAGGAAACCCCGCTAGGGTTCCCCGACTCACGCCTCCCCCAGGCCCTTTAAGAAGTCGTGCGGAGGGGAGAAAGGGCATATGCGCCTCTTACCTCCTTTCCCTCTCGACGGTGTTCTCTCGTCCCCCTCTCTGTTGCATCGTCGACGCTGCTCAGGGGAGCTCGTAGTTGCCTCCTCCCTCTTGTTTCGATCAACACCTTCGCCGCTGCCATCGCCGATGACCTCGCATGTAAGCCACTATATCTCCCTCTTTACCTTTGTCTCCCTCCCCTTCTATGTTATCAGAGGGACGACAGTTCCCTGCCATGCTTTTCCCTTCTTCCCCTATTTCTTCTGCGTTCATCGGGAGGTCGGCAAGAGGCCGACGACCCCCTGCCTCCCCTCCCCATCTCTCTCTCCCTTTTTGTTGCTCGCAGGCAAGGGCTAGCCCCTTGCCGCCTCGTGGAGTTTCGGTAGGTAGGGGATGCCCCTACCGCCTCTAGGATCTCGGCAGGGAAGGGCGCTGGCCCTGTCGCCCTTCAGTTTTCGACGGGCAGGGGCTCGCCCCCTGCCACCTTGATTTTTAGTAGACTGGAGCTCGCCCCCTGCCACCTCTGGTCCCGACAAGCAGGGGTGAAGCCCCTACTGTCTCTCGGTTCTCGACAGGCAGGGGCTCGCCCCCTGTCGCTTATGTTATTTCAGCAGGCCCTGCCGCCTCTCTTTTCTGGTCGACAGGCAGGGCGATGTAAAACCCTCAAGAAAAAAAAATTATTGTTGGACCCATATCGGATCCAAATTTAGACCCGACCCGGATCCAAAAGAAGAGGTGCCCACCGCCTGATAAAATACGCAGGGGGAGGGATAGTCGACCATCGCCCCTCCCCCACGCGTCGACCATCGCCCCTCCCCCTCTCATTTCCCCACGTCTTCCTCGATTCGCCTGAGCAAGCCCGAGCCGCCCTCGCGTCCGGCCTTCCCCGAACACCGACGGCTCCCTGCGGGCGGCTGCGACCCCAGTGCCATCCCCTTCTTTTTGTTCCGATCCTCTCCGGCGAGCCAGCCCGGAGACCCCTGTCAACCCGCCGCCACCTACGACCTCCCGTCCGACCGCCGACAGCCCCGGAGCTCCTCCGGCGACCCCCCCCCCCCCTCAGGTACGCCTCTCTTCCCCTTTTCTTTTCTTTCTCTTCCGTTTCCCCCCTTCTCCTTTTTCTTTCCTTTCGCTGGCAGGGAGCCGCTCCCTGCGTCGTCTCGCCTTTCCGGCAGGGGGCTCCGCCCCCCTTGCCTCTTTACTCAGTTGTTTCTCTTTCTCACCACCATTAACGACCAGAGGGGAGGTTCCTCACCGGGCGTTTGCTTGCTACGGAAGTGGGTGTCGCGGCACCTCTTCTGCGGTTTCCTCTTCCACTGAAAAGGAATCAACCGCCCCCGCCCTCAACCCCCCGCCCCCCCCCCCCCCCCCCCCCGCCCTCAACCCCCCGCCCCCCCCCCCGCAGCGGGACTGTTTCTGCTGAAAAAGGGGTTCCAGTGTGTATTCAAGATCCCGCTGAAATGTATGCGGTCGATGCATTTTGGCCGAAAGCCCCAGCTTTTCGTGACAAGCAAGCCCCAGGTTTTTGTTTCTTTAGAGTTGAACCAGTTTGCAACTAAACTAAGTGTCGATCATTCTGTCTTCTACATATTAGTTCATGTACATCAATCCACTCAGTTCAAGTACAAAACATGAAAAAGAAAAAGTAGTGTTTGCTTGTCACAGAAAGTTGAGGCTTTCAACAAAAATGCATTGACCACGTACATTTCTGCGGGATCCCAAAATACACTCTAGACCCCCATTTTCAGCGGAAATGGTCTCGTTGGGAGGGCAGAGCCGGGTTCGGATTCCTTTTCCGCAGAAGAAGAAACTGCAAAAGAGGTGCCGCGGTACCCTCTTCCGTGGCAAGAAAATGCCCGGTGAGGAACCTCCCCTCTTGTCGTTAATGGTGGTGAGAGAGAGAAACAACTCCAAGTAATCAAAATAGCAAACGACAAAAAAAATTAAAACAACAAACAGGAAAAAGAATCCCCAAATTTGCAGAAAACCCTAATTCCCTTGCGAAAACCTAAAAAAGGGAAGAAAAAAATAGAGAGAAAATCTTGCGTGCTTTCTTTTCAATCCAACAGATCGGCGGATTCTGAAACTCCGAGCACCTGCCGGTTTTAGAGGATCAATCTCAGGGAGAGAGAGACAAAGGGAGAGAAAAAGAGAGAGAGGTTCCCAAGAGCGAGATCCGGTGACAGGTAATATTTATTGGGGACCATTATTAATCTTGGTATTTTAGGAGCTGTAGTCATCAAATTTTGGGCATAATTTGCCAATCATTGCATACATGTGAATGAATTGATGCTAGAATTATAGTGTTCAATTTTTTTGCGCGCTTGAAGCGATTTTGTGAGCTAACCAATATCAAATAAAGTTCATTGATGGCATAAGTGGTAAAGGCTTGCATAAGTAATGAATTGGGCAACATGATAATTGAGAAAAAATGGTTAAGCTTGTAGCATTTTCTATACATCATGATGTAAGGGAAAATGCCTCGAAATAAGCGTGTACTAGCCAAATAATGACATTTGCTGAAGAAATCCTGAGTGGATAGTTACAAAATTTCGTGCTTTATTGTCAATCAAAGTGAAGAATGTCTACTTTTGTTTTCCTGCATCATCTTTATTTTTTAGTGTTCTAGTTTCTTGTACATGAAGCTTCATGGTTGCTTTTTCATCTCACCTCGCCTTATTGTCTTTTCACAAAGTTGGTGGCAAGCCTTTCCTCCTGGAGGTGACAGTATGTATGTGCCACTATGATTTCCACTCATAGTTACCAAAAACTTCATAGATAGGTGGGAAGCACCCTCCTAGAAACTCGCTTTGGAAGTGGGAAACTCCTCACTTCCGAAATTTGATGGGAATCTCAATTCTCTCATTCTTCTCCTATGCTTCCCAAACATTTTTTTCCTGCTTTCCTACATGCTTCCTATGCGCTTCTGTCACACTTCTTTTCATGTTTTCCTGTGCTTTCTTTCATGCTTTCCACTCACTTGATTTTGTGAAAAATTTAATTCTTACACTACAAAATCATGAAGTTTAAGAATCAGTATTTTTATTTTAGTTTTTATTCCCTTCTCGTTTGATTAGCATTTTGATTCCCATTCAATCTCATATCACTTCCTTTTTTATTAATATTTTTACTTTTACATTTATTCCTTGCTTCCCACTTATTATAAAATTTAAAATACCTCACTTCTTGCTTGCTTCTCGTTTCGTTTCCCACTTCTGCTTCCTAGTATGGTAACTTTACTTCCACTTGCTTGTGTACTTCTTTGGGTCTTGCATAGTTTGTGTTTTTGGTAATTAGGGAAAATAAAGAGAATACACCTATGAATTTTTCCTTTTGGGATCTTCCATCTTTTTTTTGTCATTAGGTTTTCATCTGGAAAATTGAATTAGATTCCGCCCACAATTTCTTGGAATATGTATAGGTCTCTGAAGTAGCATATGAACTGTCAACTTTTGTAATTTGACAAACTTTTTCACATGGTATTGGAATGTGTTGCCTAGGTTTTTTTAAGTCCACACTTAATCCAGAAAACCAAGATAAGTTGGGAAATTGCATGACGCTTCATAATGCAATCTGCGTGTATTTTTAAGTGCACACGATCTAGAAAAACAAGATAAGTTGGGAAATTACATGATGCTTCATAATGTAATCTGCCTGTGTATCCCAAAATTTTTTGATAAGTAGGTGGCGTCTAAAGATCTCCATAGAGAAAAAATTGTTTGTTAGTCTTTCTGATCTTCGTGACCATCATGGTTTTCAGGTTTGACAATGGGACTAACTAAAACAGAAGTAAACTTAAGGAGGTTGCTTTCTTCTGCCCCTAAGCAGCAGAATCTGGCAAAGCTTGTTCATGTAAGTTCTTGTGTAATATCATTCCCATCTGATCTTGATTGTTCTCTTATATGTTTATCTATTGTCAATTAGCTTTTGTAGGGATTTATTGTTTTTCAGATACTATGCTATGTTACTTTTTGTTAAAATGTATGATTAAAATGTATTTATATATATACATCTATGTATATATATTAAATATATATTTTGTTAAAATGTATGATTATACATCTATGTATATATATATATATATATATATATATATGCATGCTTTTGTAATTAGTCATAACTCATAAGAGTATTTTGGCCTTTTTAGAATATGCAATTAGAATAGTCCAATAGGAACTATATTGTAATTTTCTTTTTTATTTTATTTTATTTCTTTATTCTTTTTGACCAAGGTTATTTTGGGCATCCCATAGAGCTATTGGGAGCCACCCCAACGGTCATAAATATGAATATGACCATTGGGGAGCTCTCAACAGCGCTATGGGAGCCCCCCTTGGTCTCCCTTTATGTATAAATAGAGGGTATTAGACCCTCTTCCATTCTATGCTTTTTAGCACTCTCTTAATAAATACATTTATGACCGTTGGGGAGCTCCCAACAGTTCTATGGGAGCCCCCCTTGGTCTCCCTTTGTGTGTAAATAGAGGGTATTAGACCCTCTTCCATTCTATGCTTTTTAGCACTCTCTTAATAAATGCATTATTTATTTTTATGTCTTGTGTTATGAACTTGTGCTTGAGCCCATAGTTGGCTCTTTGTATCTTGCCCATTAGTGGCTTTGCATTTGTGTGATTGTGCACTCTCTATAGCTCTTTGTGGCATCTCCCCTTGTGCACTTAAGCTTTCGTTACATGGTATCAAAGCTCTTTAAAGCTTACCAAATTTGAAGAAGTTGTTGAGAAGGCTCTTATAGGAGATGATCGAGATAAAGGTATCCATGAACACCAAATAATGGGAAAGCAATCATGCTAAAATTTTGATATAGTTCATGAACAATGTTGACTTAAAGATATGTGGCAACATTGCTAAGTTTAGAAGAGCCAATGAAATTTGATTTTTTCTTAAGGGTACGCATAATAAAAAAGATCTTACTAGATAATATTTTTATCAAGACAAGGGGACGTATGCTTGTGATTATTTCAGTGTTTTGTCTCCTCTTTGGGACAAATTGGCATTACTTAAGCCAAAATGGGTGGCTCCCGAAGATGTTTAGCTTAGAAGAGAGCAAATTGAAAAAGAACATTTCTTTCAATTCCTCCATGGTCTAAAACCAGAACTTAAACAAGCGAGGTCCTCTCTTCTTCATAGTACCAAAGCTATGTCTCTTGAAGATGCTCTTGCCGAATTATGCCAAGAAGAAACTCGCCTTGGCATGACTAATGAGAGTGATGATGTTTTGGCCATTATAAGGTTGAGTACCAATGTAAGGGCTTACAAGCCCCCTCACTTTGTGAAAAATAACTATAATAGTGCATCCAACTATAATAATGGATATAGGAAGGGTGCCATTTGTCACTATTGTAATGGACTTGGACATATTAGACTAGTTTGTTCAAAGCTTCTGGCCAAAATCGTTTTCATAGGAGAAATCACACCCAAGAAGGAAGAATCTAGCAAGAATGAAGGAGATATCAAAGACATTCTTACTCAAATATCAGACACTTCAACTACTTTTCAAATCATCTTCTACTTCGGGTGCCACCATTCCATCTTCTTCCTCTCTTCTAGATATGTAGATTCTTGACTCGGGTGCTTTCTTTCATATCATCCCTCATAAGAATGCCCTTTTTGAAGTTTGCACTAATTCTACTTCATCTTATGTTTCAACCGCCGATAGTACTTCTTTGAAAATAAACAATATTTTGATTCTAAAAATTCTCAAAATTTTCTTGTTCCAAAATTAAATTTAAATATATTTTTCGTCTCTTAAATTTTCGTTCATGGTTTCCAATTTTTTTTTTCTCATCTAAAGATTGTATTGTGCAATATCTACAATTAGGGAAGCTGATTGAGCAAGGCTATAGAAGAGGCGATCTTTACTTCATGGATTTTTTGTCACTTTCATCCAAGTTATTTTATAATTATATACAAAACAAAAATATTGATACTTGGTATGATAGATTTGGTCATTCTAGTTTTTCGAAGATGTTTCTCTTTCTTTTTTTGGAAAATATTTGTAATGAAAAAGATATATCTTGTAAAGATTGCATTTTTGAAAAAAATGAAAGCTATTCTCTTTCCTCGTAGATCCTTTGTTTCTACTCAACATTTTGAATTAGTGCATTCAGATGTATGGGGTTCTTCGCCGGTCATATCAAAGGGAGGTTACTCCTATTATATTATTTTTGTAGATGATTTCACTAGATATATATGGGTTTATTTTCTAAATCTTAAATCCGATGTGTTCTCTTTTTTTCAGGAATTTCATATAATCATTAAAAATCAATTTCTTATTAACATATATATACTTAGGTCGAATTCGAGAGTAGAATACATGCCAAATGATTTTCAAAATTACTTGAAACAAAATAGAATTTGTCATCAAAGATCTTGCCATAAAACTCATCAACAAAATAGGTTAGCGGAAAGAAAACAAACATATAGTAGAAACCGTTAGAACCCTTCTCATTTCTAAGGACATTACAAAAAAAATTTGGGCCAAAGATGTTTTAACTTCAACTTAATAACTAGAACACATTCATTTTCTTTACAAAATGTCTCTCCATTTGAATTTTTTTTTAAAATGGCTCCGAATTTTAAAAGACTAAGAGTTTTTGGTTGTAAGTGTTGAAAGGAAATGAGTTCCTCCAAAGATGTTCACTAAATCACCAAAAGTGGACCCTCAAAAGAGTTTCACCAAAATACCAAAATAAACATACAAAGAACTATAAATCTTCATTTTGATATTGATAGTGGCCCGATAAGTTGTCTCTATGGTGTTGAATTTTCAAGTGGTTCATCATCATCAATCTTCATTTTGATACTGACAACTTCAGGAGTATCAACCTTCTTATCCTCTCATATACCAGACCTGACAACAATATGTAAAGCAAATTTAGATTGAGTCAACTGATAACCTCTAGATGAATAAGCAACTTTTATACCAAAAAAAAATTTAAAAACTCCAAATTAGTCATTTAAAAATGTGTTTTGAGAAGCTTTTTAATATGTTCAACTCCCTATTTGTCATTAATCATGTCGTCTACATAGATGAAAAGGATAATAATTCATGCATCAGAAATCTTAACAAACAAAGTTGTGTCAGTCAAACATAGCTTGACTAAACCTGCCATACAGGGCCTTATCTAAACGAAGAGCCTTTCCTTCAGGAATAATTATACCAGGTGGTATTTTTATATAGACTTTTTCAACCAAGTTTTTATTGAGAAGCACATTCTTAACATCCATTTGATATATAGGCCATTTCTTTACCGAGGCAAGGGCTACCAAGTTTTAACTGTGGTCATCCTAGCAACCGAGGCAAATGTTTTCTCATAATCTTTTCCATACTCTTGAGAATATCCCTTGACAACTAACCTAGTTTTGTACCTTTTAAGAGTTCCATCGCTCTTAGTTTTTATCTTATATACCCATTGACAACCTATGAGTTTCTTTCTTTGAAGAATATCTTGGATAGCCCAAGTATTCACCTTTTCTAAAGTATCTAATTTTATCCTCATGGCTTCTATCAATTCTGGATGTCCCTTTGCTTCAACGTAGTTTGAAGGTTCTATATTATAAGTGCCCAACACAACCTAAGCTTGATACTTAGGTTAGGACTCATAAGACACAAATTTTTCATAGGGTTTTGATACTCTAGATGATCTTCTAGTTTGTATTTCTACATGGTTTTCATTATTAGTATATTGCTCAAGGTTACATGGATGCTCAAAATTATTATGCCTAGAATATTGAATACAATTTTGATCTTTAGGTTGTTCTTTACTTATCTCATTATCATGAGATTCTTCTTCGCTTACTATATCATTTCTGATTTCATGATCTTCCTCAAGATCAACATCACAATCACCAAACTTTGGAATTAGATCCAACAAGGAAGAATACTCGGTTGTTTCTGTAGGATTTTTGAACTCAATTTTTTTTCTAAAAAAGTCATATTTCTTGAAACATACACTTTTTTATTTTTAAAATGAAATCATCTGTAGCCTTTTTGGTTATTTGCATGACCCAAAAAGATACATGGAATAACACGAGGAGATAGTTTATCATTTTTATACGTGAAAACAAAACATTTGCACCAAAAAAACTCTTAATCTAGAATAATTAAGGATAAGTTTAAAAAGTTTTTCAACTGGTGATATATTTTTCAAGAAGACAGATGGCATTCTATTAATAGGATAAATTGTAGTTTTTCATGCCTGAGGCCCAAAACTCTTTAGGTACGTGGTTTAAAATAAGCAAAGTTCTTGTGGTTTCTATGATATGCCTATGTTTTCTTTTGGCCAAACCATTTTGTTGTGGAGTGTAGAGGCAAGAGTTTTAATGTGTAATCTCATTTGATTCTAGGTAATCTTTAAATTCTTTTGTTAAAAATTGTCTCCCTGAATGAGTGCAAAAGATAGAAATATCCTTTTGAAATTTATTCTTGACTAAATAGCAAAATATTTGGAAGTATGAAAAAACTTCAGATTTGTGTTTAAGGAAATAAATCTACCTGTGTTTAGTAAAATCATCAATAAAAGTTACATAATATGCAAACCCACCCTTAGATATAACTGATGTTGGGCCCTAAACATCCAATGTACTAACTCAAGTAGTTGTGTAGAGGCCAAAGTTCTTTCTTAGAATGACAATCTTTTCATTTTGCCAATGTTAGAAAATCACAAATATAAGTGGGAGAGAGGTTAAGGTTAGTGGAAGCTCAATATCAAAATGAGAGAACAAATATTATATTCAATGCCTGTCGTGAAAGAGCGACCTTTACCAATGAGGGGGTCGACTCCCTTGAGACTTCAAAAAGAAATAGGCTAAAATGTATAGTATACCCCTTCTTTATAGGGTATGTACATATTAGTCTAATAGGTTACTTTACGTATATTTATGATATACTATCTTACACAAACTTTCAATACTCCCCTTAAAACTTGAAAGGATATAAAGGAATCATTCCAAGTTTGAAAAGGAAAAAACTAAAATGCAAAGTTGAAAGACTTTTTATAAACACATCTGCAATTTGATTCTTTGAGGTGACATGCTCTAAAGCTATAATCTTATCTTCATAAGCCCTTCTTGTATAATGACAATCTATTTCAATGTGTTTAGTGCGCTTATGAAACTTTGGATTTTTTGTATTATGAATAGCACTCACTATCACAATATAGTTGAGTTTTATTTTCACATGAAAATTTTAATTCCTTTAATAACTATCGAATCCAAATAATCTCGGCCACAACTTGAGTCATCGCTCTGCATTCAGCTTTTGCAGTGGACAATGCAAGTCTTTGTTGTTTTTTGATCTTTCATGAGATCAGGGAGCTTCTAAGGAAAACACAAAACCCTATAGGTGAAAGTCAATCTCTAATGGAGCTTCCAAAGTCAGTATCACATAAGGCTCTTAACTCTTTGTCAGACGAAGACGAGAAAAACATGCCATAGTGCATAGAGTGTCTGACATACCTGATAATCTTAATTACTGCTGCCAAGTGAACTGATCTAGGAGCACTCATAAATTGACTCACTATATGAACTGCATGAGTTATATTTGGTTTGAATATAGTCAAATATATAAGGCTCCCAACCTACTGTTTGAGTATCCTCTAGCTCAACACATTAGTTATCCTCATCTTCAAGTTTACCTTCACGAGGGAACTTACTTGTTTAGAGTCATCTATCAACCTCGCTTTCACAACCAAATTTGTAGCATATTTTTGTTGGGACAAGTACAGTCCCATAAGAGAGTAAGCTATCTCAAGCTCAAGAAAATACTTTAAATGCACCAAGTCTTTTATTTCGAACATATTGGCTACATTCTTTTTGGTCTCTCCAGTCTTCTTTATATCATCTCCAGTGAGAACCTTATCATCTACATAAAGAAGCAATATACATCTTCCAAAAGGAGAGGAAGATACAAACAAAGTAGGATTGAGATGACTTTGTTAAAAACCAAGTGACCTCATTGTTGAACTGAACATCTCAAACCAAGCTCGAGGTGCTTGTTTGAGACTGCAAAGCCTGCACACTCTGCCTTCTGGATCTGAGTATCCTTGTGGTAATTCCATATACACTTGGAAATCCTCGTTCAAGAATGCATTCTTGATATCTAATTGCCAAAGATCTCACTACTGCATGGCAGCTAGCAGCTACTGCTAGCACTGTACGAATTGTGGTCATATAAGCTACACGAGCAAAGGTTTTTGCAAAATCAATGCCAAAACGTTGATTGTACCATTTAACTACTAATCTGGCTTTATACCTCTCGATTGATTCGTCTGCCTTTGTCTTTACCTTGTAAACCCATTTACTGTCAATGATATTTTTCTTTAGGGGAAGGTTTTACTAGTTACTATGTCTGCATTCTTTCAACTGCATTCATCTTATCAACCATTGCTCTTTGCCACTCCTCATTTCCTACTGCCTCTGCGTAGAACTCAGGTTCAACATATGAATGAATTAAGGCTAGAAAAGCATGATGATGCAGAGCAATGGACTCATTAGACACAAAATGAGACAGAAGTACAGAAGATCTAGAACTTTTACATACTTGAGAAGACGTGGAAGAAGATGGTAACTCTAAGCTTTGTTGTTGATGTCCCGGATCAGTTGTCGTAAGAATGGGATCAAGATTGACCTTTTTACTTCCCTGCTCTTACACTTGATCAAAAAATAAAATTTCAATCGCACTTCTGTCCAAACCTATCTTCTCTAGCTAGAACTTGCTCCCCTTGACTCTCCATCCTCTCTCTCCCACCTTTTCTTTCTTTAGAAAGAACAAAAAGGACATGTCAGTCTCATTTTTCAACTTTTCTTCATACTGACTAAAGTATAACACATTCTCTTAAAAAACCACATGCTTGGATACTCCCACTCTTTTTTCAATCGGATGATACCCCTTATATCCTTTTTGACATTCAGCAAAACCAAAAAAGCAACATTTGACAACTTTAGGAGATAACTTGTCCCTATATCTGGCAACTAGCAAAATAAAACATACACAATCAAACACTTTTAATATATCATAATTCAGAACTTTTCCATACAGTTTCTAAAAAGAGGATATGCCTTTAAGTACTCCAGTCGGCATACAATTTATTTGATAAACGCTCAGTTGAACTGCATTTGCCCAAAGCACTTTGGGTACCTCTCCTCCAATCAGAAGAGCTCTTGCTTTTTTCCAAGATATGCATGTTCTTCCTCTCGGCTTTACCATTTAATCAGGAGTGTAAGGACAAGACTTTTGATAAACTACACCTTTCTCTTGCAGGAATTTTTTAAACACATAACTAATGTATTCACCACCAGAGTCAATACTCAAAGTTTTGATCTTAGCTGCAAATTGATTCTCAACTATCACACAAAAATTCTTAAAGATTTCAAAAAGATCACTTCTATTTTTCATAAAATATATCCATGTAAACATTATACAATTATCTATAAAAGTCACAAAATAGGTTGATCTTCCTTTTGACACAACAGGAGAAGGACCCTATATATCTGAATGTACCAAATCAAAAGACTTTTTGATTCCCCATCACTAGACTTGAATGACAAGCTATGTCACATGCGTGTGGGTGCGGGTGCGGCGCAATTTAAAAAATTTTGGGCATGAAGACTCGGCTATATATATATATTTAAAATATATATATAATTATATATATATAACAATAAATTAATAATAAGATTGTAAATTTTAAAGAAAAAATAAAAAAGTATTTTTTAACTGGGGAGGCAGGGAGGGGCTCGGCCCCTCCCCTATGGAAACAGGGCAGCAGGGAGGGGCACCGGGGAGGGACTCGGCCCCTCCCCTGCAAAAGCGGGATGGCAGGGAGGGGCTCGACCCCTCCTATGCAATCAGGGAGAAGAAGAAGACAACGAGAGGGAGAGATAGATATTACCTGAGAGGTGGCCGGAAAAAGGGGAGTTGTCGGCATTGGGAGATGGCGCACGGGGGGTGTTGGAGTCGGTTGTTGGAATATGACGAGCGTCGGGGGTTGTCGGGTGGCCTGGAAATAGGAGAGAAAAGGGAGGCTCGAGGGTCGCTGGCAGAGGGTCGTCGGGGATGGGGGCCGTCGGTGGCCTGCCGGAGCTCGGATGAGAGAGGACCTAACCCTAGAATTCTGTAAAAAGAATTCAGGGGGGGGGTATTCCCCTCCCCCTGCGCCTCTTAAGGGTCGAGCCCCAACCACTCAACTGTTTTGGATCCGGGTCGGATCCGGACCCGACCCGAGTCTAAATTATTTTTTAAAAAATAGACAAATATAGACTCAGTCAACGTTGACCGAGTCCAAAACGTGGACAGACTCAACCCTAGTGCATTGACCGAGTCCAACTCTTTGTTGACTATGTCCGCCCCGTGTCCGAAGACACACCTGTGTCCGCACCCGTGTCGGGGCGTGTCGACGCAGGTGCGTCGACCTTCAAGCCGAGTCCGTGTGACTTAGCTCATAAGGGTATTTTGGTGTTTTTAGAATATGTAATTAGAATAGTCCAATAGGGACTATATTGTATTTTTCTTTTTTATTTTATTTCTTTTCTTTATTCTTTTTGACCAAGGTTATTTTGGGCATCCCATAGAGCTATTGGGAACCACCCCAACGGTCATAGATTTGACCGTTCGGGAGCTCCCAACAGCTCTATGGGAGCCCCTCGGTCTCCCTTTGTATATAAATAGCGGGCATTAGACCCTCTTCCATTCTATGCTTATTATCACCCTCTTAATAAATCATTATTTATTTTTATGTCTTGTGTTATTGTCTCATGCATATGCCCATAGTTTGCTCTTTGTATCTTTCCCATTAGTGGCTTTGCATTTGTGTGATTGTGCACTCTCCATGGCCCTTTGTGGTATCTCCCTTGTGCACTTAAGGTTTCATTACACTTTCCTCATGCTACTTTGTGGAACTTCGAAACAATTACTTGTGGAGATGAGAGAAAAGAACTTTATAACAATCAGGATGATGTCTGATTGGTTGGATCGTTCTTGGCTTGTCCTTACTGTACTTCTCTATTAAAACTTATGGATTTTGAAGCCAATCTTTTGATTTCCATCATGCTGGAGCTCATTAAAGCATGGACTTTTTTGTTACATGCTGAAATGATAAGAAAATGTCCCTTGTTATGTAGCAAGATGGGTGGTATTGATTGGTATGGCTTATAGTTTGATTAAATGGTGACTGTATATTGCTACCCTTGATTTTTCCTTCGATAAACATTCAATTTGCTATGGCTGTTTCACTCAATAAGCTTTCTCTTTCCTATGATCATTACATTTTAGTTTGGTTGTCAAGTTTTTTTCTAAAGTAAAGTTTGGTGGTCATTGACGGCATACTCATACAAGGCTTTGCATTGTTGAGTTACAAAATAGTTTGGTCATCCCCTTTTTTCTTCATGTTAGTTCTTGGTTTTTCAGTCTGACGTTGACAAACTTTATGGCAGCAACAAAGTGGTCTAACAAAATGTTCTTATCGAAAACCAAAGTACTATATGGTGCAACCTTAGTATGAGGATAGGCAGGAAATGTTAAGCGTGAGGGATAATGAACAAAAGTGCCTACCAAAGTTTGCTACACATTTTTTGGTATAAAAGGTATCTTCTGCTGGTAACTTGGCACATCTGTTATTGGCTCTGAGACCACAAAAATGATGACTTCTAGCTTTATGTCTGAAAAAAAATTAGTTTCTTAATTTAGCCAAGATAAAATATTTGGGCTTGTTAATATCCATTTAATGGAGCAACATTCACATATAGAATTTGGACTGCATGACTTGATTTTCTATAACATTGTCTACCAACATCCTAGTCTACTAGAGATTTTCAGTCTGGCTTATGTGCATCTTTGTGATTTGTTTCATGTGTATCAATTCATTTGCCTATGCAGTATGTTGCCACTTCAAGGGAACTACTAGAACAGTTGATGAGAGAGAATGCACCAGACGGCTTACCAAGGTTTGCTTAATTGTCACACTGTTGGTTGCATCAGGTGATAATGTTGATTAGCATCATTTTTATTTTGCAAATTTGAAGGATGACCTTTCTGTTTTGTTTACTTTTTGTTTGTGAAGGCTGTCAAAGTTAATTGGAATCCGTTTTGGAACATTATTTGTTTGAAACCTAATTTAACCCATTATTTACTTGAAAATAGAACTCAAGTTGTCAAAAGCCTTTTGTTTATATTTTCATTTTTGATCTCCTGTAGTCTTTTCAAGTAAAAACGTAGTTAGTGACTGGTCAAAAAGCTGGGGTTTGAAACAAAATTGTAAAATATATAGTTTGAAGTGTGAAATCTTTTTGCTACTAAAAGAAAAAATATCATGTAAAAAGTTCATGCAAGTACTATATGATGTGTCAAAAAAAGGGCCTTACTTTCAGTAATGTAATATGTTTTGCTGCCTTTGCATGGTAGGAAATGAGATGTATTGAAAATGTAAGACACCAGACTGGATATGTTGATGTGGCTCAGTCATGCACTGAATGTAATATTTATATTTAAATGAATACAAATTAGAGGGGGCTGTATCACCCCACGTTCTTATATAAAAGATGAGTACTATATGGTGCAACCTTAGTATGATGATAGACAGGAAACGTTAAGCATGAGTGGCAATGGACCAAAATGCCTACCAAAGTTTGCTACACATTTTTGTTCATTTTTCTTTCTTTTACAATGTTACTTTGTTGGACAATGATTATGTTATACATTCTATTCATCACCATGAACTAAAAATTCGAATAATTTTTTCCAATAAATGGCTTTACAACATACATGAAATTTTCATTTGAGCAAAAAAATTCACCTGGAATATCAACTTAAAATTCTGTTAAATTCATTTTTGTACATTACTATTGATGAAAATAGTTTGGAATAACATTGTTGGTTTTGAGAAAATTTTAAATGCACTTGTCTAGTTATACTGCATATGAACCACAGATGCCAACAATGTTAAAACAATCTTGTTTAATTTTTCTTCAGTTTGTCTACCTCCATGATGAACTAAAGTAAAACATTGAGACATTGTAGATGACACTAAATTTTGGCACAATACCAGAAAATGACTGCAAATTAGAAAATATGATACATCTAGCCAATTAACTTTTTTCTTGACAGTTTTCCCTTTTGTCATCTGAAAAATCAGGTGCCTTGGTTGAACCACTTACCTAGTGGTCCTATCATGGTTCCTGATTTTTTAGGTGAGAACTTAAAAAAGTGGTTTTTCTAGTTCGCTTTCAATCACGTTATTCTACCAAAAGTTAGTGCCATCTGCAGCATTATCGGTAAACGATTTGGTAATCATGGCTTGTGAGGAGACAATGGTAGACAAAATGTTAGATTTTTTCCAAGCTAATAGACTATGTTAGTGCTATATATGAAAATAACCCATACAATAAAAAAGATAAGTTCATAACCTTTATGCTGATCTTATGATGCAAAATACTTCCCCTTTTGATATTCAAATAATATAAAGTAAGAAAAAGTTTGTGCAGATGATAAAAAAAAGGCAACTGTCTTCCACTCTTTAGGATGATATACTATGTCACAGGGATTCGGCTAGCAGGGTGCCGCACCCGCGTCGACGCGACTCGACGCGGGTGCGAGTGCGGGTGAGGTCAAATGATCCTGGGTGCGTTGACCGCACCCAGGATCATTTAAGTCCATTTTTTTTTTTTTGGATTTTTTTTTTAAAAAAATTTGCCCTATCACCTATGCTGCGATTTTTTTTTTTTAAAAGAAACTGTTGACAGCAGCTGACAGCAGCTGTCTGTCAGCTGTGACAGCAGCTGTCAGCTGCTATTCTTTTTTTTAAAAAGCAGCTCTGTCAGCTGGCTGACAGCAGCTGGATTCTTTTTTTTAAAAAGCAACTCTGTCAGCTGGCTGACAGCAGCAGCTGACAGCTGCTCTATTTTTTTTAAAAAAAAGCAGCAGACAGCTGCTTTTTTAAAAAAAAATCGATTCGTAAGGGAGGGGAACCCCGACCCCCTATATATATATATATATATATATTGACATTTTTGCCCCTGCCGCACCCCCGCACCCGGGTTTTTTGGAAGTGCCGAATCCCCGCACCCGCACCCGCACCCGCACCCATGTGACATAGATGATATATGATTTACTGTTACCTTGGACAACATTGTATCTGATTTTATGCACTGTAGGAGCCTGAAAACAGCTACAACCTATTGTTTGAAGTTATGAAATGAGTGATTAATAACGAGGAGATGGTGAATTATTCTCAAGTATCTAAAATAAATTTTGGCATCAAGACTTTTAAGATTTATCAACTCCAATTTGAGCAGGACTTTGCAGCATATTCATGCTGGAGCCCTTTTATTTTTTATTCTCTATTAAATGGTTGTAGTAATAGTTCGTGGAGTTTGGTGGAAGACTGCTTGTTTTACTATTAAGATTTGACGTCTCTGTTCCTTTATTTTGTGAATGTTGAACTTGCTAAAGTAATTTACTTTCTGGAAATTTGTTGGTTGAAAGCAATTACTAAATCAGTTCACACTATCTTTTGCATTCAAATCTCTCTGGGTGCCATCCCCAGTTTGGTTATAAAAAAACTAAAGAAAAAGAAAACTCATCCAGTTCTCTAACTATATGAAAATTTCATCTCTTCTTGCTTTTAAATTTGCTAGTATTCTTCAATTATTGTTTGTCATGAGATACAGAATAATAAGTTCTCAGCTGTCTCTCTCGTTTTACTAAAGGATGCTCTTGCTTGGGCTTACTTATGCAGTGTCTCTAAAGCTAAATTGAATGAGTATTCTGAGAGTATTGAAGCACTTGCAGCTAGGTTAGCTTCTCCTGTGGTATGCGTGACATTAACTTCTTGTCACTCACTTGTTGCTTTAGTTTCAGGTTTCTCACTTAAAAAGTGCTCTTGTAAATGGTGTATTGACAATATATTCTGTAAATTCTGTAATGATTTACTCTTTAAAATTTCTGTCACACAATGGTAGGGTTTGATTAGCTAGAGAGAATCAGGATGGTGGTAGCAAGAATTCCCATCAGAATCCTTCTACTATTGTTCCTGATGGTCTAGCAGAACAATGGTTCCACCAATTTCTTTTATTTTAGGGAAACAATGGCCATGTCACATTTACTCTCCTGCGACCATCAGAGAAGGTAGTAACAAGTATTGTCTTGTGAGGTGGGAACACTTATTCTGCATGTCTTCTGCAGAATGAGGGTTCCCCCATTTATAGATGTGCTTTTGTCACTATCAAAGATAATAATAAAAGAAAAAATCACCTTGGTGATATGTAAATAACTGAACATGTCTCATGTTAGAGAGTTAAAGGATGCAGTTCATGATATGTTGGAGTTACCATGAGCATAACCATTATATGAAATGTTTTTTGGCTTCTATGGAGGACTAAATTACCTTGTTCCTTCTTGACAGCCAGATGTGCATGAATCTAAAGAATCAGTTTGTGGCATCCAGACTGAGGAAATATTTTCTGGAAAGGAACAAAATCACGTAAACAAGTCCCTGCCACATGGTCTTAGAAGAAGATTTGTGTGAGTAGGGAGCTTATGCTACCAATTGAATTATGCACTTGATTTTTCATGGAGTTCTGAGTTGTGGAAGCCTTAAATGCAGGTCTAACTTGGAAGGGGATGCCAAGGCTTTTGACAATACAGAGAGAAGCCCTTCACCTCCTGTCAAGCTGGATACATCGGCTCAGGAACACATAGAAAAGCATCGGTAAATTTTATTTGCTTAAATGATACTTGTGTTCACTACTGCATGAACCATGATGAAGTTTATGAGGCCAGACTCTTCTGACTTAAAATTGGTTATATTATTATAAGCAAAGTTTGTTTGTAGTTACCAACGGGGCTCCACTTGTTTGGTAGGAGCTGTTAGTGCACATCACCATGATGTTGCAAGTTCAAAACCCAATGGTATGTTGTGTAACTGGTGGGGGTCTGCCTAACCCCAACTTGCCTTTCAAAAAAAAAGTTTGTAGTTATCAAAAAATTTCATCCACCATTGGTTTTCTAATTCAATAAACCGTAACTGTTTGCAGCAATTAAAAAGCAAAATATAAGCCGATTCTAATTTTTTTTCCACAAATTCATCCTTGTTTCGTATCTTGAACTGCCAAATGTATACCATTTGATTGAGACAAAGACTAGCTTTGCCTCAACAAAAGCTGTAAACCAACTTCATGCAACTTGCATGAAGTTGGTTTACAGCTTTTGTTGAGGCAAAGCTAGTCTTTGTCTCAATCAAATGGTATACATCATGTGACAAAATGAACGTTCTTTTGGTGGTGAATTTGAATAAAATTTTACTTCAATAAAAATTGCTGCTTTTCCATTGGTTGAGTTTTTGGTTAGATGAACAAGGGATATTCAGAGTGATCCATTGGTTAAAATTCTTAATGTCCTGCTCTGTCAGGAAACTACAAGAAGACCTGACAGATGAAATGGTTGTGCTAGCACAGCAACTCAAGGAGAGCAGCCTCTTGATGAACCAATCCATAAAGGAGACTGAGAAGGTATTCATGCTAACCCATGGAAACCCAATCCAGATTTGTGCTTTCTGCTTATTGAACATCTAAGAGATATTGGATTTGTTACTGTACCCATCCTGTAATATTTTGGTCTTCTTGTTCTTTTTGTCAGATACTTGACTCTACTGAGAGGGCTGTGGAGCATAGTCTAGCAAGCACTGGTCATGCCAATGAGCGAACAACGGAAGTATATTCACAGAGTATTAAGACAACATGCTTCACATGGCTCTTGATCTTTGCCATGAGTTGCGTGTTTGTCATGGTCGTGCTCCTCATACGTGTGACTTGAAAGGTGTCTTTCCCTGGTAACCATAATCTGTGTCATGTTTAGCTCTGTGTTATTGTGGAAATGGCTGCAGATATACCTACCGAGTTTGGAAGATGGCTTCTGTGGTTCCTGTCAATGGTGCATTCTTTAGACTTCACACAATAAAACTAAAGGTTTTCTGCATCGCTGAATGCTAAGTTCTGTACTCGTGAAGCCTTTTGTAGCTGTTTCTGTATTTTACATTTGAACTGCAATTAAGTAAAGTTTACCTTTGTTAAATTTTAAAGGATTGATGTTAAAAAATGAACTAAGGTGTATGAGAACTTTATCCGTGCAAACAAAGGCAACAAATTCATACCCATTACATTCCATCACAGTTTTACAATAAATTATCCTTCAAAGCATTGGTTGTGAAAAGAGTTGCTTTAATGCCTGGCTGCACAGCCTATTTTTGAATCCACAGTCAGTCTGTCGTTCTCCATGACCTGGATCCAGATTCTTGAACTAAATGCTGATTGAGCTGGTTTTCTTAGAAATTTTTGGATCACGACGCTTTCATGCCTTTGCCTGGTTCCAACCTCATTGACACCTAGTGCCCCATCTCAGCATCAATCATATCTCATTTCTTACTCCTCTTGAACGATGCAGGTTATATGCCCCCTCCCCCTCGAGGATGGCTGTTAGCTACATCTCGTGTTCGGTGGTCCCAACGAGTGTCACATATGTAAGCACGTGTGGCTCGTATCTCCATGTTTGTCAGCATCAGATAATGTCATAGCTTTAAAGACTTAAATACCCTTTATTGGCATTCTCATCATGGAATGGACAAAAATGCCTTCCATCTAGAAAAGTAAAACGTCAGTTTGAGAAAAGGATAAAATTGCCCTCCATCTAGAAAAGTGAAACGATGGTTCGAGAAAAGGACGATTTTCCTTGATCCAGAATAGGGAGGTTGATCTTAAGGATTTAAAAAGTCTAAACATTTTGTTTTTGTCCTAAGCAACAAAGTCTATTGGAGCACCGTTTGTCGTCGTCTGCTGTCGCCAGAGCATCCTTTGCTTTCTTTTGCTGTCGTCAGAGCATCATTTGCTTTCTTCTGTTGTCGTTGTCTGCGCAGTGGCAACATCGTTGCCACCGTCGGCTGCGTCTATCTTTTGAGTGTTTTTTCTTCACTTTTGGATTACCAAAATTATTTTCCTTCTGCTTCCGCTAGAGCATCCTTTGTCGTCGTCTGCACAGTGACAACATCATTGTCATTATCGGCTTCATCTACTTTTTGGGTGTTTCTCTTCTACTGTCGGATTACCAAAACTCTTATCGTTTCAGTGAGTTTTGTGTAAGGTATCGTTATACAAACGAATCGATTTGTAAATCTGAATGCTAAATCTTACAACTGGGTGACCGTCTTCATTCTAAATAACACCTATTATCATACGAAAAAAAATCTATTTGTACCTATCCACCTTGTGGGCATCGAAAAACTGTTAGCACGATTGGTTCTTACGAAGTCCAAACAATTCAACGATATGTACTTATGAAGGTTGCGATTTATACAACAATTTATACATTTAAAGCAATAACGATGTTTATTTATGAAGTTACCTCGATTTGTACTTAAGTTTGTTAAATCTTATAATGATGTTTACTTATGAAGCCAAATATTACGATAATTTGTAATGTTGGTGATCGTTTAACGAATGAGATAAATTGTATTATTATATACTTAGGGAGGCGGTTGTAACATATAATGATGCTGTTAAATTTATGTGTTGTGCAGGTTAGCAATGTCTGCAGTTCGTGAGAGAAGAAATACCGCGACGTTCTATGAGATGAGTATTAGAGAAGTTATCACCAATATCATCTATCTCAGCGTTATAAAAGGTACCAAAATATAATGAAGATTAAGAATGATAAAGACATGGACAAAGTGTTGAAATTGTATTATGCAGAGGATTATTCATCAATTATTGAGGATGAAGATCAAAGGAAAAACAAAACAAGAAGGCAGAGGAGAGGGAAAGGCAAATGATGGAGGAGGAGAATGAAAAACAAATGAAGAAAAGGCAAATGAAAGAGGAGGAAAGGGAAAGGCAAAAAAAGAATCAGGAGGAGGAGAGGGAAAGACAATTGAAGAATAAGGAGGAGGAGGAAGAGAAGAAAAGGCAAAAGATGATCAAAGAGTATTTAGCACAACGAAAGAGGATAAGGTAAATGAAGAAGGAGGTGGAGGAGAGGAAAAGACAAAAAAAGAATAAGGAGGATGAGGAGGAGAGGGAAAGACAATTGAAGGAGGAAGAGGAAGAGAAAGAAAGACAAATGATGAAGATGGAAGAGAAACGACAAAGGAAGAAGCATCATGATGATGAATAAAAGAAAAGGCAAAGGAAGGAGCACGGCGAGGAAGAGAAGGAAAGGCAAAGGAAAGAAAATGAGGATGAGAAGGAGAAGGAAAGGCAAAGGAAGGAGAAGGGGATGATGAAGAGAAAAAAATAAGCAGGAGGATGAAGAGAGGGAAAGGGAAAGGAAAAAAGAAAGGAAAAAGCAGGAGGAAGAGAAGGAAAAAAAATAAAGGAAGAAATTAAGAAGCAGAGGACGAAGGCGATGAAGCGAAGGATAGTAGAAGTAGAAAAGAAGTGGGAGACAGTGAAGCAACAAGAAAGGCAGAGGTTGGATGGATGGGTTGAGGAGGAGAAAAATATGATTAAGGTATGAAAATCGATATTGTCTATCATGATTTACTGTGATAGTGATTACTATATATAACGATTATTGTGATAGCGATTAATGTATAGCGATTACTGTGATAAGTATTACTATATACAGTAAATACTATGATAGCGATTACTATATATAGCGATTACTATAATAGCGTGTCTGCAATGATTATTATTTATAGCGATTACTATGTACAATGAGGTGTAAAAGTACAAATGAGACTAATTTATAATTGATACGAGTAATATGCCATTTTGTGTTACATGGAGGTTAGAAGAGAAGTAAAGTACCACGTAAAAAACTCGGAGGGCAGTGTCAGTGGCTTGTAGTTCTGTCGTGGTATGGAAAGCTGAGTGAATATCCGAAGGATCGATTACGAAATATGCACTTTGACGGCCTTCTGAACCAGCATTATTTTGAAACGTGCTAAAACACCATGACCCACGTGGTAAATAAGTGGAATCATCAAACGAATACATTCCAGTTTGATTCTTTTGAGATCACCATGACCCTACAAGATGTGACATTGATTACTGGCCTTAAGTGCCATGAAAGTGCTGTCTTATTACAAGATTCAAACTATAACGCAAGAGAAAAGTGCACGGCCCTTCTAGGAATGTCGATAGACGACTGGAGTCAATGTATTTTTGGTGGAAGCAATTCCACATCGATGAAAGTTTCTTCTTTTCGTAATAAATGAGAAGGCTGGTCCGCTACATGTGGATCTGAAAGAGTTGACCAAGAGTTGCACGACTTCCTTTATTTTTTTGGTATTATTTTATTTTTCAATTGTTCTGGTTCAAGAATAAGTTACTTGTGGTTGTAGTACCTGAAAGACTTAGACGAAGTCAACAACTATACATGGGGTGATGCTATGCTTGCACACTTGTATAGTCAACTTTATCGTGCGAGTAATGGTACAAAAATCGTTGGGGGTTTTGGCCATTTGTTTAAGTATTTGTTTATTACATATTTAGTACTTATAGACTAAGCTTGTTAAAGGTTGCAGTATTACTAATATATTGTTTTTGTAGGCTTGGGCGTTGGAGCATATTGTTGCATTACGTCCTCAGTGTAGTCCTGCGATTTGTGGTTTTTCAAAGATTGGTCGGTGGGCTAGAATAAATGTCAAGAAGGATAATGCTAAGTTTATTTTAGATGGTTTGTAACTAAATGGGGTAAATGGTCTAAAATCGTTTACAATCGGTTCAACATTTATCATTTAGTAGTATAAATCGTTGAAATGTTTAGCATTCTTAAGTAATTATTGTTGTAGGATTTTATATTCGTTAGTACAAATCATTGTCGCTTTAGCATTCATCTTTTAGTATTGTAAATCGTAATAATCACTTGCATTCTTAGTAACAGTCGTTGTAATATATTTAGCACTCGTTATTAAAAAGAATTTTAATATTTAGCATTCATTAACATGAATAATTGTCTATACCTAAACCATAATCTTCAATGTACATGTGTGAAGACCGTATGGAGATAGGGAGGACGAGGACCAAGAGCTTGTTGTCGAGGGTGTGAGACTATCTGACCGGGATATTTGGTTGTTTAGCAATTATGAAGTCGAGTTGCAGCATGGTAGTCGAGTTCTCCTACAATTTGGCTTGGGACAGTCTATCCCAAAGAAGTCTGTGGAAGTGAGAAGGAAGATGAAGAGTGGTCGGGCTAAGAACGTGAATTGACATGAACGCTACAGGGAACAATTGGATAGTTAGAACAAATGAGGTGTCTGTGCCATAGCGTATGATTATAAAGAGCGACAATATGATCCCGCCTATTTCCAAAAATACATGCATTGAAATCTGGAGATTGAGAATATTGAGAACCCATGCCTCCCTCTTGTCCCCCATCATGTTGCATCCCAGCATATAAAACTCATCCATCGTCTCCCTCCAGCTACAACAATGATTACCTCAGTAACAGTACACGATGAAGAGCGAACACAACTCACAAAAGAGAACGTAGTTTCCGGCATAAGGTTTGAGATGTTGGAGAGGGAGAATAAGGACTTATGAAAAGAGGTGAGCAATTTGGGAAGACAAATGCAGTCACTGGTAGAGATGATGACCAGTGTTTATAATAAGATCAAGGAAACCAAGAGGCCACCGAGGATAGATAATCCACCAAGAAAAAGAAAGAGACGATTTGTATGTCATAGTCCATATGAGTCGTCAAGTGCCACTGAATAAACGATAACGATTCTTTTTATCCCAATAATTATTTGTTGTAATTCTATAATTATTTTTTATAATGTGACATTCTTTAATTGTTTAATTCTTTTTTTTAATACTTGTAACACACATGTTCTACTAAACAGATCGTTATAATGTTCGGCCTTTACAAATAAAAGTGATCGTATTTGTTTTTTATAAGAGATCACGATTTCATTGCAATCAGTTTTATATAAGAAATCACGATTTGTTTTTTATAGAAGGTGTTCTATCACAATCTATACATCTTATATGAATATTCTATTGCGATTTTCCTTCATGAGCATTGTCCTAGGGAACGATACGTTCCATCACGATTTGTTATCACTTTAGCATTTATCTTTCAGTACTGTAAATCATTGTAATCATTTTCATTCTTAAGTAATAATCATTGCAGGATTTTGTATTTCTCAGTACAAATCGTTATCACTTATACATTTAACTTTCAGTACTGTAAATCTTAGTAATCATTTGCATTCTTAAGTAATGATATTTGCAGGATTTTGTATTCCTTAGTACATATCGTTATGCCTTAAGCATTTAACTTTCAATACTGTAAATCGTTATAATTGTTTGCATTCATAAGTAATGATGATTGCAAGATTTTGTATTCCTTAGTACAAGTCATTATCGCTTTAGCATTTAACTTTCATTAGTGTAAGTCGTTGTAATCATTTTCATTCTTAAGTAATGATCTTTACTGGATTTTGTATTCCTTAGTACATATCGTTATGACATTAGAATTTAACTTTCAATACTGTAAATCGCTGTAATCGTTTGCATTCATAATTCATGATCGTTGCAGGATTTTGTATTCCTTAGTACAAATCATTATTATAAATAATTTGAACGATACATTACAACGACATTAATTTACAAGAGTATTTAGTTACAATACATCATGACCAATGATTTGACTTAGATACAACGCATTACCATCGTCATCATCATCATCGAAGAAAACAGACATCATCATTAGCATCAACCCATGTCCAAATAGTGATGTACTTCAAAACATACATCATCAATATCATCATCAGCAGCAGCACTTTCAGTTTACTCAGTAGCCTTCGCTAGTCACTGGGAACGTTTGAAGGTAAATCTATCTATCAATGGTCGTCCTTATCTGTTTGCAATTTTTTTCCATGATGTATATTGGCAGCAGATAAAGATATGGATCTCAACAGGCAGAGAAGATGCAACCCGTATGACTAGCATATTTGTCATAAAGTATATTGAATATTAGGCAAATATAATTTCAATTGAGAAGTATGGTTTGTGAACGATTGAGAGTCCGATAGTAGGAATAGATCAAATAGATGGTCATCAATACCCACCTGTCTATCATGCAGAATATCTGTGTTTGCTTCGATATGGCAGCAAAGATTGAGGATGATTATGGTCATTATATATTGTGTAAGCTTCGATATACTTCACGACAAATATGTCATAGTTGTATGTGTCATGAATACATCGATATATCCATAAAAGATAACTACTATAATCATCATCAAAGATTATACAGATCTTTCAGCATGACATAAAACAACTATGAAATCAGCATCAAACACCACCCATCAACCAAAGATAGAAGGAACACAGAAAAACAAAGAAGAAAAAATACAAGGAAGAAGAAGAAGGAAAAGAAGAAGACGAAGTCGTAAGAGAAAGAAGAAGAAGACATTGCTCTGTCACAGAAAAGAAAGAGGAAGAGAGGTTAAATAGATTAGGGATTTAGACCTGGACGACGGGTCGGGTCAGATCACTCCCCCACCTAAACCCATCACAAAAATTGAGACGTTGTTCAGACTACAAATCTAGGTAACTTAATAAATACAAACTGACTTACAACCACAATACTTTAAGTTTCATAATTTAATAGTATTTGTCCAATTATAATTTGTTGTTACGAGCTTTTTCAATGTGAATGATATATTCAATCACGATTTACATAATGACTGATTCATAAATGGTGAAAAATAAATTAATAAACCAATTGACACGATATTTAGATTAATACGTCATATCCCGCTGACTAGTTTTATAATAGGCAGATGAAATGATGTTATATTATTTAATTAAAGTGTAATACAATTAATTTGCATGCGGTTTTTTAAAATGGGTGGTAGGTGAAACAATGTTTCCTTTATATATGAATGACACGTCAAACAAGTTTGGTAGGTTATCGATTAGCTTTCCTTTAGAATGACGTATCCATGAAACGAACATATAACCTGCTTTGTCACAAAGGGGGTATCAATATCGATGAAGGAGCCAACGATGGCTACACGTATAGTGATGGCGCCAAAGAAGATGATGACAGCTAGACAACCAACAATGGCGACAAAGGAGACGATCACAACTACACGACCAATGATAGCAATTTAGGCGTATATTTTCTAAACCTCATGACTAGTTTCGATAATATTTGCCTATTTTATGACGTATATTTGATTTGTGTTGTGTACTGTAGAAAGCAATTTCAATGTCGAATACTGAATATTATGCTCATGTCAGTGGAACATTCACAAAAAAAGGTAGGCGGCAATGCTATAAAGAGCTTTAAGAGAACATCAATAAGATAAAAGATGAATTTGCAGAAGGGAACACTATCAGTAATTTTATGCATATGAAACCACTATCAGTTATATATTTATGTATGTCATGGGTATGTATGTTAACAAGTTCATATTTATTGTAAACAGATTATATTTGATTTCGTCAATTATATTCAAAGCAACGCAACAAGCAATACTAGATGCATCATCACCCCTTATTTCATGGTATATCTGTACTCTTATTGGCTTATTTTTTTTTATGATTTACTCTTGTTGCTTCGTGGTTTAACCTTACTATTATCACTCTTTTGTTCAACAAACTTACGTCCACCGAAAGCCATACACCATTGCATTTCAAGATGCACTACCATGTTGGGGTAACGATGATCACTATAGAGACTTTTAAACAAGTGAAAAGGTAAGTGAACAAACTTCTTGTCCAAGGTTTAGGCATAAGCTTTCTAACATGATTTGTCTATCAATTTCTAATATATTGTATTGATTCGCAGATATTGATTCCTACACTCTGGCAAACTATTGAGCATTGGGTCTTATATATGATGGATTTATGAGAAAAACAACTATGGTGCTATAATTCATTGGATTTTTACACTGGTGTACAATGTGACGTTATGCATTTGGTAAGTTTTTGTCTATACATTTATCGTACCTTTTACGGTGGCCCAGATTTTACTATATTCTGTATTAACCATAGGAGGGATTCCTAAAAGACGTATTGAGTGTCGACATTGGCGAGTGGATCTTGCTCTGTGCTGACCATACTCCTTTACAAAGTAATGGGGTCGATTGTGACATATTTGTAATGAAATATATTGAAGCAATATATAATGGATGAGAACCTGGTTTCGACGTTGTATGCTATTTTTATCCTCTATTACTGGGGACTCAATTTATATATTGGTTTCACATTACATTTTTATTGCAGGATGATATACTTGGATTCCTCACCAAACTATGCCATGCGGAAGAGAAAAATAATCAGCCAGCAAGAGTACTTACAAGGCAACGAACGACGTGATCCCCCTAGGATTAATATGATATAAAGAGATTTCTAATAGATTTTGTAGACTGTGTATACCAATGTTTATACAAAAATTTTGTAAGACTGCATACAAATTATGTAAATCTCTCTAGGTTGAAATAAAATTTCAATTTTACTAAACACGCGATTAGAAATATATACTGTTCATAAATCGTTGTACTACTTACCTTACGTAAATAAAAATCGCAAAAGGGATTAGCAATGTATGCAGTGAACAAATGCTTGTAATATTCGTCATTCGTAAATGAAAATCCTATAAGCGATAAGAGATGTGTTCTGTAAAATAATTGTTGTAATGCTCACCCTCCTGAATGAAAATTGCAAAATAGATTTGTGATGTATGTGGTGAAAAAATGCTTGTAATGTTCGCCCTTTGTAAATGAAAATCCTATAAGCGATAAGAGATGTGTGTCGTTCAGAAATCGTTGTAATGCTCACCCTCCATGGATGAAAATCGTAAAATAGATTTGCGATGTATGTGGTGAACAATTGCTTGTAATGTTTGCCCTTCATAAATGAAAATCCTATAAGAGATAAGAGATGTGTGTTGTTAAAAAATTGTTGTAATGCTCACCCTCCGTGAATGAAAATTACAAAATAAATTTGCGATGTATGCGATGAACAAATGCTTGTAATGTTCACCTTTCGTAAATGAAAATCCTATAAGCGATAAGAGATGTGTGCTCTTCAGAAATCGTTGTAATGCTCACCTTCCGTGAATGAAAATCACAAACTAGATTTGCGATGTATGTGGTGAACAAATGCTTGTAATGCTCACCATTCGTAAATGAAAATCCTATAAGCGATAAGAGATGCTCGTTGTTCAAAAATTATTGTAATACTCACCCTCTGTGAATGAAAATTGCAAAATAGATTTACGATGTATGCGGTGAACAAATGCTTGTAATTTTCGCCCTTCGTAAATGAAAATTCTGTAAGCGATAAGCGATATGTGTTGTTCAGATATCATTGTAATGCTCACCCTTCGTGAATGAAAAGCGCAAAATAAATTAGCGATGTATGCGGTAAACAAATGCTTGTAATGTTTGCCATTTGTAAATGAAAATCCTATAAGCGATAAGAGATGCATACTCATGCAAAAACTTTCATAAGCGGTTTAGGGTTTAGTGTTTAGGTTTTTGGTTTTAGGTTTTAGGGTTTCCATAGTAGGGTTTAGGTAGCAGGGCTTAGGGTTTAGTGTTTAGGGTTTAGGTAATAGGGTTTATGTGTTACGACAATGAAGTCGTACATGATACTTCAAGTACAAGGTTTTGATGATGAGCAAGTGAATAACCTGCATTTCAGCTAAGGCAATGAAGAAATGTGACAAACATTGAAGAATTCGATGAAGAATCTTTGAAGACTAGTGTGCAAATGTAAAATTCATTAAAAGTCTTAGATTCTTGTAAGAGCCTTACTTAGAGTGCATATTTCGGTTGCATTTCAGCTAAAAAGTCTTTAGAAAAACTTTTCTAAAAGAACCCTTCATGAAAATATTTTTAGAAAACTCTTTTCTTAAATTTTCGTATTTATTAGTCAACCAATAGACTCACCAGTCGACTAATCCTTTCACGCCAAATTTTCTAAGCAAAATGTCATTTTTATCAAATTAGTCGACCAAAGGTTTTATTAGTCGATCGGACAGAATGTCTGTTTTATGGAAATTTTAGCAGCAGTCGACTAATGACTTTATCAGTCGACTTGACAGAACATGTGTTTTCTGGAAATTTAGCAGCAGTCGACTAATGCTTTTATCAGTCGACCGGACAAAACTTGTGTTTTTCAGAAAATTTTAGCAGCAGTCGACTGAAAGGTTTTTTAGTCTACTGATGATATTATCAGTCGACTAACTTTTTTTCTAGTCGACTAAGTTTCAAAACTTCAGATTTTCAAATGGCTCGATAAACAGATCAGTCGACCGACGATAACTGTCAGTCTACTAATATCTAATTATTAGTTGACTAACAACTGTTCTAATCGACTAATTTTGCCATTTTTCCTAAAACTTTAAAAAGGCGTGTCTTTTCATTTTTCAAATGTTTTGATCGTTCAAAATGGACTGTTTTGACACCCTTTCATACCTTCAACATATAAAATGTTTCAACTATAAATATGAGTGCATTTTACACTCAAAAGTACTGCAATTCAATCAATTTGAATCAATTACTCTTTGCTTTTCACTCATATTCATTTTCTCACTCACGTGATATTTTTCACTTAGTTTTTCACTCAATTTTTTTGAGAGATAGTGAATTCGTGATTAGAGTATTCCAACAACCTCAAAAGCCAATTACATCTCATTTGCATTCATAAGAAGGGCTCATAGGTTGTTTTGTAAGTTATTACTTATTTCAATTTTCTGTAAAAGGAAGGACTCCTTGGTTTAAAGGAGTTGTTTGCTTTCAGTAGGTGTGTTACTGAAAGTGGGACCGGATTTCGTTTGTATGATCTTGTAGTTACTCAAGGTTGATAGTGGAAATCTCAAGCGGGTTTTGCTTGAGGACTAGATGTAGGTCGGGAAAGACCGAACCAGGATAAATTATTGTGTTCTTTGTGTGTTTGCTTTGCGAATTGCAAAATCTGTCAAAATTCCGCAGACAATTTATACAAACACTATTCACCCCCCCTCTAGTGCTCGTTGCCTCGATCTTACTGCACTTTCATTTGGTATCAGAGCAAGTTTGCTATTATTTTGATTTGAGCATCATCTAGCATGACAACTACAACATCTCAGCACAAAGAAGGATGCTCCTCTGTTCTTCCTCCTCTATTCGACGGAACAAACTATGGATACTGGAAAGTGAGAATAACAATATTCTTGCAATCCATGAATCTCAAAATTTGGAGAGTTGTTTCAGAAAATACCAAGTGCCATCAACTCATTTCAGTCAATGGACCGATGAAGAAAAGAAGACTGCTTCACTTAATGCCAAGGCGATGAATGGATTGTATTGTGCCATTGATAAGGTAGCGTTTAATCGTATCTCTCAATGCTCTACAGCAAATGAAATCTGGCATACTCTTCTCATGACTCACGAAGGTACGTCAAAGGTAAAGGAATCTAAAATCGCTTCTTTAGTTCATAAATTTGAATTGTTTAAAATGAAGCAAAATGAATCTATATCGGACATGGTAACAAGAATGACCGATATCACTAACACTCTGAAATCCCTTGGAAAAGAATATTCACAAGTGGATTTAGTCAGAAAAATCCTAAGGTGTTTAACTCCTGAATGGGAGAGAAAAACTACAGCTATTGAGGAAGCAAATGATTTAAGCACTCTCACTCTTGAAGATTTGGTTGGTAACTTAATGGCATATGAAGTTCAACTTCAAGACAAACAAGAAGAAAAACCCAAGAAGAAATCTCTTGCTTTTAAGGCTACTTCTGACTCTGAAAATTCAGTAGAAGATAAAGATGAAGATATTGCCCTTATTACAAGGCAATTCAAAATGTTCATAAAAAAGGAAAGATTTCAAAGAAAGGTAAAGAAAGCAGATTCTTCCAATCCAAATGAAGTCAAGTGCTTTAACTGCAAAAAGACAGGACATATCAAGAAAGATTGTCCTCTTCTCAAAATCAAGTCCAAGGACCAATTCAAGAAGAAAAAGGCATTTCAAGCATGTTGGGATGATAATGACTCCTCTTTCGATGAAGAATCAAATGAAGAAGTCACCAACATGTGTTTTGTAGCACAAGATGACTCGGTAAGTCAATTTGACTATGATGATTTATTAGAAGCATTCAATGATTTATATGCTAAATTTAAGAGTCTAAGTTCTAAAAACAAAGAGTTCAAAACTGAGAATTCAACTCTTGACTCTCAAAACAAAGTATTACTTCAAGAGATAGAAGATCTTAAAAAATAAAACTCTTGTCAAGCATTTGAGATAAAAGAAATTGGAATTAGAACCAATCTCTTACAAAAAGAAATAACTAGTCTAAAAGAAAAATCAAATGATCTTCTTTCTGTAGTGACCAAATTCATAAATGGTCAAGAGAATCTAGAAAGACTTCTTGGTTCTCAAAGATGCTCGGTTAATAAAACCGGATTGGAATATAGCTTCTTTGATACTCAAAATAGACCAAACTATGTTGTGAAGAATCAAAGACAATATTCTCAACCATTTGTTCAAAGAACTAAATTTTCTAGAAATGCATCTAATCATGGAACTTATAATGCTTATAAGCTTAGACATGATTACTCTAGAAATGCTAAATATTTTTATAAAAAGAATATTTATTATCAAAGGAAACCAAAGTCCAAATGAATATGTGTTTCTAAGACTAACTCTCATGGACCCAAAAATAGAAATGGGTCAAATGCTTTGTCTTCTAATTTTGTTGTAGGTACACAAAATAAGGAGCAAATGGATATTGGACAACGGTTGTTCCAAACATATGACTGGAAGACCGGAGTTATTTTCCACCCTCCAAAATAAGGATGGAGAAACCGTCACCTTTGGTGACAATAACAAGGGAAAAGTAATAGGTATTGGTAATATTGGTAATCCAAAATTTTCCTTGATAGAAAATGTTCTTTTAGTAGATGGTTTAATGCATAATTTATTATCAATTAGTCAATTATGTGATAAAGGTTTTCTTGTTTCTTTTGAACATGATTTATGCTTAATTTCTGATGTTCAATCTAAAAAGATCATTTTTAAAGGTAAAAGAAGGAACAATGTGTATGAACTTTATCTAGATGAGTTACCCACTTTTAATGAAAAATGTCTTATTGTTTCAAATGAAATTCAATGGTTATGGCACAAGAGACTTGGACATGTTAACTTTAAAATTATTTCCAAGTTATCCAAGAATGATCTTGTTAGAGGCCTACCTAGAATACCATATAAGAAAGATCACTTATGTGATGCTTGCCAAAGGGGTAAACAAATCAAGAGTTCTTTTAAAGCAAAAGATGTAGTTTCAACAAAACGTCCTCTTGAACTTTTACATTTAGATCTATTTGGACCATCTAGAATTCAAAGTTTGAATGGTAGCAAGTATGCTTTTGTTATAGTAGATGACTATTCTCGATTTACATAAGTGATTTTTCTCAAAAGCAAAAACGATGCTTTTTCTGAATTTTCCAAACTTTGTAGAAGAATTACAAATGAAAAATCTACATCTATTATTAAAATTTGTAGTGATCATGGTGGTGAATTTGAAAATGAATATTTTCTAAAATATTGTGATTTACATGGTATATCTCACAACTTTGTTTTTCCTAGAGCGGCTCTACAAAATGGAGTTGTTGAAAGAAAGAATAGAACTTTGCAAGAATGTGCTAGAACCATGCTTCAAGATAAAAATTTACCAATATACTTTTGGGCTGAAGCAATAAATACAACATGTTATATTTTAAACCGTGTTCTTATTCGACCAATTTTACATAAAATATGTTTTGAATTGTATTATGATCGTATACCAAAGATCTCATATTTCAAAATTTTTGGTAGTAAATGTTTCTTGTTAAATACCAAAGATAATCTTGATAAGTTTGATTCAAAATCAGATGAATCAATATTTCTTGGATATTCTTCTAGAAGTAAAGCTTATCGTGTTTTTAATAAAAGAACATCTTGCATTGAAGAATCTTTACATGTTGCATTTGATGAGAATTGTGAGCAGGTTATACCTCTAAGCGAAGGAGAAGAAGTAATACTTCAAGAAGAACCTTTGATAGAGAGTACTTCTTAAGATAATGTTCCTCTTCAACCGGTTTGGAAAGAAGTTCCCAATCATCCACATGAACAAGTTATTGGAGAAATAAAGAGTGGTGTCCAAACAAGAAGGCAATTAGAAAAATATATTGCAAATATTGCTTTCATATCTAAAATAGAACCAAAGAATATCAATGAGGCCAGTGATGATGAATTTTGGCTTTTGGCCATGTCTGAAGAACTTAACCAATTTACTAGGAATGATGTGTGGGATCTAGTTGATAGACCAAAGGATCATCCAGTAATTGGAACAAGATGGGTCTTCCGAAATAAGCTAGACGAAAATGGCGAAGTCATTCGAATCAAAGCAATACTAGTAGCATAAGGCTATAATCAAGAAGAAGGCATATATTTTGATGAAACCTATGCACCAGTGGCTCGATTGGACTCAATTCGAATGATGCTTGCTTTTGCTAGTTACATAAATTTTTAAGTTATATCAAATTGATGTTAAGAGTGCATTCTTAAATGGACACATCAATGAAGAAGTTTATGTAGAGCAACCTCCAGACTTTGAAAATGAGAAATATCTAGAAAAAGTCTACAAATTAATAAGAGCTTTGTACGGACTTAAACAAGCACCAAGAGCGTGGTATGAAAGACTACGAAATTTTCTAGAACAATCTGGTTTTTCCATTGGTCAGGTAGACTTCACTTTATTTATTAAAAATCTTAATTAAGATATTCTTATTGTGCAAATTTATGTTGATGACATAATATTTGGTTCTACTAATGATTCTCTTTGTAAAGAGTTTGCTAAAGCTATGCAGGAAGAGTTTGAAATGAGCTTGATGGACGAATTAAACTACTTCCTTGGACTTCAAATAAAGCAAACTGAAGAAGGAATCTTCATCAACCAGGCTAAGTATACAAAAGATCTTCTCAAGAGATTTGGGATGGACTCATCGAAATCAAGAAGAAATCCTGTGAGTACAACTACTTCTCTTGATAAAGATGAAAATGGTAAAAATGTAGATACTAAGCTCTACAGAGGTATGATCGGATCTCTATTATACTTAACTGCTAGTCGACCTGATATAATGTTTAGTGTTTGTATGTGTGCAAGATTTGAAGCTAATCCAAAGGAATCTCATTTAACTGCAGTAAAACAAATTCTTTGTTATTTGAAAGATACTTCAGATTTTGGTTTGTTTTACCCAAAATCATCTTCCTTTGATTTAGTTTCATATAGTGATGCAGATTTTGCAGGAAGTAAATCTGATTGCAAGAGTACTAGCGGAACTTGTCATTTCTTAGGAAATTCCTTAGTCTCTTGGTTTAGTAAAAAGCAAAATTCAGTGTCACTCTCAACAACTGAAGCAGAATATATAGCGGCTAGTTTAGCGTGTTCACAAGTACTATGGATGAAACAGACCTTAAAAAATTTTGGTTTGAATTACTCCACAACAACTATTTATTGTGATAACACTAGTGCTATAAATCTTTTGAAAAATCCTATTCAGTACTCAAGGACTAAAAATATTGAAGTTAGACATCATTTCTTGAGAGATCATGTGTTAAAAGAAGACATTTCGTTAAATTTTTTTTTCACTAATGAACAACATGCCGATATCTTCACTAAACCACTTAAAAATGAAGATTTTATGAGAATTAGGAGAGAACTAGGCATTTGCTCGTTTTTGGATTTATAAAATGCTGATTTTTGAACAAAATCTCAAAATCGCACCATATTAGTCGATCGATAAATTTCTAGTCGACTGATGCTTTAAAAATTTTACAGAAGGAATCACACCTTATTAGTCGATCGATAAAATTCTAGTCGACTGATATTTTTAAATTTTTTTAAAGGACCCGATACCCCTTGGTTTTTAACGCATCATTTCATTTTCACGCACCTTTTCATTTTTCTTAAACGAAACCCTTTGAAAAAAACCCCTCTCTCTCTCCTCTCTCTCTCTTTCGAAAAACCCTCGAAGTGCCTTTCGAACCTCTCCTTGCCGGAATCTTCTGGCCGTGACAGGGAGTCTCTTGACTTTTTGCCGGAATCCTCTTGTCGTGATCGATGCCTCTTCAGTCCTCACCGAAATCCCCTTGTGGCAGCCTCCCCTCATCTGTCGTCATCCACCGCGGACTCTTCTCTGAGACTCATCATTTTTCTGTAGCAGCCAACTCCTCTACAGCGTCTCCACAACGTCTCTACTTGTTGATTAATCACTCTCACCAGACGACATTTGGAAGCCGACATCAACTACGATTCATCTTTGACAGATGAATCTGTTTCATCCATGCCTCGTCAGAAGACTGCATCCGCAAAAGGTTCTCCTCCTACTACACCTCCAGCAAGACATGGATTTTCTCTCAGATTACTCCGAAATCCTCTTTTATATGATACTTTTGGATCGATTTCTGCACTTCCTATTTTACCAGGCCGAAATGTCCTCTTTCACCTGTTTTCTTGTTACAAAATCAAAGAATTATTTCCAGGTATTTCACATGTTTTTGATGTCTGTGCAAACCTCCTTCATTATCCTTTTCTGATCCACTTGTTTTACACAAATTTACAAATTGATCATGAAACTGGATTTCTTTCCTCTCTTGTTCGCGATGTTGAAATTGAGTTTGATTCTAAACTGCTTGGACAAATCCTAGAAATTCCACCTTCAGACACTCTTTTCAATACTATTGAACTTAATGATGAAAGAATTTTTGAACAAATTCTTCTTCCCGGTGCATCTCATTGTCCTCCTTTCAAAAATACCAATCTTCAAACTCGTGCACGCATTGCTGGATGAATTCTTGCCCACAATGTTCTACCTAAAATTGGTTCTTTTGATTATTATTTACAGATCTTTCTACGACTCTTTATGTCTTATTTGGAAATATTTCTGTAAATTGGGCCAACGTGTATTTTACTAATTTGTGGAAACAAAAACCATTTCTTCCGTATGGATGTCTTCTTACTCGTATTTTCAGATATTTCAAAGTACCCTTAACCAATGAAAAATATATTGAGCAAAAGGAGTTCTTTGATCAAACTATTTTTAAACGAATGAAAATCAAATATCTGCCTCCTTTAAACTTTGATCAAACTGAATCATCTGAACCATCAATTTCTGAACCCTCACCATCTTTTGTGACACCTTCATCTCAAGCAAAACGAAAGAAATTTTCTACTAGTCAAGACAATGATGAAGTTTTGCAGCGACTGGAAGCTTTGGAGCTGCATCAACACATTTTTTGTGAAGATGTGACTCAACAACTTTCTTCGATTCAGAAAGATATTACTGCAATCAAGGACTTGCTCAACTCACTTTTCTGATCTTTGTTTTCTGCCTTTACTGAACTTTGATACTTTTTGGGTTGTAATATTTTAAACTTGAATTTACATTTTGCTTATGCTATTTCTGCTCTTACTCTTTTTTATTATGATAAAGGGGGAGAAAAAGACAGACCTTGCATGAGAAATATGAGAGATTAAGAGAAATAAAAAGAATTTGCATGAGAAATTAAGAGAAAAAGTTTTAAAAATGCATGAAGTAATGATGGAAATGCAAACCAATCAATATGTGATATATGTGCTTTGAATGTACTAACTTTTAATGTTGTGCAACATATTGATAGGGGGAGTAAAATCTCCATCTATGCATCTAAATGCTTCATCTTTGATTAAGTTTGTCATCATCAAAAAAGGGGGGATTGTTATGACAATGAAGCTGTACATGATACTTCAAGTACAAGGTTTTGATGATGAGCAAGTGAATCAACTGCATTTCAGCTAAAGCAATGAAGAAATATGACAAACATTGAAGAATTCGATGAAGAATCTTTGAAGACTAGTGTGCAAATGTAAAATTCATTAAAAGTCTTAGATTCTTGTAAGAGCCTTACTTAGAGTGCATATTTCGGTTGCATTTCAGCTAAAAAGTCTTTAGAAATTTTTTTCTAAAAGAACCCTTCATGAAAATCTTTTTAGAAAACTCTTTTCTTAAATTTTCGTATTTACTAGTCGACCAATAGACTCACTAGTCGACTAATCCTTTCGCGCCAAATTTTCTAAGCAAAATGTCATTTTTATCAAATTAGTCGACCGAAGGTTTTATTAGTCGATCAGACATAATGTCTGTTTTCGAGAAATTTTAGCAGCAGTCGACTAATGACTTTATCAGTCGACTGGACAGAACATGTGTTTTCTGAAAATTTAGCAGCAGTCGACTAATGCTTTTATCAGTCGACCGGACAGAACTTGTGTTTTTCAAAAAAATTTAGCAGCAGTCGACTGAAAGGTTTTTCAGTCTACTGATGATATTATCAGTCGACTAACTTTTTTTCTAGTCGACTAAGTTTCAAAACTTCAGATTTTCAAACGGCTCGATAAACAGATCAGTCGACCGACGATAACTGTCAGTCTACTAATAGCTAATTATTAGTCAACTAACTACTGTTCCAGTCGACTAATTTTGCCGTTTTTCCTGAAACTTTAAAAAGGCATGTCTTTTCATTTTTCAAACATTTTGATCGTTCAAAATGGACTGTTTTGACACCCTTTCATACCCTCAACGTATGAAATATTTCAACTATAAATATGAGTGCAGTTTACACTCGAAAGTACTGCAATTCAATCAATTTGAATCAATTACTCTTTGCTTTTCACTCATATTCATTTTCTCACTCACGTGATATTTTTCACTTCAGTTTTTCACTCAAATTTCTTTGAGAGATAGTGAATTCGTGAGTAGAGTATTCCAACAACCTCAAAAGCCAATTACATCTCATTTGCATTCATAAGAAGGGCTCATAGGTTGTTTTGTAAGTTATTACTTATTTCAATTTTCTGTAAAAGGAATGACTCCTTGGTTTAAAGGAGTTGTTTGCTTTCAGTAGGTGTGTTATTGAAAGTGGGACCGGATTTCGTCTGTATGATCTTGTAGTTACACAAGGTTGATAGTGAAAATCTCAAGCGGGTTTTGCTTGAGGACTGGATGTAGGTCGGGAAAGACCGAACCAGGATAAATTATTGTGTTCTTTGTGTGTTTGCTTTGCGAATTGCAAAATCCGTCAAAATTCCGCAGACAATTTATACAAGCACTATTCACCCCCCCCCCCCCCTCTAGTGCTCATTGCCTCGATCCTACTACACTTTCATTATGGTTTATGGTTTTGGGTTTAGGTAGCAGGGTTTATGGTTTAGGGTATATGTAGTATTATTTAGGTTTATGGTTTAGGATTTAGGGTTTTGGATTTAGATACTATGGATTTATGGTTTCGGTAGTAGGGTTCAATGTTTATGGTTTCGATAGTAGGGTTTAGGGTTTCAGGTGTAGGGTTTAGGATTTAGGGTATATGGTTTAGTGTCTAGGCTTTTGGGATTAGGGTTCATCGGTTAGTATTTAGGGTATAGGATTTTAGGTTTTAAGAAGCGACCATGACAATAATATATCAATCATTGTCTTTGCAAACAATAGTGATACATAATATCACAATTTGACAAGCATTGTGTTTTAGGTTTTTGGGTTTTGGGTTTAGGCATTGGGGTTTAGTGTTTAAGGTGATGGGCATTGTCTATGTGAACGATATATCCTGTCACAATTGCAAATCGATATCACTGCAATGATTTGTCCTATAACGATTTGTTTTGATGAGCTTTGTCCAAGTTAAGGATTTTCCTATCATGATTTACACAATGACATATAAAAGACCAAAAAGAGTTTGAATGTCAAATCCACACGAGATGTGCTATCATGATTTGACTGCTACGTCCTATCGCTTTGATTAGTTTTGTAAAAGGTAGATGAAATGACATTTTTAATTTAATTAATGCGGAATGCAATTGATTGGCTTGCGCTTTTTAAAAACTGACATTATTTTTTTAAAACTAGCGGTCAATGAACCAACGTTTCCTTTATATATGAATGACATGTCACACAAGTTCTAGATGGTGTGGGTTCACTTTGCTTCGTGGATAAGGAATAGACAAACCAATGATTCCTTCATAAATGACGTGTTCATGAATCATATATATAACCTGCTTCATCGCAATTGGGGTATCGATATCGACTTCTAACAGATTTTATGTACTCTATGATCAAATTTTGTATAAAAAAAATTGTAAGACTATGTATACAAATTATGTAAATATCTATAGGTTGAAATAAATAAAATTTCAATTTCACTAAACACGATAAATAAGTTAGATTGTTATATAGTAAAAGCAACTCGTTGTTATGTTCGACTTTCATAATTGAAAATCGTAAAAACGATTAGCATTGTGTAAAATAGAAACATGCTATTTTTTTTTAACGTGACTTTCTATAAGTGTATAAATCTATTTTAATCAGTGTAGCACACAAATGTCATTGAACAAATAGTTGCAATGATCAGCCTTTGTAAATTAATATCGAACAAGCATTTATATAAGGCTGAAACGATTTGCACAAATATTCATAAACGACGATCACGATTTGCAATGAGGTCTGTCTTTAAGACAATGAGCTTTGTCTAAGTGAACCATAAGTACCATCGTGATTTACACAACGACATATGAAGGCTATGTGCTATCACAATTTGCTTTTATGGGCAGTGTCTATCTCAACACAATTTCCTAATCACTTTTATGGGCGATTGGGGTTGAGGGTTTAAGGATTTTGAGTTTTACTACAATGATACAAAATGAGTTAAATTCTTAAATACAAATCGATTTTGTTCGCAGATACAAACAAAGACATATCGTTCTTGTAGTAACTTCATAACTACAAATCTACATGATTTACAACCACATTCATATAGAAAAAATACTAGTATTTAGTTATATTATCTAATAATGGAATTTATGTATTATATAATGGGCTATATAATGGAATTTCAATATCATTTATTGAATATTCTGCTATTGTCAGTGGAACATCCACCAAAAAAGTTGGGCGAAAACTCAGCAAATCACTCCAAGACAACATCAATAAGCTGCACGATGAATTCATAGAAGGGAATACCATCAGTAATTTTGTTCATATAAAACCACTATCAGTTATCTATTTACGTATGTCATGGGTATGTACGTTAACAAGTTCATATTTGTTGCAAACAGACTATCCGATTTAGTCAAGTATATTAAAAGCAATATAACAAGCAAAACTAGAAGCATCGTCAACCCTTATTACATGGTATATCAGTTCTCTTTTATGTTTATTTTGGTTTTTGATTTACTCTTGTTGCTTTGTGTTTTAACATTGCTATTATCACTATTTCGGTCAACGAAGTATCGTACGTCAATTGCCATACTTCATTGGATTTCAAGATGGACTACCATACTGGGTTAACGATGATCATTGCAAAGACTTTTGGTTAAGTAAAAAAGTAAGTGAACAAACCTCTTGTGCAAGCTTACAACATAATAGTCCTAACACCATTTGTGCGATCAATTTGTAAATATCGATTCCTACACTCTGGCAATCTGAAAAGCATTGGGACTTATACGTGATGGATTTATATGAAAAACAACTATGGTGTTACAATTTATTGGACTTATACAGTGGTTTATAGCTTGACATTTCACATTTCGTAAGATTCCATCTATAAGGGCATCATATCATGTACGGTGGTCAAGAATTTACTTTCTTCTACATTAATTACATGTCGGTTTTGTCAAAGACATTTTGAGAGTCGATGTTAGCGAGTGGATCTTTCGCTTTGCATATGATGCTCCTTTATAAAATAATGACATTGATTGTGACATATTTGTAATGAAGTATATTGAAGCGATATACAATGGTCGAGAACCTTATTTCAACGTTGTATGCTCTTTATTACCCTTTGTTATTGGGGACTCAATGTATATATTGGTGTCACATTACATTTTTGTTGCAGGTTGATATGCCTGGATTCCGCACAGAACTATGCAGAAAATTGACGGCGTTTCTAATTGCGGAGGAGAAAATAACTCAGCCGACAAGAATACCTAAAAGACAACGAACGATGGGACCCTCCTGCAGGAGTAATTTGATGTGCATCGACTTCCAATAGATTTTATAGACTGTACAACCAAATTTTGTATAAACAATTCTTGTAGACTATGTATACAAATTATGTAAATATCTCTAGGTTCAAATAAATAAAATTTCAATTTCACTAAATATGCCAATAAATTGGACTGTTATATAGTAAAAGCAAATCATTGTTATGTTTGCCCTTCATAATTGAAAATCGTTCAAGCGATTAGCATTGTGTAAAATGGAAACGAGTTGTTTTCTTGAACATGACTTTATATAAGTGTATAAACATTATTTGCAAAAATATTAATAAATGGTGAAATCGATTTGCACACGCAATGACAATGCACCTTTACCACGATTTGTGCTCATGAATAGAGCGGTTGCCATCTAGTTGTGATCGACATAGACGTCAATCCGTAAATCATTATAAGATCGCGATTTACAAAATGACGTCTATTTTTTAGACAATGAGCTTTGTCTAAGTAAACGATACGTACCATCACGATTTACACAATGACCTATGAAGGCTACATGGTGTAGCGATTTGCTATTATGGGCAATGTCTATGCCATCAATTTTTTCTAATCGCTTTTATTGGCGATTAGGAAAGATGGTTTAAGGATTTCAGGTTTTGCTTCAATGATAAAAAATGAGTTAGATTCTTGAATACAAATGATTTCATTCAAAAATAAAAATAAAGACATATCGTTGTCGTCGTAACTTCGTAACTATAAATTCACAATATATTTACATGAATTACATGATTTACAACCACATTTGTATATAAAAATATTAGTAGTTGGTTACAATGTCTATGTGCAGTTGAGGATAGATCCTCTCCAAGTAAACAAGCTCAGTAGTAATGGCATCCCACTGTACCATTTTTTTCAGTAAACGAGCTCTACTATTTTGTTAAACTCTTACCAAATCCGACAATGTGGAAATTGGGTCATGCAAAGAGGCATGACAACTAACTTGATGGTAATACTTAAAAATAGTCCACACACGATTCCTATGTTCCATAGCTCGCTTTCAAATTGATCTGAGTCTGTCATGAAACATAAAATAAAAGACACTATATTAAGTTTCACAAAAAATGCAAACATCCTCTCAACATTGATTACATACCAAAATACTTTTAAAACTGAAGCTACCATTTTGAGAAATTTGGTCGGGAGGATCGAAGGTTACAACGTTGAAAATTACGTCTCTAGGTTATTGATGCATGTTGAAAATTAGACAAGTTAGATATTGATAAGCTTCACATAATACGATTTACATGAGAAGCAATATAATATCTTACATACTTGTTCATGCGAAGGGCTTTGTTGCTTTTGATTAGAGGTTGATTGTTTCTTAGACCTTTTCTTGCCAACTAATTCTAGTACATTCTTTGCCCTCCGACGAGTGCAATCAGAGGTAGGTTTTCTTCTGATACCCTTTGCTTGGTAAATATTTTCATCATAATCAACAACGTTCACTCCTGACTTGTTGAAGATGATCTTTACGCTTTGGTGCAACTTCTCAAGAGTGTCAAGAGAAGCATGATTTTCACATCCATTGTTCGATCCCATTATCTTGGACTAGTATTCATGAGATGTAACAGACTGATGGTGAATTGACTGCAAGTTTTTAAGTAATTTCCTTGATGCTTTTCTCATGCATACATAGGCTTCTTCACTTTTTGATGCCAAATCTGCAACATGCATAAATGACCTACACAGTTATGGGTAACGGGAGGCTATATGACATTTCTCATCAACACTAGATTGAGTGACATTATCCATATCCAGTAGTTCAATCTTTGCTTGTCTACTCCATCTTCACATTAAATATGACTCAGGTATTTCTTGTATCTTCTCTTGATTAAGTACCTTTAATGCAAAACGACATAAAATACCTTTGAATTCATACATTTTGCACGTATATTCAACTTTTCTATTGTTAACATTGTATGTGACATATGATTCTTGCCTTTTCTGATGCTCTTTGACCTCCTATAAAATATAGTATTTGTGCATATTCTCGGTTTGCACGAGTCCTTCTATATTGCAATTCATGACATGTATAACCTCTTTTTTAATCCATTCAAATACAGTTAGTGTATACAGATCTGTAGGTCGTATCAATATTTTCATGCCTAAAGTTACAGGGCATGTATTGAAGCATTTTACATCTTGTTCAAGCTCATTTTGTCATAGACCATCTACAAATAATTCATATTGTTCCATGAAGCGAAACATTGTTAAACATGGATATAAGGTTTTCTTCAGCGTGACATGCATAGATTCAACTCTTTGTGTGCTTATCATACATGCACAAAAGTATTGTCTTCCATATGCCAATGCCCACTTCTCTTTTTCTGCATATAAATTTTGTAACTATAGACAGTCTTCAAGGTCATATATTTGAATCATTTTTTTCCAATCTGACATAAAGGTGACCTTGTCTACGCTCTCAAGTACACACCTTGTAAACTTTTTTTCAAACTCTGTCTTCTGATTAAATATGTATCCTATGTTCTTTGCTGTATTTTGAAAAATATGCAACAAACATAGGCGATGATGTGCATCTGGCCACACATGAAGCACTGCAGCCACAATTGTGTGATCACCATCTGTAAGTACAACTTCAGGTTACTTCTCATTCATTGAATATGTAAATACTCTGAACAACCACTCAAAGCTTTCATTGGTTTGGTCATACAAAAAAGCATCGCCTAATATATAACTCTGTGAGTGATGGTTCACTTCAACAAACTGTGCAAATGGCCACAATTCAGTATTAATCTTCATTGTCGTATAAAAAAAAAGCACATCATTGAAGCATTCATAACCTACTCTTGACTTTGAATCTACCCAAAACATATTCACAGTATATCCATCTTTATCCAGTTGCATTGCACTAAAGAAACCAGGGTCAATACTTGATTTCTTCTGTAAGTAATCAACAAAATAACATATTTCTCCATTCTTCATGTTATCTGTCATCTTCCTTCTCAAGTGGTTTTTTAGATTCATAGGTGTGAATGACACATTCTCGTGACCACCATCTATGTGCACAAATAAATTATATGTCTTCCTTGGTAAAATGCCGATGCTATCAGCTATTTCAGCCATTGCAGCATGCGCTACAATTACTTTACGATGTGACCCTAAGATAGGAGTCATAAATGAAGTAGATAAATTATGATTATGATCACTAATTAAAGTACGAACTACATATTTCTCATTTAGAAGTCTTTTTAACACCATTCTCACTGGACATCCACATCTTGATTCTGTCAGCTCCTTGTTGGATTTCTAATTGATTTCTTCCAACCTTTCTTAGAACAAACATATGTCTTTCTCACCATGACGCCCTATGCATTTTTTGATCAAGAATACCTTCTAACATTGAAACAAATTTTAAGGCATAATCATTATAACATTTATATGCATCATCCTCATTATTAAACTACATTCCTTCTACGAGAACAAAATCAGGTGTGCTATCATGTATATTCCCAGTCCCTGCACCTTTATCAAGTGTACTGTCAAGATCATCTACCCCATTATCGAATTGCATTTCTTCTGGTGGAACATTCAAGTCAAGAGTGAATCCAATGTCTACACCCTTGTTATCATGTGCATCATTAGTGCACATGTTCACTTCTTCTGGTGTGTCATTAATATATATGTTCACTTCTCTATATCTTTCAAATGATTGAGATATATCATGTTCATTACAACTAGATGATAAGCTCACCACTGTTATAAGCAAGATATCAATTTGCATTAGCAAGTGCATACATTTACTACGATTTATTCAAGATGCATATAACAACGGATACCTATAATGTTAAGCAAGTCAAAGAAACGATTTAATGAATCATAGTATAAAAACAACTATAATTTATTATTTTCTTATACTATGCATCGAGTTGTTACTTATCATGCCAATAAAAGAAACTACATGTCGTACATGTGTGTTGACGATAGCGCTTTAATTATACCTACGATGTTGTAAAATGAGTTCAATAGAAATCGTTAAATGAGTAGCGATTTTAATACGAAAATCGCCACCGCAAGCACCTAAAAATGTATTTCTGCACACATATATTTTAAAAGTCTTTCTACAAATATCTTATAAATATATACTACAAAATACATAATATCTTACAAATCGATATACATATCACATAATATATTACAAATCGATACGATAATTCAGCATAATACCTTACAAATCGACACTATAAAATACATAATATCTTACAAATCGATAAATATATCACAAAATATATTATAAATTGATACTGAAATTCAGCATAATAGCAAACAAATCGATATTAAAAAACAAAATAATATCTCACAAACCGGTAGTATGTTACTAAAACCACGATTTGAGATACAATGCATATACTGAGTGAATGGAGGATACCAGATGTTGTAGAGGCCCTTTCTCCATTTGTAAACAAGCATTCTTGTTAACAGGTCCCAACGTCTTACAAATATCGATAAGTTTCTAACCATCGAAAGGACAAGATCCACCTGCAATAACAAAACAACACTTTAATGGCACTCAAGATGACATATGTTCTTCAATGATAGCATGATGACACGGAAATGTACTCACGACGCCTTAATGTCACTGGTTGGAATGTTTGTGCGTCATTGCTTTCTTTCATAATGCCTAACGACAACAAAAAAGAAGAGAAGACTGTAAAAAGAGATGGCCGACAAATTCGCCTATGATGCCCACCAATGATCGAACCAGTCGATTGCGAACACGAGAATGTTTTGTAACACAAGGCAGGAACGAGAAAGCGATAATGTGTTGTAAAACGGGCTAAAAAATAATGCAGGAACCTCGACTCGAGACGTTGGCAAAGTTTGCGTTGTTAAAGGGAGCTCCTGTTACAACAAATGGTGCAAAAGTTCATTGCTTAGGGCAAAAACGAAACGTTTGGACTTTGAAGAATTAACATCATACTTTTCAGATGGAGAACATTTTTTGTCTTCTTCTCGAACCGTCATTTTTCTTCTTTTGAATGGAGGATTTTTTTGTAATTTTCTTGAACCATCATTTCATGACGAGCATAGCAGGGAAGGGTACTTAAGTCTTTGCAACCGCACCATATTCCGATGCTAAGTGATGCCGACACACACACACGGGGATACAAACTCTTATACGTTGGCGCTCATTGGGACCCCCAAACACAAGATGTAGCTATCGGCCGTCTTCGGGGGAGAACACACACCACCCTCTCCCTCTAGAAGGGTTATAAAGATGATACCAGCCTAAGGACGTGCACAAGTGCACCAAATTTTTTTTTTGCATTAATTTCCCTCATTACCCAGAATAAATATCCGCATTTCACTAAGGGGGGCTCCGCGTGATTGGTAAGAGCTGTCAGTGCACGTCTCTTTGTGGTGGGACGTTGAAACCCCTGTGGTGGGACTTTGAATAATAACTGGACCCCAGCTTGCCTTTCTAAAAAATAATAATAAATATCAGCATTTTAGGCTTGCGGACATGTGGTCATGGTGCCATGAGGTTCACGCCTTCATTTTTTTTGTTGCTTTTCATGAAACTAACTTTTCTGAGGTTTTGCTTAGTGGAATCAGCTCTTGGATGGTCTGATTATGACATGTAGGCTGATTTTTATAAAGCTTCAAAAATAAACTGTCTGCAATGTGCGACATTTTTTCTAACATTTGGAACATGCTGAATACATCATGCCAGCTCTGATTGGGTCATAACACCATGCACCTAAAGGTACAGCCCAGTCCTGCCTCCCCAAACAGTTAATTTTTTTTTTTTAAAAGCCCAGCCCTGATTCCATATGAAATAGATTTTTATCCATTTTGTAGCCCAGCCCTGACTGCAGCAAATAGTTTGTTTCGTCCAATATGAAATAGATTTTTATTAATAATTGTAGCCATTTTTTATTTTATCTCAAAAAATTTTTTTTGCCCCCCCCCCCCTCACATGAATCCTAGCTACGCCACTGCCTATGGTATCTAGAGCTGGCATGATGTCGTAGGGACATTACCAATTGATATTATGATGCCATGAAAATGCTGAAAATATTTTGTTTTTTTTAATGATTTTATTCTGATATTATATAGAGAATGGGGATTGTGCTGCTACTGTTAGGACCTTCTAAAAATCATAGTTTTTGGTGTTTTATAATAGATATGAACCGTTAGATCAGTTTATCATTGTTTATTCAATGAAAAATATGTTTTTGATTAAACATTTTTATGCTCAGATGTGTATTTTAAATAGTAAAGAAATTCATTGGTTGATATTACACTGAAATTTGATGATAAAATGTTCACATTTTTACATCAAATTAATAAAAAAAGATCATTTCTTGATAAATGAACAATGGGAAACACATCTAATGGTTCAGATCTAGCATAAAATACCTAAAACTATGATTTTTGGAGGGTCCTAATTAATGATGACCTAACAAAAAAGGGGCAGCATAATCTCCATTCTCATTATGTTTCAATTGGTCATGGCACTTAAAATAGGACACCTTTGCCTTAAAATACGGTATCTGTTGTACGGTGCTTCCTGAGATGGTGATGGAAATTTTAAAATTGAAGAACTAAGCATATTAATTGAAAGAAGCATATCTGAAGAAAATCCACGCAAGCTGGACATGTTGAAGCCCTAGATGTGAATATAAAATACATTATTGTTAGACAGTTATTTTTAGTAGCCTAGGTGATAACCTTTGAAAGTTGTATTAATTGAAAAATAGATGGTGAATTACTTGTAAAGGAAGGCTTAGCCCCTTGATATCAGGTTTTTTTAGGGTACTTAATAATCCCAAAGATCAATTTTCACGTGGGGGAAATGGCAAACAAGTGGAATTAAAGCACTGACTTGAATCCAAAAAACAAAAAATAACCCAAATATGTAAACCCTATCCAATCCAAATATACTTTCAGATCTTATTTGAAGAATCCATTTTCTTACCCTTATGCCTCTAGAACTCCAAAACTTTCCTACCAGGAAAGCTGTTCACCAACACTCGAAAGGAAGCAGTTGATACGGATAACATCACACGATGGACCCAACATGGATGGAACTCCAAGAAAAGAAATGAACTTTCCAAGAATTTTCAAGACACCTCTATCATACGCCTTGGATAGATCCAATTTAACACAACAAGCTGAAATCTTTAACTTCACAATCGAATCAACAACCTCTTTGGGAGTAGAATACTCTCTTTAATGTCTCCTTGCCCTTAAGGAATGCACATTGGTTTCTAGAGATCACCCTTTAAGAATAATTCTCACACGATTAACCATAACCTTCAAAATAATTTTATACAAAAATTTGCAAAGAGATATTTAGTTGGTCTGCCCCTGTGGATTTATGGATAAGCGCAATGAGAATGGAGTTCAAGTTCTTCACAATTTTACCTTTTACTAAGAAATCTTTCACCGCCACCCCGAGACATCTGTACCAACAATATCCTAGCATCTCTTGGAAAATAATCCTAGGAAACCATCTTGGCTTAGGGCCTTTTCCCCATTTGCCTAAAAAACAACATACCGAATTTTCTCATCAGTCACTGGCGCAAGCAACTCTTCATTTTTCTCAAAAGACACAACCGGCCCATCCAGGGAAGGCAAATAATTTGCTCTGTCTTGATCTTCAAACAAGTGATCCTAGAAATAACACTCTTCTATACACTGTCCATCAGTAACATAAGTTCCATCAACCAACAACTTATCAATGTTATTATATTTTCTTCTCCTTTTCATTGATGCCAAGAAAAATCAGGTACTTTTATCGCCTTCCCGAAGCCATTGAACTTAAGATTTCTGCCTCCAATGAGATTCTTCTTGGCCAAGCACTTTATCAAGATCCTTCTTGAGGACTAATTCCTGATCCACATCCACATAAGCTGGGGCTGCATAATTCATTGGGAGGGTTGGGTCGCTCGACCTCTGGTCCTATCCCTCAACGACCCCTAGATAGCTAGACGGAGGACGGATAGGAAGCCAACAAGGGAGTTGCACCACCGGCATAGGCGCACCAGCACCCGGGTGGGAGAGAGACGACCCGAGAGGGAGGCCGAAGCGGCCGGAGAAGACCAACCAGCCAAAAGCCAGCGATCATGCAGGAAGATGACCGTAGGGAAGTCTTTGAGGGAAAAACCCTAGCAGAGCTTTTCTCATCTCTTTTGAATCTAATTTTTCATTGCTCAAAATATACTATAAGAATCAATATCTAGAAATAAATCAGACTTGGTCATGAAATGCAGTGAAATGGCGCAGCCGGTTACATGAAGAAAGTGACATGCCATGCGGTTAAAAAGACAAGCAGGAGAACTTTCTGGCCAATTGAGAGGATTGGAAACCTTAATTTCTACAGTTTTCAGGAACTTAGATGCCCCCTTATATATAGTATTAGCAGAGTATGACAATGAATTCAATCTTTAATCTATAAATTCGCTACATTTGACAAGTAATGCGATTTTTCACTTTTGAAAAGTTGGCATTCTTTTAATATTTCACATCACTTATTATTATTTTTTTCTATATTTATAGTACTTTCACACTTAATAGCAATGAACTAATTTCAATCTTTAAAATTTTTTTACATCACTTTTCATATTTTTTATTATTGAAAAGATTGTCATTTAAAGGTGGGCATTCAATTATCTTAATTTCAGAATTACTTGCCATTTTTTGTTACACCTGCCTATCGTTTAAGGAAAATTAATTATATTTTTTATGTATAAATTATTTGTCATTTTTAAAATTTGAAATCATTTGATGCTCTTATTTTTTTAATATTCAAGTCAATTGTCATTTAATAGAAAGTCATTTGATTATTATTTAAATTTTCTACAATTTTTAATATTTTAAATTAAATTCACTTGTTGTTTTTTATTTTTTGTTTAAATAACTTCATTTAACAAGTTCATTTTTAATTTCTTTTTATTTTAAATTTCTTAATTTAGTTTCCACTTTAATTTTATTTTATTTTTCATTACTTGTTAAGTTGTTATTTTTCAAATCACTTGCCATTTAATGGCAAGCAATTCAATTTTTATTTTTTTCAAATGTATTGTTTTTCAGTATTTTGAATTACTTACCACTTTTAATTTTTGAATATTTATCATTTTTTTAATTAGTTGTCAGTTCATGTATTTTTTAAATCACATATAGTTGTTATTTTGAATTTTTTTAAATAACTTGTCATTTTTTATTTTTATATATTAAATTGTCATTTTTGTTTGTAAATCTTGTATTATTTTTTATATTTTAAATCCTTGTGATCTTTTTTTCTTTTCATTTTTAAATTAGTTGTTGTATAATGATTTGTAACTCCATCTTCAATTTGGCACCTAAATCAAAGAATAAATTTGTGATGATGGTTCTAAAGAAGGCATGAAACTTTTAAATAGAAATCACCTTCTTTTCATATTTTTATGCTTTTTTTATATTGGACTCAATGGTTGTGATTACAAGATTTTGTTTAGTAGAAAATGAGTTTTGAATCATGTGATTTATGTAAGTAAGATTTCTAAGGGCTTCAAAAATTGACGAAAACAACCTAGGCTTTTCTATTCAATTTAGAGGCCTAGAATTAAAGTTATAGAGATTAATAAACAAAACAAAACAATTAAGTCATTTTTCCCATTCTTGTTTTCTCTCTCTTTTTTTAATGTTTTAGGTAGTACTAGAAACGAGAGAGAGAGAGAGAGTCTATTGGTCGTTGGGGAAAAGGAACAAGCTTTGCAAGTATGAACCATTTTTGGAAATGGGTTTTGAAAATGATCTAGATATTGAATAAAGGTGATGTGAGTTTGGTGACTACAAGATGAACATCTTTTCTTCTTTGCTAAGAAGGGACCAACCTCACTAGAAACTTAATCTTCCTTTGATCCAAGCTTTATCATGCAACACTTTGTACCTTGTATGTGACTCCTATATAATAAATGAGCTTGATGGTGTAGGACCACCACCAATGCTCGAAAAAAGACGAAACACACAAAACATGCCAATGTTAGCCAAATCTACACTAGATTAAATGAAACAAATCAATAAAAGAGAGAAAAATGAGTGAATACAAATCTTATCTCGGGCTTAGGCAAAGCTTTGTCTAGGCAGAGGCTTCGGGATTGGTGAGACAAGGATCTAGGTTTTTTTTGTCCAGGCTTTAGCAGGGTACAAGTAGACATGTGCTAGGCTAAGGGAAAGGTTGGACAAATTATGAGCGCAAGGTGTTAGCTAGAATGTAGGAGGGGAACCACACACTTATAAAGGATCTAGATGCCTGAAATGGTGGGATAGGACCCCTATTTGTAGCTTTTTAACTTGATTCTAGGCTTTGGTTTGATGGATTTTGAGCCAAATATATGAGGTGACACAATCCTATTGATCAGGGTTTGGCAGGTTGAGGGGGCTAAGCAATCAAATTTGGAAGGCTACAGGGGCGAGTTTTAGGCTTTTTGGTAAATCTTGGGTTCTCAAACTCCTTTCAAACACAAACTAGGCCCAAAATTGGAGGTCTTAGCAAGGGCACCAACTTAGGTTGTCGTCCTTACTAAGGTGGGTCCGAATCCAAATTGGATTTATACTTAGAACGATAACTAGACTAGTATAGGTGACAACATAACTTGGATCTGATCCAGATCCAAACAATATGGGCAAAACCTAGAATGGATCGGATCTTGAGTCCCCTAGTGATAATGACAAGTGGGCTAAGAAGGATAACTTGGACTAAATCTGATCCAAATTTAAATAGCTTAGACAACAACTGAGTTGGATCTTGTAATACCTATAATTTTTTTTTGTAATTATTTAAATAAATAAAGATAAATTTTATGTCTCAATTTGGATTCAAATTTGAATTTAATGTAGAACTAGATTTGGATCTGCATTTAATTTAGAATTTAATTTGATCTCAATTTGGAGGAAATTTGATCCAATTGAGTAAGTTGGATCCCATGGGGTGGGCCCCACACCCAATCCAAGGTGGGACGCCCCATCTTCGTTTTCTTCTTAGCTAATCTAATTAGATAATAACTAAAATTTATATAAATTAATTAAGAAAAGATAAATTAAAATGAAATTAGGCAATTAAATTAAGTTAATTAAAGTAGGATTCCATAGGGTGGGATGCCCCCTTATGTGGGCCCTCTTAATTATTTAGAAGTCCTATTTAGGACAAAAGTCCAATTAGTAGTTAGTTTCCTAATTATGTTATGAGACCGAGTTAGTTATTGAGTCTTAATTAGTTAAATGGATTAGAAATCCTAATTAACTAGGATATACATACACATAATATTGTTATTGGGTTAGGAGACCCACTTAGAATAAGTCATTCATTTGAAATAAGACTTACTCTAAGTAGGAACTCTCTAAAGAGAGTCTATAAAAGGGGAGCTAGACCCCCCTCATTTCACACGCTATCTTGGCTCTCCCTCTCTTATTTAGAGTTAGCTCTCTCTTTTCTTCCTCTCTACCACACACACCCCTCAAAGGCTTAGTGTTGGTGTGTTGTACATCCATTGGAGGTGTAGCTTGAAGAGAGATCCGAACCGTGAAGACAAAGGATTTATAAACCCCATGATTTTTGAGGTAGGAGATGCTATGACCTTGTGTATATGCATAGTACTAGAATACATGAACATATCATGGACTAATCCATAAGTGTGGATCAACATACATGCTAGCCTAAAAGAATATTAGATCTGGGTTTTAAAAAGGTTTAAATGATTCCAAAACCTTAGATGGATTTCTTGAAAACGTTTTGCAAGTTTGGATGTTTTAACCTCTTTTTGTGAAAAACATGGATAGTATGGTGATGATTTATGATAGAGGTTAGGTTTTATTGTTTGCAGCATGTTTAATATTGATATTAATTGTTTTGAAATCATGTATGTAATATATTTATATCTGTAAATTCATTGAAAGATATTTTGATATGTTTTTTGCAAGTTTGAGTTCATGAACATGATTCTTGATTTAAGATCGCATGTTGTCCTGCTAATTATATTTTAACCAATCTAAAAAAAATTTTGTTCTAAAAAATAGTGAATCAAAAAATTCTTAAATTTTAGAGAGGTGTTCCAGACATGTAGGAGCAGTCTCAAAAAAACATTTAGGTTTGTTTGAGGTTCGGATTGAGAGATATGACCTCTACAAGTCAACATAATTTATGTGCTGACAAAAATTCTGTAATAGCTGTAGGTCTTTGTTGATTTTATTTCTTTCAAATTTTTTATATTTATGGCCAATATTTTTATGTATGCTAGTTTATATATTGAAGAACACATGATAAAAATATTATGCACAGATTCATTACGGTTTGAGAATTAAAACTCATGGAAGTCTGTTTCAGAACCTCAAATTTCTAGAATATTATGTCCAAGAACAAGAATAAACCGTAGTGCATGAATTTTAATTCTCAGATGGGATGAAGTTTAGACCTAATTTCTTTTAGTACAATAAAATTTACAGGATTTATTTTATTCTGTAAATTCATTGACTGATGGTTCTTCGGTAAAGCCAAACCAAACAGGTATGTTTTGTAAACAAAAAACTAGTTTCAATAAAAGATTTATTTTTTCTTAATTCGAAATGAGATTAGATCTAGGTTTTTGGCTGTAGATAACTAATAAACATGTACATCTATTGTAAAAATTTTAAATTTTAATTCATTATATTCTGGGCATGACAAAATTTACACTGATTGATAAATTATGTCCATGTAGTTCTGAATTGGAACCCTTGTTTGCATACATATGATTCAGAAAGTAGACCAATTGGACAGGTATGGATCCTAGAGCTAGACCATCTATCATTAGAGTACATTATGTAGGTATAATTGGGGTTATACAATTATGCTTATACTTGGGATCATGTATTAGCTTGTATGCTGTAAAAACTTATGTACAAGGTTAAAATGAATTACATGCATGATATAAATTGCGAGTGCATGGCTTATATTGAATGATTATTGTATCATGCATTAATGATATGTGATGTGCATATGCATGATATTATGATATGCTTGTGCATGATAGCATGATAATATATAAAAGTATGCATGATTGCGCCCAATTGAGGCTAATAACCTTGTGACTAGTTAATTGAAATCATATATGCTTGTGCCCTGTAGAGGCTAATGACCTTGTGAATAGTTAATTGTGTTTATGCATGCATGACAAAAGAATTAATTAAATAAAAAGTGATATGTACATTAATTATCTTGAGGCTTACAATGAAAAGGTAAACGGTACTTTTGGTTTCGTGAAAACTTTATCTTAAGCACAAAAGGTTGCTTTTCTCCTACCATGCAGATAGGGGATTAGGCTACCACTGCATCCGTGGGGTGATATGCATGTACTTCAGTTGAACGAAGTCTGATATATCAGGTTAGAGGTGTTGAGTGCTCTTTATCGACAAATGTCATCCATCACTCAACACCAGTGATGGGTGCAAGGTCTGGTTAATAAGTCATAAATTGATTAAACATACCCCTGAGTCATTGCCCTTGATCCGAGATTGATTTGTGTTAGTACCCACATATGATTAGACAGAAAGATAATTTTGTATTATGCATGTAGTTTAAGCATTGCATGTATCATTTAAGTAAGAAAAACTAAATAAAAGAAATTAAAGCCACTCATGCAGGAAGCAAATATTCTGTTCATATCAGTAAGTACATGCATTAATTAAATGTTCATGCATAAATATGATATATGCAAATGAGTTGAATTATTGCATGTTACTTGTATTTGATAACATGTCCTTAATGAGATAATTGCTTATTTATTGCATATATGTGAAATGGATATATGTTTCTATGTATATCTGGTTCTATACATATATACTTTGTTATTGTGTTTTCTACTGAGACTCGATGAGCCTAACCCCAATTATTAAGCATGTAGGTATAGATTGAAAAGACAAAATGATGGCAGGATGCTGTAGGCGATGTCAATAGCCAATTATTTTTAATTTTTAGAATTATATTTTGAAAAACATTCATGATTTATTTAGACTTGATCTACTCTGATGAATTTATTAATTGTTTGAGGGCTAAATTAATTTAATTAATGAATTTTATGATCTTTTAATTCAATCTTGTGTTAAGTGAATGACATGTAACACACTTAAGATTTTAACCAAATGTAAAATGATATTTTTGTTGTTTATTAAATAACGTCTTTTATGTAATATAGTCGAATCAACTTTTATCTTTGGTGGTTCCGAACTAGACCTGGTACTAATAGGCTAAGACACGGCCACACTTGTAATCAAGTGGATCCTCTAGTACTTGGTACGGTTGGAGCGTAGCCATTGGTAAGCCCATTGCATCATTACATATTGAAATTAATGCTTTAAAAAATATCATGTATTTTTTAGTTAAAATTTTGGGGCGTTACTGATCTAATCTAGATCCACTCAGTATGTATGACAATTTGGCATCAGATCTATACCAAGGATCTAGATCTAAATAGCCTGGGTAACAAGTGGGATCTATGTACAAACCAAGGACAATGACTGAGGTTTGTGTGACAACTTGGACTAGATTTGGGTCCAAATCCATATTTAAATAGGGTAAGAACCTTGTTTTGAGCATAACTTTTGATCCCGATGTTTGTTTAAGGTAATTTTTGGTGATTTTGAAAGCTTATGGTGTACTCATCAACTTTTTTTTTGGAGAGAAAGCTTGAAAATATATTTTTTAGGCAAAAAATGCATTTAAAGTATATCAAGTATTTTTGGATAAAGACATCGTTGTTTCGAGAAAATAGACATTTAGATAAAATCCATGGAATGATGATTGGTCAAAATTGGGGTGTTTACAGCTACCCTTATTTGTTGTTGAACATTTAGAGATCGATAACAAAGAAGTAGACACACCAGTTTTAAAAGATGGGAGATAATTTTGAAAAGCTTGACAACCATGAGATCTTTTCAAAAGAGGCTTTTTTATAGATGACATTGAATGGTGTGTGCTATGTACCTTTGGCACATGTGTGGCTTTACACAAGGGTCTCTCAAGTTTTGTGCTTACTGTCAAGAGGTATGGTTGAATGAGGTTGGATTTACAAGACAAAGCTAACATCTTGTCCCACGTTAAGGTCTATTGGGGTATGTGACTATCGTTTGTAGATCTTGCCGAACAAGGTGAGATTTACAAGATGAAATAAGTGCCTACATGCTTAGGATTGCAAGAAAGAAAGAAAATATTTTGAAAAGACATTATGAAAAGATGATCATGAATGATAGACTTTGTTCAATAGGCATTTGATGTTGAGAGTTGACTAAATCATTTTTGAAAAGTTCAGTTATTGTTTACTCTCAAAGGAAAACACTAGCTCACTTGGAGAGGACATTTTTGGGTTTTGATTGTGCTCATCTTTTAGGACTCGGACTGCTCCTTCAATCCTTGGAACAGCCTATGGACCTAATGTCTTTATATCTATAGGATGATCTTAATATAGAACTGAATAGGTTTACCTAAGGTTTGGTATATGGATAGCTAGTGGATCCAAAACTCGTGATTTTGAAACTACCCCTGAGGCACTTTTTAAAGTGCATTTTGACAAAAGACTCTAATGGACTCATAATTTGGATAAAAAGTGGATCAAAATCCTATGTACCGAATTCTTTCTAGACAGATATACAAAATGGATCTTTGTTCGAATCCTTACATGAGGACGACAATTTGGTTTTAGATCTAAATCAGACCTAAAACACTAGGGACGAGAATGACAAATTGGACTAGAAATAGATCCATGTCAAGACCCCGTGAACGACAAGTCAGTTTGGATCTTTCTCGCATCCAAACATACTAGATCGACAACTTGATCAAATCCAAACCCTAACAACGACAAGCTAATGAGATGACAAGTGGGCCTGGGTCCGAACGTGGGAGGCGCCCATAACTCATGAACAACAACTTGGTTTAGGCTTTACCCGGATCCAAACCAATAGGGACGACCACTTTGTTGGACCCAATCTGGATCCACATCACAAGAACTACAAGTGGGGGCTTTCCAATGTGAAAGCCCCAAAAACTCCACCAATTTTCCCAAATTCTTTCCATTCTCCCTCACTTGGCTAAGGATTTTCAAAGAAGATGGTGCCCTTGATGGAAAACGATGAAAATACACGCGATGTTCCAGATTTGGAGGAAAACTCAGATGAAAGGTGTGCTTTGAAAAACGCCTTTGGAAAACGATGAGCGACTTGGTATTGGTAATACGAACACGTGCATTGTGTGTGTAGCCAGTAGTGTCAGCATGCTGGTCATTTTGAAGTACCTACATTCAGTAGTGATGCTAAACAATCCAGCATCACATGTTTGCATTTATGGATTTTCAGTGTTGGAAATTCTTTTTCATGCTTTGATCAAGGACTTCATTGCACATAAATTAGTTATGACATGTGACAGATCAGAATTTGGTAAACTATAGAATTGAATCTGAAATTTCTAGTTTATAATTTGTTGGCATATGATTACTTTTGCTTTTTTCAGGAATTAGATGTGATAGAGTTTAGTAATTTGGATTTCCATGAATGGCACATTGGAGTGGTAAGCTGTGTAGATGCATTCAGATCCATGTCATTAAGTGTTATCTTGTAATTAACCTTTTGAAAAACATCACAACCACACTTTTAATAAAGAATCTCCTCTAGGTGTTGGCATTATCTTGAAGCATCCTTTCCTTCCTAAGATTGCAAATCATTTCCTATGTGCTCGATGATGCCAACCAAAATTATCAAATCTCCATTTTATCTGTGTAGCAGGTTGAAACAACCATCTTTCTTCATCCCTTAAAACATGATGAACAAATTGAAACAGCCCAAGCACTTCTAATTCCTGTTAAGTTCTGGCTTTGCCTAGTTATATTAATCTTATAGTATTCTAATGTTTTGATGACCAATGATTGACATCTCAACACTAGAAAGTGTTATCTCTGCTAAGCATTTTTCATTACTTGCTTGAACACTGATGACTGAAGCATAGAACATGGTATGCAACCAACAGGATCGTCTACCAAACAGTGTCAAAAACTCTGCCAACCAGTTATTTGTTATAGTGCAGCATCCTCATGTCTCACATCAAAGTAGTTCCATGGCAGCCAATAGAGCTACTGGGATTGCTTCTTATTTCGACTAAGGCACCACCATCTTGATAGATGAGAAAGCAAGAGAATTTCTAGAAGATAGTAAGATATTGTAGCAAAACTTGGTTGGACTCTTGTTTGGATATTTAGCCTCGTTTCTCATCTTTGTACATTTGATTTTGAATCATAGAAGTGTGGTTACAGCAGTTTCATTTGTGTAGTGTAAATAATACAGTATGATCTTATGAGTAAAATTTGTACAATAAAACATTAAAATTTTCAACACGTTAAATACAATATATGCCCAATAGTTTTTTGTTTGCTGATACTGGGCTTAACCGAAATTCTTTATTTTCACAAAATTTAAATGCAGATGATTCAATACTGGTACTGCATTCATGGTTGCAGGAATCATAATTTAGTGTGAATTTATAACATTCCTCTGAAAAGGTGGTGCCATTACTTTGCTATTATGACGTGAAGAGTCAAACTTATACAAATTTTGGTTCAAACAAGGAATGTGTGCTTGCACTTTTGTGACATGTCTAAATCTCTTTAAAAGTTGTCCCAAGCTTGTCTATTAAAATGAAAAAGAAAACAAAGTTATTATCTAAATATATTTCATGTCTATGGATTTTGTGGTTTGTCAATTTGCAAGGATCTCATATGCAGATGGGTACGTGCATGTGCACACACTCATACATCTTAGTTCTACTCGTGTGCCCTAGTGAAATTAAATGTGTTATAACCTTTGTCTGACAACAATTGGTTTTCATGAGTCTGTCTTAGCCATTAGAGATAAAAAACCCTTTTCACTGAAGATCGTATGCAGCTTCAGGATGATGTTGTATATCGATTTTGTATCCACTTGTACTGGCATATATTTAAGAGCAAGGTTGTAAGTATCATATCATTACCCGTATTGGTAGAGCCCAATACGTATTGTATCTTATCGTCTCGTAATGTAAAAAATCTCAATTTTTTAATAATTTTTTTAAAAATTCCCCAAAATCATGAAAAATTAGAAAAAAAATAGCAACAATTCTAACAAAATCATAACACATGAAACAATGATGAATTGCACAAGATACAATCATAAAATCACATATGAAGCATTTATGTTTCTATGAGCTCTATAAGACATCATCAAACATCAACTATCTCGTAAGAACAATGCAAAATATTAAATATCTTGCAATTAAGAACATTGCACAAGACTCATACTTTCATATTACATAAATAAAAATATTATGACAATAGTTGCACTCGATTTTCAATCATTTTCCACTAATTAATTGAGTGCCCCATGGTCATGCCGAATCATCTGATGACATTTTACCTTGATATAAATCCCTGATTTCCGTGGGGGGTTGCAGGGGCAGTATCCTTCGAGGCAAATTTTTTTTTAGGATAAATTTGTAATTTTACTCGTAATAGAGATTTTTTACCTTAATACACTTGAGTGAAAAATGCACTCTTACTAGAGAAAACCACAAAAGTTCTCTCTCTCTCTCTCTCTCTCTCTCTCTTGCGTACAAATTGACCCCCAAATCACTCTCACGACTCATAGGGTGCATGAATACCTCTCTAATGACTTCTATACAAATGAGAGAGTCGGCCCTCAAAAGGTCTTTAAAACCCAAAAAAAAATATGATTCAAGTTCTTTTTTAAGTGTGTTGATCCTACAATATAGGGTTGTATCGTATCATACATACGATACATATATGATACACACTCGTATCATGATACGAGTGTGTATCATATTGATTTTATTCATAATAACAATACATTTTGTACTATATCGTATGATACGGTACAATACTTGCAACCTTGCTTGAGAGATGAAATGTAGAAGGGATTCTGAATAGATTCTTTCACTTAAACTTGTTAGCCTTTTGTGTTTGGTGCTATGTCACAAAGATAAGGATGCATATGTGACTCATAGACAATGCATAAAATTGAATTTGAAAAGTAGGACTTGAAGACACGAAGATGTGTATATATAGTTATATGTATATATAAATATATTCTGAGATTAATATTTAAAATAACAAAATATATACTTTAGTTATTGGTTATTTTAAAAAACTGTAATGTGTGCATTTTATATATCCACTAATTAAGATTGTGTACTTTATTAATTAAAGGGACTTGTCCTTAAAAGCTAAGAATAGGTTTTAGTGTTTTACCTTATTTTGCAAATTTAAAAATAAATTAAACCTTTTTTTTAAGGGGGGGGGGGGGGGGTAAGAACTGGTTTGGGGAGAGAGGGAGGGAGGAGGGGGTTTGGGATTCTAATTGCGAGAGAGAGAGAGAGAGAGAGAGAGTAGTTAAATGTACAAAAGTAGCCTTAGCCATGCGTTGATCATGTCCAACATGGTCAAATGTGTCACACCCTGGCATCTCAAGAGTAGCATTGTGTCACTAGGGACATTTGACCAAAATGGTGTGTCCCAGTGACAGGTTCGGTGCTGAAGATTACCCGCTTTTCTTCAATCTATCTTCCATCTCACGGATCAGTATTCTTATTCACCTCTCAAGCACCATAGTTGCTCAGTTTGCTACAGCAGAGTCCTCAAATTTCAAAGTACATGATCATAGCCAATGTAGACAAAATTATAGTAGCCTATTCTGTTGGTGCACACCTTTCTACTCGACAAAATGTGTAAGTGATTTTAAGTTTCTTCAAGAGGAAAAGGTGCTTTGAAAGTGAATAATTTTATGCAGAAGCTTTTGTCATGTTAATAGCCATTACATTGATAAAAACAATGATCAGAGCTCTCCCTTAAAAGTCACCGCTATCCTTGAGATTGAGGGCCACTAAAGAAGGGTGTCATATAGCACAAAAATAGACTAAGTGGAAATGCATTTCGTTGCAAGTTATTTAAATGAGACTATGAGGAACGCCTCCTGTTTTCCTTTCTTGGGTTTCATGATAAAGTCATCATCATCATAATCAAACCTCTTTTCTTGGCTTTGAGATCACCATTTTTTGCAGTCATTGATTTTCGAGGGCTTTTTGAATTTTCCTTAGTTGTTGCTCTTTTGATTGGAGTTCACATTCGTTGTTGCTTCTGCCTCTTTTGCTTCTTCTCATATGCTTTCTTTGCTCTTTCAGGTGAGAGCATCCCATGTTCCATCATCCTGCAACATGAAATGCTTTCACTGCATTAGAATTAGTTAATAGTATCTGCAATGATGCCAATACAGTAGACAATCTAAATATAGATACCAGAAGATTTGTCTGTGCAATGTGACCAGCCTCGCTCTTCACCATTATCAAATGACTTCATTATGAAACAAGCACTTTGTATTTTTTGTATGTTTTAGAATCATGGTAATTCTCATCAATTGGAGTTCCCTATCTTCCACCGCGAAACATTAGCAGGATCCATGCTGTACGTGAACTTTTTCAGGACTTTTTTAATGTGCTATCAGTTAGAACTGCATAACCTAGATTTTTGAGTGGAATACTCACACTATAAGGGAAAGTTGTGTTGTTCTTTGAGTAGCTGCACCATAGAATGTTGCTTCCCAGATAATACAGAAAAAGATTCATGGAAGATATATTTTTATTGTTCCGCAAAGTAAACTCTCTTAAAACTTAGTTTGTCATGTGCTCTTAAGGTAATTGCATTTTCCAATTTTGGTTGGTAGGTGCAAGTTATTAGTTGGTATTTGGCTTGTCTTTTGAATTTTTCTTGGAGTTCCATTTTTTGACTAAACATGATATTTTCTTACTTATTTTTGTTATTTTTTTTATATTTTTTAAGCCCCGAAATTTATCACCAAACCTATAATATCGCAAGAAATAGCCTCACCGAGATATAGCTGATACTGATATTTGTGACTATGTATTAGACATACTTGAATATATTCTCCCCCCTCATGCATTCAGACAAACTAACTATATTTAATTGCAGAAGAAGGGTCAAGCCAATACAACAGGTATTGCCAAGCAAAGGGATTGACTTGGAGAACTAGAAAGGAACATGTATTACATGTCAAAAATTTGATAAGGTACCACATGAATATTCTACGATAGTAGGTGTTGAAGGGAGTGAGAACTAAGATAAAACACAGGCTACATGTCATGAGCATTTGGATACTTGCAGATAGAAAGAACAACACTCAGAATATAAGGGCTAGTTTAGCAAACAAGAACATCATGATTTTAGGATTCACTTAAAGATTTTAAGTAGGGTTGAAAGTTAAATGAGATTTATTGTTCTCTCTCTCTGTCTCTCTTGTTACCCACTTCTCTCTCTTTACATTATGTACCCAAAGCATCCAACTTCAAGAATAGTATGAATTATACATTTATAGTTGAACTTTTTACAAAATAAGTTCATGAATTCATAAGTTGGATAACTTACTTTATGAGATTGCATATCAACTTTGGCATTTGCATATTCAATGAACTAGCAAACTAGAAGTTGGATATTCCATAAGTTCAACTAGTTGGAGCATATTCACTCATCCAGATCTTGGAATGAAAGATAGCAGTTGTTGGAACAGCTCACAGAACCAACTACTACACCCACTTCATTTTCCCCAACCATCCCCCATACATCTGGAAACATGAATAGAACTTCCTGTGATGAACTCCAAATAGGTATAGCCATGCCATTGTCAAGTTCTATGATGAAAACCTATATGGAAGAAGGGAACTGATTTGAGGAAATGAGCCACAAACATTTCCCAGATGAGCCTCTTCCTGTACCAAGAGTTACGCTCACACCTAGAGGCCTACCATCTGCCTAAAATTGCAGTTACAGAATAATACATTGCAAATAGTGTTTAGAGTCTAGACAGTGGACAAAATGAAGTAGTAGAATGGCCAGAAGTCGCTTAGACAGTGAACAAAATGAAGAAGCAAAATGGCCAGAAGTTGCCTATCTATATATGTGCAAATAATGGGTGTAAACCAGCAAAACATAAATAGATAAGATCATTGAGTGCAAGATGATATTGTAGGAGACAATTATGCTAATGTAGACATGGGGTCAGATGAATGGAAGGGACAGATAACAAAACTTGTAAATTAAAATTGTTTAAAAACATGAGTACTTCAAAGCGAAATAGTGTGAGAAAATCCTTCAAGATTAAGGTTAACACAATCTTCTTGAGCTCTGAATGTCCAATAGCTTCTTGCATTTTGATTTATAAAGGATAATAACCAAGGGTTCACCATATTGATTCTTGAACCCAGTTTACCATATATAAAGGGCAAAGAAACCACTTTTCCACTACATAGTGTCTAGGAGTTCTCAGTTTGGGAATGTGATACAGCTTGGTTTTTATAGGTCAGGTTGAAGCTCCATAAACTAGGTTTCTGCCATCATTTCCACAGGCTAAAAAGCAAGGTGGAATTACTCCCATGTTCTTAACCAGAGATGCCATTTGAGATTTGTTATGCTTCAGCCAGAAGGACCAGGAGTGACTGTAAGACTATATATTTTTCTGGTTCTTTTTCTGTAAAATGAATATAAATGATGGCATTTATATTTGGTGAGCCATAGAATGCACCACTAGAGGTGAATAAATGGCTACACTGATGAGGACAAGTTTGAACATATAAATGTACATTTTGAGGTATAAACTTGGTCAATTTGATGACTGATAATACTGGGGAAGTGTTTCTTGTCAGAAGGCTTCCAAGCATAAAATCAGACATCTTCATATTTGAGATTTTACAAAAGCATGTAAGGTTGATCTTTAACAAAAATGCAGGAGCAATAATACTTGTTGAAATGTGCTAAATATGAAAGTTATAAAATTGATGTGTAACTAAGTAAATTGTCTCTCATGCATGACCAGAAAAGCTATTTATGAATTCTTAAATACATATGAAATGTTTTCCCACATCCAGAGTCAAAGAAGAACATGGCTGACAGTTTTCGTTCTTAACTTTGAGAACCCATCCTAGATTTGCCACAGATATGTGTAAAGGAGTTTCATCACCTTTCAGCAAGTTCCTAATCATGTATTTGTTAGCCACATGGATCTAGATTTTGAAAGGGTGTAATATGATTTTCTTCTGTTCTCATGCGCAGAAAAATTAAGATTGCAACCTGGTCACATTCCTTTGCGACATTTAAAGTGTATGAACTGATGCATCCAGAAAAACTAAAGAACAATCTTCACGTAATGACCTCACTTCCCAAGCCAAACTTCAAATTTAGTTACAGAGATTCAAAGACTCCAGGAAAAACACTATTACATCAACACAAAGAGTCACCACCAAGGGTGTGTTTGTGTATCATCGGTAACAGTCATTTTGGGCACCCGCATTTGTGTCTCCTTGGTGGGACCCACATAAATGCCTTGTCTCTGCGCATTTTCATGGAAAATACCAGTTTTTTGTACGACGCAAACACGCCCCAAATGATTCATTTGACATAACTTTGTCACAAAAAAAACAAATTTATACTATGTTGTCCTGCTCCAAATACTTCCTAATTCAATATTATCAAAAACCAGTTATCAACGCCTTTAAAAAAAAACAGTTCTCAACATGCATGAAATATCAAGACGTGATAAAATTGGTAACCAAGAAGTAGCTAAAAGGAAAAAGAAAGCACACCAAAATTCTGCCATTTCACTCTCCGGTTTCTGTTTTGACAGCGATTCATAGAAGATTCTCAATGGCTCCCTCTGCTCAAAGATGAATAAAAAGTTAAGAAATCATTCATCAAATCTGCCTCCCTCTACCAGACATAACATGAAGACAGGAAGGAAAAAAACAAAGGAAAAAAAGGGAGTGGCCCATCAAACAGGGGAAAATCAAACATCTGAGACCTCTTCAGGTATATCATATCTCTGTCCAGGCAAACTGTACACCTTTTTCTCTGTCTTCACCTTCACACGGGTCACTGTGCTAACACTTTTTGAAGAACCCCCTGATATTTTGCCCCTAACCTACAACAGGGCCAATCACCAAAACCCATAATCACAACACCCAATATGAAAAGCCAAAACCAATTCACTGAAAGAAAGACCAACCGGGTACCTTTTCTTTTGAGAAAATGGACACTGATTTGCTCTTGGCATGTCCACTCTGCTTATTTGATGAGCTCCCCACCTTCTTATTGACGTTCACATCTCCCTTTGGCTTTGTAGGACCATCCACCTTAATTGGTGGCCTCAATTTCACAGAGTTTGCATTGGCTCCTGCAGTTGCCATGGCTGGACCTACTCTAGCTTATGGATCTGCACCTGCTAACCATCACCTCCAACCGTACTTATCACTCCCCCACGCCCGTACAAATCCTTGTTGGTATGCACTAAATCTATTGAAACTTCTCTCTTTTTCTTTTCTTTCCCTTTCTCCTAGGAGAAGGCCTTGAAATTGAAGTGGATATACAGAGGGGAGATGGCTTAGACTCAGAGGCACCACTTTTTTGTTCTGGATAAAAGTAAATGTGGGGCATCGGTTTCTCTGCTCTATAACAACCTTGGATGTGTGAAACGTGAAAAAGAAGTCTGTTTCTCCTCAATTTCTGTGATGGAGTCCACCTACCCCTATTTGCTTTTTGTGGTGATGTGATAGCACGTGTCGCTTGACATTCGTAACACGTATATGTACTGCTTGTCTGATATGGCCTCCACGTGTTATCCTGATCTTGGTGATCGATCGGATCGTAGTTAATTCATTGGACCATTTCTTTCTTGTTTGTAATGTCAGGTTAATGCTGCGGTTTTGCTAATTTCTTTCTCTCCCATTGATTTGGTTGCTTGGCGTTTGTGTTTCCTAGCAAGAGTCCCCTGGTCAATGGCAATCATGTTTTAACCAAACTATGGTTTCCATATGCATGCTTAACATGAAATGATGATGATTGAACCACTTGATAGAAGTGAGACTCACAGAGGGTTCACAGCTATGGTTAAGATTGAAAAGATCACCAGCAGTGATATTCAGTACCACCTGATCTGAACCCTTCATGTTATGCATGATGGTATTGCCAAATGTAGATGTTGGAGATGAAGTAGCCAAAAACATCCACTTATATATCTCTGTTTGGAAGATTGTATTTGGCACTGAAACGCCAAATCTCGAATATCTCGAACCCAAGATTTGGGAGCTTTGGTATTTGCTAACACACCACTGTTTTGGGAGCTGTTATTCGACAACCAGCTAGAATTGGCATCTCCTTGCCAACTACTAGCTCCCAAACGGACAGCTTTAAAAGGGAGTTGGGAAGGAAGATGAAAAGGCATCCCACGTTAGAGTTGCCAACTACAACTTCTACTTGTATTTGGATTCGGGAGATGGAAGGGATTTGGAGATGCCAAATTGCATCCCATTTCTTTGAAAATTGTCACATCTAAGCTCCCAAACAATGGTGGGAGTTGGGGATTGGGCGAATGAACTCCAACTCCCAACTAACTTGTGTTGAAATGTGGTGTTGGAGTCGATAATTCCATCTTGCAGTATTTTGGCAATACCATTGCTTCCAAACAATAAGACTGTGTTTGAGAGACTTGAATCAAAGGTTGTGTTGGAGTTTCCCTTAATCGTCTTATGTTCTCTGCCGTTTCGGGGGGAGTGATGTTGCCAAAACACTGCATTATAAACGGAGTTGGCAGCCTCTGCACCACATTTCCAACACCATTTACAAGAATATATTTTTTTGCTACTCCTTCCTCAATACCATAGTGACAAACGTTTTTATCGGAAAAAATCTTGTTTTTCAAAAACTCGTGAGAAATTGAAATTTTTTCATAAATCTCACATTTTTCAGCAAAATCTCGTCAATAAAAAAACAAATTAAAAAATATATAAAATATTTTTATATGAAAATATTAATAAAAATAAAAATTCACAGTTTTTTCACGATAAATAGCTGTTTAAAATGTAAATATCGTGATTAAATTGTGGTATTTATGTTTTTTCATAAATCTCGTGATATTTTGAAAATCTTGCAAGAAATTACTGTTTTAAACTTTCAGGCATTTCTCGCGAGATAATCGCAAGATTTTCATAAATCTCACGATATTTGTCACTATGCTCAACCAGTGCTGTGAGAGACGTACACCTCAGTACCTGAAGCGTACACTTCAGAGGCGAAGCGCACGCTGAAGGTACCGAGGCGTTGCAGTGATGCGCCTAAGGTAAATATTGAAATCAGGTACTGTGTAAAAAATAAACATATATTAAAAATATTGAAATCAGGTAGGCGTAGGCTTCAATATTTTATCTGCCCATACCCTACGAGGAAAAAAACGAAAAGTGTAAAAAATAAACATATATTAAAAATATTGAAATCATCTCATGTTGTGAGAGACGTACGCCTCAGTACCTGAGGCGCTTCGCCTCATCGCATTTAACAACCTTGTGCTCAACACTACATTTTGGAAGCACAAGGAAATGGCGTTTCCAATCTCAATGAAAGCCTCCCAAACGAAACCGTTATTTTGGCAATAATGCCATGCGAGGAGAGAGTTAAGGGAATGGAAAAGAGGGCCAAAACTGCCATGCCATGCGTTTTTGGTCAAATTCTATGAAGGTTACGCTTTTTCTCTTCCAATCTTTTCATGTATGGCTTCAAGAAAAGGAGCAGTGTTGTTGTCACAACTATGGCCGTTATTTTAGAATTATGGTGATCTGTATAACGAGTCATGATAAGTTCTGTTTTCTGGCATTTTGTCAATATATTTTGATTTTAACAATATTTTATGCTTTTACTTTTTATTTTTTTAAAATCAAACATTCATTACATGCCTAATGCTTAAAAAACCCACAAAAAATCCTAAAACACTAACAAAAGATTCATGCTATTTAAACAATAGACTAAATAAAAAAAACATCATACATCATGCTAATTAAAAATAAAAAAAACCCTTAAAATCAAAGCATTCATGCTATTATCATATCATGTCATGATAACTGAAAAGAAAAAAGCACACACACAAAACCCTAAACCCTAGTTAAACATTTATGTTACTTTGAAAAATCCAAATCAATACCCTAAATCCAAAAATTCATAGATTTATGCTAATAAAAAAACAAAACCCCTAATATTCTAATCAAAATCAATCATTCATTACGTGCCCAATGCTTTAAAAAATACAAAAAAACCTAAAACCCTAATTAAACATTCATGCTATGAAAAAAAACTAAATAAAAAATCTAAACCCTAACAAACATCAAATATTGTGCTAATTAAAACAAAGAAAGCCCCTAAAAACAAAACTCTATCAAGCATTTGTTCATGATTCATGGAATAATTTGAAAAAAGAATTGGAAAGAAAAATAAGAAGACCACCAGGTGCTAGAGAGAGAGAGAGAGAGAGAGAGAGAGAGAGAGAGAGGATAGGGGCACCAAGTAGAAGAAGTCGGTCGAGTTAGGGTGTGCAGTGCCCACCCTGACCCAACCTTTTTTACTGGTTGAGCCATAGTTGCCGGAGACGAGTATGGGCACTGGTCACGAGTATGCAATGCCCTTAAAAGTTTCATATACATTTTTATTGAAACGTGTATCTAAAAATTTTGGTACGAGTTTCTAATAGACATTGATCCCAGATTTTGGTATGTGGTTTCCTTGATGATGGTAAGAGTTTATGAAAATTACATTTCATCATTTATGTTATAAGAATAATACCATCATGTATATTATGACAAAAGAAATCATAAGAAAAGCAAAAGCACTAAAAATAAAAATATCACCTAATTTCACTATGTATAGCTATAGCAATAGGCCAATGTCTCAAGCCACATTTAAAAGCAAAATATTGAAAACAATATGTTTTAAGATAATAACTAAATTAGAAAAAACATAAGCTAATGATGTAAGGGCTGCTTCTTGCAAGAATTTATGAGAATGATCTCTTGCATGTCTTCTCAAATTTCAATCATGAAATTGATATAAAAAGTACAAAAATTATATTTAGATTAAAGAAAAAAAAATAACCTCTTGTGGCAGCCTTAATGAAAGTGAAAGAAGCTTGTTGATGGTTTCAATGAAAGTAAGCTAGATCCACACGTATAAGAAAGGTGTAAGAGGGGGCTGCAGAGGTCCCCTTGTTTGAGATGAATATAATTATTGTCACCACTATATATAAAACCAAGTTTGGTATATATAAGAAACTATTTTCCTATGTTCTTAGGAACTAGTTTTATATGCTAAAAATGAGTTTCATGGTGTTTTTGAAACTAGTTTCAATGTTTTTGAAACCAGTTTCGTAGTATTGGTATGCCTGAAATAGGATACATAGGTCAAAATATAGTTTTTATACAACTATGGGCTGAGCAATAAGCATGCAGGTCAGGGTGGACACTGCCCACCTTAATCTGAACCCCCCGCCCTATTGAGGAAATTTTGGGGTGAGCTCACCCTGGAAACACTTCATAAGTGCATTTTTGCGGAAACCCCAATTCAAATGTGCCCTAGAGGTTTAAAGACAAGACTTTTGAGAACAATGTTTTGTGACACCGACATTTGTTTCATGCACTTTCTATAAAATATAAAAAGCATCGCTTTTCAGTGAAACAAACATGTTCATGAAAAATATGTAATGGAGCCATAAATACATAAATGCAACTTTCCCATCAAGATGGGTTTGTGCCTTCCTCTGTCCTGAATCACTTTCCTTCCTAAAATCCAAGGAAAAAACGCTTCCCTTGGGTGGAGGTGTATGGACGCCCCCTTACAGTCTGTTGCAGGAGAGTGGCCATTTTTCATATGAAAAGTTTATAATGGTAGTGTGGGCCCCAACTTTTCCCCACAATCCTTGCAACACCCACACACAAGGCAAGAAGAAGTCTACGCACGCAGTGTGGGTGCCACCTTTCTCCCTAAGGAAACATTCCTGATTAGAAAAAGAGGAATTTTAACATAGGTTTTAGTGGGTAATAGGATTTGTTTGTATGTCTAGGTCAGCTTCAATTCTATTTTATTAGAACCAATTGGACCAGACTTGAGTTCATATTAGTGAGCTCTAGTTAGATATAAGTCCGACAAAGATCAGATTTGGCCCAATTCATTTTATTTTCTTCCTTGTAAGAGCATAAGCCCTCGTCAAAATGGTTCTTGGATAGGGCTACCAATGGGTTAGGCAAAACTGGATTTGCTCCGATAATAGTTGGACTTGGACCCCACGATCGTATGTCTGCCAATCAGTGTTGTGAGAGGCGTACGCCTCAGTACCTGAAGCGTACGCCTCAGAGGCGAGGCGCACGCTCAAGGTACTGAGGCGTGCTGTGATGCGCAAATTGCCGGTGGATCCACCTACTGAAGCCTTCCTTCATCCCCAAGTCCCTCCTCCGCCCGATTTGTCGGCTGTGCTAACCCCAAGTGCCGGTGGATCCACCGCCAGGTGCCGGCCAGCTGCTCCACCACCGCTCCCTGCCTCCCCTCCCACCGCTTCACTTTCATACCAGTTGTGAGAGGCGTACGCCTCAGAGGCAAGGCGCAGGCTCAACGCCTCGCTTCGCCTCATCGCATTTAACAACCTTGCTGCCAATAGTCTATAAGGTTCACTTTTTAGCATACTCATGTTGGATCCTGGATTTGAATCTAGTGTGATCACAGGGTCTCTCACCAATGAAACCCCACAAACCACAAGATTAGTGGGCTCAATAAAGCCAAAATTATAGAATATAATTATATGGCTTCATGAGCTGCATGTAACCTAAAGAATAATTATTGAGAGGTTATTAGATTTTATGAAGCACTATCTCGTGGATTAAATCCAATCCACGAGAATGCTTATAAATAAAGATCTGGCAGTTTACAAGGCCGAGTCAGATAAAAGATTGTGGAGAACTCCATAGTTAGAGATGTTGGAATAGCTCAATTGAGAGCACGAGGTTTGACTCCTTCTAGCATATAGCATATGCATCATTGGATCCAATGACTCTATTCATACAGAATTTGGGAACCACCCGGTTTCAACATTGGTATCAAAGACACTTACCAGGAGTGTGCAAGTCTAACCCCAAACTTTCTTTATTCGTGGTATAGTTCAGAGTAGGGATGGCAGTGGGGCGGGGCGGGGGACAAGGTCTCCACCCCCGCCCCGCCTCAAGATTTTATCCTCCACCCCCGCCTCCATCCCCGGCGGGGATGGATTTTATCCTCCACCCCCGCCTTCATCCCCGTTTCATGTCCTCCATCCCCGGTTCAAACGGGGATGAGGCGGGGATATTGCGGGGAAAAGTGGTTGGGGCGGGGTGGGGAAAAGTGCACGTCCATCCCCGGACGGGGATGGATTTTAACCTTCGTCCCCGCCTCCATCCCCGTTTCATACCCTTCATCCCCGGTTCAAACGGGGCGAGGCGTGGCGGGGCCCTGCTTTCCCCCGGTCCACTGCCATCCCTAGTTTGGAGCGCCGCTCGGAGCCGATGAACCCTGATTGCTCAAACTCATCTAAAATCAAAATAGGAAAAAAGCTTATATCAGTTAGTTTTTTTATTTATTTTTCTATTTGAGGCAGTTGGCAGAAATCCGGCAATGCAGTCACCGAAAATTCGATCACCGGAAAAGTGAGGCTACAATAATTAAATTTAATATATATATAAATCGCACCTGTTTTCCCAGTGTAACCCGGATTGCCAGGGTGCTAGAATAAAAAAATAAAAGGGCAATTTACCCTTTTTTTTGGTCGACCACGTTTTCTGAAGGGAGCTAATCCCTACCGGACTCCGGCAGCCTTCGCTGCCAGTGTCAGGGCCAGAGGGAAAACCCCTTCCACTGGGAGGTGGTTGCCGGCATCAAGGGCAAGGGAACCACCCCTCTTGGTGGCTGGCAAACCCTGAATCAGGATATGCTATTTGTATCGGAGGAGGCAGGAGATATTAAAAAAAATCGTAACCGACCATTCAGTTGTCGAAAATGGCAACTGACATCACAGTCGCCGAAAGCTGAAATCCATGACCGATATCTCAGTCACTGGAAAACTACGAAAGAAAAAAGTTTTTTTTTTTTTAACACAATGTACCCATTTTTTCTTTATTCGGTGACCGACGATCGTCGAATCCATCATCGGAGGGTGTTGGCTGGCACAATCTGTCATTCGGGAGGAACGATGCAGCCAATATTTTTCTCGAGTGAATCATCATAATCTGGTGTTTTCTTTTTGGGAAATCCCTTCATCAGCAAATCCCTCACCAGGGAACCCATTTTTTTTCGAGGTGCTATCGCCGGAAAACCCAGGAACCGCCGGCGATGCTACCTGGGTAAGCGATTGTAGGCACTAGATGGCCGAGCATCATCGTTTGGTTGATCCTGACTGTGTCCCCGATGAGAGGCGGTGGCGCCTGTGCCCGACAATGGGGTTGGTGAGAAGCGCCAACAGGGGAGAGGATCTCCTTCGTCGGACGACCATGAAACAGAGGAGTTTTGTCAAACAGTCGGTAGAACCACCAGTGAGAGGACTTGTCAGCGAGCGAAGGGAATATCTCTGTTGGTTGGCTAAGCCTGGCAGAGCTATCGATGAAAGGCAATGCAAGGGGACCCGATCCCCGCATCCTTTGGTGCCGGCATCAAGTGTTGCAGATGACACTTCGTGCCGAACATCAGTCCCCGTGGCCCGCTGGAGCCACTGCCGGGATAGAGGCAGCTGCGGTGCAGAGAGGCGACCTGAGGTGTGGGTAGAGAAGAGAGAGAGATCGTCAGAAGCCCATCCACTGGTCGAGCGCCACCGCTGGGGTTCTCCCCGCCGGAGGTAAGCGGCTGTCGATTCTGTAAAAAGGAAGAAAAAAAAACATGAAGAAGAGCGAAAAGGAAAAAGAGACGGAAAAAAAAAGAAAAAAAAGTCGAAAATAGGGAGGAAGAAGGGTCGGGAAACATTACTTTTACTTTAAAAAGTAAAAGTATTAAAATAGCCTTACGCTTTTTCGAAATTTCACTCAATTGAGCAGGATTACAGAATTGCTCTTATTACTTTTTCTTAATTCCTCCTATGCCCTTATATATTTCAAAATAGGGGCTCTAGTTTCTCAAATTTTCAGCAAAAGGTCTGTCATAATCCGGACAAGGTTGCAAGTATTTTTTTTTATATAAAATAGGTTCTGGTTTATTGTTTTGTTTTTGCCCAAAAGTGTCTTATAATTTTTTATATTTTGCAGAAATATGATTTTTAATTTGCTAAAAACCTCATAGTATTTTATTTTTGGCAAATACTGGTTTGAATATTATTATAATCCAAATTGAGGGTAAGTTTAGATCCGAATAAGTTTGATTGAATCCAAAATTTATTTATTTGCATAATTAATCCATTATGTGTGTGCTTGTTTGGTACCTCTTCGGATTCTCTAATCATATGGTCCAGATCTATATTTGATTCAGTTTATAATAGAATTATATAGTAACATGTTGAATACGTTTTGGATCTAGGTGTTAATCAAAATTTTGGGTCCTAATTTATATGAATCCAGTATGGTATTTTTATTGATTCAGTTTTTTATGTGAATCAGTTTAATTGATTAGGATTCGTTAGATTCGATGTTTGGATCAGTATTAGATTTGATCGATATTAGATCAAATATTTGGATCTAGTAAAGTGACATAGACCTTGGTTTGATCTGATAAAATATTTTGGATCTAATTAAACTTGTATAGATTTGGATAGATCCAGTTGAATGGGTTTAGATCCAATTGAATTAGTTTTTTATTCAGATAATGCCATTGAATCTTATTAAACTTGAACGGATCTAAATATATTCAGTTAATAAGATATGGATTCAGATTTGATCTAGAGTTTATGTTGGATCCAAATAGTATAATGCCCTGATATGGGATATGGATCCAGATTTGATCCAAAATGGATCAGAAAATATATAGGTAGATATGAAACTAGTTTTGATCTAGGTTTTATCAGGATAGTATCAAGATCAGATATTGGAACTAATAATAACATGTTTTGTATGGGTTCTGGTTTTATAAGGATAGTATGTTAAGTATAATGTTGGATATATGGTGTGAATCTATTTATTAATATGGATCGTGTTGGACTTGATGGATAACATGTCAAGTCAGATATGGACTCGTACAAATTCAATGAATTTAGATCTAGTTTTTTTAGTGGATTTGAACTTATATGTTCATAAGCTTGTGGTTTGATTAAAACCTTGAAATTGACTTATCATGTTTGACATATCTAAATGGTAATGAGACAACTCACATTGAATATGAATCTGGTGCATATCCAAATTAAATTTGGATATGCGGACTTAAGTTTAATTATTTATGCATATTGCTTCTAGTTTATTATGGCTTAATGCACATATTGCTTAAATGCAATGTATTGTAAAAGTGAGAGTTAAATTATAATTTTACACATGTATGAGTGAATATTTATTTGTATATGATAATAAACAATCATCATAAATAATGCTTTCTATGATATGCTTGAATGAATGCATAAAGAAATATTTTCATGCATTAGAAGCTTATGCATGGTATGCAATATGGTGATATTCATATTATATGAATATTTGGATCTAAATATATTAATCAAAGATGGTCAAGTGATGATTAACCTGATGAGATTTTAAGCATATTGCATGTGATAATGCACATGAATATTGAGAATGTGGGCTACGGTAAAAGTTTGAAAAGTATGAGTCTTTGTTGTGTTTAGCAAATCGTACTTTAGCATGGATTCACAAATTGATGAAAATTCACAGTACTCTACTAGTGTATATGTAGGCATGATGATGTCTTATGGTAAGGTCATTGAAGAACAATATGAAACACCGTAACTATGTGAGACCCACATTATGATGTATTCACTTTGTTTTATAACTATAGACTGCATAGTTGAGTATTCAATGAATGGTGAATATTGAAAATAAATTATTGCACATTATATTGCATATTATGGGGTAAGATTTAAATTATGACATGATGAAATACCCATATAGTTATGTGAAATGAGTGCATGAAATGATCATGATGAAAAATCACCTAGTTTGTAAATATCTTCATGATGATGATATATCACGAAGGAAAAGTCCAACTAATGCATGTAAAACCTCATGATGTTATGACTAAATCCATACTATATGTAGAAAAGTATCATGGTTCATATAATGATGAAAAATTACATGACTATATAGGAGATAAACCATAGCAACAACAACAACAACAACTACACCTTCATCCCAAAACAATTGGGGTTGGCGATATGAACCAAAAAAGAAAACCATTCTGGGTCTACCACATGCATCCTTCTCCTCCAATCATTTCTATCCAATGCCATGTCCTCAGTGAGGTTCAAAGCATTCATATCCTTTCCTATCATCTCCATCCAAGTCTTCCTAGGCCTACCCCGACCTCTTTTAACTAATATATTTTCCCATTTCTCCATCCTTCTAACTGGAGCATCATTAGGCCTTCGCCGAATATGTCCAAACCACCGTAAACTATTCTCTCTCATCTTATTTTCAATGGGTGCAACATCTACCTTCTTACGTATCTCCTCGTTCTGAATCTTATCTTTTATTGTATTTCCACACATCCATCTAAGCATACATATCTCATCTACACTCATTTTTGGAATATGATATCTCTTGGCAGCCCAACATTACGTACCATATAGTAAAGCGGGCCTAATAGTCATCCTATAAAACTTTTCTTTCAACTGCATGGCATTCTACGATCGCACAACACTCGAGTTGCACTTTTTTATTTCATCCACCCAACCTTTATCCTATGATTTATATCTCCATCAATTTCTCCATACTTTTGAATGATAGATCCCAAATATTTGAAAAAAATCATCCACCGGTATTTCTTGCTCACCAAGCTTCACTACACTCCCATCACTACTTCGTTGCTTACTAAACCGACATTCCATATATTTTGGCTTACTCTTACTCAACTTAAAACCTATTACTTCCAATGTCTGTCTCCATAATTCTAACTTAACATTAACCCCAACTCTAGACTCATCAATCAAAACAATATCATCAGCAAATAACATACACCATGACACATTTTCTTGAATTGATCTCATAAGCTCATCCATCACTATAGCAAATGGGAAAGGGCTTAAAGTAAATCCTTGATGTAACCCAACCGTTATAGAAAAATTGGTTGTCACTCCTCCACAAGTGCGGACATTGGTTACTACTCCTTCATACATATCTTTAATTATACTAATGTACTTGAGAGAAACACCTTTCTTCATCATTGTCCACCAGAGAACGTCCCTAGGTACTCTATTGTATGCCTTCTCCAAATCAATAAAAACCATATGCAAATCTTTGTTCCTCTCTCTATATCTCTCAATAAGTTGTCTAAGAAGATGTATAGCTTTCATAGTTGACCTTCCAGGCGTAAAACCAAATTGATTCTCCGATATCATGACAACCTTCCTCAACCTAGACTCAATCACCCTCTCCCAAAGTTTCATAGTATGACTCATGAGTTTTATACCACGATAGTTTGTGCAATCTTGTATATCACACTTTTTCTTATATAGAGGCACCAAAGTACTCTTCCTCCACTCATTAGGCATTTTATTTGTCCGCCAAATCTTATTAAAAAGATTTGTCAACCATTTTAAACCTTTCTCTCCCAAGGATTTCCAAGTCTCGATAGGTATACCATCTGGGCCAACTGCCCTTCTTGATTTTATTTTCTTCAAAGCCTCTGCAATTTCTTTCTTTTGAATCTTGCGCATGAAGTCACGATTCATCTCATGAAAAGGAATGAAGATGTCTCCAAGATTCTGAGCATGACTTCCATTAAATACCTTATCAAAATAATTTTTTCATCTCTCCTTAATCTCCTCAGCATAAGCAAAAAAAAAATAATACTTGAAAATGAAGAACATATCCATATACTAGGTAGAAAATAACCCATAGTATATGTGAAAAACCTCATACTTGAATACAATAATGAAGAAAATCCACATGATTCTATGTGAGAAATAACTCATAGCATGTGTGAAAACCTCATACTAGAAATTAAATAATGAAAACAATCATATGATTATGTGAGAAATAAGTCATAACATGTGAGGAAAACATCATTGATATAAACCAAGTTATTGTGTATGATTATTTAATGCATATTTTATCATGAAATGTTATATGTGATACATCGTGCACCGATTATGATACAATGTAGAAGTTTGCCCTGTATGGCCAAGTGAGAGTTGTTGGATCTTGGATTTGGATTCAGTGTGACCATAGGTCTCACAAATGAAATCCCAAGAGCCACAAGATTAGTGAGCTCATTAAAACCAAATTATGGATATAATTATATAACTTTATGAGATGCATGTAACCTAAATAATGGTCATCGAAGGGGTTATTGGATAATATGGGACACTATTTTTATTTAGTGGTGGATTAAATTCAATCTTCAGGAATGCTTATAAATGAAAACCGTGGCCATGGCAGTTCACAAGGCATAGCATTCTTTGTGCTCAATTAGAAGATTGAATAACTCAATTAAGAGAACATGTGTTTTCACATAGATGGAGGTTTGATTCCTTCTTCTAGCATATGCATATGCCCCATTCGATCTAGTGACTCAATCCATACCAGATTTCAGAACCACCGGGTTCCAACAACTCAGACCAGGTTTCAGTGTTTATTGGCCAAAATAGGATGAGACCCAAAAATCAATTAGCTTATTTTTTCTCTAGAAAGTTAATTAAGGGGTGTTTGTTTCACACACCTTTCACAGAAAAACATGTCACTTTCATATGAAAACCATTGTTTTCTCATGAGCATTAAACAAACACACCATTTATGGGGCTCATAGTCAATGAGAAGCAGACATATCACTGATTGTGGGTTTCATATGAAACCTGCTCCATATTTCCCTTCCTTGGGAACAAATTTCTCATGAATGGGTGCATCTCACGCTCCTCCGCCACCCTTGCATCAGGTACTTTGCTTTTCCACCTTCCCTACAGTTTGGTGCTTCCCTTCTTTGTCATTGCCCTCCAGGTGGGTCTCTTTCTCTTACTCGATCCTAGGCTAGCAGGTCTTTATTTTTTTTGAAGGATCCTTCTTTCTGTTCACTGCAAGTCTCTGTTTCTCCCTCACTTTTTGTAGTTTGTCATTCCAAGTAGTGTAGCTCAACTGAACTGGCTGCAATGTTGGATTCTTATCCACTATTGGTTGTTGACCTGTTGTTGCTAAATATATGCAATTTTAACTTTGGAGAAAATTTATGTTTAAATTGTGGCCATTCTACCTTTTGAAACATATACATTTGCGAGATTCTCACTCAACTTTCCCAAGTTAAACAAACACTCCGTAGATGCCCTTTCATATGAAAGATCTTTTAGGTTGTTTAGCTTTTTCATTAGGGGCATGTTTGGAAGTGGGAATTATGTAGGAAAAGTGATACAAGGTGGGAAAGTTTTACAAATTTTTTTATCCTTCCAAACAAGAGAGATTTTTTCTCTAAGAGGGGTTTTTTGAACACTTTTGATAGGAAATATTTCTCGAGAGGGAGGTAGGGGAATGTTTCCTATCAAGAGAAAATGGTAATTTATACTGCCGACCACCCATCTCACCACCACCACCACCACCACCACTTAGCAAAGCCCAAACCTGAACCACTGGCATCTCCCCCCTTCCTTCCCTAAGAACAGAACCCAGCCGTTTCTACCAAACATCTCAAACCTTGACCGTGAACAACCTTCCCTCTCCCTGTAGACACCAAATAATGCAGATCTACTCTTATTCAAACTCCAATTATCTGATTCGTATGCCTTCGACTGTGATTCAAAGAAACTTCTCTCTCGTTGCTTCGACAATGCCTGAGTCATCAATCTCATCAGTGTGAGTTGGAGCCAAATTCCTATCACCAACACCGAGGCAGCTATTCCTGTTGTTGCATCTGCGGTCACCTCCAGCACCACCACTATTGTCGAATCCATCCCGACTGTAAGATCGGAATCCACCATGAGTCTTCTGTGATCAAGCTCTTCAGGCGAGCAGTGAACTCTCCCTGTCTTTCTCTCGAAATAGAAGCCGCTGAAACCCCATGGTTATCGGAGGTGGAGACATAGGGCATTGCTCTCTATCTCTCACCCTCTTTCTTTCTTCCAAGGGTGCCGGCAACAATTACTGTTGTCGGCCCCTACTATGTGACCGATCGGCACCGGCAACCACCATCGTTGCTGGTGTCGTCGCTCTCTCTCCCTCTTAAACACAATAGCAGAAGGTGGGGGAGCTGTTACCTGCCATTGATGGGGCCTTCCAACCGCTCTCAAACGCATGTTAACTACTAAGTAAATTATGATGAACACTAGTAAGGTTTAGGTCAAGAAAAAATCAACTGCTGGGACCTAATTTGGGGCCTAACAAAAATGGGACTGACTAGAACATTCCCCTTTCACCTTTTCACATAATATAGTCTATAAATAAATAGTTGAAGCCTTTGTTTAGTGGAAGATGGAGATGAGGGAGATATGAACGGGTTCTACATTCATGGATCAAAGTCTAGATATTTTTCCCTATTCTTCATCTACTTTGCAAGGAAGGGAATCAATGGGTTTTCTCTTTCTTCTTCTCGTTTATGCCTCCTCAATTGCTGACCACGGTTGACAGAGAGATAAGAGGAGAGGAAGGAGGCATGCCAATGGGAGTTTCGGTGTTTGCCATCCACAGTCGGCAAGGAGACGAGACACTACAAGGGAGGAAGAGAGAAGCAGGGATCGGGTTTGTCCATGATTACATTTCTAAAATTTTTGAAGCCTGCCCTTTCTATAGCTCCGCGATCTATACGCAAATGAGTTAACCGCCTTGGACTACACATATCTCTAGTATAAAAGTATAATCAATCGCTATTAGATTGCCTATTTCACGCATGTGTAATAGGAGACATTAGTGTGTGTGTGTATATATATATATATATATAAAGTGGTAGTTGTGTGCGCAATTACCAGCGGGATGACGTTGAGCATCCATCGTGCAGCGCGATGGATGCTCAACATTAATTTCCGCAAAAAGACCTTTACTAACGCACTAAAATGCACCAATAAAGGTCTCATACCTTTGCTGGCGCACACTTTTAGTGCGCCCGTAAAGGTATTTTTGCAGAAATTGGCGCTGAGCGTCCATCGGGCAACATTTTCCTGTTGGCATTTGCGCATCTCTCTCTATATATATATATATATATATATATATATATATATATATATATATATATTTGATATTAATGAAAGTATGAAACTATTGAGTGGAAATCACTCTTTTCTTCAAAAAATGTTCCATTTTTTGTATTTCAAATGTTACAAATGTGAAAAGTCAACAGCCCACAATGTACCAAAATTTTATAACTCAAAAATTCAAGTTTTTATACTAGAAAAAACAATACAAAGCTTGATCTTTAGCAAACAAACCATTGAATACATCTATGTGGTTACATTGAGGGTATATAGCTTGCACCTATGATTTGTAGCCCGATAGTTTCGTACCTTCATCATGATAAGTTGGTAGTTGCAAACCACTTTTCTATCTAACCGCCTAGCTAACCAAGCTTTTGAAGTGTTTTTCTCATGTTTTGCGTAAATCTCACCATACAGATGTGTACAACATAGTCAATTTACTAGAAAATGACACTTGGATCATGTTTTTTGATAAAAAAATATTTTTTATGCCTTGAATATTTAAAAAAAATCTTAGACCATCAAATTTTTAAACCTTATAAAAGCATACTTGAGTATCAGAATCAGGTGATCCAAGAATCGTCAAGCATGTAGAACACATCTGTATGGTCAAATTTAAGGAAAACAGAAAAAAACCCCTTTGAAAATCGATTAGCGCCACCTTCTCCCTTCTCCGTTACCGAATGTTTTCTCTCTCTCTCTCTCTCTCTATATATATATATATATATATATATATATATATATATATATATATATATTGTTTGCTACCTTCATGAGCATGGAGCCCCCAAATAATAAAACTCTATTTTTTTTAATTTTCAATTTTTTTTTACATCTCAACCTCCATATGTGATTTACTTGTTTGGTTTAGTAGAAACCAGGGGCGTAGCTAGGATTCATGTGAGGGGGAGGGGGCAAACTGGTGTGTGGCAAAAAAAAAATTGGTGTGATAGTCTGTTCGGGGGCAGCGTGTAAAACCTAGTAAAAAAATTTGTTTGGATCCGTGCCGAATCCGGACTCAGATCTGACCCGACTGATGAGTCGGCTGCGTGCTTTTAAAAGCATGCAACAACGGAGGGGGGAGGTTCTCTAAACCTCCTTCCCCCTCTCACTCTCTCGTCTATCAGTCTCGCTCCCCCCGACTCTCTCTCGTTGGCTCGCTGGAGACCCCCTCCGTTGTTGCCGCCACCGACTGTCGTTGTTCCCTTCGACGATGATGCCGACCTCCAGGTACGCACTGACTTCTCCTTTTCTTTTCCTTTCGCCTCATCTTCCTCTTCTTCTTCTCCGTGAGGGTTCGACTGATAGGGGGCAAAGCCCCCTGTCGTCGCCTCTCATCGGCAGGGGGTTAACCCCCTGCCTTTCTCTTGGGATCGACCGACAGGGGGGAGCCCCTGTCGTCGCCACTCGTCTGCAGGGGGTTACCCCCTGCCTTCCTTTTGGAGTCGACCGACAGGGGGCAAAGCCCCTGTCATCGCCTCTCGTCGGCAGGGGGACTCCCCCCTTGTCTCTCTCTGGGTCTACCAGGAGGGTGGTGTCGAGCACCCCTCCTCGCCATCTCCCTCTCTTTTTCTCAATTGGGTGGGCAGAGGTCGAGCCCCTGCCACCTCCCTGCGTCTCCCTTTTGGCAGGGGAGGGGGCGAGCCGACCCTGTGCTCCCTGCGGTCAGGTGAGGGGTTGAACCCCCTCCCTGCACCACCTTTAGCAGGGAAGGGGCCCAGCTCCTCTCTGCTTATTTTTCGGCAGGGGAGGGCTCCTCTTTGCCTTCGTAGTACACAGGAGGGGCCTTCTTCTTGTTCGGCAGGGGAGGGGGTCGAAACCCTCCCTGCACCCTCGTTGTTCAGGGGAGGGGTCAAGATCCCTCCCTACTCCCTCTTCTCGGGTGTTAGGCAGGGGCTTCACCCCCTGCTTATTTACGTGTTCGATAGGCAGGGGCCAAGCCCCTGCCTCTTTGCATATTCGGCAGGTAGGGGCAAAGCCTCCTGCCTTCCCCCTTTGTGCGAACGGGTAGGGGCTTGGTCCCCTGTCTCTTTACTCTTCTGGCAGGCAGGGCGACACCTTGGCCTCACTCGTTGCTTTCATCAGGTAGGGGTGCAGCCCCCTGCCTCCTCGTACTTTGCTAACAGCAGGTCAGCAGGGGCTCGCAGCCCCTGCCCCTACTTCTTGCGCTATAGCAAGTGCGCAAGGGAACGATGCCCCTGTCTCTACTTCCTTCGCGTTAGGTCAGTGGCAGTGCCCCCGACCTTCTGTTTTTGGTGTTAGCTTGTTAAGATTGTTGCTTTTGCAGCTCGTACGATGGATCACGCTCACGTTCCGCAACCTGAGCCATCCATCGCTTACACCTGCAGACACCAGCAAGCTTGCAACTCCCAAAGGTAAAGAAAGATTGCACATAGGACTTGGATAATTGAATTGAGTTCAATTAACTAAAAAGGACAATTAAATAAATAAATATGCACATATATATCATATATATTTATATGAGTACGCATTTAACTCAAGGACTCAGTTTCACGATTCTTGTCCTTTACTTTCTGTCAGTCTTTGCTTTGTCATCGCGCATTGTGCAAAAGTTTTGCGTTGCACTCCTGTTTATAGTATTTATCTTGCCGTCGCGCTTTGCGCTCAGGCTCTTGCTTTTGCAAATGTTTTGTTACTGCATTGTCATTACAGATGACGCTCAGGTTTTCGCTCATTGCACGCATTATAAAGGCATCCTCATGGAGGTTGCAAGAGGCTTTTACTGCTCTCTCTCTCTCTCTTGTGACAAGAGTTGAGTCGAGAGCTTGGCGATACATCCTCGTCTAAGGAGAGGGATACCTCGCAAGGATCCTAGCTCTTCGAGTACGCAGTACCTGCATAGTAGACTTGAGATTTAGGGAGCTGCGCAAAAGCATCAAAAACTCCCCAACTCAAAGTATTTGGAAAAACGTGTTTTGGTTGGTTCTGTTTGTCTTTTCGGCATATCTCGGGTAACTCTGAATTGGGGCTCGAGCAAACTTCTTAGTGGGGTTTCTGTTGAGAAACTTGTATCTCGTCTATCGAGGCCAGTATCAAGTCATGTGAGGCATGTAGATACCCCGATAGCGAATGAGATTCGAGAAAATCATATGCTAGATGTTGGCACAAGTTGTTGGCTGTTTTAAAAGATAAAGACTGTCAAAGTATAGTTTGAAAAACATTAAATCTTTGTGAAACACTTCTGTTGATGTTTCTATTGAGGAACTATACCCCTTTTATCCTAGAGTACTTGTAGTTGTGAACTACACGCTAGTACGGTGATGATCGGATGAGACAGTCATGCGACCTTGAATATTGCTAAATGCATAATGTTGTAATCACATAAAATGATGACTATTCGCCTTCACAGGCAAGATGCTCGAGTGGTTTAAAGACCACATCATAAAATAAGTCGTTAGTTAAGCAACACCTAATGCACCCATTCGCTTCTTGTTGTCTGTCAAGAGAGAGGATAGAGCGGTACAAAACTCCAATGGACACGCCATTAATGGCAGTTACGGGCGAAAGACCCGACTTCTTCACTCATCGGAGGTTAGGAGAAAGGGGCTACAAAAGTTAGCTCAACACTTCTGCAGAAGTTGAATGCATCCGTGACACTGCTTACCTGCCTTTGGGAAATCCTCTCTTGGCTAAAGTCGTCCCCTTAGGAGCGAACTCAACTAGCTATTCGGGTTATTAAAAATACATAGAATAACAGACGCCCGAACTAGTCTCAGTTGTTTCTATGTTTTGGTTGTGCATACTCGCAGGCAGTAATATCAAAACATAAAGTCTGTTCACACTGGTTGATTGCTTGCTTGCTCGATAGTCCAGTATGCTACTCGTTGAGCTATGCACGTTGCCGAGGCATTACTCTAGTTTGTTAAACTGCTTACACAATTCTTTGCTAAGTAACATCTAGCTTCTCATACTAGTTAAATGCTTATAATAATAACATTATGTCAGTTGCTACATATTAGCATGTGACTTGATTTACCCCTTGGTCAAACTGTTTGGTGCTTATTATAATGTAGCACTTTGGCTTGCATCTCTTATGATTGATGTGATTGCATACAGCTTGTAATCTATGAACTGGTGGCAACTAGGATTGATGTGGCCGCTTGTCTTATAAGTTGCTTACATATTGTGATATAACTGTTGGCGTATGATTGCTTATCATGTATAGCTTATGAATGGCTTGCGATGCAATGGTTTATACCTTACGATTAATGCAATTACTTGTTGATGGACTGAGCCATTTGATGGTAATTATATGTTTTGCAAGTATTGTTATGAGTGCTTTTCTTATTCAATTGCTTTGTTTGGTTGTTGGATAGAGTTAGTTACTCTTCGCCTATAGAATCAGTTGAATTGCTATAGTTGCTTGTTTAGCACTATGGTCCTTACTGCTCTTGTATTTAACTATTTACTTTATTAGAGTTTGCTTACTTTGCAACACATGTGATCTTGTGTTTTGTTTTTTCATGTGAAGTGATACAATGCATATTGTTGGTATTCATGCTTGTGCCCATTTTGGTAGCTATTGATTTCAAGAGCAGTCAATTGTTCAAAGCAGTCGATTGTATAGATGCATGTATCACTGAGTATGGTATCTGTTGAGGACCGGATCTCCAAAGATTATCTTTGAGGGCGTGTATGATCAAGACCAGGTAATCGGCTAGAGTGATAGATTCTCTATGAGGATGTATACTGTCCACGAACGGGTAGCCGCAAAGATGCTGAACTCCTGTGAGGAAGTGTATGGTCCAAGACCAGGTATACCATCTAGGGCAGAATTCCTTGTGAGGTTATACATTTCCCAGACCAGGTGATCCGGCGTTGATCTTATTGACTGTAATAATGACTATCAACCCTGAGAGCGGTCATTTGTGTTGATGCATGTATCGCAATGATTTTCATTGCATATGGCATTTGTTGAGGATCGAGTTCCCAAAGGTTTCTCTGTGGAGTATGTATAATCAAGACCAGGTGACCCGGATAGAGCAGTAGAATCTCTGTGAGGGGGTACACTATCCAAGAGCGGGTAGCCACAAAGACGGTGAACTTCTGTGATGAAGTGTGTTGTCCAAGACCAGGTATATCACCAAGGGCGGTAATTCCTTGTGAAGTTGTACATTTCCAAGACCAGGTGACTAAGCTAGTGTGGTAGATTCTTTGTGAGGATGTACATTATACACGAACGGGTAGCCGCAAATACGGTGAACTTCTGTGAGAAAGTGTATGGTCCAAGACCAGGTATACTATCTAGGGCGATAATTCCTTGTGAGGTCATACTTTTTCCCAAACCTAGCGATCCGACACGAATATCGTGATTTTGATTACCATAAAAAGTTATGGTGAGCTGTGATGATCTTCAGAGATTGTTGAGATAGCCAGTTATGAATCTATAGATTTGACTTTCTGTTTTAACATGAGTTCATGCAGAACTCAGATGTGAGAATCAGATCTTTATTGATTTTAGATCATGTTTTGGACCTTCTATAGAAGGGTAGTTTTTCTGAGAAAGTATGACTCCTTTAGCGAGTCATAACAGATAACAATTGGCCGCGTAAGGCCTTGGGAGATGAGAATAAATTAAGGTTGGTCGGGGCAAAGAGTTTGTTAGAAATAGTGAGAGCAAACGATGATCTGATACTGATTAAATGCAGAGACCCTGTTCTAGGAACGAAAACAAGTTTGTTGCGTGGTAGTTCACAACTTACGATCAAATGAATCGTCATGCTATGTTTGACGCTTGCACTACTTACCTGTTTATACTACTTAACTGTTTACACTACTTAACCGTTTGCACTGCTTACCTGTTTGCACTGCTTACCTGCTTGCACCGCTTGCCCGTTTGCACTGCTTACCTGCTTGTACTGCTTACCTATTTAACTGCATATCTGTTTTAGACTGCTTAGCATACTGAATTAAATGTACTTAATTCAGTTTTTTGTAGTCTCTCTTGTGCACCTACTAGTTTTTTGCGAAACTAACTCATTCTATGGGTACAGGTGATGATTAGGTACACCACGGGCGATGGGGCGATTGCCAGATGACTTCAAGATTTTTTCTTTCTGCTCTTAGCTCGCGTCCTGAACGTTTTGGGTTTTGTAACGGATTTTTCTTGGGATATCCAAATTTTGTGAGTTTTGGTTCTTTTAGCTAACGTGCCCAAAGTTGTTAGCTTGCCTTTCTGAATTTAACAAAAGAATAGTCTTCTGTTTCTTTCATAAACAAACTCTGAAGGAAAGAAATTTTTTCTAATCTCTTGCCTTTTTTTAAAAAAGTTCGCAAGTTTGAAATTTTGGGGTGTTACACAACGCCCCCGATATTTTTGTTTTGAGATAAAAAAATTTGTTACAATTATTAATAAAAATCTATTTCATATGGACAAATCAAACTATTTGCTGCAGTCAGGGCTGGGCTAGGACTGGGCTACAAAAATGGATAAAAATCTATTTCATATGGAATCAGGGTTGGGCTAGGACTGGGCTTTTATTTTCTTTTAACTGGGTCGAGAGGCAGGATTGGGCTACAACCCAGTTCTGCCCCCCCCCCCCCCCCCCCCAAGCTCCACCTATGGTAGAAACCAGCCCTTGGTTCACTAATGTATAGGATTTCTCAAGGGTTGAGAAATCAATGGCATACAATGCACAGAATTTTCAACCCTGAAAATCATACTTACGACAATTTAAAATTTTAATTCAGAGGTAAATTTTTATTATTTTAACTATGTTGAACAAATCCATAGGGTCAGATTTTATATATATTTGTGTGTGTCCATCCATAATACCCATAATATCTGTAGTTCCATTAATTTTCTACTATTTGCATCAAATGTTCTGTGGGTCTAACCACATAGTTGTGGTTTTTGTAGTTCATTCCTGTAATAGGGAATGTGTAATAAATTAGATAATTTAACCTCTAGATAAATCCTTTAAAGAAATGAAAGAAAAAATCAAACGCCCCAGTGCACCAAAATTTGACATAGAATAAAAGCTATAAATTTGTATGCAAAAATATAATAGTAAACAAACTATAGTAAATAGATAAATAATGTCAATATATATAGTAGATGGTAGCTGCTACTTTTCTTGTCCTAGCTTTTAAAGTTTTTTTTTCATATTTTCCTTAAATCTGACCATACAAATGTGTTCTACATGCCTGATTTTAAAGGAATCAATTGTTAGATTGTCTGATTGCGGCACATATCGAAAAACATAATCCAGCTCATGATATGATGGCATAGGTTAGAAAAGTGGTAGGCAGCTACCACTTTTCCTATATATATATATATATATATATATATATATAAGTTAAAGTTTGCTCATTTGTATGTACAAACAACTTGGCAAGCTTTTTCTTTGCTTTTCTTTTTGTTCAAAAGACCCTAAGAAACGTTATCTACATGCTATTTTTAGTGGGAACCAGCCTTTGAATCGCCTGAATCTAACTTGTGTACAGTTTTTTCTAATGATGCATAAATGAACAATTGTAAATGCATTGATCTTTTTTTTACTTAAAAAAGTATCTTTTTATCGAAAAAACATGATTCAAAGGTCTTTTTTTCACTAAATCGAGCAAGACTAGATTGAGTCAAAACAACTTGGATTGTGAGATTCCAATTAGATTATATATAATAATAATAATAATAATAATAATAATAATAATAATAATATGGTGTTCTTGGAGCACTTACTCTCTTTTATTAGTTGGTGAATCTTTTGAGATCCGTAGAAATATAGCTGCTCACTTTTAAATATATGTATGCAACTACCCTAAATGATACCTGCATGCTTTCCAAATTCCAAACTACCTTAAATGGCTCTCTCTCACACAAGGATCTTAAATGACTCTCTCTCTCTCTCTCTGAAGGATTTCCCCCCATCTGAATCAATTAGGGTGAGCAATGCTCTTGAGTTAGATTGGTATTTCCATGTTTGTACTACAAGAATGAGCCAAGCTCGAACACTTCAAGGTTTTCTTGATCACCTCGTCTACCAACCTTAATTATTTGGGAGACACTTATCAGTCTTCCTAGTTTATGCTTGATTGAAATGGTTGAAAAGGGAGCTTAAATGGATATACTGGACATGAGTTGGTTGTGGGCCTTTTTAATATGGATATGATTATCATACCAACATCCGTATGGACATTTGATGGACGTATGTTTGGTGCAGTTATGAATTAATGCTGATACAACAAACTAGACAAACAGAAATGAAGATGAATACATGTTTAAAGACAAAGCAAATGGATGCTCTAAAGTATAAATCATATATGGATTGATTTGATTAAGGTAAATGAATGTCCCAAAATATTCCATACATAGATTGATCTAATTAAGCATGGAAATGGATATGGGTCAGGATAAATGTGCCTATCTTATCACTGAACCATTTCCATCTGCATCCCATCTAAGATGGATATGGAAGTGGATGAACCTAAACAGATCCATTTTAACTCGATCTCAGCCCTGCTGTGAGGACTGATTCATAGGTTACAAAATCCATCTTAACTCAATGATACGTAACCACACACATTGAGAAATCCTCATCTCATGAACATATGTTGAAACCCGACCATGTTGTCACTTATCAAATGACAAGAACCGATTTTTTTCTGCATTAGGGAACCCCATTCTTCAACAACAATGATAGGATCAAAATCACATAATTGAATCTGTCACACCAACTCGAGCAAGTCTTATTTGACCATTGCACAACATGACCCAAGTCATGACTCACTCAGTTTATTGAAACTGAGTTGGGATGTGACAATGATGCACAGAAAAAAGAGAGAGAGATGAAAAACTAAATACATGGGCATGGATGCATGTGCTCATATGTCAGCATCTATGTCATGTGTGACAAAGAGAGTCATTTAAGATCCATATAGGTATCTATTTGTCAGAGAGCTTTTTAAAGTAGCTGTTTAGAATTTGAAAAGCATGCAAAAGCATGCCGGTATCATTTAAGGTAGCTGCATGCATATTTAAAATGAGAGCAACCATATTTCTGCACGTATCACAGCCGTTGGATCTCTTAATAAAAGAGAGTAGGTGCTTCAAGAGCACCGTTTATACATGCCTCTAGTTAGGATCACATGATGCAAGTCATAACCAGTCAATCAAGCCTCGCAAACGTGTTCTGATTGATTTGCTACGGATCGACCCTTCAGTTATGTTTTTTTGACAATTGTGTGATGAATTTTAGTGCATTGACGGCTGTAAATGTTTGCATTATTGCAGGAAAAACCTGTACCCTCGTTTATGGAGTGCACTTCCAAGCCAAAGAGGCATAAATAACAACGTTGACCTTCATAGGAATGCATCACTTGGTATTGGATGAACTCATTCATCTTAATTAAAATAACAACACCCTCACCAGTCCCCATCATCGGTTCTCTGTGGGCGTGACTGAAAGGGAAGAACATGGGTACATCCTTAGAACCCTGTATAATTAGCTCTCCACTTTCTTATTGAATGACTTTTCTAGGGCTCAACTATGTACCGAGTCAAATTCGAAGGTCCCAAGTCTTTGACATAAGTGTGGTTCCCACACTGTTGAAAATGAGAGCAGATCACAAGATGTGTGTTCAAATCACTTTAAGAAAGTGATCTGAACTTCAATCCTATGATCCCTTGTTCAAGTTTTCGGGCTCACCCAAAAAAAGTTAATGATGACATCATCATTGGCAGTCGTGACAATTTACCACATGAACGGTGAGGATGTCAAATCACTCTCATGGTGATTTGGCAGAATACCTAATCTGTTCTCGTTTAAGATACCAGACACCAAATTTGTCAATATTAAGCCGAGAAGGCTCCGCACAGCCGACTATATGGTTCAACTTAAGGCATTGAAGTTGAAGGACGTCGAGAATTTGATACCCAAATGCACGTCCTTTTATTAAGGCTGAGACAACAGGCTCCCTGGTGGGCAAGGGGGCAGCCAAAGGGTTTTAACTGCTTGGTAGTGGGTCATATGTCAGGACATCAATTGCGGGCTTTCTATTGTTAAATATCCAAGAAAAAACTTGGTTGACATTGCAAGATTATGTACCCAAAACTTCAATGTATAAAGACCAGAGAAGCCAGTGGTTTTGGAGCAAATGGGCCTTGTCATGTTCAACTCTCTTCTGCCGACACCTTGCGAAAATGGTTGACATTGCAAAGTTAATTTGTGTATCCGTCTCTATATTAATGTTTAAAAACCTGAGGAGCCAATGAGTTTAGGAGAAAATCAGATGGCAGTTATATCATGTACAAATCTTGCTGCTGGCATACAAATCTATGACAGATATCGGGACAATAAAGAAAAATTTCCAAGGCATTGAATAAGACATGAAAATGTCAATGGTATGTTGTACAGCTAGACAATTAAAGATAAGAAAATAGGAAGACCTAACAAGTTCTAAAGAAGGGTGAGTTTTACTTGTCAACAGGCTCTTCAAAAATCAACCAAACTTCACCCCCCAAAAAACATGTAGGTTGGTAGAGAATGACTGGTTTATATGCTCTGTTGTTTTGCTTTATCTGGAATTTCTCCCTAGCTCAAAACCTCCAAGAACAGGATGAACCAAACCAATCTGGCATCCCAGTCTATGTAATAGTCTATTTCGCCTCCTTCCCACTACAGCTGATGATTTTTTTCATCATTATTGTGCTGTGCACACGATGGCGCATTGCTAACAGTGTCAATCGCAATCTCGTTGTTCATGTGATTAATTCAGAGGTCTTGCGGAGATCGTCCGGCGTCGACGAGGACCTCATCAAGTCCCTGCCTGTATTTAAGTTCTCATCACTTATCAATTGCTCAAGTGTAGGCCTGGTATGTGCCATCTGCCTTGCTAAATTTGAAGACACAGATACACTTCATTTGCTACCCAAGTGCAAGCATGCTTTTCACTTACAGTGCATAGACCAATGGCTTGCAAGCCACTCTAGCTGTCCCATATGCCGGCAAAGGGTCGAGGTCCAAGACCTCTCCTCCTTCATAGGTTTGCATGTCTCACTGGATTCAGGCAGCGTGGAAGAACCAAATCAAAGGACTAAGGGGAACCCTGTTAATCATAATGATGATAGATGCAGCTCTTCTGATTGTGGAAATGTAAACAAAGGTGATGCAGATACACAAACAGTTTCATCCTTTGAACACAGAATTGCCGTCTCGGATGTAGATTGCAACAATCCCAGCCGTTTGGAATAGCATGGATTGCTTGGTTGGTATGTTTGTCAATTCACCAATGCTTTCTAAAGTTCTCCACTAAAGACTTGATAGTAGCAAAATTAGCAGGAAAAGCAGATCTCAAGCCAAAAGAAAAATTTGAGATTAGAGGGTAATTTAGCTGAATTAGAATTATGAGACTAGAAACTTGTAAGCCTCATCCTTCACTTTACTGTTTATTCTTATGGCAACTTTATGAACTTGTGCTAAACTGAGACTAGATCAACATCTCCCTAATGGAAAAGCTCAGATAGTGAATCAGACACGCAAACATTTTTTTGAACTTCATGAGCAAAGAAAAAAGGAAATCTATGGATCTGCTTATGATAAGGTTATGCAAGGAAATCCATAAAACCTATATATTTATTTCTACAAATAGCAGAAAGAATATCAAATGTTCATTGAACATGGTGCCAATCTAAATTCTTGCAAATAAGAGCTTATTCAAAGTTGGGTCTATTATGCAACTTGCACGGCAGTATCAACTGTGAATAAAGATCGAACCCTCCATAAGTTTCCATGAGATATGTTAGTGTAATCAAAGCAAAAAATAATCTCAATCAGTTTCCTACAAGGCAATGATGTAAGATATGACTAGGGAATTGGGTTGATAATTTTGGACAAAATTAGTCCATGTACTGTTGCTAAAGACTCCATGGTTATATAAATTCAGTGAGAAAGACTAGGTTCCAAAATTTCTCCAACCATTCAGAGATTGAACAATTAAAAACAGCAAAAAAAAAATCATCATTATTGCAAATCATGGCTGATGAAAGTAACATAATAACATTGCAAATCATGTGTTGTACTAACTCTTTCCATGCTTAACAAAGTTCTCTTTTCTTTTTTTCAAAAAAAAAAGAAGTAACAAAAGAATAGTGTAAAAAGAATAAGAATAAATCATAGTGATCAACATGATGCTAAAAAATGATATATGCAAAGTCCAGCATTTGCAAGAGTAAATGCTGAAAAAATGTTGTATTGTGCATCCACTTTAAAACTAGAATGCAGCCAATATTCCAATACCGAGCAAGCCAATTGTCAGCTTGATGCAGATCAAGAAGAATCCAAACTGCAATTGCAGAAGCTTTTGACAATTAGACAGCCATTACATAGCAATTATTATATATAAGTGCAAGGTTTGTGGTTGAAAAATCACCGTGGATATCAAGTTATTTCTCCCAAATAAAGTTCACTTGATCTAACAAGCAACCCAAGACTGTTTTCTAAATTTGATTGCAAAAGTGGGTATCATCGATTTTAAGAATTTTGAAAAAGACCATACTTTATGACTAATTTGACACGTTTCCCTAAAAACCTTACAATTTTCACTATTCTCCTAATGTCTAAAATCACAAAGATTCAACCTCGTTAGGACCTTTTTACCCTTCTTAATTGCAAATTGAGGGGTTATTTTGATAAAATTGTACCACTCATCGGCTAGAGAAAATGCCCACTCAAATCTCGAATCACACATTTTCTTATGCAGACCTCACAAACTCGCATAAATTTATTTGTGAACATTCGGTGAAACTGAAACCACTAAAATCATAAATATTCTACTTATTCTCATATATAATACGAACCTCGCATAAATTTATTTGCGCACATCCGGTTAGAGTGAAACCACTAAAATAGTAAATATCCTACTTATTCAAAATACTTCACAAAATTGCATAAATATTTTTGCAAAAATTAAACCCAGTGCGATATTTCTTATTTTTTGTGGAGTTTGTGAATCATATATAAACTCATTGTCCGCACCTCAGGGCTATTTTTGCATAAACTAGGGTTCTTTGTGGTCCCTAACCTGCTTCTCTTCAGCGACTTGTTACTACAACTATTTCTAGCAACTATTCATAGGTGACACTTTATCATGGTTGAACCATCGACTACTTTTTTTTCTGGTAAGCACATCTTTAACAACATCCTTAACTGCTAAATCAAACAGTGTTCCCCAACCTGCTTACCTTTGGTTCTTTGTTTGTTTATACATTGTGTAGCATGTATTATAAGCATGTCGTTAAAACACTATTTGATTAAAGGATTTACTCATCTTTTGTTTATTTTTTTGCAATGCTTTTCAATATTCCCTGTCCTGTTATTGTAAGAAATTGTGATTTTTTTAATAAAATATAACCACTGAGAAGACTATGTCGAAGGGGTCTACACCTACATTATCTTCTAGTGTTGAAGCACAACAACAAAATCAAACGAAGAATTACGAATTGGGTCATTCTAATCATTTACAAGCACAACTTACTATTCACAAGTGGATAGAGAGGAAGCCACATCCAAAGCCAAAAATGTGAGTGTCCGACGTTTTCCAAAAAACATGCACCCTCGGTAAACACAGAAAGTTGCATTTAAACAACAAGCAACAAAAACAACAATTACAAATTTTAAATTGGACCATATCTAAGGTAGCATATGCAGAAAAGGTTGGTCAGTTTGTGGGCACATTCTTGTCTCCCATCTCGGAAGCACTTAAGAAAGAAGTGGGTGACCCATTGGCTTGCACTGAGGTTGTTGCTAACCTCAATGCTCGAATAGATGAAGTTGTAGATGTAGATACCTGCAAAGGCAGTGGCTTGATGAAGATGGAGAGGGCAGAGGAGGTACCTCACCAAGAGGCTCGGGTTAATGTGGACCCTCCTCAACAAGTGTATATGAGTGAGGGCCATGTGGCTGGATCGGTTACGAACCCAAGACTGAGGTTAATGTGGACCTTCTTCAGAAGTTCGAGGTTGATGTCGGGAAGGAGAAAGTGCAAGCAACATTCATGCATTTCCAATATTCAAGATTAATTATCAAAATATCACATTTATGATCACACCTACATCTCAACCATAAATTACATCAAAATTACTTGTACCTAATTTTGTTGTATGCCTAGGAAGGCTACATGTCATTCAAATTACTTCGATGAAGATCACTCGCACTAGTTTCCCCATGTGGTTCTACAACCTTTACAGTGATCATTTGATCATGTATAACATCAACATCGTTCACAATTTGAGATTGTTGGATGATCGAAAAAGGACTCAACTCAATAGATAGTGCCTAAGATAGATGCACATTCTTCACTTCTTTAGCTTTGCGAGTAACTAAATAAACGTCATCACAAAATAACATCGATTTCACATCATCATCATCCAACACAACCATCCATATATGCTGGATATCTAGGTTTGGAGAAAAAACTGTATTGGAGGATCATTGACTCTTCCACGTATGTAGTTTTACAAGACATCAAAACCATAAATTTCATATAACTACTATTTTTTTTTACGATTATAGACCTCCAAGTAGGATAATCAATGTTATCATAATATACTCTAAGTATTTTTTAGTCCATTATTAACAACCTACACCAACCACACACCATATCATTCATCTAATAAAAATGGCATGTGAAAAAATATCATCCATATACACTTCATACATTCAATTAACATAACTACCTACAACAACCACTCTAAAAACCAACTACCAACAAAAAAAGTCTTAACCCCATTTCAATGGTTGTGCACACTAAACCATAGCCCCATTACACCAATACACAAACATCGAATATTAAATAAAGGACAAGAAAACAAACATAAATCATATATAACAAAAACAATATATATATATATGAAAAAACCTTAAACATCATAAACCTTAAATGGTAAATTCGGTGCCTAGGAAAGTTGATAACAACACAGGAAAATATACAAAGAACATTCATAGCAACAACTAAACAAAAATACTCATGGTGCTATTAAATGATCATATCGACAAAAAAATGGAAAAAGTTTAGAGTGAAAAACAAACAATATGGGTATATATATATTGTTTATATGAAACTCACCTTTCAAACTTGTAGATGGAAAAGTCAATGACAATGATGACACCGCACCCTCCTTGGAATGCACCACCAAATTACATAGAAATCATTGCAAGGGGAGAGGAATAATGCAGAGGGTTCTACAAGAAAGTTCTTTGTAGAAACAAACGAAAAGAAGAAACCCTAGGTACAAAAATGAGTTTATATATGATTCACGAACTCCGCATATATGTAATAAATTCGCAAATATTTATTACGGATATTTGCAATGTTGTGACATTCAGTTTAAATAGAGGTTTGCACATATGTTCATTAGAATTTACGAAGTATTTGTGAATTAGTAGGATATTTGTGATTGTAGTGGATTCTGTCTAACCGGATGTGCATAAATATATTTATGTGAATTCATAAAGTATAGGGAAATACATAGGATATTTGTGATTTTAGTGGTTTCAGTTTCATCAAATGTTCACAAATAAATTTATGCGAGTTTGTGAGGTCTACATAAGAAAACGTGTGATTCAGGATTTATGTGGGAGTTTGCACTAGCCGATGAGCGGTATAATTTAATCACAATGACCCATCAATTCGTAATTGTGAAGGGTAAAAAGGTCCTAATGAATTTGGGTATTTACACTTTTAGACATAGAAAGAATAGCGAAAATTATAAGGTTTTTAGAGAAATATGACAAATTAGTCATATAATACGGTCATTTTTCATTAAAAATGTGTGACATCCTAGTTCTATAGAAGGATGGACAAAATTCTCAAAGAATACTCTTATTTCTGTGGGTGTAACTCTGTCCGCTCGTCTGGATTGTGAACTAGGTCTAAAGGTTAGATCCTAACCCAACCCAATCTGATTCCAGTCCAGGTCTAGGCTGTGTATGGTGGAAAATTATGGACCTATATAAGTTAACAAGACTTTATATATCGAGTCAAGTGGGGGCGGGGGGGTCGGTCTTTAATAGACCAGTTTTTAATTCAAATCTAAGAATTACACCAGATCCAACCTATTTTTTAATGAAAAATGACTATACTATATGGCAAAAATGATGTGTTTTAAAAAATGCACTGCAATTTACCAAATTTGTCGAATGGACAATATTGCAAGTTCCCAATTTTTTTTAATGCTTTTACTCCTCGCAAATATGAATTTTTGATTTTTCGAGTGTCATGAAGCTAAAATAATACACCCACAAAACTCATCAACAAAATCACATCAGAGGTTGCGATATTCCAAAAAAGATTATGAAATTTCAAAAAATTTATCACCTGTGAAAATTATAAAATTTGCAAAAATTTGATAATTGCGAATGAGTATCGCAAGGCATGTTGTAAAAATCTGTTTAAGTGTTGTGAAAGTTTGTACCTTGTGAAATTCCAAAAGAGTATCACATGATGTATTATGAAATTACAAAAAATATATAAAAGTCCGATATTGCAAAATTTCTTATTCGCATTGCACCGGTATTGCAAATTTTTTTTTCTTGCGAAATTATGTCACATATAAATGTGCATTTACATTTTTTTCTCATTTGTATTTGGAAAGAGAGGTAACCCCAATCATCTACTCTCTAGAACTCCAAGGTTTCCAGCGATTCCCGTGAAAGTTTTTCGCTCTACCTCATGCAAGGTTGCGATATCCATCTCCTTCACTTCTCCAGTTAGCTATTAAGGCAAGTTTCATACAATTTATCTATTGTTTTGTTGTTTTTTCCTTTTTTTTATGATGTATTTTCTTCTTTTTATTTTTTGATTGTTGTTGTAGACTTATTATGTATGTTTCGCTATTGTGGATGTTATCCTATATAAACATATAATATTTGTCACCAGATTTATCATTTAGGGTTTATTAACTTTATGAATTTTCATATATAGTTACTTATTTTTTGTTTGTTGCTTGTCAATATTTGACGGTTTTGTCAATATTTATCTCTGTTTGATTGTGACTAGAGTTGACTGCACAAAAGCAATCAATTAGTTAGGTGCAGTTGGGGTTGATTGTGCACAAGCATTGAATAGGGGTTGTGGGGGTATTGTAGTTTCTTGTAGGTTGTTGTTTTTCAGAGTTGTTAACTGAGTGTTTCGTTGTGTAGTTGGTGTAAGAAGTTATGTTGGTTGTTGAAAAGGTATTTGTAAATTATTGTAGCACTGAGCAACCTCTTTAGAGTTCTATAATAGTCTCCAAAACCAATAGCTATAAAGAATTTGTAGCATTAATGTCTCATAAAATCGTATATATAAAGAGTTAATGGTTCCCTGATATAAGTGCACTCCAAAATTAGATGGTGAGCATATATGGATATATCTCCTAGATGTCGATGTTGTACAATCAATGTTATATAGGGGCAACATTTACTTAGTTGCTAGTAAAACTACATGAATTGACAATATTTGTGAAGTTAAATAAGAAGTTGGAGGATGCATAGTTAAACATCAAGTGACAATCCAAAGTGATGTATAAGCCATGGTCAAAAGTGATGTATAAGAATGGAATAAAGAAAATCATGTGGATAATGTGTATCTATCTCAGCCACTAGCTATTGAGCTCACTCCTCTGGTGAACATCTCACCATTCTCAACAAATGAGAGGATCACTACAAACGATGTAGAACCACTTAGACAAACTAGTTTCAGCGATCTTCATCACAGGATGTTATATGACACCCAACCTTCCAATGCAAATGACAAAATCTAGGTAAAGGTTGATGGCCTTTCTAATTTATGCTTCAACTTGAGGTGTTATTTTTTTGTTAATCTTGAAAGTTGAGAATGCAGGAATGCTTCAACTTGAGTTTTTATTTATTTTGTGCAGTTGATCAGTCATTTTGCGCTAGAAACGATAACGGGCACCGTACAAAATCAAATGATAGTGGTGATTCTAAGTATACCATGTCGACTGAGTTGAACTAAAAAATGATAGTTGATGACCAAATTAGTGATGATTTGGAACAAATACTGGTGGGTGAGAACACTGCGTTAATGACATTCGAGAAGTCAAACCCTTAGTTCTCCATAAGAAAATTCTCATTCAATGAAAAGCATTTGAAAATAATTGATGCAGAGGCTTCTCAGTTGTATGATGAGTTGCATAATGAAAAACTTAACAAATACAAATAGTTCTAGTGGCTATCAACAGAGTCAAACGATCACGAAATTGCTTGCAACAAAAAGTTTATTGATCTTGAGCAATGTCATGAGTTTTTGAGAGATCATGTTTTTAGGAATAACTTTAAAACAAAATTTATAAAGAGATGCAGTAATTGAGTCATTATCGTACGTACGAGAAAGAACCTGTGGGCTATGGTAGATTTTTCCTGGAAGATCTACTATACAAAGATGCACGGAGCATCTTTCTTTAAAGTGAAGAGGTATTAAAGCGAGCATAAATATGCTGGATTAGTTGGCAACCTTGTTGCAAAAAAAGTGTCTTTAAAGTAAATTTTGTGTTATTCATGGACGCATGTACGATAAACCAAAGAATACTCCAAGAGAAATCATGAACGACCTTAGTCGCAATATAGGTGTGGAGGTTTATTATAAATACACATGGCGTGGATATGAATGAACTAGGTTGATGCTATATGGTTCATTCGAGGAGTCCTTCAAGATGCTTTCTGCTTATTGTCATCATTTGATGACGGCTAACCCTAGATCATTAGCATTCATTGAGAGTGATACAGACAATAGATTTAAGTACTTGTTTCTATCCTTGCAGTCATGCATCGATCGGTTTGTCAAAGATTCTCTCCACTTCTTATGGTTGATGACACCTTTCTAAAAGAAAAATACATGTATATTTTATTGTCTGCCTACACTATTGATGTTTCTGGTGATATGTTTCTTGTAGCATTTGGAGTGGTAGATAGAGAGTTGAAGAAGTCATAAAAATAGTTTTTGGGGCATATGAAAAACAAAATAGATATCTACGACAATGATAAGCCCAAGGTTAAACAACAGTTGACAGTTATCTTAGATAGGCACGAAGGGCTTCTGTATGTTATCCTTTATACATGGCATAACTTTCATTATGGATATTGCATGAAGCATATGACTGATAACTTTTTAAAGAAATTTGGTGCACCACTTAGTGCATACTAGTGGAGCACTGTCAAAGTGCCAATGAGACAACAATATCATTTTTATATTTCAAAGATCTGTGAGTAAAATAAAAAAGCATACAAATATATTAATGATAAGGTAAAACTGATACATTGGGCTAACAATAAATTTTTTGTTAGAAGGTAGGTGTGATTATCTTCTAATATAGTGGAATACTTTAATTCATGGATTCTCCCCATATGTGACAAGCCCTTAATCCTACCTCTTAAAAAGTTTTGTCTAATGTTGATGAAACTTTACGAGAAAAGGACTACTAGAGAGAAAGTTACTGACATTGTGGTGTTTGAGGTAATTACAAAGATTTAAGAGCATCAGATAGAAGCATAAAAGCTATGTGTGCAAGCAGTGCATTACCTCCACCATCATTACGAAGCCCATGACCAACAACACGACTATAATATTGTTCATGAGAGAATGAAATGCTTTTATAAAAAGTGGCAGGTTAGCAAGATTCCTTGAGAATCATGTCAACACATGCATTTTGTATGAGGAAAATCTTCCAAATGATTATTGTGACAAGTTCTATATAGTTGAATCATATCGAGGTGCATATGAAACTTATCAATTTCATCTGATGGTTGATAATGTTTCACATGCCGCTCCTTTGACCCTTATTCTTGTTTTGCCACTAGCACAAATTAAGAAAGCAGAGTGACCTAAAGTGAAGAGATGGAGAACGGAACTGTGATCGTTGCAAAAAAAAAAAATCTTTTTAGGAAAAGAGAAAACTCTCGTAAGGTCCACTTGACCTTTTGAAAAGATTTTGAAATATTACTCGCCTCCATTTTTAGAAAATGGGGAGACGAGGCTCGCTTGTCGATACGAGGTTCAACCGTTCCTTGCGCCTTTACCAGGGGTAATTGAACCAAAGATCGAATTTATGCCTTTAACTTGCCTAAATTTGTCTAAAAAATTATTCTAAGTCCTAAAATGCACATAGAATCATGCTTGTGCTATGATTTTGAACTTGCAAAAATGTATGCTTTTGGAAATGCTTCAGAAATTTGGATTTTTCAAGTGATTTTAGAATTGATTTGAAAATATTCTTTAAGAAATGACTTTGAATTTCAGAAAATCGATTTTGCATTGAGAAATTGGAATTTGAAATGAATTTGAATTGAAACTGAAGATTTTGAAATTGAATTCAAAGTTAAGTTTTGAAATTTGAAATCTAAATTGATTTGAAATAGAAAATTGAATTTGGAGTTTGATTTTTGAAATGAGAATCGAATTTAGAAATCAAACTTAGAATTTTGAAATTATATTTGAAGTTGAAAATGAGAATTGGGCTTGAAATTGAATTTAAACTTTGATTTGAAATTGAAGAATTTGAAATTGAAATTTGAACTAAAGAAATTGAAATTGAAATTGAAATTGAAATTGAAATTGAAATTTTGGGAATGAAATTGGAATTTAGAATTAGAAATTCAAAATGAAATTCGAAATTTGATTTGGAATTAAAATTGGGGATTGAAACGAAATTCAAAATTAAGAATCAAAGTTTTAGAATGAAAACTTTGAAATTGAATTTGAAATGAAAAGAGAATTCAAAATTTGGAATTTGAATTTGATATTTGAAATTGAAATGAAATTCAAAGTTGAAATTCGAACTTCAAAAATGGAAAATTTAGAATTGATATCCGGAATTTGGAATTTGGAATTTGGAATTTGGAATTTGGAATTTGAAAGAAATAGAAAATTGAATTTGATACTTGAAACTAAAATGAAATTTAAAGTTTAAATTTGAAACTCTAAAGTGGAAAATAAAATTAAATATCTAAAATTGGAACAAAATCAACATTTGAAATTTGGAAATTGAAATTGAAATTGAAATTGAAATTAAAAATAAAATATGGAATTGAAAATGAAATTCAAAGTTAAAATTCGAAAATGGAAAGCTACAATTGAAAGTAAGAATAAAAAATTGGAAATCGAGAGTAGATATTTGAAACAGGTTTTGAAATTGAAAATGAAATTTGAAAAATGACTTTGAATTTGTAAATGGAAATTGAAAAATGGTTTTGAATTTAGAAATGAAAATTGTTTTTTAAAATCATTTCAAAAATCACTTGGAAATTTGAAAATGACTTGAAATAATTTGAAAAAAATGATGCAATTTTATCTTAAATGATGAATATGCTATTTCTTTGAAAAATCATTTGAATTTTAATCTTTATTTAAAATTCTAATAAAGAAAAGGATTTTGTGTCTTTATAGAATTAAAAAAATAATAATTTTTAACATATTCATGACTGGGGCCACAAATACATTTTGAATTATTTTTTGTCTTAATTCAAATAAAGGAAGAAAAGAGAATTATTTATGAGAGAAATGATGATTTTTGAAAATGACTTAAAAGTGTAGGTTAAATTTTTATTTAATAAAGAATAATAATTTTAAGTATTATTCGTATTCCGACTAGAGCTGAAAATATAAATTTTACTTACTTTTATTTATCTTTTATTAAATGATGCATGTGTCATTCGTGTTTCTATAGTGTATTTTAAAAATAAATGATAAAAATATAATAATTAATTATGAGAAATTAATCTATATGCTCATTCATTCTAAACTAAGTATAAAATAAAAATTATCATTAATGTAATTATTACAACCCTTGAATGAAATATAATAATTGAAAATAAAAGGATGAAAAAAACCTACAAAATGATCAAACATGTTAGAAATAAATATAAGCATTTATGAATTTTTTTTCAATTATTGAAAAATTATAGAAAAATCCATAATTAGCCTTTTTATGCCCCAAAATAAAGAAAGAAAATTAAAAAGAAATGAAAATGATGCATGGCCTTTGCAAAAGCATTTTAAAATATATTTTTGGAGTTTTATACTTTCGAAATTAGGGATTTAAAACATGTAAATCCATTTTAAAACTTAAATTCAAAGTGAATTTAACCTTAAAATGGAGGTTTTAATGTAAACACATTAAAAATAATTAAAATAAAAAACAAATAAACTCTAAAATTTATTTAAAATAAAGTTAAGGCATTCTAAGTTGATAAAAGTATTTTCAATTCATGAAATTCATGAATTGTACTTGAGAATTGAATTTAAAATTGTTAAAATGCCTAATTTAACTTTATTTCAACAAAATAATACCTTTTGTGAAATTAGTTTTGAAAAATGCAATGAATGAAGTATCAAATGACCATAGAAATTTATAAAATTTTATATCAATGAACGAGACTTTAAATTTAAGAAAACCCTTTTTAAAGATTTTGAAAATGAGTTTTCATTAAATAGGACACATAAACAAGTTGGAATAAAATTTAAGAAATGCTTAATGAAGCAAAATGATAAGGTTATGATTTTTTATCAGAATAAGATATGAAAACTTCATAGAAATTGTTCAAAATTATGGAGATAAAATAGACATGAGAAGGAGAAATATTCAATTTACAGATCTAGAAAATGATCTCCCATTGGGGAGATCCAATCTGATCAAGTTGACAAAAAATCTGTAAAAACCTGTGAAAGAAAAACCAATAGGGTTCTAATTTTTTATTTGAATGACAGACAAAACGTTGATAAAAGTTTATGAAAATTGACATTCATAAACTAGACATTTTAAGGAGAAAACTCTTTTTACAGATTTAAAAAATGATCTTCCATTAGAGAGATATGAATGCAACAAGGTGATTTTGGGCCTGAGCAACGCTTGGGATTGCAAACAGGCAGGGTTCCGACTTGAAATATAAAAGAAATAAAAATACTCTATAGAAATGAATGAAAATTTACAAAGATGAACTAAACATTCAGATAAAGAAAATACTTTTTACAGATTTCAAAAATGATCTCCCATTAGGGAGATATGACTCTAACAAAACGGGTTAAAAACTAGACCCTAAAAGTGATACAGTATAACAGGGTTGTTTTTAATTAAAATTAAACATGAAAACACCGTAAAAATTGATGAAAATTGGCATGGACAAACTAGACTCAATTTTGGAGACTTTCCTTTTTACATATTTGAAAGATCATCTCTGGTTAGAGAGAAATCACTTCAACAAATTGGTCTAATTTAGGGTCAAATTCGGATGAGGCCAAATGATAGGGTCCAAATCCTAATTTTTTTGAGGGGTCAAACCAACTCAGAATGATCTGATTGTTGGTGAAGATCCTGAAAATATATAAATAAAGATGAAGAAAAAAATCAAATCAAAATAACATCTAATTATATGCTAATTGATGAGATAAAAAATAGACCAAAATTTAAAATATCATCTAAACATGATTTAGTAGAATAACATCTCATTAATGAATTGATCCAATGATCAAAATGTGAGATTCATCGTTTCAAACCATGGATGATGATAAAAATGATATAAAAACAAAAATAAATCATTTAAACATGAAATTGAAATCATTGGGGCAAAAAATTAAATTGATTTTGCCTCTTGAATGTGATATTTGATTTATTGAAGATTAAATCTCAATTCTAAATGGCTAAAATGAAAATGTACAAAGTAAATAGCAAATTGAATGGATCAAAACATAGAAATGGAAATTAACATGGAATTAAGATAGATCTACATTGCTATTACATGATATTAAAAAGAAATTGCAAGAAAGAAGAGAAGAAAGGGGGGGGGGGATTTTGAGAAATTAAAAAAATAAAGAGAAAAAGAGAAAAGTTAGAAAAGTGAAGAGAGAGAGCCTACCTTGGGCTGGATGACTTCCTTCTTCTTCTTACCTCCAGCCACCAAGAGAGAAGCCAAAGAGGAGTAAGAATTCTTGAGAGAGAGGAGAAGAGAAAAAGAGAATTCTTTTTTATTCTCACAATTTCTCAAATCTTCAACTTATGGAAAAGAGAGACCCCAAGGGGTCTATTTATAGCTTACTTTGGGAGCACTTTGGGCATCTCAATTTTGAGATATTTCCAAGCCCTAGGGCTGATGTGGCAAAGGAAGGCTCACATGGGGTTGGCGCCAACCCCATGTGGGTACTTTATTGTTTGTTAAATGGGCAAAAGTATCCTTTTATGAAATATTTTGACACATGGCACCCTCTTGCAAGAGGGTGCCCATGTGTCTTTTTTTGGTTTTGTAGATGGGCAAAGTAGCTATTTATTTGAAAATTTGACACATGGCATCACTTGGCAAGTGATGCCTATGTGTGATTTTTAAAAGTAACACTACAAGAAAAATGCTAATTAGCGACGAAAATTTGTGACAGATTTTTTTTGTTGCAAATTTGCGAAGGATTAGCGAGAGAAAACTATTTGTCGCTAACATTCAAAATATTTGCAAAATTAGCGACGAAAATATCTCCCTCGCTAAATTCATCGCTAATTAATGATGGATTAGCGACAACATTTTTCTGTCGCCAATACACTATAAAAAAATTGCTAATTAGCGACAGAATTAGCGATGGAATTTTTTCGTCGCTAATCTATTGCTAATTAACGATGGATTAGCAACGGAAAATTTTCCTTGCTAATTCCGTCGCTAATTTTCGATTTAAACCTTCCCACTTGAGGCGCGAAATTTTCCCTCCCCTCATTCGAAATTTTCCTTCCCTCTGTTTTCCCTCCCCCCATTCGATTTAAATTGTCCACACCTGAGGCGCTTCTCAGGACGCCAGAAGCCCCGCCCTTCCTCTAACGACGCACAGTGGCCTCTCGCACCCTCCGAGCGTGACAATGGCGTCGGCCCTTGGAGGCCAAAGGCTCGCGAGATCAACTCATGCTACCTCTCCCCTGTGTCGTCCTCCTCCTCCCAGCGGTGCCCCTCGCCAGTCTCCACCACCTGTCCTGCCTCTCCCTCGTCGGATCCCGTCTCCACTACGACCCCGAAAAGGTCGCAGTCGGCCGATCGACGCCGCTCCTCTACCCCCTCCCGTGCATCCACTCCTTCGCCGGCAGTTTATTTCGTGAAGCGAGCGTCAGAGGTCCTCTGGTCATCGACATGGAGCTTGTCGGTCTCCTTCCATGGGGAGTCGTTCTCCCTCCCGATCGGCCGCTGCAAGAGGCTGCCTGTGTCCCTTCTCCCGCCGTGACTGGCTCGCTGCGGAAGAGCATCCCGACGTCGGAACGCGCTGGTTCTGTGCAAAAAAAATTGCTCCCTGCCGGAGAATGCGCCGGCAGAGAGCAAATTTTTTTTTTAAATTTAACGACAGATTAGCGACGGATATTATCCATCGCTAATTTAAAATAGCGAAGGACTCGTGATGGATCATGTCCGTTGCTAATTCGTCGTAAATTAGTGACGAAAGTAGCGACGGATAAGTTCTGTCACTACTTAGCGTCAAAAAATTCGGGATGAAAGTTATCCATCTCTAATTCGATGTTAATTCGTCGCTAAACTGTTTAGCGAAGGATTAGCATCGGATTAGGGACGGATTTAGGTGGTCGCTAATCCACAGGTTTCTTGTAGTGTAAAGGGGTTTTTAAAGGTACATTAAAAAATGATTTTGATTTTGAATCTTGAAAATACCAAGTGGTGCCCTTCTTTGAAAACAATATTTTCCCTTTTTATTTTGAAATTAAGATAAAAAAGGAAATAAAATATGAGGAATTTGGAAATAATTGGATTTAAAATTCAATTTTGATTTATGAAATCCAATTTGGGCAAAAATCGGCTCTAGATTAAATTTTGAGAATTTTTGCAAAGATACTAATTTTGGATTTTGAAATTCGAAGATTATTTTTGAATTTGGGGATAAAAATTGGATTTTGATTTTAATTTTGAAATCCCCAAATTGATTTTGAATAAAAATTGGGTTTTGACTTAAAATTTGAAATCCCCAAACTGATTTCGAATAAAAATTGGATTTTGACTTTGAATATGAATTCCCCAATTTGATTTTGAATAAAAATTGGATTTTGATCTTGAATTTGAAATCTCCAAAATTAATTTTGAATAAAAATTGAATTTTGAAACTGGATCTGAATCTATCCAAATTGAATTATGAACTGGATCCAGGGTATTTTTCAAAGGATTTTTGCAAAATGATGGATTTGAATTCAAAAATCCATAGATTGATTTTAAAATTAGGATAAAAATTGAATTTTGAAAAGGATCTTTATCCAAGATTTTGAAAAAGATTGGATTTGGATCTTGATTTAAAGAAAAATTGGTTTGAATTGGGAATCGAACCTTGAAATATGGATTTCTAAAGAATTTAAAAATGAAAAAACCCAAATTCATAATGAAATTTGTGATTTGGGATTTGGGATTTTGATCTTGGATCCAGTTCAGAGAAATGAAATTGGATCTTCGATTTGAATCAGAATCCAAGAAGTGGAAAATTGGATCTCGACACTGCCTTACAGGGGATTGGCATCTGTGAAATGAAGATGTCGAGAATGGTCTTGAAAAATTTGGGGTGTTTACAGGAACACAAGGAGGTGGTACCATACAAGTGTAGTGTATGTCACCAGCTTGGTCGCAACAGACAGAAACACAATTAGAAAGTAATGTGTGAGTATTTGACGCATTTTAAAAGTAGTTTATGACATACTTCTTTGTAGTTTTCTTAATGTTCTTTCAATTAAATGTTTCATTTTATATTATCTACAAAGTATAATGTTTGTTATTTAAATCATAGGTAGCTCATGATATCTAAATGCAGTAAAGCAAAGGAGTCAACGACTAGTCTTCCGACACAATTGTGATGGCTGAGACTAAAGAGGTTGTTTTGACAAAGCCAAAGTATAATAAAGTACTACTATTTTTCGAAGAAACTTTGTTGGTCAGTGAAGTAAGTATATTACAAGATATTTTTTTTGTGTTTATTTTTTCTGATCATATATGGATTCTTTTAAAAATAGCATGAGTGTATTTACCTATTTGATGCAGCACCTAGAAAGATTCATAGTGAGACTTAGTAGTTTTACAGCAAAAAAATGGCAAAAATATGTGATATGTCGAAGACCATTTACATGATTTCATAATTCTTTGTGAGTCTATAAAGCAATGTTTCTCTTCTTTTCTTCCTTCTAATAGAAATTAATCAATAAGCATTGAAATTCACAGCGAATGCTCGAAACTCCCCTATATTGAGATGGGGCATGCACATGCTTGGAGCCCAACTGTGTGTCATACCTGTTCTATGAATATGACATGGTATATGCTTACATAACGTAAAATTTGAATTGCACAACTACCTTAAATCAATTTATGTTGCACATCTTGATTATTATAAATTGGGGCAATTATCATTGGGTTCTTTGAGAGATGAATATGAAAGCGAAGGAGCTAAGGTTGCATAATTTGATGGAGACTACAGAACATGCTGATAGGAACATCATAGATATGATACATAATGTTATAAAAATAAACCTATTCAATATTGTGCTTCTTTTGTTAAAGTACTCATTCAGTTTAATGACATATTGCAAGTTCATTTTTTTGCATGATGAATTGGTTACAATATTTACGCAGAATGGCTGGTCACTGTTGTGCAAGACATTCCTAAGGAATTAAACTAGTAATTACTTTTGTACATGTTTGTTTATTTGGTTTATGAATGTTATAAGTATGATTGTGAAATCTATATCCTTTTGTTTATACAATACTTGGAATTAGGCAAACCATTAAATTTTACACAAGTGCACCATGTTGTAGATCATGTTTTGTTTTGTTTTTGTGATATTTGTCATGTTTATTGAGTGACCTTTTTTCAGGGCATCAAATAATAAAGTTCTATAAACATGAATGAAAGATCGTTTGTGAGCAATAGAAGAAATGAGGGCTAAGATTGTGGTAATAAAAGATGATGAAGAGTCTAAGTCGGAGGATGCATTTTCACTTGTGGATGTAGAGACGGCATCATACAATGAGGTTTCAGATAGTTATGAGAGTTTACAGGAGCTCTAGGCACTCGTGGGTATTGTTTGCTGATGGTTGTATATATAATAAGGACTTTACGATTTTGACAGAATAAACAATGAACAAATTTTATGATATTCGTATTAACTATGAATGTGATGTATTGACTAAATTTTATGTGGATTTTGGACTATGAATGTGAACAAGGTATTATGTATTGACTATGGATGTAAAAAATTACACATAAAATGTTAAATTTATGTGGAAAACTATGCAAATTTTTTACTATAAATGTGAATGACTATGCAGATTTTTTAAATATCTCACCAAAATGATCAATATTATGAGACAACAACAATATATCCATGTGTTTTTCTTTTAAGAATGGGTCATCTACCATAAGAACTAAAAGGCATCATTTTAAAAAGATATTGATGCATGGACGAAATGATAAAAATATGTACTTAAATCGATCTTTCTTATCAGTCTTAATCAACTCTAGCATTTTTGGGTTTGCCTTCATCAAATGATTGAAATAGATAGGAAGCGTCTTGAAGGAGTCTTCATGTGAACCACATAGCTCTTACTTTGTACGTTCATGTCCATGTCACACTTGTTTGTAACTAATCTCCACACTTTTCTCATGATTGATGTCATTCATGATTTCTCTTGGAGTTATCTTAAGGTTATTGTGCAGGCATTTGCAAATAACACATATAATCCATGCAACAAGCACTTTTCATCCGAAGGTTGCTAAATGATCCACAACATATATACTTTATTTCATACTTCTTTACTTGAAAGAATGTTGCTTTGCACACCTTTATACAGTGGATCTTTCAGTGACAATCACCCACAGTCTATAGGTTTTTTCTTGTGCATACGATATTCACTCTATTACAATCACTCATGAATTTTGTTTTATAGTTATTCCTTATCACATGATCGTTCAAAAACTCATGACAATGCTTTAGATCATTAAATCTTTAGCCAACAACAATGTCTTCATTATTTAGCCACTAGAAAGATTCTCAATTATTAAGTTTTTAATTACGCAATTTGCCAATTAACTGAGATCCCTCTGCTTGAATGATTTTCAATTGCTCTTTATCGTATAAGAATCCATTAAACGAGAACTTATTCAACAATATCTTATTAGTATAAAAACAAAAAACAATTCTACTACCCAATAAATTCTCATATAGCTTATATAACATACTAAGGGTTCGACTTTTCAATTGCTATTTGTGTATCATTTGTATCTATCATTAATTATCATATGTTATCAATATCTTGGTTATCTCCTATCATTTATGAGTTATCCACATCCAATATGGTATAGTCATCAACATCATTTGATTTGTTCACTAACAATGTGATCGCTGCTATAACTAATTGACTGCTCAGATACATAAATTAAATAAAAAATTATTGTATTTATTCTTTCATTTGCTTTCATGCATGCAATATTCATGTATTTTCAAATTTTATGATTAACTATAAAAATCACACCTACATCTCAAGCATAAATTATAAAGTTCAAAAACTTATACCTAGTTTTGTCATCTACCCTAGAAGGTCGGATGTTATATAAATTACTGCGATGAAGATCAATATCACTGGTTTAATGGTGTAGGTTCACATCCTCTATAATAATCCTCCAATCAAGTACAACATCAATTGTTTATGAAAAATTTTCATTGTCTACACGTCGAATAGCTATATCCTTAATTGGTTCTGGCAACTGCATGCCCTATGCATGCATGTTAAGAACATCAATGTCACCCGCCCACAGTTTGAGACATTTGAATGTTCGCCAAAGGACTAAGCTCAATAGATGGTGTCTAAGATAGATACACATTCTCTACAATATTCTCATTATTTTCATCATCAACTATTTCATTTACATCACTTTCAACTACTTCTTGTTTAACTTTGCGAACATTCAAGTAAATATCACCACTAAATAACATCGATTTTACATTATCGTCATCCAAAACATCTATCTATATTTGTTAGCTATCTACGTTTGGAGAATAATTATACAAGCTACACAATAACTCTTACCCATATCTAATTTGATGAGATATTGAAGCCATAAATTTCTCAAAGCTATTATTTTTGGATACCACTACCTAGGATACTTTAGCCTTTTCGGACGCCATTATTAACTGCCTACACCAACCACACAATATATCATTCATCTAATGAAAATAGTATATAACAAAAAGGTCATCCATATATCCTTCATACATTCAATTAAAAAAATTACCAACAACTATCTTGAAAACCAATTACCTATAAAACCTCAACTCATATTGAATACTTGTGCATAATCAACACCAAATTCATCACACTAATTGAATGTTTGTCCACAAACAACCCTAACCACATTACCTCAAGAAAAAACCATCAAATATTAAATAAAGGACAAGAAAATAAATATAAATCTTCTACAACGCCAATAAATATATATACTTATAAAAAAATGTAAAAATAATAAATCCTAAACAAAAAATTTGGTGCCAAATATTAAATAGAACATTAATCTTCCATGGCAACAACCAAACACAAATACTACAAGTCATTATTATTATTATTATTATTATTATTATTATATATATATATATATAACTCACTTTATCACCTAACCAAAAGATGGAGAAGTTAATCAAAAGAATGTCTCAATCTCATCGAAATGTTGCAAGATAATTTCATAGGAATCACTGCAAAGGGGAGGGGGAGAGAGAAAAGGGTTAGGGTTATAATGAGAAACAAACAAAACAAGAGAAAAAAAAAGAACGAAATGATTTTATATATGAATCAACAAGCATGCGAAGGTATGGACATTCACAACAGGTATTTGTGAATGTCAGCAAACATTTGCGGACCTCCTTGAGGAGTATTTAGTTAAAAAAGGTTCATAGGTGGTGTAAATTTTATGAAATAGATTTTTAAAGGTATATTTTTGATAAAACGTTTTGTGAAAGCTAGACACCAAATAATAAAAATCGACTCACACTAGGGTGAGATCTGGGTCAAACTCAGAGAACGGAATAAACAACTTTGTATTCCACAGAATTGCAATCTTTATTGCCTTAAAAAAAATAATTAACTAATTAAAATGAGTTACCCTCTGCAGAGGGTTCAAAAATAATAAACAGGCCTTATTACAAACCCAATTAAAAGTAAATGGCCTTAAAACTAAAAGAAAATTAAAAGAATAAACAAAGGGTCTTATGTTGCTTGTGGTCTAGTCCCTTGATATGCATTGCTTCAGTTGAGTCCAAGAGCTATTGGTATTTGATGTTTAAATGTCTTGCATTCATTGCTTTTATGTTTCTGAGATCTCTTTTTGAAGGGCTAGCAGGGTCTTTTGAAATGCCTTTTTCACCTGCAAACGCTTCCCTGCAAAATACAAAAAAAAATGCAAAACCAACGAAACAAAGGGAACTATTTCTAAAACTAATGTAGTTCTAGCAAAAACAAGAAACAAAAACTAAAACTAAGTGTAACAAACTAGAATGTAACAAACAATCTAACAAGCTAACAACTTGACACAAACTTGAACAAACTAACTAACTCAATTCAAGAAAAACGTGAATAGCACTAACTAATTTAACAACTTAATTAAATCTAACTACTAGCATGACAAACTAAACATAAGAAAATGTTAACTTATAATGAATTAATTAAAACTATAAAACATGAAAGATCTAATCTAACGAAATAATCTAAAAACAAAATTAATAATTCTAATTAACCTATTATTGAATTATCATATTAGCTAATGAATGAAATAAAAAGAAAAGAACATGAACTAAAATGTAAACTAATTAAATAACTAAAAAACAATGAATTAAATGACCTAACTAATGATACTAGAACTTTAATATGGACTAACTAAATCACGCATAGAATAATCGAACGCTGCAGGGTTGAACACAGGTCAACGTCAATCATGCTGGTGCATGATTTGCTCTAGACAGCAAACACTACAACGTCAAACTAATTAATAAAATAAAATGTAGACTAAACTAACTAAAAATCTAGAACAAACAGATTAAGCAAAAGATATTAAATTAATCAACCTAAACACAAATTTAAAAAAATGCTAATTATTGAATGCAGCAACTTAACAGGAACACACAGGCTCGAGAACGACTAGTGTCAATCACGCTAGCATGCGTGATTGACAGTGGGTCAGGGCAAAACTTTAAACTAGATCTGCGTGACTTGATTCATGTTGGGATCACATTGGAATCTGCGTGAACTTAAAACTCCATGTAGATTTCTTTCTTTTTTTCTGTTTCACGCACCAACATCCAAAGACTAAAGATGGGACTGCATTTTCTATGCTTAAAAAAATATATAATATTGCTAAAACAATAATGAAATACAATAACTTTTCTATTGAACACATATTTCTAATCTAACATGCTGAAATAAATAATGAAATCAACTACTCTAAATAAATCTATAATGTTGAAAATAGCTATGATGCATTCAATACGTAAAACTAACTCCCGAGATGGGGGAGAAGAAACAAACATCGTGGTTCACTTCTGACGGAAGGGTTGAGAAAAAGAATCGGTCGCTCTTATGGTTGAACGTGTACTCCGACGATGAGGAAAGAAGTATCGGCGATAGCATAGATCAAAAGAACAACGAAATCAAGATTGAAGAAGGGAAGGAGTGAGGGAGAGTTGGTGATTGAACGAAATTCAAGGGGGAAGAACAAAGAGGAGAGGGAGAGAAAAGGGCCTGCATTTTTTCCAAGGGAGGACAACCGCCCCTCTTTAAAAAAATATTATTTATAATCTAAACCTAGGTCAAAACACATTTTTTTCTAAAAATTCCTTTTAATTTTTCAAAATTCTAAAAACTACTCTACTAAAAAAGTGTTTCCAAAAACAACCAATCCTAAACTAATTAGAATACTAATTAAAAACTTCTAAACTAATTGAAACACTCTAAAACACGCACGAGAAGTCTAGAATGCATGTTTTTTTTTCTTATTTTGAATTTCAAATAGTATCTTAAAAGGCATCAATAAGAATGGGTTTTTAATGCCTTTTTTCGATGGATCATGCATAAAAATATGTGTTTAAAATGTAAAAACTATGCATGATCAACATGTCATACTATATTTGCGAAAATTGTATTGTATTTGTGGAGGCCTAATTAGAGTGTGAAAGTCATGGACATTTGTAACATGTATTTGTGAATGTCACACATTTGTGGAGCTCCTTGAGGAATATTTACTTGAGGTTCATAGGTTATATTCGTGAAGGTTGTACTATATTTGCATAATCTCGTTTTTATTGAAATGTTGTGAACTTTCTACAACATACCTATATGTCATGCGAACTTCAATAGGTTTGCATGTAAAAAGAACAAAAATATCATAAAAATCAAGAATATGCGATTTTAGATATGCTGGAGATTTTGTCAAATTAATAGGTATTTTTAAAATCATGTCATTTTACAAGGACAGTATAGTCATTTTCTAAAATATATTTATGACTAGTTAATAATGGCAAACATATTTAAAGGCTTCAAACGAGCTATTTATGAGCCAAACATGAGTTGAGCTAGGACCCTGTCACGAGTCGCTTGATCGGAAAATAAAAGGGCTTTCCATGATTGTTCTTATCTTATGGGTGACAGACAAATGCATCCCTATCTTATTGTGTTTCTTAAAAAGGTCCGGTAATTAATAAAAAGACAAAGTTGCCCTCATCTTCACGTTTCTCAATCCGCCAGACCACCCCTTCACTAAGTATGCACTGCTGCACCTACTCGGCAACAACTCCACCTGATCCTTCTTCCATCATCTCCTATAGCCAAAACAGCCTCTGCATTCGTTTCATTTTCCCAAACCCTGATTGCTAAGGGTCTCTCTCTCTCTCTCTCTCTCTCTCTCTCTCTCTCTCTCTCTCTTATCCCCCAAAAGAAGCATAAAACACATGCATGCATACTTGGCCTGAATGCCATATCATAATTTCATAGCTGAATGCAAGTAAGTGTTTCCCAGACCCAATCTCATCATCTGACACATGACGGGTATTCTATAGCCATCCAATCAATGGCTAGGATTAATCCGCATCTTCAGCTGTCTAGAAGCATCAGTTAACATCAACATAGATCCTGTGACATCATAAGTCGAGGATAAAATCTGTTTTTGTGTTGGATTCTAATTCTCAGCCAAAATAGGTTGACAAAACCAATGAAACGGATCTTTTTACAATCATATCTATCTTCTGGTTGATACACAAATCTACCCCTACCTCTTCACTTCACTTCACTTTTTCCAAAATAGTCTTTGAGGATTCCCTTAGGTCAACTTAGAGGAGTTGGCCTGAAGGGTGTTTTTGGGTGGTTAATGAAAAGATAGGGTAAGGTACGGATGTTTTTCTCTATTACCCATAAGCTGTGGATGATTATGGAAAAAATCAGAAAAAAAAAAATCAAATTTTTTTTTTAACGATCTTTCTTTTGAATGTTTGATGGGGATCAACTTCTATGGCGGCTTAGAATGTGTTTTGTTTTATTGAAGCAAAATATAAACACTGTTCTGTTCAGCAAAGCTGGAATGAGGATAATGGAGGGACCATCCGACTCGCAAGACCAGATAATAGTTCTCAACAGCAGGAATTGCCTCTCCTATTGTCGATCATCCAAAGCCGTCATTTAGGCTCTGTTTGGGAGCAGTAGCGACGAAATCGACAGATTCTTGCTAGGATATTTTTTAAATACATCATTTTTTTAAACGGAAAATGACCGTTCTGTACAACATAAATGACGCATTTCTCAAATACCCTTACAATTTTCAAAAATTTGTCCAATGTCCAAAATCATAACTTTTCAGCTATAAAAGGACCTTTTCACCTTTTGCACGTGTGAATTTCCTCCGGACATGTGAACTTTCCTCTCAAATATGTGAATTTTCTCTTTTATTTGTGAATTTCCTCTCAAATACGTGAATTTTCTCCCACACATTTATGAATATCTTTTTAAAATATAAAAATATGCCAATATCCTCCCAAATATGCTATTTTTCTCTTAAAATATGTGAATATCGTACTGTATTTTATGATATTTCCTCAATTATGCGATTTTGAAATGCCGTTAAAAGCCCATCATGTTTTTGAATCATCGCTAAAGGTTTTAACGATGCTTTTGAAATGTCGCTAAAGGCCCATCACAATTTTGAAGTGTCAGTTTTTTTCCAACAAACTCTTTTTACTAAAAATCACATGGGCATAGGCAGGAAGACGTTCTCAAATGTGTGCAGACATTCGCAAATATTGAAGCATGCAAGAAGACATTAGCAAATGTGTAGAAGAAAAATTGCATATTTGAGAGAAAATTCGCATATTTGGATATTGGAGAAAGAAGTTGGCATATCAAAGCAAATTCACATGTGCAAGGTGAAAATATCCTTTTACAGCCAAAAAGTTAGGGATTTGAGCATCCAGCAGATTTTCAAAAATTATAGGGTTTTTCAAAAAATGCGTCATTTTTACCGTACATGATCATTTGCTATTTTTTTTTTTTTTTGAATTTGTGGCCCCTCCCAGCCCCCTCATGGTAGCCTTCTTCCCTTCCAATACCCAGCGGACCAAAAACAGCACACAAACAGAGCCTTATCTTCATTCCCAGGCTCTTTTGGGGTGTATACAATAAAGGTACCTTCACGGTTGCCTTCGTCGTGCAGGCTTTTAGCCCAGCTGACCCCTGCCCATTTCCCCTTCGTCGTGCAGGCTTTTAGCCCAGCTGACCCTTGCCCATTTCCCCTGCTTACCATCTGGGATTTGCGTGGCTCGTATCCAAGCTAACAACCAGTCTCATCTACAGTCGAAGGGTTTTCAATTAGCAGGCTACCGCTATATGCGTGGTAGCTGTACATGAATCTATCGCACACCTCTTTGCCCATTGCACAGCCTTCCGTTGTCTACTCGTGAGAGCCTGGTCAGAGCTCAAATCTGTATCCCGGAAGTGCAAGTGATCCCGGAAGTGCAAGTGATCATATTCCTATTGTTGGGTCCTCCATCATTGCCAAGGGGGAAGAAATGGAGGTTCAACAGACGCTGGTAGCCAGGGGTGGAGCCACATTGGATCCAGGGTGGGCACAAATGCACCTAGACTTCAGGGCAGTGCCCACCCTGACCCACCCAACAGTGTGGACAGTGCCCACCCTAACCCTATGTATGATCGGGTCTGGATGGGCACACCCTGAAGATAGGTACATTTGTGCCCACCCTAGTCTAGATTCCTGGCTCCACCCCTGCTGGTAGCTATTTTCAGCATTGCTGAGTCTTCAGTGGTCTGACCGACATCAACTCCACTTGCGGATTAAAGTGGACATCTGCAGAAGTGGCCTGGGGAGGATATTTCTTGGATCAGCCCTTCTAGATTGGGCTTTTAATTGTGTTGGTTTGTTGATTTCTAGTGTAAACTCTCTATTGCTCTCTCTATGATGATTTCTCATCACCAATTCTGAATAATATTTACTTTTTCCCACCAAAAAAAGAAGAAAAAACTAGCAAACATGGGAAAACTTCTCAAAAAAATTAGCCTGAAAAAACCATGCTCTTTCAGAGAAAATGTCCAACCACTTGTGGTCGCACTTTTCTCTCCAATAAACTGTCTCATGTCCTTTTTTCAAAAAACATTTTCTATTTTGCGTATCCCATATACATTTTACTTGGTAAAAGAATACTGAATAAAATTGTCTTGAACAAACGAACGGCCCATTTCTGTCAAGAGAGGGGAAGCAAGAGTCGGATCCTGTGGAAAAGTTGGGTGATAAGCCCTTCATATGTAAGGGCACACACTTTGAAAATTTGAATGGGCGGGTGGTGAAATGAAGAAAAAAAATGCTTAGGCACGACAGAGGTACGAAGGCATTTTCATAAGAAATGCATTGTTTCCTGTGGAAAATTTGGGGCCCACCATGTGAGAATTCGTTTTGCACATGGTCGCATATGCCCCTTTTGTACGAAAATATAACATCTCTTTCTGCAAGAAACATGCACCTTTGTTCATAAGACCACCCTCAAGACCCGAAAAACAGTACAACAGCTATGAAGGATTTTCTGCAAGAGTTGGATCATTCCCGTTCATGTACAGATACCAGTTATGTGTTTCACTCATCTACTTCTTTTAGATCTATAAGCCTCATTTGAAGATCAAAGTGCTTGCATGCATATGCACTTGGAAATATGGACGTGGGCGTACATTGTATATACAGGCAAAACGCTTTTCTTTTTTTCCAGCTCTCACTATAAATACATCCTCAACATGACCCTGGTAAAAATGATATGGAGGAAAGAAACCTAGTTCAAATTAATATTTGACTAAAAACGCTCTTTCCACATATCATACAGAAAAGGATATTACAATGCAATATTTCATTAATAATAAGAAGCTTGCAGCTAAGGAATTAGTCAGCATTAATAATGGACAAAAATAGTACCCAAAAAGGACGCAATAAAACGCAAAATTTTAGAATTTCAGCATCAAAGCATAAGGCCACAGATTTAAATACCTACATAATCCAACAACAGCACTAACAAAGAGAGGAATAAGCGTTTGGCTTATGCCGCTGGATTGCCAGTAGGAACTGACAATCCAATGCTGCCTTCTTGGTTTGGAGTGTCAGCACTTGCATGCTGCACAAACTCATCAGGAAACATATGAATGCCATGGCATGCGCAAACTATTCTAATCTGTTTCTTGTCATACCTGTAAGCAACCCCTGAAATGGTCTTCCCATTTGGACCCAAACCAGCTGTTGAAACCCACGGAAGATCTGGGTATGAACCATTACCCCCAAAATTAATGGCAGCAGCAATACCTGGCCTAATACCAGGCATTTCATGAAGAAGACCTTCCAAAACTGGAGGTTCAGCGTCTTCCTTAGGCTTATCACCCTTCATGATGCCCTCATTTAGAGAAGAGGAAGACATACCCACTATTTCTGGGAGTGGACGCTTGCCTGCATTCTTGGCAAGATCTGAAGCTTTCCCTTCATAACTAGAAACGTCAGATGAGCCATGAAGCAAGCCACCTGCAGGGCAAAACGTACAATGAAATGTCAGCTGATGCTTTGTTCTTCGTTAAGATTACAATAGTGAAGCAAAGATATAACCAGCAAAAGGAAACAAAACAAAGCACTTGTCATTTCAAGAAGGAAACTCCAACAAGAAACCACATAAGATTATCAACTGTGCACAAAAATGATGCTTCAGATATTTCCTTGCACTGCTTCATAGCGAAGCAGGACCTTAAAGATTGGTTATTCTAAAATGAGAATTTGGTTCAGTCAAACGTAATAGTCCATGTGCCAATAATATTCTCTCACATCAATTGAAGTATCCAATTTAAGCAGCTAAACCAAAATCCAATGGGAGCAGATTTAGTTACAACAACAACAACAACAACTAAATATCCTAAGCGCATAACCGTTCTAGCATCAGGCGAACTGATGAGCTTTCCGCTCATCCATGCCTAATCTCAGTCTAAAGATGAGTGCATTTACGAATTATGATTTTCTGCAACTAATATTCATCCATTGAATGCTCTCTACATGCTTACAGCAGTTGATGAGAGTGATCTCAATATCAATTACCAGAGTCTGCAAGTAATCGGATTTGCAGAAATAGCAAAGCTTCCGATGACTTAGGCAATCAGCTTAGATCATCGTTTATTGATCGATCAGTAAAGTGCATAAACAACTTAGTAGATTGATTTACTGGATAGATCAACACCTAATCTCTGATCGCAGGTTTACTGTAACCGATCGAGAGACACTGCACGTGAATGCTCAAATGGAACCTCAACTCTGCAGCTTGAGTCTGTCAGCATTGTCCTGAATGCTTATTGTGAGTAGCATCTGGTGCGTGCCTGTTCCGGTCTGTACCTGCTAGTGCAGCGCTTGAACCTGAATCTAATTCGCCTATTAGCGAAAGCTATAGCGCTTGTATGCGCTGAGGTGAATCTGAGCACCTGAGCGTGCTATTTGAATCAAGGCATTGTAACTACTTGTAAATCGTAAGGAAAGGAAACCAGCGGTAAATATCCATAAAGAGCGGTAAATATCCATAAAGAGCAGCCTATCACATGTGCCTTTGATCACACACGCGATCAAGGGCGTGTGCGTATCCGACGCTGCGTTCGACAGAAGGGCATCCACTGTTACGCCCTTCCCATATATATATATGAGAGAGAGAGAGCACTAGGTAGCTGTGCAATCCATAGGAGCGCAACTTCGAGTGGAACTTTGCTGACGCTCAGCATTTTTCCTGCAAAAAATGCTGAAACAGCATCAAAAACACGCAAAACCAGCCTTTAGAGGCAGTTCTCGACTGCCACTAAAGGTCCCAGCTCCGCTGGGACCATCCTTTAGCAGTGGCTGAAACAACCGCTAAAAATGTTTTTGTTGATGTTGGGCATGCCCCTTCGGGGCGTTAGCGACGGTTTCAACCGCCGCTAAAGGTCCCATCGGAACGGAGACTTTAGTGGCGGTCTAGAACCGTCGCTAAAGCCCCCAAAAAGCGCAAAAACATGTTTTTGTGCATTTTTTGAGCCATTTTTGTAATGAAATGGCAGAAGATGCAAAGGCAATGTCTCTAAGGGCTTACAAGATCACAATCACAAAAGTGCACAAGCACTAACCAATGCCACTAAGGACTTACAAGATCTCAATCACAATGTGCACAAGTCCAAGTAGGACAACACAATAGCCAACAAAGGTCAACAAAGAAGATAGAAAAATAACTCTATTGAGTGAATGCTTAAGCTAAAAGCATGAAAGAATAGGAGGGAAACACCCCTATTTATATATAACACAAGAAGGGGAGTGAGAGCCATTGGGGGCTCCTACATAGAAATGTTGGGAGCCCCCAACGGTCACATTAATGTCTCTATGGTTAAAAGACCATAGAGCCCCCAAGGCTAATTTAAATTACAAAAGTAAAAAAACAAAAAAGAACAAAAAAGAAAATAATTGTTTTCTAAAACAGTTAATTATTGCATATGTGAAGTGACAAAAATGCCCATAATGGGCAATAGCTATTACAAAGCTATATATATATATATATATATATATATATATATATATATATATATATATGTATATATATTAACACCCCCCCCTTCAAACTTACGGTGAAGTGATCGAAAGTTTGTTCAGGAGAAAATGAAATCAAGGTGCAGGGAGAGCTTTGGTGAAGAAATTTGCGAGTTGATACTCGGATGTGACATATGGCAATATAATAGTTCCTCTAAGGTATTCATCAAGTACATAATGACAATTCATCGTTATGTGTTTTGTTTGCTCATAGAATGTGTGGCTACTTGCAATGTAGATTGCACTCTTATTGTCACAGCTCATCTTCGAAGGTTTTGAGATGATGATACCTATATCTCTGATAACACTTTTTAGTCAGACAAGGTCCATTGTTATTGTAGTCATTGCACGATATTCTACTTTATTTGAAAATAACGATGATTTTTGCTGCTTCTTGCACCTCCACGATATTAGAGAATCTCTTAAAAAGACACAAAAGCCTGTGGTTGAGATTCTATCATTGAAATTTCCTTCCTAATGAGCATCAGTATAAGCAAGCAAATCTAAGGAGGAAGATGAAGATAAGAAAACTCCCTTTGTTATGGTGTTTTTGATATATCTGATAATTCTTAATACAACACTCATATACACAGTTGTTGGAGAATGTTGAAACTGACTGCCAGCGTGAATTGCATGAGCTATATCTAGTCTGGTGATTGACAAGTGAGTGACCCGATCAGTTGATGATAAGGTGTAGGATCTTTAATAAGAGCTTCATATTCAATTCTTAACTTAATATCTACTTTCTTATTATCTGAAATGTCAGACTTAACACAAATGTCAGCAACAAGCTTCATTTGAGACAAAATGTACCTTATGGGAGAGTAGGCAACTTCAATGCCTAAGAAGTATCTCAAAAAACCCAAGTCAGACGTCAAAATTTTCTTTTAAAACATTTTTAATATCACTAACTCAATGTTTGTCATCTTTAATAAGAGCCCCATCTTCAATTCTTAACTTAGCATTAATCACTTTAGGGGTTTCTACTTTCTTATCATCTGAAATGTCAGACTTAGCACAAATGTGAGCAGCAAGCTTCATTTGAGACAAAATGTACCCTCTGAGAGAGTAGGCACCTTCAATACCAAAGAAGTATCTCAAAAAACCCAAATTAGACATCAAAATTTTTTTTTAAAACATTTTTTATATTACTAACTCTATGTTTGTCACTCTCAGTGATTATCATATCATTTACATAAAGTAGAAGTATGACTACTTTGGTACCTGTACTTTTAGTAAAATGAATAGTGTCAGTATAACAGGAATGAAACCCAAAGAAGGCATAACACTACTAAATCTATCATATCAGGCCTTTGGAGCCTATTTAAGACCATACAAAGCCTTTTTAAGTTTGAGAATTTTACCATTTTCAATACTAAATCCTGGTGGAACTAGCTATTGTTGCAAAGGTTTCCTCATAGTCAATTTCATATTCTTGGGAGTATCCTTTGATGACTAACCTAGCCTTGTATCTTTCTAGGTCCGATTACTTTTGTTTTAACCTTAAAAACTCATCTACAACTTATAGTTTTCTTTCCCAAGGGCAATAAAGTTACTTCTCAAGTTTTAGCTCTTTTGAGAGCATCTAATTCAACATTCATTGCTTCAACTCAATGTAGAAGACTTTTAGCTTTATTATAGTGTGAAGGTTCATAATAAGAATGTAAGGCTATTAAACATGCTTTATAATTTGGTATCAAATTATCATGGGATAGAGACGCGATTGGATATCCAAAGTGAGGTTTATTCTATAGAGGAATCATGTGTATATTTTTCTAAAGCACATGGAGGATTTCTTTGCTCACGCTACGTATACACTTGTATTGGTTTATTAATCACAACGATTCGGCTAGTAGGGTGCCGCACCCGCGTCGGTGCGACTCGACGCGAGTGCGGGTGCGGCACCGGGTGCGTTCAACCCTACACTAGGTGCGTTGACCTTCCGGCAAGGAGCAGAGGAAGAGAGAAGAGCACGACAGGGGGGCATCGGGTCCTTGCCGACCTTTCGGCGCACCACGGGAGAGAGGGAGGGAACGACAGGGGACTGCCGACCCTCCGGCGACACAGAGAGAGAGAGGGCCAGGGGCGGCATGAGCCATCGACCTCCTGCCGACACCCTGATCGAAAACAGAGGAGAGAGGGAGGGCACGACAGAGGTTGTCGGCCCTCTGCCGGTTCTCCGACGACCCAACCGAAAAGGAAAATCGCAAGGAGAGGCTTTTTACCTGCGAGGTCACGGCGACGATGGCGGCAACGACGATCGGGAGGAAGGAGAGGGGATGGCGTTGAGCTCACAGACGCACACAGGGGCTGGTGGTGTTCGGGAGTATACCAGTTCTCCGACGAGTCCAGGGAGACGAGGCAGAGGGAGAGCGATTGAGAGAGAGATGCGGAGGGTGATCGGGAGGGGAGATGAGGCAGAGGAGGGAGGCGCAGGCGGTGAGCCCCCCCCCCCCCCCCCCTCTGCAATTATTTGAAGGCTCGAGGGACGCCCGATTCAGGAAACCCCGAAGGGGTTTCCTTTCTCAGAAGAAGGGGAGGCTTTGGGGGTTTGAAATATGTGAGGGTTTTAACCCTCGCATTCGCATGCTAATAACCCTAATGGGTTACGGGTCCGGACCGGATCCAGATCCAACCCGGGTCCGAAAGGATTTTTTTATGTGGGATTTTACAACAGAAGCTGAGGTTTCTGGATTTGTCCGATTGTTCGTGTTTCTCAACTCTCCCTGAAAATACAGGCATGCTAGGTTGCTTGCCAAAGATCGACATGAGGGGGTTATCAGCAACACTGCCTGTATCGGTAACGAATCTGGTGGACCTTACTGTCATTGGCAATGTAGATACTGCAAAGTTATGGAAGGATTATCAGGGTGACATGAGAAACTTTTACTTGGATAAGTGTGAAGACAAAGTGGTCAAAATACTATTCTTAAATAATAAAATGGAAATTCACAACATTTTTAATTCCTTTTTTTGTTTCTTTTTGTTGTTACGTGGCATTCTCAGATTTGGCTTTGACTCTTCTGGTTTATTCATATCTTAATGGTGTTCATCTTATTGGACTTTTAATTGCTTTCATGTAATGCTGCTTAAAAGCAAGATTGTTGGGTTGCTATCTTTTTATGTTTTTTTTCCTTGTTCTCCATTTCTTTTTTGTTTTAGCTTATGTTGGATGCCTTCGATTCTGAACCCTGCATTCTCTGCAGGGCGATGCAGCTTCTGTCACAATTTAAGAATATTGTCTAGCTTAAAAGGCCTGACTTGACTCACCTATAACTTGGCTTGATTCGTGCCTAGCTCAAAGCTGACAAGAGTCAGGCACGACTTTATATGGGCCTGAGTCTAGTTCGGGCCAGACTGGGTGGGCTCAATGTCTACTCCTAGATCTTGTTCAATCTTGAATATAAACACTACGTTTCATGGATACTTCAACTTACACTTGTGTCATGTCCTCATTTGTCTCATTTGCTTCCAAAAGATTCTTGCTGAATAAATTTCTCCAACTCTCCAACTGTTGATGTCGAGTTTTTTTTTATATAAATAATATCATATATATATATATATATATATATATTATTTGTTTTTGCCACACCCAAGGTTTTTGAAAGTGCCGCACCCCCGCACCCATGTGACTTAGATTAATAACATCAACATTAGAATGCCCATCATTATCACCATTATCACTCAAAGAATTATCATTCAAAAGAACATCACAAGAGGTTAATTCTTTGTGTAGTAAAAGATCAAATAAGAAGTTATAATCTACTTCCTCTTTTTCCTTAGTTTTCTCAAATCCATTTTTATTTTCTAAAAAGGTCACATCCTTAGAGACATAGTGTTTGTTATTCTTGAAGTCAAAACATCTAAAGCCTTTTTGGTTTTCGCCATAACCCATGAAGACACATTTAATGGTTTTTAGAGATAATTTATCTCTTTTATGCAGAGCATAACACTTGCAACAAAAAATTCTTAAACGTTTATAATCGAGGACTCTTTCAAATAGTTTTTCATATGGAGAACCATTTTGTAGGGATGATGAGAATATTTTATTTATTAAGTTGATGTTAGAATGGCCTTGGCCCAAAAACTCTTTGAAACATCTTTAGAGATAATTAGAGTTCTAGCAGTCTCCAAAATAGTATATGTTTTCTTTCGGCTAGCCCCTTTTATTAAGGAATTCATAGACAAGATTTTTTGTGACAAATCCCATTTTGTTTTAAATAATTTTGAAATTCATTGGATAGTGATCATGCATATTTTATTCACATTTTTATATATTTTTATGCATGATATTGCGCACATTCAGTGTTAAAAACTTGTGTTTAGTCGGTTTTGATGCATTGTCCTACAAGAGAGTTTTGCGTCGCGTTTCATCAAAATTAGAGTGAAAAATAAACAATTTGGAGCGAATGGATCGGGTAAATGTTAAAACTCCAAATTGACCCACTTGTTTTTAAAAATAGATTAGTTTTTAGCATGCTTTTTAGAAATAAATTTTTAAATGAGGATTTTTGAAATTCTTTGAAACTAGAATTTTTTTTTAGAAAATTTCTAAAACAGCCCCTCTCAACCCTGACCTTCATTATAAATAATTATTTTTGAGGAGGGGGGAGGGGGGGGGGGGTCTTCCCTCATTGGAATTCACGCCCCCCTTAGCTCTCTCTCGCTCTCCTCTTTCTTATGTTTTCTCTTTCTTCCTGTTCCCTTCTTCCTTCTTCTTTCACTTCTTCTTTCTCCTCTCTTCGATTAAAGGTGCATGACACGTGTTATGGATGAGGGAAGTTCGCTCCGCTCTCCCGAATCCGTCGGAGGCAAACCCAAGGTAAGCCTCTTCTCCCCCTTCTCTTTATATTCCTGCATGTAGATTAGATTTCTTGAATTTCTGAATGCATACAACTTAGTTTTTATTGTCATAGATATTGCATATAGATTGGTATTGTATTTACATTGGTTTTCTGCATATAGGTTAGTTGTTCTATTTAATTTATTTCAGCATATAGTTTAGGTTTCTAATTTTTTTAAAAGAAAATACAAAAACTTTTCTGATATCAAATCAGATCTGCCAATCTGAATCTGTTGATCAGATCAGATCCAGGCAGCCCAACGGTCAGCCCAGGTCTGACTAGTCGCAGATCTGCCAGCATATTCAGACCCAGCCAAGCCTGATCAATCGGCTGGTTAGATCAGCATGCGATCAGGTCGCCGATCAGACCCTGGTCTGCTAGCCTGGATTGCCAGCCGAGCATCCCATTTAATCGGGCCAGTTGATCAGATCTGCTGGCAGCAGATCTATCAGGTGTTAGTCAGCATCCCATTTAACCAGGCCAGATCAGTTTTACCTGATCGGCTGCCACCCGAAGTCCAGCCATCCTGATCAGTTGCCGAGCAGACCAGACCTGAGCAGTTGATCTGCCAAGTCGACCGATCAGGTCAACAGCCTAAATTTATTTTTTGTATATCCGATCCGCAGATCAATGTTTTAGCAGGGCAACCGAATGGCCAAATCTAATTGACATATTTCAAATTTTTTTTTTATTTCCATTAGTTTAGTGATAGGAATTAGTTTAGTAAATTTATTTTTTCGGTATTAGCTCAATAGAGTTAGCTCTCGGTTTTGCTACATATTTAATTATAAAAAAAAATATATGTTTTGAAAATCATGATTCGGCAAACCGTGAGCTAAACAAATTCTTTGGTTTAGATTTTTTTTCCTTAGATTTAGATACATATAGATTTTAGTTTTTAGATTTAATTTAATCATTATTCTATTGCAACTAACCTTAACTAGATTAGATAGTCTAGTAGTTTTCGTTTTTTTGTGGTTTTGAGTTTTGCATGTGGGTGCAAGCTTCTTGATTTCCATTGGAACGCGACAGCAACAAGCATATCAAGGTCGTAAACGCACGGACAACAGGAGCTAGATCGCGAGCAAACGAAGCCCTGCAATTTTTAATTTCTTTATTTTTTTATTTTTAGGGCCTTAGGCCATTTATTTAATTTGGGTAGTAATAATTTTATTTCTGCTCGGACCCTTTGTAATAAGTTTAATTATGCTTTGTTTACTTTTCAAGGCAATAAAGATTGTTGTGTTTGGAGTACAAGGTTTTAAACCCGTTCCCTGAGTTTGACCCGGACTTCACCACTAGTGTGAACCGGTTATTTGGAATTTGATGCACGGTTTACACTGACTATTTTTATTGAAAATCCCTTTTGAAAAATACTTTTAAGAAAAGTTGCATCAAATAGGTATTCACCACCTGAGTCGGATCTAAGGATGGAAATATTGCTTTGAAATTTAGTTTTAGATCGGATTTGAGATTAAGAAAGTAAATCCATACATATCTAGTGAAATCATCAATAAATATAACATAATATGAATATCCTCCTTCTGATATGATCGGGGAGGCCCCTATACATCGGAATGTACTAATTCAAAAGGTCTTTTTAAGACAAATATTCTATTAGAAAATGTGATAGCTTTCATTTTTTTCAAAAATACAATCTTAGCAAATTAAATATTTTTTATTACAAAAAATTTTCCCAAAAAAAAAAGATACATCTTTGAATAGCTTGGATGTCCAAGTCTCTTATGACAAGTTTCAATATCTTTATCTTAGACATGGTTACAAAATGCTTTTGCAGGGAGATTTAAAGAATCCATGGAGTAGAGATCTCCTCTCTTATAGCCTTACCTAATCTGTTTCTCGGATCGGAGATTCTACACAAAGTAACTCTTAGATGAGAAGGAGATTTCACATCCATGATCGGATATTTGAGAAACCAAAAAAATATTTAGATTTAGTTTTGGAACAACTCTAATTTGTGGAACACAAAATTTTTTAGAAGAATATAAGGTTCCCATACTTTTAATTTGCAAGGTTGTTCCATCGGCAGTGGAAACATAGAAAGTTTTTTAATTAATATATACATTGGATAGTCCATTTTCATATAGAGTTATATGAAAAGAAGCTCTCGAATCAAGGATTCAAAACACATACCTGGAGAAGAGGATGATGTTATCACGCCCCCCGAAGTTGATGGAGATTTAAGTAGTTGTTAGAGTGCCTCCAATAGTTGAGTAAGCGAAAAAGTGTCTCATTTTTTAATGGATTCCTCTCTCTTTGGTGTAGTCTCTTCAACGGAGGCTACTTTGTTTTTTGAGGTATCATTGAGTTTAAGACAATTAAGCTTTATGTATCCTGGTTCATAGGAATGGTGACAAATAGCTTTCCTATACCCATCATTATAGCTATTTTGAGTCCCAAAGTGTGGAGGCTTGTGAGTTTTTACATGGTTGTTGGGTTTAGAAACAACCAAAACTTCATCTCCCCCTTTAACCATACCGAGATGAGTTTCTTCTTGGCATACTTCGGCAACCGTATCTTTCAAAAGAAGAGGTTTAGATCTAACTTTCTCAAATTCATGCCTAAGACCATATAAAAATTGAAAAAAGTATTTATTTTTCATTTGTTCTCTTCTTAGCTCCACGTCTTCATTAGCAACCCACTTGGGTTCAAAAAAAGATAATTTATCTCATAGTAAACCAAGGGCGCTAAAATAATCACGAATACTCATCTCACCTTGTTTGACGGTTCATATCTTTTCTTATGAGAAAATTTGTCTTGCAAGGTCTTTTTTAGTATACAGACCATTCAAAAAGAACCAAGCTTCATTGGCTTTACGAAATTTAACAATGTTGGCACATATCTTGAGCTCAACATTGTTCATAAACCATGCAAGAATCTTAGCGTAGTTACTTTCCCAATCCTCTACCTTAGTTTGATGGTCTTGAATAACTTTCATATGTGCATCACCTTCTAAGGCTTTATCTTGGTCTCCTTCTCTTTTGATGAGCTTGAGTTGCGGCTCCGGAATGGTGCCCATCACATATCCCCAAAGTTTTTTTCCTTTGAGATTGTTTTTCATAGCGGATGCCTACAAAATATAATTTGTGTCATTTAGCTTGAAGGAGAGATCGATTTTTGTTCATACTCCATTTTTGAAGAGAGAGAGAAAGAGTGAATAATACGAGAAAATAGTGTGCAAGAGCACGTTTGAAGAAGCTTTTCCTCACTTTGAATCACCACTAACACACGATCACTTTGCAAGAAGTTTTTCTTCAATCACTTGATAGCTTTGATACCATGTAAAGAAATGGCAAAAGATGTAAAGGTAATGCCTCTAAAGGCTTACAAGATCACAATCACAAAAGTGCACAAGTACTGAGGGCTTACAAGATCTCAATCACAATCCGCACAAGCTAACCAATGCCACTAAGGGCTTACAAGATCTCAATCACAATCCTCACAAGCACAAGTCGAAGTAGGATAACACAATAGCCAACAAAGGGTAACAAAGAAGATAAAAGAATAAATCTTTATTGAGTGAATGCTTAAGCTGAAAAGCATAAAAGAATAGGAGGGAAACACCACTATTTATAGAAGGGGAGTGAGAGCCATTGGGGGCTCCCACATAGAGACATTGGGGATCCCCAGCGTCTCTATGGTCAAAGGACCATAGAGGCCCCAGGGCTAATTTAAATTTCAGAAACAAGAAAACAAAAAATAATAAAAAAGAAAATAACTGTTTTCTAAAACAGATAATTATTACACATGTGAAGTGACAAAAATACCCTTAATGGGCAATAGCTATTACAAAGCTATATATATTAACAGTTTCTGCATGATGGCCATTCATCATGCGCGATGATGGATGGCCAATGTCGTTGCTTCGTAGCTACGCACCTAAGGGTTGGACAGCTACCAATTTTTGTATATATGTATATATATGTGTGTGTGTGTGTTTTTGTGTGTGTGGTAGTGATAGGGTGCTCCCGGAGTACCTACTCCCACCTAATAGAAGCTTTAGATTGTCAAATTTCTTAAACTTTTTTAGTTGATCAGACCCTATAGATATGATCTATAAGCATTATTTAGTAGAAAAATAAGTTTTGGATCATGTGATTATATGTTTTTTAAGACCTTTAAAAATCAACGGCTCACATGTATCAAAATTTCATGACTTAAAAAATCCTACTTTTATGTCCAAAAAACATGATCTAAAGCATGATTCTTATCAAATAAACTATGTTGAATACATCCATAAGGTTTAATTGAGAAGATACAACCTACAAGTATGATTTCTAGTATGTGGGAGTAGGTACTACCGGAGCACCTTAGCATTATATATATAGCATTTGCTACCATTGTGGATAAGGAACCCCCTAGTGAAAAAATTATAATATTTTTATTTGTTCAGCTTTTTTGCACATCTAACCATTCAGATGCTATCCCATATATATATATATATAGTCCCCTATATCATTCATGGTATTTTCTCAACGAGGGTATTTCTCGGAGAGATTTTTAAAAGTTGGAAAATCTCAGAAAAATATTAAAAAATTATAAATAATAAAAAAAGATAAGAAAATAATAGTTTTGCATGATGTTTCTTGAAAAAATATAAAGAAATAAGTTTTAGAAGTTTTTCAAATATAAATGAAACAAAAAATTAGAAAATGAAGTTCAAAATATCAAAAAAGTGAGTTTTTGCCAAAAATATTATGATAATATTGCCGATATTATCACAATATTTTCAAAATATTGGCTTCAATGACACTGATATATATATATATATATATATATATATATATATATATATATATATATATATATATATATATATATATATATATATGGGTTAATATTTGATGTTATTGAAGGCATGGAACTATTGAGCTGGAAATCATAGATTTAAGCTTTATCAACTCAATTTGACTACATGGATGGGTTCAACAAGGTTTGCTTGCTAAGGATCAAGCCCTGGATCGTGTTAATTCAATATAAAAATATGATTTTTTTAGTCATGAAATTTTAGTGCATTGTAGCCCATTTTTTTTAAGCCCTTCAAAACCTTGCTTACATGTCACAATCACATGATTCAAAACTCATTTTCTACTAAGCAATCCTTTTAGATTACAACCATATGATTTGATTTACCAAAAAAATCAAAAAATTATGAAAAGATGGTGATTTCTGCTTAATAGTTGTGCCTTCAATAGCACCAAATATTAACCCTGTGTGTGTGTTTAATATATATAAAACTGGACTTGGTTAGGTTAACTAACCATTTTCAGACAGAAATGGACCTCAATGTGGTTGACTTCACCTGACACAAAGGAAGCAGCATCCAAGTGTTGCATCCACATCAGTGCAGGTGCAACACAGGTGCACTGCCCTGGTAGAAGTGTCCATGTTACATAGGGCACAAACTATGATGCTGGCTAAGGTGCCAGTCGGTTTCTTTTAAGTTGCTTCTAAAGGCTTGCAACAAGTTCATTCAAATTTCTCTTGTTGGCCTTCTGAATTGTTTCAGATGAAAAGGGATTAGGAAAAAGGGATGTGACCAGTATTGAAAATAAATATGTACCTGATTAGCCATTATGATGCTAAGGATGTCCCATGGCTACTCTGAAGATGACTTGAAAGTCTATGATGGCCTACTTTTTAAGCCATGAAAATGAGAACGCTATTCAAAAGATGTATATGATAAACATAGGGATGATTTCTCGTTAAAGGTTGGAAATATCACAAGTACAAAATAAGTCACGGATGGAAAGTTTCCATAATCTTTTATGTGTATTATTCTATCTCATTTTTTTGAAAATCTGCTACTAGGTCTGATTAGGGCACGCAGACATGGTTCTGCTTCCAATAGAACAAAAAACACATGCAAGCAAAGATTGCACGACAAGACTAGCAATATTGGTTTGATTTTCCATGTTATGACACCAAAATTAAGATTATGAAAATAAGATTCCAACACTAGATGAAAATGTTTGTACTAAATCACTGCTCTCCAGGACAAATATCAATAATTAAAATTAGATACAAGCAGACTAGAATAACCACAAGAACCTAAGAACAAATTTAACCCAACGAGAAATGGGAGGTTCAGACCCCTTGGAAAATATCGAGGGAACTCTAATGTTTGTCATCTTGCACGAAGGCAAGATTGATGACCTGAATCACATATACTGAGGAACTGATAATTAGCTTTAACAAGAAGATCAGGAACAAATCCATCCTATACAAACATAAGAAAAAAACATATAAAAATCAAAATAAAATTCATGAAGCAACAACAGAAGCAGAAAGCAAGAAGTCTGTAATGCTTTAGGCAAATGTATATGCATTCTGCAAAGATTAGAAGAAGCTACATAAATATTTAAGAAGCATTTGTGGAGCTGGCTACAATCTTTTGAGAACTATAAAAGCAACAAGAAATAAGATGTTTGATGATGCATCAAGCATTATTTTCAGGATGAAAAGTTATGCAGTGATCTTTCTCAGCCTTCAAACCAAGCTCCCAAGTGACTAGGAGGCTGTAAAAAAAAAAGGGCAGAAACTTTTAACACTTGGTAAGCTCTTTTCAGAGAGTAAAGGTTTTCACAGTACTCTAGGCACCGGCCAACTCACAAGCAGATGCCAAAAAGCTTCTTGAAACACTCAGTTCCTAATACAACAACTACGCCTTCATCCCAAAACAATTGGTGTCGGCGATATGAACCAAAAAAGAAAATCATTCTGGGTCTTCCACATGAATCCTTCTCCTCCAATCATTTCTATCCAATGCCATGTCCTCGGTGAGGTTCAAAGCATTCATATCCTTTCCTATCACCTTCATCCATGTCTTCCTAGGCCTACCCCGACCTCTTTTAACTAATATATTTTCCCATTTCTCCATCCTTCTAACTGGAGCATCATTAGGCCTTCGCCGAATATGTCAAACCACCGTAAACGATTCTCTCTCATCTTATTTTCAATGGGTGCAATGCCTACCTTCTTACGTATCTCCTCGTTCCGAATCTTATCTTTTATTGTATTTCCACACATCCATCTCAGCATACGCATCTCAGCTACACTCATTTTTTGAATATGATGTCTCTTGGCAGCCCAACAATCCGTACCATATAGTAAAGCGGGCCTAATAGTCGTCCTATAAACCTTTCCCTTCAACCGCAATGGCATTCTACGATCGCACAACACTCCAGTTGCACTTTTCCATTTCATCCACCCAACCTTTATCCTATGATTTACATCTCCATCAATTTCTCCATACTTTTGAATGATAGATCCCAAATATTTGAAACAATCATCCACCAGTATTTCTTGCTCACCAAGCTTCACTACACTCCCATCACTACTTCGTTGCTTACTAAACCGACATTCCATGTATTCTGTCTTACTCTTACTCAACTTAAAACCTCTTGCTTCCAATGTCTGTCTCCATAATTCTAACTTAGCATTAACCCCAACTCTAGACTCATCAATCAAAACAATATCATCTACAAACAACATACACCATGACACATTTTCTTGAATTGATCTCGTAAGCTCATCCATCACTATAGCAAATAGGAAAGGGCTTAAAGCAGATCCTTGATGTAACCCAACCGTTATAGGAAAATTGGTTGTCACCCCTCCACAAGTGCGGACATTGGTTACTAATCCTTCATACATATCTTTAATTATACTAATGTACTTGAGAGAAACACCTTTCTTCATCATTGTCCACCAGAGAACGTCCCTAGGTACTCTATCGTATGCCTTCTCCAAATCAATAAAAACCATATGCAAATCTTTGTTCCTCTCTCTATTTCTCTCAATAAGTTGTCTAAGAAAATATATAGCTTCCATAGTTGATCTTCCAGGCATAAAACCAAATTGATTCTCCGATATCATGACAACCTAGACTCAATCACCCTCTCCCAAAGTTTCATAGTATGACTCATGAGTTTTATACCACGATAGTTTGTGCAATCTTGTATATCACCCTTATTCTTATATAGAGGCACCAAAGTACTCTTCCTCCACTCATTAGGCATCTTATTTGTCCGCCAAATCTTGTTAAAAAGATTTGTCAATCATTCTAAACCTTTCTCTCCCAAGCACTTCCAAGCCTCGATAGGTATACCATCTGGGCCAACTGTCCTTCTTCTTCTTGATTTCATTTTCTTCAAAGCCTCTGCAATTTCTTTCTTTTGAATCTTGTGCATGAAGTCACGATTCATCTCATGAAAAGGAATGGAGAAGTCTCCAAGACCCTGAACATGACTTTCATTAAATAGCTTATCAAAATAATCTTTCCATCTCTCCTTAATCTCCTCATCTTCGACTAAAACCCTTTGCGTTTCATCTTTGATACATCAAACCATACCCAGATCCCTTGATTTCATATCTCTCATCTTTGCAAGCCTATAAATATCCTTCTCGCCCTCTTTGGTATCCAACTTGTCATAAACCTCCTTATATACCTTATCCCTCGCATTCCGAACTACTTTTTTAGCTTCCTTCTTTGCTATCATATACTTCTCCAAATTCTCATTATCACGACTCTTACTTAGATTTCTATAAACTCTCTTTTAACCTTAATAACTAATTTGACATCCTCGTTCCACCACGATGTATCCTTACCTAGCGGTGCACCGCCTTTAGACTCACACAATACCTCCTTAGTCACCTTTCTCATGTCACCCGCTATCTTATTCCACATTGATTCTGAATCCTCCTCGAGACACCAATCAGCTTCCTTAACTACCTGCTCTACAAACATTCCTTGTTTAGCTCCTTTTAGTGCCCACCACTTAATTCTAGGATATATCCTATGTCTATCCCTTTTGCGGCATTGTCTAATTCTAAGATCTAAAATTAAGACTTTATGTTGTGTAGCTATACTTTCTCCCAGTATAACCTTACAATCGAAGCAACAACCCCTATCTCTCTTTCTAAGTAGGAAAAAATCTATCTGACTCGTATTAACCCCACTTTTAAATGTTACTAGGTGAGACTCCCTCTTCCTAAACCAAGTGTTTGCTAAGATCATATCATAGGACAAACCAAAATCTAAAATCCTTTCTCCACTTTCGTTTTTTTCTCCTATACCATAGCCTCCATGGATACTCTCAAATTCATCCCTACTAATGCCTACATGCCCATTAAGGTCACCGCCGATGAAAAGTCTTTCTCCATAAGATATCCCTTGTACTACTTCATCTAAATTTTTTCAAAATTGACGCTTAATGGAATCATCTAAACCTACTTGAGGTGCATAAACACTAATAATATTAATAATATCCGTACCTAATACTAATTTAATAAGTAAAATCCTATCACCCTTCCTACGGACCTCAACTACATTATCTATAAACTCACGACTCATAACAATCCCTACTCCATTCCTATTCCTATTTATTCCTATATACCAAATCTTATATCCCCAAGGTTCTATCACTTTTGATTTCTCACCTATGTATTTGGTCTCTTGTAGACATAAAATATCAATCTTTCTCCTACACATAACATCTACTAACTCTACCAACTTACCAGTTAAAGACCCTATGTTCCAAGTGGCTAACCTAATTTTATGGTCTTGGGCTAACCTAATATGGCAAAAAAATCATAAATGAACCATTTGTGTCAATAGTTTTGGAATACTACTACTTCACAATCCAGGGAGGAATAGCATGCAAGTTATCTCAAACAATAAAAGAAACAGAGCAAGGAGGCAGACCTGATGATCCCCTTGGTTCATCTTCAACATGTTCTGCACTAGCAACCCCCTCTCCTGTGCACTTGTTGCCAAATGTAGAAAACTGCGGAGAATGAGAAAACCCTCCCAAAGAAGAACCTGGGTCCAGTGCTGGAAGCTGGACAGAGGAGTAACCAAAAGCAAGCTGAAAGTTACCAGAAGCAATTGGCCGCACATTGGCACCTTCACTGTTTGTAGTGGGTGGAGTCAATTGCATACATGGAAAACCAGGTGGAGAAGCATTTGCTGATGAACTAGGATCCTTGCCAGGTAATGAATAAGGAACAGTTACAACTGTGAGAGGTTGTAGAGAAAATGGCATTCCATACGCAAGATTTCCGATTTTAGACTCACTCCCTGTAGTAAAGGTCTGCTTTAGAACAGTGCCTTGGCTGCCTACTGTACTTGAATCAAGGAATTCTTGTTTATCCTTTTGGTTTGAAGCATCAGAGCCAATGCTGATAATTTTTTTGACACCACCCCTTCCTAGCGATGAGCCAGTCCTTGAGGTGGAACCCTCACCCTCAGAATCCTCATTTTCTGCTGCAGCGATGTCTTCTGTTGTCACTGAAACAGTATAATTTTTCACTAAGGAAGCACCAACAGCACTCTGACCATGTGCATCAACAAATTTGGTTTCTTTTTCATGTTTCTTTTGATTTTCCAGCTCATCAAATGGCACCTTACGTTTGCCAGCAGTCCCCAGCCATAACTTTCCATTGAAGCCACGTTGATCCAACTTCTCTTCACCTTTTCCTTCCAGCCTGTCCAAAACCTTCATGTTAGTGGTAGCAGTAAGCCATGATTCTCTAAATCCCATGAACTGTGAAGCACCTCCATGTGCATCTATAGAAGTATCTGAGATTGGGGCAGAGCATTTCCCAAGATCTGTCCAAAAGTTCTCCTGATGACGTGATCCTGGATCATTTCCCTGTGATCCATCATTGCCATGTTTATCATCATGGGTTTGAATAAAATGTTTCACTGAATGTCCTGAAAAGTCGAAATCTGCATCTATCAATTTGCTTTTACTACCTTCTGCATTGAGGTCCAAACAACTTTCTTTACTCTTGACTCTTCCAGCAGATCCACCAAAGGATAGACCCAAACTTAGCTCGATCCCACTATCATCTTCCATTTAGCAATTGGGAATTTCTCGAATGCTATTTCTCTTAAACTGCTGTTTTCAGTGCTATAACAAATGCAACTGCTGCCTTCAACTGTTAAAAATTCCAAATTTAACATAAATTTGGTTTCTAACATTAAAAAAAGAAAAAAACACTTCAAACAAAATGGAAATAGCAAACCAACATTTACCCAAAGTACACAAAGATATGCTTTAGACCAAGTAAGCATATGTGCACATGTCTGAGTTTTCTCGCATAAACAATTTCAGCTAATCTTGACAACTATTTTAGTTGATCAATGAGGAATCAATGACTAATAAGCCAATTTAGCCACAATATCAGCTGGTGATGTGTGTCTCTGTGATTTGGATTGCCAACACCCTGAGCACTAAGCTATGTGCACCTTCCAGCTTTCTTTGTATTTAACTTTTATTTGCATCAAACACTTTATATTCCTCAGTATGTTAACCATAATGCTACATAAAAACTATGTGGTACACGAGAATACAGTTTCACTGGTCAATTAATTGGTTGGTGACAATCACCTATAAACTCTTATAAATTTGGAATGAAATGGGGCATCCTACAATCTTCTGAGGCAGTAAAGATATATAGAGTCTATAATTTCTTTTAAGGGTTTCTTTCTTTATTTTGAAGTATTTATGTTGAAGCAATTAATGGTCCAATAATTTATTGTGAGATTGATTAGATTCAGCTAATGTGTGATTTCTCTTAGACTACAGCAGCAAAGAATGGTCCAGTTGTCAAATACCTATCTTGCATAAATCAGTGATTTGCTTGGCTTCATTGCAAGGTTGATCGTTCACAGTTTACAGAAAGCTTGACTTTCTTGAACTATCTCGCTTCCATCAGTGATTTGCTTGGTTTCATTGCAAGGTTCATCATTCACAGTTCAAAGAAAGCTTGACTTTCTCCAAGAGAGATAACCGCTTGATTGTGTGGTGGTGATTTGAGTATACAACGTGAAATTTTTTTACTGTAGGGTCTTCCTACTTTTCATCTTCCAATTTCAATTTTAGATCATTAGGGTCCTCCTTTAATTTTACAATAAGAAAATGTCTTTTCTCTATTTACCAGACCTTCTTCTTTGGTTTCTGTGTGGTTCATTTGGTGGAAACAACTGCATGTTTTCTTGTTCCTTTTTTCTTAAGACTTCTCTAAATAAGTACTTTGTTTTAATAAGAACAAGCAGTAGGTTTGCCTTTGTTTTTTGCTATTTTTTATTTCCTAGGAAGGAACTGATTTACACATGTTTTGCTTTGCAAAATGATTGCCCAACTGCTAAGCATATGAGACAAAAATGGCAGTGCTCTTCTTTGCTACCTATAATGTTGTTTCTATTTTTGGTCAAAAGACATTTCAACCTCTTTAGTCAAACGTCACATGGAAAAAACAGGCTGCTTGATTTGAATTTTACACATCTTTCAGTTTCAGTATATGCTCTTTTCTTTTCTTCCAATAGATCAAGTGGTAGAATATTTTAAATTTTAGATTTTAAATGAAAGTTCAGGCTATTTTTTTTATATTCTGACATTTTTATTGTTATTATTGTCTTTTCAGAATTTTGAGATCTATTATGCTTTTTTTTTGTTATTTAACCGCTTGGAAAAAAAATGGTCTGATGTTATCTTTATCAATTTTTATAAAGTCGATGAAACTTGTGCTTCTATTTGCAATTCCAATCTGATTCAACTTGCTCTCAACCTTCAATTAATCTGATGATTGAAGTGATAAACAGACAGCCTATACAAGCATCTATTCACATGTCCATGTCCTTGGCTCCAATATCACATCTAGTGTCATTCCCAAAGTCATTGAAATCATCAAATACCATTATTCTGAAAAGATAACGAGGATCACAAGTTGTTCACTTTTATCCCTAGATTATTCGCAAGTTTTTTGGCTGCTTCATAGATAAACAAGCCCCAGCATTCTGTAACTTCAGACAAATGAGATATTATGAATAGAAGACATATTCACAGTCTGCTTGCATAAGCTAACAAGCAATTGAGTGGAAATCCCTCTTGCCAATATATTCACTATCCAAGTGCAACCATCAATCCAAGCTATTGCCTGAGTAATAAGAGGATACTGACCTTTAATACCATGTCTTTTGTTGTTAAACTTTTGTTTTTTATTGAACAACATATGATCAGAGAAATCAACAGTTAAACCTACCTCGATACATCCATTTTAACTTTTCTGTCCTAAGAGACCAACATCCACCACATGACAACAATACATCAAGTTCTCATACCAAAATTGCAAATATCAATAAGAATATGATATTCAGATGCTTGAATTACTCCAAAATTTGAAGAGTCATCCACAATTTTGGCTCAATTTTTAATCATTACGACCAATCAGGAGACAGAACTGTTCAGTACTTATCGGACCTCATATTCCACAGTCATGATTTCTAAGAATATTCCTCAGTTCCTTTATTTGGGAAAGGATTGTACCATATCCTTACATTTCATTAACAGAGTGAAGGGCGCACTGAGAGTGAATGATCCTTAACATTTATTTTCCACAGGCTGCATTTCTTTCATGTTAGACGCATTGATTGCTATCAGGAGTGCCTAGGGACACCAAGTGAGTTCAGTGATATCTTCTCCATAATCATCTCAAGCTTGCTAAGATGTAAATTCACAATAAAGATCCTCGAAACTGATTTCTCCCTCTATCAAAATTTCTCTAAAAATTGGTTCATCCGTCAAGCACTCAACATCCACCGATAGCCCAGCCTTTCCGCGTCTGAGGGTTAGAATGTAGTTCATCGCTAGCTGGCACATAACAGTTACCGTCTCTCCATCCCCCGTGATAATTTTTAAGCAATTCTGCTATAAGTAAAATCACTACTACTAAAACCAGAAAAGAAATACATAACCATCATTCAAAAAAATTATCAGTTGACATACCAAACACGCAAGTATGTAAAAATCGTCTACCATCATCTAATTATACAAGCCAACCACACAAACACGTGAAATTTTTTTTTTTCATCAAACATGTTAAATACCCAAACATTAAGGAGATGAGGAATAACAAGAGCTTTTGTAAAAACGGGCAGAGATATTCAAACATAAAATTCCCCAGAAACCACCAACCTTTCTGGAACTTCCCCGCAAAATTTTGAAAAACATAAACAAAAATCAGCTAAAAAAGATCGTGCCAGAGTAAGATTCGAGTAGAAAATCCGATCCGAAAACCTAAACTTGCAACCCTCCCACTAAACTACCATCTCGTCCGTCCACCGAATTTCAACTGTTAGAGAGATTAACACGAATGCATAAGGGGATTTAAAAAAAACAACAAAAATCCACAAATAAATGCACAAAAACCACCACTAATTTATCCTCCGTCACACCTCACACAAAATCAAGGACAAAAGTTCACGAAAAAGAACGAACTTTTATAGCAAGAGAGTACATGAAGAGGTAAGAAACTGGATGAAAAAAGGGAGGGAAAAAAACCTGCTATCGTAACGAATCCCTTCCCAATCTCATTTCAGTCTCCATCTACTTCCACTCTATCACATATCGCGTCCCTCAGATCGCTCTCCCCGTTGCCCCAATTCTATAGAGAGAGAGAGAGAGAGAGAGAGAGAGAGAGAGAGAGAATCAAAGATCTCTGGTTTTGCCCTACGAGATCACGCAGAGAAGTAGTAGTAGTAGAAGTAGATGAGGTGATTCGATCCTGGGTCGATCGAAACGTGGATGGTGTGAAATTCGAGATCCCCAAAAAGCAAGTATTTTATTAAATTTTCTTTTGTTTCTTTTTTGCTTTTTTGTTTTTTAGCATGTGACGCTCGTGCACGATCTATAAATAGTGGGTCGAGCTTGTGGACTGGACGGGTCGCACCTGGGCCAGGTTTTGGGTCGGGCCTGATGTTTTGGATCCAAAGGACCTAGTTTGGACCAAAAGGGTCATAAGCTCTGGCTCCAGTGGGACCAAGTTTGGCCATGTTGGCTTGGACTTGGCTGGTTGATGACCCGCGCACAGCCTACTTGTGGTCGTAGCTCCGCAGTAGTATTTGAGTGCGGCTGCACCTTCACCATGATGCCTGATCTTTTTTTTTTACTCAATCAAGGTTTGGCACGTTGCGTGTGATATATTTAACTTTACCATGATGTGATATATTCCAAAACACCCAAGGGCAAGTAAGTAAGAAATTTTTTCATAGAAAAAGAACAAAGTTTTTATGAGAAGTTTTGATATGGTAAATTTTCTAAATGAAAAATTTTCACTTGTTAGTATAGCATGAGAAAAATAAAATAGAAAATATTAAAAAAAATAAGAGAAAGGAGGAGGTGTGATGAAGCAGCTTCTCTCATGGTCGTCTGGTGTGAAAAGTCAAAATTACCCTGGTCCAAAATTTGATTGCCTCCCAATACATGTCTTTTGCCTCAATCTCATGGTCCAAAATCTTGAAACATTTGTCAAAGACAAAAGGTTTCACAAGCTCTATTTCCTTCATACTCTCACTAAAATACCCGCCACCCGATTCTCCATTTACACCATTGTTCTTGTTGTCACCATTTTTGTGCCTGCCACTGTCACCATTTTCAATTCCAATGTTCTTCTCTTCATCTCTCTCCATATGCAGAGGGTTTCTTTCTAACGATGAGATTTTTGAGGGCTTTGAAATGATTGAGATCTTCTACTCATCATCATACCAAATAGTGGGGCCCACCATAATGCGTTGATATCAGCAGTATATATAAAAAAATTGGTAATAAAGGCCATGATGAATGTGGATCACGTGCAATCAATTTGCATACCATAAGTGTGTGGTTGCACCTAACTGCCCTTCATCTCTACTGGTACAACTAAGGATGGCAGTGGACCGGGGGAAAGCAGGGTCCCACCCCACCTCGCCCCGTTTGGACCGAGGATGAAGGAGGGGACGAAGGTTAAAATTCATCCTCGTTTGGGGATGGACTTACACTTTTCCCCGCCTAGCCTCGCCCCTGCCCCATCTCTAGCCCTTCTAAAGGATGGCAATAGGCTACGAGAAACAGGGCCCCACCCCACCTCATCTCTGTTTGAATCGGGGATGGAGGACATGAAACGGGAATGAAGGTGGGGGTGGAGGTTAAAATCCATCCTCGTGCAAGGATGGAGGCGGGGATGGAGGTTATAATCTTGAAACGGGGTGGGGGTGGAGACCCCCGCCCACCTCCACCCTGATCCATTGCCATCCCTAGGTACAACCTATCAGTTGTGGGACCCAATAGTGAGATGGAAGACTGTCAGGCAATACTGCGAGATGGAGGGCAGTCAAGTCCAGCAATACACTTCAACTCTGGGCCCAACATTGAGATGGATGGTGGTCTGATGTAGCGACACACTTTTGGTATGCAATGTGATTGCACTTTTTTTGCCGTCATTCTTAATTATGGGAGCTGAACACCCTCAACAATGTAGTGTCACATTGTAGCGGTCTCTTCCAATAAGAGGGTGGCTCTACACCCTTCCCCTATTAAAAGTGTTCAGCCTATGACACAACCATGTATATGATAATGATAATACAAATTTTTTGTATTTAAGAATATCACTTGATCTTATTGTTCAGATTTTTTTGGAATGCTTGATCAGATCAACTCTTGTCATAGATGTAACACATTAAATTTTTTGACCTTTTATTACTGCTATTATTTGAATAATTTAAGAGTTGTTGCATTGGGATTAGTTTTTTATATTAATGAATAAGGGTTCCTTATTGAAATTGGATCTTAAAATGGTTAAATTTGGGTTCAGATCATATCCATTTGGATTGAAGGATATAATAATCATTTTTAAAGAAGTTAATGGGATGTTTTTGACTTTAGGATATGAATGGTATTTATTGAAAAGATGTTGGTTTTAATGGAATGGCAACATTGATAATATGTATGTGGTTAGGGGCATTTTGGGTATGGTAAAAGCATGTTTGGTATTAGAATTGCCTCTAAGGGTATTCTCTATATTTTGCATGGATGGTTGACCTTTGATAGTGCCAAGTGCCCCCCCCCCCCCCACAACACACACACACTTTTTCTTGTTTAGCCATGTTAACTCCTCTAATCATGATCTTAATGAGATTTTATTATCCCTTAATCTTTCTCTCCTCTTTTCCCTTGCGCTCCTCTCTCTCTCCCCATTTGCATCTTCTTTCCCTCTCCCCTCCATGACCTCCCTTCTCTCTCTTAAACTCTCTAACTTCACCCCTCCCCTTTCCTTTTTGTTATTAGAGGTGTCCTGGAGGAGCCTTGGTCGGAGGAGCATTGAATTGTGGCCATTCTTTGACATTTAGGCTTGACTTTGACTAATTTTTGGGCATTTTCAAAGTATGATCCTAACCCTCCACTGTTCTTAGATTTGTAGGAAACATGTGAGTAGAATTATGCATGAAATTTTGGAGAAATAGTGTGAGGGTGTTTTGATTTTGGGAGAATTGCATGTATAAGGAGAATTTCACGAATTTATGTTTAGTTGGAGTCTTGACTTCATGATTTATGTATTTTATGCAATATGTATGCAGATTTATGCATTAAGATTTGGGAATTCATGTTTAGGATGAGTTACTGGGGAAGAATAGCATGATTAATTATGATTGTAATGTTTTATTTCATGAGTTTTAGCATGATGTGTGATAATATGATTATCCTACTTAGTTTAGAGTTTTTAAAATCATAATTTTTTAGGAATATTTATGCCAACATATTGATTTTGTGATCACAGTAGGATGAGTTATGATTCAAGGCTTTTATGTGATGATTTTAGCCTTATTATGCTTGTTATTTGTGTGGTTTTTGTTGTATCCTTGTGTGGGACATGATTCCAAGTGATGTTTGATTTTATGCATTATGGATTTTAAAATCTTGTAAAAATATGGTGAAACGGTGTTGAGTCATTTTGAGACACCCCTAGAAATGTTGGGGAAGGAATTTAGATGATTTATGTGCGTAGAACTCTGGTTTTTTCAGTTCTGGTATGAGGAAACCAAATGTAGTGTTGTCAGAGGTTGACTCCTGCAGTTCAGAAGTCGACACCTTGTTGTTTGTTTTGTTATGGTTGGCCCAAGGGTTGACCCCTAGGATTCAGAAGTTGACCCTTGTGGTTGCCAAGGTCGACCCTTGTAGGATGCAAGTTGACTCTCATTAGGGAGAGTCAACCTCTGCAAGTGGTGGGTCAACTCCCGTAGTGGTTGAGTCGACCCTTGTTGAGTGTGGGTTGATGCTTGAGTGTTTTGGTCGACTCTAGTGCTTGTGAGAGGATTTCCTTTGGTAGTTTGGATGCGGGTTAATATTTTTAAGCTTGGGATATGAGGGATCCAACTCGATGTTCATGTGGAGTGGATCTATGAGACCCTACCTTGCTGGTGTTTGGTATGTAGGACCAAACCTAGCTACTTATCGTGATCTTGATATGTACAAGCTTGGATTTGAAGTTGGAGTTGTCCAAGACGGTCTCAGTTGGTGCACGAGGCGTATATCATACCATATGAGATATCATATGACTCAACCAAATTAGATCACATAAATCAGGCCTGAACCTGAGACAGTCTATAATGTGTGGTTTAACGTATGTAAGCCCACATGATTTTTCTAACAATCTCCCACTTGGGTGATATACGTAACCTTATAATCATACATTATATCCTTATGAGCTCAAAAATATTATCTTATCAATTAATATCTCTAGCAATCTGGTCCATTGATCATGTCAACATAGAATCAAAGTGGTCTTCATTACAAATAACGTAATTGGACCCATCAATGATCACGTATATTGACATAACCAAATGACATGGATCAAGTATGAATGTGATGCATGAAAATTACATGTAATGTGATCAAACATGCATATTTTCAACTAGACCTTAAAATCTTTAGTGAGATCGCAACATAATGAGTACATAAAGAAACTGAAACTTTAACTTCATACCAAAGTGGTAAAAGAAACTTTATTATATCATATAACATTCAAATACAAACTCCTACTAAACCAATATATCATAAAATGATAAAACACTCATTCGAGCAGTATGCTCATGAAAGACCTTAGGTGGCAAACCTTTAGTAAACTGATTTATAATCATGGAATTTGTGCCAATATGTTCTATCGATATCTGACCATGCTACACTCTTTCTTTAACAACAAGGAACTTAATGTCATTATGCTTTGACTTCGATAAACTCCTATTGTTATTGAAATATAACACTACTGAATTATTATTACAAAATATCTTTAGCGGACTATATTATTCAAAATCCGTAGCCCTGTGACAAAATTACGTAGACATCTCTCATGGTTGGATGCCTCATAACACGCTACAAATTTTGCTGTCATGGTGGAAGAAACAATAAGTGTCTACTTGGCATTCCTCAAGGAAATAACTCCCCCAACCAACAAAAAAATATAGTCTGATGTGGATCTGCGACTGTCTTGGAATCCTACAAAGTTAGAATCAGAATGCCCAATGATCTCCAACTGATCTGACTTTCTATATGTGAGCATACACCCTTTTATTCTTTGTAAATACCGCATAACCCATTTGGCTGCTTTCCAATGATCCATACCTGGATTACTAAGATATCTGCCTAACATCCCGACAATGTATGCTAAATTCGGACACATACATACATGAGTATACATAAGACTCCCCATAGCAGATGCATAGGGAATCTATTCTATATCCTTAATTTCAGACTGATGTTTGAGGCACTGAGAGAGACTAAACTTGTGATGTAGAGCATCCTAGCGATCCACGCATTGAAGACAAGTTAGATCCAAATCCAACTCATCCGATCTGATCGAGGATACGAGTTGTGGTAGATCAAATCATGTAGGACTATTTGAGTCCAATTAGATCTGCCCGAACCCAAATCCATTTTGCATATCTTGTTATAATTTTTGAGATATTTTATATCTTTCTCAAAGATTGTATTTTTATGTTTCAATTTCATTTTGTCATGTTAAGGAATCACATTAAATATGCTTATTTTTTATTTTTTTAGGTGTCAAATTCTACGGATCCGGATAGTTCTGGTGCCTTGTAGAATCTCTTTTATGACAGTAGAAGGTGTATGGGGTATAAGGATAATTTTTCTTTTTCTTTTTTATGCATTTAGATTTATAATACAATTTTGCTATTGGGTCCGGATATTAAACGATGTTTGGATCTTGACCAAGATCCAAACTTCTTTTGGACCCATGGGTGGCACCACTTTGTGTGGACACTTATAACCCTTATTTTGAATCTAGCTTTGACTCCAAAGTCAAGCTAGCTGTTGGAAGCTCTTAAAGTCTATTATGCTATTTTTGGGTTTAGTCAACCCTTGGGAAGAGCCTAGCTTGGAGAAGGGCTCTCTCTCTTTAATGAGGTCTCTTCCCTATGCCTGTTAAAGGGGAGAAGGTCGACCAGCGTGGTGGTGGATTTTCAACTTTTGAGAAAATTTCTGAGTAAGGATTTGAGGAAAATGGTGGATGAGTGAGGCTGGCTTTTGATTCAAGAGAAAACGTCAAGTTGGGAAGACTATGATCGTTCTAGTGGTTGGTGACGCATCTGAAGAAGCTTGTGACTTATGGCTGTGTTGAGAATTCATGGTGGTAGTCGTCGTTCGTCAGTTACACCTCTTGCATTTGGCTACAAACAGATAAATTTATTCCAAACTTGAGTTTCGTTGTTTTTTTGCTTTCTTTGTGGTTACTTCTGGTTATTGTGGCATGCAAGAACTTTTGTTTACGATTCATGAATGAAATTTTTGATGTTTTAATGTTAATGGTTGGTCTCGATCTTGTTTTAAATTCCTACAAGTCATGGTTTGTTCAGACTCGGTTTCTGTTGAGAAACACGCTGCCCTGCACTCAGGTTGTCTGTGACAATCCCAATGATTCGATGGTATCGGCCTGGATACTGGTCTGATTTAGAAATTCTTTAGTTTGTTGGAAATCTAAAACTTAGTCCATCATTATTTATGTTTAAGCTTTTGCATGAATCATCCTTCTTTGTCCTCAAAAATTGCTATTAAGTATGGGACAAACATAACCCATCTAAGTTCTATCATGTATAGAACACTTCTTGATAGTGTTTCATATTTTTTGAATATTTATCTGCCTATTATATGATAATTCAAGTGGTTTGATTTATTGGAAAGTTAAGACATAGATCTATAACTTTTATGTTCATGAGTTTTGTTGAATCGATGCTCAAGTTGGCCTAATTTACCTGTTATTCTTGGTCTGCAGAAAATCTTTTTTTCACGTTTTGTTATTTTCTTTTCCTGAATAGTCCTTAGTCTTTGCTGGTTATCCTGAGAAGTTGTGCTTTGTTCATGAAACTAAAACAAGTTTTGGAGATTTTATTCAAGTTTTGAATCTTGCATGATTCAGTGTTTTGAATAACCAAAATTCATTATACGTCTGCCGCATGATTCAAACTTTGTTCCTCATTTTGCATCAGTTAGAATAGAGAATATATAAGTTTCAAAAATATGTAAAGACCAGTAGGATAATCCAAAAAATTTGATCTTTGGTAGTATGGAAAGATCTCAATTTGATCTTTGAATCATCAATATGGAGTTTTCTGAAACTCTTCTATGAGAGGGCCCGAAAGCCCTTGCGAACTGACTATCGACCTTGGTCTGTCAGTCTGACAACATCCAGTCTTACTGGTCCAGTCTTACTGGTCCAGTCTTTCATTCATGGATCGGATATCCCAGATCCAATTCTAGTGAATTTGGATTTGTCAGAAAGGTGTACGCATCGTGCAAATTTTTCATGTTGTCCACCTCTGTTGAAACAAAGTATTCAGGCCCCAAAAATCTGTTTGCTAGAGTCCTGTTCGGACTCGCCTACATATAGTAGCTTCCGCGCATGTCGTGATCCAGTGGATCTTGGATCATAGATCGGCTTCTGTGTCGACTCCACCATAATTTTTGGTATCAAAGTGAGGTTTGTTGGATTTCCTAATCCAACACAGTTCCAAAAATTCTTGACTATCGTCAAATTTTTTTTCCAGAGTGTTGTTTCGCCATGGCTGGGCGAATGGGCAGTAGAGGTCGAAATAAATTTAACCCTGAAAATGAAAATCATGATCTTTGGTATAAAAATAGAGACCTACGACATCAACTCGAAGATATAAATCAAAGAATGGAAGATGAGATACATTCTTATGACAATGATGATGAATTTGAGTTGAATCATAGAGATTAGGATCATAGAGATGTTCACCAGCCGATGAGGTCACATTGGGACTCCGACTTGCGTTTTGAGATTTTTGAGTTTAAGGAAACAGGAACTCCAGAAGAATTCCTAGACTAGATTAGCGAGGTTCGCAAAATCATAGAATTCAAAGAAGTCTCCGAAGGCCGACGAGTGGGATTAATATCCCTAAAGCTTAAAGCCCGAGCTGTAGCCTGGTGGTGTTAGCTCAAACAGACTTGTAGGCATCAAAGTCGTGCTCCAATTGAGTGTTGGGAGCACATGGAGCAGAAGTTGTGTGCTCAGTTCCTTCCTCTAAACTATCACATAGAATTATACCCAAAATATGAGAGTTTGAGGCAAGGAACCCAGACGGTGGATCAATACACCAAAGATTTTTATAATCTCGTTACACAAAACGACACCCATGAAAGTGAGAAACAATTAATATCGAAATATATTGGAGGTTTGAATTTCCAATTACAGGGCATGTTAAATTTTGTTGAGTGTTGGACTATGTCTGAGGCTCATTAAAAGGCACGTCAATGGGAAAGGTTTTCTCAATAGAAGACCTTGGCAAAATCGAGTCAGACTACTAGACCCTCAGAACGGGCCCCTATAGTCCCAACTGCTAAAGTTGACCCACCCTATCGACACTCCAATGTGACTAACCTCTCTAGGGTTGCTGTAAATACCCCAAATTTTTCACCTTCACTCACAAACCCTTTTCTCTTGCCACTGGGCCAATTCTCTAAATCCTTTAAGGAATCAGTTGGTCGACATCTGAGCCACGACTGTTCATAGCCCAAATTTTACAACGAAATTCAATACTCTATCTCACAATCAAAATTCAATCCACATTTTGGCTCAATCTCAATTATTAGTTTTCATCCTCAGGTGAGAATTTCCAATTCTTTATGTCTGCCAGAGGTTCAAGATTCCAAGTCCCTCATCTAGGGTTTGCATTTCATGAGTCATTGCATGTGTTTGACATATCATCTCATATCATTTCATGTTATTGCATGTCATTGCATCTCATTTTCGAGATCCAACACTCCTGATTTTTCAAAATATTCAATCAAGATTCGAGTTTTAAAACTTTTCTTTCAAAATCAATTTCAAAACCTATGTTTTAGATTGATATTTGCCATTTGTTAACCCCCAAGATCTTATATTTCAAAATATTTTCCTTAGAAAATGATCTGGATTCATTTTAAACTCAATTTTAACTGATCTCAATTCTCGGATGAGACCCATCTAGGTGGTGTCGCTTGCAGATCATTTCTTTCATCTGAATTTCTCAAAATTTCAGTCCTAGTCGGATTAAGACTCTATCTTTTTACTTTTTAAACCCTTTTCAAAATTCTATTTTGGTTTTAAATTAGATGTAGTCTTATCCCTTGCTTATTTCCTCTATTTTGGTCAAAATCTCAGAGTCTCAGTTGAACTAGGACTCTTTTTCAGAGTTTCAATCAGATTAAGACTCTACCTTTCACTTCTATTTTTATCTATTTTTGAGAAAACTTTTCAAAACCTTTCATTTTGGATAAAATTTTAGAGTTTTAGTTGGACTAGGACTCTGTCTCAGAGTTTTAGTCGGACTAGGACTCTATCCTGATTTCATCATTTATTCTTATTTTTCCACTTATTTTCAAAACCCTTCTCATCTAACTTTCAAAAAGACAAAAATCTTAGAGTTTTAGTTGAACTAGGACTCTATCATAGAGTTTTAGTTAGACTAGGACTTTGTCTTTCATCTCTATTTTTACTTGTTTTCAACAAAATTTATCAAAATCCTTCACTTTGGTCAAAATCTTAGAGTTTCAGTCGAACTAAGACTTTACCACAGAGTTTCAGTCGGATTAGGACTCTATCTTTCATCTCTATTTTTACCTGTTTTCAAGAAAATCTTTTAAAAAAAGTCAAAATTTTAGAGTTTCAGTCGGATCAGGACTTGTTCTAGAGTTTCAGTTGGATTAGGACTCTAACCCTGACTTCAATTTTGAGAGAATCTTTAAAAAATCTCTTTATTTATCCTTTCAGAAATAAAAAATAAAGAGTTTCAAAATTTCAGGACTCTGTCCTGAAGTTCTAATTGGTTTAAGACTCTATTCTAAATCTTATTTCCACTTTCAAATCCACTTGTTTTAAAAACCTTTTCATTTGTTCTTCAAAAATTAGTCCATTTGTAGAGTCCTAGTTGATTCAGGATTCTATTTCAGAGTTTCGGTTGACTAAGGACTCTAACCCTGACTTCATTTTTTTAGAAAATCTTTCAAAAACTTTTTTATTTATCTTTCAAACCATCAAATTTCAAATTTTAGGATTTTATTGTAGAGTTTTAAAATTTTAGGACTCTACCCCAGAGTTTCAATCGGTCCAGAACTCTACTATGATTTTCTCTTTCTACTTTTTTTTCACTATTTTTTTGAAAACAGATTCAGTTCTAAGAGTTTCAAAATTTTGAGATTCTATCCTAGAGTCCCAGTTGATTAGAACTCTGCCTCTGGTCTCATATTTTGTTCATTTTCACCAATTTCTGAAAAGATCTTTCAAAACCTCTTCATTTTCTTCTAAAAAAATCCAAAATTTAAGAGTTTCAAAATTTGAGACTCTAGTCCAGAGTTTCAGTTAGTCTAGGACTCTGTTTTCAAAACTTCTGATTTTCATCTGGTAATTTTAACTCTATTTTAAAACCCTTTTCAGTCTTTATTTCAACTTTTTCAAAACCCTGATGTGGGACCCACTCAGTTGGTGCTACATCCAGAGGAGTTTTGATCCAGTCAGAACTCTGATTGATTAAAAACTTTTAATTTCAAAACCAATTTCATTCTAAACCTCTTTTTTTGAAAACCTGTATTTTCAAGTTTTAAAATCGTTTCTGAAAAATCAAGTGGGGCCCACTCTGAGTGGCGCCACATTTGAAAGAGTTAGGGTTAGTCGGTATTTTAATTAGGTTAGGAGTTTAAAAGAGATGCAATAAACTTAAGCTAAACTAAACTAAACTAAATATGTAGATGTTATAAACAACTAAAACTATATGCTATGCAATGCTCAATGCAATGTAAAATCTAAATCTATCGTGGAAAAGGGGGAGAAAGAAACGATATGTCACGGATCGCATCTGATGGAAGGGTTGAGAGGAGAAAGTGGTTGATCTCAGCTGCATACACACCTCCCCGATGACGAAGGTAAGAAAAACCGAAGAAGACGGGGTTTAGAGGATCACTTTAGATTTTAACTTAGGTTTTTAAAGTTTTAAAAATTAGGGTTTTAAAAACCAAATATGTCGCCATATTTGAAAGTTTCCCCAAACCTCTAGAGTTTCAATTAGGACAATTAGGGTTAGTAGTTAGAGTCCCACCTAGGCTAGAAGTTCACCAAAAATAGCCCCCCCTTTAGTTGGTTTTAGATAGGATTTTAAAAAGTCAAATTTTTTCATTAATTATCCCTAATTAAGTGGGTTTTCAAGAGGCTATAAAAAGGGACACATAGGGGTCGACCCTCATGAGCTATTCCCCGCTTTCTTGCTGCTTCTCTCTCCTCCAAACACCCTCCTCCTCCTCCAGCCAAAATCCTCCATTGGAGCAGCCCAATGTGAGTTTTAATTCATTATTTCTAATATTTTTCATGATTATTTCATGTATTTCATCATTATCGCCCCTTGTGTATTGGATTTAAGCATGTTTTCCATTCAAGATCCATGGAATAAATTCAAGAATCTGATCTAATGTTGTATCATGCTCCTTTCATGTTTTTGAGCCATTGAAATAACTTAGAATCATATTTTTTATGTTTATGCCAAAGAAAAGATAAGATTCGATCCTTCTATGGATCAAATCCCTCTTTCAAAGGCTAAATCGAATTCTAACCATGCTTTCCCTAAATTTTTTATTTTATTTCATCATATTAATGTTTATTTTATTCAGTCAAGCATCAAATCCAAATTTATTATATTATTTATTACTATTTTTTATTATTTTTTATATTTAGATTAGTTTAGGAATGCTTTATCGATAATCCATGGATTTCGATTCTGGGCACAAGGGAACCACATTACTTTTATATTTAAGTTTCTGTTAAAAAAATACAAATTTTTTAGGGTTAATTCATGCATTTGTCAGTGACTTTTTATAAAAAAAGTTGAATTATTTTGGGTTCTGGAACCCTGTCAAAAAAATAGAAAACCAAACTATTCTTTTTAAACCATGAAATCACTATGTGAATTCAGAAACTACTTGCCGAGATGATATCTCCCTCGTCGGATATCTGATCGATGAGATCCATAAGTTGCAGTATCTTTATTATCATGTCTAGTATTTTCTATAAAGTTTTTATATTTGTTTATATCTTTTTGCTATTTTTTCTCTGTCAAAAACCAGAATTGGTTTTACAGAGCTTGTTATGCATTGTCTAAAACCTAGATCAACTTTTTTGGATCGTATCTCCCTCACCGAAGATCTGATCAATGATCCGTAAAAGGAGTGTTTTTATCTATGTATCTAATGTCATATGAAATTTTTTTATAATTTTTGAACATGATTTATTATATTTCCCTATACCCAAAACCGGATGTATTTATTTCAACTCATTATTTATTTGCTGGAATCAAGCGTATATTGTCGGAGTAATATCTTCCTAACCAAAGATGAATTCTTTGATATGTAAAAAGCAATTTTTTTTGTTTTTCTGTCTAGTATCTTTCTATAAATTTTTATGAATTTATATGGTAGTTTGATACCCAATTTGGGTCTGACATTGTGATAGATACATGCCCACAGGAAAAATCACATATTTTAAGGTTTTATTCAAATTTCATATTAATATAATGTCAAAAATATATTTTCTTCATTGCAGTTTAATTTTAGAGTTATCTAAACTATCCATGTCAATTTTTACAGATTTTTGAATCCATTTGATATATTATTTGATCAAATTACAAAACAGGGTGCCTGTAGAGTCCCGGATTGAGTAAAACACTGGCGAAAATCACTATTTTTATGATATTTCAATCTTTTTATAAAACATTTTATATTTTTAATGTTTGATCATGTTTATAATCATGCTAGAGTGCTTCACACCCAATTTGGTGTTTATTTGAATCCATTTGAGCCCTAAATCCAAAGTTTTGCCAAAATCTTTTCTGAAAATCCTGATTTTAAGGCCATAGTCTTGTTTTCAGGGGCATTTTTGTTATTTCCCCTAAATTCCAAATTTCAAAAATATTTATCTTTATTATTTATTCAATTTTATATCAGCTTTTATTATGTTTATCTCAGGGAAACATGGAAAAAGGCTTATATTTGGATAAATCCAGCAATTTCTAGATATTATTGGATAAATCCAGAAAAATTGACATATTTTCACTAACAAGTTTTCTAATTTTGCAGGGATATTCAAGATTGTATTTTATTTATTTTAATTTAATTAATGATGTAATTGTAAACATTGAAATAAGAATTTAATTTCCTGGTTAGAATATGATTGCATTGTATATTGTTTATTATTTCTTTAATCATGTCAATGTGTGGTGGATGATGATTCATATACATATTCAAATTCACCATGGTCTATATGAATGGCATGTGCACTAGCTTATAAAGAGTTGATAAACTCGATGGGTTTCGTATTTGTGGCCATAATCAGAATATGAACAAAACCCAGATTTATTATCTTTTTCTTAGCCACAAATGGCCTACACTCTTAGGCATCTTCAAAAATCATAGCACACTTTCCAAACCTTTCTAAGTATTTCCCCCTCTTAGAACTAAATGAGATATTATTCAATATATATTTGTGGCCATAGTTAGTGATATGTAAAGAAGTTATTTCATCTAAATTCTATAAGGCACAAAAAAATTTTTTCTCAAAGTTTTTTTTTAATTTTTTCAGAAAATATTTTCTCAAATTGCATTCATTCATTCATCTAAGTTATATTACATCATAAAAAGATTTCATAGGTCTACACGCTCATTCTTTTGATCAATTCATAAAATCATCTCAGAAAAATCAATTTTCTCCAAGTTATCCTGAATTTTCTCAAAATCGATTTTCTCAAAACATAAAGATTTCTTCAGAAATTGATTTTCTTTTTCTTCAAAAAGCATTTTTCATTGTGATTCACAATTTTTCAATCATCCTCTTTTCTAAGTATTTCAAAATTTTGAAGCAAACATCATGTTTTTAATCTGCATTTTCTGAAATCCATGGCACATGCCCGATTCTTTGCGCATTTAGGAGATAGAACATCGATTTAGATAAGTTGAGCAAAGCAAAGTACATGATTGATCCTTGGTTCGATTACCCCTGGTTATGGCACCAGGAACGGTTGAACCTTGTACCAACAGACGAGTCCCATTCTTCAAAATTATCCTGCATTTTTAAATGGAGGCGAGTTATTTTCAAAATCTTTTTCAAAGGTCAGTTTAACTTGCAAAAGTAAAATTTTTCAATGATAACAGTTGCGAACCATAATGCCTCGGTAGGAACCCAAGTGAGACCCACTAGTTCTAATGTCCCTATCAAGTGTTATACATGTGGGAAACCCAGTCATAAATCCACTGAGTGTTGTGGCAAGGCCCTATTCGTTGAGGGATTTAAATGAAGAAGAAGATTTCAAATTGGATCCAGAATCCAATCCTGTTTATGACCAAGATAATGAAGATTTTGAAGAACGAAGTGAAGAGGAGGAGACTGTGGAAGATTTGTTGACTGATAGAGGAGATGCTTTAATCTCAAGAAGGGTGTGTTTAGCCCCGTGACAAGAGGTGAGTGACAAATGGCTTAGAACCCACATCTTTGAGTCTGCTTATACTATTGGTGGAAAGGTGTGTAGGTTTATCATCGATTTTGGTTGTTGTGAAAATGTTATATCCGTTGAAGCTATGACCAAACTGAAACTGAGTTGTAGGACACACCTCCGTCCTTACCAGATGTCATGGTTCTAAAAGAGCATTGACGTCCACGTTGACCGTCAGTGCTTGGTCAAATTTTCCATTGGAAACATAATTTTTGACCAAACGTGGTGCGATGTGCTCCTTATGGATGCGAGCCATTTGATTTTGGGTAAACCCTGACAGTATGATAGAAATGTCATGCATAATGGTAAAACCAATGTTTATTCTTTCACTTTTGAGGGCAGAAAGATAAAGCTGCTTCCTTCAAAAGATCTACCTCCATTATCTTCCATTTCATCATCCGTTGTTCAATCCACTATTCCCACTGTTACATCTCCATCTCATCCTATTGTCCCCATTTGTCCTTATGAATCCCTTAAGATTGTTGCATCTCAAATAAAGGGACCCTCCTCTGTGTGTTCATCACGAAGCATGAACTTCAAGAATTGCTAAAATCTCATACTATCATGAGCGATTCCCTAGCAGACCCTTCTTCTGAAGTCGGCAATGATCCTATAATCAACCTAAGCACTTATGCCATAATAAAGCAGAGTTCTCATTTGTTAATTTTTGCTTTGTATAATAAGAACTTAAATGCAAGGTTTCATTAAATGAGGCAATAGTATCAAGCAAATAAAGGTTATCAATCGTAGATAAAGAATCAGTCATAATAAGATTTGAATCAAGAAATAATTTAAATTTATTATTTTTAAATAAACAAGAATAACCATATTTGTCTAAAATAGAAATAGAAACCAAATTTTGCCTAAAAGATGACACAATAAATGTTTCTTTCAAATCTAAATAATTTCCAGTCTTTAAAAGTAACATAAATGTCCTTATTGTCTCAACTTCAGCTATTTTGCCATCGCCCATATAGATGAATCTTTCAGCATCAATTGACAGTTGACAACTTAGGCAACTCTGCATAGACACACTTATATAAGTGGTAGCATCAGAATCCATCTACCAAGTGTGTTTATGCATAAAAGTTAAATTAACTTCAAAACAAACCAAAGTAAAGAGCATACCTTTCTTTTCACGTTAGGCATGATACTTTGTATAGTCTTTCTTTATATGACCCTCCAATTTGCAAAAGAAATAACTAGACTTTGGGTCCTGATGTCTTTTCTATTTCTTTTGTGATTGAGGGTCAACTGCAACTTCCTTTATTCTTTTTTTTTTCTTAAACCTATCCTTAATAGATATTGTCAAATGTGCACTTTCAGTCTTTTCTTGCTTCATCCTATCCTCTTCTTGCAAACAGTGTGAAATGAGCTCATTAAGAGTCTATTTTTTTTTTCTGGCAATTGTAACTAACCTTGAACCAAGTGCACGAGTAATTCCTCAGAAAATTCTAACTTTAGTGCCTTGAGTTTTGAAGCAAGATGGGACATCTCCATAATGTACTCCCTAATATTTTCTTTACCTTTATACCTCATTGAGACAAGACTCGAAAGAAAAGTACTTATCTCAGCCTTTTTATTTTTCATAAAATGCTTTTCAATTTCTTTAAGAAAATGTTTGGCATTTACCTCTTCAGACATAGTGCCCCTGAAGGATTCAAGAATTTCATATTTCATGGTCATGAGACTCATGCGATTAGATCGATCCCACCGTTCGAAGTGCTTTTTATCCTCAATGAAACTCTTGTCTATACGAACATGTGGTTGATCTTCTCATAGTGCAAGATCCAAATCCATACATCCAAGAATAATCATGACATTTTCTTTCCAGTTTTTAAAATTGAAACTACTCGAAATAGGAAGGAATTAATATTTGCAGATATCATAGAAGTAGAGGTATTAATTGAATTAAGAACAAACAAGCTCACGATTAACATATATTTTCACATGCATTAACACAAAATAACATATTTAAACAGTGGTGAACCCCATCACAACATACCCAAAACAACATTGACATTTAGTCTTTGAAGATAAATCTCAACTTGTAAGTGGTACTCTCAATACAATAATCAAACATGGATAATTAGTCCTGTCAAACAATAAGTCTTTCTTTAGACCGACTCATTATTCACATGAAAAACTATATAATTGTCCCATATTTATTAGTGAATATATATGTTTGGGTTCGGCCAAATAGTAATCTTCCTTTGAGTTGATCACTATTCGCATGAACCACAAACATATAAACATCACAATATTCTAAAATGAACTAATCTACAAAATAAATATTACTTTGGCAACATATTGATTAAATCAATTCGATTTAAAATATTGGACCCAAAATTCCAAATAATACAAATATTCAAATATGTCAATATATGCATATGAATATAAAGAATGCACAAACGTAACATGCATGGGCAGAAAAATAGTTGAAAATCAGCCACTAAAGTGATCCATAATGTGTGCCAAATAGCCTTACAATAAAATCATTCATATTATATATATATATATATATAGTATAAGGCATAGTGCACAGGTCTGGCCAATTGAATCTGGCCGGACCCACTGACGGATCCCAAAGTAGGTCTGACCTGAATTGGGTCAGACCCAACCCACTGCAACCGGGTGTGGGTCCAAACTGGTCTAACCCGAATTGGATCAGACCCAACAATTTGTACCCAGTTGCGTGCATGTGCTGTGGATTGGGTCTGGACCAAGCCAAATCCACATAACACCCAAAGCTGACTCAGTTCAGCCTCTTTAACCGAATGGGGTTGAACTAGGTCATCGGGTCTCACCCTTAAAAATTACGCATGCTGATTTGGTCCCAGATCGGGCACCGAATCGACTGGTATCCTGGTAGAGTCAGTACTCGGTAAGACATATGGCCAAATCGGTATTGAACCCAATAGTCGAACCAGTCCTGTGCATAGAAGCCTGAATCGACCTGAACCATATGGTCGACCCATCCCAAAGAATCGGCTTGAACCAGTCAGTGGGTCAAAACAGATCTGACCTGACGGGTCAGACCCAAATCAAGAATACCCAAAATGGGTCTGACCAACAAATCGAGACCAACCAGGTCTAACCCACGAGTCAAATCGAAACTAACTCGACATGGGTCAGACTTGACCCAAGTCGGTTCATCCCCACCAACTGAAGGGAACTGGACTGGTTCGGTCCGCTTGCAAACTCGGCATGTCCTCAGCTTGTGAGGCTGATCTCATCTCGACAACACCGTCAAAGCCACAAATGGTCTGACACCACCCTGAAGGCCAAAAATGACCCGACATCACCCTAACGGAGACTGATGTTGGTGCAACCTCGGCTAGAGGCTAGACCCAACATGTCTCATCACTGGAGACCAAAACCCTGTATTGGTTGCTGGCCCAAAACCTTTCTTGGGTGCCTCCTCTCTGATCACTGGATGGTGGCTGGGCTAACCAGATGCCCAGACCACCATCATTGATCATCGGTCGGCGTCTGACAAGAGCGATCATAAGGAAACCTAAGGGCGTCCGGCGAAAAGAAACCAATGGGAAGGACCAAAATGGTCCATCCCTTTAGGTTCAGCAGCCATCGGGTGGAGGACAGACTTCGCTGGCGATGGTCGCTGGGGCAAGCCAAATGCTAACGTATCATCGTCGGATGCGGCCGGTCCCCGAAAAAAGACCGTCGGTGCCTGAGGCAAACCTGATGCCTCAGTCATCGACTGATATCATTCAGAGAGCAACCTCTGCAGAAACAAATTGAGGAAAGGCTAAGTGGCCCTTCCATCCAATTCAACAGAAATGGGAAAAGAGCATGCCGACCCTTTTCGTCTGATCAAAACTGAATAGGGGCAAAACCCCTATTCAATGACTTCGTTCTGGTATCCTGAACAGAGAGGATCGATTGGTTCTTGCTGCATCCGGGAACAACTGAATGGCGCAAGAAAGGGTCAACCGACTCTCTCCCATCCATGCCCTGTTGCCGATCAAAGTAGATCAATGCTGAAAATGGAAAAATATGAAATACATAATGAAATCGAGTGTTTCAAAAATTCGACGGGAACATGAAGCTCTTATACCAATTGTTGGATTTGTAAATCCATCGAAGACTAAAGAGGATCATAATACATATTCTCGCAAAATTGTTGAAATGTAAAACAGAAACAAAAGTTTGATGCGAAAGCATACCTGAATCTATAAGCGCTCTGATAGATCGCTGACGGGTATGATCTTCCAGAACCTGTATATGTGACCTTATTTCTTTCTCTAAACCTTATGAGAGAAACTGAATCTCTTGATAGTTATAGGGAGCCTCAAAGAGAGGGCCATTATATAAGTTTTGCGAACCATAACCTAATGTGTATCCAAATAGGAGTCTGTCTTCAATTCAGCCAATTACATAATTATAGACTGAACACGTCTCTTCACATGGTGTACAATACCATATGAGATGTCATATGACCCAACCAAATTAGATCACATAAACCGGGCCTGAACCTGAGACAATCTATAATGTGTAGTTTAACGTATCTAAGCCCACACAAATTTTTTAAAACAAAACCCAATGGTATATGTATATATCTGGTATGGGTCTGCCTAACCCTAGCTTGCCTTAAAAAAAATATGTAAATTTTGTAATTATAGATCTGACCGATCTCTCAGTTCTAGATCTATCCAAATCTTATTCAAACCCTACACCCTAATGTGTATCCAAATAGGAGTTTGTCTTCAATTCAGCCCATTACATAATTGTAGACCGAACACGTCTCTTTACATGATGTACAATACCATATGAGATATCATATGGCCCAACCGAATTAGATCACATAAACTGGGCCTGAACCTGAGACAATCTATAATGTGTAGTTTAACGTATCTAAGCCCACACAATTTTTTCAAAACAAAACCCAATGGTATATGTATATATTTGGTATGAGTCTGCCTAACCCTAGCTTGCCTTTCAAAAAAAAAACATGTAAAATTTGTAATTATAGATCTGACCCATCTCTCAATTCTAGATCTATCCAAATCTTATTCAAACCCTACACTCAATTGGAACCAAATATTCGTAGCAGTCATGTTTGGGTTAAAACCTTGGACCCAACCAATTTTTTACATGAAAATCGATGGGTGTAACTTGTTTTCAATGAATCTTGTATCATAGGTTCTCATTTTTTCAACCAGATCTGGAACTTATTGTAAGATATGAGTTGGATCTAGATATAAAAGGAGAACCAGTTTTAAAATTGGATCTGATCCATATTTTGTGCTGGGTAGCATGTGTATGAATTTGGATGTGATTAAGAACAAATATATTTGGGTTTTATTCCGTTCTAGATTAAAATCAATCAAGTGTTGTAGTCGGTTTGCATCATAATTGGGTTTAAACCAATCAATCATTTTCCAGAAAAAGAATGGAATTAACTCGTTTCAACAGACCCAACATCATAAAGGTGACATTTTTTAACCAATTTAATTTATTGGTTTATTGTGAGATGATGAGATCTAAGTAGAATTAATAAATATTAAATTTTTTTCAAATATAGAACATTTGATGAAGCGTGGGGGCTTCCTCAACTCCTTGCTTCGTGAGATGTGGATGTGGACCACTTTTCAGCCACCAGTAGGAGCCTCATAACAAAGTTGAACCATCAATGACTGCTATAGGAAAGTGCGTTGTGCATGGCCCTGTGGAGAAGGAAAGGGGGAGGCAGCGGAGACCCCAGGAAAAAGATGGGAAAGTGAAGTCTCAAAAAAAAAAAAAAAATGAAGAGTACTGGGACCAAAGGGGAGCTGTTGGGGGGAACCTAGGAATTAATAGTGAAGAAAATGTAACATGGAGATCATGAGGAGAGAAAGTAGTCTGACACAAGAGGGGAAGATGAGTGACAAGGATAATGGATAAACAGAAGCAACAATAGGTACTTTTGACATTTTAAGATACTTAACGCAGGTTAAGTGTGAGTTTAGTAGTAGGGCTGCTAAATGAACCCAGCAGTAAACAGTTCGGCCTGCCAATAACTTGTTCATGTTTGTCAAGTGAGCTTAGGGATGTCAGTGGACCAGGGCGGGGGACAAGGTCTTCACCCGGTCCCGTCTCAAAATTCTACCTTCCATCCCTGCCTTCCTTCTTGCATGGGTTTTCATTTTAACCCGGCCTCTATCTTTGGTTCAAATGTGACAGTTGGCTGCCATCCTTAAAGGAGGTCGAACCGTAGGATGGTCGACTACACCGACTAGAAGAAAGAGAGGAAGGAGAGCTTACTGGAGAAGCGACGACCGAAAGGAGATGACTGTTTTAGCTTCAGGGTTAAAAATTATGAATATATATAAGGGAGTTATATAAAATTTTATTAAATCATTAAGGATATTTTACTAAGGAGGATCAGAAACCTGGCGGAGCGAAGCCGGAGAAAGAGTAAGTTCATTCCTGCCTCCATCCTTGCATAGGTTTTGATTTTAACATCCATCCTAGCCTCCATCCCGGATCTAAAGGGTGTGAGGCTGGGTGGAACCCATGGTCCACTGCTATCTTTAAATGAGCTGGTGAAACAAACAACCAACAACTCTTATTACATAAATAAACTAAGGGTACGAACAATTGGTGTTGTAAAAAGAAAATATATATAATATGCATGTAGAAGTTATCATAAAAAGTGTGGTAGGATAGGCGGTTTGGGTTGCATGCTTGTGTAATTTTGTTAAGAAATAAGATTGGGTTCCAATTGACCCTTTCCTTAAAAAGTGATTATTTTTTTAAAACGAGCTGGCTTAGGCTTGGCTTGCTTAGACCTGACCACGAACCAGAGCTCCAGCTGAGTCCACCGGTAAATGAGCCGAGCCCGAACCCCGAGCTCCAGCTGAGTCCACTGGTAAATGAGCCGAGCCCGAACAAGCTGTGTTCGTTTAGCAGCCTTATTTTAGTAGTAGGTTATGGCAGGTTCTTTTTTTTTTTTTTGACCATATGTCAGGTAAAGTTGGGTCTGTGTTACAAATTTCAGAAAAGATAGTCCTCGATATGAAATATCAGGAAAATAGGAGGTTTGTATCAAGAAATTACCCTTTTCGCACGTGTCGTCTCTGTAGTCAGATACGTGTACGACAAGTCCACGTTTTTTCTCTTGCCCTGCCAAACATTCATAAAGAAGGCAATGGTCAAGGCCAACTATTCTTTGGGTACCGAAAAGACCAAATGCTCCTCAAATCACAGAATATTCTAAGAAATCCACATGCGCATCATGCACAATACAAGCCAAAATCCAAATTGTGAACGAAAGGTCTTTTTCGTCATTATAAACCTTGAGAGCCAAAATCGTCTTTTTATTTTTCTGAACTTTTTCGATTCTTTTTTTAGAAATAATTTACGTGGTCCGGTCGTCCTCCTCCTGGCTGTCCATTGCCCATCCTCTCTGATTCCTTCGGTCTAGATTTCCTCAGATCGGACCAGAGAGAAAAACCCTAATTTCCTCTCCCTCTCCGATCGCGATCCGGCGTGTTTTAGGGTTTGCGATCGCGAATTCCTTCCCTTCTCGCTTCTTTCTGGGGGTGATTTTGGCTGAGGGATCGGGAGGAATTAGGGGTTCCTCCTTCCTCTGGTTCGTCGACGGCGTTCGTCTTCTTCTTCGGGGATGGATTCGAGCAGGAGGGCGGTGGAGGCGTACTGGAGATCGCGGATGATCGACGCGGTGACGAGCGACGAGGACAAGGTCGCCCCCGTCTACAAGCTCGAGGAGGTCTGCGAGCTCCTGCGGACGTCTCACGTGATCATCGTGAAGGAGGTCTCCGATTACATCCTGAAGCGTCTCGATCACAAGAGCCCTATTGTCAAGCAGAAGGTGCGCCGATCCCGAAGTTTCCGCGTTTTTTTTGCCGTTCCCCTCTTTGTTAGTCTTCCGATTTTGGCTTGCTTTCTTGTGCGATCGTTAAATATATTGGATTTGATGATGAGATTCCGAAATTTCCTTTCTCGTTATCTATTTTTGTGTGTGAATCTGTGTAGAAGATCATTCTGATTTAGTAATCGTGCAGCGTCGAAGTATCGATGATTTCTTGTTACTGCAAAATGTATTGAAGCTTTGGTCTCGACTTCTAGAAAATATATGGTGTTCAAACAATCGGAAAGAAAAACATGGCCAAAATTTTGGTCTCGGTAGCTAATTTTCCAGCACCGCTTTCGTGCAATCCAACTTTAGAAGAAAGTCGGTGCCTTAGCAGTCAGAATTAGTTTGATTTTACTCTGTGTTAATCTTGTTAATTGATTTGTGGAATCGAAGGCTGCATATGTTCCCTGATGTGGTAAAGAGAAGTTTTTCTTATTTCCTTATAAAAGTAAAGTAAGTCAGGGCTAGATTTCTTGCATTTTTGTCATAGTTTTTTCTTTTAGCATGCGTCCAGTTGATTTATGTACAAAAGCAGTGGCGGTTGATCGAGTTTTTCTTTCTGTTGACCTCGATGCAACGAAGGAGAAGCCATTTTCGTTTATCTTTAGAACTTAATGTGCAATCATGCTCTTACTGTTGCTCTAATTATGTTCAGTAAACTATACTTATCAATGTGGATCCTTCTTCACATTCTTGTATTTCTATTTTCTTTAGATATATTTTAGGTAAATAGATGTATTTTTTATGACAAATTTATGAGTCTCTCTCTTCTATGTTCTAGCCTTTCGCTCTCATCGTGTTGTTACTCATTTTGGTGACAACGGGCCTTGAATCGATTTACCATGGTGAATATGATGCAATTCTATCTATTTGAAGACGAAGTTCAACCCTTGATAGGTTGTAACTTGTTAGATATACTGCTCATTAGCATCTTCTTCTAAAATCAGTAGAAGCCACTGACATTTATGCGTGATATGAGCTTGTAAAAAGTGTTTATCTAGTTGATCTTCTGCAGGTAGATGAACAGTTTTATCTGTTGTTTGTCAGCATTTGATTTCACAAAGTTGTTCTGGGTCACCTTAATGTTGAGTTATGATGTCATTTTCCAGGCACTCAGGCTGATCAAATATGCAGTAGGGAAATCTGGTGTGGAGTTCAGAAGAGAGATGCAAAGGCATTCAGTGGCATTGCGCCAGCTATTTCATTATAAGGGACAGATCGATGCCCTGAAAGGAGATGCACTCAACAAGGCTGTTCGTGATACCGCTCATGAGGCAGTCTCTGCAATCTTTGCTTCAGAAGACAAGCCAGCCCCAGCTGATGATATTAACAGGCGAATACAGGGATTTGGAAATACAAATTTTGAAACGCAAACAGAAGACAAGAAGTCATTTCTAAGTGAGGTTGTTGGTGTTGGGAGTGCTTCTATATTGCAAGGGTTAAGTACTTTTACTTCTGGCAATTCATTGATAAAAGATGACAGCGGAAGTTACAGGAGCCCAAATCTACGAAGATCATTAACGGAAAAGGATAGATTTGATAAATATGAAACAGAGGAACACCATAGAGAAAAATGGGGATCCTCAAGTGGTCCTAGTAGTTCGCCAGGTCCTTGGAGCTCAGAGTCCAGGGAAGCCTTCACAGATACAAGCAGCAGCGATGTGAACCAAAGTCAAACAATGGGTAAGGGTCCTGAAGAGAGACTCTTAGACACCATCGTGACATCTGGTGGCGTGCGTCTACAACCAACCCGTGATGCCATTCAGATCTTCCTCAAAGAGGCTGTGAAGCTAGATGCTGTTTCCTTAAGCCTTGCACTTGAGTCAAAGTTGCAATCACACCTTTGGCAGGTTTGCTCTCTTGGTCCTCTTATTCATTGCTAGTCTGCTTGTTATATGCTTGGGATTCCTGCAGTATATTAAGCGTGTGTTTGGATTCATGTGAGAATTCACATTTCTTAAACATACAGTTCTCTTGTTTAGATTCCATGTTTATTTTAAGAAAAGGAACTCTAGTAATCTAAAATTCCCTGTTTAGAGTTCCCACCTCCTTAGGTGTAACTCTAATTCTCGATACCACTGAGATATCAAGATGAACATCTTTCCCGATATCACTCCCTCCTCTCCCTGTTGCTCCCTTGGGCAGACATCTGCGATTTGTGAGGAAACATCTTCTCAGGTAAGTGAAAACCCTAAAAAATGATATAGGAACAGAAACATCTCTTTCATACTTTTGTATCTCTTTTTCATACTTGTGTATCTCTGTTTTATAGTTGTATATCTCTGGTTCATCTTCCATTTTTCTTTCTCTCTTTGATTTTGTTTGAATCCTAAGATTTAGAATGTGAAATGCATCATGTTCCCCTTCATCTGCCTTCTCTTTGAAGCCTTTTTTTTTTTTTTAATTTATAACCTGAAGAAACCACACCCGGCACGAAGACCTGGTCGCTCTGGCTCAACCTGCCATACCTACGGTCATCGTGCTGGCAGCGTAAAACTCAGGCTAGGATCCATGCCCCCCCGGGGCCTATGCTACACATTGGTTTGCAGTTTTACGCAGAGGGACGATGCCCGTGAGGATTGAACCTTGACTGCCTGTCTAGCAGTCGAGGCCCCACCCACTGCCAACCCCCCTTGGGGCCTTCTCTTTGAACCCTAAAATCAATATATGAATGGAATCATTTGGTTCCATTAGAAACCCTAAAATCAAATACTCTACATCTCTATTTTGTTGCTGAATTTTTAATTAGTTATATTCATTGCCATGATCATGCATATAACATCAATATGGTTGCTCTCTTCTGACACAGATTCAGTCAATTCTCACATTGATTCATGTGAGAATTCACATTTCTTAAACATACAGTTCTCTTGTTTGGATTCCATATTTATTTTAATAAAAGGAACTCTAGTAATCTAAAATTCCCTGTTTAGAGTTCCCACCTCCTTAGGTGGTAACTCTAATTCTCGATACCACTGAGATATCAAGATGAACATCTTTTCCGATATAACTCCCTCCTCTCTCTCTTGCTCCCTTGGACAGACATCTGCGATTTGTGAGAAAACATCTTCTCAGGTAAGTGAAAGCCCTAAAACATGATATAGGAACAGAGACATCTCTTTCATACTTTTGTATCTCTTTTTCATACTTGTGTATCTCTGTTTCATAGTCGTATATCTCTGGTTCATCTTCCATTTTTCTTTATCTCTTTGATTTTGTTTGAATCTTAAGATTTAGAATGTGAAATGCATCATGTTCCCCTTCATCTGCCTTTTCTTTGAACCCCTTTTTTTAATTTATAACCTGAAGAAACCACACTCGGCACAAAGACCTGGTCGCTCTGGCTCAGCCTGCCATACCTACGGTTGTCGTGCTGGCAGCGTAAAACTCAGGCCAGGATCCATGCCCCCGGGGCCTATGCTACACGTTGGTTTGCACAGAGGGGCGATGCCCATGAGGATCAAACCTTGACTGCCCGTCTAGCAGTCGAGGCCCCACCCACTGCCAACCCCCCTTGGGGCCTTCTCTTTGAACCCTAAAATCAATATACGAATGGAATCATTTCGTTCCATTAGAAACCCTAAAATCAAATACTCTACATCTCTATTTTGTTGCTGAATTTTTAATTAGTTATATTCATTGCCATGATCATGCATATAACATCAATATGGTTACTCTCTTCTCACACAGATCCAGTGAGAATTCTCACATGGATTCTATGATAGAATCAAACACTAACATGAGAATTCTCAAAGGAATTTCTTAGGCATTCTTGGGACATCCAAACAAGAGAATTCTTAAGCTTGAAAATTCTCTTTCTTAACATTTCTATGGAATGAAAATCCTCTTTCCATGACAATTCTCCCCAAGGGTATATATAAATTTTAACAGTTTTAAGTTAACACTACGTGTATGTGTGCATTTATGTATTTATATATTAGGTTAGAACTATCTCGCTTAATAATTTCAAACCACTCTCTCTTTCTCTCTCATTTTTTTGTCTTTTGTCTTTTTTCTTTTATTATGTGTCTTTGTTTAGGATTTATTTTTTAAAGTAACATTTATACTCTTTATAGGAAAGCCATATCCAGGTAATCTTGGTCTCATATGCTGTTATGTACTGATTCTACTGAATCTTCATTTGCACTATGTTTTGAATCATGTTCAACTTATAAAATAATATTATAATACTATTCAACGTTGTGGGTTAATTATGTGTGCCAGGTCCGCGTGAAGGCTGCTTGTCTCCTGGAAGCAATCTTGAGAAAAAAATCCGAGGAATTTTTTGCTACCATTGCATCATTTTTTAGTGAAAACAGGGATGCTATAATCAAATGCTCAGAATCACCCCAGGCATCTGTGAGGGAAAAAGCTAACAAAGTGAGTGTTATATGAAGTTGGTACGGCTTTAGCAATATTGCCTCTGGATATCAATCTTTTTTTTAGTAGGTTCGTTTCACTAGTAGATTGACATGTTGAACGGTTGATTGAGGATTCTACGATTTGCTTCTAACATCTTGATCAATCGTGATGAACAGGTTTTAGGGCTGCTGGATGGAATTAAATCGGTGGAAGGAAAATCTACCATAACAATATCTGATGATAAGGTTACTGCAAATGCTGCCGTTCAGCTACCTGACTTGATAGATACTGGTGACTTAGATTCCGCTGGAACAAAGGATGCTTCTCAAAATCACAATGATCAAAGCCTACAAAAGTCTGTGTCAGCCTCCCATGCTGTTGATGACCTTTTTGGAGACGGTCTCATTATGGGGTTGAGAGATAACAGTACTAAAACTGATGAAGGTGACCCATTTGCTGATGTGTCATTTCACACAAATGAAACAGATAGCACGGAACCGTTGAGTGACCTATTCTCGGGATTGGTTGTGGATGATAAGCAGGGCAGTAATGAGGTTAGTAAATCAAAGAATGAAAACCAGACTGGATCATTTGACATTTTTGCTGACAGTTTTGTTGAACATCATAAGGATTCACCGGTACATAGAAAAGATTTGGATGAACTGGTGAGTGGTCTGTCCATGAGGGACAGCATTAAGGAACATCAAGCACATGGGGTACTTGGAGGGGCTTTTGCTGAAGCAATGAATTTGGGCCCTAATAATCAGCAGAGCCGTGCTGGTCCAAATGATCTCAATGGTCTGCTTAATTCTCAAGCAGATGGTATAGACCAGAATTGTCTGCTTCCACCAAGTTCTATGCAATACAATTTTCCTGCTAACATCATGTTTAATCAGGCATTTGGTTCTCAACAAGTAAATTACGGCACAATCAGTAACCTAATTGCACAGCAACAGCTGCTGGCTGCCATGTCCAACCTTCAGCACCTTGGAAGTCTTGGTAATCATGGAAATTCAGGATACGGCAATGCTCATGTGGGGAAGGATGGTGGATATTCTTCAGCATTACCTGATGTATTCCAAATGCACGGTTATCCCGTTCAAAGCCATACCGTGGTGACAGAAAGCTCCAAGAAAGAGGAGACCAGAGCATTCGACTTTATCTCGGTACAATTCTTGCACTTTGTTATTGTTTTCCAAGCTGCTCTCCATATCATTTTATGCACTTTGGTGTTCGATGCTTGTCCCTGTCCATGCCACATGCTTTTCTAACTGTTGTTTCATCTATCTATCAATGCTTTTTCTTAAATCTTGGGATGGGTTACATCATACATGGACAAAGATTAGTTCCATATTCTGTAATAAGGAAGCAGAATACAAGTGTTTGACCACTTGAAAAGGGTTTGGTTTTGCAAGTATTAGCATGCCAAATCATGATTTTTTTTCTGAGGGAAGAATCCTCAATGATAATTGTTGAACTACAGTAGTTTAACTTCAAATGCGTCTTCTTCTTTTTCTTACTCAGAATAATCATCAATTAACAAGTGAATTTGACTGATCAAATGAACTATGATCAAAATTCCAGTTTACCATGTTACTAAATCATAATGTGTCGTACAACAAAATTATGAACATGCACACTACCATGTCAATCCGTCCACTTCTAGTTCAGAATTTGGTTTTAGATCATTAACCTGATTTTGGGCTTTAAATTTCAGGATCATATATCTTCAGCGCGTGATCCAAAGAGAGTGTTGTAAAGTTTTTTTTTTCTTGTTCACTTGAGTAGAATGTTTATTGCCAGCTTGGAGATGGCAGCTTGAAAGGTTTGGCGGAATAATGTATGCATTCTTTCTCAATAATTGAAGTATGGGCGTCTGGACTAGTATTGAAATGACAGCCCTTCTGAATTTTGTGATGTGTGTAAATTGGGTTGTTTATCTTGAGTCCGGGGAAAAATGAGATCTATAGAGAAGTGGGAAAAAATTTGTGGTTGTGCTTTTTGTAACATAAGAATGGAGGAAGCGAATCATGCATATGCAGTTATGCACTTTTTTTATTCTTTTGGTTCTCAGTTGTTGGGTTTTGTTGTTCCTCATTTTAAAGAAGTTAGCCAAAATGGTGCAGGGTTGTAAACGGGTTAAATATGGGTCAGCTCAGGCTTGACGCCGCACTGGATTTGGTTTTTGAAGGGTGGGTATAGTTCAAAATCTGAATCTAATCAAATCTCACAATCAAGTTCTGGATCCGGTTGAGATATGAACCTGTGGTACTGGATCTGCAGAAAACGTGTAAAATCAGTTGGTTGTCGTTAAAAAGCTTGATAAGCTTGCTAATTGATTGTTAAGGTTTAAATATATTTAATAAGTGTTAATAGTCACATTTACACGTATCTAGTAGTATGTGATACAATTAGAAGTGTTGTTTTTGCTGTGATATTTCGATTGGTTTATTGTTATTTCCAAGTGGTTGGATATTGGTGGTAGCATGGTAGATACAAAACTTAATCCAATTTTTAGCAGCAAATCCAGATCCAAATCCGGATCCGGACTAGATTTCACAGTAGTTAAATCTAGGTCTGAACTTTTTATAGTAATATTGGATCTGGTAAAAAGTAGTTGGAAACAATGTGATTGCACCTGATCTGACCTCGTCTTGGTGGGTGGTGGAGTTGATTGATCAAATCATGAGCAAATATGTAAAAATTATGAAAAGATAGATTTATGCGTAGATCTGAACAATTTCCAATAGAAAAACATTGACGAGAATCCAACTCCAAATCCAAAGATGTCCAATCATGTAGTTTTCCATCTAATTTTAATACTCTTCCATATCTGAGAGTGATGTATCCAAATCAGAGGTCCGTTCAAAACCAAACCATTTGCACCCTTATTTACTATGGGTCATGAATCCAGTATGCCTTGTATTTGAAAAAGGCTTGGGCTTGGCTCATGCTCAGCTCATTGACCAAGCTAAGCTTTAGCAGCCCAAGCGTGGACTCAGCTTGGATCAAGCACAGGGTGCTGTGCCAAGGGTTGCATCTAACAAATGAGTCTTGATGAGCTAGACGAGAGTTGAATGTGGTTGTTGGCTTTGTAGCGCGGTCATCCTTTGTTTCGTAGATCACAAACGGTATGGATGTTAGCACTAAAGAGAGAAAAAAAAGAGATTGCGTCTTGGACATGATGCAATTGTCCTTCTAGGAAATGGCCGTTCAGGTTTAAATAATGAGTACTTGCGATCTCTATCTCATGGACATGCCATTTTAACTATGCATCCGTGGGGAGGGTGGTGTATGTTCTCCCTTGATGATTCACTGAATCCCACGTCTATGTTTAGGGGTCCGAATGAGCGTCATGTATATAAGCACATGGGGCTCGTATTCTCGTGTATGTTGACATCACTTAGCATCAGAGTCTGGTGCTGTTGCAAAGACTTAAGTACCCTTTCTTGCTATTCTTGCCATAAAACGATGGTTTGAGAAAATGACAAAAATATCTTTCACCAAAAAAAGGGAAACAAACAGTTCAAAAAAATAACAAACATGTCCTCCATCCAAAAAGTCGAGGATGATGTTGACTCTTCAAAGTCTAAACAACGAAACGAACCTGAGCCGACGATCCGATGGTGATCCGGCAAAATGAACATGAATCATAAAAAATGTCTGTTTGAACTTTTCGTCATCATCTTCTTCTTCTTCCTTCTTCGTAAAACACTGTAAAACCTTCTCTCTCTCTCTAGAGAAAAAAACAAGGGTTGCCATACCATGATTAATGGATTAGAATCTGAGTTTTCATCTCCTTGCTGCATTTCAATCTTTGTTTAACATATTTTTGATTAAGCCAAAAGAATTGAAGTAATTTGATCTTTTTTAGATCAAATTCTTCTTTCAAATGGGGTATAGCAAGTTAGATTTATGCCTTAGTCATTTTTGTTTTATTTTAATGCATTTTTTGTCTTAATTCTTCATCATCCATGCATTCATTCATGGTTTAAGGCATTAGATCTCACGTTTGAATATCCACGCATATGCAGTTTGCTTTTATCATGTTCAGTTGCCTTTAGATTGCATTTTCAATTCTAGTGCATTTTAGATCTATCAATTTGCATGTAATCAGAGCTCATTTTGATATGAAATTTTTACTGCAACTTCATGCATATGTTTTCAGAATCTCCACTAAAAATCAGATCATTCTGAAGTCGTTTGACCCACCTTAAAAATCGAGATTCGGAACCTGTTATCCTGCATCGTTAGAATTTTAGCAAAATTAGGACCGACTTGCCAGAGCGATTTCTCCATAACCGGAGATGATCTCTCCGATCCGTAAAAGAGGTGTCTTTGAAATTGAATCTAGTTTGTTCATACCAAATTTCAACGATTTCTATGGTGTTTTCATACCTATTTTTGCTCGAAAACTACAACTCTGTCACCCTGTGTCATTTTAACGACTCAGATTTTGATCCATTTTGTCAGAGTCATATCTCCCTAATGGGAGTTTATTTTCCAATTCCGTAAAAAGGGTTGTCTTCGTTTATATGTCTAGTTCATCTTTGCAAAATTTTAGTAATTTCTGTGGTGAATTTCTATTTTATTTTGTTTAAATACCAAAACCCTATATTCTGATTTTGTATGTGTTGACTCTGGCTCCATGTTATGACTATTGCACTCCTTCAACAAATCGTCATTCTTTAGCAAAATTGTTATTATGATTTGGTGGGTCTCAAACGAGTCACTGTAGCAATTTATAGTGTTGTCGGGTCTCCAACGAGTCCCTACATCGATTTATAGTGTTGTCGGGTCTCCAACGAGTCCCTATAGCGATGTATAGCGTTGTCGGGTCTCTAACGAGTTTCTGTAGTGATTTATAGTATTGTCGGGTCTCCAATGAGTCCCTACAACGATTTATAGTGTTGTCGGATCTCCAACGAGTTCCTTTAGCGATTTATAGTGTTGTCGGGTCTCCAACGAGTCCCTACAATAATTTATAGCGATTTGTAATGTCTTCCACAAATTACTATAGCAATTTGTAGTGTTATTCAGTAAATCATTGTGTAAATCGCTATTGTAACTTATAATGTTTTCAACAAATTGCTGTGCAATTTACGATGTAAATCGCTACTTGAATCAAGACTAACTTGTCGGGGGCATATCTCCCTAACCGGAGATCGTATTTCAAATCTGTAAAAAATGGTGTCTTCGTTATTGAGTCTAGTTTATTTTTGCCAATTTTCAGAAATTTTTATAGTCATTTAATTCTCCATTTTGATTAAAAACCAAACCCCTATTATTCTGCATTATTTGAGTTACACAGATTTTTAGTTCATTTTGCAAGAGTCATATCTATCCAATGAGAGATCATTGTCCAAATCTGTAAAAAGAGTTTTCTTCCTTTATATGTCTAGTTTATTTAAAAAATTACTTGGAAATTTTAAAAATGATTTGAAAAATATGGAAAATGATGATGCAATTCTATCTTAAATGATGAATGCATTTAAGAATTTGTTTGAAATTGAATTTGGAAAGTAAATTTCATTCTTTAATCGAATTAAAATAAGATTAATTTTTAATTTATTCATGACCATGGTCACAAACATATTCTAATTTAATCTTTATTCAAATTCCAATAAGGAATGAAATTAATTTTGTCTTTATAAAATTAAAACAAGATTAAATTTCCATATATTCGTGACTATGGTCACAAATATACTTAGAATTAATCTTTATTTTGAATCCTAATAAAGGAAGAAAATGAATTTTTAGAAAATATGATGATTTTTGAAAATAACTTGAGTGTGTAAGTCCATTTTTATTTAATAAAAAATAATAATTTTAAGTATTATTCATATTCTGACTATGAACGTAAATATGAAGTTTACTTAGTTTTATGTATCCTCTATTAAATGATGCATGTGCCATTCATATTTCACCATAATGTTATTGAAAAATAAAAATAAAAATAAAAATAAAAACACAACATATCAATTATGGAAAATGAAAAATTAAACTATATGCTCATTCATTCTAAACTAAGCATAAAGTAAACTTCTCATTAATTGATTTATTACAACCCTTGAATTAATACAATAATTGAAATAATAACAAAGGGAAAATCCTGCAAGATGAACAAACTTGTCAGCAATAAATGTAGGCTTTTTATAGATTCTTCCTCAATTATTGAAAAATTAAAGAATATAACCAAATAGCTTCTCATGCCTCAGAAATAAAGAAAATCAAATAAAATAAAAGTAAATGACACATGACTTTGCAAAACATTTGAAAATGGTGCTTTGGAGTTTTGAATTTTTGAAATTGGGGTTTAAAACCTATAAATCTATTTTAAAACTTGAATTCAAAGTGAATTTAAGTTTGAAATTGATATTTTTATGAAAATATATTGAAAATAATTAAAATAAAATCAAATAAACTCCAAAGCTTGTTTAAAATGAAGTTAAGGCATTCTAACTTGATAAAATTTATTTTTAATTCATGAAAGACACAAATTAGATTTGAAAATTGAATTTAACAATGATAAAGTACCCAATTTAACTTTATTTTAACAAAGCAATGCTATTTTTTTTATTTATAAAATTGGTTTTGAAAGACGCAATGAATGAATGGTCAATGACCTTAGAAATTTCTACAAATGATATGCAGATGCCTAACCATCTTATGAATGTTATGAAATTAAAAATCCTAAGCAATTATCTGAGGAAAACCCAAATTCGGATTCTTTTATCCAGATAAGACAGGATTTTGCAGAATCAGGATTTTGTAGGTGAACCTGTCAGAGCATTCTGAACAGATGAAAGCCTTAAACAATAGAGTCTTAGTTCAAAATGAGTCCATGGATTCGCAACATAGCAAGAAAGCATTCCCTTTTTACAGAATATCAAAATCATTTTTGAAACTAGAGTTATGATCAAAACATCAGAGTATTAATTTGAGAAACAGGAATTTGGATTTTAATAAATAGGTTGCAGTAATTCAGGTGCTTCAGGGGCTACACAGACCCAATTTCTCCCACATTTGAGGCAGAAGATGCTCAATTCAATAAGGAAACTAACCCAATTTACAGAATTGGAAAATCTATTTTGGTTTGAAAATCATGACTTCGGGAAGTCACTGTTTCCCAACAGGAAATAAACCTATTATAGAATTTGAAGTTCTGTAATTAGTCTCGATTTTTAATAGATTTGAAATATCAAATATGTATAAAAAGTTATAAAAATTTCTAGATATAAACTAGACAAATAAAAGAAAAAAACCTTTTTTCAAGATTTGGAAAATAATCTTCCGTTGGGCAGATATGACTCTTATAAAATGAACTAAAAACCTGTGCAACTCAAATAATACAGAATAATAGAGGCTTGGTTTTTAATCAAAATAGAAAATGAAACTACCATAGAAATCCCTAAAAATTGGCAGGAACAAACTAGACTCAATAACGAATGCACCGGTTTTTACGGATTTGAAATACGATCTCCGGTTAGGGAGATACGCCCCCGACAAGTTGGTCCCGATTCAGGTAGCGATTTATGCCATAAATTGCACAACGATTTGCTGAAGACACTGTAAGTCACAATAGTGATTTACACATAATGATTTACTGAATAATACCACAACTTGCTATAGTGACTCATGGAATACACTACAAATCGATATAGTGATTTGTAGTGTTATTGAGTAAGTCGTCACATGTAAATCACTATTTGAATCAAGACCAACTTGTCGGGAGCGTATCCCCCTAACCGGAGATCGGATTTTCCATCCGTAAAAAGTGACATCTTTGTTGTTAAGTCTAGTTTATTTATGTCAAATTTCAATAATTTTTATAGTCATTTCATACCTAGTTTTGGTTGAAAACTAAGATCCTATCACACTCTATATCGTTTGAGTTACTCAGGTTTTTACTTCATTTTGCAAGAGTCATATCTCCCCAACGGGAGATCATTTTCCAAATCTGTAAACATAATTTTCTTTCTTTACTTGTCTAGTTTATATATAGAATTTTTTATAACTTTATATACTCATTTGATATTTCAAATATGTTAAAAATCGGAACTAGTTACAGAATTTCAAGTTTTGTAACATGTTCATTTCCTGAAATTGAACGGTAACTTCACGAAGTCACCATCTTCAAACAAAAATAAAAAATGAAAAAATCATGGGAAAGAGTGTTACGAAAACCTTGCGCAAGAAACAACCGAAGAAAACATGAGCACCATGATTAAACAAAATACTTTATTGCTCTTTTTTGATAGTTACAAGAGGGAAAGAAAAAAAAAATTTATACAAGGCCCCAAAAAATTTTGGTCTCCAATGAGTTCCTACTGTGATTTATAGTGTTGTCGAGTCTCCAACAAGTCCCTACAACAATTTATATTGTTGTCGGGTCTTCAACGAGTAACTATAGCGATTTGTAGTGTCTTCCGCAAATCACTATAGCGATTTGTAGTGTTATTCAGTAAATGATTTATAGTTATAAAATGCGATTTGTAGTTTTATCAAACGTGTATAAAAAGTTATAAAAATTTTCAGATATAAACTAGACAAATAAAATAAGAAAACCCATTCTGCAGATTTGGAAAATGATCTCTCGTTGGGGAGATATGACTCTTGCAAAATGAACAAAAAACTTGTGCAACTCAAATAATGCAGAATAATATAGGCCTAGTTTTTAATCAAAATGGGAAATAAAACGACTATAAAAATCACAAAAAAATGGCAGGAGTAAACTAGACTCAATAACAAATGTATCGCTTTTTACGGATTTGAAATACGATCTTCGGTTAGGGAGATACGCTCCGAACAAGTTGGTCTTGATTCAGGTAGCGATTTACGCCATAAATAGCACAACGATTTGCTGAAGACACTGTAAATCACAATAGTGATTTACACATAATGATTTAATGAATAATACCACAACTTGCTATAGTGACTCATGGAATACACTACAAATCGCTACAACGATTTGTAGTGTTATTCAGTAAGCCGTCACACGTAAATCACTATTTGAATCAAGACCAACTTGTCGGGGGCGTATCTCCCTAACCGAAGATCTGATTTCTGATCCATAAAAAACAGCATCTTTGTTATTGAGTCTAGTTTATTTTTGCCAATTTTCAACAATTTTATTGTCATTTCATACCTATTTTTGGTCGAAAACCAAGACCTTATCACACTCTATATCATTTGAGTTACTCAGGTTTTTAGTTCATTTTGCAAGAGTCATATCTCACAAATGGGAGATCATTTTCCAAATATGTAAAAAAGTTTTTCTTTATTTATTTGTCTAGTTTATATTTGGAAATTTTTATAACTTTATATAATCATTTGATATTTCAAATCTGTTAAAAACTAGAACTGGTTACAAAATTTCAGGTTTTGTAACAGGTTCATTTCTTGAATTTGATCGGTAACTTTCTGAAGTCACCGTCTTCAAACAAAAAAAAAATAGAAAAATCTTGGGAAAGGCTGTTACGAAAACCTCACGCAAGAAACAACGAAAGGAAACATGAGCACCACGATTAAACAAAACACTTTATTGCTCTTTTTTTTATAGTTACAAGAGGGAAAGAAAAGAAAAAATTTATACAAGGCCCCAAAAAATCTTGGTCTCCAACGAGTCTCTATAGAGATTTATAGTGTTGTTGGGTCTCCAACGAGTCGCTATAGCGATTTGTAGTGTCTTCCGCAAATCACTATAGCGATTTATAGTGTTATTCAGTAAGCGATTTGTAGTTATAAAATGTGATTTGTAGTGTTACCAAATGTGTATAAAAAGTTGTAAAAATTTTCAGATATAAACTAGACAAATAAAAGAAGAAAACCCTTTTTCTAGATTTAGAAAATGATCTTCCATTGGAGAGATATGACTTTTGCAAAATGAACTAAAAACCTGTGTAACTCAAATAATGCAGAATAATAGAGACCTAATTTTTAATCAAAATAGAGAATGAAACAATCATAAAAATTGCTAAAAATTAGCATAAATAAACTAGACTCAATAACAAAGGCACCACTTTTTACGGATTTGAAATACGATATTCGGTTAGGGAGATACGCCCCCAACAAGTTGGTCTCGATTCAGGTAGCGATTTACGCCATAAATCGCACAACGATTTGCTGAAGCACTGTAAGTCACAATAGCGATTTACACATAATGATTTATTGAATAACACCAAAAATTACTATAGTGACTGATGAAATACACTACAAATCGCTATAGCAATTTGTAGTGTTATTCAGTAACCCGTCACACATAAATCACTATTTGAATCAAGACCAACTTGTCGGGGGCGTATTTCCCTAACCGGAGATCGAACTTTCAATCCGTAAAAAGTGGCATCTTCGTTATTGAGTCTACTTTATCTATGCCAATTTTTAGTAATTTTTATAGTCATTTCATACCTAGTTTTGGTTGAAAACTAAGATCCTATCACACTCTATATCGTTTGAGTTACTCAGGTTTTTACTTCATTTTGCAAGAGTCATATCTCCCCAACGGGAGATCATTTTCCAAATCTGTAAACAAAATTTCTTTCTTTATTTGTCTAGTTTATATATAATTTTTTTTATAACTTTATATACTCATTTGATATTTCAAATCTGTTAAAAATCGAAACTGGTTACAGAATTTCAAGTTCTGTAACAGGTTCATTTCTTGAAATTGAACGGTAACTTTCCGATGTCACCATCTTCAAAAAAAAAAAAAAATAGAAAAATCATGGGAAAGGGTGTTACAAAAACCTTGAGCAAGAAACAACCGAAGGAAATATGAGCACCACGATTAAACAAAATACTTGATTACGCCGGGGGGAGCCCCCAAACCCCCCTCTTGTAAGGGCAAAAACTCTGAATCTGGCTCCACAACTTATTAAGTTGAACGATGCTACTCACGCCGTGGGGAGCCTCCAAAGCCTCCTCTTGTAAGGAAAAAAACTCTAAATCATGATCCACAACTCATCAAGTTGAACCATGCTACAGTCAGTGTGCAGGTCAGTCGATACATGATGGGGTTGTGTAGGATCATCTGCTGGATGTGCACAGAAGCAGAAAGAGAAGGGAGAGAGAGAGGGTTGATGTTCATGGCCTTCTCCATGGGGGATTCCTTTCTCGAATAATCCTGCAGTGCAGGGTCTGGGTCTTAAATAACTATCTTCAGGGTACTTAAGTCTTTGCAACCACTCTTTTTCTAGAATCATTGTTTTTTTGGCACCAATGGAGGAAAGGGTACTTAAGTCTTTGCAACTGCATCAAACTTCAACACTAATTAATGCTGATAAACATGGAGACACGAGCCGCACATGCTTATATACGTGGTGCTCTTTGGGACCCCTCGAACATGAGATGTAGCTACCTGCCCTGTTCGGGGGGGGGGGGGCATATAACCTGCTTCGGCATCCGTGACACAACCGCACATGATATGACATACTAACATGGACACTTACGGTATTATTTTAAAGGTTTTAAAATTTTTAATAATATATATATATATATATATATATATATATATATATATATATATAGGGTTTTATAGTGGGCAACACAAGTCGTCCATTGTTATCGTACACACGCCTGCTATCAGTGGTGGACACTGTTTTAAACAAAAAATTGTCTTTAGGTGGTTCTAGACCACTACTAAAGAGTAATTTTCTGCCCAGGTCTTTAGCTGCGGCCGTGACCATGGCTAAAGACCTTAAATCGACGGTTATGCTTAATATATATATGTTAAAAAATTTATTTCTTTTTTTTATTAAAAAAAACTCGTTTGTCGGGTCTAAATGCTCCAAAATTTTAACCCAAAAATATACTTAAAATCTCATATTTTTTTTAACTCTTTGGAATACAACAAAAGTATTCATTTAGAATTTCGGGCGAGTTATAGGTACTTTAACTCAGCATAGGACTGAATTCATTTCTCATAACGGACTTGAGTTCATGTCTAAATTGTAGATCGGGAGGTCTAAATTGTAGATCTGGTCTAATTAAGGCTTTGAAGTTCAAGATAAAAATGAGACATTTACAATTAATCAACCAAATTAAACCATTCATCAAACACATAAAACTGTTTGTAAAAGTTGGATGACAAGGCATCATCAAAACAAATATAACAAACCTTAATAATAACACGCTATTTTTCAAAACAAATTTCGAGACTAAAATAGTTGGTTCTCAACACCGCTTGCAGCATTCTACCATCGCTCTAGCTCGTTCACTCCTTACCTAAATGTTTATGATATAGGGGTTAAACTTATAGACTCTCACTAGGAACACTATAACATTGCATGCGTGTAAAGAACCAAGTATACATGTAATCATACATCCTTTCAGAACATATGCAATGCAATATAACAATCATAATGTATTCCGATGGACAACTATAGCAAATAAATTCATACAACATATTTTAAAAAATTAACATATCAATGATTAAGCATTTGAATAATCAAGTGCATGCTTTTAACACAAGTTGATCAAAAAATGGACCTATTCAATACCATTCTTGAGGGTACGTAAAAGATAAGTCTTGAATTAGAATAAACCACTCATGGGGTATATTATGCTATGTATTTTAATAAAAAAATAACTGTACTATAGAGGTAATTTAATTCATTTTCTTAAAAAATCTATAATTTTTAATATTCTTCCTCATGTCCAAAATCACAAACATCTAGATTTAAAAAATCCTTTTTACCCTTCGCACATATGGACTTTCTCCCAAATATGTGACTATTTTTGTAGAACAATCTCCATTCTCGTATTTGTATCTCTATGATCAGATGTCAAAAACTTATGTTTTTTACCATCGTTGAAAAGTTGAGATACATGCTTATAACTTTCATGTTTTGAGTCAGAACCAAAAACCCCGCTAGGGTTCTCATTTTGAGTTTCAAAATCAGAATAAAAACATTCTCTACACCCTTTATGGTTGCAAAGTTTTTGTCTGTTGTATGCTATTTTTTGGCCACCTACATCAGAAAACCAAAAAGAAAGAGGAAATAGACAAATTAGGATCTTAGCTTTTCACTACCACCAAAATCACTTTGATTGGGTGAGCGATTAGGGAGAAACATCATATGGAAAATAGACTATTTTTCCTAAACACGCAAACAACGAACATAGGTGAGGATGAGGAAGTCCACATAAAATATAGGTAAACTTGAGGAAGTCCACATAAAATATATGCAAACTTTCTTAAGTCTGCATACAATATATGCAAACTTCCTCAAGTCCTCATATATTTTATGCAGACTTGAGGAAGTTCACAAATATTTTATGCGGACTTGAGGAAGTCTGCATAGAATATGTGTGGACAGACTTCCTAAGTCCTCATATATTTTATGCAGACTTGAGGAAGTTCGCATATATTTTATGCAGACTTGAGGAAGTCCATATAAAATATAAACGGATAGACTTCCTCAAGTACTCATGCGGACTTGAGGAAGTCTGCATAAAATATGTGTGGACTTTCTCAAGTCCATATAAAATATATGCGGACTTGTCAAAGTTCATATAAAATATGTGCGAACTTCTTCAAGTTTACATAAAATATATGACTTAAGGAAGTCCACATAAAATATATGTAGACTTTCTCATTTTGTTAAACTTTGACATAAAGTTCGTATATAATTTTATGTGAACTTCGTAAAGTTTGCAAAAAAAAAAAAACTGCAGACCTCATTTTAAGTGGGCGTATGCAGCAATCGAGGAGCACAATGATATATCACATGAACTTCATCATTTTTGTGCATGCGAAGGTTAAAAAGGACAATCTAGTGCTGACTATTTACGATTTTGGACATGGGAAGAATATCATAAATTATAGACTTTTTATGAAAACACATCAAATTACCCATACAGTGCCTATGTTTCGTATTTTAATTACCAGAGTAACTTACTGAAATAGATTTGCTGTGGGTGGTTTATGACCAAGAGAAACTCCACCAGTAATAGCACAAATAGGATATATCCTAACAAACTTCTACAATAGACTTGGACATATCACCTAGGACAATATTGGTAGTTTGACCTAATAACTTTCGTGGACTAAGGACTAAATGAACTTTCTCGCTCTCAAAGATTTATAACGTAATCCATCAAAGTGTGTACCATCTACCCTCTTTAAGGTAGACCTATTCTAAATGGGTTATTGGGTTCTCTTTATTAAGAGAAACATTTTAATACATGTGTTATTTATCATTCAGTTATCTATGGCTAATTACCCCTCCGGGGTGACTTTCCAAATCGCCTTTTATGAAAAAAGCATCATACCACCCACACATGATAGTTCTAAAATTTCTTTGCATGGCAAGAGTATCATACCTCCCACTCATGAGAGTTACACAAGTTATTAGTATATTCATGTTGATAACCTATTTAGTAAGTCATTGATTTCTTTAAACTAATTGCTTAGTCATGTACTTATGAGCATTCATGTGTGCATGTATACTTTTTATGACTTCTTGCACTATGACATCATATGTCATACTTTCATTGGCATACCTTGCACATTTCAATCACAAGCTGCATATCATATCATTATTTTACACATCATACATTATGATATAATTTAAAGCTTTACATTCAAAAGATTTTCACATGTACAAGTATACTGCCTCAATTGGCACACAAACTATTCATCAGTATGCCACATATCTAATTGGTTTACTTCTGAAACCATCTTACGCATTCAAACAAAACAATCCCCTAACTCAGGACTGATAACATAAATTTACCTGATATTAGAAATTCTGTCATAAATCGTACAAAACGATTTAGGTTTTGGGCTTTTAAATGAAGGTGCTTATATATGTCAAATACATACTATAAAAAACCCAGACCTTAGCTCATTACACAACATAAAATAAAAATTTTAAAACATAAATTATTTTCTGATCACATAACAGACTTGTCCTATTCTTTCTCTCCAAAGAAAGATCAATTATGAATAGTTCAGGAAGAACTAGATGCTAGGATTTTTACTATGGGTGAATTGATATGTCAGATTTAATTCTACAAAATTTTAGAATTTAATTCTGAATTCAGTTGAGAGCTAAAAATACCATAACACCTAATGTTTCTATTACTCGATAGAACGTGTACCAAAAAATTATAGATTCTAAACCAACATTCTTGAATATTCATTTTCAAACTATAAGGAATCAACCTCTAAAATTTTAAACGTGTATTCTTCCATATATAAGCAGACTAACACACCTTAAAATTTTAGTTATAAATCCTAAGTATGTTGAGATATATGATTTTTACAAAATACTCCATCTCTGTAGGCTTACTATTAAGACAAAATATTTTTTTGACTTTAAGATGCCATATCTCTCAATCCATAACTTATCCGAAGTTAAAATTTGATTTGAGATTACTTTCAAATGTATATAATATCTTCACCAAATTATAGGATTTATGGGTCTAAGGTTTGAGAGAAACAAATTTATCTTTCAGACTGGTCGGATCAAAATACCACAAAACAAAATATAACAAGAATCAATCAAGTAACTTTATGATTTAAAAAAGAACTTCAAGAAAACCATCTAACAATTTATAAATCCATCAAGAACACATCAAATCCATTCATACAAATATTTAATATGTCGTATATATAGAAATCCAATACATAACATGAATATAAAACTCAAATCAATAAATTTTCAAAAGAAAACAAGTTTGAATAAAAAATCTTTTGACGAAAGAAATCTTGGTTTTAAATCCTTCATGTATAAAATAATTTAAGTTCTTATGCGAATCTAGGCTGACATACGTGATGATACACATCTAGGGATTATCTTACGACATGCTCATGTATTCTAGCACTATACACATGTACATGATAAGTCAACCTACCTTAGATCGTTAAATCCTATGAACAACCTTCCCAAAATTAGTTCTCACTAATATGCTTCTTGCCACGAGTTGCACAATCAAGGGAGAGCAGCCATAACCTAGGCATCTATGGATGTTTCCAGAGAGGGGAATGAGGGAGGAAGAAGTGAGAGGGATGTGTGAGAGAGACCCCCTAGGCCCCTATTTATAGATGGGCCTATGCAAGAGTCCCATCCCAAGAATACTATCAATATGATTCTTAATTAAATAAGAAGACAATTTAGGCAACCTAGCTAATTATGACTCCTAATTATATAAGAAAATAATTTATACAACATAACAAATTAGGACTTCTAATTAAATAAGCTAAGTAGGAGAGAAAGGAAGGTGAGGACGTCCCTCCTTGGACTTTCATCCAAAGAGGATCAACATCTAATGGGGCATCCCACACCTAGGTCTTAGTTACAATATCCGAGGTCGACTTCTAGATCTGGGTACTAAAATTATAACTATTTAAATTGAAATCCAAACAAGAATTGAAACAAATTTTTTATCTTTATTCCTAAAAAAAATTATCAAAAAAATCTCAAGTGTTACAAGGTCTTATCCGCATCTTTGTAACATACCTACCAATTTTTTCCTTTGTTTATCTTTACTTTGCTGTCTAATCCTTATTTTATATTTGTTGAAGAAATGGTAGGCAGTTAAGGGAAAGAAGAGATAAAAATGATGTTTTTAATGAGAATAATAAATTCACATTCCTTATAAATAAAATACCACTTGGTAGCTTTACTATTTACTGCAATAGTGTATTGACATCACCCAACTCTAGCTTTCATATCTCAAAGTGACTGTTATAGATTTGTTAGTGTAGACACCTCAATTTTGATTGAATCACTTAACGTTAGAGTAGCATGCCAAAATCTAGTGTCTATGACCCATTTTTAGAGCCTTTCTAACTTCAATTTCACTTTTGGCATTCAAAATAGCATTCTCAAGACTTTTTTTTAAAACATGAAATAAGCTAGAGGATTTTAGCTTTCAAACATAATAAAAATCGCATCAATATGACATTGAAGTAAGAAGTTATGACCAAAACAAGGTAACTTATTTGGCAAAAATCTTATTTTTCAAGTAGGGCTCAATTTGAGTACAATGACCACCAAAATTATTAAATTTGATTTTGTACTTAAAATATAATTAAAGTAAAGGATCTTTGTTTTTTAACACATTAAAAATCACCTCAATCTATTGATAGAAAATTATGACCAAAACAAGTTAACCTATCAGACATGTCTTAGTCTGTTTCTAACAGACACATCTGAATTATCCTTAGGAATTGTTAATGACACTTTATAGTGTCATGTGTAGGTCTTGAATTATTGTTAGCAACTCTTCAAAGTGTCGTTAGTAGGATAAAAAAATGATGAATTGTTGTTAGAAAATCCTAATGCGTCGTTAGCAAACCATTCACCTCATTTGATTTAGATTCACGCATAGAATTAAGATAAACCTCGAGAAACTCACCATTCTTATCCCAAACTCTTGAAAACTTTGTATAATGAACTTAACCTTTATTTTAGAATTCTATAAAACCTACTTGCTTATCTTTTCATCTTAGAAACCTTAGCCCCTAAGCAAGGTATTTATGGCCAATCAGAAAGTGACCTTAAAGCCTCCAGCCAATAAGATTTTTTCATATCATCAGAAGTCATATTTGGATCTTTAAACCCAATATCCATAGTATTAGGATCCAAACTCATTAAAAGTCTATAAATAGATACCTAGGGCCCCTCTCCCATCATTTAGATTCTAAGTAAAGAATCCCTACTACACCAAAAGACCAACCTTGCCCAACACCCAAGCTTTGTCCACATGAATCCAACCTAAACCTAGTCTAGGTTGAGATCCCTCATCTTACCCATCCTCGCTGAGTCCATGCCTAGCCAAAATGTTGTTGGAATCCCTACGTGCTGTTCAACGTTTTAGGAAGGGCTACCTAAGCACGAGGTGAGATTTTGGTTCTTCTCTACACTTTTATTGTATTTATTTATAAAAAGTGTAGATTTTTCTAACATTATTATATTTGTTTGTTTTTGTGTTTTTTTGAGTCTTGATGGTGGCTTGCACCATCAAACTCACTTTCTTTTAGTATCCACATTTGAGGCACGAGTTACTTGCAAGGTAAAGCCCAATCATTGAAGATTCTGAAGTTCTCATAGTGACTTATCCCTGCTCATCGAAGGAAGAAAAACACACTACTTGAAGAGTGAACCCCACATTCTTGTGTCTCAAATTCAATTTTGTTTTGAATTCAAATTATTTTTTGAACTACCCATCTTTTTCTTTTAAAATTTGGAGATCCACAAAATGGTGATCATGGTGAGACCACTCATCTAAACACCAAAATCAAAATTTTTGAGACTTAGCGTTACAGGGTTAGTCTTTGTTATTTTTTTAGTATTTTTAGATATTGGATCCACCTCATATCCAAGATCCACTTTCTGATTTATCCCTATATGACCATACCTTATTGGGAAGGCCATATCTCTGTGTCTGTGAATCTGTTTGTCATGTGCTATGAGTCATTAGAAAATATATATCCAAAGGTTACATTTCTCATTTTCGATGAGATTTCAAATTTTACATCCAGGGCCTTAAAAAATGCATAGAAATCGAGAAAACAATCGATTTTCAACTATTTTTTGTAAACTAGTTATTGCTTTTTGTGTCATATCTCAACATTTTGGTTAAAAAAATCAGTGTTTTCATAGTCATTGAAAAGATAAGATCTTGAGTTAAAACGTCTCTTTTTTTAGTCAGAATCGAAAGCTCCTCTAAGTTAGTAGTGACCAAATAGCTTGTTTTATAATAGCCATATCTTTCTAAATGTACATTAGGTCAATGTGATCTTGGTGTTATTGAAAAGCTCATTCTCTGATATTTCTTTGATATTTTTATTATTTCCTCATATTTCTAGTGCTGGTGATTGGAAAATAGATTAGAATTGCTAGAACAAGTATCCAAGTGCCTTTTTTCTCCTAATATAGGTGCATTATCAAGGCGATATCTCATCATCGGTTTGTCATTTTCTAGTGATCTTAGGGTTGTTGGAAAGCTCTTTGATCCCTCTTCTTTTATTATTTTGATATTTTTTTTTGGATTTTACTATTTTCTAAACCCAAAATTAGTGTCAAGTCCAAAATAGATTCTGCACTACAGAAACTTTATGATAACTCCCTGACTTTGGGTTCAGTTTTTTTCTTCAGGCAATGAAACCCAGCGATTCTAGTGTCCTTGGGTCATGGACTGTCTTGATATTATTTTGGCATTTTCTTGTGTTGTGCTCTAAGCGAAATAGGTCCTTTAGAGATGGAATCTTCCATATATATTTTTCAATCCCATGAGAAAGTCATTTCCCATAAAAATAGATTTTGATTTTCAAAACTTTTTGGTTTGAGAAAAAATAGATTTTGTATTTTTGTGAATTAGATCCTATGAGAATGATTATTTGCATACTTGTTTTATATTAAAAAAATTAACTAGAGACCCTTGTTGGAGCAAATCCTGTCATGTTGAATTCTTAGAAAAATATCAAAACCTCCAACAAGTTAGTCTTTCAGTTTGTGTGGGACATTGTTTGCATCATCTACGCTCTTCTAATTTATCCTTTTTCTTAGAACTATGATTATAGAGCATTTCTTTTCTTGCTTAGTTTTTCAAAACCCCCATCTTGTCTTACTTTTTGGATTTTTGAATCCCTTCACCCTTATCGAGAGCTATCAACTCAGGTATATTACTGGTGGTCTAAGGAGACTGGGTGCTCTCTTGCACGTACCAAGAGCCATAGTTGGGGCATATAACAAAAGGTTTGACAAGAGTAAGCCCTACCTAATAAAATCCTATGGAGTGGCCTCATAGATTCATGGAGCATTCGAGGAGACTTAGGAAACCCATTGTTTTCAATGCATAAGGTGCTCTTGTTTGGACTTTTGTTTGTAGGCAGAACCTAGACCAATGGTTAGAGATATAAAGAAGGATTTCCACGTGGAACCTCCCAAGAATCCCAGCCATCCTAAGTTAGGTTAGAGTTCTGAGAAACCTAATCTAAATGTGCAATATGAGTCTCAGGTCCAAGAACCACCTATGCATCCTAGTAAGAAGCCTAGGGCTATCAGGGAACTCCAAAACCCACAATTAAGGGACAATTCTAACCCATGTATGGTGACACTTCCGCTTGAGGTGTATCCTTTTGACCAACTAGAGGGGGGAGAAATGGATCCAGATGACGAGAAAAAAGAGTTCCAATTAGTGCATTATGCATCAAATAAGGGCAAGGGGATAGCCCAAGGGTACACAAGTGAATCCACATATGAGGATCTGCAAAATAAGAATGTTTCTCTAAGGATACTGATAAGAAAAATTTAGCAAAAGTTCATTAAAAATGAAGCCAAGTTTAGAAATATAGAGCAAGCATAGTCACAAAGACAGTGGGGACAAAATATTTCTGCCAAGCAAGTTCAACCGATGTACCTTCCAAAGGTTATAGTACCTACAAATCGAATTCTAGATCTTTAGCCCAATGAATATAAAGAAAGAGTCTACAACTTAGAAGAAGAGATGAAAACATGAATAGTCAAATATAAAGTGCCAAGGGTGAAAGGAGACTCCATGAGATCCAAAATTTCATCTTGGGAAGAAGCAATGAACCTTTGGAAATTGCCCTGTAAAAACTTGTCAAATTCAATAGAGCTGAAAACCCGAAGAACCATATGGCTCTATTCTTGGACATTTGTGAGGATTATCTGAATAATGATCGAGCATTGATTTAGTGGTTCCCTAGGAGTATAAAGTGTGAGGCCTTGTCTTGGTTCTCAACCTTGGATATCTACTAGATTAAGGAGTTTCAAACCATGATGAATTTATTCATAGAGAGGTTTTAATAAAATTGATGCCTTTCCAATAATCCGCTAGTTGTATGACCTCATATAGAAGAAGGATAAAGATCCTCAAGACTTTATCAATTGGTGCAGAGCTGTATACCATCAGATGAAGGAACTAATATGTGAATATCACACGCTTACCATCATCTTGGACAACTTCAAACAACCACTTAAGGATCTCTTGGATACTCAAATATATGAGACCTATACCACTGGTTGGTTTGAATGAAACCTTAGAAGAGGTATATATGATATGATTTTGGCTAATACTACATCTAAAAAGGATAGATCTAAAAAAAAAAATCAACTAAGATCCAGGTTAGTGTGGCTACTTCTTGAAGAAAAAAAAAAGTCAGTCTCGCCTAAATAAAATCAAAGGTAAGGCCAAAGTTATAGATGATCCAAAGATAGAGAGTTCACCAAGATCCAACATACCCAATCTCAAGTCTTGCATATTCTGTTGCAAAGTTGTGACTTTAAGTTGCCTAAAGCCTCAATCCTTTTCAAATGAAAGGAAATGATTGAAAAAAGTATACAAATATCATTAGGCAATAGATCATGACACTAAAGAGTACATGTATCTTAAACACATAATTCATTACCACATTGATAAAGGTGAATTGATTATGAAAAATGAAGAAGCTCAAGAGGAACCAATTTGCATTCAGATGAGGAAATCAACATGAACAGCAAAGTTAAACCAATATTGAGAAATTTTGTCATAATTCTTAGAGTTTACATTGACTTTTTCATATCAGAAAGAAGCCTCACAATTGTCTGAATCACCATAGTCAGCTCACACTTAGGCCCACCAATATGAGCCTCAGATCAAGAGAAAAAAGATCATGTGAAGGCTCTAGAAAAAGATGACTCTGTGAAGACTTAAGAAGGTTAAGTCAAGGCTCCAAAAGACGGAGGTTATGTCAAGACTCAAAAAAAGAAGGTTGGTTGTACTTGAGTCAACTGCTAGAGCTCTCATTATAGAGGAAGAAGAGGTGTCTGAGAATCTCATTAAAGAGAAAGATCTTGAATATGCTGATGCGATGAAAGATTTTGGCTTATTTGATTTGAAAGATGCATATAATCATGTTCAAATGAATTATCTAGATTATGCCATGAAGAATTCAAAAGTTGAAATTCTTCATGTCTCTTCAAAGGAAGAATAAAACTCTGTTGATGGGATTCCTCAAGACAATTCAAAATTTGCCAAAGAAATATACAACATTATCATACCTATTTTTTTGTTTGTCCTTAATCTTTTGATCTTAGCTTAGACCATGAGTAGTATCTATGGAATAACAAAGATATTCATATATTCAGCTCAAACATCTATCTCTAATATTGAAAATGGCAAAGGAGTCACTGACAATATGTACTACGTAGAGCAAATTCATACTGAGTCAAGAGAGCTAAAAGGTCAGAAAAAATTTCAATCAGATAAGAGGTCATAATCATCTATCACATATAAGGCAACATTGGAGCAAAAGTCTAAATCCCAACCATTTAAAAGATTGAGGTTAGAGGGGAGGAAGACATATCTGGAATATAGAGGCCACACTATACTTTAAGCAGAAAATAACAAGGACATGTCTTCATGGCATTTAAAGTCCATTGTTGGAGAAGATTCAAATCTCACCATGCTCTTCACATCAAGTTAGGGAGTCATTCTGAGTGTTGAGAAAAATCAATAGAGGTAAAACTGTATCATTTAGATCAAGTTTGCTCTCAACCTCTTGCAGTCTAGAGTCATGCATTCATCATTCTCACATATTTTGAGAATGTGAATAACTTGTTATGATTGTCTTTTGTAAATAGTCATTTCAAAAATCCAAAAAAGTTAAAAAATAAAAATAAAAAAATATATTTTAAAAATCCAAAAAAATGTTTTTTTTTAAAAAGTGCCCTTTTTTAAAAATGTCTTGTCATTTAAATGGATTTTGCCTTGAAATTGTATTTATGAGATGTTCACATTCACTTTATGGCATTTTGCCATCATTAGTAGTAGTCAACTTTTTTCTATTATTGTGAAGTTGAAGCTTGAAAGTAGAGCTCTTTATGAGGATATATAAAATGAGTATGCTTGTAGTGAAATAGAATGATAATTTTTTTGGTGAAGACTAAAGATAGCAAATGATGAATCATACAAAGACATATCTAAGTATCATGTTCTATGGTTTAAGACCATGATGATCCACTTAGAAGAAAAAGTCTCCAAGCTGAAGGATGACAAGACTACCTTTTGCTTGGACTTTGCTTCTCATCTCCTCTTTTGGTTAGTCATGTGGATTTATTCATCTTATGCACTAGTGCCTTGTGCTTTCAAGTTTTGTTTTCAACATCTTTGAAAATGACTAAGTTGGTCATCTTATTGTATAAAGCAAAACATACTCATTCAGGCCTTATCCTGAGGCAAATTTTTTTATTTTATGTAGAGGTGCATTAAAAAAAATCTCACAAAAAAATTGTTGTAAAAAGAAGAGATAAAAAAAGGAAAATGAGTCATGTTGTTCCCTAGGCTTGGTAGTTGTAAACACCCCTAATTTTTCAAATTTGTTTCAGACACCTCCTTCTATAGATGCCAAACCCCCTTTTGTATTCCTGATTTATTCAGGAGTATATTTGAATCAATTCGTGATCTCGAGTTCATCTGATATCCGAGATCCAACTTCATTTCTTAAGTTTTGATCTAATATCCAATATCCATTTCCAGGTTTGATCCAATATCCAAATCCGAACTCCATCATAAGCCTGGATTTTTCTTTTTTATAAATTCATTCCCAAGGTTCGAACCTAATTCGAACTAATTTCCTTCATTTTGGTCTACAATCCAGATCCAAATCTAGTTTTTATTTAAAACCTCAAATTCAGATCATTTTCAAAATTCATTTTTTGCCCTAATTTTAAAGATTAATTCTTAAATTTGAAATTCAAGTCCATTATTTTGCAAAAATCTTTTAAAAATACCATAGATCCAATTCATAATTCAATTTGGATTTCGAAATATCAAGACAGATCCAGATTCAGTTTCAAAATCCAATCTTTTATCTCCAATTAAAAAAAACAATTGAATTTCAAACCTAAATTCAATACTTTTGCAAAATTTCTTAAAATTCAATCTGGATCCGGTTTTAACTCAATTTGGATTCGAAAATCAAATTGGATCTCGGATCCAATTGAAATTCGTTATTTTCAAAATCCTCTTTTTTATTCATATTTTATTTAACTTAGATTTTTAAACCTATTAAAATCATAAAAGAAAAAATACACTTTTTAAAGAAAAGTTGCCCCCCCCCTAAAGTGTCGCCTCAGCTCTAGGTCATCCAGAAAGAAGGAGGAAATGAAGGAGGAAAAGAAGCAGAAAAGGAGGAGAAAGAAGAATAAGAAGAGGTAGAAAGGAAGAAGAAAGGGCGGTCGGTGGTCAGCAGGTGGTCAATAGTTAGTAACCCCCCTCTCTCTCTATCTCTCCTTCTTGCTTGGAGCTTACGCCAATTTGGGGAAGCTTCCAGCCCTCTCTTTCAGACCCCTTCAGCCAAGGTGAGTATTCATCTTCTATTCTCTTAAAATTTTCTTTGTCATAGCCTGATTAATAGATTAGAATTTGAGTTTTCATCTTCTTATTTGTTGCATTTCAATCTTTGTTCAATATATTTTTTGAGCCAAAAGAATTGAAGTGATTTGATCTTTTTAGATCAAATTCTTCTTTTAAATGGGCTATAACAAGTTAGATTTATGCCTCAGTCATTTTTGTTTCATTTTAATGCATTTTCTGTCTTAATTCTTCATCATCCATGCATTTATTCATGTTTTAAGGCATTAGATCTTAAGTTTGAACATCTACGCATGTGCATTTTGCTTTTATCACGTTTAATTGCTTTTTAGATTGCATTTTCAATTCTGGTGCATTTTAGATCTATCATTTTACATACAATCAAAGCTCATTTTGATCTGAAATTTTTACTTCAACTTCATGCATGTGTTTTCAGAATCTCCACCAAAAATCAGATCATTCTAAGGTTTTTGCCCTACTTTAAAAATCAAGATTCAGAACCTGTTATTCTGCACCGTCAGAATTTCAGCAAAACCAGGACCAACTTGCCGGAGAGATTTCTCCCTAACCGGAGATGATCTTTCCGATCCGTAAAAAGGTGTGTCTTTAGAATTGAATCTAGTTTTTTCATACAAAATTTTAGCAATTTACATGGTGTTTTCATACCTGTTTTGGGTAAAAAACCATGACTTTGTCACCCTGTGTTATTTTAACAGCTTAGATTTTGTTCCATTTTGTCAGTCATATCTCCCTACTGGGAGATCATTTTCCAATTCCGTAATAAGGGTTCTCTTTGTTTATATGTTTAGTTTATCCCTGCAAATTTTTAAAAATTTCTATGGTCAATTGCTATTTTTTTTATTAAATACCAGAACCCTATATTCTGATTTTGTATATGTTCTGATTTTGGCTCCCATGTCATGACTGCTATAGCACTCCTTCAACAAATCGCCATCTGATTGACAACATTCTTCAGCCAAACAACAATTTATAGTATTGTCGGGTCTCCAAACAATGATTTATAGTGTTGTCGGGTCTCCAACGAGTCTCTACAACGTTTTTTAGTGTTGTCAGGTCTCACTATAGCGATTTATAGTGTCTCCCGCAAATCATTATAGCGATTTGTAGTATTATTCAGTAAGCCGTTATGCATAAATCTCTATTTGAATCAAGACCCACTTGTTGGGAATGTATCTTCCTAACTGAAGATCAAATTTCAAATCCATAAAAAATGATGTCTTCGTTATTGAATCTAGTTTATTCTTGCCAATTTTTAGCGATTTCTATGATCATTTCATTTCCCATTTTGATTAAAAACCAGACCCCTATCATTCTATATTATTTGAGTTGTACAACTATTTAGTTCATTTTGCAAGAGTCATATCTCTCCAACGGAAGATCGTTTTCCAAATCTGTAAAAGCGATTTTTTTCATTTATTTATCTAGTTTATATCTAAATTTTTTTGTAACTTTTTATGTTCATTTGATATTTCAAACCTGTTAGAAACCGAAACTGGTTACAAACCTTTAAATTTTGTAACAGGTTCATTTTCTGTTTGAAAACCTTTGACTTTCCGAAGTCACCATTTTTGAAACAAAATAGATTTTTCAATTCTGTAAATTTGGTTAGTTTTCTAATTGAATTAAGCAACTTTTCCCACAGATTTGGAAGAAATTAGACTTGTTTAGCTTTTGAAACACCTAAATTACTACAACCTGTCTGTTAAAATCCAATTTCCCGTTTCTCAAATTAATATTATGATGTTTTGATTATAACTCTAGTTTCAGGAGTGATTTTGATATTATGTAAAAAGAGAATGCTTCCTTGTTGAGTTGTGAATCCATGAATTCATTATGAGCTAAATTTCAGTTGTTTAAAACTCTCACCTGTCCAAAAATGCCTTTTCAAATGCTTTCATAAAATCATGCTATCATATGTATTTATTTTGTTTAATTTTCTTTATTTCTGAGGCATAAAAGGCTAATTTTGGATGTATTCTTCAATTTTTCAATAATTGAGGAAAAATTCATAAAAGACTACAGTTATTTCTAACAAGTTTGCTCATTTTGCAGGATTTTATAGTTTTGTTATTTCTTTTCAATCGTTGTATCAACTCAAAGGTTGTAATAGATCAATTAATGAGAAGTTTTTTTTATGCTTAGTTTAGAATGAATGAGCATATAGTGTAATCTTTCATTTTCCATAATTGATATATTGCATTTCTATTTCCACTTTTCAATCAACACTATGGTAAAACACGAATGGCACGTGCACTATTCTAATAAAAGGTAAATTAATCCTAAGTAAACGATTTGCATTTATGGCCATAGTCAAAATGTGAACAATACTTAGGGTTTTTATCTTTTATGGAATAACATTGGATCCACACTGGGTCTTCTTCAAAAAATCATCATATTTTCTGAATCTTTCTTCCTTTATCAGAGTTTGACTTGTAAATTAACTTAAAATGTATATCAATGGTCATAGTCAGGATATATTGAAAGTTAATTTCATTTCAAATCCTATAAAGGCGCCAAAATATATTTTATTTTTTATCTGAATTTAAATATAGATTATTTTATAATACATTTGTGACCATAGTCATGAATGCATTATATCTTCAATCTTATTTTAATTCTCCTAAAGGATGAAATATGCTTTTCAAATCTAAATTTTCAATATTCTTTTAATGCATTCATCATTTAAGATAGAGTTGCAACATCATTTTTCATCATCTTCGAATCACTTTTCAAATTTCCAAGGGAATTTTGAAATAATTTTTAAAAAAACAGTTTTCATTTCAAATTTATTTTTTTTCTAATTTCATTCTCAATTTCATGTAATTTCATTTCTTAATTTTTAAATTAATTCTCTCAATTCAATTACATTTTCAATTTCAAACTTCACTTCTTCAATTTTAAGTTTAAAGTTCAATCTTTTAACTCCTAAATTCAATTCTAACTTCTGATTTTCAATTTCAACTTTAAATTTTGAATTCAACTTTAGAATTTGATTTTCAAGTTTCAAATTTCAAATTTTCATTCCAACTCCAAAATTTGAACTCCAGTTTCAGTTTTGACTCATTTTCAATTTCAATCTTTGAATTTTAACTTAAATTCCTAATTTTAAAAATTCAATTTCGATCTTCTAATTTCATTTGTAATTTCAACTCTTTCAAGTTCGAATTTCAAAGTTTTATTGTCATTTTCAAATCAATTTTAAGATCTAATTGATATTTGAAATCTATTTGAAATCTGTCTTTAATTAATCTTTTGAACCAAGTTTCAAAAAATCACTTAGAAATTCATTTCTTAAAATGTTTCTAAGTATTTTTCAAATCAAAATGACTTTCTCAAAAGCATGCATGTTTTCAAGTTCAAAATCATAGCACAAGCATGATTCAATATGCATCTAGAACTTAGAATAATTATTTAGATAAATTTGGGCAAAGCAAAGGCATGAATTTGATCCTTGGTTCGATTACCCCTAGTAAAGGCGTCAGGAATTGTTGAACCTCGTACCGACGAGTGAATCCCATCTCTCCATTTTTTCTGCAAATTTCAAAACGGAGGCGAGTAAATTTTAAAAATCTTTTTCCAAAGGTCAAGTGAGACCTTGCGAGAAGCTTTTCTCTTTTTCCCTAAAAAGGAAGAAGAGGAAAAATTTTGCAATGATCATAGTAGTGTTTTCCTTAAAGTCATCACTTGGTCTTAGGTCTCAATGGCAATGACAAAAGAAGAAAAAGTGTATTATAAAAAAATAAGTCATTATTGAAAAAAATGTGAGAAATGAAGCTCCAAAAATTTTTAATGCTTCCTCTCTAATTGAAAACTGAAGCATGAGATGCCCATAATTCATTACCCATTTTTCTATATCTTTGAGCCTCACGTTCAAGAGTGTTGTGTACACTTTTCTTATTATCCCTTTTGAACCTTATAATACTTGAAAAAAAATCATTTACCTAAAAATAATTTGTTATTACCATCTCATCCATTGCCATTGCCACTACTATTCTTCTTCTTTTGTTTCCCAAGTTTAATAACCCATGTCTTATTGTTCCTTCAAAGTCTTTGAAAAATGATTGGTCACATAAAAATATTTAATATGACTGAGTTTGATGCAAACTTTAGAGTGGGGAAATTAGAATGGAAAGTCTTAGACCTTTATGCACTTTGAGTTCTCTTTTTTTAGCCTATATAACCAATGAGTCTTGCTTATCTGGAAGTTTCTAGAGTCTCAGTCTTTGTAAAATTAAATTGGCAGCTTTTAAAGCATGAACTCATACATAAACTTATATAACTAGTTGCTTTAAAGTTTAAGGAACAAACAGGAGACTTATTCTAATAAAAAATTGTGAGTTTGTTTATTTTATAATGACTTCAATTAGGAAAAAAAATTGGAAAGTAAAGTTTGACCAACCTTGGCAAAAAATTGAATTATTGCTAAAAGATGCAGGTTGCATATACTCACTTCTGCACCCACTCTTCTCATGATTGCATCACTTTTCATGACAAGTATCCAGTCAAATGTTGAAATATTTTATTTTTAAAATTTGTTTTTAGAAAATTTAGCAAGTGCCAGTTTCCTTTTTTTTCGAAAAAAAATTTATTTGAGGCATCATTTTCAGAATTAGGTCATCAATTATATTGCATTTCATAAGTCCCACCACGGCCCTTAGCATTATGTCATGCACCCTTGTCAGTCATAAATGTCATACTTGTCGTGTCATTTGTTTGTCATGAAAGTTCTTTAGCAACATATTTGATTGTCTCGTCAATAACATTCATATTGTAGCCAATCATTTAGGTTGTTTTGTTTGACCCTACAAAAGTCTACAAGTTGATACTACAACAAGGTCTATTTTGATAAAATTTTCTGCAATCTTTATTTATTTTATCTAAAATTTGGTTTTTTCAATATGAAGATCAGGGGTCATAGTTTTTGCAGGAAATTTCATTTTGAGTCAATTTTTTAAAATGTGTAATCTTATTGCATTTTGTCTACTTGCTTGTTTCATCTTGAGATAGATGGTTGATTGGTAGCGAGACCCTCCTACCTTGAACGACTGATCATTAAGTTGGGAAGTGAAAAACACTTGGCTATGCATTTTGTCAATGGTCATTTTCATCAAAGATGTAAATATTGGCTTCAAGTAAACTAAACTCAAGTATCCTTTGCATTGTTTTCTAAAAAACTTGATCTGTCATGAGTGAAAAAGTTTATTTTAAGAACCATCATGAATAAACATGGCATGTCATATGCATTTTTCTATATATTTTTAATAAGTTTCTTTGTAGTTGACATAATACCCAATTATCTCATTAAGAAAAGTATACCCAATTATATCTTAGGATCATCTCGTAGATAGATGGACATTAGGTCTATAGGTTGTCTCACTGATTCATAGAAAAAATTGATACTCATTTGACAAATGCATAACCACTTCAATCTATAGGTTCTCTAGAGCAGATGTATCTCTCTTACAAATTTTAAAAGTCATGCCCAAAAGATTGTCTTTGTCATTTTCTTTTTAAAAAGTTTCTATATATTAAAAAACTTGCTAGTCATCTTCTGCACAATTTTATGTGATAAAGCACTTGTTTCATATTTTGTTTGACCTCACTTAGCAAAGACTTTCCATACATCAAACCCAGTTCAAGAAAAAGTTCTCATGTGAAATAAGGTACTAGATTAGTCTTCGACATATGGTCTTTCGGCCAAGTCCTCTTGGCTGATATAAAAGATCATCACAGAGAGACCCTTATGTGAATCTTTGTACATGCCTTCAGCTATAGAACCCATATTTTGTTGTCATGTCATTGACTTTTTACAGGACTTTTCAAAAAGTTTAGTGTTAGAGTCAATCTTTTATTTTCTAAAATTAATATATCTACATTTTTTGTTATCAACTGAGCTTTGCATGCTTGATAACAAAGAAGAAAATTTGTAGACACCCCAATTTTGACTGAATCACTTTGCGTTTGAGTTATATAAAAAAATCCAATGTCTATGACTCATTTTTAGAGTCTTTCCAACTTCAATTTCACTTTTGGCATTCAAAATATATTCTCAAGAGTTTTTTCCAAAACATGAAATAAGCTAGAATATTTTAGCTTTCAAACGTAACAAAAATGAGGTTAATATGACATCAGAGTAAAAAGTTATGACCAAAATAAGGCGACTTATTATATAAGAATCATATTTTTTAGGTAGGGCCAATTTTGAATACAATTTGATTACCAAAATGATCAAATTTAAAAGATGAATTAAAGTAGAGGATGTTAGTTTTTCAATTTATACAAAATTACCTCAGACATTTGTGGCAAAAAATAAGTTAACCTATTGAATATGTCTTAGCCTGTTTCTAACCACACATTTGAATTATTGTTAGGAGCTTCTAACGATGCTTTATAGTGTCATTAGCAGGTTATGAATTATTGTTAGTAGCTTTTTAAAGTATCATGATCTGGGTTCAAAAATGATGAATTATCATTATAAAATCCTAATATATCATTAGCATTTTTTAGTGTTGTTAGCACTTTAATAGTATCAATAGCACATCACAATGTGTTGCTAGTGCTATTGTTGTTAGCACACTGTATTGTTAGCAAGCCATTTGCTTCATTTGGTCAAGATTCATTTGTAGAATGTAGATAAACCTCAAAAAATTGGTCATTTCTATCCTAAACTCTCGAAGGAAGTAATGCAACACCGTCCCGTCTGCATGATGGGAAGATACCTGAAAAAATTTGTACAATGAACCTAACCCTCATTCTAGAATCCTAAGAAACCTACCTACTTATCTTCTCATCTCAAAAACCTTAGCCCCTAAGTATGGTATCTCTAGTCAATCAGAAAGAGACCTCAAAGCCTACAACCAATAGGATTTTGCCATGCCATAAAAAATTGGATATGAATCTTTGAACCCAATATCCATAAGATTAAGATCTAAACCCATTTGAAAGTCTATAAATAGAGACTTAGCCCCCCTCTCTCGTCATCTAGATCCTAAGTAAAGAAGCTTTGTTGTACCAAAATCTCAACGTAGCCTATCACCTAAGCTTTGCCCACACAAGTCCAACCCAGCTCAGTCAACCCAAGCTTGGTCTAGGTCTAGATCCCTTGTCTCACCCTGCGCCTAGTTAGAGTGTTGTCAGAATCTCTACGCGATCATCAATATCATAGGAACAACTATCTAAGCTCGAGGTGAGACGCAGTTTCTCTCTACACTTTTATTGTATTTATTTTGTTTATTTATAAAAAGTGTGATTTTTTCTAACATTATGATATTTTCTTGGTTTTGTGTTTTTTTGAGCCTTGACGGTGACTTACACCATCAAGCTCAATTCTTTTAGGACCTGTGTTCGAGGTATGAGTCACTTGCAAGCTAAATCCCAACCATTGAATATTCTGAAGTTTCTAGAGCAGCTGATTCCTACTCTTCAGAGGAGAAAATATGCATTACTTGAAAAGCAGACCCTACATTCTCGTGTGCCTTAAATTTAAATCACTTTTTGAATCCAATTTTTTTGACGGACTACTCATCTTTTCCTTTCAAAATTTAGGGATCCATCCACAGGTAGACAAGGTGATAATGTGGGAGGGTAGATAAGAAGAGACATTGTAGATTCATGGGAAGGAATCTTTCTTTTTTGGGCCATTTATTGCTTCAAACTTTCTTTTTTCTGGTAATTTTTTTTTAAAGAAACAGGTTTAATTGTGCTAGCGTTTAAAAAACATTCCTTAGTTGTTTAGACATAGATACAGGTTAGAATTTTTGATCCAGGTACAAACTGAGTCTGAACCATATTGCTACATCCAAGTAGTGTATGCCTGAAATCCAGGTGAGATAGGAATAATAAGGTTGAGTCTATTCAGATCCAGGTTGGAGTTAAGTCAATAAACATTGATCAAGTTCAGCTTTGAATCAGGTCTAACCTGTCCCATTTTACTTTTTTTCACATGAAAATCAATGGATTTTCTCATTTCAACCAGTTGGAAACAGTTTTGGATCAAATAGTATCCAATATGAGATGCAAGTTTAGCATGGTTAGGTTGATAGAATCGTTGAGGCGAAGCAAGGCACTAATTCCAACCACCATGAAGGGAAGCGTAAGTAACAAAACATTGAGGCGTTAGTATCAGAACCACTAGCATGCATAAGAAGAGAAAAAACTCTCTCTCTCTCTCTCTCTCTCTCTCTCTATATATATATATATATATATATATATATATATATACATAGCTGTATGATCAAGGAAGCAGATCAGGTCATGCTGAACATGAGCGTTTTTTCTCATGCCGGCATCAAGGCCGTCTGTTTGCATTTTGGATGAATGCCACATGGTTTTGTTGGCTTTTGAGGATTTTAAAATGCAAATCGGATGGCCACGATGTTAGCACGAGAAAAAACGCTCATGTTCAACATGACCTGATCCGCTTCCATAATCAAACACTTAAAAAATCTGATGATAAATCAGAATTTTTGCACCACGATCAGCAACGCAAATTTTTTTTTTGTGATTTTTACATTTTTAAAGCAGTCCAGAAATAAAATTGTGTTTTTATTTTGTTTTATTTTTGACATGCAGTGATCAACCGCATGCCCGATTTGATTATACGGGTTTTCATATATAATATATATAGAGAGAGAAATCTAACACTTAAGGCATGATATTGTAACAACATAATTTTCAGCACTCTATCTAAATATAAGAAAATATTCAATTTTCTTTCTTTATCTCTATGATGAACATTATTGCACCCATAAAGACAACAAATCAGATTACAATTATGACATTTATGTCTTGTGGGTGAAAAGACTATGTCCCACCGAAAGGAAGTGGAATTCTAGGGTTTGCAAAGGGAGGGAGGTAAGAGGGTCTCATATTCTTTCACCCTTTCTTTTCACCTCCACACACACACACACACAGAGAGAGAGAGAGAGAGAGAGAGAGAGAGAGAGAGAGAGAGAGAGAGAGAGAGAGAGAGAGAGAGAGAGACTTGATTTAGGTAGTTGTCATGGCTGTAACAGTCCGTCGTGGGTAACTCCATAATGCAAAGGTTTGGGCTACCCCCAACCCCACACTTTTTAATCTTGAAGCGTGCACTTTAAGGGTAAGGCATGCACTTGCCATACGCCTGAGGCACTGACCTCGCCTTGAGGCGTAAGTACTAACTACCAACCCATCAGGGGTATATCTGAATGGAATCTCAATCCCGGTCCGACATAATTTTAGAAGTTTATTTTTATTAAAAATACATATAAAATACTCAGGCCGGTTCAGGTACCTAGAGAAAAAGCCAAGTCATGTCAGGTACTCGGCAAAAATTATGGTCCAAACCTAGCCCTCGTATTGGCACTTTCCATGCTCATACTTGAAAATTCAGGTTTGGGTCAAACCAAATACTATTCATGCCAGCACTTTCCATACCCACACCTGAGAATTTCAGTTCAGGTTGGGTCAGATATTCTATACAAACTGAACACATTGACAGCCCTACAAGCACACTTGGGGATTGAGAAAACTTATGGGAATTCAATCATTGAAGAACCCAGCCAAATTACTCCTCAAAAGGTTATAGTTAAAGAACCTTTTTTCTTTCCTCTCATTTCTTACACTTTGAAACCGATGTTGGGTCAGATCTGCCAAGTTGTAGCCTCCACAATTGATGGCGGAAAGACCTAAGGCTGCCTCGTTTGCCCATCAGGCAACATGTGGCATCGTAGCAAATGAGACACACTTTAGGTATTGAATTCTTACATCCTTGAATGTCTTAAACTAACCCACCTATAAAGACATGGAGCCCTTAAAAGGCCTTTTATTTCAAGAACTTGATAAGGAAGACCTGCATTCTGACATTAGAATCTAATCTCTACCTTGAGAATTAGTCCCTATATCAGATTATGCTGCTAGGTTTGAGGTTATCTGAAGGTAGCGATGACTCTTTAACAACGACAAAAATAGTAGCCGTTATTGACAAGCATTAACAACAACTTTAGATATCTCAGTGAATGCCTTGGCCCCACAAAAATATCATCGTTAAAGACATGTCTATAATGACACTATTATATATCTATGTTATAGGAATGTTTATAACAGCTACATTATATGGCCGTTAATATGTCATCATTACAAACATATCTATAAAGGTGAATTCAGTTATTTTCGCTATAGTTATGTCTATAACGATGACATTATATGGCCGTTAAAAAACTTGTACGACAATATTTAACAGGCATATAATATTGTTGCTATTGATATATAACAACGAGATATAAATATTGCCATTATATTCTCATTTATAACAGCAACATTATTTGACCGTTAATTATTATCGTTAAAAAACTTTTACAGAAATATTTAATGAGCATATAATATCGTCACTATTGATATATAACGACAAGATAAAAAGGCTCACCGTTATAGCCTTTCTCCATAAGGGTAACATGTCTATCTCCATTATAGCCTAGTATTTTAAAAGGGCCCGACATACCCTTTTTTCTTTTATTCACTTCCCTTTCTACCACCGTCAGCTGCTGTCGAAGTGCCTTCTCACTCCTCTCTCTCAACAGTCTCTGTGCACTCTCGCCGAACCACCATCGGAGTGCCTGGTCACTCCTTCCTGCAAGGTACCTCTCTCTTTCTCTCTCTCTTCTTCTTCTTCTTCTTCCACCTTAGCCTCCACTTTCTCTTCTTTTCTTGGGAGGGCCCAATAAACCATGTTGAAAACTGGGAGGGACCTAATTTTGTTAGTTTGAGATGAAGAGAATAAAACTAAGGTACCGCTTAGATGACGCCCAAAACTCGGTTTAAAATTAGGTTTTAGGCAATGGGTGGTATTAAATTGCAAATAGTTTTGTTTTTTTTTCTCTATTTTTACAACTTCGCACTTTTGTTGGGAAGCCTGATTTCTTCTCACTGGCAAGGATGACACAAAGGCCGGTCATAACCCCACCCGTGGTTTATCTCTCAAGAGATAGGCTCATTAAGTGATCCGGTTCTCGCATGGGGTAGGCGCATTATGTGATCCGGTTCATCATAAAAAATGAAAAGAGGCAATACATGTTTGGAAATCACACTATACATTCACACCATCTCAAACCAAACTCTTTGACATAAAGTTGGTCAAGAACTGAAAAAAAACAAGGCATGGATCCACAAAAGTAATGCTCAAGATATCATGATATCTTCGACTCTTTAAAAGAATAAGTAAATGAATAGAGTTTCCAGGGATGTTTGTACCAACCATGCATTATCATGCTCATGAGGAGATGTTCTTCAAAAAAATATACAGAAAGAACAAATAATGATGACAATGGAGAAGATGAAACACCATCCGTTTCACAATAATTTTCATGCAGTATGTGGTTGTGCTATCACAAATTTTCTGCCATTGTCGACATGCATGGGGTGACGATAATCAATTAATATGTTTAGTTTCCACCATAAATGGGACCAAAGAGAAGTGAGTCACCTTAAAGATGTTTTATGTAATTTATTAACCAAAAAGAAGTGAGTCACCTTAAAGATGTTTTATGTAAGTTATTGGAGCTTGTCATTTATTTGCAGTTTTAATATGATGGCCGTGAAGGACAATGCAGTAGTGACAAAGTCATGTTCCAAAAATGTTGCATGATGTAACAGTGCTTTTCCTCCTTTGGTTAGCATTCCTATCAATAACTTGGTTAGGTTGTCCCTATTTGCCTTGTCTTAGACTTGTTACTCACATGAGCTTCATGTCATCTGGCTACTTCTACTTTTTTTTAAGGAAAATGATTGTACTGTATTCATAATTTGACACGATTTTCTAAAAACTTTATAATTTTCAATATTCTTTCGATGTCCAAAATCATAAATATCTAACATTGTTAGGATCCTTTTACCCTTCACAACTGTAAATTGAGGCTTTACCCTTCTCTTTATTTTTTTTAATGAAATATTTTCTCATTTCAAACAGTTGGAAACAATTTTGGATCAAATAGTATCCAATATGAGATGCAAGTTTAGCATGGTTAGGTTGATAGAATCATTGAGGCGAAGCGAGGCACTAATTCCTGCCACCATGAAGGGAAATATAAGTAACGAAGCATTGAGGCATTAGTATCAGAACCACTAGCATGCATAAGAAGAGAAAACTCTCTCTCTCTCTCTCTATATATATATATATATACATATATATAGTTGTATGATCAAGGAAGCAGATCAGGTCATGCTGAACATGAGCATTTATTCTCATGCCGACATCATGGCCGTCTGTTTGCATTTTGGATGAATGCCACGTGGTTTTGTTGAGTTTTGAGGATTTTAAAATGCAAATTGGATGGCCATAATGTCAGCATGAGCAAAAACGCTCATGTTCAGCATGACTTGATCCACTTCTATAATCAAACACTTAAAAAATCTGCCGCTAAATCAGAAATTTTGCACCATGATCAGCGACGAAAAAAAAATTGTGATTTTTACATTTTTAAAGGAGTCCAGAACTGAAATTGTGTTTTTATTTTGTTTTATTTTTGACATGCAGTGCTCAGTCTCATGCCCGATTTGATTATACGGGTTTTCATATATAATATATATAGAGAGAGAAATCTAACACTTAAGGCATGATATTGTAATAGCATAATTTTCAGCACTCTATCTAAATATAAAAAAATATTCAATTTTCTTTCTTTATCTCTATGATGAACATTATTGCACCCATAAAGACAACAAATCATATTACAATTATGACATATATGTCTTGTGGGCGAAAAGACTATGTCCCACCGAAAGGAAGTGGAATTCTAGGGTCTGCAAAGGGAGGGAGGTAAGAGGGTCTCATATTCTTTCACGCTTTCTTTTCATCTCCAGAGAGAGAGAGAGAGAGAGAGAGAGAGAGAGAGAGAGAGAGAGAGAGAGAGAGACTTGATTTAGGTAGTTGGAATGGCTGTAACAGTCCGTCATGGGTAACTCCATAATGCAAAGGATTGGGCTACGCCCAACCCCATGCTTTTTAATCTTGAGGTGTGCACCTTAAGGGTAAGGCATGCACTTGCCATACGCCTGAGGCACTGGCCTCGCCTTGAGGAGTATGTACCAACTACCAACCCATCAGGGGTATATCTGAATGGAATCTCAATCCTTGTCTCACATAATTTTAGAAGTTTATTTTTATTAAAAATACATATAAAATATTCAGGCCGGTTCAGGCACCTAACGAAAAAGCCAAGTCATGTCAGGTACTCGGCCCCGTATTGGAACTTTCCATGCTCATACTTGAAAATTCGGGTTTGGGTCAAACCAAATACTATTCAGGCCAGCACTTTCCATACCCATACTTGAGAATTCGAGTTCAGGTTTGGTCAGATATTCTATACAAACTGAACACATTGACAGCCCTACAAACATACTTGGGGATTGAGAAAACTTATGGTAATTCAATCATTGAAGAACTCGGCCAAATTGTTCGTCAAAAGGTTATACTTGAAGAACCTTTTTTCTTTCCTCTCATTTCTTACATGGAAAAACCGATGCTGAGTGAGACCTGCCAAGTTGTAGCCGCCACAATTGATGGCAGAAAGCCCTAAGGCTTCCTCGTTTGCCCATCAGGCAACATGTGGCATTGTAGCAAATGAGACACACTTGAGGTATTGAACTCTTACATCCTTGAATGTCTTAAACTGACCCACCTATATAGACGTGGAGCCCTTAAAAGGCTTTTTATTTCAAGAACTTGATAAGGAAGACCTGCATTTTGACATTAGAATCTAATCTCTTCCTTGAGAATTAGTCCCTATAGCAGATTATGCTGCTATGTTTGAAGTTATCAGAAGGTAGCGACGACTCTTTAACAACGACAAAAAAGTAGCTGTTATTGACAAGCATTAACATCAACTTTAGATATCTCCGTGAATGCCTTGGCCCCACACAAATATCAACGTTAAAGACATGTCTATAATGACACTTTTATATATCATTGTTATACTAATGTTTATAACAGCTACATTATATGGTCGTTAATATGTCACCGTTATAAACATATCTATAAAGATGAATTCAAATATTTTCGCTATAGTTATGTCTATAACGATCACATTATATGGCCATTAAAAAACTTGTATGACAATATTTAACGGGCATATAATATCGTTGCTATTGATATATAACAGCGAGATATAATTCTTGCCATTATATTCTCATTTATAACAACAACATTATATGACCGTTAATTATTATCGTTAAAAAACTTTTACAATAATATTTAATGAGCATATAATATCGCCACTATTGATATATAACGCCAAGATAAAAAGGCTCACCGTTATAGCCTTTCTCCATAAGGGTAACATGTCTATCTCCATTATAGCCTAGTATTTTAAAAGGGTCCGACAAACCCTTTTTCTTTATTCTCTTCTCTTTCTACCTCTCTCTCTCGCTCTCTACGATCTCTCTGCACTCTTGTCGGAATACCATCAGCTGCTGCCAGAGTGCCTTCTCACTCTTCTCTCTCTACGATCTCTCTACACTCTTGTCGGACCACCATTAGAGTGCCTAATCCCTCCTCTCTGCAAGGTACCTCTCTCTCTCTCACTCTCTCTCTCTCTTCTTCTTCATCTTCTTCCTCAGCCTCCTCTTTCTCTTCTCTTCTTGGGAGGGCCCAATAAACCAGGTTGAAAACTGGGAGGGACCTAATTTTTTTAGTTTGAGATGAAGAGAATAAAACTAAGGTACCGCTTAGATGACGCCCAAAACTCGGTTTAAAATTAGGTTTTAGGCAATGGGTGGTATTAAATTGCAAATAGTTTTGTTTTTTTTTCTCTATTTTTACAACTTCGCACTTTTGTTGGGAAGCCTGATTTCTTCTCACAGGCAAGGATGACACAAAGGCAGGTCATAACCCCACCCATGGTTTATCTCTTAAGGGATAGGCTCATTAAGTGATCCGGTTCTCGCATGGGGTAGGCTCATTATGTGATCCGGTTCATCATAAAAAATCAAGAGGCAATACACGTTTGGAAATCACACTATACATTCACACCATGTCAAACCAAACTCTTTGACATAAAGTTGGTCAAGAACTGAAAAAAAACAAGGCATGGATCCACAAAAGTAATGCTCAACATATCATGATATCTTTGACTCTTTAAAAGAATAAGTAAATGAATAGAGTTCGCAGGGATGTTTGTACCAACCATGCATTATCATGCTCACAAGGAGATGGTCCTCAAAAAAATATACAGAAAGAACAAATAATGATGACAATGGCGAAGATGGAACACCATCCGTTTTACAATAATTTTCATGCAGTATGTGGTTGTGCTATCAGAATTTTGCTGCCATTGTCGACATGCATGGGGTGACGATCATCAATTAATATGTTTAGTTGCCACCATAAATGGGACCAAAGAGAAGTGAGTCACCTTAAAGATGTTTTATGTAATTTATTGACCAAAGAGAAGTGAGTCATCTTAAAGATATTTTATGTAATTTATTGGAGCTTGTCATTTATTTGCAGTTTTAATATGATGGCCATGAAGGACAATGCAGTAGTGACAGAATCATGTTCCATGGATGTTGCATGATGTAACACTGCTTCTCCTCTGGTTAGCATTTCTATCAATAACTTGGTTAGGTTGTCATTATTTGCCTTGTCATAGACTTGTTACTCACATGAGTTTTATGTCATTTGGCTACTTCTACTTTTTTTTTATGGAAAATGATTGTACTTTATTCATAATTTGACACGATTTTCTAAAAACTTTATAATTTTCAATATTCTTTTGATGTCCAAAATCATAAATATCTAACATTGTTAGGATCCTTTTACCCTTCACAACTATGAATTGAGGCTTTACCCTTCTCTTTTATTTTTTTTAATGAAATATTTTCTCATTTCAACCAGTTGGAAACAGTTTTGGATCAAATAGTATCTAATATGAGATGCTAGTTTAGCATGGTTAGGTTGATAGAATCGTTGAGGATAAGTGAGGCACTAATTCCAGCCACGATGAAGGGAAACGTAAGTAACAAATCATTGAGGCATTTGTATTAGAACCACTAGCATGCATAAGAAGAGAAAACTCTCTCTCTCTCTGTATATACATATATGTAGCTGTATGATCATGGAAGCAAATCAGGTCATGCTGAACATGAGAGTTTTTTCTCATGCCGACATCATGGCCGTCTGTTTGCATTTTGGATGAATGCCACATGGTTTTGTTGAGTTTTGAGGATTTTAAAATGCAAATCGGATGGCCACGATGTCAGCATGAGCAAAAACGCCCATGTTCAACATGTCCTGATCCGCTTCCATAATCAAACACTTAAAAAATCTGATGCTAAATCAAAATTTTTGCACCACGATCAGCGATGCAAAAAAAATTTGTGATTTTTACATTTTTAAAGCAGTCCAGAACTGAAATTGTGTTTTTATTTTGTTTTATTTTTGACACGCAGTGCTCAACCGCATGCTCGATTTGATTATATGGGTTTTCATATATAATATATATATAGAGAGAGAAATCTAACATTTAAGGCATGATATTGTAATAGCATAATTTTCAGCACTTTATCTAAATGTAAAAAAATATTCAATTTTCTTTATCTCTATGATGAACATTATTGCACCCATAAAGACAATAAATCAGATTACAATTATGACATATATGTCTTGTGGGCAAAAAGACTATGTCCCATCGAAAGGAAGTGGGATTCTAGGGTTTGCAAAGGGAGGGAGGAAAGAGGGTCTCATATTCTTTCACCCTTTCTTTTCACCTCCACACACACACACACAGAGAGAGAGAGAGAGAGAGAGAGAGAGAGAGATAGAGATAGAGAGAGAGAGAGAGAGAGAGAGAGAGAGAGAGAGAGAGAGAGAGAGAGAGAGAGACTTGATTTAGGTAGTTGGCATGGCTGTAACAGTCCGTCGTGGGTAACTCGATAATGTAACGGTTTGGGCTACCCCCAACCCCACACTTTTTAATCTTGAGGCATGCACCTTAAGGGTAAGGCATGCGGTTGCCATACGCCAGAGGCACTGGCCTCGCCTTGGGGCCTAAGTACCAACTACCTACCCATCAGGGGTATATCCGAATGGAATCTCAATCCTGGTCCCACATAATTTTAGAAGTTTATTTTTATTAAAAATACATATAAAATACTCAGGCCAGTTCTGGTACCTAGCGAAAAAGCCAAGTCATGTCGGCAAAAATTATGGTCCAAACCTAGCCCTCGTATTGGCACTTTCCATGCTCATACTTGAAAATTCAGGTTTGGGTCAAACCAAATACTATTCAGGCCTTTTTTCTTTCCTCTCATTTCTTACACGAGGAAACCGATGTTGGGTCAGTCCTGCCAAGCTGTAGCCTCCACAATTCATGGCGGAAAGCCCTAAGGCTGCCTTGTTTGCCCATCAGGCAACATGTGGCATTGTTGCAAATGAGACACACTTTAGGTATTGAACTCTTACATCCTTGAATATCTTAAACAGACCCACCTATATAGACGTGGAGCCCTTAAAAGGCTTTTTATTTCAAGAACTTGATAAGGAATGTTGAGAAACTATGTTTTGATGATACATGATAAATATGATATGCTTTCATGATGCATATATATGATACATGATAAATACATGATATGCTTTCATGAGATATGATAAATATGATATGCTTTCATATGTGAAACTGAATATGTTATATTATGACTGGATATGATGTGCTATGTATTTAACGAGTATTTGATGCAAGGTTATTTCACTTAAGAAGAGTTAAGACAACTTGATCAAGTGCAACTATTTGATGCAATCATACTACTCTGAAGAAAAAGTTTGATGGGCCATACATTCATAAAGATTATCCAAGAAGATCGGCTACCTCAAGATGAAGATTTTTTTCTTCTTTAGAGTCATATGTAACAGAACCTTCAGAAGCATGCATATTTCATATTAGACTATATGCTTTGAAATCATACAAGCCATTTATTTACAAAAAGTTAAGCTTTCATAAAAGGATATGTTATGTATATTGTAGCATTTCAAAAACACCTTTTTTAAACATTAATTATACTTTCTTACAAGCATTTATGAAAAAGACAATTTGACAAGATATAATAGCTCATGATTTCAAAAGCATTAATTGTATCTTCTAACATGCATTTATGAAAAAGACAACTTGAAAAGATATAAAAGCTAATGATTTCAAATATGAAAGAAAAAGACAAAATGAATTAATTCATAATACACAAACATTTACGTAAGAAATTTTGGTTCATAATACATAAGCATTTATATAAGAAAAGACAAATTGTGAAAAGATGTATTGGTTCATAATACATAAGCATTTATGAAGAAAAGACAAAATGTGAAAAGATGTATTGGTTCATAATACATAAGCATTTATGTAAGAAAAGACAAAATGCATTAGTTCATAATACATAAATATTTACGTAAGAAATTTTGGTTCATAATACATAAACATTTATGTAAGAAAAGACAAAGTATGAAAAGATAATACACAAACATTTATTTGAGAAATGACTATTTGTAATATAAGTATTACTCAAGCATTTAGTGTACTTCACAACCATTCATCTTGAATTGACAATTTGAGAAAACAAATATTATTTTATATACAAGACAATTGTGTTTGAAAAAGACTTTATTTATTTTAAAATCCACATTCAAGAATGTCGACTTACTTAAAGTCGTCATTCTTTCTATAAGCATTAAAAGCCACCTCAAAAGCATTTGAGAAATGACTATTTATTCAATAATAAAATCCTCACTCAAGAATGTCGACTTACTTAAAGTCATCATTCTTTCTGTAGACATTAAATAACACCTCATAAAGCATTTTGAGATATGACCATTTACAAATAATGTACTCAACAAAGCATTTATTGTACTTACATACATTTAAGTAAAGAAGTGACGATTTCTAATATAAATACTAATATACTACAAATCATTAAATTGAATAAAGACAAAACTGCATGATGACTTACAATCCAATGTTCAATGTACTACAAATCATTTATTATAAGATTAAACCTTTTACATAAAATATATCACACCTAAAATACTACAACAAATAGTGTACCCCAAATACTACACTTATAGAAAGAAGACTTTTTCGAAAAATACATAAAGTTGTTTTTGAAATGACTTGACATCTCACATCTCAAAAGGACAATCATTTCAAAAAGGCAACGACTATTTGCTGGAGGCTATATAAACACAAACAAAATAGTTTTTCAAACAAGACATGTGAGCTTACAAAGAGAAAAATTCTTATTCAATATTTGAAAAAGAGAGTCGAGAAAAAGAAAGAGAAAAGAAAGAGAAAAAATCAAGAATAGCTCTTTGACAAATAGTATTGTCTGAGTGAAAAGAACAGAATATTATGAGAATCCTTTATTCGTGCATTTATATCATTTTGAAGGTTCTATAAGAAGTATTGTATCTTTCTGTTATTCATTGTATTCCTTCTCTGTTGAGAGAAGTAGACCTCTGGGAAAGAGGGTGTTTCCCTTAATTGTTGAGAGAGGTAGACCTCTGAGGAAGAGGGTGTTTCCCTTCTCTGTTGAGAGAAGTAGACCTCTTAGGAAGATAGTGTTTTCCTTCTTTGTTGAGAGAAGTAGACCTCTGAGGAAGAGGGTGTTGTACTATTTATCCCGTAACACGGATGTTATAGTGAAAGGCTCAAGTGTTTTACTTGGGGACTGGATGTAGGTCAGTAACTCGACCGAACCAGTATAAATCCTATGTTTATTGTGTTGTGCCTTATTGCCTTATTTTTTATTTTATCGATCTGCATCGTATTTCACTATTCACCCCCTTTATAGTGGAATTTCAAGGAAGACCTGCATTCTGACATTAGAATCTAATCTTTTCCTTGAGAATTAGTCCCTATAGCAGATTATGCTGCTAGGTTTGAAGTTATCAGAAGGTAGCAGTGACTCTTTAACAACGACAAAAAAAGTAGCCGTTATTGACAAGCATTAACAGAAACTTTAGATATCTCCGTGAATGCCTTGGCCCCACACAAATATCACCGTTAAAGACATGTCTATAATGATACTTTTATATATCACTGTTATAGGAATGTTTATAACAACTACATTATATGGCCGTTAATATGTCACCCTTATAAACATATCTATAATGGTGAATTCAGATTTTTTGCTATAGTTGTGTCTATAACAATGACATTATATGGCCGTTAAAAAACTTGTAAGACAATATTTAACGAGCATATAATATTGTTGCTATTGATATATAACAACGAGATATAAATCTTGCCATTATATTCTCATTTATAATAGCAACATTATATGACCGTTAATTATTATCGTTAAAAAACTTTTACAACAATATTTAATAAGCATATAATATCGCCACTATTGATATATAACAGTAAGCTAAAAAAGCTCACCATTATAGCCTTTCTCTATAACGGTAACATGTCTATCACCATTATAGCCTAGTATTTTAAAAGGGCCCCGACAGACCCTTTTTCTTTTATTCTCCTCTTTCTACCTCTCTCTCTCTCTACCATCTCTCTATACTCTTGTCGAACCACCGTCAGCTGCTGCCAGAGTGCCTTTTCCCTCCTCTCTCTCTACGATCTCTCTGCACTTTCGCCGAACCACCGTTGGAGTGCCTGATCCCTCCTCCGTGCAAGGTCTCTCTCTCTCTCTCTCTCTCTCTCTCTCTTTTCTTCCTCCTCAGCCTCCTCTTTCTCTTCTCTTTTTGGGAGGGCCCAATAAACCATGTTGAAAACTGGGAGGGACCTAATTTTGTTAGTTTGAGATGATGAGAATAAAACTAAGGTACCACTTAGATGGCTCCCAAAACTCGGTTTAAAAATAGGTTTTGTTTTTTTCTCTATTTTTACAACTTCACTCTTTTGTTGGGAAGCTTGATTTCTTCGCACTAGCAAGGATGACACAAAGGCCGGTCATAACCCCACCTATGGTTTATCTCTCAAGGGATAGGCACATTAAGTGATCTGGTTCTTGCATGGAGTAGGCTCATTATGTGATCTGGTTCATCATAAAAAATGAAAAGAGGCAATACACGTTTGGAAATCACACTATACATTCACACCATTTCAAACCAAACTCTTTGACATAAAGTTGCTCGAGAACTGACAAAAACAAGGCATAGATCCACAAAAGTAATGCTCTAGATATCATGATATCTTCGACTCTTTAAAAGAATAAGTAAATGAATAGAGTTTGCAGGGATGTTTGTACAAACCATGCATTATCATGCTCACAAGGAGATGGTCCTCAAAAAAATATATAGAAAGAACAAATAATGATGACAATGGAGAAGATGGAACACCATCCTTTTCGCAACAATTTTGTTGCCATTGTCGACATGCATGGGGTGACGATCATCAATCAATATGTTTAGTTGTCACCATAAATTGGACCAAAGAGAGGTGAGTCACCTTAAAGATGTTTTATGTAATTTATTGGAGTTTGTCATTTATTTGCAGTTTTAATATGATGGCCATGAAGGACAATATTGCAGTAGTGACAGAGTCATCTTCCATGGATGTTGCAGAGTCATGTCAAATTTGTAAGTATTTCTGCATACTTATTAATCGATTTTTTTATCTTGTAACATTACAAGAAGCAGAAAAAGAGGCATTGTGCCTTACAAGGATGTGTATGTTGAAACACATAAACGTAAGACTACCGGAGATTTTATATCAGAGTAGGCGATTGCGACAACAATATGTATTTATTGTATTAATAAACATTGTAATATACGAGTTACATTGAATTATGTTATCATAACATTATAATTCTTAATTATTAATTCATATTCTAATTATTACTTTATAAGAGTGATACGAGCAACAAATGGTGCAACGATATGGTGATGACTCCACTCAGCATCCGCCCTTTGATCCTACAACATGGGTGACTACTACAGGTGAACCCAAAAAGGGTCGTGTGCTCGGGTTTGAGAGTAACATGAACACCAGTCATTGCCTCCTGCAGCCCGGGCCCACAGAGTTCTCGCGCCAGCATCAACTCCCAACAACCAATTGACCCTGTTATGTCTTGGGATGATCTTTGTCAGCGTCTTGAGGATAAAATGCAATAGTTTTTAAATGAAGTCATTCCCAACATTGCCTGTAATGAGTTGTGCAACTTTTTCCAGGATAGGGGAACTTTATCTGCATTCAACATGAGCTCAAGTGACCATCAGGTATGCATGATTGAATTACTATAAATTTTTCCTTATAATTTTGTTAATGTTTTTCAGTTTATTACTAGTCTATGTGTCATTCAACTATTTACTTTGTTGCATTAGATTAGGTGGATTGCATATAATTTATTTTATTATATTTTTTTTATAAATACTAACATATTGGTTCTCTTTTATAGGATGTTGGAGATGATCAGCGTAGAGGAGCTGATGAAGGCATGAAGGGAGGGGCAGATCAAAAAAATGAAGAGGATGATGCCTAAAATCTTGGCGAGGATTAGATTTGTTTGTTTAATTTGTTTGACAAACTTGTAAATAATTATAACTTCGAAAGGAATGTATTTGGTTGTTAAAGTTTGCTTAACTTAGCATTTGTGTTTAATTTGTATGTATTTTTTATGTGTACTATTTTTTTATAAGCAGGATATATGAATTGTATGAGAGATTTTTCTCGAATTTCAAAATATTTCAAAAAAAAAATTAAAATTTTTATTACAAATTAGCGACGGATAATATATGTCACTACTTCGTCGCCAATTTGAAGCAATCGTCGGTTTATGACGGAATGTAAGTCGTTGCTAATGGCCATCGCCACATTGGCGACGAAAATTAGCGACAAATACTTATCCATCGATAAATAGTAGCGACGGAATAGCGACAAATTAAATTTTGTCGCATAACCAAATCAGTCTCCATTTAGCGATAAATTTGCGACGTATATGATCCGTCGCTAAGCCATCGCAACGTAGCGACGGATTGGCGACAGATAAATTCTGTCACAATTTGGCGACTAGGGTTATGTGACGGATGATATACGTCGCTAGTCCGTCACAAAATCCATCGCAAAGATGTTCAACGACGGATTAGTGATGGATAGCATCTGTCGCCAATACACATTTTCCTTGTAGTGTCACTAACTTGGTTAGCTTGTCACTATTTGCCTTGTCATAGACTTGTTACACACATGAGCTTTATGTCATTTGGCTGATTCTACTTTTTCTTTATGGAAAATGATTGTATTGTATTCATAATTTGACACGAATTCCTAAAAACTTTATAATTTTTTATATTCTTTCAATGTCCAAAATCACAAATATCTAAAATAGTTAGGATCCTTTTACCCTTCACAACAGCGAATTGAGGATTTACCCTTCTCTTTTATTTTTTTTAATGAAATATTTTCTGTAAGCACAATGTTCACTTTCTATTTTATGCTTTTTGAAACACAAATACTTTGTTTATTTTTTGCAATGCTTATTCAATATTAATACAATATGACCAATAAGAAGAAGATTGTGTCGAAGGGGTCCACACCCACATCATCTTCTATTGTTGTAGCACAACAACAAAAGCCAACAAAGAAGTATGAACTACGAACTGCGAACTGGGTCATCTTTGTAAAGTTCATGAATTTTCTGGATTATTTATAAATAAATAATAAGGGATTATCTCGGTATTTTTATGAGTAATTCATCGACACTTAATTATTGATGTGATTTTGGATTTTTATCAAGTTATTTAATAGTTACGAGCTTTTTAAACAAGATTAAACCAAAAGAGATCCAAATTGATGAACACTCGGGGTCTAGAATTAGATCAAAAAATACAGACTAATTCTCAAACATACAAATCTCTCTCTCTCTCTATATATATATATATGTGTGTGTGTGTGTGATATATATATATATATATAAAACTATCGGTAGATCTTTGTGAAGGATCTTGTTATTTGGATTGGATCCATTAGATGGACCCAATCCACTCTAAACTAAACATTGATATATATATATATATATATATATATATATATATATATATATATATATATATATATATATATATATATATATATATATATATATATATATATATATATATATGTGTGTGTGTGTGTGTGTGTGTGTGTGTGTGTACAGTGCAATGGTATTGTGCTAAATTCATTGAAGAAGAATTGCTCATTCATGTTGTTTTTCTTTTTATCTCAATTTATCTCTATTACCCTTCAACATCTTGTACTCAGGCTTGCGACAATATATTACCCTTCAATTAACTATCTTATGCCACTGAACTTTAGATTTGCATTTCTTATTCCATTGTCGCTTGATTTTCTCATACTTATGCAAAATCAGAATCTAAAAAAACACTCATCAAACCACACTTCATTTTAGGGGCATGTTTTTAGAATTTTAGAAACTTAAAATGTTAGGAATATTTTATAAAATTTTAGAAATGTGTTTTTATTTATAAATGTCACTGATCAAAGATTCTCTTATTGCATATAGTGGGGTCATCGTCTGTGAATATAGATCAATCGTGGATACACATTTACAAAAGAAGTTATGAACCTTATACATCTAGAATTCATCGATTCATTGAAGCGTCACATGATCATGTTGATTCCGCTGGTAGAATATGATGCTCATATCAGAAATTCAAGAATAAAAAATATAAAGTTCTACCACTGATCAAACTACACTTGATTTGATGTAGTTCTACCATGAAATATATTCAATCCCATGTGAGTGTGTCCCAAACTCATGTATATGCACTACATGTACATCATGATGAGAGTGAGGATATAATAAATGTTCATGATAGGGTCAAAGAAATGTTGAACGATGTTATTATGGGGACAATATTGGATTCAACTCTAGACGATAATGGAGAATGTAGGCCCCTTCAAGATTTTATTGGGTGATGTCCGAAGTGATCTATATTTAGGTTGCACAAAGTTAATAAAACAAGCTTTCATTTTCAAGCTGTTACATGTCAAATCAATGAACAATTAGAGTAATAAATCGTTTGACATGCTGATTGATTTGTTGGAGGCATTGTCCGAGTGAAAAGGATTGCCAAAATCTTTCTATGAGGCAAATACATATGTGAATCACATAGGCTTTGATTACGTGAACGTAGATGCATGCATGAATGACTGCATGCTTTTCTGAGAAGAGCATAAGAAGAAATAAATGTGCTCAAAGTGAAGATGAAAAACCACACAAAGATAAATAAATGAAAGTCCCTCAAAAGGTATTACAATATTTTCCCGTAAACCGAGGTTGTAATTCTTGTTTATGACAACAAAAACAATATCAAATATGAGGTGATACAAGACCCGACGTACAAGCGATGCAAACATACTAATTCATTCATCAGATTCTACAGTGTGGAAGGAGTTTGACATAAATATATATCATTTGTGATAGAACCTCATAATGTTCATCTCGGCTTGGCAAACAATAATTTCAATCCATTAAGAGATATGAGTCTACCAAACAACATATGAATCATAGTATTATTATCGTATAATTTGCCTCGATGGATGTGTATGAAAGATTCTTTTATATAACTTTCCTTACTCAACCCTGGACCAAAAGCACCTGAAAATAAAATAGATGTTTACATGCAACCATTAATTAAAGATTTGAAAGAGTTATGGGATAGAGGCATTAGCATGTACGATGCATCAACTAAAGCCATATTTTAGATGCGAGCAGTGATAATGTGGACTATCAATGATTTTTCAGCATATGCCAACTTATCAACAGAGTCTTAATAAAATATTAATATTTAAAATATCTCGATTGCCCAAGAGCCAAACACCAAGAGTTGTAGATTCGAGACTAGAGCTATGAAAACCATCTTGGCACCACTCCAAGCATACCGCATCACCAACTTACTCATTGGTTGAAAAATAGTAAAAGTAAGGGGTCAAACCGTGCTCCAATAACATTCTACCTTATAAACAAGGAAAGAAATTTAAAAAACACAAAGCATGCAATTGGTATAACTAACAAACATAAAACCTAGATCCAAATTACATTCAAATATAAATGAGCATATAGTAAATATACAAGCATTAACTTACTCTTTAGCACTATACATGCATTCAAACTCATCAGCAATCAAGATCATGCACCATTGCATACATCCATTTCATGCAGTTCAGTATCAAACATGTGAACCTCATATGTAATACATTGTTTCTCTTTTCTCGTCTTGTAAGGGTACACTCCAAGGACTTCAACTTTAATTCAACCAATTTAACAGGGTGTTCAATATGCCATGTATTTTATTATCTCCAAGGACTTAAAAGAATCTGCACACACTCACTCGGTCGGTCTATAATCAAGAGAATCGATTCCTACTCTACAGAGTCGTGAAGCTACCTACCTAAGCCTTGTTAGGTAGTCTTGATTCCCTACGACGAGGATGGAGAACCAACGAGATGCCTCACTCTCTAAAATAACTATCTCTTTACTCAATCATGTGTGCTACCTAACCTCTCTAAGGTAAACAAATGGTTTGAACGGGTTACTTAATGTTGATTAATTAGACTAACCAATTAACTCATGTGCCTCAGCACCATGGGCTCCCTAGCTCGAGCTTCCCTCAGGATGCTCTCATCAATAACACAAGATAAATCTTAACTCATTCAAAACCAAGTTCTCGGTAACATATCCCGACTCTGGGATGCCCTCGATCCTTAACTCGTGGTAACATACTCCTTTCAGAAGTACCCTTAAGTCATACCTCCCTTAAGGTTTAGAGTGTGTATGAACATGCAATATAAATATTTATAACATGGTGCACACAACCATCGCAGTGGTTCTACCAAACTCAGGGTCATCACGAGCTGTTTGTAGGATCCCTCAAGACCTACCACACCCCCACATGCTACACATACACCACTCACCTAATGCATAATGCCCATACTCATAACAAAAACCATCAATGCATCACTCATGCACATTGCCATTACATATGGTTTATCTAATTATGTTACATCCCATCAATTAAGCATGGAATTTCTTATCTTCATCATGCATAAACATTTATCATATTGGCATACAACAATTTCATAAAATTTTCATGTTGTACAATGATTTGCAATATCATAACTTTCATGCAAGCATGTCATGTATCAGATAGCATAGGTTCATAATATAATTCATAAAAATAGTATATTTTAAAAAATACACTATTGTTTCTGGCTTTTCCATGCTGCATATGGAGCACCAAAAGCTTGACAAAAATTCTAGGTGACACCTACATGTGTCCCCTAACATCTCCAAGCTACGGATCAAGAAAATGACGTGGGAAATGTTTCAAACAGATGTGCATTTCCCCCTTTTTTTGGACAGAATAGACAAAACACCTTTGTTTTCTTTTGATATCTCAAGGATGATGAACCTAATTTTTAGGAATTGGATGAAGGAGAAAAGCCTAAAACTAAAAATAAAAATGTCTGATTATGCGGGCGAAGGGGAAAAAGAGGAAGAACACCATTATATTTTACTGCAGTAATTCTTGAGCCGAAATTGGTTTTTCTATCAACATACATAGGTACATAATTCTACTTCCAAAATAAGCAGTGATTCAACAACCTTATGGAAGGCTTATTAATTTTTTCATTTTCTGAAGATAACCTTATATGTTAGCTTTCACAGACATCTATTATTGTAGAAAAATTCTATGCCCTGAATTTTAAACATTTTCTGGACCAAACCCCTGTCAAGGGACTACACAGGCCTTATTTTTCTGCAGAAACTAGAATTTTAGCAACTTGGATGAAGTTCTGAAACCCATAGACAAGAGTTATGGTTTTTAATTATTTTTCGTGGCTTACACAAGATGTCTAGCACAACATATCAATTTATTGGATTTTTTGCGGTAACGTTTACTGGATCTTGCTTTGCATATAGGCCAGAACGCCTGACAACTTTTGCAACAATAAAAAACCTTAGATCCTGCCACCACTGAGCCTACTTTTGTTTTTATAGGGTCCTCCTAGGTCTCTATAATCCCCACAAGGATATGGTCAGACTCTTTGTGGTTTAGGCATTATAATTTTTCTATCGACAATAGGCGCGTAGGAAAATCGCAAAAAACATGTAGATATATTTTATATTTCTTGCTCTATATGAAAACACATGTACAAGCACATCTATCATGAATTTCTAAGCATGATACACACATAATCAATCAATCATGATTTTTTAACTTGGAAAAGAAATTAGTGCATGCACTTAGATCACCAATCAACACACAATTTTACCAAGATCTTAAAACTACATCTTTAGAAAAACACATTATTCACTCATAAACGTAAGATTTAATAAATCCAAAATTTCATATCTAACAAACCCTCATACACATCATAATTAGAATCCATACATCTAAACATGCACACAAAACAATAAATACACAATCAAAACCGATTTGTATCTAGCTTTTAAAACTACACGATTTTTCCAAAACCGTTTTTGGTAAAGCTGTGAAACGAACATGGTTTTTGAATAAATTGTATTTTTGAAAACTCTAAGGCATTATATATATCAAGACCAGACATTTAAAGGATCCCTATGCTAGTTATATGTCTGATCCATTCAAGGATAGCCATAGTACCCATGAATGCAAACTCTATGTACCTGAAATCCCTTTTTGAGCCTATGCAATAGAGTTACTTAACTCAAAACGGTTTTTGATGGTTCGTACACTTCCTCCTCCCATTGTATCACCTTCAAGGAGATCTAATGGCTGCTGTAAACTCTGGTCCAAAGGTGAAAGAGAAGGCAAAGAGAGAGAGGAAGAAGAAGATTTGAGAAAGATTGAGAAAGAGAGAAAGAATAGGGTGGGATGCTCCCTTGGGATCTCTCTTTCTTTTATGGAGCTTGGTTCTAGATAAGGAAAGTCTTTGGACTTGACTTAGCAGCCCAATTAGCAAAGGAAAGTGGATGGTTCACCCACTCTTCTTAGCCTTTTCCTTCTTTCCAAAAAGCGAACCTAAATCTCTAAAGTAGCTTGCCATTTTTTTCTTCTTTTCTTCCTTTTTTTTACTTGTTAATTCAAGTGGATTTGATTTTAGGAAACCAAATTTCATCCAAGTGGTATGGGCCCACTGAAGGAGATGTCCCACCCTCTTGGGATGACCTATCATATTAAATTAATTAATATATTTATTAATTTTGATTAATTCCAAATTTTCTAATTTGGATATTAGATCCATTTTAGGTTTTAAATTTTATTCCTAATCCAAACCCAATAATTTTTCAAACCTAATTAGGATTCAAACCCACATGCCAAATCCAAATTTAATTGAAATTAAATCTTAACCCAAATTCATGCTAAATTCCATATAGACTCTAATTTACATGAAATTAACCTTGAGTTAAATTCAAATTTTATTTTAACTTCAGATAAAATTCTAATTCACTTAGAATTAAATCTCGAATTAATATACACAATCAAATCTAACTTACATGCATATTTGAATAAATTAAAATCCATAATTTAGACATAAAATCATCTTTATTTTTTTAAACAATTACCAAAAAAGTATAGATATTACAATACAGGATTAACACTTCCTTTGCATGAGCTCAACCTCCAATCTCAGAAGTTGAGCAATAATCTAAACTTCTTCTATCTCTCCTTTCAAGGCAGATCATAACTCTCTGAGTGAGACAATGACAAGTCAGGGCAGAACCATAATGGTATTAAAAAAAAAGACTTCTTGCATGGTTCATCACCCCACGACTCCTAGTAAGCCTTCGAAAACCTGGATTGTGTAAATTAGTTTCATTGAAAAATAAAAAATAAAAATAAAAAAATGGAAAACTTTTGAAAATGTAAAAAAAATAAAATATTTCAAAAATCTAAAAAACCAAAAAACCAAAAAATCCCAAAAGATTCTCTCTTGGGGTCCAAGCTATCTTCTTCATTGCAAGAGCATATTATTCATGTAGACAAAACTAAGGATGCTTTTTTCAAGCCTCCTATTTTTTCTTTCTTCAATATATCCAATGATGTATTTTTTTCATCAAAATCATGTGGGATGAGTCAAAGTAGTCTAAACCTAAGCATGAAACCAAGTGAAAAGATACCATAGAGTTATTTGAGTTCAAGTCTCTCTTTAAAACTGAGACAACCCTTCCCCCATTAGATGAGAAAAGGCCTCTAGCATTTGAGCATACAAACAATTATAAGAGAAGGGTAGAATGTTATTATGCAAACTATGTGATTGAACGACCATTTAAGGTTGGAGAACTTGTCCTTAAACGGATCCACCATACTGGTAGCCATAATTTAGGAAAATGGCACCCAAACTAGGAGGGTTCGTATGTGGTAAAAAAAAGTTTTTCCTAAAAACTCATATTGGCTCCTTAATGCTGATGGGGTTGAGCTATCAGATCTGATCAATGCACCATATCTGAAAAATATTATTGATTCAGTTATTTTCAAAATGCTTCTTTCCTCAAGTGTGTTTTTGCTTATGAGAGTCTATCACATAGGGCATCTAAGTCTTAGGGAAAGATAAGGTACTGATACGTTGAGACCAAGGTACTTTAATCCAATGGTTCTGGCTAATAAGTCTATAAGGATGAACTATAGGGGCACACAATTATCATAATGTATAAGTATAAATCCTTTGGAAGTGCACCTATGTGACCAACTCTTCAAGAAAGAAGTTAGGTGTTAAATACCTTCAGTGTTAATTTGATTCATACATTGATTCTGATAGGCCTTTTCTTTTTATCTCGATAGGAAAAACAATGAAAAACATGCAAAAAAAAAAAGAGCCCAAAAGAGCACGAAATGAAAGATGCAAAAAAGTTAACACCTACTCTGATTCTATGGCATGGTGGCAGGTTCTGATCATATAACTACCTTAGGGGTGATAGTTGGAATATGAAAGGGTCAGTTAGGAGAAAACCAATACTCACTTCTAAATCTATGGCATGGTGGTAGGCTTCGGTTATATGACTACCTTAGAGGTAGAGGTTAGATAAGAAAAAAAGAAAGAAAAAAATTGATACGCATTTCTGGATCTATGTCATAATTGAAGGCTTTGGTCATATAACTGCCTTAAGAGTAGAGCTTGGAATTGGAAAGTGTAAGCTAGAAGAAAACCAATACTTACCTCTAGACTTATGGCAAGGTGGCAGACTCTAGTCATATAACTTTTAGAGGTAAAGGTTGGATATGCAATGTACTTATCTCATTGCATATCATGAAAGCACATTGACACATCATGCATCATAGGCGTACAAGAGTCTAGTCATAAAGATACTAGGATTGAGCTGCGTGGAGAACTCTGTCCTTCTGCATCCTGAACCACCTAGTCCAAGTGCCTCCCTCTAATAGCCCAACAATAGGCTAACGAGAAGGGCATGATCCCCAACTGTTCTCAAAGCGCAAAGGTGGCCCCTACTAGGGTAGATCCACCTTGTCTATGAACCAATTGATTTGTAAGCATGTCTATTATCTGCAACTATGCATGGGTACAAATGCAAGACTCATTGTATTTTTCCCTACAAGCTCTTTGCAAAAATTAAAAAACAAAAATTGTCAAGAAATAAAAAATAAAAATGAGCTACATACCTCTTGGGCTATCTCAGCTTGAAGCCCAACAATTTTTTTCTTGTACAATTAAATTGGTCAATGGGACCCAAGAGTTGTTGCAAGTTCATATCAAGTAAGCAATGTGGATGGGTAATGTTTCATGAGATGGTGTAGCTTGCACAATAACCCTCAAAGTTGCCAACTCCTTCTCCTGAGTCAGGATCAATACTCAATCACTTTCAAAATTAGCTCGACCTTGTTTAGCGAGACCCAAATGATCTCCACAACCCAGTTCACCTTTTAAACATTGGTTCGACCATGTTCGGTGAGAACCAAACTGTCTTCATTATCTAGTGACTTTTAAAAATTAGCTTGACCTCATTTGGCAAGACCAAGTACGATTTCAACAACTTAATTATCCCCAAAAACTGACAAGCCCTCATTTGGAGAGACCAAGCATGGCCTTGGCATCCCAGTTGTTCTTGAACTGGCTCAACCTCGGTTGGCGAGACTCTAATAGTCTCTATAACTCGGTTCACCTTTTAAACACTGGAACAACCTCGTTCGGCTAGACCCAAACAATCTTCACAACCCAGTGGTCTTTAAAAACTTGCCTGACCTCGTTCGACGAGTGCAATCATGGTCTTGACAACCCAATTATCCCTAAACTGAGCTAACCTCATTCGGCAAGGCCTAAATGGTCTGCATAACTTAGTTCACTTTCCAAAACACTATCCCAACCTCGTTCGGTGAAACCCAAACAATCTCCACAACCTAGTTATTTTTAAAAATTGGCATAACCTTGTTCGGTGAGATCCAAACAACTTCAACAACTCAGTTGTTGCTAAAATTGGTTGATCCCACCAAGGGGTGTTTGTTTTTTTATCATAAATCGAATCACATTTGATTAATGACAAAAAGAGGTATTTATAAACACCCAATTTTTTTAAATCCTCGACGACACTCTAATGTGTCATCCTAGCCTAGGATGATACTCTAGTATGCAGTCCTTTTCTAGGATGGTACTCCTCTATGTCATCTGCCCCATCGAGTGCACAAATAATCTTCTCAGAAAAGCATATACCAGTCAAACTCGATCTCTTCTTGTGAGTATTCATGTAAGACTCTTCATGGATGAGCCTTATCCCCCATGAAGATAAGGACTAATCTATTTGGATTAGATTCATAATAAAAGACTGTTAAAAGTCTAGACCTTTAGCAACAACTTTTATTGTTGGTAAAACTCTTTTGGCAGAAGAAAAACATTGAGCGTCCTTCACATCACAGTGTCATCCTGCCTATAACTACACACCTAAGGGTTATGTAGCTAAACACACACACATATATAACGACATTCACAAGCTACCATGCAAATCTTTTTTAAGTGAGTAATTGTCAAGGAGGTCCGTAAATATGTGATGACACACACACACACACACACACACACACACACATATATATATATATATATATATATATATATATATATATATATATATATATATATATATATATATATATATATATATATATATATATATATATATATATATATTACGACATTCGTGAGCTACCATGCAAATCTCTTTTAAGTAATTGATTGCAAATGTGTGATGACATTCTCATATGTATATATATAGTAAGATATTCATGCGCTAGCATGCGAATCTCCTTTAAGTAACTAATTGTTCGTAAATGTGTGGTGACATTCACATATATATAATACGACAATCGCAAGCTACCATGCAAATCTTCTTTAAGTAATTGATCGTCAAGGAGATCTGCAAATGTATGGCGACATTCATATATATGTATGTATGTATAGATAGATAGATAGATAGATAGATAGATAGATAGAGAGAGAGAGAGAGAGAGAGAGAGAGAGAGAGAGAGAGAGAGAGAGAGAGAGAGAGAGAGAGAGAGAGAGAGAGAGTAATGGGTTCGTGCTAAACCCATTTGGTGTTAAATCACGTTCCAAATGAGTTTTTCATCTTCTCTAATGCTTTTTATACAGTTGTTGCCCTATAAACGTGTTGGGCATGGTCAATTTACTAAGAATCCACACCTGGATCATGTGTTTTCGATAAAAAATTGATATTTGGAGCCTCAAAATTTTACAAAGATTTTGGACAGTTAATTTTTTTGAACTATAAAAAAATCACCCATGTGTTGAAATCAAACGCTTCAAGAGTTGATCCCTATAAAATCAAGTACTTAGATCACATATGTATAGTCAGAATTTAAAAAATAAGATACATGACCATAATCTAATTTTCATACTCGGCCAAAGATGGACCAACTTGCACCAAATGTACAGCCTGGAACCAAACAGATCTGGCCCTTTCCTGCCCCAAACAGTAAAGTGGGTTGGGTTTGGGTCTGGGTTAAGAAAAAGAAAACAAAAGATCAATGGGGGTGCTCAAATCTTGGCCTTGGCCCAGCACCTGGGCCTAGCTCGTGCAAGCTTGTTAAGAACCTGACTGCACTAGCTAGTATCCAATCAGGCCTCCCAATGTCAGGTACTGCTTTTGAATAGTAGTGATAGGATCAGATATGGTTCAGAGCGTGATGTAAATCTGAATCTAGAGATGTCAATGAACTGGATTTTGTAGTTGATTCCATTTAATTGCATTTGGTAATCCAAAAACATATTCGGTTACAATCAGATGTAGATATGGTTTTGATTTTTTGCTACCCGATCCAACAAATATCAGAATTACACAGATATCTGAATCCGTTTACATGTAAAAAGTGGATCCGAATACAAATCCATTTCGCCAGAATCCTATTAGTCAGATATGGTTTTGGCCACATCTGATCCCAATCCCAACCATTTACATCCCTATCTGAATTTGAATTTTATGTATTATATTTGAACATGAATTCAAATCCAAATGAGATATGATGAAGTAGGGTTTAGTTTGTACCTCAAATATACAGGTAATATTAGATCTTGTAAAATAGATATGTATGAAGGAGTAGTAACCAATGTCCGCACTTGTGGAGGAGTGACAACCAATTTTCTTACAAGTGTTGGGTTACATCAAGGATCTGCTTTAAGCCTGTTCCTATTTGCTATAGTGATGAATGAGCTTACGAGATCAATTCAAGAAAATGTGTCGTGGTGTATGTTATTTGTTGATGATATTGTTTTAATTGATGAGTCTAGAGCTGGGGTTAATGCTAAGTTAGAATTATGGAGACAATCATTATAAGCAAGAGGTTTTAAGTTGAGTAAGAGTAAGACAAAATATATGAAATGTCAATTTAGTAAGCAACAAAGTAGTGATGGGAGTGTAGTGAAGCTTGGTGAGCAAGAAATACCGGTGGATGATTGTTTCAAATATTTGGGATCTATCATTCAAAAGTATGGAGAAATTGATGGAGATATAAATCATAGGATAAAGGTTGGGTGGATGAAATGGAAAAGTACAACTGGAGTGTTGTGCGATCGTAGAATGCCATTGCGGTTGAAGGGAAAGTTTTATAGGACGACTATTAGGTCTGTTTTACTATATGGTACGGAATGTTGGGCTGCCAAGAGACATCATATTCAAAAAATGAGTGTAGCTGAGATGTGTATGCTTAGATGGATGTATGAAAATACAATAAAAGATAAGATTCAGAACGAGGAGATACGCAAGAAGGTAGGCGTTGCAATTGAAAATAAGATGAGAGAGAATCATTTACGGTGGTTTGAACATATTCGGCGAAGGCCTAATGATGCTCCAGTTAGAAGGATGGAGAAATAAAAAAATATATTAGTTAAAAGAGGTCGGGGTAGGCCTAGGAAGACTTGGATGGAGATGACAGGAAAGGATATGAATGCTTTGAACCTCACCGAGGACATGGCATTGGATAAAAATGATTGGAGGAGAAGGATTCATGTGGAAGACCCAAAATGATTTTCTTTTTTGGTTCATATCGCCGACCCCAATTGTTTTGGGATGAAGGTGTAGTAGTAGTTGTTGTTGTATATTGAATCTTGTAAAATACTACTCTGAATCTGATCTAAATCCAAAAGTAATCTGATTAATGATCTATGAATTTTTGGCATTTTGAGGAATAGTTGTTTTTTTTATGATGAGGAACCCTTGCCGAAATGAGAAAACCCCAAGATGGAGCCCCACGACCACCCTGCCTTATATGGCTGACCTATAAAAGCTACAAACACACCTGTACACCAGCGGGGTTTGATCTGATGACTTCAACTCAACACCCTTACAACCACCCCGCTGGCCACGTGGGTCACACTGCGGCCGTTCAAATCCTTGGATAAGAGATCTTCTATTTGCAAAACTAAGCGTTGGGAGTGGACCCCACAGTTTTGGGGTAATCAAACATGTCCAGCATGACGAGTTTATTTGGCTCCAAACTTCTCATGAGATCTTCAAAAACAAAAAATTTCCTTGAACTCAAATTCTTGTCAAAATTTTGTGAAATAAAATAAATTAGAAACCCACATATATATATATATATATATATATATATATATATATATATATATATATATATATATATATATATATATATATATATATATATATATAAACTGATAATACAAAGCACCAATAAAAAGGCGATATATTAGAGCTTTAACATTGCTTACAAAACATTGCAACTTTTGTTTTGCATTCTTTGTAGTTCTTTGAAAGTCATTATAGTTGCCATTATAGGACACGGCTTCTGTGAATGGGCAAGGTTTGGTGATGGTCACAATGATGATGTGTGGGTCCGATCCAAATCCCATGTGACCTGCCCCAGGAAGTACCATTTCAGTAGTTCCCAAGACATGTGACCAGAATTTCAGACCCCATATGACTGATGAATGTTTCCTATTTTTCAGGTCATGATATTCAGGTTAATTATTGTAAGTTGATTCATATCATGTTCAGTTTTCCTAGATCAAATTAAAATATAAATCAGATCTGGATCTCCTAGAACAGACCCACATCCATTGATACCAATGGAAACACATGAATGTAAATTTTGGAAAATTATGGAATGAAATCAGCAATATCTTAGAAATATTGATGAAGTAAATGAAATAATAAATACAAATACTTTAAAATATAAATTAGATCATCTTTTTTCCTATCTCAAATTAAAATATAAATTAGATCATTTTTTTCCTAGCTCAAATTAAAATATAAATTAGATCCGGATCCACTGGATACGACCCATATTCAATGATACCCATGGAAGCACATGAATGGAAATTTTGGAAAAGTATGGAATGAATTCAGCGATATCTTGGAAATATTGCTGAAATTAATGAAATAATAAAAACATACCCCAGAGTTGGGTTGTATTTGCCAAAGATATTCTCATCATATCTAAATCCCAAACTCCCAAAAATTCAACGGAGAGAGATGACAACGTGGACTTATCCAGAAATATATAGAAAGAACGATTTTTTTTTTGTTTTGTTTTTGATAGACAAGCTGTGGCTAGGCAGATCCTTATCAGTTATACAATTAGATACCATTGGGATTCGAACTTGCAACGTCCCAACACAAGGTGACGTGCACTAGCTGCTCCTACCAGCGGTTGGTGTTTTTTTGGAGAAGATAAGTTCAACCTCTTCTCTCTTTAACATCACCTAATTCAAACTAATTATTGCATTAATTAGATGAATATAACACTTGACCGAATGTTATAAGTCTGAAATCCATGGGTGGTGTCCCTTGTCGCAAGGGTTTTACCAATTGGAGGCCAGCTAATGTAAGGTGCCGTATCAGATGAATGGTTTTTTCCTTTGAATTATAAAAAAAAGAAGATTAATTTAAGAGTTCTTTGGATGAAGACAGCAAGGATAGAAAAATTGGTTTTGACTATCATTTTAATGAAATCAAAATTGATCATTTCTGGATGCATGACTTGTTACGTATATCACAGGTTCAGTACTGTATTTCTCATAAAACAAGCTTAGAACCATTCTTGGTCTAGTAAAAAAATATTTAAATTCTAATAAGTATAAAGCTTGAAAATATAAAAAGTATTTTGAGGCTGTAGTTGAAAACATTGTAGCTCAAGTCTCCACAATTTAGTGTAAGAACATGAGAAGCCTCTTCAAGATTACGATTAAAACATCGTAGCTTAAATCTTTACGACTCAGCGTATTAGTATCAAAGCAAGAACTCTTCTAGCTTAACTTAGCCATGTGAATACAATTTAAGTTCTTTGCCCAATTAATCCGATAATGTACCGATATCAATACCTTACACAAGGTAATATATTAGTAAAACTAACACACATTAAAAAAATTGGCATATGAAAAACTATAATTTTTTTGTAAAAATATATAAGCAGAAAAACACAAATAATATGAAAACAATAATGAATTGTTTTTTATTGGGTCAATACTGCAAATTTGTAATACAAGCATGATTATGTCACTTTTTATTGGATTATGTCAGCTTATAAAGTCGCAATAAAATCATGATTTTCAAAATATCATGGACATTTGTTACCAAACAAAACCTGACTGGGTTAGTAAAAAATTACAAAACCTCCGTCTTGTATCCAACCCATTTGCATCCTAGCTACCACCTCAGCTGCATTGTTTTGGACCTAATAAGGGATTTGGATGATGCTTAAAATCAACAACATGCTTCATTTGTTAGCCCACAGGGGCTTCACTCATGAGGTAAGGGCAACTTGTGAATGTTACTAAGCTGAAGGGACATCGCGAGTTCAAAACCCATAGGAATGTGTCCTTTACCGCAAGGAGAAAGATGGTATACTCCATGATGGACAACACAAGGGAACTGTGGTTTTTACATGCACTAATGCGATCATAAGCGAATAAGGTGGTTTTTCTCAGTTATAAAAAAAACGACCTCATTTGTCCATACCGACTCAAAAAAACTTAACCACGAAGACTCGGCACTGGTTCACTCAGACAGTGGCACACTAAAACTGTAGTGTGCAATTACATTGCACCTGATCCTCCCTCAAAAAGACTGCCTCGAGCTGGAGCTCTCAAAATTTTGGCCAGTTAACTGAAACCCAGTTCCACAATTCTACACAACATTGTATTACCATACAAACTAAACCAAGAGAGGGTGACCATTGACCAATGACTCTGGCCAGCCTGGTGAACTACTTTCAGAATTCCAGTTCTAAAAAGGATGATGTTTACCCCAAAGGGGTTAGAGGAGTTGGAGTGAGCCTTGGCTGTCAGATGGGTAGTTGGGGTTGGATTCTCTCCGGTGCTACCACCCTCTTGCATAAAGCTCAGCATAAGCATTGAAGGTGAGGGTCCTAACGTTGGCATTTTAAGCTACTGGGACGGCGATGTTATCTCCAGCCAGGAACGCGGCTTCTCAGGCAAAATAAGGAAAAAAAAGGTTTGGTGAGAAAAAAAAAACAGAAAGATGGTTATTCTTGCCATTTAAAGCGGCTCCAACTTCAATAATGGGATTCGTGTGTTTTAGATTGCCAACTGGCTTTGATGTTATTTTGGCCACCTAATAAAAGCTCCTCAAAAAAACCAGGGCCTTTGGATGATTAGATATTTTATCCTAATTCTAATCTTATGTGGATAGCTCTCTCGCTCTCTCTGGTTGTCACTGTAAAATATTAAAAGGGTCTTTCTCTCTCTCTCTCTCTTCCAAACTCGACTCCCACTTGGAACTTTTTGGTCTCTGTGGGAGACACAATTCAAACTCTTTGAAAAGGTATAACATTATTTTATTCCCAACACTACTGTCTCACATGGATCTTTGCCCCTTGATGGTTGGTTTTTTTTTCTTTTTATTTGATCTCCTATCACGTGAGTCTATGACTCTATTGGTTGACTTGACTCTCTCTCTCTCTCTTTAGCATGTTTTGAATATGCTCTGTTCTAACAGAGACTGAATGGATCTGTGAGGATCTTCTGATATCAGCAACTGTTTCCAAGAGAGTGTGAAAAGGTGAAAGGGAGGATTCAGCAATGGCAGGGGGATTCATGGTTCATGGGAAACCCGGAAGAGCGGAGCTCTACGAGGGGAAGGTCACGAGCTATGTGGTGTTTGCCTGCATGGTTGCAGCTTTAGGTGGATCCCTGTTTGGTTATGATCTTGGAATTTCTGGTGAGCTTTCTGCTTCTTTTTTTGCTCTTACCATGTGTTGTTTTCTCTTGTTATTTGGTTTGATATTGGTCAAACGCCATAGTTTCTCTCGTGGGTAATTGTGGAGAGTTAAGGAGATCCACTGGTCTGGGTGATTTGAATTTGGAGTATCATGAAAGATCTAGACTGTGTTGGTAATGATAAGTTGGATGTTCTTGGTGAGGTGGGGCTATGGTGCTCTGTTTGAACGAAGATTTGATCTTTTTTCTCTTTATGGGTGTGGATGTGAATCATCTGGGTGTTTTCTAATCTCTCTCTCTGTGCCATTATAATTAATAAGGATTTGGCCCTTGAAGAATGATGATTTTTTATTTTTCAAATTTTTTCATCTGCCTTGTGAATATAGTGATTAGAAGCAAGGATAAACTTTTGGTTGGTCTTCTCTAAATGTGTCGGTGATCAATTTCAGTTAATGAAATCTGCTTTTAATGTGTTTAAGTTGGTTCTGTATTATTTTGTTTTTAACCATATTGTGGTTTTGTTGATTGTTTTCTTTTTCTCTTTGTGATCATTCATTGGGGGGGTATGTATTTCATGTCACACTATATAAAAGCAAGGTGGAGGCATTCTCCACAAAAAGGAAACCTTAGTTGTCCTACAATTGCATAAAACTTGAAAAGACAACCGAAGGAATTTTAAATGGTTGCCCTTCTAGTACTCAAGTATCTACTGTCGGTTTTACCTTCTCTTGTACTTCAGATAAAATATTTAGTACTTTAAAATTCACGTGCTTTCTCAATTCTCATTTATCCAACCTCATCACTGTGCTTTTGGCAAACTTTGTTTACACTTTTGTAAAATGCATGATCTTATCAAATGGTTTTTAAAATGCCTTTTAAATAAAGTGTTCATTTACTGTAGTTAAAATGCTGCTTGTCCCCTTTTTCCTACCTTTTGCTAAAGGTTGATTAAGACCTCTCAAAAGCATGATTTTACTTATCTTTGTCCTTTTTAACCATTTGTAACTGGATTTAAAATCGATTTTCCTTTACCACCTCTCTCTCTCTCTCTCTCAACACTTCAAGACTTAAACAGCTATCTGCTTCTAGCCTGCCACCTGTATTGTCAGATATCCAAACCTCCACCTTTTCTGTGAATCCAAGAAGATTCCAAATTTTATGTAACTGGCAGCATGTCATGATGGGGCTTGACTTTGTGGTTTGTATTCTTGGTCACTGTATGACAACTCTATCTAGTACGTGCAAATCCTACAATGCAGACAAATTCATGACAAACCCAAACTACACTTTTTTAAGATCAATACAAAAAAAAGAAACAAGAGGAAAACAAAGCCTGCTATTAGCTTTTTGAAAAGTTCATGAACCCCTCAATAGAATCACCTTAAAATTTCTTTCAAACATTTCCATTTCAAAATAGCAAGTTTGCTTTTCTGTCCCAAACCTTTTACATCTATGAACATTTCAGGTGGAGTCACCTCCATGGATGAGTTCCTCAAGCTTTTCTTCCCAAAAGTATACGAAAGGAAGCAGCATACTCTCCATGAAACAGATTACTGTAAATATGACAACCAATTCCTCACACTCTTCACTTCCTCCCTATACTTTGCTGGGCTCGTATCCACGTTTGGAGCATCTTATGTAACCAGGAACAAGGGCAGAAGAGCCAGTATAATTGTAGGTGCACTGAGTTTCTTCACAGGTGCAATCATCAATGCAGCTGCAGTGAACATTGCCATGTTGATCTTCGGTCGCATACTTCTCGGAGTTGGCGTTGGATTCGGCAATCAAGTAAGTTCTGCTGCAGCATAAGGCAGCCCCTAGTTGAAATTTTCTTTTCACAGGAAGAACTGACTGTTATCTTTTACAGTCTGTCCCTCTCTACCTCTCTGAGATGGCACCTGCAAAGATCCGAGGAGCAATGAACTTGATGTTCCAGTTCACTACATGCTTCGGTATACTGGTGGCAAACATAATTAACTACTACACTGAGAAGATCCATCCTTGGGGCTGGAGACTTTCTGTTGGTTTGGCAACAGTTCCAGCAACTCTAATGTTTGTGGGAGGCTTGTTCCTCCCAGAAACTCCGAACAGTTTAGTGGAACAAGGCAGAATGGAAGAGGCTAAGGACGTTCTCCAGAGGGTTAGAGGCACTCCGAATATAAGCGCGGAGTTTGATGACCTTGTTGAAGCTAGCGAGGCTGCACGGGCCATCAAACACCCCTTCCGCAACTTGCTCAAGCCAAAGAACAGACCCCAGTTAGTAATTGGTGCGCTTGGGATTCCTGCATTCCAGCAACTGTCTGGCATGAACTCGATCCTCTTCTATGCACCAGTTATGTTCCAGAGCTTGGGTTTCGGTTCGGGCGCTTCACTATACTCCTCCATAATAACCAGTGCAGTCCTGGTTGCTGCTACTGTTGTAGGCATGGTGCTTGTAGACAGGAAAGGTAGAAGGTTTCTGTTCATGGAGGCTGGTACCCAGATGATCATTTCCATGGTAATTTGTTCATGACTATTCTTTCACCACTGTTTGAATGTTTTATTTGTTCAACTTCCAAGCTTAACAATATTTTCCTGCAACAGCTTTGCTTTGTTAGTTCAGGCAGTCTTCTGAAAGCTACTGTACTGAACCACTTGAAATTTTGTTGCAGGTAATTATTGCAACACTTCTTGGACTAAAGTTTGGCCACAATGAGCCACTCCCAAAATCATATGGTGTACCTCTTGTGATCATGACATGCTTGTTTGTAGCTGCATACGGTTGGTCATGGGGTCCTCTTGGGTGGAGCGTGCCCAGTGAGATCTTCCCTCTAGAGACCAGGTCTGCAGGTCAGAGCCTTGTCGTCTGCATCAACCTCTTCTTCACAGCAGCCATTGCCCAATGCTTCCTTGCTTCTCTGTGCCATCTGAAATATGGAGTCTTCCTGCTGTTTGCTTGCTTGATCATCATCATGAGCCTTTTCATCTTTTTCCTCTTGCCTGAAACCAAGCAAGTTCCTATAGAGGAGATGAGTGCACTATGGGAGAACCATTGGTTCTGGAAAAGAATGGTCCTCTCACCTGAAACCAAACAACCACCCATCTGAGGTATTGCCAATACAATGTGCACAGTATAATTAGATGTGCATACTTGCATTCTTTTTCAACAGAAAATTTCCATGTTATTTATTATTTTGTCACATGCAGTTGCGTAAAGACATGATGCAAATGTCCATGGCAAAGATTGTATGTTGGAGCATCACTTAAGGATTTATCCAGTTTCCCATATGATTCCCATTGAAAAAAGTAAAATGTTTAAAAAAGATATGGCATTAATGAAGTAATGAGAACTATATAATGTGTTGTTTCAATTGCCCACTTTATTTTTAATCTTCTTTTAGGCCCTGTTTGAAAAGAACAAAAAAGTTGGAAGAGGAAAGGTTCCCCCAAAATGCATGTGGAACTTTTTTCCCATGATTCTTTCTGGTGCATAACAAATATGGGAGAAAAGTCTCTCAAGAAAATTAGTGCATTTCGGACAGTTTTCTCCACTTTTTATAGACACGTGGAACCAGCTTTGGAACACGTGTCACAGGTTTCCAGAGCATCAGTGGGAACCTAGGTCTTGTCCTGTAATTATAGTTCCTGCCACGAAACAGATATAAAGCCCCTCCTCTACTATAGATTATTTTGCCACCTGTTTTCTCCTGCCAAGTAGCAGATTAATGCACATCAGAACAAGAATGATAAGAAAAAAAGAAAGAAATAAAACTATTAGAGTGAAATTTGTTTCTGCATGTCACAAGGAAAAAGGTGCTATGTGGGAAAAAAAATCCTAGTCTGAAGAAAATTAGGAACTGTTTTAGCTAAAATGGCTATTATCTGAAGGCTCTTATAACTACTCCTTGTAGCATTATACCACACACAATGGCTTTAAACTGCTTGATTTTGAGGTTACGTGAAGGATTAAAGCTTGCAGCAAAAACTATGGTTCTCACAAAGAGTCCCCCCCCCCCCCCCCCCTCTCTCTCTCTCTCAACCACTAAAGATTTAGATAGTTGCACCTGATGTGTAATGGAACATGCCTAGATCAGCATCATTCTTCCACATACACTCACCTGACGCTAATGGGACATACTAGCACCATTTCAATATTATCTTATGAATATGTCGTTGATGAACAACTAGCAGTCCCAGCATCCAAAACTATGAGTGCGTATCAGGTCAGAGCATGCACTGACGGTAATCCATCAGAACTTGCTCTGACGAACGGCATCCCAAAATCCATGGATGGACTCTGCGCCTTTTAGATGGGTCTCACGTTTTTTTTTTCAGAGCCTTTGATGCCCTAGATGAACGGCATCTAAGGTTTGCAAAATGAACGACTGAAAATTAGTTGATATGTATGGTATTTGGGATGCCAGCATCAAAGCAAGTTCTGAAGATTACCATCAGAGCACGCACTGGCCTGATACGCACCCCAAAACATGTATCCACTTATCCATATAATCTGTGAATATCCCAGCAAATCATATCCAGCTTTCCTTTCACCGTCTATTCATTTCAATGTCGCCCAAAAGCTATTGATGCATCGCAAATTCTTGCAAATATTATACAACAAAAACTTAGCGGTTAGAAGTAGGCTCAGTGCATCAAATAACAGATAATGCAACGTGAGCTAACCCACCTCTAGTTGCTGACGGACATTATCCATATCAACTGTACACACCCCTAAGCATTTTATCTTGCAAACTCTTCGACGTTTCCAATGAGCATGAATGTTTTCCAGCATGTTGTGAGTCAGGCCATCTCTACCTATCATCAAAAACCAATCAATTCGACATACATTGTGAAAAATTTATTCATGGTTTTGGAATTCAATACAAGTTACTCAACAAACACAAAACAAAACACCTCAGCGCACACTACAAAAACAGTAGTCCAAGCTCAAAGAACAAGCGAACAATAGGAAATCAAACAACTGAGAACAGTCTAGAATACCCACATTCATCAATATCACACAACCAACAAAAAAAGAATGTGAAATGAATCAAGAGATATGTCATCTGAAATTTCACTACTGTAGTTTGCAATCCTACATACCAAAATAGGAAGAAGACACCAATATGTGAAAATATCAAATCTTTCCGAAAGAATGCGAACCAGGTAGAACAGAGCAGTGAACAACTACCACTTCATGAACATCTAAACCAAAAGGAAAAGGAGAAATTTTGAACCTTTTTTTCTCTTGTTTCAACAGAGAACTAAGACGACGGCGCAAAGAAACTCACCCATATTGAGTTGCCTCCTGGACTTCAGACAACTCTGAACCAGCGCCTTGATCTCTTCCGGCGTCAATGGCTCCGCGAGAATCTCCTCCCTCGACTCCACGTACCACGGCCCCGTCCCCGGCAGGAACAGCCCCGGCGCCTGCACCGGCTTCACTCCCTTCTTGTTCGGGGGAGGTAGCTGGAATGAATCGAATTCTGGCAGCTTCTTCTTGCTCGGCGGCATCGGCGCCCGCCCGGTCCACGGCCGTGGCATCGTGCCCGGCCCGAACGGCGCGAAGAGGGGCTCGCGGAGGGCCAGAGGCTTCACCTTGGGCGCCTCCGTGTAGCTGTACTGGAACTCGAACGGGGCGTCCGGAAGCCGGTAGGAAACCCCGCCATCTCCTACGGAAACGGCCGCCTCAGCCTCCCCCTCTGCCGGAACCCTGGGAACGCGGGGCGGCCGCACCCGGCGGAAGGCGGGATGGGAATTAAGGTTAGGGTTTCTAGAGTACTTGGATTTCTTGCCGGGGATGGAAGGGCGGGAGGGGGAGGAGGGGGTTCCGGCGGAGCGGAAGTGGGCGGGGCCACCGGAGGCGGTGGAAGGGTCGATTCCGACACTGGAGGCTTCGGAGAAGACGATCTTCGCGGCCAGCTCGTCCTTCTTGGCGAGGCGCAGCTCCTCCTCGATGGCTTGCTGGGTGCGGTGGCGGAGGAGGTGGGGCTCCGCGTTGGCGTTGTTCCACCGCGAGAAGCCGACCCGTGTGGCGGAGCGGCGGGGCGCGGCCAGAGGGGGGAGGAGGAGCAGCGACGCCGAAGGGGATCCGGCGACGGAGATGGCAACCTCGAAGGCCATATTTCACGCTTTTCCGGCGAGCCCGATGGCCCCAAAATGGTGCCGGAGCAGTTTTCATCCGTTCCTTTCAACACTGACCAAGGAGATTTGTACGACTCGGAACTCTGACGAATCGTATCGCTTAAAATGAATCGATACGGGTCTTATCAGAGATCCGACTCGTTTGGGTGTTTCGTACGATCATAGTTGTAACTTGTAACCATATTGACAAAAGATAAAAACCGCAAAATATCGGCATCCAAAAAGTCGCGAAAAGTTGATTTTTTTTCTAAAATCTTGCATTTTTGGGCAAGATCTTGGCAATAAAAATTAAATTAAAATATAAAATTTACTTTTATAAGAAAATATACATGAAAAATATTTAAAAATAAAAACCACATGGTTTTTCATGATAAATAGCTGATAAAAACATAAATATCGCATTTAAAAACATGATATTTATGTTTTTTGACAAAAACACTTGGCGAGAAATTATTATTTTTAACTTTCGGGTAATTTCTCGCAATACTTTTGTGAGAATTTCATAAATTTCACAAGATTTGTCACTATAGTTGTAACTTGTATGTAGGGCTGTCAATAGATCGGGTTAGGGTTGACCCAGACCCACTCATATAACTAATAACCGGGTTCGGGTTTTGTCGGGTCACAAAAATAAAATCGCAAACTTAGTCCCATATAACTTTAGAAATTTATTTTTATTATATATATAATATTCAAAGTCAGATCGAGTACACGACAAAAATCATGACCCAAACCCGCATCACATATTGCTTGGGTCGAGTTACGGTCGACCTGAGTATCATTCGGGTAGGCACTTTTCATGCCCGAATAATAATCAATAACAAACACGCTCTGCCAAACAAATACAAGCGAACCACACAGCAAACAGAAATAGCCAAACACAGTTGTTGGCTAGGGATGAGGTGGAATCTCAAACTGTAATAAGTTTAAGCACGAAAGGGTCCAGCCGTAGAGATGAGATCGACACGAGGCAGAGATCGATTGGGAAGAGTGGATCGACCTCCTCTTGCTCATGTTCCCTCAAGGGTTCAAACCAGTGATGCCTTCTCCAAGTTAGGGTGTCTCTTAAGAATCCAAGGGAAAAGAGGGAGAGAGACGTTGGGGGTCTCTTTCTGTTCTTGGACCCAACGAGTGGGACGCTCATAGGTGCTTCTTTCCCCTTCCAGTGGATTCAAACTGTGGATCCGGATCTGTCCCAGTTTGGGTCCAGTTTGGCTAGGTTCATACATACGCCCACATTTAATTGAAAAAAAAAGGAAACTACCTTCGAAAACCCGCAACACCTGCCAATGGCCAAAATAGATCCTACTGGCCAAGGGCACTATCCTAAATTAAAAAAATGAAAAAAGATGCATAAAAATAAATCTAGTTTATTCAAAATGAAGTTTCGAACTCGTTACGCTTGGCATATGCATGTCTTTCATGTTCAGGTCTGATGATACATATTTTCTAAACGTGTTTTTAATGTGCCCTCTCCGTTGTTGTCAGGATGCGCTGCATCACAAGTCAAGTTGGGTACAAGATATAAACTAGACCTATTGACAACCCTGCAAGTTTGACAATAAGTCTCGTGGGATGTCAGGGATGTGCAAGATGGTGTGGTGCAGTCAAACACCAGATGCACAGATGTGTTGTTTCAGCTAGGGGTGGAGCCAAGAATTTAAGTCAGGGTGGGTACACATGCATAGTGACACAAGAATCGGCTCATCCACAAGTGACTCGTGAATTTGATGACTCATCTCGCTGCATCAAGTCTTTTATTAGCAAAAAATAAAAAATATAGAATATCTAAACTAGTGTCTTCAACTAGATAACATAGTTTAGGTAAGCACTCTAACAACATCCATAAAACTCATTCTAACTTTAATTTTCCTTTCAACATTTATAAATTCATTGAAACATATTTTAGCCTGCCCATCAAACTTTCAAACATGTAAATTCATAACCTACCCATTAATTCAATCAAAACTATAAATTTATTCTCTACTCATAAATTATTTCAAACATTTAAAGTTTAAACACAAACTTATATCATTCAAAGACAAACATAAATTTCGTCTACTAACATTTAAATACAAATGTAAATTCATTCAAACACATTTTATCTATTCATCAAACATTCAAACATGTAACTTCAAAACCTGCACATCAATTCATTCGAAAATATAAACCTATTCTCTACTCATAAATTCCATCAGATTCAAAGTTAGAACACAAATATAAATTCTTTCTAATATTTAAACACAAACTTAAATTCAAACATTCAAATATATAACTTCATAATCTGCCCATCAATTCATTCAATTATAAATTTATTTTATGCTCATAAATTCCTTTAAACATTCAAAGTTCAAACATAAACGTATGCTGATGATGCATGAAATGCATATCATTTTCATATAATATTCATGCATTTTCATGTATTTTGAAGAATGAAAACCCATGCATTTGCGTATTTAGGTCTGAAGAAGCTACAATTCGAATTTCACTCAAATCTGAGCTAAAATGAGGAAAATAAATAAATTTTAAGGTATTTAGAGCGAATCCCAAGGTAAAATTGGATTCAGACCCGATCCAAAGTTGAAAGATTGGATCAGAGACTAGATCTCGACCCTAAAGATCTACAAAGCCATTGATCTAAAGTGCAATCCATAAACTTTTGCTAAAACCCCCCTCTTCATAATGCACTTAGGCACTTAGTTGTAATTTATACATAGTGTTGACTTTTAGTTAGAATTCGGTTAGCACTTAAGTGGTTTTTAGAATTAGGACAGATTTTAGAGGTTTAAATAGTTGCAAAAAATAGGGTTAAACATTTTTTTGCTGTTTTGGAAAAATCACCCAACCTCTCTCCCTCTCTCTCTCTCTCTCTCACGCCCTCCCTTGTGTGTTCTTTTTCTTCCTCTTTTCTTTCCTTCTTTCTCTATTTCTTGTTTATGTTTTTCTTTGTTGTGCTGTGTTTTCTTTATAGGTGTTGCAGATTGTGTGGGAGTCTTCCTCGGTTCGGTGTGCCATCTACATCAACAAAGATTGACCGAGCTTCTACCCCAATCGACTCTCTTTCTTCTTCTCACCTTCGGTCTTCTCTTCGCAACTCGGCTCTCATATGAGTGCAGCAACTTGAAGGACATTGCAGACCATCAAAGAACGTGTTGGGCATGCTTTCTGAACAACAGTAACCATTCTTTCTCCCCCCTCTATTGTCAAACAACCCTTGAGGTTGACAAGCATACTGTAGGACAAAAGGCGTATTTATGCTGAGAGTGTGAATGTTATAGCTTGTGAAAAGATGAAAATGCCCTTTGGACTTGAAGGAGGCTTGAGCACCATAGTTTAGAATAATAAATTTTCCTAGTTAGTTTTTATTTATATTAGTGTGTGAATTAACTTATATTGATATTGTAGACATTTTGGAATATTAATAAATTAAAATTTTTAGAGTTAATCTTGAATATTATCCTGTTCCCTGTGGATTCGACCCGTACTCACCCCAATTGTAGAAAGTTAGTTTTTATATATTTGGTTATCGATTTTCTAAACTTTTATTGAAAATATCTTTTTAAAAATACCTTTATAAAAGTACAATCAATTTTTGGCGCCGTTGTTGGGGAACGACGATTGATATTCAGTATCTCTAATATTTCATTTTATTAATATTTATTTATTTATTTTTATTGTAGTTAGTAGGATTAATAAGTAAATATAGGTTTTCACATAGTAATTACATATAGGATTCCTATACTATTTTTCTAGGATTCACTAAATTGCATGATCAAAAGAGCGAATAGACAATTTCTAGGATTCACAAACTTAGTTTGTGATTTCTTGTATTTGCTAATTGTGTGAATTAGAGTAGATTTTGTTATTTAAATTTTTTAGAGTAGATTAACTTATTCTAACTTTGTTTAGATCATTTTTATTTTCATTGACTTTGTATTTGAGTAAATTTTTATTGCATAGATTGGATAGAATAGTTAGATTTAGTCGATTCATACACTGGGTTGACTCGGTGTATACAGGAGCGGAGAACTTTAGGAGCTCCTCTTCACCCATCTGATCCAGAACCAGAGCCCATCTTGAGAAGATCCAAAAGTTTGAATCGAATGGCGGAGCAGATGGAGCAGCGGATTGAACCTCATCCATTGAGGGATTTCTTTATCCCTAACCAGTACACCCAAGCATCTGTCATTAGGAGACTTGAGATAGGAGTGCCTCAATATGAGATCAAGGCCAACATTATTCAAATGCTACATTCTTTTTATGGCCTTGCTCATGAGGACCCATATAGGCATCTTGATTAGTTTCTCGAGATTTGTTCAATGGTCTGAATCAATAACTTCAGAGACGATGCAATGAAACTGACACTCTTTTTGTTCTTTCTGAAGGACAAGTCGAAGCATTGGTTTAAGACCTTGAACCCGGGGCAAATCAAGACATGGATTTGATTGCAGCAGGAATTCCTTAGGAAATATTTTTCTATTGGTCGCACAAACCAATTTAGGCGAGCCTTCACCAACTTTTCGGAGATGGATGGTGAGCAATTTTATGAGACATAAGAACGTATGAAGGACTTGCTTAGGAAATGCCCACATCATCAAGTATCTAGGTGGCAGATAGTGCAGAGTTTTTATGATGGTCTCTTCGAGAGGAACATACAAATGATTGATTCGTCCTGTGGTGGTACATTCATGTTGAAAAGTGAAGACGAAGCATGGGAGTTATTTGAGACATTAGCTGAGAACTCCCTGCACCACACAACTTCGTCTTCAGCATTTCGTTCTGAGAGGATTGCACTAAGTGGTCCCAAGAAGGGTGGGCTACTAGAGGTAGGTTCTACTGATACAATTCAGAGTAAGGTTGATATGCTTGCGTATAGATTGGACCAACTTCTAGCTGGACCATCCCATCAGCAGACGGTGTGTACTCTATGTGCCAGTCCAGCACATCATGTCACTAAGTGCCCTTCGGCAACTCAGTACCCTGAATGTGTTCATGAACAAGTTCAGGCTGCTCAGGGGTTTGCCAAATCCATGAATGACACATTTTTATGTACATATAATCTTGGTTGGCAAAACCATCCTAATTTTTCATGGAAGAACCAATAATCCCCAACTTCAGCCCCTTTGTCTCATCAGGTTAGGCTCAATACATTCACTCAGTCATCCCAGAGGCCAAATTACCCCCAGCCTTCTCTGATCTCTCCCATGCTTCCTCCTCAGGAGACCACTCCACAGTTTTCTTTTGAGGAGAAAATTCTTCAAACATTACAGGAAGTGAAAGCCTCTAGACATAATGCCTTGGAGAAATGTAACAAACTGCTTAACTCCCATACTCATTCCATAGTCAATCTCGAAACACAGATGAGACAGTTAGCAGATGCATTAACGAGGAGAACCAAGGGTAGTCTGTCGAGCCAACCTGTTATAAATTCCAAGGGCAAGGAACTTATGGCTTTCGATCTGAATATGCCAGAGCTCCACTGAGGAATATGATAGGATCTGAGCATAATAGTGTATCATATGTATATAGTAGGAATATAATTTAATTTTTTATTATTTTCATTATTTGTTTTGCTTTTGTTTTACTTTGATCATTTTGTCATGCATTTGGGCTTTAATATTCGATGCTTCAGTGTATGAGTTTCAGGTTATCAGACACAAGGCACTGATTCAGGAGCATACCATTGGCCAGACCAACAAAAAATTAAGCATTTGTATATGTATAGTGGTGGTGCGAAGTTACGACAACAATCAGTTCAAGAAGTCCTACACATAAACAAGTGGTATCTTTCTTTTCTCCCATTATTTATTTATTTTATGTTCGTTAGTGTGCAGTTGCATGTTTGCAGTTTTATATGCCACTAGGGACAGTGTCATTCAAGCATGGGGGGAGGGTATAGATGCACACTCAATTTTTTTTTTTGTTCTGGTAGTTGTGTGTGATAGAAACTCATAAAATTAGGCCTTTAAGAAACAAGTTTTAAGCATATATGAATGTTGTTACATAATTTGACATTTTAGAGATCTTTAAGCCCCATGTGAAAAAAAGTTGCTGAATGATCTAGAAAGAGTAGTTATTTATGTGAATTTCAAAGAAAATATTGTATTTGAATATCAAAGTTATTTTGAATCACAAGTATAAGTATGCACAGTCTGTTTTTGAACTACTAAGCAAATGAAAAATATAAAGAAATATGAGCTTAAAAGAAAAAGAACATATGTTTAGTTATTAATGTCTTCGTGAACCCTAGTAGCGGAGCTTAGACACAAGTTAAAGTGTTTGAGTCTCATGACAAAAAGGATAACGAAGGAAATCACCTTCTTGTTTAGTCAATATTTGTGGCCTATTTGGTTTGAGCAAGTAGAGCCTGAAGGGTGTTTACACCTGGTGCCCTAAAGCCACCTGGTTTGGAAGTTACCGGCTTAAAAGCCCGTTACATGGACTTCATATAAAGCCTAATGAATATAGACAATGCATATGACAAGAAGAGGACTATACGTAAACTATGAAAATAGAAGGTCTAGTGACTTGAGCAATTAAGTCTGAGGGATACTCTGTATCTGATGCCTTAAGGTCGTCTGGCCTGGGAGTCACTGACCTAAAGCTCGTTACATGGGTTACAAAAACTAGAAATTTAAAATAGTGCTCAATTAAGAAAAAAGTAAAAAATATAAAAATTAAAAAAATTAAAAATATGAGAGCTTAATAAAAAATTCATTGCTTAAAAATAATTATAAAAAACTGTACAGAAAATATACAAGTGATGATAAATAAGCAATAACATGATAATACTTGATTTTCTGAGGAAAAATCATAGATAATTATAATTTTTAGAAAAGTAAAAGGAAAAAGCTTTTTCTGTGGAGGCATGTAAATTCTAATTATGTCATGAGAATGTAAATTGCATGAAATACTTGCTTAAACTAATTTCTTAACTGCCTAATACTTTTTGCAAAGAAATTTTCATTCAAGCATGACATAGATGTTTGTGGGTAACATCACTGCAAACCCTCATGAGACCTTAGTCATCCATTGGGGTAACCCAAAGGTTTAAAGGACTTATTGCATGTGCTAAATGCAACTGTAATTCCTACCAAAGTGAGTAAAGAAGTGTATATTACTTCTTTCATTACATGTATTATTTATTTCTAGTTTTTAGCATATTAGTTTGCCGTTATTAGTTTGTTAAGGGACTAACAAACATTCAAGCATGGGGGTATTTGATGATGCATAAAATGCATATTATTTTCATACATTATTCATGCATTTTTATGTAGTTTGAAAGATTAAAATCCATGCATTTGCGTGTTTCGGTGCAAAGAAGTTACAATTCGAATTTCACTCGAATCTGAGCTAAATTGAGAAAAATAGATTTTTTTTTAGGGTATTTGAAGTGAATCCCAAGGTAAATCGGATCCAGACCCGATCCAAAGTCAAAAGATTGGATCAGAGACTAGATCCAAACCCTAAAGATCCATAAACCCATTGATCCAAAGTGCAATGCATAAATTTTGCTAAAAAACCCCTCTTCATAATGCACTTAGGTACTTAGTTGTAATTTATACATAATGTTGACTTTTAGTTAGAATTAGGTTAGCACTTAGTAGTTTTTAGAATTAAGACAAATTTTAGAGGTTTAAATAGTTGCAAAAAATAGGGTTACACATTTTTTGCTATTTTGGAAAAATTGTCCAACCTCTCTCCCTCTCTCTCACATGCCCTCCCTTGCGTGTTCTTCTTCCGCTTCTCTTTCCTCCTTTCTCTATTTCTTGTTTATGTTTTTCTTTGTTGTGTTGTGTTTTTTTTACAAGTGTTGCAGATTGTGTGAGAGTCTTCCTCGGTTCGGTGTGCCATCTATATCAATGAAGATCAGCTAAGCTTATACCCCATTCGGCGCTCTTTCTTCTTCTCACCTTCGATCTTCTCTTCGCAACTCGACTCCCATATGAGTGCAGCAACTTGAAGGACATTGCAGACCATCAAAGAACGTGATGGGTGTGCTTTCCGAACAACAATAATCGTTCTTTCTCTCCCCTTCATCGTCAGACAGCCCTTGAGGTTGACAAGCATACTGGAGGTCAAAAGGCGTATTTATGTTGAGAGTGTGAATGCTATAGCTTGTGAAAAGATGAAAATGTCCTTTGAACTAGAAGGAGGCTCGAGCAGCATAGTTTAGAATTATAATTTTTCCTAGTTAGTTTTTATTTATATTAGTGTGTGAATTAACTTATATTGTTATTGTAGACATTTTGGAATATTAATAAATTGAAAGTTTTAGAGTTAATCTTGAATATTATCTCGTTCCCTGTGGATTTGACCCGTACTTGCCACGATTGTGGAAAGTCGGTTTTTATATATTTGGTTATTGATTTTCCAAACTTTTATTGAAAATATCTTTTTAAAAATACCTTTACAAAAGTACAACCATATGCCATTCAAATATAAATTCCTTCTACTAATATTTAAATATAGACATAAATTCATTCAAATACATTTTAATTTGCCCACCAGATATTCAAACATGTAATTTCATAACATGTCTAGCAATTCATTTAAAAATATAAATTTATTCTATGCTCATAAATTCCTTGAAACATTCAAAGTTTAAACACAAATATAAATTCATTCTACTAACATTTAAACACAAACATAAATTCATTCAAACACTTTGTAAGTTGCCTATCATTCAAACATGTAACATCATAACCTGCCCATCAATTCAATTAAAATAATAAATTTATTATCTGCTTATAAATTTGTTCAAACATTCAAAGTTCAAACACAAATTTCTATCATTCAAACACAAACTCATTCATTAAAAAAAAGTACATTCCATGAATAATGCAGTGTGACTAAGCTCAAGCTTCGATCTTGAAATGCATTAAGCAAGACATGACAAAAAACTACAAACATTCTACAAATAAATAGAAATTTAATTAGTTAATCTTCTAAAATCTAATTAAATATTCATGTTATTTAAAAAATACTAAATAAAAAGCTCAATCCTAACAAACATTATTCATAGTTTTCATATAGAAACTAGTTGAAACCAAAAATAACAAAACTCCTACATTTTAACTAAAAGCAAGCTTTTGGATCATGTATAATGTTAATTGAAAAAATACAAAAATAACTAATTAATATCTATTTCATTAACAACCTAAATGCTAATTGAGAGAAAAAAACACAAAAATCTATAAACCTAAATGTTAATCAAAACCTTAATTCTTACATCATCAATTAGGCACTTATATTATTCAAGCATGTAGAATCATGTTTAATTGTAAGTAAAAAATATAAATATACCTAAATTAAATATTCATCTTATTTAAAATAAAATAAAACTCTATTTTCTATTAAAAACATAAAATATTTTGAAACCTAATTAAATATTTATGCTATTCAAAAAATAAAAAATGAAAAGCTCAATCCTAGCAAATATCATTCATATTTTTCATACATAAACTAATTAAAACAAAAAATAACATAACCACCAAAATTTTAACTAAAATCAAACATGTGGATCATGTATAATGTTGATTAAAATATATAAAAATAACTAATTAATATCCATCTGTAGACACCCAATTTTTTCAGAATACCCAAAACCCTAAGAAGTCCATTTGTCCTACTCTGGAACGACACTCCTTAGGTATCGTTCAGACCTCGGGTCTTATATTGGGATGGCACACTATATGCCATCCTATCCATCTAGGCCATTATCTCGGAGGACAGGTTGTCCTGCGTTGAGACATGGCGTCCTATCCTATTCTGGCTATGGAAGGGCACATGATGTGTCATCCCCCTCTCTCTACACAAGGAGGATCTGGACAACCTCGTCCAACCCTCTCTCTGCACAATCATGACACAGACAATGGCAGCCCATAGTCCAGCCCCTCTCTCTTTCCCATATTCAAGATTCAAACAGTGAGCTTGTCATCGTTCGACCCTCTCTCTACATAAGGGGGGACCCAAATGGCACCGCCATCCTGCCCTCTCCCTCTACACAAGGGGGACCTCGATGAAACCATCGTGTGGCCCCTTTCTCTCCTATACTTAGGACCTGGAGTCGTCTGACCCTTTCTCTCTCTCTCTCTATCTCTCCATACTCGGGACCTAGACGAGGGCTTGCAACCATTTGGCTCTCTCTCTCTCTACACATTTGGGACCTTGACGGTGGGCTTGCCACCGTTCAACCCCTTTTTCTCTTATACTCGAGACCCGAACGACATGCTTGCCATTGTTTGGCCCTTTTCTTTCTCATTTAGGACCCATCGCCTGGCGGCCTTCTCTCTCCACAACTGGGACCCAGACAATAGCAAGCCTATCGTTTATACCCCCCTTTTTTCTTCGCACCTAGGACAGACGATGGCAATCTCGCCATTTGGTTCCCTTTCTCTCCTATCCAGGATGGCCCTCTCCCTCTCTTAGTTCATACCCTGGGATTGCCATACATAGTGTTGTCCCATCTTGGGATAGCACTTGGTCTGACTGTCCCACCTATGGGACGACTGTTTGTTTGGTCATCCTTGCTTGAGAAAGCCAAACATTTATGTCATTCCATGTTTTGAGCATAGAGGATAAGCTATTTGGCTTATCCTCACTCTATCTCATCTTGACCTCACCCCACCCACACATTTTTTAAGAGGGGAGAAAAATTTAGATAGGACTTATCTCCATTTGGGATAGACTACGACCCATTTGGACTAGATTGGAAGAATCTAGTGATCTATATCCTACTTGAAAAACTATAAATAAGGGCCTCCCCCTAGAACCTCATCAAATGAAATTTCCTTGTCTGAATGCTAGCCCTATAAAGAACGAGCCTTCGCCTTGCCATATCCCTCTCTCTCAAGCTGTCATACCTACGCAAAGGTGTCTCCTCCTATTTATAAAAAATCTTGTGAATCTTGGATCTACATATAGTCTGGATTCGATCCAGTTAGTCCACCTGATCCAAGATCCAAACTTAAGGACAAAGTAACTAAATGACATCCATATCACCGTGAGGCCTACTTGATATTTTTATGAGATATTTATGTAGGACCCACAAGATATTTTGGTGAGATATTTTTATGGGGCCCTCCAAATATTTTTATAGGGCATGCATAATTTTGGGGTTTTGCCAATATCTTTTGTAAAAAAATATGAGTACACCATTTTCTTTGTCTCGACGAGATGAAGTGGATTGGCTCTACGAAATCTTCTAATTTTGTCCAGGGAGTGAGTTATGGATCCTTGACTATTTGAGCATATATTCTTGAGGGTATATACGTCCTAAGTATAATTGGCTTGATGAAATTCATTCGTTTCGCATTCTGAGTTAATATGATAATTTTACATAAAATACCTCTTAGTTTTACTCAGAATTTTTACTAAAAAATTATAGGTCTTACACAGTTGGTCTCCAATCACTCATAGGTTTTTGAGATTAAGACTATCTATGTAGCCTAGGTAATAGATCTCAACTATTGCTGCTAGTCTTGGATTGCAATCCTTTTCTGAATGTCATATTTGTTGGAACTGCTCCCGATCACAGACCACCCACTCTAGATATTTGGTCAGTTAGACACTTTCGATAATAAAAGAATACATTACATAATAAACACTCGTTGTAGTTGCAACTGTTGCAATGGTGGACCTCTGAGTACTCGGGATTTAGAAAAACAAAGACTCATTGACACAAATTTTGATATTGTTATTGAATGATGAGATACATGTTTGACATCTTGTTTAAATGTATATGTTTGATATCTTGAATATATATGTGGTTGATATCTCGAATGATGAGTGATATGTTTAGTATTTATCATGCTTAAGATATCTCATGAAATGTTTCTTGCATAAATGTGATATGCATGCATATGATGTCTCTTGCATGATTATGATATACATGAATGTGATATGCATGATTATGATGTACATAAATGTGGTATTTATGAATGTGATATGCATGATTGTAATGTATGATTTTATGCTTGTTTAATCTTTATGTGGTTGTTGTATTCACCTATCAGACTTTCATAAGTCTGAGCATTTTATGGTCAAGTGAGCATTATTGAGCAGTATGATGGTGCGATGCAATGGCGAGGCTAGGATACCATATTCTATTGATACATAATCCTAGGATATTTTAGATCTCGGTATAACTGAGATGATTTAGTCTCTTTACCTTTGAACATGTTATTGTTTAAGTTGAATATTGATACATTATGGTTTAATTTGTTAATGATATTACATTTTGTTTCAATTCATGTAGAGTTAGATTTTCAATGGAATCATTTACTTTGCGGATCTGGAATTAACTCCAAATAAGAATTGGATCTAGTCCAGTTTAGTGTTTTGATTTTTGTAACTTGCTCAGAGTTATCTAATTCAAACCAAAATTATTTTCGCTATGTACTGATCCACTCATTTGAGTTGGATTATATTTCAAAAAAAAATGATAAGAAAAATTACACTTATTTTTGTGTTAAAAATTTTAGGGCGTTACAAAACCCACCTAGGTAACCAACTCTCTAAGAAAAAAGTTTGGTGTTGAATACTTTAAATACTAATCAGCTTCATAGGTTGACCTCCTGAGGATCCTTTTCTTTTATCTCAATAGCGAGAAACATTGAAAAAGCATTGAAAAAAGAAAAAAAGTGAAACAAAGTAAAATCCAATAAAGAAAAAGCAAAGCACAAAAAAAGAGTACTACATTTAGGCTAACACCTACTCTGAGTCCATGTTGAGGTAGTAGGCTCTGGTTATGAAACTTTCTTAGGGGTAGAGGCTGAAATGAAAAATAAGATCTAGGAGAAAGTCATTACATATCTCTTGACTTATGGCAAGGTGGCAGGATTCAGTCATACGACTCTCAAGAGGCAAATATTGGACAGCTAGGGGCATCTCTCTTATATCGAGAAGCTATAAGACCCATGGTTTATAGGCCTCAGGTCAAAAGATGGCAAAAGTGAGAAATAAGCTCCTTCCTAGTTAAAAACAAAGACTCCAAAAAATGTACCTAGGGGCAAGAGGTGTACTTGAATACATTCTCATCAAGCCCTAGTTCTTTAGAGTTCAAGCCTTAGTGTGGACCATTAGACCCAATAAGAATTCCTTGAGACCTAATCTCATGTTCCTATAACTAGTTGCTTGAAACCAAGACGAAATTAGAGAAGAATAATTTCAGTGAAACCAAGTGTTGCTATCTTAGGCCAACCTGAGAGGAGAAAAGTCTAAAGTGTAGAAATCTCAAGTGCAGAAATCGACTTGTTAAGAAGGATCTAATATTTGAGAAAGAGAAAAAATAAAAATCTTTGACCCTAAATGATCAATTATTCAAAGTTTTCATAGGCTACCCACTCTGCTATAAATGCATGAGTCCCACTGTATATCCAAAAAGTTCATTTATGCATCAAAGAGTTTAACCATAAAGATGTTGAGTCTGAAGAGTACAAAAAAAGCTTTTTCCTTTTCTTCGATGCCATCTGACCAAAGTATCTCTGACTCTCCTCAATGGGGTAGAAAGTCTCATGTCTAAATCAACTATCTTCATAAGGACACCTTCACCATGAGGCCTTACTAGGTCTACTTTGTCTCATCCATAAACCCATGACAGGTGTAGGACTCAGGATGTTTGCTTCCATAAATTCTCAAAAAAGCAAAATCATTTATAAAGGCATAAAAAGTCAAAATGGACCTAAATGAAGGAAATAAAGCTACATTCCAATTGTGCTATCTTTACCCGAAGCCCAACATTTTCCCTCTCTACTACAAATAAGTGGTTCCTGAACTGTCCCAACCTTTTTTAGCAAGACCAATCACAATCCTGACAAACTAGTTTTCTCTTCAAAACACTAGCTAGACCTAGTTCGATAGGACCCAAACGGTCTCCACAATGTAGTAGTTTTTGAACTGGCCCAACCTCGTTCGATGAGACCAATCACGATCCTGGCAACCCAGTTTTCTTTCCAAAACACTAGCTTAACCTTGTTCGACGGGACCCAAAAAGTCCCCATAACCTAGTAGTTTTTGCACTAGTCTGACCTCATTTGATGAGAACAATCACAGTCCTGACAATTCAGTTTTCTCTTCAAAACCCGACCTCATTCAGTTAGATCCAAATGATCCTCACATCCCAATGAATTTTATATTGGCCCGACCTTATCAGTGGGACCCATCACAGTCATGACAACCCAGTTTTCTATCCAAAACATTGGCCTGACATTGTTTGGTGTTTAGTGTTTGGTGGGACCTAAATGTCTTCCATAACCCATTGGTTTTTAAACTAGCTTGATCTTGTTTAGTGAAACCAATCATGGCCTTAGCAACCCAGTTTTCTCCAAAACACTCATCCAACCTCGTTTGATAGTACCCAAACGGTCTCTACAACTCAGTGGTTTTCGAACTGACTCGACCTCATTCAGCAAGACCAATTATTGTCCCAATAACCCAATTTTCTCTCCAAAACACTAGCTTGACCATGTTCGGCGGGACCTAAATGGTATCCATAACCTAGTAGTTTTCAAACTAGCCTAACCTCATTCGATGAGACCAATCACGTTCCTGACAACATAGTTTTCTCTTCAAAATACTAGCCCAACCTTATTGGACGTGACCCAAACAATCCCCATAACCAGTGGTTTTCAAACTTGCCTAATCTGGTTTGATGAGACCAATTACGGTCTTGACAACCCAATTTTCTCTTCAAAACACTGACCCAACCTTATTCGGTGGGACCTAAATAGTCCCCACAACCCAGTGGTTTTTTAACTAACCCAATCTCGTTTGACGAGACCAATCACGATCCCAGCAACCTAGTTTTCTCTTAAAAATATTGGTTTGACTTCATTTGACAGGACTCAAACAATACTCGCAACCCAGTGGTTTTCAAATTGGCCCAACTTCGTTTGGCAGCACCCATCACAATTTTGACAATCCAGTTTTCTCTTTAAAATACTAGCCCAACCTTGTTTGGTGAGACCAATCATGGACTCAACAACTTAGCTTTTCTCTAAAAACATTGGCTAGACATCGTTCAGCGAGACTTAAACGGTGACCACAACTCAGTGGTTTTCAAACTAACTTAACCTCATTTGACGAGACCAGACATGGTCTCGGCAACCCAACTGTTTTATAATTTAGGTGTGTTTTTTTCTTTGTCATAAATTGAATACATTCGATTAATTAATGACAAACAGAGATATCTATATACACCTAAATTTTTTAGAATGCCTAAAACCCCAAGAAGTCCATTAGTCCTACTTGGAGATGACACTCCTTAGGTGTCGCCCAAATCTTGGGTCTCGTACTAGGATGGGACACTATATGTTGTCCTCCCTATCTAGGCCATTCTCTTTCGAGACATGCCATCATTTTTCTCTAGGACAAGCTATTATCTCTGAGGACAAGCTGTCCTATGCTGAGATAGGGCATCCTGGCCTATTCCGGGTATAGGAGGGCACAAAATGTGCCATCTCTCTCTCTCTCTCTCTCTCTATACACAAGGAGGACCCAAATGGTGGCTCTGTCTAGCCGTCTCTTAATTCACAACCAGGACACGAACGATGGCAACCCCACCATTCGGCCACTCTTTCTTTGTATACTTAAGACCCAGACATCAGGCTTGATGTCGTCTGACCCTCTCCCTGCATAAGGGGAGACCTAGATGGAACCGTCGTTTGGCCCTCTCTCTTCACAATCAAGATGCAAACGATGGCAGCCCCACTGTCTGGCCCCTTTCTCTCCCATACTTGAGACCCAGAGTCATCGTTCGACTCTCTCTCTCTCTCTATACTTAGGACCTAGATGACGGGCTTTTTGCCATCTAGCCCCTTTCTCTCCCATACTCTTGACTCAAATGATGAGCTTGTTGTCGTCTATTCCGCTCTCTCTCCATACTCAAGACCTAGACAACAGACTTGTCATCATCTGATCCTCTTTCTCTGCACTTTCGGCACCCGGACGATGGGATTGCCACCGTCCGACCCCTTTCTCTCTCGTATTTGGGACCCTGATAGCGGGCTTGCCACCACACTTGGTGTTGTCCCATCTTGAGACAGTGTCTGGTCTGGTCATCCCACCTATGGGACAACTATTTGTTTGGTCATCCCTACTTGGGATGACTAAATATTTCTCCCATCCCATGCCTTAAGCATAGAGGATAAGTCATTTCGCTTATTTTTACTCTATTTCATCCTAACCTCCCCTCTTCTGTGCATTTTTCAAGAGGGGAAGACTTTTTCAAATAGGTCTTATCTCTATTTGGGATAGAACATGACTCATTTGGACTGAATCCAAACTCAAAAGAATCCAGTGATCCATATCCCACTTGAAAAACTGTAAATAGGGGTCTCCCCTTAGAGCCTGGTCATATGAAATTTCTTTGTCTGAACATTGGACCTAGAGAGAATGAACCCTCTTCTTGCCATACCCCAGTCTCTCAAGCTGTCATACCTATGCAAAGGTGCTGCAAAAGTTATTTCAACAACCATCGTACTTGCGCAGAGACAGATTAAAAATGAGCCTAAAAGCTAAACGGACCCTTGAGTTCGAAAAAAAATATTTTTTTAGATCATTTAATTATTTTTTATTTTATTTAGGTCTTTATTGTTCTTGCCTAGATACTTATACACATTTGATCTTTATTGCATATTTGAGCATCTCAATGGTGTAATTTAGGCTACAAAAATCGAAGAACTTGTCTGGATCCTACCTTCTCGTCAGACGAAGGATGATCCAAACTCATACACGGCGTCCCCACACTTCTAAAAACATTTTGTTAACACCATCCCATTAAAAACCTAAATGCTAATTGAGAGGAAAAAATACAAAAAAGCTAATCAAAACCCTAATTTTTATATCATCAATTATGCACTTATGTTATTCAAACACATAGAATAATGTTTAATGTTAATTAAACAATATAAAAATGCATAAATTAAATATTCATCTTATTTAAAATAAAATACTAAATGCAATTTAAAAAAAAAATCTAAAACCTAATTAAATATTCATGATATTTAAAAAAAAAACTAAATGAAAAGCTCAATCCTAGCAAACATCATTCATAGTTTTTATACAAAAACTAACAGAAACCCTAAATTTTTAACTAAAATCAAGCACGTAGATCATGTATAATGTTGAATAAAAAATACAAAAATAACTATTTATTATCCATCCCATTAAAAACCTAAATGCTAATTGAGAGAAAAAAAAACACAAAAAGCCCTAAACCTAAATGCTAATTGAAACCCTAATTCTTAGATCATCAATTATGCAATTATATTATTTAATCATGTTGAATCATGTTTAAAGTTAATTAAAAAGACACAAAAATATATAAATTATTCAAAAACAAAATAAAACTCTAAATGCTATTAAAAAACAAAAAACACTAAAAAATTATGTTATTTAAAAAAAACTAAATGAAAAGCTCAATCCTAGCAAACATCATTCATAGATTTCATACATAAACTAATTAAAATTAAAAACAACAAAACCATCAAATTTCTAAATCAAATCAAGCATGTGGATCATGTATAATTTTGATTTAAAAAATACAAAAATAAATAATTAATATTCATTGCATTAAAAACCTAAATGCTAACTAAAAAAGCAAAAAGGCCTAAACCTAAGTGTTAATCGAAACTTTAATTCTTAGATAATCAATTATGCATTTATGCCCTAAACACAAGAGAGAGAGAGAGAGAGAGAGAGAGAGAGAGAGAGAGAGAGAGAGAGAGAGAGAGTAGATCTCATACGCACTACGATGACGGCGTGCATGGTGTATTGGACGTTTGTGATGCTATGAGGTTAGGTGGAGGGAGCTACACGAAATCCCAGAAAGTCTAGAGAGTGAGAGAGAGAGAGAGGTTGGCGGCTGACTTGCTATTGTGGGTCAGTGGGGACATGGGCAAGGGTAGAGCCACAGGGGGCAAGAGAGAGGGGCCCACAGGTGGGGTCATGGGGAGGGAAAAGCTGCAGAGGGAGCAAAAAGTAAAGAGAGGGAGAGTGGGGGCTCAGCTGTGGGGGGTAGTAGGCAGGGGCAAAACCGCAAAAAGGTGGCCACCGCCACAAGTGGGGTCACGGGGAGGGCAGAAATCGAGAGCCAATCAAGAAGGAAAGAGAGGTAGAGTAGCTGAGTGGGGACCTAGGCCACCGACTATGGGGTCACACCCTCATCGAAAGGGGAAAAGCCACCAAGAGGGGGCCGTAGGCTCACAACCCACGCCGCGGGTAGTGCGAAGCTGTGAAATTGAGAGAGAGAGAGTGGGGGCTTGGGCTGCCTGGATGTGGGGTCACAATAGGGAGGGGACCACAATGAGGTCGCGGGGAGGGCGAAGCCATGGAGAGAGAGAGAGAGAGAGAGAGAGAGAGAGAGAGAGAGAGAGAGAGAGAGAGAGAGAGAGAGAGAGAGAGAGAGTCCTGACCTTATGGGTTATGGCTGTCGGGTAGGGAACTAGCCTTACACCTATGTGGGTTAGGGTGGACAGTGCCCACCCTGATCCATACCCCTTGGAGGGTTTCAGCGGGTCAGGTGCCAGTGCCCATGCCCACCCTCGTGGCTCCGCCTATGATTACAACACAGTCTTGTGGCATTCTGACCCCCCACTCCAGAACATAATAGACAACGATGGGGAAAGGGACAATTTCAAAAAAACACATCAAGAACAAAAATGTGTATGTTGTGAACAAGGACAGTGTGTTCTGTCCAAGCTTGGATAAGCAGCCAAACATTCCTTGAGATATCCCTAATGTGTCCAAAACTCATCTTTGAAATCATAGAAAGAACCATCAAATGTTCAAGAAACTCATCCCAATTACTTGAGAAACACTTACCAATTTACATAGAAATACATTTCTATTATGTTATAAATAAGTATTAAATTCCTACCTAGAAACAACACTACAAGAAAAACGTTAATTAGCGATGAAAATTTGGGACAAAAATAATCCGTTGCAAATTTGTGACGACTTAGCTAGAGAAAACTAGTTATCTCTAAAATTGGAATTAGTTGCGAAATTAGCGAAAAAAAATTTGTCTCGAAATTTGTCGCTAATTAGCGACAGAAACATTATGTCTCAAACTCCGTCACAACTTTGCGATGGATGAGCGATAAAAAAATTTTCGTCATTACTCCATCTCTAATTTGCAGCGGCGTTTAAAACAGAATGTTTTCGTCGCTAATCTGTCACTACTTCCCCCCCCCCCTCCCTAAAACCCTAATGCGAGCCCCTTTCTTTCCCTTTCTGTTTCATCCCTTGCACGCAGTCGTTGCCCGAGTTCTTTCCTTCACCTCCTCCTTCCCTCACTCCATCTCTCTCACCGCCGAGAGCCCTGTCTGCGGTGCCACCTCCTCCCTCTTCTCTTTTGCCTTTCCCCGTCTGCAGCCTTGCTGGAGCAGCGTCGTCACTGACACCCCCAAATCACCCCTCTTCTCACCTCCTTTCTCCTTCGTTCCTTCTCCATTCGAGAGCCAACATGAGGTCAGCTCAGTTGCGAGTTATGTCATTGCCAGAACATGCAACATTGCCTCACCATTTTGGTGATTCCCTCTCTTCCGAAACACTCCACCGCTGACACCGAAAGTCAGGTGATCCACCGTCGTGAAGTGTCAGTTTGGGTGCCTGCCGGAGACCAGCGTGGTTGTCAACGCCGTGACCTCCTCCTCCTTCCTTCCTCGTTTGCCGATCGATCAAAGTCGTAGTGCCGTCGTGACCACCATGATCTCCTCCTCTGTTTTCATTTCCCCTTTTCTTCTTCTCCCCTTTTCTTTCATGTGTCGTTCTGGTGTCTCCCCTCTGTCCGAGCACCGACTGGAGGTCGCCACCATCGTGACCCACCGTGATGCCTTCTCCCCTTCCCCGTCCGTAGTTGGATGCCATCACTGTTAACCATCGTTGGAGCCGCATCGTCGCTGACACCCCTGCTTGCTGAAAAGCACCACCATTGTAGGTCGTCACCGACCTTCCCTTCCTTTCTCCTTCCCTCTTCCCTCATTTCTCTCTGCGCCACTGCCATAACCCTCATTGCCTTCTCTGTTTTGGTGCATGGCGACGGTTCTGTGTCGTCACTGACCACCCTTGCCATCAGTTCCTCTACTTGCCGGACATCAGTGCCACACCATCGAGAGGCCCAACTTTTGTCAGGTAACTCATCCTCTCTCTATGCATTGCAGATGGAGTTCCTTAAACTTATGATAGGGTTTACGCATTGGGGATACTAAGCCCCTTTTTCCTTACAATTTCTAAGAACCAGGGTGGTTCACTATAAGCAACTTACGAAATCCATCTTGTTGTTCATTCCATCAGTGATCGTAAGCAGACCAGTTAATCATAATTTTTATTTTCTGGGGGAGATTTCACTGATCTGGGTAGAACCCGAGCCACCGTAGGTGGCTTGACCTTTGTTTTTGCCAGAAGAATGGCCCTAGTCAGGGATTTCATTACTTCATAAAATGTCATTTAAATTGTCCTTCTGTCCTTAGCAGCATGACCTTATTCAGGGTTTTCTTGAATGTTTGCATGTTACTCGCTTAGAAAACCTGAGTCCCTAATCGATTGGGATCATTTTCTTTTCGAGTTGAACTGCATATTTGCGTTAGTTTTGAATTATTGTTTATTGTTTGACTGCATTAAACCTCTTTTGAGTTTGTTTTTGCTTCTGTGTTTTGGTGAATGCCTTGTTTATGTGCTGATTCCCAACATTAGGAATCATGCAGGACTATTGTTGTGGGACAACAGGGGGTATCCTTTGCGTTGCCAATTTTTTTTTTGTTCCTTTGGGTTGGTTTTGGTTCCAATGAGTATATATTTAGTTGAAATCAATTATCTCGATGGTTGTGTCATCAGTGAGGTGATGCATGGGCCAACGTGCAGCCCATGGGGAAGCACCACATGGTTGTTCAATCTATTTTGGACTTGTTAGGGTATCACTTCGAGGTTTCGCAAATTGGGTTATCGAAGTTCATTTTTGTTTATATCGCTCATGTGCGAGATCGTATCTAGATAAGTTGGTCGTTATGTGTGCAGTTGTAGCACTTTCTCCTTATGAGAGGGACGAGTAGATTTCGTCGTGTAGCACTTGTATTGGACTTTCAGGACTTCGAGCTTTGTTTTACTTTTTGTCGCATCGAAAAGGTAGGATTCTTAAACTAAAGTTTTAGAATGTTATTCATGTTGTATGATAGGAATCTAATTATTAGAAATTGCATTATATTGTCTATATAAATGTGCATTGTAGGTGCGTAGCAGAGCAAAATGCGTGATGCTTAATGCTAAGTATCGTATGCAGCTTAAAATGCCATGCGAAAAGAAACAAGAAAAATGCAAATGCAAAAGCATGCAAATCGGGTAAATACCCGTGGTGAGTAAGTGATGCAAACACATCACATGTTATTTACTTTCTTGAATGCAACACTTTTTTACTCATACACTCCCTTAGTTGTGGATATCTAAGACTGTTTTGCTGAAGTTTGGAGATCATGCTGAGCATGATTTGAATGTATGAGAATATAAGTGCTCTTATTTTTGTAGTTCAGATTTCATGCTAGTCACGGTTGTACTTAGCGGGATATTGAAGTGTATTTATTATAGGTACATATTTGATATTATTGTGATATGAATGATTGAATATATTGCAATGTTTGACATGACTATCCATGCTTGCATGAATTTATTTTCGATTTGATTATGCATTTCATGTGAAATTGTATCATGAAAACATGCTTAAAATGAATGTATCATGTTTGTGAATGTGATTTCATCTTTCTAAATATCCTTGTGATGTATGTAAATATAATGTGATGGTGTTACACACGAAAATATTGAATTATCAATGCATGCATAATAGTTCATGAAATTACATTTTATGTTAAGCATGTTTGTGGTAGAGAGGGGAAAAAATTTATACATTAACTGAAACAAAAAAATTGCTCACCAACAATCACCAAACAAGAATTTCTAACAGACTTGTAAACCACAACAAAGTGTTAACCAACTCAACACAAGCAACAAGCAAAATGAAGACTTTATGACCTACAATATGCAAATTATAGCAAACCAACATGGACAAATCAGTCATTTCATTTCCATTAACTTGGAAAAATGGAACCTACTTTGTAATTTCATCTGAATGTGTGAAAAACTACTTTTGCTTGACAGTAGTTTTCTTGGAGGTGAATGACATCATATATATATATATATATATATATATATATATATATATGTGTGTGTGTGTGTGTGATATATATATATATATATATATATATATATATATATATATATATATATATATATATATATATATATATATATATATATATATATATATAAAATCATTACATCCACCATCAATGCATGATAAATTAGATATTTTCTTCATCATAGCATTATTATGATTCTCTTTTAACTGGTTAATATAATATATGTAACATCATAGGACAAAATGGGTGTAAATAATGAATGGATGTACCATAGGATAGTTGATAATGAGGTGTCGCTTAAATATATAAATGGTCTTGACAGTTTTATTGAATTTTTAATGGCAAATGTCAGTACAGTGGATCTCACTGGTCGAATCAGGTGCCTCTGCACGATGTGTAAGAACAATCGATTTGTAGAACCTCATGGCGTTAGACATCACCTATACAGGAAGGGTTTTGTCAGTGGTTATCAGAATTCAACGCTTTATAGTGAAGAATTTTGGAATAATTTTGATGCACGGGTGGATGTGGTGCACGATAATCCATATATGGATTTGATATTTGATGTCACAGGACTAGAACTGGGTTCTGCTATGGGTCCTAGTGATGTACCGACTGGGGTAGAGGAAGAAGCAACAAACGATGCAACTAGTAGATTTTATGACTTACTTAGAGATGCTGATGAGCCACTGTGGAATGGTTGCAAGAGTCACACTATCTTGTTTGAAGTTCTTCAACTACTGAATTTGAAGTCAGAGTATAATTTGAACCAATCATATTTTGACTGTCGGTGCTCTATTGTGAAGAGTATGTTGCCCAAGATGAGAAATTGCCATAAAATTTTTACCATGCGAAGGTTATGGTCAATGCTATAGGTATGGGGTATCAAAAGATAGATGCTTGTCCAAATCATTGCATGTTGTATTACAAAGATCAAAAAAATAGCAGATCATGTCCGTCATGTGGGCATCCTCGGTTCAAGCCAAAGACAAGGGGCAATGCTAGCACAAGGTCAAAAGGAGTGTCATACAAGTCACTCATCTACTTTTCTCTCACCCCTAGATTGCAATGACTATATATGTTTTCGAGGACAGCTAAACACATGAGATGACAAGCAAATAAAGTTCGACATGATGAAGACAAGATCACGCATCCTGTTGACACAGAAGCTTGAAAGCACTTTGATCGTACTCAGTAGACCTTCGTAATGGAAGTGAGAAATGTTAGGCTTGGTTTATGTATAGATAGATTTAATCCATTTGGGGTTAGATCAACCCCATACTTGTGTTGGCCGGTATTTGTCACCCCATACAACTTTCCTCCAAGCTTGTGTATGAAGCATCAAAATCTTTTCTTATCTCTATTGATCCCTAGTCCGACATATCCGGGCCAAAATCTTAATGTATATTTAAGGCCATTGATTGATGAACTAAAAATATTGTGGGATGACGGTGTTCTCATGAACAATGCCCATAAAAAATAAAACTTCAATATAAAGCTTGTTGTTCTATGGACAATTAGTGACTTCCCTGCATATGATATGTTATCTGGTTGGAGCACACATGGGAGGTTGGCATGTTCGTACTGCATGGAGGATACACAATCTTTTAGATTGACGCATGGAAGGAAACTGTGTTGGTTTGATTATCACCGTTGATTTCTAGCCAATGACCATCTGTTTTGACGATAAATGAATACATTTCGAGCAGGCACAACTAAAATAGAAGGTCCACCTACACAGTTGTCTGACATATAGATTTTAAGACGATTACGATACTTTCCATATGGACTGACAGATGCCCGTAATATGACGCCCTTCCTTGGATTTGAGAAGTATCACAATTGGACAAAGAAATCTATATTTTGGGAACCACCATATTGGTTGACCTTATTGATACGACATAATTTGAATGTAATGCATGTGGAGAAAAATATGTTTGATAATGTGTTCAATACGGTAATGAATGTCAAAGAAAAAGCGAAAGATAATCTGAAGGTTCGTATAGATTTAAAAGTAATATGTAAAAGACCAGAATTAGAACTCTAAGAGTACAATGGTAAAGTAATGAAGCCAAAGGCAAGGTATGCGCTTGAACCAAATCAAGTAAAGCAGGTGTGTAAGTGGTTGACACAATTGAGATTTTCAAATGGATACATCTCTAACATTGTTCGGGCTGTGAAGATAGACGAGAGATAATTATATGGGTTGAAGAGCCATGATTGTCATGTCATCATGCAATGGTTGATTCCCCTAGCATTCCATGATATGTTAGACAAACTTATATGGGGGGTATTATCCGAGTTGAGTCAATTTTTTAGAACATTGTGTGCATCGAAAGTTGTAGTAACTGAGGTAAAGAATTTTGAAGATTCTGTCGTCACTACTATTTATCAGTTAGAGAAGATATTTCTGCCTGCATTTTTCGACATTATGGAACATGTGATCATACACTTGCCATATGAACTTAGGGTTGGTGGTCCTGTGCAATATCGGTGGATGTACCCATTTGAAAGGTATATTTTTATTTATATTTTTTTTCTAATGCTATTAGGAATTTATTATATTATGAGATGCATATTATTGACAGATGCATGTTTGACTTCAAAAAAAAGGTTTGAAATAAAGAAAGAGTGGAGGGTTCAATTTATGAGGCGTACACTTTAGAAAAGATTTCAAATTTCTCATCTATGTACTTTGAGCCTCACATTCCAACACGTTATACTTACCCACCTCGTAATGATGATGAAGAACAAGTTATTGTGGCTGACAAACTATTGATATTTAAACCACTTGGGAATGCCTTTGGCAATTGCTGGTCAAGACTCTTGGAAGATCGAGAGCAAGACGCAACACAAATCTATATCCTTTTTAAACGTTCAGAGATCGACCCGACCCCTACATCGAGTAAGTATACATAATATGTTACACTAAGTTCTCTACGTACATGGTTTGGTAATATAATTATTTGTTAAGTGCAGACGATTTGATCTAGAGTTGCGAAGAGAACTTCCACATCTCACTGATTCAGAAGTACAGAAAGAATATGAAAATAAGTTTGGGGCATGGTTAAAAAAGTTGGTAAGGATGATGACATGCATTCTTTCCATGTAAACAATAATATGTTACTTAATTGGTTGTGTTTACAACATTGTTTATGCTTGTAGTTCCGCCATGGTGATGTTAATGACAAAGAAATATGTGATTTACAAAATGGTCCAACCAAAGTTGTGCAATGTTACAACAGGTACATCGTAAATGGTTATTGATTCTATACAAAAGACTACGGTGTAAATAAGTCAACGATAAATAGTGACGTGTGTGTCAAGGGTAGCAGTTATGGTGAAAATGAACTTGATTACTATGGTGTTATTGAAGAAATAATAGAGTTGACTTACTTAGGCATAAATCACATGGTAACTTTATTCAAGTGTCATTGGTTTGATGCCATAACAACAAGAGTTGACAAAGCCTCAAGCATTGTGGAGGTGAATCATAAATCAAGGTTTAGAACATAAGAACCATTCATATTAGCATCGCAAGCTCAATAAGTTTACTATACTTTATATCTGAATACAAGAAAGTCAGATAGAAATGAATGGTGGGCGGTTTGCAAGGTGAAGTCTAAACTATACCCTGAGTATGATCAATTACAGGAAGATAAAATTGTTGAAAAGGGTGATTACTATCAATCATATGATATGTATGACTTCTCTTATGGTCACGATGTCACACATGGTCTGCATGTCACATCTTCATTGTTCGATGACACATGTATGGAAGAATGTGATCCAAATGATATACCAAGTGGATGGTCGCCCAATAAAAAAGAAGATGAAGAGGACGAATAGGAGGATGAGGAAAAAGAAGAATATGAAAGTTAAACAAGTGATGAGGAATCATACTCGAGCTAGTAAAATACATCTTGTAATACATACTACATCACTTTCTCATATGCATCATCTATTTTAACATTGTATCTTGCATATCATGTTACATTCCATGCATACTTAGCACGTACATGCACAGTTCATGCATAGTTATAAAATTGATTCATGTAGGACCTTTAAATCTTTACATTTCATGCATATGTCATGTCTATTCTAAGATTAAGAGTTATGTAACTGATCCAAATAACATTTTTATTTGTTAGAATGTGGTTCATGGAGGTCACAGTGGTCGAGCACTCAGTGGTCGAGGACCAAGTGGAGATCGTGGGACAACATTAGGTAGATGTCTTTGTGTTATATTTAAATATAGACATTTATTATGTTTTTGCTTATATGTTGATATAAAAATTGTTACTTGTTAATCATCTTTATAGGATCCCAGCTCAGTGATAGCCAGTCTCAGTCTTCGTCTTCAGGTAATGCTTCGATAGGTATATCATTTAAATAATTCTATACTTGATTAGTTTAAATATGCATTGTGTGAATTTCTAACTCATTGTTCTATAGATGATGTTTCACCTGCACATGACCCATCTACACCAGCTACTCATACACATCATGAGACAATGTCGAATGGTGGGTTTTCTCAGTTTGACATATGACAATTCATTGAAATAGTGTATATCGATAGTCGATCGTAAGTATTTCATTGTCACTTGTCCAATACTTATCTTATAAATAGTGCATATTGGTAGTCAATTGTTAATGTATACTAATTCATATGCAGCGCAAGGTTCGAGCCACAAGAAGTGATTCAAGAAATTAAAAAGTTACTAGTTCAATATCTTCCAGGATCGGTCGCTCAATAAAAGAGTATTCGAAGGAGGTGTTGGACAAATTATGGTCCTCATTCATGGTATATAATCATTTATCATAGCTAATGTGTTTCATATTTATTTTTTTGTTATAGTCATTTGTATTAACTTTCTAAAATTATTTATAGGCTTCGAACCGCTTCACGACTACAAAGGAGGAGCAGGACGCGAGGCTAGTGTGGCAGAAAGTGGTTGCTAGTCGATTTGTCGACATGTTTCATAATATGAAGACTGCAACAATAAAAGCAGTTGGTGGGATAAATGATCCACTGTAGTGGAAGGGCCATGACCCTTCTACTATTAGGTCAGATTATTGGGATGCAATGTGCGACAAGTGAGTGAGCCATAAATTTTGAAACCGCTCAGCAAAGGCTATACAAAACTAAGCGAAGATGCCAGATGCCTATCTACACACAGGTGGTTGTATGACTTTTAGGAGCCACCAGAAGAAAATGGTAACTCATTATTATATATATTATCAAATTTATAAGTATTTCTGCATATTTTCTAATTATTTTTTTTGTCATTTAACCTTGCAGGAAGCCAAAAAAGGTGGCACTGTGCCTTATATGGATGTGTTTGTTGAAACACATAAACGTAAGAGCATGAGAGAGTTCATATCAGAGAAGGTAAGAGTGACAACGATATATATTTATTGTATTAATAAACATTGTAATATAAAAGTTACCATGAATTACATTATCATAAACATTATAATTATTAATTATTAATTTATACTATAATCATTACTTTGTAGGAGTCATACGAGCAGTAGATGATAGAGCGATATGACGATGACTCTACTCAACATCCGCCTTTTGATCCTGTAGTATTGGTGATTGCAACTGGTGAACCCAAAACAGGTCGTGTGTTTGGGTTTGGGAGTAATATGAACACCACACAAGTCATTGCCTCCACCGACTAGAGCTCTCAGACTTCTCCCACCAGCATCAACTCTCAACATCTGATTGACCCTGCTATTTCTTGGGATGGTGTCCGCCAGCTTCTTCAAGACACAATGCGTGACTTTTTATATGAAGTCATTCTCAACCTTATCCATAATGAGTTGTGCAATTTTTTGGGGATTGGGAAACTTCGTCTGCCTTCAACATGAGCTCTGGTGCCCATCAGGTATAAAGTTTCATGTCATTAGTTTTATATCGTTAGATTTTAATACGTATATGCATGATTGAATACATATATGCATGACTGAATCACTATAAAATTTTATTGATAACATTAGAACACATGTATGCATGATTGAATCACTATAAAAAAATTTTGACACCCTTAGAACACATATATGATTGATTGAATCACTATGATTTTTTTTTACACCTTTAGAACACATATATGCATGATTGAATCACTATACAATTTTTATGACGGCCTTAGAACACATATATACATGATTGAATCACTATAAATCTTATTTGACAACCTTAGAACACATATATATATGATTCAATCACTATAATTTTTTTGACACCTTTAGAACACATATATGCATGATTGAATCAATATACAATTTTTATGACAGCCTTAGAACACATATATGCATGATTGAATAACTATGAAATTTTTTTGACATCCTTAGAACACATATATGCATGATTGAATCACTATGAATTTTTTTTGACAACCTTAGACCACACATATGTATGATTGAATCACTATAAATTTTATTTGACAACCTTAGAACACATATATGCATGATTGAATCACTATAAATTTTTTTGACACCTTTAGAACACATATATGCATGATTGAATCACTATACAATTTTTATGACACCCTTAGAACACATGTATGCATGATTGAATCACTATGATTTTTTTTGGACAACCTTAGAACACATATATGCATGATTGAATCACTATGTAATTTTTTTGACAACCTTACAACACATATATACATGATCGAATCACTATGAACTTTTATTGACAGCCTTAGAACACATATATGCAAGATTGAATCACTATGAAATTTTTTTGTCAGCCTTAGAACAAATATATAAATGATTGAATTAGTATGAATTTTTTTTAACAGCCTTAGAACACATATCTGCATGATTGAATCACTATAAATTTTTTTTGTCAGCCTTAGAACAAATATATAAATGATTGAATCAGTATGATTTTTTTTTGACAGCCTTAGAACACATATATGCATGATTGAATCACTATAATATTTTTGTGACAACCTTAGAACACATATATGCATGATTGAATCACTATGATTTTTTTTTACTGCCTTATAACACATATATGCATGGTTCAATCACTATAAAAGTTTTTTTACAACCTTAGAACACATATAAGCATGATTTCATCACTATAAAATTTTTTTGACAACCTTAGAACACGTATATGCAAGATTGAATCACTACAAATTTTTTTGACAGCATTAGAACATATATATGCATGATTGAATCACTATAATTTTTTTTTGATAACCTTAGAACACACATATGCATGATTGAATCACTATGAAATTTTTTTGACAACCTTAGACCACATATATGTAAGATTGAATCACTATGAATTTTTTTTGACAACCTTAGACCACATATATGTATGATTGAATCACTATAAATCTTATTTGACAACCGTAGAACACATATGCATGATTGAATCACTATAAATTTTTTTGACACCTTTAGAAGACATATATGCATGATTTAATCACTATAAAATTTCTATGACAGCCTTAAAAGACATATATGCATGATTGAATCACTATAAATTGTTTTTGACAACTTTAGAACACATATATGCATGATTGAATCACTATAAATTTTTTTTGACAACCTTAGATCACATATATGTATAATTGAATCACTATAAATTTTATTTGCCTACCTTAACATATATATGCATGATTGAATCACTATAAATTTTTTTGACACCTTTAGAACACATATATGCATGATTGAATCACTATACAATTTTTATGACAACCTTAGAACACATATATGCATAATTGAATCACTATGAATTTTTTTTTACAACCTTAGAACACATATATGCATGATTGAATCACTATAAAAAATTTTTTGACAACCTTATTCCACATATATGTATGATTGAATCACTATAAATTTTATTTGACAACCTTAGAACACATATGTGCATGATTGAATCACTATAAAATTTTTTGACACCTTCAGAACACATATATGCACGATTGAATCACTATACAATTTTTATGCCAGCCTTAGAACACATATATGCATGATTGAATCATTATGGATTTTATTTGACAACCTTAGAACACATATATACATGATTGAATCACTATAAAATTTATTTGACAACCTTAAAAAATATATATGCATGCTTGAATCACTATGATATTTTTTTGACAACCTTAGAACACATATCTCCATGATTGAATCACTATGAAAATTTTTTGTCAGCCTTAGAACAAATATATAAATGATTGAATCAGTATGAATTTTTTTTAACAGCCTTACACTACAACAAAGCAGTAGATTAGCGACGACCACATTCCGTCGCTACACATCTTAGCGACGGATTAGCGACAATGAGGCGACGGTATGCTTACGTCGCGAATATTTCGACGCTAACTGGCGACGGAATTATTCTGTCGCCAGGTCCGTCGCTAAGTGCGACGGACTAACGAGCGCTATATTCCGTCGCCAATCCGCCGGTACTAAACGGCGACCACGGCTTGGCGACGGATTTACTTCCGTCGCTATGCCGTCGCTAGATTTAGATGAATAGCGATGGATGGTTCCGTCGCTAATCCGTCGCAAACACGAAAAAAAATTAAACAAAATTTATTTGAAAATTAAATACCGAGAACTGTACAATTTATATTTCCTGTACAATTTATATTTCCTGTAAATAAAAAACAAACCACACAAAAAATTTCATATAACAAGAATCTACAACAATTAATCGTTCCACCTTAAAATTAACAAGTTTAATTATTTACAATTCAACAATTACAATTAGGAAACATAAAAAAATAGAACTTCTTCAACACAGTTCTCTAATCATCGCCAAGATTTTGTGCGTCTTCTTGTTCATTGTCTTTATCTGTCCCTTTAGCTCCACTACGCTGATTATCGCTAGCAGCCTACACAAGAAAAGAACAGTCAGTATTGATAAACAAAATATAATGAAATAATATACACACTATATGTGATTCTATCATGTGCTCATGTGTGATCTAAGGCAATAAAAAAACTCTATATGTGATTCTATCATGCTCATATCTGCTCTAAGGCAGACAAAAAAGTGATATATATATGTGATTCTATCATGCTCATATGTGTGCTAAGGCAGTCAAAAAATTGAATATGTGATTATAGCATGTTCATATGTGTTCTAAGGAAGCTAGAAAAACTCTATATGTGATTCTACCATGCTCAGATGTGTGCAAAAAACTATATATGTGATTCGATCATGCCCGTATGTGTGCTAAGGCAGTCAAAAAATTGAATATGTGATTATAGCATGCTCATATGTGCTCTAAGGCAGGCAAAGCAAAAAAATTTATATGTGATTCTATCATAAATGATATATGTTCTAAGGTAGTAAAAAAACTATATATATGATTTGTGCATGCTCATATGTGTTTTGAGGTAGTCAAAAAATAGAATATGTGATTATAACATGCTCATATGTGTTCTTAGGCAGTCAAAAAACTGAATATGTGATTTTAACATGCTCATATGTGCTCTAAGGCAGGCAAAAAAACTTTATATGTGATTATAGCATACTCATATGTGCTCTAAGGCAATAAAAAAATTCTATATATTATTATAGCATGCTCATATGTGCTCTAAGGCAATAAAAAAACTCTATATGTGATTCTATCATGCTCATATGTGTGCTAAGGCAGTCAAAAACTGAATATGTGATTATAACATGCTCATATGTGTTCTTAGGCAGTCAAAAAACTGAATATGTGATTATAGCATGCTCATATGTGTTCTAATGCAGTCAAAAAAACTTTATATGTGATTCTATCATGCTCATATGTGTTCTTAGGCAGTCAAAAAACTGAATATGTGATTATAACATGCTCATATGTGCTCTAAGGCAGGCAAAAAAATTTATATGTGATTATAGCATGCTCATATGTGGTGTAAGGCAATAAAAAAACTCTATATGTTATTATAGCATGCTCATATGTGCTCTAAGGCAATAAAAAAACTCTATATGTGATTCTATCATGCTCATATGTGTGCTAAGGCAGTCAAAAAACTGAATATGTGATTATAACATGCTCATATGTGTTCTTAGGCAGTCAAAAAAATGAATATGTGATTATAGCATGCTCATATGTGTTCTAATGCAGTCAAAAAAACTTTATATGTGATTCTATCATGCTCATATGTGTTCTTAGGCAGGCAAAAAAACTTTATATGTGATTATACCATGCTTATATGTGCTCTAAGGCAATAAAAAAACTCTATATGTTATTATAGCATGCTCATATGTGTGCTAAGGCAGTCAAAAAACTGAATATGTGATTATAACATGCTCATATGTGTTCTTAGGCAGGCAAAAAGTTATATATGTGATTCGATCATGCTCATATGTGTGCTAAGGCAGTCAAAAAACTGAATATGTGATTCTATCATGCTCATATGTGTTCTTAGGCAGTCAAAAAACTGAATATGTGATTATAACATGCTCATATGTGTTCTAATGCAGTCAAATTTTTTTTATATGTGATTCTATCATGCTCATATGTGTTCTTAGGCAGTCAAAAAACTGAATATGTGATTATAACATGCTCATATGTGCTCTAAGGCAGGCAAAAAAATTTATATATGATTCTATCATGCTCATATGTGTGCTAAGGCAGTCAAAAAATTGAATATGTGATTATAGCATGTTCATATGTGTTCTAAGGAAGCTAGAAAAACTCTATATGTGATTCTACCATGCTCAGATGTGTGCAAAAAACTATATATGTGATTCGATCATGCCCGTATGTGTGCTAAGGCAGTCAAAAAATTGAATATGTGATTATAGCATGCTCATATGTTCTCTAAGGCAGGCAAAGCAAAAAAATTTATATGTGATTCTATCATAAATGATATATGTTCTAAGGTAGTAAAAAAACTATATATATGATTTGTGCATGCTCATATGTGTTTTGAGGTAGTCAAAAAATAGAATATGTGATTATAACATGCTCATATGTGTTCTTAGGCAGTCAAAAAACTGAATATGTGATTTTAACATGCTCATATGTGCTCTAAGGCAGGCAAAAAAACTTTATATGTGATTATAGCATACTCATATGTGCTCTAAGGCAATAAAAAAATTCTATATGTTATTATAGCATGCTCATATGTGCTCTAAGGCAATAAAAAAACTCTATATGTGATTCTATCATGCTCATATGTGTGCTAAGGCAGTCAAAAACTGAATATGTGATTATAACATGCTCATATGTGTTCTTAGGCAGTCAAAAAAATGAATATGTGATTATAGCATGCTCATATGTGTTCTAATGCAGTCAAAAAAACTTTATATGTGATTCTATCATGCTCATATGTGTTCTTAGGCAGGCAAAAAAACTTTATATGTGATTATACCATGCTTATATGTGCTCTAAGGCAATAAAAAAACTCTATATGTTATTATAGCATGCTCATATGTGTGCTAAGGCAGTCAAAAAACTGAATATGTGATTATAACATGCTCATATGTGTTCTTAGGCAGGCAAAAAGTTATATATGTGATTCGATTATGCTCATATGTGTTCTAAGGCAGACAAAAAACTGAATATGTGATTATACCTGAGAGGGACCTGGAATCGAAGATCCCCTTTCCAGAACAACGGCCTTGATCTCATTTCGGAGAAAGGGGGCGACGGTGTATTGGAAGTAGTTATTCAGTGATTCATTAACGATCTGGCGTACATCATCATCGGAAAGAATAGTCGGCTGCTTGGAGCTTATGTCGGCGCAAGAAGTCGGTGAGCCGTAATTGGAAGAACCAATAACTGGTGAAGTGTTCATATTACTCCCAAACCCGAACACGCGACCTTTTTTGGGTTCACCTACTGCAGTCACCCATGCTGTAGGATCAAATGATAGATGCTGAGTAGCGTCATCGCCATATCACTCTACCATCTGTTGCTCATATGCCTCCTACAAAATAATGTTTAAAGTATTCATTAATAATTAATGATAACATTATGATAACTTGCATATATATTGCAATAATTATTAATAGAATTAATACATACTGTTGTCGTTCTCGCCTTCTCTGATATGAAGACTCCCGTGGTCTTCCGTTTATGTGTTTCAACAAACACATCCTTATATGGTACACTGCCTCCTTTTTCTGCTTCCTGCGAAGTTAAATAACAAAAGATTTAGTACACAAGTTTGCAACAATACTTATAAAATTAATATTATATATTAATGAGTTACCATTTTCTTCATGTGGCTCCCAAATGTCCTAGATCCATCTGTGTGTAGATGGGCTTCGGGCATCTTCGATCGATTTTGTGCAGCCTTTGCAGAGCGATTTCTAAATGCATCTCCCGCCCACTTATCCCACATTTCATCCCAGTAATCTCTCCTGATAGTAATAGGACCATGGTCCTTCCACAGTAATGGATCATCTACTACGCCAGATGCTTTTTTTGCTGCAGTCTTCATAGTGTACAGCATGTCTGCAAATCGATTGGCAGCCACCTTCTGCCACACCTTCCTTGCATCATTTTCTTCCACCGTAGTTGCGAAGCGATTCGAAGCCTACAAATATTTTCAGAAAGTTAGTAGACATTGCTTAAATAAATTAAATATGAAACACATTAACTGTGAGGAACAACTGTATACCATAAATGAGGACCACAATCTGTCTAACACCTCCTTTGGGTACTCTTTCCATTGAGCAACTGGTCCTGGTAGATGTTGAAGAAGTGAATTCCTAATCTCCCGTACTACTTCTTGTGGCTCAAACCTCGTGCTGCACATGAATTGTTACACAGTAAATATCAATATAAAATATTTAAAAGATATGCAATAATTGAAAACAAAATACTTACGGTCGATTATCGATATACACTATTCGAATGAGTCTTCTTGTGCCAGCCTGAGAAGACCCTGTTTCCTGTGTTGGCTGTTGACTTGTGTGATCAACTGGTGTAGGTGGGTCGTGTACAGGCGCAACATCATCTGTAAAAAAATACATTAGAAATTCTCAGAATGCGCATTTGAACTAATCAAACATCCAATTAGTTATATGATATACCTATCACAGGAGCCCGTGAAGATGAAGGCTGAGCTTGGCTACTACTGGATGAGCGACCACTATAACCTCCATGAACCATATTCTAACAAATAACACATGTCATACAATACATTCAAATAATTCACATCAAGTATTACAATGCATTCAAGTCATTCACATCAAGCATTGCAATGCATTCAAATCATTCGCATCAAGTATTACAATGCATTCAAATAATTCAAATCATTCACATCAAGTATTGCAATAATTCAAATCATTCGTTGCATAAATTATAATACATTCAAATAATTGAAATCATTCACATCAAGTATTACAATGCATTCGAATCATTCGTATCAAGTATTACAATACATTCAAATAAAATTTTTAATCATTCACACCAAGTATTGCAATACAACTCACATTAATTACTGCAATGCATTTAAATAGAGGTTTGTAGTATAAGATTTTGCTAACTAGCTTGAGAATTCTTCCTCGTCACTAGTCTGACTTTCTTCTTCTTCTTTATTGTTTGCCCATCCACTTGGTACATCATTTGGATCACATTCCTCTATGAATGTTTCATCGGCCAATGGAGATATGACATGCATATCATGCGCAACATCGTGACCATAAGCGAAGTCATAGACATCATCTGATTGATAGTAATCGCTGTCTTCAGCTAACTCATCTTCCTGTAACTGATCATACTCGGGGTATAGTTTGGATTTCACCTTGCAAACTGCCCACCATTCATTTCTATATGACTTTTTTATACTCGGATATGAAGTATAATAAACTTGTTGAGCTTGCGAGGATAATATGAATGGTTCATATGTTCCAAACCTGGATTTATGATTCACCTCCACAATGCCTGAAGCTTTGTCGAGTCTTGTTGCAGTTGGATCAAACCAATGACACTTGAATATCGTAACCCTGTTATTCATGCCTAAGTAAGTCAACTCCATTATTTCCTCTATAACACCGTAGTAATCATGTTCATTTTCACCGTAGCTACTACCCTTGACACACACACCACTATTTATCGTTGATTTGTTTATACCGTAGTCTTTTGTATGGAATCAATAACCATTTATGATATACCCGTTGTAGCATTGCACAACTTTGGTCGGACCATTTTCTAAATCACATATTGCTTGATCTTTAACATCACCATGGCGAACCTACGCACAGACATAAACAATGATTGTGATCATGATCAATTAAGTAACTTAGTGTTGTTTATAAGTACAAAATTTATGTTAGCTTCTTTACCAACTGTTTCAACCACTCCACAAACTTAGTTTCACGTTCTTTTTGTACTTCTGCATCAATGAGATGTGAAACTTCGCTTTGCAACTCCAGATCAAATCGTCTGCAAACCACAAATACTTATATTACCGAGCCATGTATACACATATAGAACATAAAAGGATTTATAATTGAGTTGCATATACATATACTTACTCGATGTATGGGTCGATCGCTGAGCACTTAAAAAGAATATAGATGTGTGCTGCATCTTGCTCTCGATCTGTCAATAGCCTTGATCGGCAACTACCAAATGCATGCCCAAGTGGTTGAAATATCGACAGCTTGTCAGCTACAGTTACTTGTTCTCCATCATCGTTACGGGGTGGGCATGTGTAACGTGTTGGAATATGAGGTTCGAAGTACATAGATGAAAAATTTGAAATCTCTTTTAAAGTGTACGCCTCACAAATAGAGCCTTCTACTCTTGCTTTATTATGAACCTTTTTTTTAGGTCGAACATGCATCTGACAAGAATATACATTTCAAATTTTAAATATCTATCATTAAAGAGACAAATATAAAAAAACATATACCTTTCAAATGGGTACATCCATCGATATTGCACAGGGCCACCAACCCTTAGTTCATATGGCAGATGTATGATCAAATGTTCCATAACATCGAAAAATGCTGGCGGAAATATCTTTTCTAGTAGACAAACAGTGGTGATGACAGAGTCCTCGAGATTCTTTACATCTGATACAACGACCTCCCATGCGCACAATGTTCTGAAAAATCTGCTCAACTCTGACAATACCCCCCATATAGGTTTGTCTAACATATCATGGAATGCTAGGGGTATCAATCGTTGCATAAAGATATGATAATCATGGCTCTTCAACCCATATAACTGTCCATCGTCAATCTTCACAGCCCGAGCAATGTTAGAGACATATCCATCTGGAAATCTCAGTTGTCTCAACCATTGACATACATGTTTTATTTGATCAGGTTTAAGCACGTACTTCGCCTTTGGTTTCAGTACTTTGCCATTATACTCTTTGAGTTCCAATTCTGGTCTTTTACATATTAATTTTAAATCCATACGGGCCTTCGGATTATCCTTCGTTTTTCCTTTAATATTCATTACTGTATTGAACACATTATCAAACACATTTTTCTCTACATGCATCACATCCAAATTATGTCGTATCAATAGGGTCGACCAATACGGTAGTTCCCAAAAAATAGATTTTTTCGTCCAATTGTGATCCTTTCCAAATCCACGGAAGGGTGTAGGACTGCGGGCATCTGTTAATACATCTGGAAAGTATCACAATCTTCTTAGAATCTCTATGTCGGACAATCTTGAGGATGGACCTTCCGTTTCAGTTGTGCCTGCTTTAAATGCATTCTTTTGACGTCGGAACGGATGATCGCTGGGTAGAAATTGACGATGGCACTCAAACCAGCAAGGCTTCCTTCCATGCCTCAATCTAAAAGCTTTGGAATCCTCCATGCAGTACGGACAAGCCAACCTCCCATGTGTGCTCCAACCAGATAACATACCATATGTAGGGAAGTCACTGATTGTCCATAAAACAACGACCTTCATGTTGAAATTTTGTTTTTTGTGGGCATCATACGTGGTAACACCGTCATCCCACAGTACTTTTAGTTCATCAATCAATGGCCTTAGATATACATCAAGATTTTGGCCAGGTGAGGTCGGACCAGGGATCAACAGAGTCAAGAAAAGATTTGGACGTTTCATACACAAGCTTGGTGGAAGGTTGTATGGAGTTACAAATATTGGCCAACATGAGTATGGAGTTGATCTACCCCCAAATGGATTAAATCCATCTGTACATAGACCGAGTCTAACATTTCGCACTTCCATTGCGAAGTTCTGATGAGTACGATCAAAGTGCTTCCAAGCTTCAGCGTCAACAGGATGCGTGATCTTGTTTTCATCGTGTCAAACTTTATTTGCATGCCATCTCATGTGTTTAGCTGTCCTTGAAGACATATACAATCGCTGCAATCTAGGAGTGATAGGAAAGTAGCAGAGCGACTTGTATGAAACTTCCTTTGATCTCGTAATACCATTGCCTCTTGTCTTTGGCTTGAACCGAGGATGCCCACATGACGGGCATGATATGTTGTTTTCCTTCTCCTTGAAATACAACATGCAGTGATTTGGACAAGCATCAATCTTTTTGTAACCCATACCTAGAGCGTTGACCATAACTTTCGCACGATAGAAATTTTGTGGCAATTTCTCATCTTTGGGCAACATACTCTTCACAATCATGCACAAACGGTCAAAACATGATTGACTAAAATTATACTCGGACTTCAAATTCATTAGTTGAAGAATTGCAGACAAGATAGTGTGACTCTCACAACCGTTCCAAAGTGGCTCATCAGCATCTCTAAGTAAATCATAAAATCTACTAGCTGCATCGTTTGGTGATTCTTCATCTACGACAGTTCTTACATCACTAGAACTCATAGCAGAACCCAGTTCTGTTCCTGCGGCATCAAATATCAAATTCGTATATGGATTATCGTGCACCACATTCACACGTGCATCAAAATCGTTTCTAAATTCTTCTCCATGAAACGTCCAGTTCTGATAATCACTCACAAAACCCTTCCTGTATAGGTGATGTCTAACGCCATGAGGTTCTACAAATCGATTATTCTTACAAATCTTGCAGGGACACCTAATCCGACCTGTGGGATCTACTGTACTGACACTTGCCGTTGCAAATTCAATAAAACTGTCAACACCATCCATATATTCATGCGATAACTCATTGTCCACTATCCTACGGTACATCCATTCACGGTTTGCAGTCATTTTGTCGTATGATGTTACGAATAGTATCCTAACCAGTTAAAAGAGAACCATCAGAATGCTATGATGAAGAAAATATCAAATTTATCATGCAATATATGATGTCATACAATCACAAGAATTATGATGCATGCATTGATAACTTAATATTTTCATGTGCAAACTATTCATGACACGATACATTCATTTGAATCATGCTTTCAGTATACAATTTCACATGGAAGACATAATCAAATTGAAAGTAACTACATGTAAGCATGGATACAATCACATCAAACATTGCAATACATCGAAATAATTCATATCAAACAAATGTCAAACATGTACCTGCAACAAACACACTTCAATATCCCACTAACTACTACCATGCCTAGCATGGACTCCGTACTCCAAAAATAAGAACACTTCCATATTCATATATTAAAATCATGCTCAGCATGATCTCCGAACTCAAACAAAGCAGTCCTAGATATCAACAACTAAGTGAGTGTGTGAACAATAAAGTTTTACATTCAATAAATTAAATGACATGTGATGCGCTTGTATCACTTACTCACCACGGGTATTTACCCGATTTGGATTGTTTTTGTCACTTACTTACCACGGGTGGCGGGGCACAAGCGAGTTCCGTTGAGAAATCTACACAAAAAATGATGTTTTAAAATGAAGTCACCATGAAAAAAAAACCCTTTCAAACTTAGGACAATAGGATCCTGCCAACTCATCCTTGGGCGGATATGGATCCACGAATATCATATTTGTAGGAATTGTGACTAAATTTGCTAATGGGCAGCACCGTTTGGAAAATGAGGTGTGGAGGGGCCCCGCTGAGCATTCAACGGGGCTCAGCTCTTGTGGAAGATAAGTTGAGGTGGCTCTGGCGATTGGAGGCACATGTAGGTGACTCCGATGAGGCTCCGACGGACATGGGAGAGGCTCAGAAGGCTGCGGATGGAGAGGTGTGAGGGTTGAACTCGAGCGCAACGAAGGAGAGGGTGCAATGGGAAAGGGCTTTTCCTTGCCGGGGTCGACCCTCTGATGGGGTTGAGCGCTGTGAACACCCCAAATTTTTCAAAATCTTTTAAATATTCCATTTTTGCCCCTAAATTCAGTTTTTTTTTAGCAAATGGGTTATTTCAAATCTAAATTTCAGTTCATTTCTCAAGTATTATTGAAATTAAATTCATTTCATATGTTTAAATTGATTTTGGATCTGGATCCATTGTCCAGATCCAAATCTAAACCTCCTTGTTCAAATTTTAAATTTAAATTATAGAAAATACCAAAAATAGTCTTTAAATAGCTCGGACAGTCCATTCGACATCCGTTTGGATCCATCACATGTATTTCTCAATTCGAGCTTCAAAAACTCAAACATTTTTTTCCCAAAATTCGGGTCCGAATCCATTTTTTGAAGAAACTTCCTCAAAATAGACTTGAAAACCTTCTTTTTGTAAATATTTCTCAAAAATACAAAAAAATTAGTTTAAATCCTTGCTTTGCCGTACATTTTAGGATTTTGTATTTCCCAAAATACAAAAAAATAAAAATAAAAATACTCGGAAAAGAACAAAAAAAAAAAATCAAAAATAAATGAAGAAAATTGCAAAATAGTTTTTAGAAACCTGTTTTAGAGAAAACTTTTTAAAAAAGAGGCCCTTCTTTGGAAAAAGCATTATTTTCATTTTAAAGTCGAGTTAGGGTTTTTGAAAACCCTAACTCTCGCCATATTCCTTCCTCAGCCGCCTCTCTCTCCTCCATGGCCGACCCCCCCCCCCCCCCCCATGTGCGACCTCCATCACAGCCTCCATCGCACCCTTCATCTTCAACAGTTTCTTCCTCTATTAGCCCTCCATCTTCAACAAACGGGCCAGCAACTCTCTTAAAAGAAGAGGCATCCCAACCTCTGGGGAGGGGGGAGATCTCTTGGGAAGAAGCCATTAACGCCAGCATCCTCTTCACCTACTTTCGATCCTTTTCCTCTCCCCTCCTTTTCTCTTTCCTTTTTCCTGTCTGAAGAAGTCGAATTCACCCGGTGCTCGGAGGAAAGACTTCTCTTCTGCATAACTTCAGTGAAAAGAAGCATCATATTATAATCACATACAAAGCATCATAATTCCATTATGAACCGAAGATCAACAAACCAGGTAAGTGTCCATCCTCACCTCTCGTCCCTTTCCATTTTCTTTGTATTGTTATTTTTTTTTTTTTATTATTATTCTTCTTTTTTTTTTCTGGTTCTTTTCTTTATTTCTTTTACCTTAAGCACCCGCGTAGGGTCGATTTGCTTATAGCAAAATCGGCCTACTCATGTGCAAAATCGATGGAAATCCTTATTCCAACATGTTTTTCCCTTTTTTTTTTTTCCTTAATGTTTGATCTCTTGTTCCATTCTTATATTATACTACTTACAATCTAGCATATCCTCTCATGTGTATTGCTGTTCATATGGGTTCCAGCATCTCTGTAAGAAGATTTTGAATCTCTCTGGTTTTGTTTTTTTTTTTTTAGATCATGCGATTTTGTTTTCTTTTTTTTTTTCTTCTCAACTCACGTTCTTATTTTTGTATCCTCTCTTACCTCTGACATCAATTCAACATCCCAGCATCGATTTTATCTTCATTAATTTCACATGGTGTTATATTCACCCAAACAACTGGGCATCAGTATTTCGCAGACTTCAGCATCTGCCATGAAATCCCCTGATCGCCGGACAAATTTTTTTTCTTTTTTTTTCGGGACTCATGTTTGATTTATAGAGGGGATGGGTCCTATATGGGTTTATTTTCCTCCCACACTATAATCCAGCGCCATCTGCATTATGTCCTCAAGCATCCATGCCAGTACATTCTTCATCCCATCTTGTGTTTTTCATGATAATTCTGGCATCATTTGCATTTTGATCGTTCTGTATTATTCAATGTCCATTATCATTGCACCTAACATAGCATTCATGTTTTATTTACACCTAAATTCCTTATGGCATTCCACTTAATCCCTGTTATATTGCATCCCGTTAAATTCATCATTAACAATGTAAACTTTTTGTAATTATGCAATCCTGGTATCATGATCACCTTATTTTGTGAGCTAAGTCTGTAATTGATATGCGTAGCATCAGATTATCTCTATGCTCAGTTTCATAGCCCCTGCATCCTGTATCTAAAGTCTGTTTGAGAAACAGTATGTCACCTTCAACTTTATCACAAGGCATTAGTGTGATGCTATCTTCATTAATTTGGATCCCATTGTACCTACCCCTAGTCACATTTTGAGGCCATAACATTGTTTTGACGATCAATCATCTTAGAGATATTGCCTATAAACTAATCGCATCAGTGGAATAACAAACACTGGACGTCGCTGCTCTGGACCTAAAGGCTACATATCTGGAGGAGGGATTCCAGACTTTCTCAAGGCTTGTTCAGAGCTAATCTCATCAGTTGGATCTTGTGGTGATCGTGAAAATTCTGTGGAATAAGATTTACTCAGTGACATATCAGAACTTGTAAATGCCAATATACAACAAATCTGTGAATTGTATGAAGTTGTCAAATACAGATCTGATCGGGTATCTTCTCTTTTGGATCAAATGGTGGTCTGTTGGATCATGTGAATATCACTTAAAGAAATCTTGCTTTTTTTCTCTGATCTTGCTGGTTGTGACATGGCCGGAAGGTAAGTGGCTCCGAGGTTGGAAATTATATTCTGCAAAATATTTTTTTTCTGTTTAAATAGAAATATCTTTCTCTTGTTAGCCCTAACCATTGTATCCACAGGAGGTCATATCTTTGACATTCCGTACCATCAGATAATTTCTTTTCAATGCATTAACTTTGTCATGTAGCATTAGTTCTAATGTTTCTGGATGCCCCATTAATTTTTTTTTTTTTTTTGTAACTGTTTTAGTTATTTTAGGCAGTCAGCATATAACTCTATTGCTTGTGTTCTACCTCAAATGTCTGATGACTGTAATCATGTGTCATGCCCTGACCTCTTAAGTCCGCTTTGTATCTGCACTATTCAAGTAGCATAAACCATAGCAACACCTTGCTGCGCCAGCCCCTATGCCCACCACCCACTGTTCATTTTATTCTTCTTTTTTTTTTTAGCCTTTCAGCTGAACATAAGCATCATTTCCTTTTTATATTGTGCATGATTTTCTGTGATAATTTCAAATGAATGAACCAGATCGATTTAGTATAGATGTTGTTACAGTCCTGTTAGTGCATTTTCATCTTGTTTGCGTTTATGCTTAATTGGTCTCCGGCTTTGAATCTTTAATTTTTCTGTTTTCTTTCCCTGTTGTTATTACTCAAAACTATCTCAGTCCAGGATTGTCCCCTGCTAAATGCTCATCTCAGATATTTTATCCAATCCATGATTTCCGTGATACTGATCCCTATATAAGTTGTGCATTTGTGCTTTCATTTTTTTTTTTTTTGTACAACCACCTTCACATGGCTCCACCTGCATTTTAGGTTCATGGTCTGTAATAAACATCAAATCAAGTGTTGATTTTTAGTAGCCATGTTTGTTCTATGTTTCATAACCCATTTTCATCTCCTGTGTATTTCCATATCATACAACCATGTACAGTTTTACATTGCATGATGTTAATATTCTTGCATATTGGTAGGTCTTATATCCAATTTTAGTTGACATGTCACATTTCACACATCTGTGTAGTTCAATTTATGATTGTGCTTGGTCATGGCAACTAAAAGCATTCCCTTAAAATCGAATTCCTGCTGTTGAAATCCCTGTAAAAGCCATGTTTCATTGTGGGAGCGGAATTTCCCCTCTCCGGTTTCAAATACTGTGAATCTAAAATTCATTCCACCAGCTTCCATTATCAGGCTCTATGCCTAACTGCAGAAGGTAGGAATTTGATGTTATATTGCCACTTTGGAGAAATTTGAAAACTATGCTCGATATGACACTATCATACTCAGGTCATCCCGGTTGATATTAACTTGAGGAATCAGGCTGGTTAGGCTGCTGCGTTCGCCTGTTAAAAGACATCTGCTGCAAAAGGACATACATTCTAGAGAGCTCTATGCATTTACACTTTGTTCACCATTGCCATTTTTTTTCTTTCTAGCCTAACTCTCTAGCTTTCCAATATAAATTTTTTTTTTCTGTGCACATGATTGTACACAACAGCTCGTGGCTACTGTAGCCTCATCATGTGCATGTTCTATATACCATGTCTGTTACTTTCACAAATAAAGGCACAGTCACATCTTTTGTAGCACTGCTGTACGCCCATCTTACACCAAGCTACAACTTCGCTTGGCCACCACTCTCATGTCCAGTTGTGCTCTCGCTGTTGCAAAGTGTTGCATACCCCGTTCTGTCAATATTCACTTGTATACCATGTTCATACCTACAGATTAACTAGTCATTGGTGGATTAGTTAGGAATGGATATCTTCAGCTATATAACATATAGCAGTTACATTCACCTTTCTTACAGCCACCTATTGTATCATATCTACAGCTCTATGACCCAATTAAAAGGGTAATATCTAGAGTCTTATACATATAGCCCAAACATACATTTTCAGCATATTACACCTCATCTTTGGACATGCATTTCTTCATTCAATTCATTCCAATATATGTGCTTCCTTATTCATGCCATGTTAAAATTTCATTAAGCTAAAGCATAGATATAACATTCTCTCATCTTGCATATAATACGATGTCTTCGTTGTATATACATATATTCCATGGTTTGTGCTAACTTTGCCTTTTGCAGGAAATACATCAAAAATGCAATTCTCTTCTTTAGAAATTCCTTATTTAATGACATAATAGTTAGATGATCATGAGAAACTTCATTTTTTCCAGTTTTTAGATTAGAATGTATGAGCATGTAAATATCATGAATTGTCTGTTTCATATCATTTTCGCCTTATTTCTCAAATTTTCATAATGGTGAAACACGAATGGCACGTGCACCATTTCGTAAGAGGTAATTAATCCTAAGTTGATGATCTACATCAACGGCCATAGTCGGGATGTAAACAAGACTTAGTGTTTTTATCTTTTATGAAATAACACTTGATCCACACTGGATCCCTCTTTTCAAAAATCATCATATTTTCAAATATTTCTTTCTTTTATTAGAGTTTAACTTAAAATTGGCTCAAAATATATACCAATGGCCATAGTCAGGGTATATTGAGAGTTAATTTCATTTTAAACTCTATAAAAGCACAAAAATATGTTTTATTCTTCACCTGAATCTAAATATAGATTATTATATAATACATCCAATGACCATATTCAAGAATATATTATATCTTCAATCTTGTTTTAATTCATCTAAAGAATGAAATAGCTTTTCAAGATCCAATTTCAAAATTCTTCAAATTCATTCATCATTTAGTATAGAACTGCATCATATTTTCAAAATTCCTTTTTCAAAAACTCCAAGTGGTGTAAATATCTTCCTTAATCTATCTTCAATTCTTATAAGATTTGATTCATCCTTTCATTTTCAAATTCAATTTTATTTTCAATCTCAAAGTTCAATTTAACTTTGAGGTTACAAAGTCATTTTTATATTCAAATTCAAAATCAGATTTCAAAGTTCAATTTGACTTTGAAAATTCAAATTCATTTTATATTCAAAACTCCATTCAAAATTCAAGTCCAATTTGAAATTCATTTGCATATTCAAGATTCAAATTCTAAATTTCATTTTCCAAATTCAATTCCAACTTAGAAATTCTTGATTCATCTTCTTCAGACTTCAAATTCAAAGTCCCATTTGACTTTGAAATTCATAGTTCGATTCAAAACTTGGATGTTCTTAATTCAAACAATTCTAAATCCATTTTAGGATCCAGGATTCAACACTCACTTTGGATCTTAGACTACAGATCCAATTTCCTTATAGGATCCAGGATTCAACACTCACTTTGGATCTCAGACTTCAGATCCAAATCCATCTTAGGATCCAGACTCCAATTTTACTTTGGATCTTAGATTTCAGATCCAATTCCTCCTTAGGATCCAGACTCCAATTTCACTTTGGATCTTAGACTTCAGATCCAATTTCCTTATAGGATCCAGACTCCAATTTCACTTTGGATCTTAGATTTCAGATCCAAATCCATCTCAGGATCCAGAACCCAATTCTACTTTGGATCTTAGACTTCAGATCCAAATCCATTTTAGGATCCAGAATCCAATTCCAATTCTAGATTTCAAATTCATTTTCAGATCTCATCTGAACTCCCTAAATCCATTTCTATTTTTTAAATACCATTTGATTTTCTCAGATCCATTCTAAAGATTCAAATTCAATATCACTTCAAAATTTCATCTTCTTCTCCTAAATCCATGATTGAATTCAAAGTCCATTTCTGACTTTGAAACTTCATTTCTTTTCATTTCAGAGCTTCAAATCATTCTATCTCAAAGCCAAGATCTATTCTTCCAAACTCTAAATTACTTCAAAGACTTAGAACTTCTCTGATCTATCTCAAGTTCTAAGTTAGATTCAATCATTTCTTCACTCCCTTATCAAGTTTATCCCTGAAATACTTGGAAATTTCTAAATCAATTTTTAAAAAAGCATACATCCTTGCATTGCACAAGCATGATTCTTTGTGCATTTAGAGTTAGAATAAATTTTTAGATTATATTTAGGCAAAGCAAAAGGGCATAGATTCGATCCTTGGTTCGATTACCCCTGGTAAAGGCGCCAGGAACGGTCGAACCTCGTACCGACGAGCGAATCCCGTCTCTCCATTTTTCCCGCAAATATTTTCAAAACGGAGGCGAGTTATTTTCTAAATATTTTCAAATCAAGGTCAAGTGAAAACCCGCAAAAGAGTTCTTCTTCTCTCTCTCTTTCTTTCTTTTCTCTTCTCTCTTTCTTTTCTACCTTTTATTCTTCTCCTTTCAAAAAGGAGAAAAATAGAGGTTAGAAAAGGAAAAGAGAAGGAAGAGAGAGAAACAACAAGAGAATAGGAAAAATTTTGCGATGATCACAGTTTTGGCGACCGAGATGGGACTCGTCTTCGTCCGGTCGAATTTGTGCCTTTGCTTTGCTTTTATATAATCTAAGTCTTTATTCTAACATATGCCAGCTACATTTTCATGCAAACCTTAGGCGCCTAGACTCTGTCCTAAGCTGACATCATTGCATATAGGATCTAAGTATGGTTTGGTAGGACCATATTGAGGAGATTATATCCATGTTCACATTAGATTTAGGTTTTAAATACAACTCTCCTCAATTTTAGGGATTGAATGCAAAACAATGTATGCAAGTATATGCTTCTTCTTTATTTAAATCTATCTTCTTTAGGACTTGCATTAGAGCCTTCTGATTTTATTGCATGTTTTGAAAACATCCCTACCTATATTGTCCCGGTCTTCACGTTGCTGGGCTGTCTCACTGAACCATAGTTCGGGAGAGAGCCTCACAATTGGACCACTTATTTGGGTTCGCGCCCCCCTACCACGTACCTAAGGGCCATAGTCCGAGGTATATCGGTAGGTGCTCAAGGATGTTGGGGAAGCCTTTACCTTAGAACCGGAGTAAATACTTTATATGCCACGTACTTCGAGCTTCGGCTTGAGTATATCGGCGTATCTTGATTGAAATCAGATGATATAAATCTTAGAGTTAGGATTAAGGTCCTATCAGCCATTTCAAATATTGCATATAGAGTCAGCTTTAGGGAGTGCTGTTTGTGTATCCTTGCTTATATATCTGTGATTGTGTGATATCTTCCTTATATTTTCCAAAACCCTGGGTATATATTTCAAAATTTCCTTTTTGTTTTTTTAAAACCCAGGTGTATTATTCTTTCTCTTCTTCTTCTTCCTCTAAAAATTCTTCCAAATTCTTTTGATCCTGCCTGCAAGTTCTTCAAAATTTTAAATCCTTACCATTTATTCTCAAAATTCCATTTTTCCTTTTATTTTTCTTCTGTTTTTATATTCTTGTTTATATTTTCATAAAAATCTCTTTCCATCAAGAGATATCCTTTTCAAAAATAATATTTTCTTTTCATATTTTCAGTTGGTTACTCTCCCTCGTAGAGTAAACAACGCAATTGTCACAAATTTGGTGGCGACTCAATCCCTAGTAATGGGATACAATTAAATTTTTAACCTAAATCCTTCCTCTTTGTCAAAATATCTCCAAAAAGTTTCTTTGGTCTAAAAATCTCCACTTTTCCTCCACAGAGAGTTCTGATATTTCAAAAATGGTTACCACAAGAGGGGGAAAAGAAACAAATCCTCAACTCAGCGACAGTGAGGCGGAAGAGATGAGCTCTCCTAAATCAGTCAGGGGACAGGGTCAGAACAAGAAAGATGACATCGACCCCGCTATGTATGACATGTTCCAAAAGATGATGGCAAGGATGATGTCAGAGCAAGCCGAGGCCAAGCTGAAAGAGACAGTTCCTAAAAGCAAGCTGAAGAAGAAGCCTGTGAAAAAGCAAGTCAGAATCATCAGGAAGAAGGTACAACCAGACACTACTTCTGAGGAATCAGAGTCATTCGAGGAAGAATCAGAAGAGGAAGAGCAGATTGTCTACAAACGGAATCCTCCAAGACAGACTGTAAAGATAGCTGCAGAAGAGTCTGAATCCGTCAACAAGCCCAAGTCTGGGGCTCCAGCAGAGGACCTGATGAGCAAGCAGATGAAGGAGATGAATCGAGCTATTAAGGATATTCAAGCCAAGGGTAAAGGCAAGCAGACCTACACCGGCGAAGATTTTTATGATGGTCTAGATGGGGACGATAACTTGGAGAATCTTCCCCGCAAGTTTCTCCAATTTGATGGGACTGGCAACCCTAAAGCCCACTTGGCCACATTTTATGCAGAGTGCAGTCGTTTCAGAAAAGATAACAGGGCTTTGTTCATCTGTTTTCCCCGCAGTCTGGAGGGTGTAGCAGCCAGATGATATGCCGATCATGTGAATCCTATCGAACTACGAGAGTTCGATAAAGTAGTAAATCTGTTCATCGAGCGCTTCTTATTCAACATTGAAGCCTCACCTACATTAAATCATCTTTACAACCTGAAGCAAGGAGAGAATGAAAGAGCAGGTGATTTCATTCACAGGTGGAGAAGCACCTGTAATAAGATGAAGGTACCCATTCCTGAGGAACACGCACTGCAGGTGATCCTCAACAATTTCTCTCAGCCCATAAGAAGCCTCATCGCCACTTCCCCGGCGAAATCCTTCATCAAGTTGATTGAGAGAGCTGAATGGCTCGAACCAGGAATAGAAAGCGGACTTTACAAGGGCACGCCTCTAGTCAAGAATATCCAAGACCAGAAAAAGAAGGCACAGTTCGCTCATCCAGTTGATGCCTCCTGCAATAATCTTGGCAACAACAGTAAGGGAAACAAGAACAACAGTGACAGTGGTCCGAGAGTAGATCAGAACAAGGGGCAGAAGGAGAGAGCGTATAAGAACAATGACAAGCCACTTCCAATTGGCATCCAACAGAAAGGGGATCTTCAAGAGAAGCCCAAGTACATCAAGTGGGAGAAAGATCGAGTCTTCACTCCTTTAGATCAAACTATGGAAGTAATTCTGGATTACCTGTTAAAGCACGGGATGATCAAACTCCCTAAAATAGCGGATCCTCCCGTAATCTTGGGAAAGTTCAAGGGCCAATTTTGCAAATATCATCGGGCAACGGGGCATGACACAGAACATTGCTTTGTCCTCAAGCATATGATACAAGACTGCATTGACAGAAGTGAGCTAATAGAGGACGAGGAAGAAAAGCAGCCAGCAGTCCTGACAGAACCATTCCCGGACCACTCGAAGAATTAATGAAGCCAAAGTTTTTTGTTTGCTTTCGTTTTTTTTTGTCAGTTGTCTTGTAGGGGCTAGTCAACTCAGTCTTTTATGAATCTTTTCCTTTTAAAAGTTCTTGTAAATATTCAGTTGTTATCAAACCTTTGCTTATCAAATGAAATGTCAATTTCCTTTATATCTTTTATATCCAATGCTTCTTTTCTCTTTGCCATACTGGGGCATTTTAATTCCCGTTCTTTTTCAGAATGCAGGGCAATCCTGAAATCATTCATGAGAGAAATGATATTACTTATGAGGGCTTTTTCAAAAATCATGAAATTTTAAAAAATCTTTATTATGACCAAGGAGTTCAAATATTCTTTGGTCTAACCTTTGACAAAAAATCAACCCTCGTGTTGATCATGTCTTCAAAAATAAGTTTTTCAAACCATTATATTGAAAGATCAACCCTGGTGTTGGTCTTAACTTCCAAAATGAATTTTAAACTTTTATATTAAAAAATCAATCCTTGTGTTGATCTTATCTTTTAAAATGGATTCTAAATCTTTATATTCAAAGATCAACCTTTGTGTTGGTCTTATCTTTCAAAACGGATTTCAAATCTTTATAGATCAACCCCTATCTTTCAAAGTGGATTTCAAAAACATTTATATTCAAAGATCAATCCTTGTATTGATCTTATCTCATGGATTTCAAATCTTTTTATTCAAAAGATCAACCCTTGCGTTGGTCTTATCCTCCAAAATTGATCTCAAAACTTTTCAAAGACCAACCTTGGAGTTGTTCTTATCTTTTAAAATAGGTTATAAATCATCATATTCAAAGATCAATCTTCGCATTGGTCTTATCTTCCAAAAAAGGGTTTTTCTAAATCATTATATTCAAAGATCAACTCCTGTGTTGGTCTTATCTTCTAAGATTGGTTTCTAAAACATTATATTCAAAGATCAACCCTTGTATTGATCTTATTATCAATTTCGAACTGTCATTTTTAGAAATCAGATCCAGTGTTGATCTTCCTTTTCAAAAAAATAGATTTCAAACCATTGCCTTAAAAAAATTGGCCCTTATGATGATCTCTCATGTTGGATTTAAAGGATCAGATCTCGCGCTGATTATTCTTCTTGTAGTGGATTTTCTTCCCCCAAAATGATTTCTCATTTATCTTTTAAATAAACATTTTTCCTTTCAAGATCCCATATGCAGGGGGGATCAAAAAAACTCCTTTTTCTCAAATCTTATAAATTTTCAGTTAATTTTTGGTATTTTTTTTATCTGTTTCATTCGTTTTATTCATATTTTATCAAGTTTACATCAAATTTCATCAAATTTTATCAAGTTTATCAAATATTTCTTCAAATTTCATTAAATTTTATCAATTCTTGTACCCTTTCAGGTTAAGGGATAAACCTGATGCCTCCTTCCCATGAGGTATTTTCTAAATCTTTGCCCCTTTCAGGTTAAGGGATAAACCTGACCCTCGTTGTCCGAGGTGTTTCCCGCTCAGGTTAAGGGATAAACCTGACCCTCGTTGTCCGAGGTGCTCCCATTCAGGATAAGGGAAAATCCTGAAACCCCTCGTAGGAGCAATAACGCTACCTATGAGGATTCTTTTGTAAATACAAGTTTGTCAATCTTTGTTGATTTTCTAGATTTATATCAATTTCCCTACATTAAATCTCTTTAAATTCTATTCTTTTCTCATTCAGGATAAGGGATAATCCTGAGACCTCTCGTAGGGGCAACAATGCTACCTATGAGAATTCTTTTGCAAATACAAGTTTTAATCGATCTTTATTAATTTCTAAATTTATATCAATTTCTTTTTAAATTCTATTCTTTTTTTCCAATTCAGGATAAGGGATAATCCTGAAAACCCCTCGTAGGAGCAATAACGCTACCTATGAGGATTCTTTTGTAAATACAAGTTTTGTCAATCTTTGTTGATTTTCTAGATTTATATCAATTTCCCTTCATTAAATCTTTTTAAATTCTATTCTTTTTCCCATTCAGGATAAGGGATAATCCTGAAACCCCTCGTAGGAGCCACAATGCTACCTATGAGGATTCTTTTGTAAATACAAGTTTTGTCAATCTTTGTTGATTTTCTAGATTTATATCAATTTTCCTTCATTAAATCTCTCTAAATTCTATTCTTTTTCCCATTCAGGATAAGGGATAATCCTGAAGATCACTCATAGGGGCAACCATGCTACTTGTGAGAATTCTTTTTACAAAAATAAATCAATTTCCTCAAATGTTCTACATTCTCTTCAAAATTCTATATCCTTTTGTCTTCTCAAAGTTTATTCTTTTTACATTCCCCGTCACATACCTGGTCCATCTAAATCATAGATCATAAATTCTAAATCTTGTCATATCTAAATTCAAGTCTCAGGTTATCTCTTCATAAAAATCTTCTATTTTCCCCTTCAGGTTAAGGGATAAACCTGAATAATTCTTTTTCTAAATTCTCTTCAAAAATGTCTATTCTATTTCCCCTTCAGGATAAGGGATAATCCTGAAACCCCGGCCATTCTTCTTGCTTCGATCTCTAAATATCTTAAATAGGCCGATCTCCTTCCCGACTCTCAGTTGGAAAACCTAGTGTTCGCACTGGTTATTTTGTTAAATTTTCAAATCTAAAGATCAAGTTCAGTCCTCGTACTGTTTGTTCCTCAGAAAGTCTCAATCTTAGATCAAATCATTAAATCAAAGGTCGTTAAATAAAATGTCCCAGCTACTTCGCTGGTCGTTAAATGATTAAATGAAATGTCCCAGCTACTTCGTTGGTCGTTAAATAATTAAATAAAATGTCCCAGCTACTTCGTTGGTCGTTAAATAATTAAATAAAATGTCCCAACTACTTCGTTGGTCATTAAATAAAATGTCCCAGCTACTTCGCTGGTCGTTAAATAATTAAATAAAATGTCCCAGCTACTTCGCTGGTCGTTAAATGATTAAATGAAATGTCCCAGCTACTTCGCTGGTCGTTAAATGATTAAATAAAATGTCCCAACTACTTCGTTGGTCATTAAATAAAATGTCCCAGCTACTTCGCTGGTCGTTAAATAATTAAATAAAATGTCCCAGCTACTTCGTTGGTCGTTAAATGATTAAATGAAATGTCCCAGCTACTTCGCTGGTCGTTAAATGATTAAATGAAATATCCCAGCTACTTCACTGGTCGTTAAATGATTAAATGAAATGTCCCAGCTACTTCACTGGTCGTTAAATGATTAAATGAAATGTCCCAGCTACTTCGCTGGTCGTTAAATGATTAAATGAAATGTCCCAGCTACTTCGCTGGTCGTTAAATGATTAAATGAAATGTCCCAGCTACTTCGCTGGTCGTTAAATGATTAAATGAAATGTCCTAGCTACTTCGCTGGTCGTTAAATGATTAAATGAAATGTCCCAGCTACTTCGCTGGTCGTTAAATGATTAAATGAAATGTCCCAGCTACTTCGCTGGTCATTAAATGACTAAATGAAATGTCCCAGCTACTTCGCTGGTCGTTAAATGACTAAATGAAATGTCCCAGCTACTTCGCTGGTCATTAAATGGCTAAATGAAATGTCCCAGCTACTTCGCTGGTCGTTAAATGACTAAATGAAATGTCCCAGCTACTTCGCTGGTCGTTAAATGATTAAATGAAATGTCCCAGCTACTTCGTTGGTCGCTAAATGAAATGTTCTAGCTACTTCGCTGGTCGCTAAATGAAATGTCCCAGCTACTTCGCTGGTCGCTAAATAAAATGTCCCAGCTACTTTTCTGGTCGCTAAATGAAATGTCCCAGCTACTTCGTTGGTTGCTAAATGAAATGTCCCAGCTACTTCGCTGGTCGCTAAATGAAATGTCCCAGCTACTTTGCTGGTCGCTAAATGAAATGTCCCAGCTACTTCGCTGGTCGTTAAATGAAATGTTCCAACTCCTTCGTTGGTCGTTAAATGAAAGGTCCCAGTTTTTACTGGTCATTAAATGAAATGCCCCAGCTACTTCGCTGGTCGTTAAATGAAATGTCCCAGCTACTTCGCTGGTCATTCCAGCTCCTTCGCTGGTCGTTAAATGAAATATCTCAGTTTACTGGTCAGAACGTCAAAAATCATAAATTACAACTCAAGGTCGCATCAAAATCTATATTGAGTAAATATTTCACATAGAAGTCATGAAAACTTTGCCAATTTGCTAAAAATATTTGTTGATTCCCAAATAAATCTTACTACACAAAAGAATTACCTCAGATTACCTCTAGTATTTTCTTCATAAAAGGTGAAACTCTTTGCGAAAAAGAGGTAAATTCAAATCTTTTTCCTGTTGATCAACCAAAAGGATGAAAGAAATATCCTCGGTATGATTAGTGAAATAAATATTCGATGACATTGAAAAGCCGGAAGTGAATTGATATTGATCATAGCTATGACGCATGTTTAAAGATAATTTTCTGGCAATTAGACAGTGGAAATATCCTGAGCTATAAAAGAATCCACTTAATCCATATCTTCTCATTCTAAAGTTGCAATCAAATATCTGCAAAAGGGATCTTTCAATTGTCGTTAAGATGAAGGCGAATTAAGCGAGTAGACCCCCGGGGCCAAAGAAGATTTGAAACATCTCCAAGATGACGGAGTTTGTGACAGATCCTTCCAGGGAAAGTTCAGATCACCGTCGAGATGAAGGCGAGTGCGATGAACCTACCGACAAACCCTAAATGATATTTGATTTCAGCTATCATCTAAAGACCTTTGAGCCAATACCATCATGTATAATCCCTGAGATAAAAGAAGGATTGAAGCATCTACAAGACGAAGGAGTTTGTGACATACCCTTCCCTGAAAAAGAGAGAAAAGTCAAGACATCTCCAAAAATGAAGGATGATGTAAAGAGCCCGAAAAAGCCCAATGACTCAAATAGAGTGCAAGAAGATCACCATGAGAAAACACTCAGATATCAAACTGCCAAAATTGCCAGAAGTCATCTTTTCTTATGCAAAATATCTGTTATCAATATCTTTTCACTACTTGCTTTTATGAAATTAAGAATATTTCTTCTTTTCTCATATCAGGGAAATGGATAGCTTCCTTAAAGAAAATCATCAGCGCTAAAGTTCTGAATTTGACTCTTAAAACCAAAGAGTTAACCTCGTTGGAGGAAATACTCTAGGTAAAAGAGGGAATATCTTTGCACACATATGCACATTTTCAAGCGTTGAAGTCAACTATAAATTTATCTTATTTGCAAAAAAAATTTCTAGATATTCTAAGAATGAAATAAATATTCAATATCCATTTTGGTGCAACCTAGCGTTGTTTATATCTTCCAGAAGAGTTACCTCATTCAGTTGAAGTATCTCTTCTGTCCCATCACGGTTTTGAGAAATCCGTATGGTTGTTCCCACTCAGGTTAAGGGTCAAAACCTGTACTTCCTACGAGAGGTCATTAAATTCAAAAAGCTAATTTAGTCTCAGCAATGAGACGTCCAAGTTCATCCTTTTTTTTCAAAGCTTTAGGGAACCCCATTTCCTTCCTCCTTTCGCAAACCCCTTTTCGGATTTGTTCGTCCAAACTCCGAAAGTTCCATCATGGTCTCTTCACTCGAGATTCCATATGGTCGTCCCCTTCAGGTTGTGGTTAAACCTGAATCTCGTTCCAACGAGTTTTCCTCGTTTCGACGAGGTGTTTTCCTTTCAAGTCCCATCATAGTTCTTTCCATCGTGGAATCTATGCTTTGTATATCCATTCGGAATAAAATCCTGCTTGAGCTTCATCTCATGAGGCGTTTTCTCAAAAAATGTCCCATCAAGGGCATCATATATTCCCTTCCCCATTCAGGTTATGTTGAGATATATTTGTCCCATCTAGGTCAAGGGTTAAAACCTGAGTCATTCCACAAGGCTGATCTAGTCTCACCCACGAGACTTGATCTAAATTCCCTATCTTTCATCATTTCGATATCATCACCTAAAGTTCCATCACAATTTCATCATTCTTTACCCAATCATATCATTTTTCGAGGATTTTGTCTTCCCAAAGCCATTCAGGATAATGTTTTAAGCCTGAAAAAACATCTTATCAAAATAATTCTTCCACCCCCAGATCAGATCTGCTGACTGGGGCATTTTTTAAAAAAAATTAGAGTGTTATCTTTGCCACTAAGCTCAGCTTTCAACCGGCTTAGTAGCAAAGAGGGGCATCTGTGAACACCCCAAATTTTTCAAAATCTTTTAAATATTCCATTTTTGCCCCTAAATTCAGTTTTTTTTAGCAAATGGGTCATTTCAAATCTAAATTTCAGTTCATTTCTCAAGTATTATTGAAATTAAATTCATTTCATATGTTTAAATTGATTTTGGATCTGGATCCATTGTCCAGATCCAAATCTAAACCTCCTTGTTCAAATTTTAAATTTAAATTATAGAAAATACCAAAAATAGTCTTTAAATAGCTCGGACAGTCCATTCGACATCCGTTTGGATCCATCACATGTATTTCTCAATTCGAGCTTCAAAAACTCAAACATTTTTTTCCCAAAATTCGGGTCCGAATCCATTTTTTGAAGAAACTTCCTCAAAATAGACTTGAAAACCTTCTTTTTGTAAATATTTCTCAAAAATACAAAAAAATTAGTTTAAATCCTTGCTTTGCCGTACATTTTAGGATTTTGTATTTCCCAAAATACAAAAAAATAAAAATAAAAATACTCGGAAAAGAACAAAAAAAAAAAATCAAAAATAAATGAAGAAAATTGCAAAATAGTTTTTAGAAACCTGTTTTAGAGAAAACTTTTTAAAAAAGAGGCCCTTCTTTGGAAAAAGCATTATTTTCATTTTAAAGTCGAGTTAGGGTTTTTGAAAACCCTAACTCTCGCCATATTCCTTCCTCAGCCGCCTCTCTCTCCTCCATGGCCGACCCCCCCCCCCCCCCCCCATGTGCGACCTCCATCACAGCCTCCATCGCACCCTTCATCTTCAACAGTTTCTTCCTCTATTAGCCCTCCATCTTCAACAAACGGGCCAGCAACTCTCTTAAAAGAAGAGGCATCCCAACCTCTGGGGAGGGGGGAGATCTCTTGGGAAGAAGCCATTAACGCCAGCATCCTCTTCACCTACTTTCGATCCTTTTCCTCTCCCCTCCTTTTCTCTTTCCTTTTTCCTGTCTGAAGAAGTCGAATTCACCCGGTGCTCGGAGGAAAGACTTCTCTTCTGCATAACTTCAGTGAAAAGAAGCATCATATTATAATCACATACAAAGCATCATAATTCCATTATGAACCGAAGATCAACAAACCAGGTAAGTGTCCATCCTCACCTCTCGTCCCTTTCCATTTTCTTTGTATTGTTATTTTTTTTTTATTATTATTATTCTTCTTTTTTTTTTCTGGTTCTTTTCTTTATTTCTTTTACCTTAAGCACCCGCGTAGGGTCGATTTGCTTATAGCAAAATCGGCCTACTCATGTGCAAAATCGATGGAAATCCTTATTCCAACATGTTTTTCCCTTTTTTTTTTTTCCTTAATGTTTGATCTCTTGTTCCATTCTTATATTATACTACTTACAATCTAGCATATCCTCTCATGTGTATTGCTGTTCATATGGGTTCCAGCATCTCTGTAAGAAGATTTTGAATCTCTCTGGTTTTGTTTTTTTTTTTTTAGATCATGCGATTTTGTTTTCTTTTTTTTTTTCTTCTCAACTCACGTTCTTATTTTTGTATCCTCTCTTACCTCTGACATCAATTCAACATCCCAGCATCGATTTTATCTTCATTAATTTCACATGGTGTTATATTCACCCAAACAACTGGGCATCAGTATTTCGCAGACTTCAGCATCTGCCATGAAATCCCCTGATCGCCGGACAAATTTTTTTTCTTTTTTTTTCGGGACTCATGTTTGATTTATAGAGGGGATGGGTCCTATATGGGTTTATTTTCCTCCCACACTATAATCCAGCGCCATCTGCATTATGTCCTCAAGCATCCATGCCAGTACATTCTTCATCCCATCTTGTGTTTTTCATGATAATTCTGGCATCATTTGCATTTTGATCGTTCTGTATTATTCAATGTCCATTATCATTGCACCTAACATAGCATTCATGTTTTATTTACACCTAAATTCCTTATGGCATTCCACTTAATCCCTGTTATATTGCATCCCGTTAAATTCATCATTAACAATGTAAACTTTTTGTAATTATGCAATCCTGGTATCATGATCACCTTATTTTGTGAGCTAAGTCTGTAATTGATATGCGTAGCATCAGATTATCTCTATGCTCAGTTTCATAGCCCCTGCATCCTGTATCTAAAGTCTGTTTGAGAAACAGTATGTCACCTTCAACTTTATCACAAGGCATTAGTGTGATGCTATCTTCATTAATTTGGATCCCATTGTACCTACCCCTAGTCACATTTTGAGGCCATAACATTGTTTTGACGATCAATCATCTTAGAGATATTGCCTATAAACTAATCGCATCAGTGGAATAACAAACACTGGACGTCGCTGCTCTGGACCTAAAGGCTACATATCTGGAGGAGGGATTCCAGACTTTCTCAAGGCTTGTTCAGAGCTAATCTCATCAGTTGGATCTTGTGGTGATCGTGAAAATTCTGTGGAATAAGATTTACTCAGTGACATATCAGAACTTGTAAATGCCAATCTACAACAAATCTGTGAATTGTATGAAGTTGTCAAATACAGATCTGATCGGGTATCTTCTCTTTTGGATCAAATGGTGGTATGTTGGATCATGTGAATATCACTTAAAGAAATCTTGCTTTTTTTCTCTGATCTTGCTGGTTGTGACATGGCCGGAAGGTAAGTGGCTCCGAGGTTGGAAATTATATTCTGCAAAATATTTTTTTTCTGTTTAAATAGAAATATCTTTCTCTTGTTAGCCCTAACCATTGTATCCATAGGAGGTCATATCTTTGACCTTCCGTACCATCAGATAATTTCTTTTCAATGCATTAACTTTGTCATGTAGCATTAGTTCTAATGTTTCTGGATGCCCCATTAATTTTTTTTTTTTTGTAACTGTTTTAGTTATTTTAGGCAGTCAGCATATAACTCAATTGCTTGTGTTCTACCTCAAATGTCTGATGACTGTAATCATGTGTCATGCCCTGACCTCTTAAGTCCGCTTTGTATCTGCACTATTCAAGTAGCATAAACCATAGCAACACCTTGCTGCACCAGCCCCTATGCGCACCACCCACTGTTCATTTTATTCTTTTTTTTTTTTTTAGCCTTTCAGCTGAACATAAGCATCATTTCCTTTTCATATTGTGCATGATTTTCTGTGATAATTTCAAATGAATGAACCAGATCGATTTAGTATAGATGTTGTTACAGTCCTGTTAGTGCATTTTCATCTTGTTTGCGTTTATGCTTAATTGGTCTCCGGCTTTGAATCTTTAATTTTTCTGTTTTCTTTCCCTGTTGTTATTACTCAAAACTATCTCAGTCCAGGATTGTCCCCTGCTAAATGCTCATCTCAGATATTTTATCCAATCCATGATTTCCGTGATACTGATCCCTATATAAGTTGTGCATTTGTGCTTTCATTTTTTTTTTTTTTGTACAAACCACCTTCACATGGCTCCACCTGCATTTTAGGTTCATGGTCTGTAATAAACATCAGATCAAGTGTTGATTTTTAGTAGCCATGTTTGTTCTATGTTTCATAACCCATTTTCATCTCCTGTGTATTTCCATATCATACAACCATGTACAGTTTTACATTGCATGATGTTAATATTCTTGCATATTGGTAGGTCTTATATCCAATTTTAGTTGACATGTCACATTTCACACATCTGTGTAGTTCAATTTATGATTGTGCTTGGTCATGGCAACTAAAAGCATTCCCTTAAAATCGAATTCCTGCTGTTGAAATCCCTGTAAAAGCCATGTTTCATTGTGGGAGCGGAATTTCCCCTCCCCGGTTTCAAATACTGTGAATCTAAAATTCATTCCACCAGCTTCCATTATCAGGCTCTATGCCTAACTGCAGAAGGTAGGAATTCGATGTTATATTGCCACTTTGGAGAAATTTGAAAACTATGCTCGATATGACACTATCATACTCAGGTCATCCCGGTTGATATTAACTTGAGGAATCAGGCTGGTTAGGCTGCTGCGTTCGCCTATTAAAAGACATCTGCTGCAAAAGGACATACATTCTAGAGAGCTCTATGCATTTACACTTTGTTCACCATTGCCATTTTTTTTTTCTTTCTAGCCTAACTCTCTAGCTTTCCAATATAAATTTTTTTTTTCTGTGCACATGATTGTACACAACAGCTCGTGGCTACTGTAGCCTCATCATGTGCATGTTCTATATACCATGTCTGTTACTTTCACAAATAAAGGCACAGTCACATCTTTTGTAGCACTGCTGTACGCCCATCTTACACCAAGCTACAACTTCGCTTGGCCACCACTCTCATGTCCAGTTGTGCTCTCGCTGTTGCAAAGTGTTGCATACCCCGTTCTGTCAATATTCACTTGTATACCATGTTCATACCTACAGATTAACTAGTCATTGGTGGATTAGTTAGGAATGGATATCTTCAGCTATATAACATATAGCAGTTACATTCACCTTTCTTACAGCCACCTATTGTATCATATCTACAGCTCTATGACCCAATTAAAAGGGTAATATCTAGAGTCTTATACATATAGCCCAAACATACATTTTCAGCATATTACACCTCATCTTTGGACATGCATTTCTTCATTCAATTCATTCCAATATATGTGCTTCCTTATTCATGCCATGTTAAAATTTCATTAAGCTAAAGCATAGATATAACATTCTCTCATCTTGCATATAATACGATGTCTTCGTTGTATATACATATATTCCATGGTTTGTGCTAACTTTGCCTTTTGCAGGAAATACATCAAAAATGCAATTCTCTTCTTTAGAAATTCCTTATTTAATGACATAATAGTTAGATGATCATGAGAAACTTCATTTTTTCCAGTTTTTAGATTAGAATGTATGAGCATGTAAATATCATGAATTGTCTGTTTCATATCATTTTCGCCTTATTTCTCAAATTTTCATAATGGTGAAACACGAATGGCACGTGCACCATTTCGTAAGAGGTAATTAATCCTAAGTTGATGATCTACATCAACGGCCATAGTCGGGATGTAAACAAGACTTAGTGTTTTTATCTTTTATGAAATAACACTTGATCCACACTGGATCCCTCTTTTCAAAAATCATCATATTTTCAAATATTTCTTTCTTTTATTAGAGTTTAACTTAAAATTGGCTCAAAATATATACCAATGGCCATAGTCAGGGTATATTGAGAGTTAATTTCATTTTAAACTCTATAAAAGCACAAAAATATGTTTTATTCTTCACCTGAATCTAAATATAGATTATTATATAATACATCCAATGACCATATTCAAGAATATATTATATCTTCAATCTTGTTTTAATTCATCTAAAGAATGAAATAGCTTTTCAAGATCCAATTTCAAAATTCTTCAAATTCATTTATCATTTAGGATAGAACTGCATCATATTTTCAAAATTCCTTTTTCAAAAACTCCAAGTGGTGTAAATATCTTCCTTAATCTATCTTCAATTCTTATAAGATCCGATTCATCCTTTCATTTTCAAATTCAATTTTATTTTCAATCTCAAAGTTCAATTTAACTTTGAGGTTACAAAGTCATTTTTATATTCAAATTCAAAATCAGATTTCAAAGTTCAATTTGACTTTGAAAATTCAAATTCATTTTATATTCAAAACTCCATTCAAAATTCAAGTCCAATTTGAAATTCATTTGTATATTCAAGATTCAAATTCTAAATTTCATTTTCCAAATTCAATTCCAACTTAGAAATTCTTGATTCATCTTCTTCAGACTTCAAATTCAAAGTCCCATTTGACTTTGAAATTCATAGTTCGATTCAAAACTTGGATGTTCTTAATTTAAACAATTCTAAATCCATTTTAGGATCCAGGATTCAACACTCACTTTGGATCTTAGACTACCGATCCAATTTCCTTATAGGATCCAGGATTCAACACTCACTTTGGATCTCAGACTTCAGATCCAAATCCATCTTAAGATCCAGACTCCAATTTCACTTTGGATCTTAGATTTCAGATCCAATTCCTCCTTAGGATCCAGACTTCAATTTCACTTTGGATCTTAGACTTCAGATCCAATTTCCTTATAGGATCCAGACTCCAATTTCACTTTGGATCTTAGATTTCAGATCCAAATCCATCTCAGGATCCAGAACCCAATTCTACTTTGGATCTTAGACTTCAGATCCAAATCCATTTTAGGATCCAGAATCCAATTCCAATTCTAGATTTCAAATTCATTTTCAGATCTCATCTGAACTCCCTAAATCCATTTATATTTTTTAAATACCATTTGATTTTCTCAGATCCATTCTAAAGATTCAAATTCAATATCACTTTAAAATTTCATCTTCTTCTCCTAAATCCATGATTGAATTCAAAGTCCATTTCTGACTTTGAAACTTCATTTCTTTTCATTTCAGAGCTTCAAATCATTCTATCTCAAAGCCAAGATCTATTCTTCCAAACTCTAAATTACTTCAAAGACTTAGAACTTCTCTGATCTATCTCAAGTTCTAAGTTAGATTCAATCATTTCTTCACTCCCTTATCAAGTTTATCCCTGAAATACTTGGAAATTTCTAAATCAATTTTTAAAAGAGCATACATCCTTGCATTGCACAAGCATGATTCTTTGTACATTTAGAGTTAGAATAAATTCTTAGATTATATTTAGGCAAAGCAAAAGGGCATAGATTCGATCCTTGGTTCGATTACCCCTGGTAAAGGCGCCAGGAACGGTCGAACCTCGTACCGATGAGCGAATCCCGTCTCTCCATTTTTCCCGCAAATATTTTCAAAACGGAGGCGAGTTATTTTCTAAATATTTTCAAATCAAGGTCAAGTGAAAACCCGCAAAAGAGTTCTTCTTCTCTCTCTCTTTCTTTCTTTTCTCTTCTCTCTTTCTTTTCTACCTTTTATTCTTCTCCTTTCAAAAAGGAGGAAAAAAGAGGTTAGAAAAGGAAAAGAGAAGGAAGAGAGAGAAACAACAAGAGAATAGGAAAAATTTTGCGATGATCAGAAGCGCCTGCCGGGGTCGACCCCCTGACGGGGTCGAGCGCCTGCCGGGGTCGACCCCCTGCCGGACATGACAAGGGGTTGACCCCCTGCCGGGGTTGACCCCCGGCCGGACACGGCAGGGGTCCGACCCCCCCCCCTGCCGGGGTCGACCCCCTGCCGGACATGACAAGGGGTTGACCCCCTGCCGGGGTTGACCCCCGACCGGACACGGCAGGGAGTCGACCGCCTGGCGGAGTCGACCCCCTGCCGGAAAACGCAGGGGTTTGACCCCCAATCCATTTAACGGTGGGGGCCCGGAAATACCTGCGACTGCTCCGGGCGGCGGCGGCGGAAGGTTGACAGAGATCAACTTCCGGCGAACGGTGGGGGCCGGCAGATGGGTCGACGGGATGGATAGGGCGGCTGAAGGAAGAGGGCGGCAGGAGGGAGAGGGCGGCGGGCGGGAGCAGCGAAAGAAGAAAGGAAAAAGAGGGCTGGGATTAGGGGTAATGCAACATTTCGCGACGGATTAATTCCGTCGCCTAGGCCGTCGCTATTTTGCGACAGAATTTTAGCCGTCGCAATTCCGTCGCGAACTGCCGTATTTATTGCGACAAAATATTCTCTCGCACAATCCGTCGCTAAGTAGCGACGGATTTTGCGAGGGAATATAATCTGTCGCTAGTTTCGTAAAATTCTCCAATTATAGTGACGGATTCATTTCTCTCGTTAATCCGTCGCTAAGTAGCGATGATATAACGCCGTCGCTAAATTCCGTCGCTAATCAACTGTTTTTTTGTAGTGATAGAACACATATATGCATGATTGAATCACTATAATTTTTTTTTGACAACCTTCAAACACATATATGCGTGATTAAATCACTATAAATTTTTTTTGACTACTTTATAACACATATATGCATGATTGAATCACTATGAAAGTTTTTTGACAACCTTAGAACACATATAAGCATGATTTCATCACTATGAAATTTTTTTGACAACCTCTAAATTCTGTTATTTTTCCAAATTTTTGTGTTATTTTTGTTATTTTTCCATGTTTTTTTTTGTATTTTTAGAATAAAATCCTAAGATTTACGAGAAATAAAGATTTAAAACTGATTTTTTTGTATTTTTGCAAAAATATTTACAAAAGCGAGTTTTCTAAGAATTCGGGTTTTTATTTTTGAATTTTTTTTTTCTCAAAGAGGGGATCGGATCCGATTTGGATCAGAATTGGGTCAGAGCTAAGACTTTGGATCCGAATTCTAACGAATCCAAAGGATGAATGAAATTTTTGGTTAAAAATTTACCCGATTATTCAGAGGACGGAGGTCAGGGGCAAAAAGGTCATTTTTGGATTTTTTGAAAAATTTGGGGTGTTCACAGATGCCCCTCTTTGCTACTAAGCCGGTTGAAAGCCGAGCTTAGTGGCAAAGACAACACTCCAAATTTTAAAAATGCCCCAGTCAGCAGGTTTGAACTGGGTGTGGAAGAATTATTTTGAAAATATGGCTTTTTAGGCTTAGAACCTCATCCTGAATGGTTTTGGGGGGACGAAATCCTCGAAGACAATGTAATCAAACAATAGAAATGAGGAAATCATGGTGGGACATTTTGGAAAAGGTCTTGTGAAATGAAGCTCGAGTATGATCCTTTCTTGGAGAAATATATAAAGCATGGGTTCCTTGATGGGAAGAACCATGGTGGGACTGAAAGAAAACATCTTGTCAAAAATGAGGAATTTCATTGGAATATGACTCAGGTTTAACCCAAACCTGCAAGAAAGATACCTCGCGAAGCGAGGTTCCGGGTTAACTCTTAATCTGGATAGGAAATCTACCATACGGGTTTCTCAAAAAATAGAGAAAGCATGATGGGACCTTCGGAATTTGGACGAACAAATCCGAGAGGGGTTTTTGCAAAAGGAGGAAATATAGGGTTCCTAAAGCTTCGAAAAGGGGAAGAAATGAGGCGTCTTGTTGCTGAGACTGAAATAGCTTTTGAAATCAAAGAATCTTTCGCAAATGGTTCAGGTTTGACCCTTATCCTGAGTGGGTCATCCATACGGAATTCTTAAGTGAGAAAACCGTAATGGGACAGGAAGAGACAACTCTTCTTGGGAAATATAAACAACGCTAGGTTGCATCAAAATGGATATTGAATGTTTACTTTATTTTTGGAATAGCTAGAAAATTTTGCCAATAAGATAAAATTATAGTAGATTCAAACGCTTGGAAACGTGCACGTATGTGAAAAAGATATTCTCTCTTTTACCTAGAGTATTTCCCCCAAATGAGGTTAACTCCTCAGTTCTAAGAGTCAAATTCAAAATTTTAGCACTGATGATTTTCTTCAAGGAAGCTATCCATTTCCCTGATATGAGAATAAAAGAAATATTCTTAATTTCATAAAAGCAGGAAATGAAGAGATATTGATAAAAGAATTTTGCATGAGAAAAGATGACTTTTGGCAACTTTGGCAGTTTGATATCTGGGTGTTTTCCCACGATGATCTTTTTGCACTCTTTTTGAGTCATTGGGCTTTCTCGGGTTTTCCTCATCAACCTTCATTTGGATGTCCTGACTTTTCTCTTTTTTTCAGGGAAGGGTACGTCACAAACTCCTTCATCTTGGAGATGTTCTGATCCTTCTTTTATCTCAGGGATTCTATTGATGACATTGGCTCAAAAAGGTCTTTAGCAGAAATCAAATATCTTTTAGGGTTTGTCGGTAGGCTCATCACATCTGCCTTCATCTCGACAGTGATCCGAACTTTCCCTGGAAGGATCCGTCACAAACTTCGTCATCTTGGAGATGTTTCAAATCTTCTTTGGCCCCGGGGATCTACTCGCTTAATTTGCCTTCATCTTGACGACAATTGAGAGATCTCTTTTGCGGATGTTTGATTGCAACTTTTAAACGAAAATGAGAAGAGATGGGTTGAGTGGATTCTTTTTATAGCTCAAGATATTTCCACTGCCTGATTGCCAGAAAGTCATTTTTAAAACATGCGCCATAGCTACGATCAATATCAATTTACTTCTGGCTTTTCAACATCATTGAAGATTTCTTTCATTGATCATATCGAGGACATTTCTTACATCCTTTTGGTTGATCAACAGAAAAAGATTTGAATTTTACCTCTTTTTCGCAAAGAGTTTCACCTTCTTGGAAGGAAATACAGGAGGTAATCTAAGGAAATTCTTTTTGTGTAGCAAGAATATTGGAGTCAACAACTGTTTTTAGCAAATTGGCATAATGTTCCAGAATTCCTTTGTGAAATAATCACTCAATATAGATTTTGATGCATCCTTTGGCTGAAATTTTGGAGGAAATAACATGAAAATATTGGTTTTATCATACAACATTGGCTCAATAGGGACTCAACCTAGGAGTCGTAAAGAATATTGGATCTGTAGGGATTCATCCTACAGATTGAATTTTTTGAAAAATGAAGTTAATTTAATAGGAATTCAACCTAAGTATTTTGTAAAAGATTTTTTGACTAGTAAGAATTTATTTAGACTGAATTTTAGAAGAATGAATTTGGTTCAATAGGATTTCAACCTAAGAACAGCAAAAAGAAATATGGATCAGTAGGAATTTAACCTACAAATTGGAATGAATTTTGATTTAATAGGATTTCAACAAAAGAATATAGATCAGTAGGAATTCAGCCTACAAAAAAAAAATGAATTTTTGTTCAATAGGAATTCAACCTAAGAACTGCAAAAGAATATAGATTGGTAGGAATTCATCCTACAGACTGAAATTTTGGATAGAAATGAATTTTGGTTCAGTAGGGATTTGACCTAAGAACCAGCCAAAGAATATGGATCAGTAGGATTTCAACCTACAGATTTACTTTTTGAAAGATGAATTTGGCTCAAATAGGAATTCGACCCAAGAATTGCGGAAGGATAGAGATTAGTAGGAATTCAACCTACAGGTTGACTTATGAATGATCTGGAGGGGATTCAAAATAAGAACTGCGAATTAGTAGGAGTTCGACCTAAAGATCGCGGATCAGTAGGAGTTCAGCCTAAAGATCGATGGAAGTAATGGTCCTAAAGGATTTCAACCTAAGGACTGCGAATCAGTAGGATTTCAACCTAAAGCTCGTTGATCAGTAGGGTTTCAGCCTAAAGATCGGAAGAAAAGGTCCTAAAGGATTTCAACCTAAGGACTGCGAATCAGTAGGACTTCAACCTAAAGCTCGCTGATCAGTAGGGGTTCAGCCTAAAGATCGAGGGAAGGAATGGTCCTAAAGGATTTCAACCTAAGGACTGCGAAGCAGTAGGTGTTCAACCTAAAGATCGCGGATCAGTAGGGGTTCAGCCTAAAGATCGAAAGAAACGGTCCTAAAGGATTTCAATCTAAGGACTGTGAATCAGTAGGACTTTAACCTAAAGCTCGCTGTTCAGTAGGGGTTCAGCCTAAAGATCGAAAGAAATGGTCCTAAAGGATTTCAACCTAAGGACTGCGAAGCAGTAGGTGTTCAACCTAAAGCTCGCTGATCAGTAGGGGTTCAGCCTAAAGATCGAAAGAAATGGTCCTAAAGGATTTCAACCTAAGGACTGCGAATCAGTAGGACTTCAACCTAAAGCTCGCTGATCAGTAGGGATTCAGCCTAAAGATCGAAAGAAATGGTTCTAGAGGATTTCAACCTAAGGACTGCGAAGCAGTAGGACTTCAACCTAAAGCTCGCTGATCAGTAGGGGTTCAGCCTAAAGATCGAAAGAAATGGTCCTAAAGGATTTCAACCTAAGGACTGCGAATCAGTAGGACTTCAACCTAAAGATCGCAGATCAGTAGGGGTTCAGCCTAAAGATCGAAAGAAACGGTCCTAAAGGATTTCAATCTAAGGACTCTGAATCAGTAGGACTTTAACCTAAAGCTCGCTGTTCAGTAGGGGTTCAGCCTAAAGATCGAAAGAAATGGTCCTAAAGGATTTCAACCTAAGGACTGCGAATCAGTAGGTGTTCAACCTAAAGCTCGCTGATCAGTAGGGGTTCAGCCTAAGGATCGAAAGAAATGGTTTTAAAGGATTTCAACCTAAGGACTGCGAATCAGTAGGACTTCAACCTAAAGCTCGCTGATCAGTAGGGATTCAGCCTAAAGATCGAAAGAAATGGTTCTAGAGGATTTCAACCTAAGGACTGCGAAGCAGTAGGACTTCAACCTAAAGCTCGCTGATCAGTAGGGGTTCAGCCTAAAGATCAAAAGAAATGGTCCTAAAGGATTTCAACCTAAGGACTGCGAATCAGTAGGACTTCAACCTAAAGCTCGCTGATCAGTAGGGGTTCAGCCTAAAGATCGAAAGAAATGGTCCTAAAGGATTTCAACCTAAGGACTGCGAAGCAGTAGGACTTCAACCTAAAGCTCGCTGATCAGTAGGGGTTCAGCCTAAAGATCGAAAGAAATGGTCCTAAAGGATTTCAACCTAAGGACTGCGAATCAGTAGGACTTCAACCTAAAGCTTGCCTATTTTGAGAAGGAATTTTAGTTCAAGAGGAATTTAACCTGTGAGCCATATTGGTTTGACAGGGGTTTAACCTACGAGCTTTTGATTCTATAGGAATTCGACCTAAAGAAAGGATTCAACTTGTGGATTGAAATAGACCATCATAGTTTAAGCTGTGTGTGGCTTGGTTTTCAGGATTAAACCCTTATCCTGAATGGGGCAGAAATAAAATTTTAGCAAGAATTGATAAAAGGTATGATAAAAGAATCAACGAAGCTTGAAAATTTGATAAAGAAAAAGATTTGGCAGAGATTAATGAAGCTTTAAAAGAGGAGGAAAGACATTCAAGACTATCCCTTGTTTTGAAGAAATGAAGACCTCGTAGGATGAGGTTTCAGGTTTATCCCTTAACCTGAAGGGGGGGAAAGAAAAGAAGGAAAAAGAAATACCTCATGGGAAAGAGGCATCAGGTTTATCCCTTAACCTGAAAGGGTAAGTTTTTTTTTTTTTTTTGAAATAAGAATTTGACAAGAAGAATTAATAAAAATGAATGAATAAAATAAAATTTGATAAAGATGAATAAAACTGATAAGACTGAAAAGAAAATTTGATAAATGAAAATTTGAAAAAGTTGAGAAAGATTTGATCCTGCCTGCATGTGATCTTCAAAATGAGAGAAGAATATGAGAAAATCATTTTTGGAAAGAAAAGATTATCTGCGAGAGCTAATCTTTGAAAGGGGACCATTCATGAGAGATCATCATGAGGGTTAATTTTTTGAAGCAATGATTTGAAAATCAATTTGTAGAAAATATGATCAACACGAAGGTTGATCTTTGAAATGTAATGATTCGAAATCAATTTTTAGAAAACATAATCAACACCAGGATTGATCTTTGAATGTAATGAAATCAAATTTTTTGGAAAATGAGATCAACACAAGGGTTGATCTTTGAATGGAATGAAATCAAATTTTTGGAAAATGAGATCAACACAAGGGTTGGTCTTTGAATGGAATGAAATCAAATTTTTGGAAAATGAGATCAACACAAGGGTTGATCTTTGAATGTAATGAAATTAAAATTTTTGGAAAATGAGATCAACACAAGAGATTGATCTTTGAAATGAATGGTTTGAAAAGCAAATTTTTAGAAAATATGATCAACACAATGTTTGAATGTAATGAAATCAAATGAGATCAACAAAAAGATCTTTGAATGTAATGAAATCAAATTTTGGAAAAATGAGATCAACACAAGGGTTGATCTTTGAATGTCATTTTGAAACCATTTTTTTAGAAAATATGATCAACACAAGGTTTGATTTTTTGAATGTAATGATTCAAAGTCAATTTTTTTGGAAAAATATGATCAACACAAGGGTTGATCTTTGAAATGCAATAATTCGAAATCAATTTTCAGAAAATATGATCAACGCAAGGGTTGATCTTTGAAATGCGATGATTTGAAATCAATTTGTAGAAAAACATGATCGACACAAGGGTTGATCTTTGAAAAAAAGGTTGTAATAAAATATTTGAACTAAAATTTTCATGATTTTTGAAAGACCCTCATAGGTAATATCATTTCTCTCATGAATGATGTCAGGATTGTCCCGAATTTTTGAAAAAGAAATTTTAATGCCCCAATATAGCAAAAAGAAATAAGAATTGAACTTCAAAGATAGGAAGGAAATTGTCATTGTACTTATAAGCAAAATTAATAGTAAAGACTGAAATAGTTACAAGCATTCTTGAACGGAAGGTCGTAAAAAGACTCGGGCTGACTTGCCCTTACATGAAAGAAAATAGAAAAGACTCTAGTGTCATCGGCCTTTTGAATGATCTGAAAAAAGGCTAAGTCAGGGCGGCGGGCTGCTCTTCAGTTTTCTCCTCTATCAAAATGTGTTTATCGATGCAGTCCTGGACGATATTTTTCAGAACAAAGCAGTGCTCTGTGTCGTGCCCTATTGCTCGATGATATTTGCAGTACTGTTCTTTGAAGCTGCCCAAGACTACTGAAGGACCGACAGCTTTTGGCAGACGAATCATATTCTTTGTGAGCATATATTCCAGAACCTCATCGAGTGTCTGCTCTTAAGGGGTGAATTCGCGGTCAGGACCCCAGTCCTTGCGCTTTAGTTTTTCCTGATTCTTTTCTCGCTGCTGAGAATTAGGTTGGGAAGGCTTATTGTTGTTGGAAGACCTTCCTTTTTGACCCCTGAATCCTTCTGAATTGCTAACATGATCATCCTTGTTACCCTTGTTGTCGGATGAGGGACCAGTGGAAAGAGTGAAATGGGCTTTCTTCTTTGCATCTTGATTGCCCCTTGCCAGAGTGGTGCCATCATAGACTCCGTTATTTATTCCCATCTCGAGCCATTCAGCTCGCTCAGTCAACTCAATAAATGACTTGGAAGGGTATGGGAAAATGAGGCTTTTCAGGGGTTGAGAGAAGTTATTGAGGATGAGTTGAAGGGCATGTTCCTCTGAGACGGGGGTTCTCATCTTGTTGCAGGTATCTCTCCACCTACGGATGAAATCTATGGCTTTTTTGTTGTCATCCTGCCTCAAATTGCATAAGTGATTGAGGGTTGGCGGTGCCTCAGTATTGAACATGAATCTCTCTACAAACAGGTTGACAACTTTATCAAAATCACGCAGCTCGACAAGGTTGATGTGCTCTGCATACCACTTAGCTGCTACGCCCTCCAAACTGCGAGGAAAGCATAAGAAGAGGGCCCGATTGTCTTCACTGAACCTGGCACATTCGGCAAAGAACATTGCGAGATGGGCCTTTGGGTTGCCGGACCCATCGAACTTAATAAACTTTCGGGGGAGATCTTCCAAGCTGTTGTCCCCATCTAAACCAAGGTAGAAGTCCTGTCTGGTATATACCCTTTTTCCCTTATCTCGGATCTGTAGGTCTTTGACCATCTTCGTCAATATTTGAACTGAGTCTTCTGTCGGGACTCCATCTTTAGGCTTGTTGACTGATTCAGGTTCCTCTGCCACCTTCTTGACTTGTCGCAGATGTTTTGGGACGAATACAAACTGCTCTTCTTCGGAATCCTCTCCTCCTGACTCTGAACCCTCTGAGGTGTTGTTCTGCTGGACCCTCTTCTTGTTGATCCTGACATGCTTCTTCACCGGATTTCTCTTGGTCTTGCTCTTAGAAGATGTCTTATTTGAACTTGCCCCTCCTTGCTCAGACATCATCTTTGCCATCATTTTTTGAAAGATCTTATACATTGCCGGGTCAACATCATCTTTCTCTGGATTATGCTTTCGAGACAATCTGGAAGAGTTTATTTCTTCCACTTCGCTGTCATTATGCTGTTGAGCTGCCCTTCTTCTCGCTCTCGTTTGAACCATGATGAAACGTTGACGTTTTCACTGATTAATAAATGGAGGGTTTTTAGAAAAGATCTAGAAAGGAAATTTTAATAAAGGAAGAAATCACAATTTGACAACGAAAACATCCCATTACGAGGGATCGGGTTGTCACCCAAAATTTGCGGCAACCGCATTGTTTTTCTGAAAAAGTAAAATATGAACAAAAGATTAATTTTGAAAAGGACATCTCCTGACAAAAGATGTTTTATTGTAAATGAGGGTAAAATATAGAAAAGAATTGCAGACAGGATCAAAAAGAATTATAAGAAATTAAGAGAAGAAAAAGAAAAATACACCTGGGTTTTAAAATAAGGAAGAAATTTTGAATAATATATACCCAGAGTTTTGGAAAATATAAGGAATATCAAATATCATACAATCATAGATATACAAACAAGGATGCACAAACAACAATCCCTAGAGGCTGACTCTAAATGCAATAGTTGAAATGGCTTGTAGGACTTTAATCCTAACTCTAGAGTTCAAATTATCTGATTCCAATCAAGATATGCCGATATACCCAAGCCGAAGCTCGAAGTACGTGGCATAGAAATATTTCTCCGGTTCTAAGGTAATGGCTTCCCAACATCCTTGAGCACCTACCGATATACCTCGGACTATGGCCCTTAGGTACGTGGTAGGGGGGCGCGAACCCAAATAAGTGGTCCAGTTGTGAGGCTCTCTCCCGAACTATGGTTCAGTGAGACAGCCCAGCAACGTGAAGACTGGGACAATATAGGTTAGGAGGTTTTCAAAATATGCTCAACATGCAAGAAATTAGATGGCTCTAATGCAAGTCCTAAAGAGATAGGTTAAAATGAAGAGAAGCATACACTTGCATACATTGTTTTGCATTCAATCCCTAGAATTGAGGAGAGTTGTATTTCAGACCTAAGTCTAATGTGAGCATGGAATAATCTCCTCAATATGGTCCTACCAAACCATACTTAAACCTTATATGTAATGGTGTTAGCTTAGGACAGAGTCTAGGCTCCTAAGGTTTGCATGGGAATGAAGCTGACATATGTAGAATAAAGACTCAGATAATATCAAAGCAAAGTAAAAGGCATTAAATTCGACCGGACGGAGATGAGTCCCATCACGGTCGCCAAAACTGTGATCATCACAAAATTTTTCCTCTCATAATATTCTCTCTCTTCCTTCTCTTTTCCTTTCTAACCTCTATTTTCCTCCTTTTTGAAGGGAGAAAAATAAAAGAGAGAAAGGAAGAGAGAAGAGAAAGGAAAGAAGAGAAAAGAAGAGGAACTCTTTTGCGGGTCTCACTTGACCTTGATTTTAAAAGATTTAAAAGATTACTCGCCTCCGTTTTTGTAATATTTGCGAGAAAACTGGGAGACGGGATCCGCTCGTTGGTACGAGGTTCGACCGTTCCTGGCGCCTTTACCAGGGGTAATCGAACCAAGGGTCGGATCTATGCCTTTTGCTTTGCCTAAATATAATCTAAGAATTTATTCTAACTCTAAAAAAATGCACAAAGAATCATGCTTGTGCAATGCAAGAATGTATGCTCCTTTTGAAAGATGTTTTGAAAATTTCCAAGTTTTCTGAGATGAACTTGATAAGGGAGTGAAGAAATGATTGAATTTAGAACTTGAGATAGATCAGAGAAGTTCTAAGTCTTTGAAGTAAATCAGGATTGGAAGAATAAATCTTGATTTTGAGAAAGAATGATTCGAAGTTTTGAAATGAAAGGAAATGAAGTTTCAAAGTCGGAAATGGACTTTGAATTTTGAACTTGAATTTAGGAAAGGAAATGAATACTTTGAGATGGAATTGAATTTAAATTTTGAAGTTTGAAATTGGAATGGACTGAGAAAATCAAATGGTATTTAAGAATAGAAATGGATTCAGATTAGATCCGAAAATGGAATTGAAATCTAGAATTGGAATTGGATTCCAGATCCTAAACAGAATGGGATCTGAGATTTGGAATCCAAGATGGACTTGGGTTCTGGATCCTAGAATAGATTTGGATCTGAAGTCTAAGATCTAAATGTAGAATTGGGTTCCTGATCCTAAGATGGATTTTGGATCTGAAGTCTGAGATCCAAAAGTGGAATTGGATCCTGGATCCTAAAATGGAAAATTGGATCTGAAGTCTAAGATCCAAAGTGAAATTGGTTCTGGATTCTATAAGGAAATTGGATCTGAAGTCTGAGACCCAAAAGTGGAATTGGAGTTTGGATCCTAAAGAGGAGTTGGATCTGAAGTCTGAGACCCAATATGAGTGTTGAATCCTGGATCCTAAAATGGATTTGGAGTTACATTCAGAAGATGAATCAAGAACTTCCAAGTTTAAATTGAACTTGGAGAATGAAATTTAGAGTTTTTGAATATACAAATGAATTTCAAAGTCAAATTGGACTTTGAATTTCGGGGCTTGAATTTGGAATTTAGAAGAGGAATCAAGTATTTTAAATTGAACTTTGAGTTTGATTGGAGTTTTGAATATAAAATGAATTTGGAATCTCAAAGTCAATTTAAACTTTGAAATCTGATTTGAATTTGAATATAAAAAATGACTTTGAAATCTCAAAGTTAAATTGGACTTTGAGATTGAAAATGAAATTGAATTTAAAATTGAAAGGATGAATTGGATTTTATAAGAATTGAAGATAGATTGAGGAAGATATTTACATCACTTGGAGTTTTTGAAAAAAGAATTTTGAAAATATGAGGTAGTTCTATCCTAAATGATGAATGACTTAAAAGAATTTGAAATTGGATTTTGAAAAAGCTATTTCATTCTTTAGATGAATTAAAATAAGATTGAAGATATAATACATCCTTGACTATGGTCATCGGATGTATTATATAATAATCTATATTTAGATTCAGGTAAAGAATAAAATACATTTGGTGCTTTTATAGAATTTAAAATGAAATGAACTCTCACTATACCCTGACTATGGCCATTGGTATATGTTTTGAGCCTATTTTAAGTTAAACTCTAATAAAAGAAAGAAACATTTAAAAATATGATGATTTTGAAAAAGGATCCAGTGTGGATCCGATGTTATTTTATAAAAGATAAAAACACTAAGTCTTGTTTACATCCCGACTATGGCTGTTGATGTAAATCATCAACTTAGGATTAATTTACCTCTTATGAAATGGTGCACGTGCCATTTGTGTTGCCATTTGTGAGAATTTGAGGAATAAAAGAAAAAAATGCATGAAAATAAACAATTGATGATATTTACAATGCTCATTCATTCTAAATCTAAGACAAGAAATGTAAATTCTCGTTGATGATCTAACTATTACATCATGGATATGACTTCTAAAGGGATAGAAAATATCAAACTTGAAAAAGAAAAGGAAATATATAATCTTGCAAAACAGGGTTAACATTTACAAAGGCATAGAACTATGGAAGAAAGTCATGCTAAAAGTGATATACACATGATCACTATTAATGAAAAGATGCTTCATACTATACATAATGTATGGTAAATATGTGATGTAGGTGATGGTGATTGATCCATATAACAACGTATAGGTATAGAAGTTAAAGCAGTTTAATGAACTACTATGCCGCTACGAGGGTCAAAGCGACCCTTTAGATTATTTGTGAAAGGCATGAGTTGCAGGACTTGGTACGATTATGAAGACATGATAAATCGCAGCAGTGGTGCTGTGAAGGAAATGAACAGTAAACCTGACAGACATTAGCTGGATGAATCCTAACAGCTATATAGGTGGGGTATGGAGGATATGATCGGTGCTGAAACATGAACGGTGCTGTTGTGAGCTACAGCTGGTACCAAAGTGGATACCTAAACTGATGTGGCTGGGAGCAGATGATGGTGAGGAGCAGCATAATATACTGTTGTGTAGGTGAAGTGAAGCAATGTGAAGGCTGAAGTGAAGTTACTGCAAGGTGTTGCAGTAACAGTGAATGAATATGATGTAGGCATATGGAGTATGCTACAAAGGATGTGCTGTGTAGACGTGATGGAGTGTGGGTTTCGTGATGCTGGGCATGTAACAGCACTTCAGTAGGGTTTGGATGATATTCAAGGATGACAGGGGATTGACATAAGGTAAATGGTGAAGAGTCCATCAGCACAGGGGCTGGAGAGAATTCAACAACAGAGAGAGATGGAGGCGTGTAAGATGTGAAATATAACACATATTGACAAGTATGCTGTGAAAGTGCAGTAGGCCGAGTGAGTACAACAATGAATGATACATGCAGTGGTTCTATATGCAAAAAAAAAAAAAAAAAATTGTAGTTTAGCAATGATGATATGCTTGTAGAATATGCACAAATGTTGGGTTTGCACAAGATGAGTGATTGACATAAGTGGAAATGTGAACAACCCACGGCTGTGTTGTGAGCATGCTGAAGGTGGGATAATCATATATATAGCCAACGAACTGAGCTTATGCAAATATGGATATAGTCAAAACAGACTATGTTACTTCAATATGCATGTAAAATTAACAACTCAGATAACAAGATTGACTTGAGCTAATATAGTGGATAAAGAACTACATATCTAAACAGTAAAATAAAAAAAGAAAAAAGAAAATGACAGGAAGCAAAGCAGTCAGGTGGACTTAGTACAGATGCTAAAATTTAAAAAAAAAAAAAAAACAGATAAACTGTAGATGCTGGATTTAGACCTGATTTAATTCTTTCTCTGAGCATCGGAGAACGAAGGAGGAAGCATTAAGACCATCTATCAACCCAAGAAATTGAGTGGGGTGGTGATTCATGCAAATCGATCTTTCATGGCAAATAAGACCCGTAGAGCTGAGATGTTACACTACAGAGCATGATATCCCCCTGTTGGTATGTACTGTAGAAATTACCTCTCACAATTTGAGGAGGGATGCTACGGGGAACATTGCTGAATTGTTGGATTTGACATTCAGCTCATCATTGCTGGTAACGATACTTGAGAGGCCAGAGTAACTAAGTATTCACGCAATGACACTCAAATAACTCCTACATGTTTTTTTTTTATAACAACAGGATGATTCCTATACGTCAGTTTCTGCAAATATAAACTGATTTATAAGAAAAGAGATGTTATTACCAACACACAACCAGTGACAGGGACCTGAGTTGGCCTCAATTCCATAGCTCGTTGTTTCAATTGATTGATAGCATGCTTTCACAATGTGGGGAGACCATTTAATCAAAAAATATAATGTTGGTCCAACCCAACATCTTTGAATCAAAACAACATTGCTGAGTGATGACACAAAAAAAAAACTGTAAACCATACGGTTGAACCTGTATCCGGGATGAACTTCTCAATTATCATTCTAAACAGTGAAAACATATGTAAATAAGAGGGAAATATATCATGTTAAGCTGAATAAAACCGGGATACATCGCTAATTTAATAAGACAGGACTCAGCTCAACACCTTTCAGGAAACGTCATATCTCCATTTCTTTTGCAGAGACCTTATGAAATCAGGGAGCTCCTCCACAATGATTTTAGTTATGAGACTTTACGTATTTCCAACAAACTTAGGTGTTTCTCTTGCAAAAACGAATGTCATAAGTTTTAATTTTCTCGATGATGGCCATTCTACCTAATGAATCTGATAATTTCATCAAGGTTCTTGAGTTCAAGTGATCCTGACTCTATCGATCTCCCAAGACCTGTCATGGATTCAGGGGGGGTGCCTTCCCTTTCTGCTAATGAGTTGACAATTTGGAAGGGAATTATGCTCAGTGGGACAACCAGAACATCTTCATTCAGATCCAATGGGATGACAATGTGATACCGCACATGCTACAGCTCAGAGGATCGTCACACGCTACATGGATCATAATCAAGACAACACAGGAAATACGTATGCTAATAAAGGTAAACTAAAGATAATAGAACTAACGTAAACAGTAAAATGAAGAGAAAAAAATTTGTAATGGACAGAACGAGGTGTACATGGAGTGCCGTCATGTTAAACTCATCTTAACAGAAACACCCTTGTATCCTTGAAAAGAAATATGCTATTCCATGGTGAATATCTCAAAAGGGGAACAATAAATAAAATGGACTATGATATCAAAATGTTAGAAAACGTAAGAGAATGACTCATTACAGACCAACAAAAGTAAATGGGAACACCAAAAGGGCATGTCGGAATCAAGAAATTCCAATTGCTGTTTGCAGAGGGGTGAGTCGATCCTGCCTATAGACAGGTCGAACCCACCACCAGCGCATTGTAGACAACAAGGGCAAAAGGGGAGGAAAGCCAAGAACTGGAACAAAGCAGGAAAGGGGTATAATGAAACAAACAGAAGATTCTCAAGAAATACCAGAAGAGGAAGGAGATGGCCTCTTACCTCTTAGCCGCCAGGAACAATCGACTTCTTCAGGATAATTTTGAAGCTTCTTAAATGAGGGCTCTCCAATGTGGTCGTTGTCCTTCTTTCACTCGCAAATTCTTCTGGGAGAGGGAGCAGAAAAGGGGATTTCGATGAAACTTGGTGATGCTGTGGCTTTGCTCGGATGGCTTGGAGGATTTGTTGATTCTTGGCTCTGGCTCCAATAGAAAAGAAGAGGGTGTTTCCTTCGAATACTGAGTATATCAGACTCCTAAAGCTACAGGGTTTCTCTAATTGATGGGATGATCGACCTCGGTTTCTTTGCTTTTGGCTGAAGGAGGAAGGCGATCGGAAAGCGAATGATGGATTGTAATGGGTAAAAATGATGATGAAAGTAGATCGCAGTGAAGAGGTAGGAGACGATCAGAGAGAATGAAGGAGGAATGTAATGGTAGGGTGGAGACGGGTGAAATGGAAAGGGGATTTGCGGTTGTTTATGTAGGGATGAGAAGAAGGGTCGAAAATGGAGGTTTGTTGGTGATGGAGGGTGGAAATGAAAAGGGGAGCTCGGTGATGGAAGGATGGAGGTGTGATGGGCGATGGAGGAGAGAGAAAGAGAGGGGCGAGAGTGAAGGTGATCCAGGCGGCTCCCTTTTCTCTTTTCCTTATGAAGAAACCCTAAAAAAGTTTTTTGCAAAAGACCCCCTCCCTTTGATTTTTAAATTTTTATAAAAAGGGGGTTCCCGAGGTTTTTAGCAAAAATTGTTTTTTCAAAAGGCTCAAAAATCATTTGTTTTCCTCAAAATTTTTCCAAATTTTTGGTTTTTTGTGTTATTTTTCTTTTTTTTTGTATTTTTAGAATAAAATCCTAAGATTTACGAGAAATAAAGATTTAAAACTGATTTTTTTGTATTTTTGCAAAAATATTTACAAAAGCGAGTTTTCTAAGAATTCGGGTTTTTATTTTTGAATTTTTTTTTTCTCAAAGAGGGGATCGGATCCGATTTGGATCAGAATTGGGTCAGAGCTAAGACTTTGGATCCAAATTCTAACGAATCCAAAGGATGAATGAAATTTTTGGTTAAAAATTTACCCGATTATTCAGAGGACGGAGGTCAGGGGCAAAAAGGTCATTTTTGGATTTTTTGGAAAATTTGGGGTGTTCACAGTATCCTTCACTTTATTGCTAGCCTATGTGTCATTCAACCATGTTACTTTGATTGCCTTAGATTAGGTGCATTGCATATAATTATTTCATTATATTTTATTTATCAATACTAACATTTTGGTTCTCTTGTAGGATGCTGGAGATGATCAGCGTAGAGAAGCTGATGGAGGCATGGATGAAGGGCAGATCGAGACAATGAAGAGGATGATGCTCTAAATCTTGGTGAGGATTAGCTTCATGTGTTGAATTTATTTCACGTACTTGTTGTTTCAAATGAAACTCTTTGTATATGTTCACTTATAACTAATTAGAACTAGGCGAGGATTATATTGGGTTGTTAAATTTGTTTCACTTATAACTTGTGTTAAATTTCTTTCACCTACTTTGTATGTGTATTTTTTATGTGTACTTTGTTTTTTATACACAAGTTATATAAATTGGATAACAAGAAATTTTTTCTCGATATTTATATTTCAAAAAAAATTATTTAATTTTTTTTTAAAATTTTGAGACGGATATTAGCCATCGCTAATATTTAGGGATGGATTTTTCTAAGAAATCCAGTCGCAAAATCGTGACGGTATTTGGCGATGAATAATATTCGTTGCCAATTTAGCGACGGATATTTATTTGTCTCAAAAACTGAATCAGCAGATATTTTGCGATGAAATATAATCCATCGCTAATTCGTTGCTAAATTGGTGACGGATATTAGAGACGAATACGTATTCATCGTTAAATTTTAGCGACGAATTAGCGATGGATATGTATCTGTCGCAAAACCAAATCAGTGCTTATTTAGCGCTGAATTAGTGATGGATCATGACATTTGTTAATTCATTGCGAATTAATGACGAAAGTAGCGACATATCAGTTATGTTGCTAATTAGCGACCAAGAAATTAGGACGGACGCTATCCATCGCTAAGTCGTCGCTAAACAGTTCAACGATGGATTTGCGATGGATTAGCATCGGATAGCGTCCGTCGGTAATCCGCAAAATTCTTATAGTGCAACAATTCCATTGTATTTATAAAAAAGTATTATATAATTTATTATTTCAAAAAAATTATCATACAGTAATTATTAATTTACATATTATGATTATAAATACCTTAATTTATAACTAACTTTATGAAATTATAAGCTTCATATCGTACTAGAAATTTGAATCAATGTTTATTGGAAAGTTGAATTGATATTTTTTGAAATCATGTATATGAGTTGCAAATAAGAATGTACTCGCAACTTTTTAAACGCTAACTTAATACCCATTTATAAAAACTCTAGTTCGGATCTTGCTGGGTGCTGGTATTATTGATCCAGAGATCACCTGAACGAGGTTGATGCTTAAAGTTTGACTTTGGAGTTTGGACAATGTGAGTGTGGCCTCTTACTGGGTCTGACTCCATTTAGGATTAGGTCGTCACTCTGTGCATGTCGAAGTGCCAAGTTTGATTGGATATTAGATGGACCCATCAACAATCAGTAAGACAACCTGATAAGCTAATGAGTCAGAACTGGATTAGGTTTTCATAATAACTTAACGATGAATGATTATGATCCGAGTACATTTACATGTGAAATCCAGTCCAGTTAGGGTAAGAAGCTAACCGAATCCAGATCTGTTAAGGGTTCTCCATAACAACTTTTTCCAAACCCTCTACCCAAATATATTTGTGCCCCGCAGGCCCAAATAGGATTCACTAATCAATCTCAACTTCTGGTCAGGGTTTCTGTTAGCTTAGCCCTTTTTCTAGTTCCTATCTAACTTGCAAGACCAGCCCGGTGGGTACTTGGTCAAGTTGTTTAGCTGGTTAAAACGGATGTGGTGTGGGGCGATGATGCCTTGCTGAGCTAGTTTTGGTTCACACATAGTACGGTCGTAAACAGGCTGGATTTGGGTTGGATTTAGGCAATACCAAGTCCAACCTAATCGGTTGGTTTCCGAGTCGGATAGGATCTGCTCAAACATATCCAGATCTGACTAACTTAAAATCTGACATTTGCGTATATTTGGAATTAGTTTCTAGTCGGATGTGGATTTTAATTGGACTCAGTCAAATGCAAAATCCAATACCGAGTCCAAAGATGGCACTTATTCTCATAAGTCGGATAATGATGACCACTTTATTGGTAATCCCCTCGTCATTACTTACAACGACTCCCTTTTCTTTTTAATCTAAAACCATTATTTATTTCGAAATGGCTCTAACCCTAATGGTTTCCCACTTTATTAATGATCACGTATCACTTTTGGTTAAACTTCCTTCCCCTATCCCCCAAGCAGATTTTTTTTTCCTTCTTTTTTGGCCCTCGTCTCTTTTTTCTTCTCTGCCTATACCCTTGCCTTGACATGAAGCCCACCGACAAACGTTTTTTTTTTTTTTGGGCAAAATCTTGTTTTTCAAAAACTCGTGAGAAATTGAATTTTTTTCATGAAGCACACTGACAAACGTTTTTTTTTTTTTTTGGCAAAATCATGTTTTTCAAAAACTCGTGAGAAATTGAAAAAATTTCATAAATCACATGTTTTTTTTTGGCAAAATCTTGATAATAATAAAAAATAAATAAAAAAATATTTTTATAAGAAAATATTAATAAAAATTATTTAAAAATAAAAATATACAATTTTTTCGTGATAAATAGTCGTTTAAAACATAAATATCATGTTTAAATCACAATATTTATGTTTTTCCATAAATCTTGCGATATTTTAAAAATCTTGCAAGAATTTGCCGTTTTAAACTTTCAGGCAATTTATTGAGATATTATCGCAAGATTTTTTCATAAATCTCGTGATATTTGTCACTATGCCAGTGAAGCCCCATCGTAGGCCTCAACTTCCATTGAGCTAAATTCCTCTTAAACTCCCACCTGCGTGCTTCCCTCTTCGCAACCCATATTAGATCGCCCCTCTAAATCGGCTACCTCCTCCTCTATCCCTTCATCTTGCGATGATTCTGCCATTAAATGTAATGCTCGTGATTTTTCAAGAATTTTTCATAAATTTTTGCAAAGATTTTTATATGTGATAAATTAATAGTGATAATATGTACTAAATAATATACAATAGATTAGGTCTTGGAATAAGACTTAGAAAAAATATATATATATAATATATCCAAAATGCTAATGGATCCTATCGACCCTAGTAGGGATTATTTTCAAAATACATTTTTGAGGAAATAATTTTTTTAGAAAAGATATAATTAAGCTAGAAGAAATTTGGTTTAGAAGAAATTCACATACATTTAAAAATAATTTGAGTTGCATATAGGGTTATTCCATTTAAAACTTAAATTATAGTTTTGAAAGAATTGAAATCCAAAATACTGAATTGAATTAATTAGAAAAATAATTAAATAAAAGAAAAAATATAATTCAATTAAATTGAATAAGATGTTAGAGGTCCATAGGTGGGTTGTTCCATCCTATGTGGCACCTCCTTGTTAACTTAAACAAAAGAAAAAGTTAAAGCTTTAAATTCAAAGTATTAAAAGTTACTAAAAACCAAATCTTTTACCAAAAGTCAAAACTTGCCTAATTACTAAGAAGAGCTCCCAAGGGGGGTGCATCCCATTCTAGACTTTTTTAAGATGAAAAAAGTAGAAAAAATTAAGAAGAAAAAAATAACTAAATAAATAATTTAATTAGCTTGACATAGTCAAACTTGCTTGCCAAGCAAGCAAGTTTGACAACATGCAATATGGAAGGTTGAAACCCCATATGGGGGTGTCGACTAGCCCATATTAACTTAATATGTATAGTATACAATATATGTTATATATTATATATTATATATGATACAATATCTACTAACCTAAGTCTAGTATATAGAAAAAAAAGAAAAAGAAAATAAATAAAAGAGAATAAAAAACTTAAAAATATAAAAGAAAGGAAAGGGCGTCTATATTAGATCAAGGGCTGAGATTAGCCCAACCCTTGACCTAATCCTATAGCCTTATAAAAAGGGAGGAGGGGCTCATGCCCCCCCCCCATATTTGGACATTTCTAAAAATGTTGAGCTCTCCCTATTCTCTCATTCTCCCTTTTGCTTCTTCTTATCTTTTCTTCTTCTTTTCTTATGGTTTTCCTCTTGTTCAACCAAGAGGTGAACCTACGTACATAGGTGGAGCGAGTTGATCACCTAGATGCAGCCACCATACGAAGTGGATGTCCAGTTTCTTTTTTCTGACTGAAAGGAGTATTTTCGAATGAAAGGTAGGGATTCTATTCTCTACACATAAATCAAAACTCATAGGCACAAGTTTATTTCGATTTTTAGTAAAACAAACCCTGTATCAAACTCCTCCATGTGTGGGATTGGTGTTGAGTTTGCCAAAATTGAATAGAGAGGGTTTACAGTAGAAAACCCCTCTCAAAAATTGATTTTGTAAAATCATTTTTCTTGGATTTGAGCTACTAAGTTAATACAAAAAAAAATAGTCTTCATAATGAAAATTCTAATTTGGATTAACGAAGAGGGGTTAATTTTGATTCTCTCAAGAAAGAATCGATTTTATCCCTAAAGTGAATGAACTACTTGAAATAAAAATGAATAAAGATTATGTAATACATGTTATGGGCTTTTAGAAACAAAAATCATATTTGCTTGTAAATAGGGTAGAGTTTATTGTTTTCTTGTGAAACTTCTAGTTAGAAATTCTAATCTAATGTTCATGTATATGTGGTATGATGTTTATTGTGTTTTTGTTATTTTTGTCATGAAAAAATATGCATCTCTATGCTTGATATTATAAAAATACTAAAATTATTTTTGAGAAAATAAGGTTCGGTAAGACGGATTGATTTTCTGACCTAATGGTTGCAAAAATGGGATTTGTCATATGTTGTTATTTTAGAGCTTTTATTTAATGAGTTCATGTAAAAAAATCATTAAAATATGAATTCAGGTGGCATATTTTTACTCACCTAAATGCATATATATAACCCGCTATTGCACATTTTTGGCCTGACACCCGACCAGTAAATCGTTTATATCTCCTTCGTCCGGAAGAGTTTTTATAAACGGTTTATTGTGTTGAAAAGCTAACAAAATTTCTACACTTTTCTATGACAATTGTAACAGTCGAACAAAAATGAGGTCCGATGGGTTCTGAACCGGCCAAAGGCCCGTTTAACGAATAAATGTGATCTCTATACAAAAATTAAATATGTTTTCACAATCATATTTTTTCTGCATAGCTACTGTCAAATTAATTTTATGCAGGGACTAAGTGCTCATCATGGGCATGAATGGAATGAAACAACCTTGTATTGATTGAATGAAATGATTATGTATCGAATGAATGAATTGTTTATGCTCAAATTGGCTATGTCGCCATTTGCTTTTGAATTGAGTGAAATGAATGTGTACTGAATTTGAGTGTGGATGCTTAATTTGAATGACCACTACATGTTCATAAATGAATGTAAAATCAAAAGAATGCATTGGCGCATAAGTGGTCTCTCATTTGAGGCATGTGCATCCATGGGCCCTAAAGGGGTCAAATCATGTAAATATGACTGAATAAAGTGTTGCGTGGAATCAATAAATTAAAATTTTAAACATATAATATTAAATATTGATGCTTACAAGGAGAGGGTAAGCGATACTAGTTTGGTTTCGTGGATACCATATTTGAGCATGTAAGGTTGCTCCTCTCCAGCCACGAATATAGGAGAACCCTCTACATTAGACTATAGTGTGGACGAATAGAATCTCATGAGTGAATTCTGATGCATCGAGATGGTGGTGTTGGGAGCTTCTCTCACTTTTGTCGTCCCTCTCTCAGCACTGGTGAATGGTACCTGACCAGGTCAAAGCCACTTTTATTTGAAAATATCGTTTGCACCATGACTCTGATCTAGGTTACTGTCTGTATTTATACCTACAAGGATAAGAACTAAAACATAATGTGAATGTGCATTTAGTTAGGCATAGCATATATCATTTAAAAAAAACTTAATTAAAGATGTTAAAGTCACTCATGCATCCAATTCGAATTCAATAATAGTAAGTGCATGCATTTTTTAATTGCACATGCATATTTAAATATTTATAGTTAAGTGAATGCTTTTGATTAAAAGAATCATGTAAATGTATGTTATAAAGTCCTGTAAATAATTGCACGTATGTATTCTTTATGTGCTTAAAAATGTTTGTGTGTATGAGTATCAAATAAATTCTTGTTTACTTATTTTAATTTATGTGTATTGAATAACTCTGCCCTATAGAAGACTTAATTCTCTGATCCTATTATAATTGAATATTTTCAGGTAGCGAATGAAGAAGGACCAAGCGATGGCAGAAGGTTGCGACGGGAATCAAGTCAAACCTTTCTCAATTTTTGGACTTGTTTTGGACTGTAAGCATTTACGAGTGTTCAAGATTGTGATATTGATTTAATTTTAAAAAAATATGTTATTATTTAAATTCAAATTTAATTAATTATGAATGTTTAATTTTAAATTCATAGTGTATTTGAAACTTATATGTTAAAAGTGTAATACGGCAAAGCTTTTATTCCGTCCGAATTTTTGCTTTAGTTTTATAAAATAATTTCAAAAAAAAAAATTACATGATTTCCAAAATAAAAAATTTGAGATGTTACATTAAATCCATCCTGGGATCCTCTGTCGTTCATTTCTTGAGGGTCATGATTCCCACCACTAATGTCGATGAAATCCAAGGTCTTTTGTAATAAAAAATAGACACCTGGGAATTGGCTCCTACTGAAGATCATCAAATATTGTGCCTTTCAAAGCTTAAGCGTGAGAGTAGGAGGTTGGGACCCATTGCAGCTGTTGTTGTTATAGCCCTAATGGCCGTCGCACTACTCGCAAGGCTGGGAAAGCTTCTTCTCGTTCTCAATAAAAGTAGTCGTATGGAATGCAGGAGGTCTGAACTCCAATGGGCGGCAAATATTCCTAGCAAACTGGAGGAAGGATATAATGGAAGATGTTTTTGCGATCGTTGAGTCAAAATTCGAGGTCCTTGACTCATTTTGGGCTAATTCTATTTAGCGTGACTGTAATTTTCAATTTAAACCTTCGACGGGGTCTTCAAGGGGTATTGTTGTTCTCTGAAGACCGGACTGGTCTGGTCTTTTGCAGCATGTTGGTGATTTTTCAATTTCCATCAGCTTTTCGGGCACCCCTCTTAAAGCTCTGATGCTTCTAACAATGGTGTATGACCCTATCACCTGTGCTACAAAGCGTCTCTTCTGGACGAAACTGCGGACAATGGCTGCTCAAGCACCGAGCCATTGGTGCATTATCAGTGACTTTAACTGTCTGAGGTCCTCTGCTGCATGTAACCTCCGAGTTAAATCATCAAGATCCATGAGGGATTTCAATTACCTAATGGATTCCTGTAATCTATATGATGCCCCCACGGCAAGACAGACCTATTCTTGGTCCAATAATCAAAGTTTGCCGTCTCAGGAAGCTTGATAATGCCATTGCTTATGTGCCTTTTGTTGAGTCATATCATGATTTATTAGTCACCATCTGATCCAGAATCGTCTCTGACCATGGCGCAATCTTAATGGAGTTTGGATGGGAGGTTTAAATTATCAAGAGGTTTCGCTTTGAAGACCGGTGGCTCACGGTGTCGGGGTTTTCAGATGTAGTTTTGAGCAGGTGGGCATGCAGCGTGGCTGGTAAATGGGATGCCTATCGCCTCTCTCTAAAGATGAGGGCGTTGTGGGGTTTATGAAATCGCGGATTCGTGATAATGGTGGGGCCAGAATCAATTGGATTGTCTACCTGTGGCAGCTGCTTCCAAAGATGACCTAAAATGCCGGTTATTGGAACTAGACAAGGAAATCCAAAGGTGGCCCCATCCCATTCATTCACATTGATTCTCGGGTTGTGGAGGGTCCAGAAATGGTGTCTGTACCTATCCAACGACGTCATGCTCAAAGAATTTAATCATTCGGAATTCATACTGATTCCGAAGGAGTTGAATGCAGAAGACATATCTCGATATAGTTCCATTTCTCTTCATAATAGTTCTATCAAGACAGTGGCTAAGTTTTTGGCGGAACGTTTAAAGCGTGTCTTGCCTTCGCTGATATCCCCAGGCCAATCAGTTTTCCTAAAAGGTCGGACACTTCATGATAACGTGCTCTGGTGCAGGCAGGTAAGCCTTTCTTCTTACTGAAACACGACATTTTTAAAGCATTTGACATGGTTAGTTGGGAATTCCTTCATCAATGCTTGAAGGTTTTGGCTCTTCCAACCATCTTCATCAACATGATTATGGAGTTAGTTTTCACAACTCAAATGGCAGTCTCAGTTAATGGAGTTTGTGTGGCCATTATTTTAATATGATGTGAGGCCTTGGACAGGGCTGTCCTTTTTCACCTCTTCTCTTCAACATTGTGGGTGAAATTTTCAAGAAGGGCACGACTGTAGGGTTCATTGATCAGATTCCCGTTGATAATCCTGGGAATTGTCACTTCACCAATATGCAAATGATGTAGTTCCTTTTAGTTTCGCAAACCCTACTCAAATGGCAAGAACTTGGCTGCTTCTGAAAGCTTTCAAATCTGTATCGGGTATCAAAATCAGCGAAAATAAATGCAAGCTCGTGGAATTAGACCCTTTAAATGGTCTCTCAGGAATGATGAAGACTTCTCTGGAGGCGAATATGAATTGCTTTCCTAAAGGCATCAATTGGCATGGCTTCTCATAATGGACAAAGCAGGTTATATGTTCCCCCCCCCCCCCGAACAGGGCATTTAGCTACATCTCATGCTCGGGGGTCCTAAAGAGCACCACGTATGTAAGCATGTGTGTCTCGTATCCCCATGTTTGTCAGCATTAATTAGTGTTGGAGTTTGATGCGATTGCAAAGACTTAAGTACCATCTCCTCTATTGGTGCCGAAAAAAATGATGATTCATGAAAATGAGTGGTTGTAAAGACTTAAGTGCCCCAAAGATGATTATTTAAGACCCAGTCTCTGCACTGCAGGATTATCTGAGAAAGAAATCTTCCCTAGAGGAGGCCATGAACATCAACCTGTTACGACAATGAAGCCATACATGATACTTCAAGTACAAGGTTTTGATGATGAGCAAGTGGAATCAACTGCATTTCAGCTAAGGCTATGAAGAAATTGAAGAATTCGATGAAGAATCCTTAAAGACTAGTGTGCAAATGTTTAATTCATTAAAAGTCTTAGATTCTTGTAAGAGCCCTACTTAGAGTGCATATTTAGGTTGCATTTCATCTTAAAAGTCTTTAGAAAAACTTTTTTAAAAGAAACTCTTTTGAAAATCTTTTTAGAAAACTCTTTTCTTAAATTTTCATGTTTATTAGTCGACCAATAGACTTATCAGTCGACTAATTCTTTCGCGCCATATTTTCTAAAAAGTCATTCGTGTCAAATTAGTCGACCAAAGGTTTTATCAGTCGACTGGACAAAATGTTTGTTTTCTGGAAAATTAGCCGCAGTCGACTAATGGTTTTTCAGTCGACTGAACAGAACATGTGTTTTCTGAAAAAATTTAGCAGTAGTCGACTAATGCTTTTTATCAGTCGACTGAACAAAATGTTTGTTTTTCAGAAGTTTTTAGCAGCAGTCGACTAAAAGGTTTTTCAGTCTACTGATGATATTATCAGTCGACTAACTTTTCTCAAGTCGACTAAGTTTCAAAAGTTCAGATTTTCAAACGGCTCGATTAACAGATCAGTCGACCGACGATAACTGTCAGTCTACTAATAACTAACTATTAGTCGACTAACTGATGTTTCAGTCGACTAATTTTGCCGTTTTCCTGAAACTTCAAAAAGGCGTGTCTTTTCATTTTTCAAACGTTTTGATCGTACAAAATAGACAGTTTTGACACCCTTTCATACTCTCAACGTATGAAATCTTTGAACTATAAATATGAGTGCATTTTACACTCAAAAGAACAAGAATTCAATCGATTTGAATCATTTACTTCTTGCTTTTCACTCCTATCCATTCAAGTATTTGTTTTCTCACTCACGTGATATTTTCACTTCAGTTTTTCACTCAAATCACTTTGATAGATAGTGAATTCGTGAGTAGAGTGTTTCAACAACCTCAAAATCCAATTGCATCTCAATTGCATTCAAAAGGAATGCTCATAGGTTGTTTTGTAAGTTGTTACTTATTTTCTGTAAAAAGAAGGACTCCTTGGTGTAAAGGAGTTGTTTGCTTTCAGTGGGATTGTTACTGAAAGTGGGACCGGTTATGGTCTGTGTGATCTTGTAGTTTACAAGGTTGATAGTGAAAATCTCAAGCGGGTTTTGCTTGGGGACTAGATGTAGGTCGGGTTTGACCGAACCAGGATAAAATCTTGTGTTCTTTGTGTGTTTGCTTTGAGATTTGCAAAATCCTTCAATATTCCGCAGAAAGTTTTAAAAGCACTATTCACCCCCCTTTAGTGCTCATTGCCTCGATCCTAGTGCACTTTCATTTGGTATCAGAGCACAGGTTTGCTATTACTTTGATTTGACCATCATCTAGCATGGCAACTACAACATCTCAGCACAAAGAAGGAAGTTCCTCTGTTCGTCCTCCTCTCTTCGACGGAACAAACTATGGATACTGGAAAGTAAGAATGACAATATTCCTACAATCCATGGATCTCGATATCTGGAGAGTTGTTTCAGAAAAGTACCAAACTCCATCAAATGATTTCAGCCGATGGACCGATGATGAAAAGAAGACTGCTTCACTTAATGCCAAGGCAATGAATGCCTTATATTGTGGCGTTGACAAGGTAGAGTTCAATCGCATCTCTCAATGCTCTACAGCTAATGAAATCTGGCATACTCTTCTCGTAACTCACGAAGGTACGTCAAAGGTAAAGGAATCTAAAATTGCTTCTTTAGTTCATAAATTTGAATTGTTCAAAATTAAGCAAAATGAATATATATCGGACATGGTAACTAGAATGACCGATATAACTAACACTTTGAAATCCCTTGGAAAAGAATATTCACAAGTGGATTTAGTTAGAAAAATTCTAGGGTGTTTAACTCCTGAATGGGAGAGAAAAACCACTGCTATTGAAGAAGCAAATGATCTCAATACTCTCACTCTTGAAGACTTAGTTGGTAACCTAATGGCATATGAGGTCCAACTTCAAGATAGACAAGAAGAAAAGCCTAAGAAGAAATCTCTTGCTTTTAAGGTTACTTCTGACTCAGAAAATTCTGAAGAAGATGAAGATGAAGATGAAGATATTGCCCTCATCACAAGGCAATTCAGAAGATTCATTAAAAAGGGAAGATTTAAAGAAAGGCAAAGAAAGCAGATTCTTCCATTCCCAATAAAGTCAAGTGCTTTAACTGCAAAAAGGCAGGACATATCAAGAAAGATTGTCCTCTTCTCAGATTCAAGCCCAAGGACCAATTCAAGAAGAAAAAGGCATTTCAAGCCTGTTGGGATGATAGGACTCCTCTTCCGATGAAGAATCAAATGAAGAAGTCGCCAACATGTTTTTGTAGCACAAGAAGATTCGGTAAGTCAATTTGACTATGATGAGTTATTTGAAGCATTTAATGATTTATATGCTAAATTTAAGAGTCTTAATTCTAAAAATAAAGAGTTAAAACTGAAAATTTAACTCTTGACTCTCAAAATAAAGTGTTACTTCAAGAAATAGAAGATCTCAAGAAGGAAAATTCTTGCCAAGCACTTGAGATAAAAGAAATTGGAGATAGAACCAATCTCTTACAAAAGGAAATATCTAGTCTTAAAGAAAAGTCAAATGATCTTCTTTCTATAGTGACCAAATTCACAAATGGTCAAGAGAATCTAGAAAAACTTATTGGTTCTCAAAGATGCTCGGTTAATAAAACCGGATTGGGATATAGCTTCTTTGATACTCAAAATAGACCAAACTATGTGGTGAAAAATCAAAGACATTATTCTCAACCTTTTGTTTATAAAACTAAATTTTCTAGTTCTAATAGAAATGCATCTAGAAATGTTTATTCTAAATTCTTTTATAGAAAGAATATTTATTATCAAAGGAAACCAAAATCCAAATGGATATGGGTTCCTAAGACTAACTCTCATGGACCCGAAAATAGAAAGGGGTCAAATGCTCTGTTTTCTGATTTTGTTGTAGGTACACAACATAAGGAGCAAATGGATATTGGACAGCGACTGTTCCAAACATATGACTGGAAGGCCGGAGTTATTTTCAACCCTCCAAAATAAGGATGGAGGAACCGTCACCTTTGGTGACAATAACAAGGGAAAAATGATAGGTATTGGTAATATTGGTAATCCAAAATTTCCCTTGATAGAAAATGTTCTTTTAGTAGATGGTTTAATGCATAATTTAATATCTATTAGTCAATTATGTGATAAAGGTTTTCATGTTTCTTTTGAAAATGATTTATGCTTAATTTCTGATTTTCAATCTAAAAAGATCATTTTTAAAGGTAAAAGAAGAAACAATGTGTATGAACTATATCTAGATGAATTACCCTCTTTTAATGAAAAATGTCTTATTGTTTCAAATGAAATTCAATGGTTATGGCACAAAAGACTTGGACATGTTAATTTTAAAATTATTTCAAAATTATCCAAGAATGATCTTGTAAGAGGCCTACCTAGAATACCATATAAAAAGGATCACTTATGTGATGCTTGTCAAAGGGGTAAACAAATCAAGAGTTCTTTTAAAGCTAAAGATATAGTTTCAACAAAACGTCCTCTTGAACTTTTACATTTAGATCTATTTGGACCATCTATAATTCAAAGTTTGAATGGTAGCAAGTATGCTTTTGTTATAGTAGATGATTATTCTCGGTTTACATGGGTGATTTTTCTAAAAAGCAAAAATGAAGCTTTTTCAGAATTTTCTAAACTTTGTAGGAGAATTACAAATGAAAAATCTACATCTATTATTAAAATTCGATGTGATCATGGTGGTGAATTTGAAAATGAATCTTTTCTAAAGTTTTGTGATTTACATGGTATATCTCACAACTTTGCTTTTCCTAGAGCGGCTCCACAAAATGGAGTTGTTGAAAGAAAGAATAGAACTTTGCAAGAATGTGCTAGAACCATGCTTCAAGATAAAAATTTACCAAAATACTTTTGGGCTGAAGCAATTAATACAACATGTTATGTCTTAAATCGTGTTCTTATTCGACCAATTTTACATAAAACATGTTTTGAATTGTATTATGATCGTATACCAAAGATCTCATATTTCAAAATTTTTGGTAGTAAATGTTTCTTGTTAAATACCAAAGATAATCTTGATAAGTTTGATTCAAAATCAGATGAATCAATATTTCTTGGATATTCTTCTAGAAGTAAAGCATATCGTATTTTCAATAAAAGAACATCTTGTATTGAAGAATCTCTACATGTTGCATTTGATGAGAATTGTGAGCATGTTATTCCTCTAAGCGAAGAAGAAGAAGCAACACTTCAAGAAGAACCCTTGATAGAAAGTACTTCTCAAGAAAATATTCCTCTTCAACCAGTTTGGAAAGAAGTTCCTAATCATCCACATGAACAAGTTATTGGTGAAATAAAGAGTGGTGTCCAAACTAGAAGGCAGTTAGAAAAATATATTGCAAATGTTGCTTTCATATCTAAATTAGAACTAAAGAATATCAATGAGGCATGTGATGATGAATTTTGGCTTTTGGCCATGTCTGAAGAACTTAACCAATTTACTAGGAATGGTGTTTGAGATCTAGTTGATAGACCAAATGATCATCCAGTAATTGGAACAAGATGGGTCTTCCGAAATAAGCTGGATGAAAATGGTGAAGTCATTCGAAACAAAGCAAGGCTAATGGCACAAGGCTATAATCAAGAAGAAGGCATAGATTTTGATGAAACCTATGCACCAATGGCTCGATTAGAGTCAATTCGTATGATGCTTGCTTTTGCTAGTTACATGAACTTCAAGTTATATCAAATTGATGTTAAGAGTGCATTTTTAAATGGACACATCAATGAAGAAGTTTATGTAGAGCAACCCCCAGGCTTTGAAAATGAGAATTATCCAGAAATGGTCTACAAATTGAAAAGAGTTCTGTATGGACTTAAACAAGCACCAAGAGCGTGGTATGAAAGACTACGAAATTTTCTAGAACAATCTGTTTTTTCCATTGGTCGGGTAGACTCCACTTTATTTATTAAAAATCTTAATTCAGATATTCTTATTGTGCAAATTTATGTTGATGACATAATATTTGGTTCTACTAATGATTCTCTTTGTAAAGAATTTGCTAAGGCTATGCAGGAAGAGTTTGAAATGATCTTGATGGGCGAATTAAACTACTTCCTTGGACTTCAAATAAAGCAAACTGAAGAAGGAATCTTCATCAATCAGGGTAAGTATACAAAAGAACTTCTCAAGAGATTTGGGATGGACTCATCGAAATCAAGAAGGAATCCTATGAGTACAACTACTTCTCTTGATAAAGATGAAAATGGTAAAAGTGTAGATACTAAGCTCTACAGAGGTATGATCGGATCTCTATTATACTTAACTGCTAGTCGACCTGATATTATGTTTAGTGTTTGTATGTGTGCAAGATTTCAAGCTAATCCAAAGGAATCTCATTTAACTGCAGTAAAACAAATTCTTCGTTATTTGAAAGATACTTCAGATTTCGGTTTGTTTTACCCAAAATCATCTTCCTTTGATTTAGTTTCATATAGTGATGCAGATTTTGCAGGAAGTAAATCTGATCGCAAGAGTACTAGTGGAACTTGTCATTTCTTGAGAAATTCCTTAGTCTCTTGGTTTAGTAAAAAGCAAAATTCAGTATCACTCTCAACAACTGAAGCTGAATATATAGCAGCTAGTTTAGCATGTTCACAAGTACTTTGGATGAAACAGACCTTAAAAGATTTTGGTTTGAATTACTCCACAACAACTATTTATTGTGATAACACTAGTGCTATAAATCTTTCGAAAAATCCTATTCAGCACTCAAGAACTAAGCATATTGAAGTTAGACATCATTTTTTAAGAGATCATGTGTTAAAAGGAGATATTTCGTTAAATTTTATTTCCACTAAAGAACAACATGCTCATATCTTCACTAAACCTCTTAAAAATGAAGATTTTATGAGAATTAGGAGAGAACTAGGTATTTGCTCGTTTTTGGATTTATAAAAATGCTGATTTTTGAACAAAATCTCAAAATCGCACTATATTAGTCGACCGATAAAATTGTAGTTGACTGGTGTTTTTATATTTTGGAATGTATCGCATCATATTAGTCGACCGATATAGTTCTAGTCGACTGATGATATTTTTAGAATAAGTCGCACTTTTTTAGTCGACCGATAAAGTTTTAGTCGACTAAATTTTTTTTTAAAAAATTTTAAGTGAAGGGACCCGACACCCCTTGGATTTTTTTTAAACCCATTTTTTTTTTAAAAAAAAGGCATCATTTTACTTCGTACCTTTTCATTTTTTTTTTAAACGAAACCCTTAAAACCAAAAACCCCTCTTTCTCTTTTGCCTCTCTCTCTCTTCCGAAAAACCTCGGAGTGCCGTTCGACTCCATCATCGTCGGGATTTTCTTACCGTAACAGGGAGACTCCGGAATCTTGTGGCCGTGATATTCAAACACCAGAATCCTCTTGTAGTGACTAGCGCATCTTCAAAAACACGCCGGAACTCTCTTGCCGAGACAGTGTATTACCGGAATCCTCTTGTGGCCGACCTCTCCTCGCCGTCAGCCACCGCATCGTCCTTTGTTTTTGAACGCCAGAAAGCTTTTTCCCCTTGCCGGAAATCGTTTGGAAGCCGACACTCTCTTTGGGTAACTTTGTTTTTAACCATGCCTCGTACGAAGTCTGCATCTGCAAAAGGTTTAGGTTCTCCTCCTCCTACACCTACTTCAAGACATGTTTTTTCACTAAGATTACTTCGCAATCCTCTTCTCTATGACACTTTTGGATCAATTTCTGCACTACCTATTTTACCAGGCTGAAATGTTCTATTTCACTTGTTTTCTCGTTACAAAATAAGAGAATTATTTCCTGGTATTTCACATCTTTTTTATGCTTGTGCAGATACCCTTCACTATCCTTTTCTTATTCACTTGTTTTACACGAATTTACAAAAGAATCATGAAACTGGAGTTTTGTCTTCTCTTGTTCGTGATGTTGAAATCGAGTTTGATTCGAAATTGCTTGGAGAAATTCTTGAAATTCCACCTTCAGACACTCTTTTCAACACTATTGAATTGAATGATGAAAGAGTTTTTGAACAAATTCTTCTTCCAGAAGTACCTCACTGCCCTCCTTTCAAAAATACTAATCTTCAAACTCATGCACGCATTGCTGGACGAATCCTTGCCCACAATGTTCTACCCAAAACTGGTTCTTTTGATTATTATTCCTCAGATCTATCTACGACTCTTTATGTTTTATTTGGAAATATTTTTGTCAACTGGGCCAATGTGTATTTTACAAACTTGTGGAAACAAAAACCATTTCTTCCTTATGGTTGTCTATTAACCCGTATTTTTAGACATTTCAAAGTTCCTTTAACAAATGAAAAATACATTGAGCAAAAAGAGTTCTTTGATCAAACAATTTTTAAAAGAATGAAAATTAAATATCTGCCTCCTTTAAATGTTGATCAAACTGAACCATCTGATCCTAATGAACCATCTATTTCTGAACCTTCACCTTCTGCGACACCTTCATCTCATGCAAAAAGAAAGAAATTTTCGACAAATCAAGACCATGATGAAGTTATGCAGAGACTGGAAGCGTTGGAGCTGCATCAACACACCTTTCGTAAAGATGTGACTCAACAACTTGCTTCAATTCAGAAGGATGTAACTGCCATTAAGGATTTGCTAAACTCTCTTTTCTGATCTTTGATCTTTGAAAAACATACTTTATGGGTTGTAATATTTTTAAACTTGTATCTCTATTTCTGCTTATGCTATTTTTGCCCTTACTCTTTTTTATTCTGACAAAGAGGGAGAAAAAGATAAAGATAGCATTACAGGAGATCTTGCATTGATAAAGATAGCATTACAGGAGATCTTGCATGAGAAATGCAAAATTAAGAGAAAAAGAAAGCTTTGAATGAATGTATTTCTAAATGCATGAAGAAATGATGAATGGAAATGCAAACCAATCAATATGTGATATATGTGCTTTAAATGTGCTAACTTTTAATGTTTTGCAGCATATTGATAGGGGGAGTAAAATCTCCATCTATGCATCTAAATGCTTCATCTTTGATTAAGTTTGTCATCATCAAAAAGGGGGAGATTGTTACGACAATGAAGCCATACATGATACTTCAAGTACAAGGTTTTGATGATGAGCAAGTGGAATCAACTGCATTTCAGCTAAGGCTATGAAGAAATTGAAGAATTCGGTGAAGAATCCTTGAAGACTAGTGTGCAAATGTTTAATTCATTAAAAGTCTTAGATTCTTGTAAGAGCCTTACTTAGAGTGCATATTTAGGTTGCATTTCATCTTAAAAGTCTTTAGAAAAACTTTTCTAAAAGAAACTCTTTTGAAAATCTTTTTAGAAAACTCTTTTCTTAAATTTTCATGTTTATTAGTCGACCAATAGACTTATCAGTCGACTAATCCTTTCGCGCCATATTTTCTAAAAAGTCATTCGTGTCAAATTAGTCAACCGAAGGTTTTATCAGTCGACTGGACAGAATGTCTGTTTTCTGGAAAATTAGCAGCAGTCGACTAATGGTTTTTTAGTCGACTGAACAGAACATGTGTTTTCTGAAAAAATTTAGCAGCAGTCGACTAATGCTTTTTATCAGTCGACCGAACAGAATGTTTGTTTTTCAGAAGTTTTTAGCAGCAGTCGACTAAAAGGTTTTTCAGTCTACTGATGATATTATCAGTCGACTAACTTTTCTCAAGTCGACTAAGTTTCAAAAGTTCAGATTTTCAAACGGCTCGATTAACAGATCAGTCGACCGACGATAACTGTCAGTCTACTAATAACTAACTATTAGTCGACTAACTGATGTTTCAATCGACTAATTTTGTCGTTTTCCTGAAACTTCAAAAAGGCGTGTCTTTTCATTTTTCAAACGTTTTGATCGTTCAAAATGGACAGTTTTGACACCCTTTCATACTCTCAACGTATGGAATCTTTGAACTATAAATATGAGTGCATTTTACACTCAAAAGAACAAGAATTCAATCGATTTGAATCATTTACTTCTTGCTTTTCACTCCTATCCATTCAAGTGTTTGTTTTCTCACTCACGTGATATTTTCACTTCAGTTTTTCACTCAAATCACTTTGATAGATAGTGAATTCGTGAGTAGAGTGTTTCAACAACCTCGAAAGCCAATTGCATCTCAATTGCATTCAAAAGGAAGGCTCATAGGTTGTTTTGTAAGTTGTTACTTATTTTCTGTAAAAAGAAGGACTCCTTGGTGTAAAGGAGTTGTTTGCTTTCAGTGGGATTGTTACTGAAAGTGGGACCGGTTATGGACTGTGTGATCTTGTAGTTTACATGGTTGATAGTGAAAATCTCAAGCGGGTTTTGCTTGGGGACTGAATGTAGGTCGGGTTTGACCGAACTAGGATAAAATCTTGTGTTCTTTGTGTGTTTGCTTTGAGATTTGCAAAATCCTTCAATATTCTGCAGAAAGTTTTAAAAGCACTATTCACCCCCCCTTTAGTGCTCATTGCCTCGATCCTAGTGCACTTTCACAACCCTCTCACACTCTCTCTCACTTCTATTTCTGCTTCTATGCACATCCAACAGAAGATCTTACATTGCTCCATCAAGCACCGACTGACCTGCACATTGACTGTTGTGGAGCCTCATTCAGAGTTTTTACCCTTACAGGAAGAGGGTTTGGGGGTTCATCCCAGCGTGGGTAGCATCATTCAACTAAATGAGTTATAGAACCTGAGCCATCAAAAATGTCTGTTTGAACTTTTCATCGTCATCTTCTTCTTCTTCCTTCTCCGTAAAACACTGTAAAACCCTCTCTCTCTCTAGAGAAGAAATCAAGGGAGGCAAAAAGTTCCTCCTGGAGAAGGCCATGAACATCAATCATCTCACTCTCTCTCCCTTCTCTCTCTACTTCTGTGCACATCCAACAAACGATCCAACATTTCTCAATCAAACACCGACTGACCTGCACACTAACTGTAGCATCGTTCAACTTGATGAGTTGTGGAGCCTGATTTAGAGTTTTTGCCCTTACAGGAGGTGGGTTTGGGGGCTCCTCCCAGCGTGGGTAGCATCATTCAACTTGAAGAGTTGTGGAGTCTGATTCAAAGTTTTTACCCATTCATATTTTAAGGCATTAGATCTCATGTTTGAACATCCACGCATGTGTAGTTTGCTTTCATCATGTTCAGTTGCTTTCTAGATTATACTTTGAATTCTGGTGCATTTTAGATCTATCGATTTGTATGTAACCAGAGCTCATTTTAATCTGAATTTTTTACTACAACTTCATGCATATGTCTTCATGATCTCCACCAAAAATCAGATCATTCTGAGTTTGTTTGACCCACTTTAAAAATCGAGATTCAGAACCTGTTATTTTGCACCGTCAGGATTTTAGCAGAATCAGGACCAACTTGCGGGAGTGATTTCTCCCTAACCAGAGATGATCTTTCCGATCCGTAAAAAGGGTTGTTTTTTAAATTAAATCTAGTTTGTTCATACCAAATTTCAACGATTTTTATTGTGTTTTCATACCAGTTTTGGGTAAAAAACCATAACCCTGTCACCCTGTGTCATTTTAATGCCTCAGATTTTGATCCATTTTGTTTGAATTTTATTTCCATAATGAAAGATCATTTTTCAATTCTGTAAAACGGGTTCTCTTTGTTTATGTCTCTAGTTTATCTCTGTAAATTGTCAGAATTTTTCATGATCAATTACTAATTTATTTTGATTAAATACCAGAACCTTGTATCCAGATTTTATAAATGTTCTGATTTTGGCCCCCATATCATGACTGTTGTAGCACTTTTTCAACAAATCGCTATTTGATTAACAATATTCTTCAGCAGATCGTTGTTATGATTTTTTGAGGTCTCTAATGAGTCCCTACTATGATTTGTAGTATTTTTTGGGTCTCCAACGAGCCTCACAATGATTTATAGTGTTGTTCGGTCTTTTAACTATGATTTATAGTACTTTGAGGTCTCCAACGAGCTCCACAATGATTTATAGTGTTTTTCGGTCTTTTAACTATGATTTATAGTGTTTTCTGGTCTCTAACGAGACCCACAGCGATTTATAGTGTTGCTGGACCTCGCTATAGCGATTTGTAGTGTTTCTCGCTAAACACTACAGCGATTTGTGATACAAATCGCTATCCGAATCATGACCAACTTGTCAGGGCCATATCTCCCTAACCAGAGATCGGATTTCAAATCCGTAAAAAGTGGTGTCTTCGTTATAAAGTCTAGTTTATTCCTGTAAATTTTTAGCGATTTTTATGGTTATTTGATACCCCATTTGGATCTAAAACCAGACCCCTATCAGTCTGCCTTATTTGAGTGACATAGGTTTTTATTTCATTTTATAAGAGTCATATCTCCCCAACGGAAGATCATTTTCCAAATCCGTAAAAAGGGTTTTCTTCCTCTATGTGTCTAGTTTATATCTGGAAATTTTTATAACTTTTTATGCTCATTTGATATTTCAAACCTGTTAAAAACCGAGACATGTCTCCAACAAGTTATAATTAACTTCCATCCACTCACTTAAAATAGAATAATAACATGTCTCAGTTTTTAACAGGTTTGAAATATCAAATAAGCATAAAAAGTTATAAAACTTTCTAGATATAAACTAGACACATAGAGGAAGAAAACCGTTTTTACAGATTTGAAAAATAATCTTCCGTTGGGGAGATATGACTCTTACAAAATGAAATAAAAACCTTTGTCACTCAAATAAGGCAGACTGATAGGGGTCTGGTTTTATAATTAAAAAGGGTATCAAATCACCATAGAAATCTCTGAAAATTTACATGAATAAATTAGACTTTATAACAAAGACACCACTTTTTACGGATTTGAAATCCGATCTCTGGTTAGGGAGATATGGCCCTGACAAGTTGATCCTGATTCGGATAGCGATTCTATCCACTCACTTAAAATAGAATAATAACATGTCTCGGTTTTTAACAGGTTTGAAATACCAAATGAGCATAAAAAGTTATAAAAATTTCTAGATATAAACTAGACACATAGAGGAAGAAAACCCTTTTTACGGATTTGGAAAATGATCTTCCGTTGGGGAGATATGACTCTTACAAAATGAAATAAAAACCTATGTCACTCAAATAAGGCAGACTGATAGGGGTCTGGTTTTAGATCCAATTGGGGTATCAAATAACCATAAAAATCGCTGAAAATTTACAGGAATATACTAGACTTCATAACAAAGACACCACTTTTTACGGATTTGAAATCCGATCTCTGGTTAGGGAGATATGGCCCTGACAAGTTGGTCCTGATTCGGATAGCGATTTGTATCACAAATCGTTGTAGTGTTTAGCGAGAAACACTACAAATCGCTATAGCGAGGTCCAGCAACACTATAAATCGCTGTGGGTCTCGTTAGAGACCCAAAAATACTATAAATCATAGTTAAAAGACCGAAAAACACTACAAATCGTTGTGGAGCTCGTTGGAGACCTCAAAGCACTATAAATCATAGTTAAAAGACTGAACAACACTATAAATCATTGTGAGGCTCGTTGGAGACCCAAAAATACTACAAATCATAGTAGGGACTCATTAGAGACCCAAAAAAATCATAACAACGATTTACTGAAAAATATTGTCAATCAAATAGCGATTTGTTGAAAAAGTGCTACAACAGTCATGATATGGGGGCCAAAATCAGAACATTTATAAAATCTGGATACAAGGTTCTGGTATTTAATTAAAATAAAATAATAATTCACCATGAAAAATTCTGAAAATTTACAGGAATGAACTAGACACATAAAACAAGATAACCCGTTTTACAGAATTGAAAAATGATCTTTCATTAGGGAAATAAAATTCAAACAAAATGGATCAAAATCTGAGGCATTAAAATGACACAAGGTGACAGGGTTATGGTTTTTTACCCAAAACTGGTACGAAAACACCATAAAAATTGCTGAAATTTGGTATAAACAAACTAGATTTAATTTAGAAAACAACCTATTTTACGGATCGGAAAGATCATCTCTGGTTAGGGAGAAATCACTCCCGCAAGTTGGTCCTGATTCTGCTAAAATCCTGACGGTGCAAAATAACAGGTTCTGAATCTTGATTTTTAAAGTGGGTCAAACAAACTCAGAATAATCTGATTTTTGGTGGAGAGTATGAAGACATATGCATGAAGTTGCAGTAAAACATTCAGATCAAAATGAGCTCTGGTTACATACAAATCGATAGATCTAAAATGCATCAGAATTCAAAGTATAATCTAGAAAGCAACTGAACATGATGAAAGCAAACTGCACATGCGTGGATGTTCAAACATGTGATCTAATGCCTTAAAATATGAATGGGTAAAAACTTTGAATCAGACTCCACAACTCTTCAAGTTGAATGATGCTACCCACGCTGGGAGGAGCCCCCAAACCCACCTCCTGTAAGGGCAAAAACTCTAAATCAGGCTCCACAACTCATCAAGTTGAACGATGCTACAGTTAGTGTGCTGGTCAGTCAGTGTTTGATGAAGAAATGTTGGATCGTTTGTTGGATGTGCACAGAAGTAGAGAGAGAAGGGAGAGACAGTGAGATGAGGTTTTACCCCTCTCTTGTAAGGGTAAAAACTCTGAATCAGGATCTACAACTCATTTAGTTGAATGATGATACCCACGCTGGGAGGAGCCCCCAAACCCTCCTCCTGTAAGGGTAAAAACTCTAAATCAGGCTCCACAAGAGTTAATGTGCAGGTCAGTCGGTGCTTGATGGAGCAATGTAGGATCTTCTGCTGGATGTGCACAGAAGCAGAAAGAGAAGGGAGAGTGAGAGTGAGAGGGTTGATGTTCATGGCCTCCTCCAGGGGAGATTTCTTTCTCGAATAATCCTGCAGTGCAAAGACTGGGTCTTAAATAATCATCTTTGGGGCACTTAAGTCTTTTCAAGAATCTTCCCTTGATTTCTTCTCTAGAGAGAGAGAGGGTTTTACAGTGTTTTACAGAGAAAGAAGAAGAAGACTTTGAAGAGTCAGCATCATCCTCAACTTTCTGGATAGAGGACATGTTTGTCCTTTTTTTGAACTGTTTGTTTTTTCTTTTTTGAATGAAAGGCATTTTTGTCATTTTCTCAAACCATCACTTTATGAGAAGAATAGCAAGAAAGGGTACTTAAGTCTTTGCAACAACACCAGAGTCCGATGCAAAGTTATGTCAACATACACGGGAATACGAGCCCCATGTGCTTGTATACATGGTGCTCGTTCAAAGCCCCGAACACAGATGTGGGATTCAGTGAATCATCGGGGGGGGGGGGGGGAACATACACCACCCTCTCCATAATGGGGCACGTCAATACTCTGGACTGATAAAAAATGGGTATTCATATTATTTATGCTAACAGGATTTGGAATCAGCTGTGCACCTATTCTGGTTCTGCCCTTTCATCCAGTCTCTGTTCAAGCCAGCTTGGCCCAACCTTACCTTACAGTTAAACTCTGAGTCTTGCTTCAGGACTTAGATCTTGGGACCTCCTTTTGTGAAATTCTCTAAGAAATGGTGTTGAGCCTGGAAGTGCTGGCTCGTTTCAGTGTGGTGGCAGATTTGGAAGGAGCGAAATGATACACTATTTAATGACAAAAACTTTGATGTTCAGACTGTGCTCTATGCCATTCAGTCCGATCTATATCATTCTGCTTGAGCAGTTTGGCCTAAGGATGATATTTCTTGGTTGGGGTTCTGCCTGTAAGGACCCTTTGTTAATGTAGCTGCAACAACTACTTCCCACATGTAAACATTTCCTCTAGACCATTTCTCATCGCCTATGCTGGTCTCTAATAAAATTTTCCTTGATTCTAAAAATAAATAAATAAATATTAAAATATCAAAAGATAGTATATGTTGATTAAACGTAAAAAAATCCTATGTTCTCATGTCCTATGCTCCGAAATCTTTGACCATCCAATGAACCGGCTCAATAGAGTCAGGCTGGGTGGAGTCACAATTGCCGAAAGGAATTGAAATATGTTGCTCCCATGCATGGTCACAATCACAAGTACCGTTAATATTTTGAAAATATCGTAATATTATCCCGATCGAGCATAATCACATATATCATGAATATTTTAAAAATACCAAAATATTCATAAAAATAGTCACATATTTTGCTAATATTTTGAAAATATCATAATGCACACAAGAATAGTCATAAGTGTCACCAATACTTTGAAAATACCACAATATTATGCAACAAAATGAAAGTAAATTTTGAAAAAAAGTGTCAATTTCAAAATATTTGTGAGTTTAAGAATATTGCAATATCATTGCAATAGTATCACTTATTATCGTTATATTTTGACAAATTTTATACTTTTAACCCGCACCCATTCTTTTTGCTTTTGAAAACTGAGAGTAGGAGGGTGTGAACAACTTTAATTTTCTATTGTTTTGATTTTTAGGTCTTTTTGAATCTGATCTTACATATATAGTCTGTTTAGTAAGAATCAACTTTTAGATCATCCTTTTACAACATATGACTAGGTTTTATAAGTCTTTAAAAATGAACCGCCTAGAATTTTTCTAAATTTCAAAGCTCATGAAATCATATTTTCATTAAAAAAACACGATCCAACAGCCGATTCCTAGCAAATTAATAATCCTGAACACATCTGTGGGGGCTGATTTGCAAAACATAAATTGCAATATTGAAAATCAATACTGATGGCCCAACAACGTGTAGATGCAACTGATCGGTAGAGAGAGAGAGAGAGCTGAAACAAGATTTCAACATAGCCACGAAAAGGGTCAAGAGAGTTGAACCCAAAGAACAAAAGCAGAAAAATAAAAACAAAACAAAAACAAGCAGGAGCAAAACAAACCAAAAACAAGCGGCTCACGCAGGAGCCTCAAAACCAATAAGGTCCGGAGGGAGCGGAGCGACAGTAGGAGGAGACATTAGATCAAAAAGATGAATATGCAAAATCACGTAAACATCCACTAGGATTTTTTGCGCAAGATGATTAATGTTGACCGAAGATTCCCGGAAAAGGGCATCATTGTGCACCATCCAAACGAACCACCAAGTGGTAAACAACTACGACCTCCAGATTAACCGCCACTGCTTGTTGCGCCAAAGGCAGACCGAATCCAAGATGAGGTCTAGCGCAAATGACTCTTTCATAACCAGGACCTTCGGGTGCCTCCAAGTCTTACGAAAGATCTCCACAAAGGTAGGGCAAGACCAGAAGAGGTGGAACGAGGATTCTTCAATAGCATGACAAAGCACATATTATCTTGAAAGCTGGAAGCCCCACTCTTTAAGGTAGAGTGAGTTTGGACCTTAGCGTGCAAGATTAACCAAGCCAGAACCTGAGAATGGGGTGAAGGGCCCTTCGCCCAGAGCGCAGATTCAGGCAACCAGGCTGCCCCCAGATGAAGCAACAATCTATAGACTTTGCTGGTCAGGAACCTCCCAGTAGGAGCAATAGCCCAATGCAGCTAGTTACCAATATCGGCGAGATCATCAAAATTATCGCTAAAGAAAGCTAAAGCTGACAACCATGAGTTACACAGATGGAAAAATGTTCCACGATGTGAGTGGAGGAAAACTGGAAGGATAGAAGGAGGCCCATACTTAGAGAGAAGAAAAGTAGCGCAAGAATTATCTGGTTGATGAGCAAGCCAGCATTGCTTAGAGACTAGGGCAATACTCCCAAGTCTGAGCACATGAACATCTAAACTGGCCATAGAATGCGGCAAGACCACTGAATGCCAGCTAACCAGGTGGCACTTACCCTTGAGATGACACCCAAACCAAAGGAAGCCTGTCAGCAGACGTGTCAGTTGCTTCTCCACACCCACAGGCATCAGAAACATGGACATGAAGAATTCTGGAATGGTTGAGAGAACGTACTTCATTAAAGTTAGGCGGTTAGCGTACAAGAGATAAGAAGCTTGCCACGAGAGTAATTTGTGCTTAACTTTAAGAAGCGTCGGAGCCCAGGCCACAAAGGTAAGTCGCTTAACTTGTAACGGCAAACTCAAGTACAACATCGACAACTCAGATATAACACAGTTAAAAATCTTCATCCCAGCAGCTAACATAGAGGAATGGACGTGGAACATAGAAAGGGAACACTTTTGCTCATTAAGAGAAAGGCCGAAAAGAGAGAGAAAATTTTGAAGAATAAGCTTGAACTGAAGCATCTGCTGAATACTAGCACGACAAAAAATGATCATATCATCAGCATAAATAAGAGCATGAGCATGGAAGTCTTGGACCGGTAAGGGATCAATTAAACTGCAGGCAATGGCCCGCTTAAGCAGCACAACAAGACCCTCGACAACCGCATTGAACAATAAAAGTGAAAGAGGGCAACCTTGATGCAGACCCCGCTCCAGCTTGAATCATTCCCCGAAAGTGCCATTGATATTCAGCATAGCCTGGGCATTCGTGACTAGTTCCCTAACCCAACCAGAGAACCGATGACCAAACCTGAAGTTTGATAACATTTAAAATAAGAAGGGCCATTGCACAAAATAAAAAACCTTATGAAGATCTAATTTAAGAATTAAAGAAGGCTGACCGCAAAGATGCAAAGAATGCACAATCATGATTGCCATGATAAAAGAATGATGAACCCTCTTATTCTGGATGAAGGTGAACTGAGAGTCGGAGAAGATATGCTTAGCCACCGATTTCAGCGTGTTTGCCAAAACCTTGGCAATCATACGGTAAAGAGCACTCGTCACCGAGATCGGGTGGAACCGAGAGATATCTGAAGCGACGACGTCTTTAGGAATAAGCAAAATAATAGCTAAATAAAAAGGGTAGGGCAGCCTAGAATTGCGATAAAACTCATCGAAGAGGCTAACCACGTCCGGTTTGACAAAATCCCAAAAAATCCTAAAAAAGTCAACAAGAAACCCATCAAAGTCGGGCACTTTCCAACCAGACAGATCCTTGATAGCACGAAGGACCTCAACATCCAAAAATCTTCTTTGTAAAGCACAAGCTTGGTCATAGAAGATAGCCCGTAGCATGAAAGACCCAATATTCTCCTTCGCAACCACTGAAGAGGCATAAATAGACTTGAAATAGCGTGTGACGACCTGGTTGACAAGCTGATCAGAGAAAGAGATGCCGTCAATGGAGATAGAAGGGATGGCCTTTCTCCGATGGCGATGGGACGCATAGGAGTGAACAAATTTAGTGTTGCCATCACTGACTTTGAGCCAATTCACCCTGGATCGCTGCTTCCAACGGATTTCATCCCAGACTCTCCAGTTATTTAACATCATCGATAGCTCAATGGACTTGGCCTAGAAACTCAAAAGTTGAGGTTCTGAAAAAGCATCAGGAAAAGACATAGACTAGTATAATTCAGAAAGCTCACACTCCCAGGCATCCAAATGCTAAAATTTTACAACATTGCAATTTTGGATCCAGGCCTTGATATCCTTAGCAAGACGCGAAAGGTTGCTGATAAGCAGAAGAGCAGCCCAGTGCTCGACAGAAGGTTTAGACCAAGAGGCCAAAACAACCAAATTAAAATCCGACTCCTGAAGCCACCATTGCTAAAAAACAAAGCGCCTGGTGAAGGAGAAGCCATCCCCCCAAAGAGTGATGAGCTAACCATGGTCAGAGATAGAGGGTGCAAGCAAGACATATTTAACGTCAGAGATGAAGTCCAACAAAGAAGGGGTGACAAATACCTTGTCCAGAACCCGACAGCACGGGCGTGACCGCCTATTCGACCAAGAGAAGCGCTCGCCGGTAAGAGGAAGAGGATAAAGGAGATGCTGGTGAACAAAGTCTTGGAAGCCTCTAATATAGGGATTAGGAAGGATGATAGAATTGGAATCATAAGGAGAAAGCAAACAATTGAAATCGCCTATAAGAAGGTGGCACTGATCATTAGAAGTAACCACCCTATCAAGGTCATCCCAAAATGCAGGCCTCCTGTTAGCAAGGTTGGGTCCATAAACCATGGACACTACTGCTCTTCGACCAACCGACTGTAAGCTGGAGGCAACAGACAAAGAGTAAAGGCCCATGTCCAACTGCGATAAATTTAAAGACTTCTTACCGAAGAGGAGAATACCACCAGCATGGTTGACCGCTGGCTTAAAGAAAAAATCTGCACCCTGCCAAATGGAAGAAGCGACCGCAAGCAAGATGTCATCCATTTTAGTTTCATAAATGGCAAAGAGGTCAGAATTAGCCCGTCTAATCCAACTTGCCAAAAACAAGCGCTTGAGGGTAGAATTGAGGCCTCTAATATTCTAACAAACGAGCTTCATGACATAAAATCTGAAAAGACTCATGCCTGTCGTAACATGGGCGATCTACGAGGTAACAAACCAGGAGAAACCAAATCTGGAAAGACATCCCTCCTCCATCTACAGTTACCAATGGAGGAACGCTAAACATTCCCAGTGGGGGAGTCATCCTGCGAAGAACCGAACAAAACAAAAGAGGGGGGGGGGGGGAAGGATATCCCTGAAAACAGAATGAAGACCATAAATAGTCGAATCCATGACAGCCGATAGAGCTAGCAACTGAGATACGAAGAGAGAGATATCCAGCAGTCGAGCAGCATCGCCAATCTTAATACCCAGAAGGTGCAGACTGGGATGCAGATGGAGCTGAGAGGAAGGCAAGTGGGTCGACACACACCCCGACAGACTGCCGCTGGGGCCAATGATAGGAGAAAAAACCGAACATGGGAAATATGAGATAACCTCCGAAGACGAGGGGAAAAGGGACGAGGATGAGGAACCGAGAAGCCAATCACCATGTAGCTGCTAGCCTGGTAGGAGATAGCATGAATCACCATAATATGGATAACAAGGTAAGAAGAATTTCGAGATGGAAAGAGAATGAAGGAAGAGATTGAACTAAAGCCACCATGAGCAAGACTGTCCACCCGCGCCACCGAGCAGCAGCTGGAAAGGGAGAAGGTCGAAGAAAATGTTGGGTCCCAAGGATACGAAGAAATGACTGACTGACCTAGAGAATGGAAAAGAGAGCAGGCCTTGGCATGGGACTGTGAGCCCAAACTTTGTGGCACGAGCTGCGAAGGAGAAGGCAGAAGCACCATAAGCCCACCTCGAGCAAGCAAACTAGAAGGCGTCACCAACGAGACTTGGGAAGGCATGCAAGAATAAGTAGACTAAGGGCCCCACCTAGGAGGAGAAAAAAGCTTCAGGTTTCGAGAAGAGAAATCATTGAAAGGAACAGACTGCATGGGGCCTTCCTTATGCGGAACGACTGATGTTCTGGAGAGGGATGAAAAAGGTGTGAGGTCCCAAGAAGGAGACAAGTTGACTGTATGAGCTACATCAGAGAAATCAATGCAGGTCTGGGCAAAGGCATGCGAGCCCATACCAGGCAGCATGAGCGACAATGCTGAATGATGAAGGTTTGATTCCCCACTGCATTCAAGCATACCTGGAGGAGCTACCAAAGAGACTCGGGAAAGAGCGTCAGAAAAACCAGACCCACACAAAACAACCAATGGCTGGAAGACATGCACATCGAAGAGCCAGACCGGAATGAGGATATCCTTCATCGGAAAAGAGGCAGGGAAAGCCAAAGACAAGGACTGAGAAACCTTAGCACTGGGTGACGACCGGACTGGGACCCAGATAGACCCAATCTTGACCACGAGAAAGGAATCCGTCGACTACTGAAGATAATTGATTTGCACCCACGGTGAGAAAGATAGATGTCTGATTGGCCGAGGATTACTTCGGTGAGCATGAAAACGCCCCAACCCAACAGGGGCTTGGGATGGAAGAGACGGTCCCACCGAGAGTGGAGGAGAGAAAGCAGAACGCCTGCGCATCCAGACCGAGTGACGTCGAGAGAAAAAGGAGGAATCACACTTGTGGCAGTGAAGACGCTTATAAAAATTCAGGGATAAACAAGCAACACACCACCAATCCCCCGTCCTGGCAAGGCTTAACTGAGATCTAGAGTGAAGGCCATGGAAAGAACGCTGCCAGAAAGAGGGAACCTGCTGCCACAACTTATCTGCCGCCCGAACCGATGGCACATAGAAGAATAATGATGGAATCAGCGTTGCCTGAGTAGAGCACACGGCGAGAGGCTCCAGCCTTACCCCACACAAAAAATGTTGAACGTTCGAGATGAGAAGCGATCGTATGACAAGGCAGGAGCACAGCGACGCCGAAAGCAAAGAGAAAAACCTATATTTGAGCTTGAAAGGGAGGACAATGTCGATACCCCACCGACAAAGAGCAAAGGCATCCCCCCAATCATCGATAGCACCCTGGATGAAATGAAGGGCAAGCTGGTTCGAGCCCAACGAGCGATCGGGAGCAAGGCCCCAGAAATGGGCAGACGGAGGGTGCATAAATAGATATATAATTAGAGAGAGAGAGAGAGAGGTGTTGCAGAATGAAGGTGGAGGGATCGTCGAAGAAGATGATCGCGACTCAGGAAGAGATGGTGGAGGCCAGGGTCCCTATCCCCAAGAGAGACTAATGTGCCCACCTCCTCATCCCCCTCAACAAATGCAGGGTCAGTGAGTCCTACCTCCCTTGGAAGTGAGAGAGCGAGAGACACCGCTACGAGAAGTGTGAGTACGAGCTGGTGATGGAGAGGGTCATATAGATTCCAAAGATTCACGACGAGGAGAAGAAGCTCAAGGAGCAACAGAAGCAACCCATTCCGTTGATCCCCAAGACCACGCGTGATGATCAGGGTTCCGTTGTCCCTCCACTTGCCAAGAGAAAAGAAAAGCAATATGGGCTGAGAGAGAGAGAGAGAGAGAGAGAGAGAGAGAGAGAGAGAGAGAGCAAAATGAAGGAGGAGAAGGGCGAGGACTAGGGGAGAAGGGATTAGGGTTGGAAAGAGGGGAGGTTCAGGTGGTTGCACACTGTGCAACTAGGGAAAAATGGAAGGGAAAGGGAAAACTGAGAAAGGGGAAAATGAGGGAGAAGAGAAGTGGGGTTCTGTGAAAGGGAAAATGGGGGGAGAAGAGAGGGGTGGGGGTTCGACAGTTCGAAGAAGGAGATACAGGGGAGGAGCGAGAGAGAGCAGAGAGTATGTTGCAAGGTAGGAAGATGAGGGTGGAGGGCGGTGACAACAATGGTGGAGGAAGGCAATAGGGGCTGAGACAGAGAGAGAGAGAGGGCTCAGGCGAGGCTTGCTTCGCCTGATGCTCGAGATGAAGGGAGGGGGAGAGGCGAGGTTCAGTGCTCCATTGGTGTTGGGTGTTGCGGAAGGGATGGAGGTAATGGCAGTAGCGGATGTGTGTCAATGGTGAGGGTGCTGAGACAGAGAGAGAGAGTTACTCGAAAGATGTACGAGATGAGAAACAGTTGGAAGAGGCAAACGAAACCAGAGAAAGCGAGAGAGAGAGAGATGGCTTCCTTTCGAAGATACCAATGATGGTGTTGCTTTTCTATAGTGTTTTATATACAATTTAGAAAAAATAAGTGTATGGTTATGTTATGAATCAATATTGTCGGATTGATATTAATGTTATCATTATGTTCTTTTCAAAGTTATTTATTGAGAATTTGTAGTATCAAAATGCAGGATCTCAGAATTGGTTAGCCAATTGTTTTTTGACAAGGTATTAGTGATGGCTCCAGTCGTCACCATTGCTTATATGAACGTATTTATAATGATGGTTTTGCCTGTCACTATAAGTGTCTAATAATAGATTAGAGACGTGAATAGTGATGGCCCAAGCTATCACCATTAACCTGTATTTGTGATGAAGTAGCCGTTACTAATACTTATTGGAGCATCACTTGATGGCCAAACAAGCTTTAGTGACGGCTCAAAGTAGTCACTATAAGTAATAGTGTCAGACACTAAGCCATCACTATTACTTATAGGGATGGTTTTTGCTACTTTGACTACTTAGAGCTGTTACCGTAGGTATTTTTTGGTGTAGTGCGAGCACAATCACACATATTATCAATATTTTGAAAATACCAAAATATTCATAGAAATAGTCAAATGTTTTGCGGATATTTTGAAAATATCATAAAGCACACAAGAATAGTCATAAGTGTCACCATTACTTTGAAAATAGCACAATATTATGCAACAAAATGAAAGTAAAATTAAAAAAAAAAGTGTCAATTTCTAAATATTTGTGAGTTTAAGAATATTGAAATATCATTGCAATGATATCACTTATTATCGTTATATTTTAACAAATTTTATATTTTTCTTTTTGCTTTGAAAACAATCTATTCTTTTGAATTTTAGTTTTTTGGGGGAATCTGATCTTACATATACGGCTTGTTTAGTAAGAATCAACTTTTAGATCATCCTATTACAATGAATGACCCGGTTTTTATAAGGCTTCAAAAATCAACCACAGAGAATTTTTCTAAATTTCAAAGCTCACGAAATCATATTTTCATTGAAAAAACAAGATCAAGAGCTGATTCCTAGCAAATGAATGATCATGAACACATTTGTGGGGGTTGATTTGCAAAACATAAATTGCGATATTGAAAATCAATAATGATGACCCAACATGTGAATGCAACAAATTGGTAGTGTAGAAAGAAATTGATGGCTTCCTTCAAGAGGGTTCAATTGTTTTCACCAACTCATTCTCTTATGGTAGAAACCCTGGGCATATATAATCTTTACACCTCGTGTTGCCATCAGCCCAGATAATGGACTCCCACTAGAAAAATAGAAGGTTATGCCCCACTATCTAATAACCACCTCCTTAACTCCACTTTAAAGGTCTACTTCTTTAGTGATTTATTGGATTTTATTTTGTGACTCCCTTAACTCCATGTGATCCAACATCTTTCATTTGTCATCAGGTGAACAAACATATTATATTACAATTAATGCATCATGTATCATATATAGCAAAATATACACCAAATAACCTTATATAATTTTAAAGGTTATATTAATATTTAATTATAATATTTTTTTACATGTTTTTCATTATCATATAAATCATGATTCTTTTTACGTATGGTATAAGTTGTTATGTTGGCCAATAGCAAAAATAATTTTATCCAAGATGGATGCCAAGAATTGAAGCATAAGATTATAAATAAATATATTAAAAAATGTCTAAAGGTATCGTCAACAAACTATTTTAAATAACGCCGTCTAAGATGCTTCTTGCAGGGATGAATGTTGAACCCAGCCAGCCTATCCCAAAGATCCGGTCAATGGTCCTGGTTTTTGAACTCCACCATCGGCCAACTATGAAAATGGGCAGCCTCATCTGGGTCTGCGTGAAATGTGGCTCTCACCACTCAATTATTGGTCAAGCTTTCAAATCGAATGGTCCAAAACGGGCTCCACCCAAGCAATATATGACCGACGCGCTCATGGGATAATTCCTCCCAAAAGTCAAGGCTCGAGAGGACGTCTCAACGGCCAGCATAGACATATTATCACAATCTTTCAAGGATCGCTCATGTGGGATTATTTTAGTCAAAACAAAAACTTCAAAAACTAGCCGATAGAAAGAGAGAGAGAGCGAGCAGAAAACAACTCAGCCGATTTTCCTGTTAAAGGGTCAAGAAAATATCGGCGATATATTCTCCAAAAAAACGCAGTACTATTTTTATAACTGTATTCACACAATGAGGCAACTTTTTGCATTTTTAGTACTTTCATTTTTTATTTATTTTTATAATATAAACCCAACATTCCCCAAAAACTTACACATACAGTAAAATATAAATTTTTTTTTTGCAATATTTTCCATTGCCAAGATGAAAAATTCCCATGGGGGCGGCTGTTGTTCTGGTAGGGGGATCTGCCTAACCCCAGCTTGCATTTCAAACAAAAAAAAAGATAAAAAATTCCCAAGATTCATGACACCCATAAAATTGCAATATTCTGAAACTATCATTGAGATTAAGTTACTGTGATAAAGCCCCAAAAACCCATTTTTTTTTAAAGAAAAGATTCGGTGATCACCAAGTTGGCAAGCCATGCCCTCCACGACCGAAGCAGGTTATATGTTCCCCCCCTCCCCCGAACAGGGGAGTTAGCTACATCTCATGTTCGGGGGTCCCAAAGAGCACCACGTATGTAAGCATGTGCGTCTCGTATCTCCATGTTTGTCAGCATTAATTAGCGTTGGAGTTTGATGTGATTGCAAAGACTTAAGTACACTCTCCTCCATTGGTGCCAAAAAAATGACGATTCTTGAAAAGAAGTAGTTGTAAAGACTTAAGTGTCCCGAAGATGATTATTTAAGACCCAGTCTTTGCACTGCAGGATTATCCGAGAAAGAAATCTCCTCTGGAGGAGGCCATGAACATCAACCCTCTCACTCTCTCTCTCTCTCCCTTCTCTTTCTGCTTCTGTGCACATCCAGCAGAAGATCCTACATTGCTCCATCAAGCACCGACTGAACTTTACATTGACTGTTGTGGAGCCTGATTCAGAGTTTTTACCCTTACAGGAGGAGGGTTTGGGGGCTCCTCCCAGCATGGGTAGCATCATTCAACTAAATGAGTTGTAGATCCTAATTCAGAGTTTTTACCTTTACAGGAGAAGGGTCTGGGGGCTCCTCCCAACGTGGGTAGTATCATTCAACTTGAAGAGTTGTGGAGTCTGATTCAGAGTTTTTACCCTTACAGAAAGGGGGGTCTGAGGACTTCTCCCAGCGTGGGTAGCATCATTCAACTTGAAGAGTTGTGGAGTCTGATTCAGAGTTTTTACCCTTACAGAAGGGGGGTCTGAGGGCTCCTCCCAGCATGGGTAGCATCATTCAACTTGAAGAGTTGTGGAGTCTGATTCAGAGTTTTCACTACAAAAAAATAGTTGATTAGCGACGAAATTTAGCGACGGCGTTATATCGTCGCTACTTAGCGACAGATTAACGAGAGAAATGAATTTGTCGCTATAATTGGAGAATTTTACGAAACTAGCGACAGATTATATTCCCTGGCAAAATCCGTCGCTACTTAGCGACGGATTGTGTGAGAGAATATTTTGTCGCAATAAATACGGCAGTTCGCGACGGAATTGCGACGGCTAAAATTTCGTCGCAAAATAGCGACGACCTAGGCGACGGAATATTTTCTGTCGCCTTTTTCGTTTTTTGAATTACGATGGCTTAGCGATGGAATTAATCTGTCGCTAAGCCGTCGCGAAATGTCGCATTACCCCTAGGGGTGGCAATCGGGTCGGGTTGGCGGGTTGGCGTGTCAGCATACCTCAACCCGAACCCGACCCGTTTATTAAACGGGTCGGCTGTGGCAAACACGAACCCGACCCGTTTAATAAACAGGTAACCCGACACGACCCGCCAACCCATTTAATAAATGGGTTGGGTCGGGTAAACGGGTTTTCAGGTTCGCGGGTCAGGTTGGCGGGTTGACGGATCGGGTTGGCAGGTAGGCAGGTTGGCGGGTCGGGTTGGCGGGTTGACGGGTCGAGCAGACGGGTTGGCGGGTCGGGTTGACGGGTTGACCCACCCGCCTAACCCGTTTATTAAACGGATCAGCCGGGTTGGCGGGTTGGCATACCCCCAACCCGAACCCGACCTGTTTAATAAACGGGTTACGCGGGTCGACCCATTTATTAAACGGGTTGGCTTAAGCCCAACCCGAACCCGCCTAAGAGGTGGGTTGGCGGGTCGGGTTGGCAGGTCGTGTCAGAAATTGCCACCCCTAATCCCAGCCCTCTTTTTTCTTTCTTCTTTCGCTGCTCCCGCCCGCCGCCCTCTCCCTCCTGCCGCCCTCTTCCTTCGGCCGCCCTATCCATCCCGTCGACCTCTCTATCGGCCCCCACCGTTCGCCGGAAGTCGATCTCCATCAACCTTCCACCGCCGCCGCCCGGAGCAATCGCAGGTATTTCTGGGCCCCACCGTTAAATGGATTGGGGCTCGACCCCCTGCCGTGTCCGGCCGGGGGTCAACCCCGGCAGGGGGTCAACCCCTTGTCATGTCCGGCAGGGGGTCGACCCCGGTAGGGGGTCGACCCCCTGCCGTGTCCGGCCGGGGGTCAACCCCTTGTCATGTCCGGCAGGGGGTCGACTCCGGTAGAGGGTCGACCCCGGCAGGCGCTCGACCCCGGCAAGGAAAAGCCATTTCCCATTGCACCCTCTCCTTCGTTGCGCTCGAGTTCAACCCTCGCACCTCTCCATCCGCAGCCTCCTGAGCCTCTCCCATGTCCGTCAGAGCCTCATCGGAGTCACCTACATGTGCCTCCAATCGCCAGAGCCACCTCAACTCATCTTCCACAAAAGCTGAGCCCCGTTGAATGCTCAGCGGGGCCCCTCCACACCTCATTTTCCAAACGGCGCTGCCCATTAGGTCTGATAATAAAAATATAATTAAAAAAAGTAAAGTTCTAATGTTAAGTGCATTTTCAGCATCAAGAAAGTTTGATTTCACATTTAGAAAAACAAATTTTTCATTTTTGAGAAGTGTCATTATAAGGTTTTATAAGCATAAAAAAAGTTGTTTGAAACAAGCTTCTTACCTTCCTCATGGCAATTTCTGCCATCCCTAGTATTCATCGGTTCTTTGTAAAGGTTTTTTTCTCCATTACAATGGGAGGTCATCCGAATGACTTCTGACTGGTTCAAGTCATGAGCAGTGATGTGTTGTTAATGGATAGAACCTAGAAGTAACCAGCGTGGTGAAACTCGAGCAGTACTATAGTTAGGTGTGAGCACCAGAGGTGGATGAGATAGGAGATTTGGTTCCTATGCTAGGCTAAGTTGGCTTAGCTAGGCTAGAGGTATTAGGTCTAGTGCAGATAATTCAATAGTGTAGTTATGTCTAGATCTCATACTTCATATACTGGAATACTGGTGGGGTAGACCCCAATTTATAACTTTTCTAACAAATTTAGTCACAATTCCTACAAATATGATATTCGTGGATCCATATCCGTCCAAGGATGAGTTGGTAGGATCCTATTGTCCTAAGTTTGAAAGGGTTTTTTTTCATGGTGACTTCATTTCAAAACATCATTTTTTTGTGCAGATTTCTCAACGGAACTCGCTTGTGCCCCGCTACCCGTGGTAAGTAAGTGACAAAAACAATGCAAATCGGGTAAATACCCGTGGTGAGTAAGTGATGCAAGCGCATCACATGTTATTTAATTTATTGAATGTAACACTTTATTGTTCACACACTCACTTAGTTGTTGATATCTAGGACTGCTTTGTTGGAGTTCGGAGATCATGCTGAGCATGATTTTAATGTATGAATATGGAAGTGTTCTTATTTTTGGAGTACGGAGTCCATGCTAGACATGGTAGTAGTTAGTGGGATATTGAAGTGTGTTTGCTGCAGGTACATGTTTGACATTTGTTTAATATGAATTATTTCGATGTATTGCAATGTTTGATGTGATTGTATCCATGCTTACATGTAGTTACTTTTAATTTGATTATGTCTTCCATGTGAAATTGTATACTGAAAGCATGCTTCAAATGAATGTATCGTGTCATGAATAGTTTGCACATGAAAATATTAAGTTATTAATGCATGCATCATAATTCTTGTGATTGTATGACATCATATATTGCATGATAAATTTGATATTTTCTTCATCATAGCATTCTGATGGTTCTCTTTTAACTGGTTAGGATACTATTCGTAACATCATACGACAAAATGACTGCAAACCGTGAATGAATGTACCGTAGGATAGTGGACAATGAGTTATCGCATGAATATATGGATGGTGTTGCCAGTTTTATTGAATTTGCAACGGCAAGTGTTAGTACAGTAGATCCTACAGGTCGGATTAGGTGTCCCTGCAAGATTTGTAAGAATAATCGATTTGTAGAACCTCATGGCGTTAGACATCACCTATACATGAAGGGTTTTGTGAGTGATTATCAGAACTGGACGTTTCATGGAGAAGAATTTAGAAACGATTTTGATGCACGGGTGAATGTGGTGCACGATAATCCATATACAAATTTGATATTTGATGCCGCAGGAACAGAACTGGGTTCTGCTATGAGTTCTAGTGATGTAAGAACTGTCGTAGATGAAGAATCACCAAACGATGCAGCTAGTAGATTTTATGATTTACTTAGAGATGCTGATGAGCCACTTTGGAACGGTTGTGAGAGTCACACTATCTTGTCTGCAGTTCTTCAACTAATGAATTTGAAGTCCGAGTATAATTTGAGTCAATCATGTTTTGATCGTTTGTGCATGATTGTGAAGAGTATGTTGCCCAAAGATGAGAAATTGCCACAAAATTTCTATCGTGCGAAAGTTATGGTCAACGCTCTAGGTATGGGTTACAAAAAGATTGATGCTTGTCCAAATCACTGCATGTTGTATTTCAAGGAGCAGGAAAACAACATATCATGCCCGTCATGTGGGCATCCTCGGTTCAAGCCAAAGACAAGAGGCAATGGTAGCACGAGATCAAAGGAAGTTTCATACAAGTCGCTCCGCTACTTTCCTATCACTCCTAGATTGCAGCGATTGTATATGTCTTCAAGGACAGCTAAACACATCAGGAGAGATTACTGGGATGAAATGTGCGATAAGTGGGCGGGAGATGCATTTAGAAATCGCTCTGCGAAGGCTGCACAAAATCGATCGAAGATGCCCGAAGCCCATCTACACACAGGTGGATCTAGGACATTTGGGAGCCACCTGAAGAAAATGGTAACTCATTAATATATAATATTAATTTTATAAGTATTGTTGCAAACTTGTGTACTAAATCTTTTGTTATTTAACTTCGCAGGAAGCAGAAAAAGAAGGCAGTGTACCATATAAGGATGTGTTTGTTGAAACACATAAACGGAAGACCACGGGAGTCTTCGTATCAGAGAAGGCGAGAACGACAACGGTATGTATTATTTCTATTAATAATCATTGCAATATATATGCAAGTTATCATAATGTTATCATTAATTATTAATGAATACTTTAAACATTATTTTGTAGGAGGCATATGAGCAATAGATGGTAGAGCGATATGGCGATGACGCTACTCAGCATCCATCATTTGATCCTACAACATGGGTGACTGCAGCAGGTGAACCCAAAAAAGGTCGTGTGTTCGGGTTTGAGAGTAATATGAACACTTCACCAGTTATTGGTTCTTCCAGTTACGGCTCACCGACTTCTTGCACCGACATAAGCTCCAAGCAGCCGACTATTCTTTCCGGTGATGATGTACGTCAGATCGTTAATGAATCACTGAATAACTACTTCCAATACACCGTCGCCCCCTTTCTCCGAAATAAGATCAAGGCCGCTGTTCTGGAAAGAGGATCTTCGATTCCAGGTCCCTCTCAGGTATAATCACATATTCAGTTTTTTGTCTGCCTTAGAACACATATGAGCATAATCGAATCACATATATAACTTTTTGCCTGCCTAAGAACACATATGAGCATGTTATAATCACATATTCAGTTTTTTGATTGCCTTAGAGCACATATGAGCATACTATAATAACATATAGAGTTTTTTTATTGCCTTAGAGCACATATGAGCATGCTATAATCATATATAAAGTTTTTTTGCATGCCTAAGAACACATATGAGCTTGATAGAATCACATATAAAGTTTTTTTGACTGCCTTAGAACACATATGAGCATAATCGAATCACATATATAACTTTTTGCCTGCCTAAGAACACATATGAGCATGTTATAATCACATATTCAGTTTTTTGACTACTTAAGAACACATATGAGCATGATAGAATCACATATAAAGTTTTTTTGACTGCATTAGAACACATATGAGCATGCTATAATCACATATTCAATTTTTTGACTGCCTAAAAACACATATGAGCATGTTATAATCACATATTCAGTTTTTTGACTGCCTAAGCACACATATGAGCATGATAGAATCACATATAAAGTTTTTTTATTGCCTTAGAGCACATATGAGCATGCTATAATAACATATAGAGCTTTTTTATTGCCTTAGACCACATATGAGCATGCTATAATCACATATAATTTTTTGCCTGCCTTAGAGCACATATGAGCATGTTATAATCACATATTCAGTTTTTTGACTGCCTAAGAACACATATGAGCATGATAGAATCACATATAAAGTTTTTTTTACTGCATTAGAACACATATGAGCATGCTATAATCACATATTCAGTTTTTTGACTGCCTAAAAACACATATGAGCATGTTATAATTACACACTACAACAAAGCAGTAGATTAGCGACGACCACATTCCGTCGCTAATCCGTCGCTAACCATGTTAGCGACGGATTAGCGACAACGCGGCGACAGTATGCTTACGTCGCGAATATTTCGACGCTAACTGGCGACAGAATAATTCCGTCGCCAAGTCCGTCGCTAATTGCGACGGAATAACGAGCGCTATATTCCGTCGCCAATCCGCCGGTACTAAACGGCGACCACGGCTTGGCGACGGATTTAATTCCGTCGCTAAGCCGTCGCTAGATTAATATGAATAGCGACGGAATCATCCGTCGCTAATCCGTCGCAAAAACGAAAAAAAATAAAAAAAAATTATTTAAAAATTAATTACCGAGAACTGTACAATTTATATTTCCTGTATAATTTATATTTCCTGTAAATAAAAAACAAATCACACAAAAAATTCATATAACAAGTATCTATAATAATTAATCGTTCAACCTTAAAACTAAGAAGTTTAATTATTTACAATTCAACAATTACAATTAGGAAAAATAAAAAAAATAGAACTTCTTCAACACAGTCCTCTAATCATCGCCAAGATTTTGTGCGTCTTCTTGTTCATTGTCTTTATCTGTCCCTTCAGCTCCACTACCTTGATTATCGCTAGCAGCCTACACAAGAAAAGAACAGTCAGTATTGATAAACAAAATATAATGAAATAAATTACACACTATATGTGATTCTATCATGTGCTCATGTGTGATCTAAGGCAATAAAAAAACTCTATATGTGATTCTATCATGCTCATATGTGTGCTAAGACAGTCAAAAAATTGAATATGTGATTATAGCATGTTCATATGTGTTCTAAGGCATATAAAAAAACTCTATATGTGATTCTACCATGCTCAGATGTGCTTTAAGGCAGGCAAAAAACTATATATGTGATTCGATCATGCTCGTATGTGTGCTAAGGCAGTAAAAAAATTGAATATGTGAATATAGCATGCTCATATGTGCTCTAAGGCAGGCAAAGCCAAAAATTTTATATGTGATTCTATCATAAATGATATATAACATGTTCATATGTGTTCTAAGGCAGTTAAAAAACTCTATATGTTATTATAGCATGCTCATATGTGTGCTAAGGCAGTCAAAAAACAGAATATGTGATTATAATATGCTCATATGTGTTCTTAGGCAGTAAAAAAACTGAATATGTGATTATAGCATGCTTATGTGTTCTAATGCAATCAAAAAAACTTTATATGTGATTCTATCATGCTCATATATGCTCTAAGACAGACAAAAAGTTAAATATATATATATATGTGATTCTATCATGCTCATATGTGTGCTAAGGCAGTCAAAAAATTGAATATGTGATTATAGCATGTTCATATGTGTTCTAAGGCATATAAAAAAACTCTATATGTGATTCTACCATGCTCAGATGTGCTTTAAGGCAGGCAAAAAACTATATATGTGATTCGATCATGCTCGTATGTGTGCTAAGGCAGTAAAAAAATTGAATATGTGAATATAGCATGCTCATATGTGCTCTAAGGCAGGCAAAGCAACTTTATATGTGATTCTATCATGCTCATATGTGTGCTAAGGCAGTAAAAAAATTGAATATGTGATTATAGCATGTTTATATGTGTTCTAAGGCATCTAGAAAAACTCTATATGTGATTCTACCATTCTCAGATGTGCTTTAAGACAGTCAAAAAAACTATATATGTGATTATACCTGAGAGGGACCTGGAATCGAAGATCCCCTATCCTGAACAGCGGCCTTGATCTCATTTCGGAGAAAGGGGGCGACGGTGTATTGGAAGTAGTTATTCAGTGATTCATTAATGATCTCGCGTACATCATCACCGAAAAGAATAGTCGGCTGCTTGGAGCTTATGTCGGCGCAAGAAGTCGGTGAGCCGTAACTGGAAGAACCAATAACTGGTGAAGTGTTCATATTACTCCCAAACCCGAACACGCGACCTTTTTTGGGTTGACCTGCTGCAGTCACCCATGCTGTAGGATCAAATGATGGATGCTGAGTAGCGTCTTCGCCATATCGCTCTACCATTTGTTGCTCATATGCCTCCTACAAAATAATGTTTAAAGTATTCATTAATAATTAATGATAACATTATGATAACTTGCATATATATTGCAATGATTATTAATAGAATTAATACATACCGTTGTCGTTCTCGCCTTCTCTGATACGAAGACTCCCGTGGTCTTTCGTTTATGTGTTTCTACAAACACATCCTTATATGGTACACTGCCTCCTTTTTCTGCTTCCTGCGAAGTTAAATGACAAAAGATTTAGTACACAAATTTGCAACAATACTTATAAAATTAATATTATATATTGATGAGTTACCATTTTCTTTAGGTGGCTCCCAAATGTCTTAGATCCACCTGTGTGTAGATGGGCTTCGGGCATCTTCGATCGATTTTGTGAAGCCTTCGCAGAGCGATTTTTAAATGCATCTCCCGCCCACATATCGCACATTTCATCCCAGTAATCTCTCCTGATAGTAATAGGACCATGGCCCTTCCACAATAATGGATCATCTACTACGCCAGATGCTTTTTTTGTTGCAGTCTTCATAGTGTGCAGCATGTCTGCAAATCGATTGGCAGCCACCTTCTGCCACACCTTCCTTGCATCATTTTCTTCCACCGTAGTTGCAAAGCGATTCGAAGCCTACAAATATTTTCAGAAAGTTAGTAGACATTGCTTAAATAAATTAAATATGAAACACATTAACTATGAGGAACAACTGTATACCATGAATGAGGACCACAATCTGTCTAACACCTCCTTTGGGTACTCTTTCCATTGAGCAACTGGTCCTGGTAGATGTTGAAGAAGTGAATTCCTAATCTCCCGTACTACTTCTTATGGCTCAAACCTCGTGCTGCACATGAATTGTTACACAGTAAATATCAATATAAAATATTTAAAAGATATGCAATAATTGAAAACAAAATACTTACGGTCGATTATCGATATACACTATTCGAATGAGTCTTCTTGTGCCAGCCTGAGAAGACCCTGTTTCCTGTGTTGGTTGTTGACTTGTGCGATCAACTGGTGTAGGTGGGTCGTGTACAGGCGCAACATCATCTGTAAAAAAATACATTAGAAATTCTCAGAATGTGCATTTGAACTAATCAAGCATCTAATTAGTTATATGATATACCTATCACAGGAGCCCGTGAAGATGAAGGTTGAGCCTGGCTACTACTGGATGAGCGACCACTATAACCTCCACGAACCATATTTTAACAAATAACATATGTCATACAATACATTCAAATAATTCACATCAAGTATTACAATGCATTCAAGTCATTCACATCAAGCATTGCAATGCATTCAAATAATTCAAATCATTGACATCAAGTATTGCATTAATTCAAATCATTCGTTAATTGCATAAATTATAATACATTCAGATAATTGAAATCATTCACATCAAGTATTACAATGCATTTGAATCATTCGTATCAAGTATTACAATACATTGAAATAAAATTTTTAATCATTCACACCAAGTATTGCAATACAACTCACATCAAGTATTACAATGCATTTAAATAGAGGTTTGTAGTATAAGATTTTGCTCACTAGCTTGAGAATTCTTCCTCGTCACTAGTTTGACTTTCTTCTTCTTCTTCTTCTTCTTCTTCTTCTTCTTCATTGTTTGCCCATCCACTTGGTACATCATTTGGATCACATTCCTCTATGAATGTTTCATCAGCCAATGGAGATATGACATGCATATCATGCGCAACATCGTGACCATAAGCGAAGTCACAGACATCATCTGATTGATAGTAATCACTGTCTTCAGCTAACTCATCTTCCTGTAACTGATCATACTCGGGGTATAGTTTGGATTTCACCTTGCAAACTGCCCACCATTCATTTCTATCTGACTTTTTAATACTCGGATATGAAGTATAATAAACTTGTTGAGCTTGCGAGGCTAATATGAATGGTTCATATGTTCCAAACCTGGATTTATGATTCACCTCCACAATGCCTGAAGCTTTGTCGAGTCTTGTTGCAGTTGGATCAAACCAATGACACTTGAATACCGTAACCCTGTTATTCATGCCTAAGTAAGTCAACTCCATTATTTCCTCTATAACACCGTAGTAATCATGTTCATTTTCACCGTAGCTGCTACCCTTGACACACACGCCACTATTTATCGTTGATTTGTTTATACCGTAGTCTTTTGTATGGAATCGATAACCATTTACGATATACCCGTTGTAGCATTGCACAACTTTGGTCGGACCATTTTCTAAATCACATATTCCTTGATCTTTAACATCACCATTGCGAACCTACGCACAAACATAAACAATGATTGTGATCACGATCAATTAAGTAACTTAGTGTTGTTTATAAGTACAAAATTTATGTTAGCTTCTTTACCAACTGTTTCAACTACTCCACAAACTTAGTTTCACGTTCTTTTTGTACTTCTGCATCAGTGAGATGTGAAACTTCATTTCGCAACTCTAGATCAAATCGTCTGCAAACCACAAATACTTATATTACCGAGTCATGTATCCACATATAGAACATAAAAGGATTTATAATTGAGTTGCATATACATATACTTACTCGATGTATGGGTCGATCGCTGAGCAATTAAAAAGAATATAGATGTGTGTTGCATCTTGCTCTCGATCTGTCAATAGCTATGATCGGCAACTACCAAATGCATGCCCAAGTGGTTGAAATATCGACAGCTTGTCAACTACAGTTACTTGTTCTCCATCATCGTTACGGGGCGGGCATGTGTAACGTGTTGAAATATGAGGTTCGAAGTACATAGATGAGAAATTTGAAATCTCTTCTAAAGTGTACGCCTCACAAATAGAGCCTTCTACTCTTGCTTTATTACGAACCTTTTTTTTTAGGTCGAACATGCATCTGACAAGAATATACATTTCAAATTTTAAATATCTGTCATTAAAGAGACAAATATAAAAAAACATATACCTTTCAAATGGGTACATCCATCGATATTGCACAGGGCCACCAACCCTTAGTTCATATGGCAAATGTATGATCAAATGTTCCATAACATCGAAAAATGCTGGCGTAAATATCTTTTCTAACAGACAAACAGTGGTGATGACAGAGTCCTCGAGATTCTTTACATCTGATACAATGACCTCCGATGCGCACAATGTTCTGAAAAATCCGTTCAACTCAGACAATACCCCCCATATAGGTTTGTCTAACATATCATGGAATGCTAGGGGTATCAATCGTTGCATAAAGATATGACAATCATTGCCTCTTGTCTTTGGCTTGAACCGAGGATGCCCACATGACGGGCATGATATGTCGTTTTCCTGCTCCTTGAAATACAACATGCAGTGATTTGGACAAGCATCAATCTTTTTGTAACCCATACCTAGAGCGTTGACCATAACTTTCGCACGATAGAAATTTTGTGGCAATTTCTCATCTTTAGGCAACATACTCTTCACAATCATGCACAAACGGTCAAAACATGATTGACTCAAATTATACTCGGACTTCAAATTCATTAGTTGAAGAACTGCAGACAAGATAGTGTGACTCTCACAACCGTTCCAAAGTGGCTCATCAGCATCTTTAAGTAAATCATAAAATCTACTAGCTGCATTGTTTGGTGATTCTTCATCTACGGCAGTTCTTACATCACTAGAACTCATAGCAGAACCCAGTTCTGTTCCTGCAGCATCAAATATCAAATTCGTATATGGATTATCGTGCACCACATTCACCCGTGCATCAAAATCGTTTCTAAATTCTTCTCCATGAAACGTCCAGTTCTGATAATCACTCACAAAACCCTTCCTGTATAGGTGATGTCTAACGCCATGAGGTTCTACAAATCGATTATTCTTACAAATCTTGCAGGGACACCTAATCCGACCTGTGGGATCTACCGTACTGACACTCGCCGTTGCAAATTCAATAAAACTATCGACACCATCCATATATTCATGCGATAACTCATTGTCCACTATCCTACGGTACATCCATTCACGGTTTGCAGTCATTCAGTCGTATGATGTTACGAATAGTATCTTAACGAATTAAGAAAAAAACAATCAGAATGCTACGATGAAGAAAATATCAAATTTATCATGCAATATACTATGTCAAACAATAACAAAAATTTTGATGCATGCATTGATAACTTAATATTTTCATGTGCAAACTATTAATGACATGATACAATCATTTGAAGCATGCTTTTATTATAAAATTTCACATGGAAGTCAAAATCAAATTGAAAGTAACTACATGCAAGCATGGATACAATTACATCAAACATTGCAATACATCATAATCATTCATATCAAATAAATGGCAAACATGTACCTGCAGCAAACACACTTCAATATCTCACTAACTACTACCATGCTTAGCATGGACTCCGTACTCCAAAAATAAGAACACTTCCATATTTCTACATTAAAATCATGCTCAGCATGATCTCCGAACTCCAACAAAGCAGTCCTAGATATCAACAACTAAGTGAGTGTGTGAACAATAAAGTGCTGCATTCAATAAATTAAATAACATGTGATACGTTTGCATCACTTACTCACCACGGGTATTTACCCGATTTGCATTGTTTTTGTCATTTACTTACCACAGGTGGCCGAGCACGAGTTGGTTCCGTTGAAAAATCTGCACAAAAACAAAACAAATTAAGTAACAAACTAACTAATCATGAAACAAGATGAAACACTAACTAAAAAAATTAAAACAAATTAAAACAACTCTAACTAATTGAAAGAAGAGAAAAGAAAAATAGTATATATGTTAAGCCAAATCTAACTAGAAGATGCTAATTTAACAAACCAGCTATAACATGTTGAACCAGTCGACTAACATAAAGTCATAGACAATTTCTAATCTGAACTACTTAGCAAAGGAATAGTAAATCAATCAATTAGTTTACTAGAAAAGATGTGAACTCCGTTTAACCACCACTATCATAAAGAATTCAAATAGCTCTAATCTAACTAACTGATTGTGAGAACATTAAATACCAATCTATCTAAGAAAAATATAATTATAAAAGACTAATAGATTGAAATACTCTAACTAACCAGATTTCAAGAAAACAAATTGAAGTAAAACTAACTACCAGTAGACATTAACAAACTAACAAATTGAACAACATGGACAACTTGTATATATACATTACAAAAAAAAATTCAATTTAAAATCCATATGGACAACATATATGCAAACTACACTTAAAACCATATGGACATCTTATATACACATATTACAATTTTTTTTTTAAGCTAATCACATGGACAACATAGGAATCACATAATAACTTTTTTTTTTTTAAAAAGAGATCACATGGGCAGCATAGGTATCCATAACAAAAATTCTTTTCAAAACAGATCACATAGGCAACGTAGGTATCTCATAACAAATTTTTTTTCTTCAAACAAACACATAGGCAACATAGTATTCCTACTAAAGATTTTTTTTTTCAAACTGATTTACATAGGCAGCATATGCATTAAAAAACAGATTTTTTTGAAACCAATTCACATAGACAGCATAATATATCTCATAACAGATTGTTTTTTTCAAAAGCAATACACATCAGCAGCATGTTATTCCTACTACAGATTTTATTTTTCAAACGATTCATATAGGCAGCATAGGCATTCAAAAACAGGGAAAAAAAATTTTTGACAAGTCACTTAGGCAGCATAACGCAGGGGGTCGACCCCCCCTGCCGGAAAGCACGGCAGGGGGTTAAACCCCCTGCCTTTCCGGCAGGGAAGGGGGTTAAACCCTCTGCCAGAAAGGCAGTTCCGGCATGGGGGGTTGACCCCCTGCCGTGCCTTTACGGCAGGGGGGTCGACCCCCTGCGTTTCCGGCAGGGGGTCGACCCCCCCTGCCGGAAAGCACGGCAGGGGGTTAAACCCCCTGCGTTTCCGGCAGGGAAGGGGCGTACCCCCTGCGTTTAGAAGAAGAAGAAGAAGAAGAAGAAGAAGAAGAAGAAGAAGAAGAAGAAGAAGAATATTACATGCGCGTCGCCGGACGGTGGCGGGAGGTTGACAGGGAGCGGCAGCTGGCGAGCGCCAGCTGGCGAGCGGTGGACGGGGAGCGGCGGCGGCCGGACGGTGGCGAGAGCCGACGGGCGGCGGGAGGGAGCAATACAGCGAAACAGGGAAAAGAGAAAGAGGGATGGGATTAGGGATTTACGCGACATTTAGCGACGGAAAAATTCCGTCGCTAAGCCGTCGCGAAACCAAAATACCAAAAAAGCGACGGAATATATTCTGTCGCTACTCTGTCGCTAATTAGCGACGGATTAGCGACGACAGAGTTCCCTCTCTAAATCCGTAGCTAAAATGGTGTTCTTGTAATAAAAAGTAGCGACAAAAACATGCAGTCGCCAATCCGTCGCTAAGTAGCGACAAATTAGCGATAAAAGTCGTTTCCTCGCTAATCCGTCGCGAATTAGCGACAGATTCTATCTCTAGCTAATCTGTCGCTAAGTAGCGACGGGAAAAATCCGTCGCTAATTTCCGTCGCTAATTAACAATTTTCTTGTAGTGACATATTCAGTTTTTTGACTGCCTTAGCACACATATGAGCATGATAGAATCACATATAGAGTTTTTTTATTGCCTTAGAGCACATATGAGCATGCTATAATAACATATGAAGTTTTTTTATTGCCTTAGAGCACATATGAGCATGCTATAATCACATATAAAGTTTTTTTGTCTGCCTTAGAGCACATATGAGCATGCTATAATCACATATTCAGTTTTTTGACTGCCTAAGAACACATATGAGCATGTTATAATCACATATTCAGTTTTTTGACTACCTTAAAATACATATGAGCATGCACAAATCACATATAGAGTTTTTTTACTGCCTTAGAACATATATCATTTATAATAGAATCACATATAATTTTTTTTGCTTTGCCTGCCTTAGAGCACATATGAGCATGCTATAATCACATATTCAATTTTTCGACTGCCTTAGCACACATACGAGCATGATCAAATCACATATATAGTTTTTTGCCTGCCTTAAAGCACATCTGAGCATGGTAGAATCACATATAGAGTTTTTCTAGCTGCTTTAGAACACATATGAACATGCTATAATCACATATTCAATTTTTTGACTGCCTTAGCACACATATGAGCATGATAGAATCACATATATATATATATATATATATATATATATATATATATATATAACTTTTTGTTTGCCTTAGAGCACATATGAGCATGATAGAATCACATATAGAGTTTTTTTATTGCCTTAGATCACACATGAGCACATGATAGAATCACATATAGTGTGTAATTTATTTCATTATATTTTGTTTATCAATACTGACTGTTCTTTTCTTGTGTAGGCTGCTAGCGATAATCAGCGTAGTGGAGCTGAAGGTACAGATAAAGACAATGAACAAGAAGATACACAAAATCTTGGCGATGATTAGAGAACTATGTTGAAGAAGTTCTATTTTTTTATGTTTTCTAATTGCAATTGTTGAATTGTAAATAATTAAACTTGTTAATTTTAAGGTGGAATGATTAATTGTTGTAGATTCTTGTTATATGAATTTTTTTTTGTGGTTTGTTTTTTATTTACAGGAAATATAAATTGTACAGGAAATATAAATTGTACAGTTCTCGGTATTTAATTTTCAAATAATTTTTTTTTAATTTTTTTTCGTGTTTGCAACGGAACCATCCGTCGCTATTCATCTAAAATCTAGCGACGGCATAGCGACGGAAGTAAATCCGTCGCCAAGCCGTGGTCGCCATTTAGTACCAGCGGATTGGCAATGGAATATAACACTCGTTAGTCCGTCGCAATTAGCGACGGACCTGGCGACGGAATAATTCCATCGCCAGTTAGCGTCGAAATATTCGCGACGTAAGCATATTGTCGCCTCGTTGTTGCTAATCTGTCGCTAACATGGGTAGCGACGGATTAGCGATGGAATGTGGTCGTCGCTAATCTACTGCCTTGTTGTAGTGTTTTACCCTTACAAAAGGGGGGTCTGAGGGCTCCTCCCAGTGTGGGTAGCATGTAATAACCCGTAAAAAAAAAGTTTGGATTCAGGTCGGATCCGGAACCGGACCCGACCCGGACCCAATTGAGGCACCGCCTCCCTCGTGCCTTCTTTAGAAAATAAGGCAGGGGGTTTCAAATACGAACCCCCCCCCCCCTCGCTGTCTCTCTCCCTCACCGCCTCCCGACTCTCCCACGCTCGTCAGCTGCCGCCACTGCGACCTCTCTCTGACGCTGTCGCCGACCACCAGGTACGTTCTTCCTCCTCTTCTTCTCGCTCTTTCCGTCTCTCTCTCTCTCCCATCCTTCCCCCGCATTTCTTCGTTACACAGGGAGGGGAGGGCTGAGCCTCCTCCCTGCTTTCGTATGGCAGGAAAGGGGCGGAGCCCCCTCCCTACTTCCGTAAGGCAGGGGAGGGGCCAGGCCCCTCTTCCCTGCTCTCTGCTACGGCAGGGGAGGGGTCGAGCCCCGCCTCCCTGCCCCTTTTTGTTGCGCCAGCAGGGGCCATCGGCCCCTGCCTTTCGTTTGCCAGTAGGGGCCTATGGCCCCTGCCTTTCGTTTGCCAGTAGGGGCCTATGGCCCCTGCCTTTCGTTTGCCAGCAGGGGCCATCGGCCCCTGCCTTTCGTTTGCCAGTAGAGGCCTATGTCCTCTGCCTTTCTTTTGCGCCAGCAGGGGCCATAGGCCCCTGCCTTTCGTTTGCCAGCAGGGGCCTATGGCCCCTGTCTTTCTTTTGCCAGCAGGGGCCTATGGCCCCTGCCTTTCTTTTACGCCAGCAGGGGCCATCGGCCCCTGCCTTTCGTTTGCCAGCAGGGGCCATAGGCCCCTGCCTTTCTGTGTGCCAGCAGAAGCCATTGGCCCCTGCCTTTCTGTTTGCTAACAGGGGCCATCGGCCCCTGCCTTTTTGTTTGCCAGCAGGGGCCGATCCCCCCTGCGCCTTTGTGCGCGAGCCTATACCCTTGTCGACAAACCCGGGGAATCTTTGGAAGCTACATCATAATGGGGACAGATCATTACAAATGTTGATCTCCAGCGAGGAATTCCTAGTGAACGTGAGTCATCTGCTCACATTGACTACATCCCTCTTTGGGCGGCAAGGCTCATTTGGCTCTGCCCCATCCTTTTTTTTTGAGTCATTTGGGACTGTTGGCCCCAGCTCTATGTATTGGAGAAGTTGAGTCTTTGCCTTGCTTTTGCTTTTGTCTGGGCTTGCATGTTAATATCGCATATTTGCAGCTACGACGGATCTCAGTCGCGCTCCACGACCCGAGTCGTCAATTGTGTACGTCCGCAGACGTCAGCAAGCTCGTAACCCTCCAAGGTAGGGGAAGATTGTACGGAAGACTTGGATAATTGAATTAAGTTTAATTAAACTAAAAATGATCAATAAATGAATACATATATATATACAAATATATATATATATATTTATACGAGTATGCACTTAACTCAAGGACGCGGTTTCGCGATCCTTGCCCTTTACCTTATGTCAGTCTATACTTGCCATCATGTATCACGTCGAGATCTCGTGTTGCATTCTTGCTTATGGTTTGTATGTGCCATCACGCATCGTGGCGAGGTTCAGCGTTGCACTTTTGCTTACCGCCTTTACCTTGTCGTTGCGCTTTGCGCCTAGACTCTTGTCTTTTTATGTATTATTACTGCTTTGCTATTGCAGATGCCGCACAGGTTTTTGCTCTTTGCATATGCCTTAAAGGCATCCTCAGGCATTCACCTCTCTCTCTTGCGACGAGAGTTGAGATAGGAGCTAGCGTAACATCCCCGTCTAAGGAGGGGGATACCTTGCAAGGATGTTGACTCCTTGAGTGTGCAGTCCTACAGACGAGTTGGAGTTTTTGTTGAGAAACATGTTTCCCGTCTATCGAGGCCGGTGTCGAGTCATGCGAGGCATGTAGATACCCCGATAGCGGATGAGGTTCTAAAAAATCGCAGGCATAATGTTGGCACAAGGTACTGCTATTTCAAAGGATATAGTAAAGTTGATAAACTTTACATCTTTGTGAAATACTCCTGTTGAGGATTTTTTTGAGGAGATATACCCCCTTCATCCTAGAGTACTTGTAGTTGTGCACGACACGTCTAGTACTGCGATGATCGGATAAGACGGTCGTGAGACCTCGAACAGTGCGGAATGCATAATGCTGGAATCACATAAATGGCCTCACATTCGCCTTCACAGGCAAGATGCTCGAGTGGTTTAAAGACCACAGCATAGAGTGGGTCGTTAGTTAAGCAACCCTTAACGTACCTATTCGTTTCTAGTGGTCTGTCAAGGGAGAGGACAGAGCGGTACAAACTCCAATGGACAGGTTGTTAACAACCACCCTACGAGCAATGATCCGGCCTCCCCAGTCATTGGAGTTAGGGGAAAGGGGCTACAATAGTTAGCTCAACACTTCTGCAGAAGTTGGATGCATCCATGGCACTGCCTCCTTTGGGGAATCCTCTCTCGGCTAAAGTCGTCCCTCTGGAGCGGACTCAACTAACTATTCGGGTTATTCAAAATACATAGAATAACAGACGCCCGAACTAGTCTCAGTTGTTTCTACGTTTTGCCTGCGCGTACCCGCAGGCCAGTAATATCGAAACATAAAGTCTGTTCACACTGGTTGTTGAGTAGTGAGACTCATTTGCACTCGCTTGCACCACTGATTCGCTTGCACCACTGATTCGCTTGCACCACTGACTCGCTTGCACTCGCTTGCACTACTGACTCGCTTGCACTATTGACTCGCTTGCACTACCTATTCGTTTGCACTACTGATTCGCTTGCACTACTTACGCGTTTGCACTATGTACCTGCTTGCATTGCTTACCTGTTTAACTGCATATCTGCTTTAAACTGTGTAACCTACTGAATTAAATGTACATAATTTGGTTTACTTGTAGTCTCTCTTGTGCACCTACTAGTTTTTTTCTGAAACTAACCCATTCTATGGGTACAGGTGATGAATAGGTACTTCACGGGCGATGGCGCGATGGCAAGATGGCTTCAAGACTTTCTTCTTCCTGCTTTTAGCTCGCGTCCTAATGTTTTTGGGTCTTGTAACAGATTTTCCTTGGGACATCCGAATTTTGTACTTTTGGAACCTTCTTTTAATGAAAGTGCCTTTTTCAAGTAGCATGGGTTGTATGTTTTGGTTCTTCAGCTAACGTGCCCAAAGTGGTCAACTTGCCTTTCTAAAATTAACAAAAGGATGGTCTTTCGCTTATTTCTTAAACCAACTCTGTAATAAAGAGATTCTTTTAGTCTCTTGCCTGTTTTATGAAAGGTTCGAAAGTTGAAATTTTGGGGCGTTACAACTTGGTATCAGAGCTAAGGGAAGCAAGGATTCTTGACCATTGAGCATCCGCATCGCGCTGTGAGTATACCTTTCTTTTTGCTTAGTAGGTGTATTTTGCATTGTTAAGCTAAGAGGCTTGACGCGTTTTGCTTATGTACCAGCATTGCTGGGTTTTCCTAAACTACTCATGTTAAACATGAATAGTACTTATGTTTCTGGCTTATTTCGAGCCTCCTGAAAATTCTAATTATTGGTATTCCTTGTTTACTCCAAGGATGACAAGAAACTCGAATGAAGGGTCTGCTGACGATTGGTCAGATCAGCGGGGATTCATGTTGGATTCCATAAGTGTCCTAGCAGCGGCTATGCGAGACCAAATTCATTCTTAAAGGGAACCAGCGCCCGTTTCTGAGCCGAAGCCGCATACCGCAGTGACGTATGAGAAATTTCTGAAGCTTGACCCCCCGACCTTCTATGGCAAGCCCGACCCAGACATGGCCGATAACTGGGTGAAGGAGGTGGAACGAGTGTTCGAGGTCTTGTCAGTGCCCGATGACAAGAAGACGTTATTCGGGACCTTTAGGCTGAAGGAGAATGCCCGCAGTTGGTGGGACATGGCCCGGAGTGTGCAGTTTTCGGGAATTTTGCCCATTCCTTGGGAAGCTTTTAAAAAGGCTTTCTTGGAGAACTATTTCTCGCCTCATGCGAGGGAAAAGAAGAAGGTGGAGTTCTTGGAGCTCAGCCAGGGCAATTCGAGTTTGACGGATTATATCGCCAAATTCCAGCGCTTAGAACCCTATTGTCCCAACCTATTCGCGGATGATCGCGAGCGAGCAGGAAAGTTTGTTCGGGGGCTGAAGGAGGGGCTCATGCATCGGGTCCTAACCAGCATGCCCTCGACCTTCTCTGCGGCAGTTGCTGCTGCCACCCTCTTGAGTGAGGCCTGGGAGCACACTAAGAGTACACAGGGCAGGAGGTCACCCGCTACGGGTGGTGAGCCGAAGACACCTTCCGGTGACCCAGGCAAACGATCGTTCCTTCCTGTGAAGAGCGAAGGAGGAAGGAAACGATATCCTCCTTCGAAGCGTCAGCGACCTCAGGGCAACCCTCCAGCCAGGCAGCAGACGGGCAATGTGTGCCCCAGGTGCGGTCGATCCCACATTGGGCAGGCGTGCCCGCTCGACACAGGCAGATGCCTGTATTGTGGCAAGATGGGCCACTACGCCCGCGACTATCGCAAAAAGGTGGCTGACGACGCCAGGCAGACCAGCGGAGCACCTCTGCTCCCTCGGCCACCACAGTCGCAACAGCAGTATCAGACGCCGCAACCGCAGGCGAGCGGTCAAAGGAGGGCACCGGGACGCGTCTACTCAGCCAAGGCCGAGCAGCTGACCAAGGGCGACCTAGTGTAAGGTACCCTTTTTGTCGCTAACCAAGCGACTTTTGTGCTTTTTGATTGTGGTGCCACACACTCTTTTATTTCGGTAAATTTTGTCGAGTTTTTGCGCGTACCTGTAAAACCCTTACATAATACCCTTAAAGTGTATAACCCGATTGGGAAAAATACTGTTTGTGCGACCTACGTACCAGAGTTGGACGTAGTCCTGGCAGATTGGCATTTACTGGCTTGTGCTATCCTGCTAGTGATGACGGAATTTGACGTCATCCTAGGCATGGATTGGCTGCACAAGTATCATGCCAAGATTTTTTGCAGAGATAGCAAGATTGTTTTGTCTCCCCCAGGAATCCCAAGGTGGAATTCAAGATCGTGAAACCTGTTCGGGCAAGCAAGTTGATTTCGTTGCTGAAGGCGCAGAGCTACCTCAGGAAGGAATGCACTGCCTTTTTGGTTAGTGTCGTCCAGTCCGAGCCGACGCGAGTCTCGATGGGAGACTTGGAGGTTGTGCGAGATTTTCCAGACGTCTTCCCGGAGGAACTGCCAGGCCTTCCTCCACCTCGTGAGGTGCAATTCAACATCGAGTTGCTGCCGGGTACTGCGCCAATTTCTAAGGCTCCATGTCGGATGGCACCAGCCGAGCTCGAAGAGCTCAAGAAGCAGTTGCAGGAGTTGATGGATCAGGGATTCATCCGCCCCAGCGTCTCGCCTTGGGGAGCTCCTGTCATGTTCGTGAAGAAGAAGGACGGATCATTGCGATTGTGCATCGACTATCGGATGCTCAACCAGGCGACAATAAAGAATAAGTACCCGTTGCCACGCATCGAGGATCTGTTCGATCAGTTGCAGAGGGCCAAGATCTTCTCAAAGATCGACCTTAGATCTGGGTATCATCAACTCAGAATTAAGGGAGATGATATCTCCAAGACGGCCTTTCGGACCAAGTATGAGCATTACAAATTTACGGTCATGCCCTTCGGACTCACTAACGCTCCTGCAACGTTCATGGATCTCATGAATAGGGTGTTCAAACCCTTCTTGGACACCTTCGTGATCGTGTTCATCGATGACATATTGGTGTATTCCGATAGCTAGGAGCAACATCGTGAGCACTTGAGAGTTATTCTCGAAACTTTGCGAAAGGAGCGTTTGTTCGCTAAGTACTCTAAGTGCGAGTTTTGGCTCGAGGAGATCATGTTTTTGGGACATGTCATCTCCAAGGAAGGTGTGTCCATGGATCCAGCGAAAGTCGAGGCTGTACTCAGTTGGCAGCAACCGAGGAATGTTCGTGACATTCAGAGTTTTCTTGGATTAGCTGGGTATTATCGAAGATTTATCCAGGACTTTTCTAAGATCTCTCTACCCTTGACGCAGCTCCTGAAGAAAGAAGCTAACTTCGTGTGGGACGACATGTGCGAGAGCAGTTTTCAGATGTTGAAGAAACGTCTTACGACTGCTCCTATTTTGGCCTTACCTTCGGGTCAAGGCGGCTTCATGATTTACACCGACGCTTCCGGGACAGGCTTGGATTGCGTCTTAATGCAGAACGATAGAGTGATCGCCTATGCATCGCGCCAACTTAAAATACATGAGAAGAATTATCCGACTCATGATTTGGAGTTAACAGCGGTGGTCTTCGCATTGAAGATATGGCGGCACTATTTGTATGAGGAGCGGTTCGAGGCTTTTACAGATCATAAGAGCCTAAAATATTTGTTCTCGCAGAAGGAGATGAATATGAGGCAGCGGCGTTGGCTGGAATTCCTCAAGGATTACGACTTTACCTTGTCCTACCACCCGGGAAAAGCGAACGTTGTGGCCGACGCTTTGAGCCGCAAGTCTCCCAGTGTTTCCGTTAATTTGTTATTTGCGGGGTGGAAACTGATCGAGGATCTGATATCGTGGGAACCGTTTGCAGTCACTCCAGTTTCGATCAGTCTTTCCAGCATGGTAGCTCAACCTGAGCTATTATCTAGGATCTTTGTTAGTCAAAAGATCGATGAGCGGTACGAAAAGCTGAAGGCTCTAGCGTAGCGGGCCGATACCCCCTTTCGTCTGAGTGAGGAAGGAGGTGTATGGCGTAAGGATCGTCTCTGGGTGCCAAAAGACCCTATTTTGAGAGATGAGATTCTCGCTGAAGCCCACAAGTCCAAGTACACGATTCACCCGGGCGGCACAAAGATGTTCAAAGATTTGCAGCGCAGATATTGGTGGAGTGGAATGAAGCGGGACGTAGCCGAATACGTTTTGAAGTGCTTGACTTGCCAACAGGTTAAGATCGAGCACCAGCGACCAAGCGGAGTAATGCAGCAGATGGAGATTCCACAATGGAAGTGGGAGGACATCACGATGGACTTCATCGTCGGTTTGCCGAGAACGCGGAGGAAACACGATGCGATTTGGGTGATCGTGGATCAACTCACTAAATCGGCGCATTTCCTCCCTATTCGGCTCAGTCAGTCACTGGACAACTTGGCAGACCTCTATGTCAGGGAGATTGTGAGATTGCACGGTGTTCCTGTGTCAATCATCTCCGATCGTGACCCGAGGTTCACCTCCAGGTTTTGGGGACAACTGCAGTTGGCCTTGGGCACGAAACTGAAATTCAGCACCGCTTTCCACCCTCAGACCGACGGACAATCTGAACGCACGATTCAGACTTTGAAGGACATGCTGCGAGCGTGCATGTTAGACTGGAAGGGAGAATGGGACTCTCATACCGGGTTGGCAGAATTCGCGTACAATAATAGTTATCATGCGAGTATCGGTATGGCCCCGTACGAAGCTTTGTACGGGAAGCCTTGTCGATCACCTGTTTACTGGGATGAGGTTGGTGAACGGATGTTAGATTCACCTATAGTGCTACAACACTATACTCAGCAAGTGCAGATGATCAGGGAACGTTTGCATACCGCGCAGAGTCGGCAGAAGTGTTACGTCGATCGTCAACGTAGAGAGCTCGAGTTCTCAACAGGAGATATGGTTTTTGTTAAGGTATCTCCTATAAAGAGCGTTTTCCGTTTTGAGAAGAAAGGAAAGCTGAGTCCCCGGTTCGTCGAACCTTTTGAGATCCTGGATCGGATCGGTGAGGCAGCTTATCGCGTTGCGCTGCCTCCTCAGTACGCTCAGATCCACGACGTCTTCCACGTATCTATGCTGAGAAGATACGTTCACGACCCATCACACATCATTCATTATGATGATGTGGATATCCAAAAAGACTTGACGTTCGAGGAAAGACCAGTGGCAATCGTTGACCGTCGAGACCAAGTGCTTAGATCAAAGACGATTTCTCTTGTAAAAGTACGTTGGCAACACCATGGAATAAATGAATGTACATGGGAGCCTGAGTCGGATATCAGGGAAAAATACCCTGACTTGTATTTTAACCAGTGCATGGAATAAAAATTTCGCGGACGAAATTATTTTAAGGAAGGTAGGATGTAATAACCCGTAAAAAAAAAGTTAGGATTCGGGTCGGATCCGGACCCGGACCCGACCCGGACCCAATTGAGGCACCGCCTCCCTCGTGCCTTCTTTAGAAAATAAGGCAGGGGGTTTCAAATACGAACCCCCCCCCCCCCCCTCGCTGTCTCTCTCCCTCACCGCCTCCCGACTCTCCCACGCTCGTCTGCTGCTGCCAGTGCGACCTCTCTCCGACGCCGCCGACCACCAGGTACGTTCTTCCTCCTCTTCTTCTCCCTCTTTCCGTCTCTCTCACTCTCGCCCATCCTTCCCCAGCGTTTCTTTGTTACACAGGGAGGGGAGGGCTGAGCCTCCTCCCTGCTTTCGTACGGCAGGCGAGAGGCGGAGCCCCCTCCCTACTTCCGTACGCCAGGGGAGGGGCCGGGCCCCTCTTCCCTGCTCTCTGCTACGGCAGGGGAGGGGTCGAGCCCCTCCTCCCTGCCCCTTTTTGTTGCGCCAGCAGGGGCCATCGGCCCTTGCCTTTCGTTTGCCAGCAGGGGCCTATGGCCCCTGCCTTTCTTTTACGCCAGCAGGGGCCATCGGCCCCTGCCTTTCGTTTGCCAGCAGGGGCCTATGGCCCCTGCCTTTCTTTTGCGCCAGCAGGGGCCATAGGCCCCTACCTTTCGTTTGCCAGCAGGGGCTTATGGCCCCTGCCTTTCTTTTACGCCAGCAGGGGCCATCGGCTCTTGCCTTTTGTTTGCCAGCAGGGGCCTATGGCCCCTGCCTTTCTTTTGCGCCAGCAGGGGCCATAGACCCCTGCCTTTCGTTTGCCAGCAGGGGGCCTATGGCCCCTGCCTTTTTTTTGTCAGCAGGGGCATAGGCCCCTGCCTTTCGTTTGCCAGCAGGGGCCTATGGCCCCTGCCTTTCCTTTGTCAGCAGGGGCATAGGCCCCTGCCTTTCGTTTGCCAGCAGGGGCCATCGGCCCCTGCCTTTCTGTGTGCCAGCAGGGGCCATTGGCCCCTGCCTTTCTGTTTGCTAACAGGGGCCATCGACCCCTGCCTTTTTGTTTGCCAGCAGGGGCCGATCCCCCCTGCCCCTTTGTGCGCGAGCCTATACCCTTGGTCGACAGACCCGGGGAATCTTTGGAAGCTACATCGTAATGGGGACAGATCATTACAAATGTTGATCTCCAGCGAGGAATTCCTAGTGAACGTGAGTCATCTGCTAACATTGACTACATCTCTCTTTGGGCGGCAAGGCTCATTTGGCCCTGCCCCATCCTTTTTTTTTCAAGTCATTTGGGACTGTTGGCCTCAACTCTATGTATTGGAGAAGTTGAGTCTTTGCCTTGCTTTTGCTTTTGTCTAGGCTTGCATGTTAATATCGCATATTTGCAGCTACGACGGATCTCAGTCGCGCTCCACGACCCGAGTCGTCAATTGTGTACGTCCGCAGACGTCAGCAAGCTCGTAACCCTCCAAGGTAGGGGAAGATTGTACGGAAGACTTGGATAATTGAATTAAGTTCAATTAAACTAAAAACGATCAATAAATGAATACATATATATATATATATATATATATATATATATATTTATACGAGTATGCACTTAACTCAAGGACGCGGTTTCGCGATCCTTGCCCTTTACCTTATGTCAGTCTATACTTGCCATCGTGTATCATGTCGAGATCTCGTGTTGCATTCTTGCTTATGGTTTGTATGTGCCCTCACGCATCGTGGCGAGGTTCAGCGTTGCACTTCTGCTTACCGCATTTACCTTGTCGTCGCGCTTTGCGCCTAGACTCTTGTCTTTGTATGTATTATTACTGCTTTGCTATTTCAGATGCCGCACAGGTTTTTGCTCTTTGCATATGCCTTAAAGGCATCCTCAGGCATTCACCTCTCTCTCTTGCGACGAGAGTTGAGATAGGAGCTAGCGTAACATCCCCGTCTAAGGAGGGGGATACCTTGCAAGGATCCTGACTCCTTGAGTGTGCAGTCCTACAGACGAGTTGGAGTTTTTGTTGAGAAACATGTTTCCCGTCTATCGAGGCCGGTGTCGAGTCATGCGAGGCATGTAGATACTCCGATATAGCGGATGGGGTTCTAGAAAATCGCAGGCATAATGTTGGCACAAGGTACTGCTGTTTCAAAGGATATAGTAAAGTTGATAAACTTTACATCTTTGTGAAACACTCCTGTTGAGGCTTTTTTTGAGGAGCTATACCCCCTTCATCCTAGAGTACTTGTAGTTGTGCACGACACGTCTAGTACTGCGATGATCGGATGAGACGGTCGTGAGACCTCGAACAGTGCGGAATGCATAATGCTGGAATCACATAAATGGCCTCACATTCGCCTTCACAGGCAAGATGCTCGAGTGGTTTAAAGACCACAGCATAGAGTGGGTCGTTAGTTAAGCAACCCCTAACGTACTTATTCGTTTCTAGTGGTCTGTCAAGGGAGAGGACAGAGCGGTACAAACTCCAATGGACAGGTTGTTAACAACCACCCTACGGGCAATGATCTGGCCTCCCCAGTCATTGGAGTTAGGGGAAATGGGCTACAATAGTTAGCTCAACACTTCTACAGAAGTTGGATGCATCCGTGGCACTGCCTCCTTTGGGGAATCCTCTCTCGGCTAAAGTCGTCCCTCTGAAGCGGACTCAACTAGCTATTCGGGTTATTCAAAATACATAGAATAACAGACGCCCGAACTAGTCTCAGTTGTTTCTATGTTTTGCCTGCGCGTACCCGCAGGCCAGTAATATCGAAACATAAAGTCTGTTCACACTGGTTGTTGAGTAGTGAGACTCACTTGCACTTGCTTGCACCACTGATTCGCTTGCACCACTGATTCGCTTGCACCACTGACTCGCGTGCACTTGCTTGCACTACTGACTCGCTTGCACTATTGACTCGCTTGCACTACCTATTCGTTTGCACTACTGATTCGCTTGCACTACTTACGTGTTTGCACTATGTACCTGCTTGCATTGCTTACCTGTTTAACTGCATATCTGCTTTAAACTACGTAACCTACTGAATTAAATGTACATAATTCGGTTTCCTTGTAGTCTCTCTTGTGCACCTACTAGTTTTTTTGCGAAACTAACCCATTCTATGGGTACAGGTGATGAATAGGTACTTCACGGGCGATGGCGCGATGGCAAGATGGCTTCAAGACTTTCTTCTTCCTGCTCTTAGCTCGCGTCCTGATGTTTTTGTGTCTTGTAACGAATTTTCCTTGGGACATCCGAATTTTGTACTTTTGGAACCTTCTTTTAATGAAAGTGCCTTTTTCAAGTAGCATGGATTGTATGTTTTGGTTCTTTAGCTAACGTGCCCAAAGTGGTCAACTTGCCTTTCTAAAATTAACAAAAGGATGGTCTTTCGCTTATTTCTTAAACCAACTCTGTAATAAAGAGATTCTTTTAGTCTCTTGTCTGTTTTATGAAAGGTTCGAAAGTTGAAATTTTGGGGCGTTACATAGCATCATTCAACTTGATGAGTTGTGGGGTTTGATTCAGAGTTTTTTCCTTTATAGGAGGAGGGTTTAGAGGCTCCTCACAACGTGGATAGCATCGTTCAACTTGATTCATTGTGGAGCTTGATTTAGAGTTTTTGCCCTTATAGAAGGAGGGTTTGGGGGCTCCTCATAGCGTGGGTAGCATCGTTCAACTTGATTCGTTGTGGAGCTTGATTTAGAGTTTTTGCCCTTATAGGAGGGGGGTCCAGGGGCTCCCCCGGCACGGGTCCCAGGTGTCGTGGTAAAAAAATGCACAGAGTATCGTGGTGAGAAAGACATATTTTTGTTCCAAGCAAGGTTGTAAGAAATCAATGGAAAATCCAACAAGGAGCATGCTAGAATCAAGATGTGGATGTCAAGCAAGAATGGTGTCGTGCAACTCAAATAACACAGAATAATAGGGGTCTTGTTTTTAGTTAAAATGAGGAATGAAATGACAATAGAAATCACAGAAAATTTACAGAAATAAACTAGACTCAATAACAAAGACACCATTTTTTACGGATTTGGAATATGACCTTCGGTTAGGGAGATATGACCCTGACAAGTTGGTCCTAATTCGGGTAACGATTTACAACGATTTGCTTACTGAATAACACTACAAATCGCTATAGTGATTTGCAGAAGACACTACAAATCACTATAGTGATTTGCGGAAGACACTACAAATCACTATAGTGATTTACAGAAGACACTACAAATCGCTATAGTGATTTGAGATAATACTACAAATCGCTATAGTGATTTGCGGAAGACACTACAAATCGCTATAGTGATTTGCGAAAGACACTACAAATCGCTATAATGAGATCCAACAACACTATAAATCGCTGTGAGGCTTGTTGGAGACCCCAAAACACTATAAATCGCTATAGTGATTTGCGAAATATACTACAAATCGCTATTGAAAAGCCGGATAACACTATAAATCGTTGTGGGGCTCGTTGGAGACCCGAAAATACTACAAATCGCTGTAGGAAAGTGCGATAATACTACAAATCGTTGTTGGAAGGCCCAAAAAAAATTTGGTGTTACCCACAGACCCCCCTCCTGTAAGGGCAAAAACTCTAAATCAGGCTCCACAACACATCAAGTTGAATGATGTTACCCACGCTGGGAGGAGCCCCCAAACCCCCTCCTGTAAGGGCAAAAACTATGAATCAGGCTCCACAACTCATCAAGTTGAACGATGCTACAGTTAGTGTGCAGGTCAGTCGGTGTTTGATGGAGCAATATAGGATCGTCTGTTGGATGTGCACATAAGTAGAGAGAGAAGAGAGAGAGTGAGAGGGTTGATGTTCATGGCCTTCTCCAGGGGAAACTCTTTACCTCCCTTGATTTCTTCTCTAGAGAGAGAAACAATTTTACAATGTTTTACGAAGAAGGAAGAAAAAGAAGATGACGATGAAAAGTTCAAACGAACATTTTTGATGGCTCAGGTTTGTTTCGTAGGATGACCATCGGATCGTCGACTCACCATTGTTTTGCCGGATTACCATCGGCGAAACGATTAATGTTCGTTTCGCTGGGTAGACTTTGAAGAGTCAACATTATCCTTGACTTTTTGAATAGAGGACATGTTTGTCCTTTTTTTGAACTGTTTGTTTTTTTCTTTTTTGAATGAAGAACATTTTTGTCATTTTCTCAAACCATTGCTTTATGAGAAGAATAACAAGAAAGGGTACTTAAGTCTTTGCAACCACACCAGACTCCAATGCTAAGTGATGTCAACATACACGGGAATACGAGCCCCATGTGCATGTATACGTAGTGCTCATCCAGACCCCCGAACACAAACGTGGGATTCAGTGAATCATCGGGGGCGAACATACACCACCCCCCTCCTCGACCAATGAAAAGTGGCGACTTCTTGTTAGTGCTACAGCCAAAAACTACGTTACCAATCCCCAAATATGCCAACAACCAAATGATTTGGATAAAATACAAGCATTCCAAGAATATCAAATAAATAAGTAAATTATATATATATATATATATATATATATATATATATATATATATATATATATATATATATATATATATATATATATATATATATAATTCTCTTTTTCACTTCTCGTGTGTTTGGATACATGTCGGACGCGGAAATCCAAGGTTGGGGAACAGTGACGAACGACTATTTGATCCGGTGTACAAAGGGCGAACAACTTCGTGGAGTTGCAACGCCTATCTTTCCGGAACGTTTGGATACAACGGTTCCAAAATCCGAAATTCCAAGTCCTGAGTGCGAGTTCATACTCGGGGCTTTCGAAACCTGTGTTACACAAAAGAATGACGAGTTTGGACGGGAACTCCCTTGCAGGCATCGGTAGAACGAACATACGGAATTGGAACGCTGGGTGTTCTAATTCCTGGAAAACCAAACACCTACACTCGCTTCTTACAACCGAGGTCTGCAAAACGAACACGGACGGAGTTGCAACGCCTGGTGCTGTGATTTGGTTCCTCCAGGCGGGCGTTATAGGTCCTGGAAATCCAAACACTCACACTCGCTTCACACGACGGAGTGTCCTTCCTGAGACCTCCTCTCCCTTCCTGTGAACCACTGCACCGTCCTCCTCGCTATCGGCAGCCAAACCCTCCTCACCTTCTCCTCCTTCCCCACGCCAGCCGGATTCGTGTCCTTGATCCGAATTTTCGCCCTGAGATCGGAGAACCTCGAGAAGTTCACGATCTCCGACATCGATCTCTTCCCGGCGTCGAGTCTCGCTCCGTTGACGTTGGTCGGAAATGACGACGAGGAGGGCTGGGAATTCTCCGGCTTGAGCTTGCTGGCTTTCATCTCCAGCAGTCTCTTCTTCTCCATCTCCACCTTGATCCTCGTGATCTTATCTTCGAACTCCGGCTCAGCCTCATCGGAGACGATCCGGTCGTTCACGGCCTCCGCCGCGTCTGCCGAAAACCGCTTGCTGGTGACATCTCCGAGCATCTCCGAGTTGAGCAGCATCAGATCGGCCGAGTTGACGTCGCTCCACCTGTGCTTGTAGACGACGTCGGAGATGATGATCCGATGCTTGAACCGGTGGAGGAAACGTGGGTCCTCCGCAGCAGCGGCGGAATCTTGATCGAGAAGCGCCACCTCCTTCGCCTTCTCCGGCTGCCGGCCGAAGCTCCCGAGCCTCGACGACGGCGACCGGTCGAGATCGGTATCCTCCCGCCGGACGAACAGCTCGACTCCGGCGTCGTCCGTGAGATCGGATAGGTTCCGGGAGATCCGCGACGAGTAGGATAAGAGCAGGTCGACGGACTCGACCTTCCGGCGGCAGAGCGGGCAGCTCGAATGGCTCTCGAGCCACCGGTCGATGCAGCCGATGTGGAAGGCGTGTTTGCACTTGGGAAGCAGACGGAGAATCTCCGGCCCGTCGAATCGGCAGAGGCAGACGGAGCACTCCAGCCCTTCCTTGGACCCCTTGAGCGACGAGAACCGGAAGAACGGGAGCGAATCCACGATCCGCCTGTCGACGCCGGACTCGCGCGCCGGCCGCGTCTGCGGGAGGACCTGGTCCTCGTCACTGGCATAGAATCCGGCGGTGAGGCCAGGGATCTGGCAGAACTTGGCGTAGAGGAGGAGGAGGAAGGTGAGGGAGAACATGATGGAGAGGACGCCGACGATCACGGGGAAGCTCGGCTTGAACGTAACGGCGTCGCCGGGCGGGGACTGCGCCTGCGATCGGCACGGCGGACACGCTCCCGAGAGGACGGCCAGGAGGAGGAGGAGCTTCCGATTCATCGATGCTAGAGAGGCACCCATGAGCCTGTCTACGCCGGACGGAAATCAAGGTGGCAGAGTTCTCCGGCGTGCATTCGCCGTGGTGGTGCAGTTTCAAATGGAGAGAGAGAGAGAGAGCAATGCAAAGGTGAGGTTTGTGGGTCCCACTTGTTCAGGCTTCCCTTGATCCCCCCCAGGAAAAGTGACGGTGGTTTTAAGCCATTTGGATCACTTTTTGTTTTTCTTACAAAGTAAATTTGGCTTTCCCTTTTTATAAATTTTTTTTGGTATTTTTGCTTATTATTTCTATTCATTAATATGCTAAACACATCTTTCTTTTCTCATATGCTGAACACGTTTTAGGCCGCCTGTGTTGCTTACGTACTCTGGCTTTCGTTTCCTTGGTTTCTTTCCATTCGGAGTTCCGCTTTTTATGCTTAATAATATGCCAGATGTTACTTAAATACTCTTCTTCTTTCTGTGGCCGTTCGTTTTTTTTGCGTTTCTTTGTTTAATAATGAATTTAATAGTAATATATATATTTTAGCTTTTTATTTATTTGTTCTTTAATAAAATATTAAACAGATTCAGCAATATATATATATATATATATATATATATATGAGTTGAAACAAGCAATATCTTATTACTCACGCTTTTTTAAGTTAACGTAACTATACCGAGTCTGTTTGGTGCAGATTGACTTTTGAATCACAGAAATCTGGTGTGTACGTAAAGTTTTTTTTTGGTGATTCAAAAACCAATTTTTATGACTTAAAAAAAGTATTTTTTTATTGTTCTAGGGTTGATTTCTAACAATAATAAACAGATCTACAAGGTCAAATTGATCAATGTGTTTCAACTCATTGATACCGTAGCGAGGAGGTGCAAGAAGTGCACCTCCACCCACATAACTAAAAATCATAAGTGTAACGATGGTCATGATCTTTATGGAGGACAGATGTGAGAACCTTTTCAGGGTTTCACCAATGGTGGCAATACATGCGCATCACATATATATATATATACATATATAATTATTGTTTATGATACGGGCTTTGGCCATCTTTGACTTGGAGATAAGCCAAAAAGGATTGCACCTTACCTTGCCCACATAGGGCCTGTTAAGACTTCTATAGTCCAAACCCAGATCCAGTTTATCCAAATTGTGTCTGAATTAAGTTTGCAAAACTGATCCATACATCTTGCTTAATTTCGATATCATGGAGCATATTGTTTGGTAAAAATGGTGAAATTCTGGTTCTCATGAGTTGAGTGGATCATTGAGAACTTTTCTTGGTAGGACCCTGTACATACCTATACCTAGGGGTGGCAATTTCTGACACGACCCGCCAACCCGCCTCTTAGGCGGGTTAGGGTTGGGCTTAAGCCAACCCGTTTAATAAACGGGTCGACCCGTGTAACCCTTTTATTAAACAGGTCGGGTTCGGGTTGGGGGTATGCCAACCCGCCAACCCGGCTGACCCGTTTAATAAACGGGTTAGGCGGGTGGGTCAACCCGCCAACCCGTCAACCCGACTCGTCAACCCGTCAACCCGACCCACCAACCTGCCTACCTGCCAACCCGATCCGTCAACCCGCCAACCTGAAAACCCGTTTACCCGACCCAACCAATTTATTAAATGGGTTGGCGGGTCGTGTCGGGTTACCCGTTTATTAAATGGGTCGGGTTCGTGTTTGCCACAGCCGACCCGTTTAATAAACGGGTCGGGTTCGGGTTGAGGTATGCTGACACGCCAACCCGCCAACCCGACCTGATTGCCACCCCTACCTATACCTACCTGAAGAGAATCCAACACAGATGGACACCACATACATACCAATTTTGGTATGACCTTTGATGATACAATCCACCTTACAAGGTGCCCTAAACATGCTTGGGCTGTAGTGTCAGCAACATCATTCCCTTGTTGAGTGACTAATATCAACGACCTTTGTCAAGAGGGCTGAGTATATTACGTGGTGAAATCTATCCCTTGTTTCTTGTCATTATTCCGTCATTGTTGGTTGTTTTAGGTTGCTGTCATTGAAATTGGGATACTTAGGGAGCATTTGAATCGCCGTCCCGCCAGGGACGCAAAAATCGCAGGCCCCACTCATATCCACGCAAACGCGGGAAGCGCGGACACAATATTGGTGCGCTCCGCGAATGCTTATTTGCCATCCGTCATGCTCCGTGCCCTACACGGAATAGTAACAGACGGACACTTAGGACAAAAAAACAAAATTAATTTTTTTGGGGTGCGTGGACACCACAGAGCGTCCACGATTCAAAAGCACCCTTAATGCCAACAGCTAAACACATTGGTAAATGCGACAAGCTCTCATGATGATTGAAATGGGGCCTCTTGAAACATAATGATTTTTTTTTAGAATAAAATCATATGAAAGTTTTTTTTTTTTTTAAAGAAAAGCTGGGTTAGGCAGATCCTACCAGTTATACAACTATACCATTGGGTTTTGAACTTACAACTTCCCAACACAAGGTGACCTGAACTAGCTGCTCCTACCAGACAAGCGGAGTGCCGTTGGTACGAAAGATTTTTATTTTTTTTTTATGATGAGAAAACCTCACCAAAGCGAGGAAAAACCCCAGGTGAAACCCCACGTTGAGAATTTCGACTGAAAAGCCTACACCGGTAGAGAGACAAACCATACACTAGAGCGGAGAAAGGAGACTTGGAGGGGAGTTTTGAATCATGACATAGCTATTTATTATTGCTTTCATCATCTTTTCAATCAATTGAAGGTATAATTAAAACTTTTATGGTTCCCACACAGTGTTTGTAGTTGGCACTCTTGTCTTTGTTCATTAACTGATATTTTCAGAGTAATTTGGTGGAATGTTGTGGGAGGGTGGCAGAAGAATATATTTGAAATTTACAAATTGCCGAAGGGAATAAGACACCTTGGGACTTTAAGGCATGCGTGATGAGGAGAATCTTGACAAAAGGAAAGCATCCATTGAGAGAGAACGACATAGACATACTCTGAGTTGTGCTCTAACCTAGGCTCAAATGAGGGGCTTGTTTCTGCGCTTTTTGCACTTGTCTAAGTGCTCGTGAAGAGTTCTGATCCGGTCTCAAGCCCCTACCTAGCTTTGTTTTTTCCTTCAAATGATGGTGTAAAGTGGAACGATGACAGGCTTAATTATGTGTTCCTTTAGTTGGATGTATTTTTCCTAAGGGCATTTGTTACACTCCCACCTTCCACTTTGGAGGGAAAGTGCTTCCCATGGGGTTCCGTTTTGGCAAGAAGGCTGTTTTTTTTTGCATTTATTATGTGGGTCCCACCACATATTTCTCATAAATAGACATGTTTGTTTCATCCGTTGTAGAAAAGAGGCTCTATTTCTTATGAAAGAGAGCCTCTTTTATAGGAAAGAAAATAAAACAAACACCCCATCAAGGGAAGCCAATTCATTTGAAAGAGCAACTTTGGAGGGAAAGTGCTTCCTCATGGGAGAGGTATGCATCCATGTTTATAGGAAAACTGCATTTTTACATTTACTCTGTGGGTGTGACCATATATTTCTCATAGACATGTTTATTTCACCTTTTGTAGGAAAATGCCCTATTTCATAGGAAAGAGCATGAAACAAACACCCCCCTAAAGGGAGGCATTTGTTTCATGTCATTTCCTATGAATGAGGCTTTCTTTCAGGGTCGTTTGTCTCATGCTGGAGAAAAAGAAATCAGTGGAAACCGAAATCCCATCAAAGCCCTTCTTTGGCGGGAAAATGCTTTCTTAGCGAGGAAGGTGTGACACGGATTTCCAGGGAAACTGTTGAGTTGGGTGGAAAATGTGTGGGCCCCACTTGCTCTTTCGTGCTTGGTTTTTGTTTTAACCCATATGGGAAAGAGCGCCACTTTTCATGAAAAAGGACATCTTTCCTAATGAAGGTGAAACAAACATCTTAATGAGAAATATGTGGGGTGTAAAAACCGTTTCCTTATCAAAATAAGTTCACTCTAATCTTCTCTTATAAGGAAGCCATTTCACACCCGGGCGTCCCTTTCAAGAGAAAGTCTTCCCTAGGGATGGCAGTGGGGTGGGGCGGGGGACAAGGTCTCCACCCCCGCCCCGCCTCAAGATTTTATCCTCCATCCCCGCCCCGCCTCCCTGGCGGGGATGGATTTTATCCTCCACCCCCGCATTCATCCCCGTTTCATGTCCTCCATCCCCGGTTCAAACGGGGATGAGGCGGGTCGGGGCGGGGCGGGGAAAAGTGCACGTCCATCCCCGCCTCCACCCCCGGACGGGGATGGATTTTAACCTTCGTCCCCGCCTCCATCCCCGTTTCATACCCTTCATCCCCGGTCCAAACGGGGCGAGGCGGGGCCCCGCTTTCCCCCGGTCCACTGCCATCCCTAGTCTTCCCTTGGGTGAGGGTGTAACAAACACCACCTACCTCTTGGCTTAGGGGAGCTAAAGCCATTAGGTTTTAAGTGCATGCTAGTGAATGGATGAAACCTGAACAGGTTCACAAATCTAATATTTTTATCGAATGCCAACCATAGCACATATGTAATACAAACCCTTCAGCACATGAACATCCTTTGTTCCATATGAAGCAATATGAATAGCAAATTCTTGAAGTTCATGAAATTTATCATATTTTAGGTGACCGTGCCGGGTGTACACAACAATAGAAATATGGACACTACAAGAAAAATAGCTTTTGCTGGTGCAGCCGAGCCGTAGCGCCAGTGTAAAGCTACTTTTACTGGCGCCGAAACGGTCTGCCGACAGAATTTTTTTTTGCTGGCGCAGATATTGCAGAGCCAGTGAAAATACTTTTTACTGGCGCAAAATAATATCGTGCCAGCAAAAATATGGTTTTACTGGCATAAGATGGATCTGCGCCAGTAAAAACATATTTACATATGACTTTTGGTTTTGCCGGGCTTCCTTTTTCCTTTTCGTTCCCTCCCGAAAACCCTCCTTCCTTTTTCTTTTTCCTCCACCCCCGATCTCTCGGTCTCTCTCTGCCTTTTTCTTCATTCTTCTCATCCTCTTATGCGATTTCATAATCAAAACCACACAGATCGATTGTTTTCTTTCACAGGTATACTTTAGATAGGGTTTTTCTTTTTAGGCAACATTATGCGAATATCTGTTACTCTTCTTTTTTTTATATGCATTACTTATCGGATTAATGTCTTAGCCCTCCTGTCATTTCTAGTTTCGATGTTGAGATTAGGATCTGTGTGTGTTCATGATTTGTTTAATGTGTTTGATATTCATATTAATTTATTTTGGGTGCTGAAGTTTGATGCTTCGGATAGGGTGGTTTGGGGATCCGGATGAGCCCTTTCTTTTGTTTGGAAAAATCTCAGCCCTTGCTTTAGTTTTGTACTTATTTTTATTTTTGGGTATTTAGTGGATGAGGGGTTAGGACTTCTGTGTTGAAGTCTATAGATTTGTGAATCTCTACTTGTTCAGTTTTCTCATGGCCCTCACGTTCCAGGCCAATCTTGAGTATTTTGGATGTTTCTATGTGTACTTGTAGTTTTCATTTTATGAAGGCGGTTTTGATTGTATGAATGTTGATTGAATTGGGTAATGTTGTGTTTTTGAAGGATATTCTTTGGGTTTGATGATTTTGATCCAGCTGATGAGCAACTCACAACTTATAATTTCATGTATTCTTTTTTCACATGAATGGGATTTACATGGATTACAAGTTTGGTTATGCCAAGGGCATGCTACACCCATTGGAAATAATGTTGCATTTGATATGGTGTGGCTGTTTCTGGAAGAGCCAACATCAAGCCCATATGCAGAATTCATGTGATGGGGAAAAATCAGATATTTTAATGCTGAGCTTGCTGTGCATGCAACTTCAGCGAGGATAAATGCCATCCACATTCACATGAAGCAAAAAGCACAAGTTAGTGATGGTCCACCCATGTTGATCATATGAATTCCTATGCAGGGTAAATCCCATGCCATCCACATTCACATGTCTCTGATTCTAATAACTTTTTCATGCCAAATTAACCACTTTGCTGACATTGGCCGCCATTTCCAAATTTAGTTCACTTCTCAACCACTAGTTGGATTCAGTTTGCAAGTATGATGTCCTTATGTTTTTGGTGTTGTTCAATGATCTTATCATGTACCCATGCTTGGATAAAAACTAAAAAATAGTTAAGAATGTCTCATGAACAAATAAGTGCCTGGGGATATAAATACTATGCAATTGAAATTAATCATGAATTTCCAAACTGTTAACTATTTGATTTTAATTGAACAATCTCAAGAAAATTGTCTTGAAATAAAAATTGTAAGAAACCACTTAAACTGGACTGGTATCAATTATCCTTCCATAGGGAGGATTTGTCCTGCTACACTAGTTGCAGATTGAGGGGAATGAGAAAAAGTACAAGGCAACGACCACGATAATAATTCTGGTGATCTTGTCCAAGGTAGTTCTCTGTTTTTCATTTGGGCAATTCACAAGGGTACCATGATGAAAGTCCCCAATGTAGATCGGCAGAGAAGACCAACATTAAGTTTCAACATGCTCATGTTCTTGAGATTACAGTTGAGTTTTATGCTAAATTGAATGTTGATGAAGTCAATGTACAGGGAGAAGGCACGCTTGGACCAACTTTTTAGATTAGTTTATAAAGTCAACATACCCAACTTTCCATATTGACAATTTGAATTTGATAGCTTTCCTTGATCAAGAATTCATGTGGAGTTTGGTATTTTTAGGTTCTACGTTTCAACCTTTCTCTTTTCAAATTCAAACATCTCGCTCTTTTCACATTCAAATTGCTCTTCTAATAGGAACTACCACTAACTATTATTAATTATACACAAGAGTTGTTCGATACCAAACGCGCGCACACACGCGCGCACACACACACACATATATATATATATATATATATATATATATATATAAGAGAGAGAGAAGCCTTTTCTACACATTCTACGATTTAACCCCAGAACATGGTTACTGTAAAAAGTACCAGCTCACATGCACGCAGGTGGCTGTTAAATCTGTCCATCAAATCTGCACTTGATACTTCGACACATATAAAAGTTTGCCTAGGTTCAAATCCGTACAGATCAGACTGATCCAAATCAACTCCTTGGGAAAACGTGGGACAGATCCCAACTGGACCCCTAGTCACTGCCCTGATAACTTCTCAGCTGTTCTTACAAAGTACTCTCTCTCTCTCCTTCCTAATATATATATATATATATATATATATATATATACTTAAACATTATGTTGGATCTATGGTCAGACTTAAAACCAAAAAACCCAGGTTTAGAGGGTTTGCTTTTGCCCCTTTTTGTGTTCGATACAATTTTTTTTTTCACTTTCCCTCTCCCTCCCTCATTCCCTTACCAGACCGACGGGAGGTGCTTGTTCCCTTACCAGACTAGTGGGAGGTAGTTCGCGGTCGCACGGCAATGGTGCTTTGAGGCAGCACATGAGGTTCTCTCTCTCACTCTCTCCCTCTCTCGTTTCTCTCCCCAGCGCCCGACGCCATGCCACGCCACGCCTGCTTAAAGGCATTTTTCGGCGACAGTATCGGCCGGTGGTCTTAGCTCCGTTGTAGCACGCTCCATTCAGACGCATCGGCAGTGGATCAGTGGGTGGCCGATGGCTCTGAGTTGTCGGCTCGACGTTTCGATCTATTGCTCCCTCAGCCGCAGATACAAAGCATCTACATCCTTATGCGTGAGTCCTTTGATGCTATTGCAAATGAGTTGCTATTTGTGGTCGTTGTTGATTCACATATCCCAACAGTCAACGCGCCTCCTCCTTCGGTCAGGGGTTGTTCATCTCCAGGGCGTGTTGGTTTCTTTCACAGGGGACACCGTCGGACCTTGCATTCTCCCTCCTTCTAGTATGAGGTAACTCCTAGGCAATCAATGTGGAACCGTACTCCTCGGGGTTTTCCTGATTTCCAGTTATAAAGATTCTGTGTTGGAATATTAGGGGCCTGAATTGCCCCTCAAAGTGTTTGTTCATTGTGATCTGGATCCGTCAAGAGAAGTCGATCTCATCGCTCTTTGTGAGACAAAGATGGCGGAGGTCTCGCGCTCGATCGTATCTAAAATCTGGCAAGGTGCGGATTTTTTCTTCAAGCCTGCACTCCATTATGCGGGAGGTCTCCTTATCTTCGGGAAGCCTTCTCTAGGCATCTACCAACTAGACGAAGGTGCGTTCTCCATCTTCGTTGCCCTGCTCCTTCCTGCCAAGCCTATGCCAGCCGTGGTCACCATGGTGTATGGTCTCCACCGCCAGAGCCGTCGAGAGAAGTTTTGGTCGGACCTGAATAGGGTCATTTAGTTCCTTGAGGAGCAACATCTTATCATGGGCAATTTCAATTGCCTGCTATCGTCAAATGACTCAAGCATTCCTGTTTTCTACTCGACTTCTATGATTGGCTTCCAAAACTTTATTCAGATGCACCAGCTGCATCTCGTCCCCCATATTGATGAAGCTTTCTCTTGGTCCAATCGGCGATCTCGCTCGTGGTACCACCTGCTCGACCGCGTGCTCGTCTCCCCAGTTCTGTTGGGCTCACATTTCATGTTGTCTCCTACCCCAATCTGTCTCGGATTATAGTCAAGTTGTTATCCGATGGGGGCATGGCTTCTCCGGCTACATAATTTTCATATTTGAGTAATAGTGGCTTAAGGAGCCTGGTTTCGAGTCAGTCGTCCTCCATTCTTGGAGTAAACCTTGCTCTGCGGCTAGAGCGACAACCCGTTGTCTAATCAAGCTCCTCCGCTTATCTCGTGACATCAAATCTTGGCTTATTTCTAGTAACATAAACAAATTTCAAAATATGGGGGAATGAGAACACGAATTGTCTTCTATCCATCAGTTTCCCCTGGCTATGACCTCCCTGTCTGCCTCCGACATTGAAAGCCTCAATACAAGATCTGTTGAGCTAACTCTGCTATCATATTCTTGATGACTGAAGGATGAGATTCGCTGGAAGCAGTGTTCTCATGTGAGATGGCTTAAGGCGGGTAACAGGAACACCCGTTTTTTCCATTCCTTCGCATCTCATAGGCATAGGAGGAAAGCCATTCACTCTCTTTCAATTGAGGGTGTCTCCTACTTGGGCAAACAGGTCCTACCAGCGGTTACCAATTATTTCATTAACATGTATTCCTGTAGCCACTCGATCGATGGTTCAATGGGTCCTGCCTTCGTTCGGTCCATGGATCGTGATCTTTCCTCGTCTATGCAGGTTTCTTTCACTGAAGAGAAAATCTATTCTGCCGTGCGAGATTCATCGGGTTGGAAAGCTCCGGACCCTGATGGTTATCTTGTGGATTTTTTCGCATTTTCTGGCCTTGTGTTAAGAGTGTCATTCTTAGTGTCTTCGTTGAGTTTCATTACAACTGTCGTTTGTCGATTCACTATCACCTAACCATTGTTTCTCTTATTCCTAAGGAAGCAACTTCTTCAGACATCTCGTGGTTCTGCCCCATATCCGTTTTGGGGGAAATTTATCAAATTATCGCCAAGGTCATGGCGAATAGGATGTGTTCAGTCACTCCTCAAATTTTTTTGGATGCACAGTTCACCTTCATCCCTCATTGACGACTGCAACATTCCTTCATTCTAGCCACAGAAGTGCTACACTCTCTCAAGATCAGTGGGCGACCTTTCTTCACTCTGAAGCTTGACTTCCACAAAGCCCACGACTCGGTTCATTGGCCTTTCCTTTTCCACATACTGGCAGTCTTTGGTTTTGGTCGACGTTTCTCTAGTTGGGTGCGTGAGCTGGTTACAAATGCCCAGTCACAAATTCAGATCAACGGGGTCCGTGGCCAGCAGTTCAAACTTGGTCACGGTCTTCGGCAATGATGCCCCCTGTCTCCTTTGCTCTTTAACATCATTTTCGAAGGCCTTTTGATTCTGTTTAAGAAGGTCATGGAGTGTGATCTCATTGGTTCTCTCAGAATCCAGGAGTTTCATAGTCATATCCTTACTTATGCCTGTGACATGATAATTTTCGGCAGTGCATCCATCCAAAAAATTTTAAGAATAAAGTTTATCTTTCTTTTTTTCGTATCGATGTTAGGTTTATCTATTAACTATGATAAGTGTTGTCTGTCCATGATAAATGCCCCTCTTTTTATGCTGGATATTGGTCAATGAATTTTCGGATGCACTATTTTGGAAAATTCTTTTTCCTACTTGGGTTTGTTGCTTCAGATCTCGTGTATCCCATCGACAACCTAGAATGCAACTCTTCAAAAAGTTCAGAATAAAATATCGGCCTGACAAGCATCCTACATTTCCGTCGCTGATAGACTTACTCTTATCAAGCACATTTTAAATGCTATGCCAAAATTCTTTATGTCTATGTTCCTGATGCCTATGGGGGTCAGCAAGAAGCTCTCTCGGTTGTTGGCGAATTTCTTTTGGTCTGGGCAAAGTACCAACAACAAGCGCTACCTGGTGGGTTGAGAATCTCTAATGCTTCCTCAGAATAGGGCGAGGTTAGGGATTCCAGATTTCAGGTTGAGAAGTATTATTCTCATCGTGAAGCGAAGCTGGCTTGCACACCAACCGGGGTCCCCATGTGCAACCTTTCTTCTTGCTAAATATAGATCGGTTGAATCGTTGTTTGTTGACCACTGTGCGATTTGGCCAACTATTTCGCAGTTGCGTAGCTCGTGGATCCAAGCATGGTCTGTCGCTTTTGCTAATGAGGGTGACGATGTCTCTCAGGCCTAGTTCTTTCGTCACACTCTCACCCCTAACAACTCTTTTCGCACAAGAGCTTGCTACCTTTCTCTCCTTCCTTCGGGGGTGGATTGGTTCCCTACGTGCCTTATCTGGGGTAAGGGACCTACTCCTCGATCTCGTTTCATGGCACGACTAATCATTCACGAATGGTTGCAGATGGACAACTTCCTCAAATCTATCGGTTTTCATCTTCCCAGTAAATGTGTTCTGTGCGAGGCAACCGAAGAATTTGCGTTTCACCTTTTTTGGGAGTGCCCTATTTTTCAGAACCTCTTTAAGGTTACCTGGAATAAGTCTATCGTTACCGTGCGCTAGGAGTCATTCGTTGTAGACCTTTTGTGGGGCCCTCAGCCAGTTCGCAGTTGCAAGCACTAGCGGATTATTTGAAGAACATGGCTTCTCTCATCCTGGTGGGTTGTGTGGATGACTCACAACAATGCCATTTTTCGGCAAGTTCTGACAATTTTCAATAAATTAGTGAACTGTATTTTGGCGAATATGTATGTCATTTTGCGCATTATCTTCCCCGATCTTCAGCGCTTTCTGTCGTCCTAAACCCCTCCTAAACCCGACTGATCTACCTTGGTTTTTGTTTCTTTTTGTTGTTAGCTTTGTTTCTGTGTTCTCGGCCTGTCTGGGGCCTACTTTGAGTTGCAGCCGAGTTCAATGTTTGTTGACCATTTTCGTAATGTTGATGTTTATAGTTCGGCTCTCTCGTTTCTCTTTCTATTTTGTTTTTGTAAATCTATTTTTTTTGATGTTCTTTTTTTTTTCTCTTTTTGTTTTTGTAGATCTAATCTCTCTATTGCACTGGTTCACGAACGTGCGACACGGGTGCTTTGCGGTAGCACCTGAGATTCTCTCTCTCTGATCTTTTCTTCAAATGTTTCCTTTGGGTATGCTTCTTTTTTGAAGGTGCATCTCGCGGAGCGGTTAATGTGCCCTCTCTCTCTCTCTCTCTTTTCATTCTGGCGAGGTAATCCTGGTAATCCTCGCTTGAGCCCTCTCTTTCAATCGATCTCTCCCTCGACGTAAAACAAAAGTGATTGGCTGATTGCTAAGTTTTTTCTTTTCTTTTTTTCTAATCATTTGCAAGCTTTTGGTCTCTTTATGATATTTTGTGTTCTTGAAGCCATACTGAATCTATCACGAGAAATGACTGGAGCTATAAACCATGAAAATTTTGAATGTCAAAGTTTATAGAATAGATAGAAATTTTGTCCACTATCTGGAGACGATCTTATATTGTCACTTGATCATTTTTCTGAGCCTAACATGATTCCTTTTCACTTTTTAGTTTTTCTGGTTTTATTTTCCGTTAAAACCCATTTCTTCTAGAATGAGTTTGTTTCTGTTTGCCAAAGGTTAATAACTTTTGGTGCCAATGATGGAATTGTTACCTTTCTGTTCCAGATTTTTCTGAGAGAGAAAGCTTGTTTGCTGTTTTTCATGGTAATTGAAATTATGCTCCATGCGTAGCACCTTCCATACCCTCAAACATAAAAATAAATCATATAGGAAAACTGTAAGTATGCTAAGTTTGCTTGATTTCCCAGTTACTGGTTTTAGGTTTACTATGTTGAAAATACAATCTTCTTTTGTGAATAGCAAGAAATATCCCAACAACCATATAGTTTTCTCAATTTCACATATTTTGTTCAACACTCTAGAATGTAGTTATTATCACTCATTCACGCAAAGCATGCATCTATGCACACATTTGATGATCTAGAGTTGGCCATAAGATATATGGTCTGAGCAGTGTTCATTGAAATTCTCTGTGTGCACCTTCATATTTTGTTTGTTTGTGCATGCATGTATAAGTTGAGTCTTTGTTACATATGTGCATACCTTATCAATGAAGGCAATTTCATACCGTATTCTCTTAGTCATTTTAGCATGGAAGGCGTTTTTCTAAAAGCCATGAAAGCTTAATTGTTGGGAAACTAAGCATGCTTATTGCATTTGTTAGCATATTGATTAGTTTCATGTAGATTATTACTTATATGTTTGCTTGTGTTATGTATTTATGTTTTGGTGACATGGATGCTATGTTAGGCAGTTGAAGAATGCACTTCGGTGATGGATCAATGCCCCTTTATGCTTGTGATCAAGCTCCAACACCGAAGTCACCTGAATATCAAATCTTGTTTCTTTATAAAAGCTGCCCACAAAAGCATTTAGGAAGAACAAGACATATATTTGCTTTGGAGGCTTGTGGAAAGTGAATCTGTGCTGTATCCTTAGCAAATTATTTTAAAGTATAGTTAGTTTAAATCAATAGATAAGGACTCAGAAAAGTGACAACTCCCATATAATTCAATAATCTCAGTGGTCCTGTCCCTAAATGGCATTTTCTTCATTGGTATGAAAACTTTCTCCTTCCAAAATTATAAGATATTGCCTTGTCAATGTGCATGGGATACAGTGCTGCACTTAGGTGCATTGCCCGAGCCAACTGTAACATATTGTGTTGCTCTGCTCGTTAATGTCATGGTTATGGATCTGTACTCCCTAAACACTTGAGAACTTGCAGAGTTCCACATACATATATGCATGCACGGGACCATGCATGAATGAAATGGACCAATGTTTAGTAATATATAACTGTACTTTCAGAGTGAAGGGAACCCTGTAGTCCACAAGAATATGTGCAATGTGGTCAGTGATTATCTCATTGCATGGCAATTCCTTTCAGTGTTGTGCCACTCACATGTAGAGCCCTAATATGCATTGCAATTTCCTTCAGATCTCTATTCCCTAGTAAACTAGTTCTAAACACTTGAGAACTTGCACAGCTCCATAATCATATATGCATGAGCGGGACCACACATGAATGAAATGGACCAATGTTTAGTAGTGTATAACTATACTTTCAGAGTGAAGGGAACCCTTTAGTTCACAATAATATGTGCAATGTAGTAAGTGATTATCTCATAGCATGGTAATTTCCTTCGGTGTTGTGCCACTCACATGTAGAGCCCTAATATGCATTGCAATTTCCTTCAGTGTTGGTACCACTCACATGTAGAGGCCTAATATTTCTCTTAGTTTTTTAAATATCTGTGTTTCAGTCTTGTAGGCATGTTTCATTTGACTGGAATTCATGGTGGACAAATATCTTAATGGTTCATTTGATGCATTAGAACTTGAGAGAGTGGCCACAGTTGCTATATCATGCACCCTATCCCATCCTGGGCTATATCATGCACCCTATCCCATCCTGGGTTGAGGCCAACAATGTCTGAAGTTGTGAAGATTCTAGGAGATGCGTCATTGAAAACAGAACATCTGGAAGAATCACAATCACAGGCCTCCTGTCAGAGGACTTGCAGCATTCCTACAAACCCCATAGATGGTTGCAAAAAATCTTCGTTTGTGATTGAAGCAATGGAGCTCTCTGGTCCCTGATGATATCGATGGTGGTTCCATGTAAATAGAGCTCTTGCAGAGCTTCTATGTTTTTTGATACTTACATAAGTTTCAAGCAAAGCTTGGTTGAAGCTTATGTATTTTTGAACTTGTCACCATGTATATATAAATATGACAGAAACCTTGTGTTTTGTGACTCTTCGTTGTTTATTTTTGTGGTTTCTTGCATGGGTTTCTATAGTGCAATGGCTGCCTTCGTTCCAATTTTGGTCTTTGGATTGGATCGTGCCTCAAAAACTGCAAGGATAGTCTTGGAGACCCAAACATGATTGACCCTGCACACTTGTTATGGCAACGTACACCAGATCTATATGTTGGTTTGCAAACTCTGAATATGGTTATTGATAGTTTTGCAATTAACATTTATGAGGTTAGGAGTTCATGGGTATGATGCAGGGGGGGTGCGACGATTAAGCGATATCCAGACCCGACCTGCTGCTCTTCGGCACAGCAACAGAAAGAACAAATCACCCCGCAAGGATCTGATGCTGTCGCGTGCATGCCAAACGCTAAGGCTATTATTGCCGTGACAGGATCAGCATTCCCAAATGGACAGACGCTGGAGGCTCCTTCCAAAATCACTCGTGCGGTATCAAGATGGCAATGACAATGTGCAATGACAAAGGCTCGGTCCAACCGATCGAGCAACAATCTTATTTGGAATTTAATAAACAATTACAATGAAAGTAAAGAACGGTAAACCAATACACTAGTAGAACAATGAGTACTCCAATCTGGAATGCAGTAGCAATAGACTGAAACAGTAAAGAAAAAGTATCGCTGAATGCAAGAAATAGGAAAAAAGATGCTGCAAATAAAAGACAAGAAAAACAGGCTGAAAAGGAAAACTGCTGAAAAGGAAAAGCTGCTGGGATTTTTCAACGTTCTCTGCCTGCCCACGAAACCCTAGAGGGGTTTTTAAAGACTTTGGTTGGATCCGGGTATCAGGTCCAGGGCCGGACCCGATGCTGCTCCGGCATGATGTTGGATCTGGAGTTGTCTGACCCGTACTCTCTGTACTTGCCTGGCATTGGTACACAGTGGAACCTTCCCTCCATGTCTTGGAACCAATATGGGAATTGGATCCACTGCTTGGATCCGATTCCCAGAGTGCAAATCCAGTCCCCTACGTGAGTCACGTTGTATGAACCCAGGTTCATCCTGCTCTGCATCATTCTCCCCTGGTTGGGAAAAAGTCGGCTCCGACGACTTGTTGTTCTCACCGTAAGCATTTAGATCATGCACAATAAATGTAGGAGGAAAGTGCCAATTTGCGGGCAGCTCAAGGAGGTGAGATCGGTTTAATAGGTTCGCGAGCTGGGAAAGCCCGAGCTCCTTGGTGGGAAGAAGAATTATCTTGTGGCCCTGAAAAACAAATGTGTACGTGTTCCTACGGCCGTCATGAATGGTTTTATGGTCGAACTGTCAGGGATGCCCCAAAAGGATGTGGCACGCACTCATAGGGGCCACATCACACCACACTTCATCGTGGTAATGCTCTCCCATGGAGAATCAAACTAGGCAACACAGGGTAATGGGTACCTCGTTCCTTTTTTTGAACTGAACCATGCCATTTTATAGGGTTGGGACAATTTTTTTGTTTTTAAACTCAAGGCGGACACAAGACTCTCGGACACCATATTCTCGCACGCCCCAGTATCAATGATAACATTATATGCGCGCCCCTCACAGTTGCACCAGGTTCTAAAAATATTATTCCGCAACCATTTTGTCGGGGTCGACTCTCAGGATGTTGTCAAAACACGACGGATGGTTAACAAGTTTTCAAGGCTGCCATCGAACTCTACGACTTTCATCCCGTTATTTTCCTCAATAGGTGACTCACCCTCGCTCTCACTATCGGATGCAGACTCGACAAGGCCCTCTACTAAATGGGTGTTCTTACTCGCGGTGGGACACTTGGACGCAACATGACCTAACTCTTGGCACCTAAAACAACGAATGGTAGACTCATTGGACTTACCTTTGGATCTGGTGTGGTATGCGGGTCCAGACAGATCGGTTTTGCTAGGGTCGACTCCTGGGGTGGACTTTGAGTCTTCTTTCATAAGGGAGCTCGCTCCCTTGGTTGGGAAACTCGACTTGGGTTGACTGGACAGGTCACTACGAGAAGTCCTATGTTCTTGCCTTCTTTTCAGTTTCTCTTCCATATTCATGGCATAACTATTGGCTTGATCCAATTACTTGACTGTGATACAACTGAAGTCGTCAGAAATAGCAGGATGGAGACCAAAAATATACCTCGTGACCTGCTGGCGGGCGGTCTCCTCGATCTACACTCGTAGGGAAAGACGACGGAACTCAGCAGTGTAATCTGCCACAGTATCGGTGCCTTGACGCAGGGTCAGGTACTCTTTGTAGGCTCTCTCGACGTGATCTGACGGCACAAACTTAGACTGCATCAATCGCTGCTTTTCTTCCCAAGTCTGTACGCGCTCTAATCCCTGCCGCTCCCTCGACCTCTGCATCTCAACCCACCATGTCTGTGTTAGGCCTCTCAACCGAGTAGAGGCTAGGGAGACACGACGGTGCTCGGTGACATCGTGGTAGTCGAAGAAGAATTGGATGGCATATGACCAATCAAAGAACTGCTCTACATCGAACCGACTTGCGAACTCTGAAAGCTCCAACTTCACCCCATACGTGGAGGGGCACTCTGGTGCTCTCTGCTCTCGGGCTCCCACCATTCCTGCAGGATGCTCGTTCCAGAAGGTGTCATCATCCCACACTGCTCCATCTTCGTGGTCCTCTTCGCCTGGTTGCTGGGGTTGGCGAATTCCGACGACCTGTTGCCGGTGCTCTTGTTGCGCCGGTCCCTACTGAATCTGCCTCGGTCTGGCTAGCCCATGGGTGGGAGCCACATGTGGCCGACGTTGTGGCACCGGTATGACAGGAGGTCCAAGGTAAGGGGGATGGGGCTGCCGGATCTCGGGCTCTAGGTGGGTAGGAATGGGATAGTAGAGGTCTGGGTTATGGGTTGGATTAGGGTAGGGGTAGTGGATTGGGTTTGGTACGGGATTCTGGATCTGGGTTGGGTTAAAGGCTTGGGCTTGGTAAGGGTGCGAGTTTTGGGTAGTGTAATACTAGGATGAATGACCCGATTGGATCTGAATTGGGTCAAGTCCTGAATTACTTGTCGGACCCAGATTTGGATAGGTTGGATCAATGATCGAGTTATGGGGATAAGGGGCTTGGTTTGAACTCGATCCACGATCCATATGATTATGGGTCTGGTTGTGACCCGGCTCAAATCCAAACTGGAGCTCCATCCGGGTCCGATATGGGTCTGGGTCGGCACTGGGTCTATTTTGGAGATAAAAATTAACGGGTTGGATCTGGTTCGGGGCAGGCCGCGAACCGGACCCAACTGAGTAGGCCAAGTGAAGGGGTTCTAGACCCAGACCCGCTCCCTGAGACCCAAGGAATGGTCCCAGCGAACTGGGCTTGTGTCCTGCAGAAGTGAAGGCTGGACCGAACCCTCTTGGGTTCGACCCACTCAAAAGGGGCCCTCCTGCTCCAATGCGCAGGTACACTGTCACTGGGCCTCCACGCACTGGGTCAGAGGGGTATAAGGTTTCCTTCCTAGGTCAGGCTGACAGAAGACCCAGTGTGACGCTGGGGCCTAGTCGTCCTGACCCGGCCTGAGGTACGACCAGATGCCACGAGCCCAGGCCTACAGGTGGACCCAGCGTAATGCTGGGGTCCCGCTGACTCGAGCCGACCTGCGACATGATCGTAGGGTTTTGATACCCCTGGCCCAAACCTGCAGGTGGATCCAGCATGACGCTGGGCCCCTGCAGGACCGGTCCGACCTGCGACTGCGTCGCAGGTTCGCTACCTTGGTTGAGGTACTCTTACCGGGGGTGTCGCTTATCGAGACTCCCTGGTGCAACTGGAGAATACCCGGATCGGTGGTGGGCATTGGAGCCGACGAGAACGCAGCAACACAACCATGCTGGGGTTGTGTCGGTTGACAGGATTCAGAAAAATTGGGGCTCAAGCTTGCAGTTGCACCGTCCACCAGATCTGCGCCTGTTGCTGCGTGTTGTTCCTTGGGTGATTCAAGGGTTGTTTGACGCTCATCAAACCCATCCAGTTGCTTCGACAGGCCGCCGATGTCTCTATTCATGCACAACATATTCTCTTGGATTTTCGTCAGCACGTCTATCACGCGCAGCATTGGATCTTCGCTGTCAATCTCCCCACGCTCCTCGCCTCGTGCCAGATCGGTCCCCGCTTCAAGAGTCATCTCGCTGATGAAGGTGGAAGCCCCGCTCTGATACCACTTTGATGCAGGGGGTGCGACGTTTAAGCGATATCCGAACCCGACCTGCTGCTCTTCGGCACAGCGACATAAAGAACAAATCACCCCGCAAGGATCTGACGTTGTCGCATGCATGCCGAACACTGAGGCTATTATTGCCGTGATAGGATCAACATTCCCAAATGGACAGACGCTGGAGGCTCCTTCCAAAATCACTCGTGCGGTATCAAGATGGCAATGACAACGTGCAATGACAAAGGCTCGGTCCAATCGATCGAGCAACAATCTTATTTGGAATTTAACAAACGATTACAATGAAAGTAAAGAACGGTAAACCAATACGCTAGTAGAACAATGAGTACTCCAATCTGGAATGCAATAGCAATAGACTGAAACAGTAAAGAAAAAGTATGGCTGAATGTAAGAAATAGGAAAAAAGACACTGCAAATAAAAGACAAGCAAAACAGGCTGAAAAGGAAAACTGCTGAAAGGGAAAAGCTGCTGGGATTTTTCAGCGTTCTCTGCCTGCGCACGAAACCCTAGAGGGTTTTTTTAAGACTTTGGTTGGATCCGGGTATCGGGTCCGGGGCCGGACCCGATGCTGCTCCGACATGATGTTGGATCTGGAGTTGTCCGACCCGTACTCTCTATGCTTGCCTGGCATTGGTACACAGTGGAACCTTCCCTCCATGTCTTGGAACCAATATGGGAATTGGATCCACTGCTTGGATCCGATTCCCATAGTGAAAATCCAGTCCCCTACGTGAGTCACGTTGTATGAACCCAGGTTCATCCTGCTCTGCATCAGGATACCACACCTACTGGCTTGCTTATTTGCTCAATCAATTAGCTACATAAGCTATCAATCATCTTTGCGTCTAACCTAATCGTGTTACTTGGAATGCCATGATTGCTAGTTATGCTCAAAATGACTTGTATGAATAAAGCCTTAGAAATCTTCATGATATGGAGATTGCAGGAATGTGTGTAAATGAAATCACATAGTGGAATTATCTCTGCCTTTTCTCAGAATGATCAACCTCAAGATGCTTTGACAATCTTTTTTCAGATGCTCAGCACAGGTCTCAAGCCTGATGCTATAGCTATTGCAAGCATACTTCCAACTTTATTAGATTTGTAGTCTTGACTGCTGCAAAGAAATTCATGGGTATTCTTATAGGAAATTCAAGTGTGCATGTGGTTCATCACTTCTAATGAAAATCAAGTTACAAAATGTGGCAAGGCCTGATTCTGGTAACAGTGCAAAGGATTTCATTTTTAAAGGGAGATCCTCACAATAACCCAATTTTGAGAATGCACAAAAGTACCATTGCATGCATGATATACATATGAATATATCTCGTGTCACAAAAAACTCTTTTGCCAACCAAACTTTGTATGCTCAAGAGCTGTTCAGATACATAATTAAAAGTAATAATGTCTTTATAAAAAAGAGGAAAATCGTAACAAAATTGCTCTTTAAGAATACAACTTGTAGAATGATAGTTTCTCTCTGACATCATGTCCTGATCCTCAGAGGAACACAGAGGCATGAAACAACACAATTATCAGATATGCTTATTTAGGAACTTAAAAGAAATATCTGAACCCTCATGGGTTTTAATTTTTATCATAAAGACAAAGTAGATGGAATTTTCTTCAAAGCAAACTATGTAAGTTCATGTATTGCATTTGCTAGGTAGCAGACATTTCTAGTAGTGACACCTGCCATACTGTAAAAGCCAAAGGAATTTCAGACTCAAGTGGAAGCAATGGAAAACAAAGGGTACTAATTTAAGTCAAGTGTGAAAGACAAGATGGAAAAAATCACCTTAGCCACAGAAAAAGAGCTTTTATATAAAAGCCCAGTGCCTCAGAATGTTTGCCTTCACAAGCTATGTACTTCCAAGAGAAAGCATTTGTCAAACTGAATGTGAAAATGAAAAGAAAGTGTGTAAGATTGCAGATAATTTGACTGCAAAGAAACAAATTATTAACCTTTGACAAACAGAAACAAACCCATTCTAGAACAAATGGGTTTTAACAGAAAATAAAACCAGAAAAACTGAGAAAGTGAAAAGGAATCATATTAGGCTTAAAAAAATGATCAAGTTGCAATATAAGATCGTCTCCAAATAGTGGACAAGATTTCTATCTATTGTATAAACTTTAACATTAAAAAATTTCAAGGTTTATAAGCTCCAGTGATTTCTCGTGATAGATTCAGTATGGCTTCAAGAACACGTAGAATATCATAAAGGGACCAAAAGCATGCAAATGATTGAAAAAAAAATAAAAGAAAAAACCTAGCAATCAGCCAAGCACGTCTGTTTCACGTCAAGGGAGAGCTCGATTGAGAGAGAGAGAAGGGGCTCAGGTGAGGATCACCTTGCCGGAATGAAGATATTGATTAAGAGAGAGAGAGGCAGAGAGAGGGGAAAGGGCACACTAACTGCTTCGCGCGATGCACCTTCATAAAAGAAGAGGACCCAAAGAAAATATTTGAGGAAAAGATCAAAGAGAGAGAGAACCTCAAGTGACCGCAAATCAACGCAACAGAGAGATTAGATCTACAAAAACAGAAAGAGAAAAAAAAAATAGAACATGAAAAAAATTAGATCTACAAAAACAAAATACAAAGAGAAACGAGGGATAGAGATCGCACGACAAAGAGAAAGAACCTCAGGTGCTGCCGCAATGCATCATTGCTACGCGACCACAAACCACCTCTCATTGGTCTGATAAGGGAACGAGGGAGGGAGGGAGAGAGAGGGAAAGGGAAAAAAAAGTCTGTACAAAAAACAAAGAGGGGCAAAAGCAAACCCTCTAAAGGCAAAGCAGGTTATATGTTCCTCCCCCCCGAACAGGGCCGGTACTGAGATCTCATGTTCGGGGGTTGCAAATAGCGCCACGTATAAGATCCAGACCGGCATGGATCCCGATGACTGTATGCATCATACTGCATCGTAATTTGGTGACGCAACAAAGACTTAAGTACCCTTTACCGCCATTCGCTTCATCTTCCTCGAACGGACATAAATGCCCTCCTTCTAGATAACTGAACCGTCGGTTCGTGAAAAGGACAAAACTGCCCTTCATCGTTATCGCGCCAAAACGGCCCGCAGAGTTTGCGTATGTAGCAAGCGTTATGTTGTAGGATTCAAATAGTTCAAAACAATCCATTCTCGCTCTAAGCACTCTACCGGAGATTCTTTGCTTTCATCTGGAGTCGTCGGAGCATCCTTTCCCTTTGTTCCAGAGCATCTGTTTCCGTCTTACGCGCAACCGCAACATAATAACCACCTTCTGTTGCATATTAGTTGTTACCATTGCTTACTCTACAGTTGGAATATCCAAATTCCCATCGTTTCGGTGAGTTTCGTGTAAGGTTTCTTTCTTCAATCTGAAGATTGCTTCTTATACAACGATTTGTTTCTTATGAACCCAAATATTCCGACGATTTCTAATCATGATGATCGTGTAATGTGTTGTGCAGGTTAGCAATGTCTGCGCCTCATCAGATTAGAGATAATCCCATCTATCTAAGGTTTTTGAAGGATACCAAAATATACTTAAGATTGAGAACGATGCAAATAGGGAAAAGCCTTGGAATCGTATTATGCGGAGGATTATCCATCAGATATCGAGGCTGCGGACCAAAGGAAGAACTCTGAATTACGAAAGATGCATAACAAGGATGACGAATTGAAGGCAAAGGCAAGAAATATTGATGAGAATATAAATAGAAGGTGGAGGATTGACGCAAGGGAGAGGGAAAAGAGGAAGAAGAATGTGGAGGAGTTTCAAAGTTATGTTAGCTATTTAGTGGATGAAACTGCGGCACAATGTAAGAGGAGAGACTTGGAGGGCAGTGCAATGTTTAACAAGGCATGGCTACTGAAGAAGGAGGAGGAGAGGCGAAGGCAAATGAATAAGGAGGAGGAAAAAAAGGAACAGAATATTCCTCAGTATGAGGAAGAAAAGGAAAGGCGAATGAGGGAGAAGGAGTTTGAGGAAGCTAAGAAAATGCAAAGGCAGGAGAAGGAGAATGAGGAAAAGAAGGAAAGGCAACAGAAGGAGAAGGAGGAGGAGGAAGAAAAGGAAAGAGAAAGGAAGAAGCAGAAGGAAGAATTCCAGGAAAGAAGGAAACAAGAACTGGAAGAGAAAGAAAGGCGGCGGAAGAAGAAGGATGAGGAAGAAAAAGAAAGGGAAAGGAAGAAGCAGGAGGAAGAAGTGCAGAAAAGGTTAAGGAAGAAGCAGGAGGAAGAGGCGAAAAGGGAGAGAGAAATGAAGCAGAAGGACGAGGAGAAAAAGCAGAGAGAAATGAAGGAGAAGGAGGAGGAGGCGAAAAACGAGAGAGAAAGGATGCAGGAGGAGAAAAGGGAGAGAGAAAGAAAGCAGAGGAAGGAAGAGGAGAAAAGAGAGAGAAAAAGGAAGGAGAAGAAGGAGGAGGAGAATATGGAGAGAGAAAGGAAGTAGAAGAAGGAGGAGGAGAAAAGGGAGAGAGAAAGGAAGCAGAAGAAGGAAGAGGAGAAAAGGGAGAGAGAAAGGAAGGAGAAGAAGGAGGAGGAGAATAGGAAGAGAGAAAGGAAGCAGAAGAAGGAGAAGGAGAAAAGGGAGAGAGAAAGGAAGGAGAAGGAGGATGAAAAAAGGAAGGATAGAGAAAGGATGGAGAAGGAGGGCGAGAGAAAGACATGCGATGGTGGAGCCGGTAAAGATGGAGATTGAGGCAGTGGACCCACCAGAAAGTCCCAGGTTGGATGGAAAACAAGAGAAAATAGCGACCAAGGTAAATATATCCGTTCTGTCTGTGAAGATTTAATAACATGTTTAGCGATTTTGGTATAGCGATTACTGTGTTAGGTATTAATATGTATAGCGATTACTGTGATAGTCTGTCTGCAACCAATATTATTTATAGCGGTTAGTAGAATAGTATTTATAAGTACAAATAGAACTAAATTACAATTGGTAGGAATAATATGTTATTTTGTGTTATAGGTAGTTCATAGGAGAAGTAAAGCACCAGGTGAAAAGCTCGAAGGTCGGTGTCAATGGCCTGTAGTTCTGTCGTGGTATGGTCAGCTGAGTGCATATCAGAAGGACCGATTACGAAATATGCACTTCGGTTGCCTTTTGGACCAGCAATATTTTGAAACTTGCTAGAATACCATGACCCACCTTGTAAATAAATGAAATGATAAGACGAACACATTCCAGTTTGATTCTTTTGAGATCACCATGACTCTAGAAGATGTGGCGAGGATCACTGGCCTTAAGTGCGATGGCAGTGCTGTCCTGTTACGACATTCAAACTATAATGCAAGGGAGAAATGCACGGCCCTGTTAGGAATGTTGATGGACGAATAGAGTCAATGTATTTTTGGTGGAATAAATTCCACATCAATGAAGGTCTCAATTTTTCGTAATAAATGGGAAGGCCACTCTGCTACTTGTGTATCTGAAATAGCTGACCAAGAGTTGCACGGCTTCCTTCTATATTTTTTTGGTCTTACATTATTTTCCGATTGTTCTGGTTCGAGAATAAGTTCCATGTGGCTGCAGTACCTGGCAGACTTAGACGAAGTCGACAACTATGCCTGGGGTGCCGCTATGCTCGCACACTTGTACAGTCAACTCCACCGTGCGAGTAACGGTACGAAAACAGTTGGTGGATTTTGGCCATTTGTTCAAGTATTTATTGATTACATACTTAGTAATTGTAGAACAATCTCATTGCAGGTTGTGGTGTTACTAATAATATTGTTTTTGTTAGGCCTGGGCTTTGGAACATATTATCCCATTGCGTCCACGTTGTGGCCCTCTGATTTGTGGTTTTCTAAAGATCGGTCGCTGGGCTAGAATAAACGTCGCAGTTTATAATGCTAAGTCCATTTTAGATGGGCTGCAACTAAACGAGGTAAACGTTCTAAAATTGTTTACAATCGCGTCATCATTTACCATTGAGTATTATAAATCGTTGTAATGTTCAGCATTCTTAAGTATCCATCGCTACAGGATTGTCTTTCGTAGTACATATCGTTGTTGCCATATCATGCGTAAATAAATTTTAATATATTTGTCATTCGTTATTAAAAAGAATTACCAATGTACAGGTTTTGTGGAGACCTTATGGAGATGGGGAGGACAATGATGAAGACGTTGTTGCGGAGGCTGCTAGATTGTCTGACCGCGATTTGTGGCTATTCTGCAATTTTGAAGCCGAGTTGCAGCAAGGTAGTCGAGTTCTCCTACAATCTGGCTTGGGGCAGTCTATCCCAAATAAGCCTTTGGAAGTGAGAAGGAAGATGAATAGTGGTGGGGGCAGGAACGTGAATTGGCCCAATCGCTACAGGGACGAATTATTAAATTGAAACTCAGGTGGTTTCCCTGCCGTATCATATGATCATGAAGGACGACAATTTGATCCCTTCTATTTCGAAAGGTATTGGGAACCAATGCGGCGAAATCTGAAGATTGAAAAAATTGTGAACCCATGTCTCCCAACTACCCCTTCTCATGTTGCAGCCCAGCCTCTATAACCAAAACGTCGTCTCTCTCCGGTTACTACGACTAGTCCCTCAGTAACAAAGCGCGAGGAAGAGCGAACACTTGCTCTAAAAGAGAACATTGTCTCTGCCGCAAGGTTCGAAGTTATGGAGAGGGAGAATAAGAAATTAAGGGCAGAAGTAAGCACTATGGGGATTCAATTGAACTCAGTGATAGAGATGATGACCAGTTTTATTAATAAAGGTCTCGCAACGAAGATGCCACGCAGGATAGACAGTGCACAAATAAAAAGTGAGAGACAAGTCTATGATATTTCATCTGATTCGTCAAGTGCCTCAGAATAAATCCTAGATTTTCATTTTTATCACGCTAGGTTTTTTGTTGTAATTGTATAATGAGTTGTAGTAACGTGACATTCTTTTATTGTTTAATTCTTTATTATTACATCTTTTTGTCTGTGGATCTCGGTAATAAATAAACTAAGATCGAAAATAGATGTTTGTTCAAAAATCGTGGCATTGCCTAACCTCTCTAGCATCGCTAAGATATATCATTTCTATTTAGCAATCGCTGTATTTGTCTCTGCCTCGAAAGAATATCGCAAAAAGGATTAACGATGTAAGTCGTGAACAATAATTTAACGAGTTCTGATGGCGTAAATGATAACAGTCAATAGCGATAAGAAAAGGGTTTGTTGTTAAAAAATCGCTGAGAAAAGTATGTTGCATGAATATATCGATGTATACATATACGATAATCAATAGAATAATCATGAAAGATTATTCATACCTGAAAGCTTGTTATAATGCGACCGACAAATGACGGGTTTTTAATTATTTAAAAGTGAATAATTTAATTTCTGGGGTGTTTCCGAAAAAGTCCGACATGTGAGACGACGTATTTGTAATTATTTCTATCGAAAAAAGGGCGGTTTGTGGAAAGACGTATTTTTAAATACTTCGAACGCAATCATTTAATTTGGCAGCGGCTATCGAAAAAAGGGCGGCATGCGAAAAGACGTATTTTTATTTATTTAAAATGCAATCATTTAATTAGCGGGATGTTTTCGGAAAAGGGCGGGACGTTAAAGCACTTTACCTTTGTATTAGACTGAGGATGGTGTTTCCGTATCTGCGTTGCAAAGGTGCCATCGATATCTCCGTCCAGGCATGACGCCGAAGAAGAGGACAGTTGGAGCAGTACGACCAGCCATGACGTCCAAGGAAAGGATTACGGGGGCAATACGACCCAGAACTGCGCCAAAGACGATGGGAGCACTACGACCGGGCACGGGGGCAACAGAGAGGACGATGTGAGCAAAACGACCAGGCACGGCAGCAACGGAGAGGACGATGGGAGCAAAACGACCAGGCACGGCGGCAACAGAGAGGACGATGGGAGCAAAACGACCAGGCACGGCGGCAACGGAGAGGACGATGGGAGCAAAAGGGTCAGGCACGACGCCGAAGAAGAAGACAACCACATCCACAGTACCAGCATTAGCGCTTAAGACGTATATTTTTTGAAACGCCTGAGCGGTTTAGTCAACATTTGCCTTTTCATGTCATATTTGGACTATTGTTGTTTACTGTAGACAATAATTTCAATGTCGAATCCTGAATAACACGCTCATGGTGCACTCAGTTCAACATCCACAGGCAAGGTTGGGCGGCAATGCCCTGACGAGTGCGTAGATGACATCGAGCAGATGCAAGATGAATTTGCAGTTGGGAACACTATCAGTAATTTTGTAAGTATTTAACCACTATCAATTTCTAGGTCATTCCGGTTTGTATGTTTTAAAGTTCATAAATTTGTGCAACCAGACAATGTGTGATTTTATCAATTACATCCAGAGCAAGCCAACGAGCAATACAGTACGCATCATCAGCCCTTATTTCATGGTATGGTTGTTTCGCTGTTGTTTTATTTGTTTTTATTACGTACTCAAGTTTCTTGGTGGTTAAATCTTACTATTTTGTGCAACAGATGTACGTCCGGCGAAAGCCATACAGCATTGGATTCAAAGATGCACTACCTTGTTGGAACAGCGATGATGAGTGCCTAGACATTTCGAAATTTGGAAAGGTAAGTGAACAAACCTCTTCTCCAAGGTTTAGTCGTAACATCCCCATCACGATATGTCTCTGGAATGAGAATTTTTTTTTTCGATTCGCAGATTTTACTTCCTACACTCTGGCAAAATCCTGACCATTGGGTCCTATACGAGATGAATTTTCTGGAAAAACAACTATGGTGCTACAACTCATTGGACTGCCATAGTAGCATAGAATGCGACGCTATCATTTGGTAAGATTGTGGCCATAGGTGAATCGTAGCTATTCGAGGTGGACCGGAGTGTAATATATTATCCCTTTATCACAGGCGGGATTCCTTAACGAGGCTATGGGTGTCGACATTGCCGAGTGGATGTTGCTCTGTGCTGACGATGCTCCTTTACAAAGTAATGGGGTCGATTGTGACATATTCGTAATGAAGCATATTGAAGCAATATACAATGGAATACAAGTTACTTTCCACGCTGTATGAGCTTTGTATCCGATGTTATTGTTTATTCCTGTTATATATTCGTTTCACATTACATGTTTTGTTGCAGGATATTATGTCGGAAATACGCGACGAAATATGCGAACAATTGATTGAGTTTAAAAAGAACGGCAGACAAAATATGTGACGTGAAACATATCGATTGTTCTGTCTGTACAACCTAACGAGCTCCGCCATCACCGTTCTCGCCCTCCTCCTCGACAGCAACCCAGTCGGTGCAGTCGCGCTGAGGATGGCCGGCAGAAGCTCCACCACGTTGTCTTCCTCTCCCTAGCGAGGAGGTCTCAGCATAACCGCCGTTCCGGTGACGGGTGTTCATCTCGTTCCGGTGACGGGTGTTCTACGAAATGTAAATCGTAATCAGAAATAGTTTTTTGTCGTATACGCATAACCAATGCTGGTAGAAGTTGTTCTTCAGTAATGAAAAATACTGTACGGAGAAAGATATTTCTAAAAATTGCATTCAGTGAACTTATCAATAAGAAAGGTTTGTTCTCAGAAATCGCTATATTGCTGAACCTACGGTAAGGTACGCCTAAGGCGATTTCTTGGGACGCGTGTGGACGTACTTTTGGATGTATTTAAGATCAAAAAATTCGGTCCAATCGCATTGATTAATATTTGGAATAGCCCCCACATTGTTCAATTTCATTAATGCGGAGTGCATTTTTACTGAAGATTTGCTTTTGGTTTAATGAAACTGACGTATATACTTGAAAACTGACGGAGGGTGATAGGACATTTCATTAATATTTGAATGACACAACACACACTTCCACTTTGCTTCGCAAATAAGGAACCAACAAATCGATAATTCCTGCATATAGGCGGCTTTGACGCAGTTGTCGTATCCATTTATACTTTTTTCATATGTCTGCAAGATCATAATTGAAGGAAACGTCGCTTTGTACTATTCATAAAATACAAAAGCTACATTAATGACCCTTATTCACCACTTTTTTCATATGCCAGCAATAAAGCGATGTTTAAGCATACAACATTTCATAGCGATATTGAATATTATCATTTCGAACATTAGAAGTCTTTGTTCATTAAAATACATCGCAGTCTCACTCAGCGACTGTAAACCACGCCGGTTGAGCACACATCTTTTATCAATTACAAGCCTTTTAGATGCTCGCGAGGCCTCCTTCACTTTCTCCTCCGCAATTAGAAAGGACGTCAATTTTTTGCAGAGTTTTTCGCGGAATCCGGGTATATCAACCTGCAAAAACAGATTGTAAAGTAGAAGCAATAGACATGCACTTAATCCCCAATAACAGAGGCGAAGAAATGGCATACAACGTCTAAACAGGGTTCTGCACCATTGTATATTGCTTCAATGTACTTCATTACAAATACCCCGCAATCAACGTCATTATCTTATAAAGGAGCATTGTATGCCGTGCGATAGATCCACTCGCTAGCATCGACTCCCAAAATGGCTTTGAGGAAACTGATCTGAGAATAATGCGACCGACATTAAATTCATGACCCTAGTACATGACTTGTTCCTCACATACATATTGAAACTTACGAGATGGGAAATGTCTAGCCGTAGACCACTTTCAACTTCCAACGAATTGTAACACCATAGTTGTTTTTCGTGTAAATCCATCACGTATAAGACCCAATGCTTTTCAGATTGTCATAGTGTAGGAATCAATATCTGCAAATAGATCAAAAAAATGATGTTAGCACTTGTTATGCTGTAATATTGCACTCTAGGTTTGTTTGCTTACCTTTTCACTTGACAAAAGGTCTCTACAGTGATTACCGTTAACCCAATAAGGTATGCCGTCTTGAAATCCACTAGAGTATGGCAAACGACGTAAGATAGTCTGCAAACCCAAACATTGCTAACACTAACGATAACATACGAATCAATTGGACTAAATCAATAACGGAAAACAACATAAAATAAAACCGATATACCATGAAATACGGGCTTACGACGCTTACAGTCTGGCTTGGTGCGCTGCTTTTAATATAACTGACGAAATCGGATATAGTCTGTTTGCAGCAAATATGTTGTTGTTAACGGACGTACACATGGCTTACGTATATAGACAACAGCTACTAGTTTCATACTAACAAAATTACTGATCATGTTGTATTGTGCGAATTCACTCTGCATTCGGTTGATGTCCTCCAGGAGTGATTGACTAAGTTTTCGCCCAACTTCGTTGGTGGATGTTCGACTGAAATGAATGCGGACATTGCAACGAACGATATTGAAATTACATTATATAGTACACAAAACACAAATCGCAAAAAACGGCATGAAACAGACGGATTTTGATGAAAATGTAGACGATGTGTAGACAATATACCCATGATTCACCATTGTTGGTCGTGTAGCTGTCTTCGTCTGCGTCACCGACCACAACTTTGTATGTTGGAGGACGGATCTCCAGGTTTATGAAGGAACTGTCGGTTTGATTGTTGCTGGTTCACGAAGTAGAAGACAAACACAACTTTTAGTACTTGTGCGACTATTTATGACCTAAAAGATGTACTGCTCAACCAACATGATCAATGAATACTGTACGACAAATCAAACATTTATTGTTATCCGTTGTAACTGAGTAATTCGACTTCATATTCGCTGCATGGCGATTTGTGGTTATCGTTGAATAGCGATTTGTGCAGCAATACTCGACCTTTGTAAACGTGTTAGTCAACGCCGATTTGCGGTGTTAAACGATACTAGTATAAATTGATAATGAACGTTTGTGGATAATAACCCCACAGATCTAAAAAAAACCCACGGGTTGAACTACATAGCGATTGTGAGAAATTGTGGAGTACCACTCACACTTGCACTTCCACTGTTAAAGCGAACAAAGTTTCCCCTGTACCAGATGAAGAGGTTGACTTACCTCTTAAGAAATGAAGTGAGGAAGAGAAAAGACACATTGAGTAGCCTTTTATTTATAATATATGGATACAACTTTTCACAGGATAACAATAATGATTTCAAAAGGCAATTGGAGGTGTCACAGGAATCTCGTGTGGGCTATTAATTTAGTTGTCATGCCTCTTTGCATGCCTCGATCTCCATAATGCCGGATTTGTTTTTGAGTTTATAGTCATTTGTCACTGACGACTTGCGGTCCGTGGTTGGATTTGCTTAAATCGATAGATAGCGATTTTTTGCTTTTACAGGAAGTCGATTGATGACATCACTGTATGGCGATTTGTGGTTATCGTTGATTAGCGATATGTGGCATCGCAGCATAGCGATTTGAGGGTATTGTTCGACTGTCGATCTAAGCGCGATGACAAAGGTTGTTCAAGTAAGCTTTTTTGGGGCATTGACCAAGGTTGCGCTTCATTTTATGATCCAAGTAGGCTTTCAACCGCGCAGGTGATAGCATACTTAGATTATAAAATGAAGCGCAACCTTGCTCATTGGCCGAAAAAAGCTTACTTGAACAACCTTTGTCATCCCGCTTTGATTGACATTCGAACAATACACTCAAATCACTACGCTGCGATGCCACATATCGCTAATCAATGATAATCACAAATCGCCATACAGTGATGTCATCAATCGACTTCCTGCAGGAGCAAAAAATCACTATCTATCGATTTAAGCAAATCCAACCACGGACCGCAAGTCGTCAGTGACAAATGACTATAAATTCAAAAACAAATCCGGCATTGTGGCGATCGGGGCATGCAAAGAGGCATGACAACTAAATTAATAGCCCACACGAGATTCTTGTGTCCCATACCTATCTGTCGAATGCATCAGAGCGTGTCATGAAAGAGAAAATATTAGACACTGAATTAAGTTTCACAAGAAATGCATACCTCCTCGCAACATTGATTACATACCAAAAGGCTTGTAAAACTGTAGCGATCGTTGCCGGAAATCTGGTCGGGAGGAATGTAGGTTTGAACGTTTAGTGGTACTTCTGCATGGTATTGCTGCATGATGGACATTACGCGAGTTAGCTATTTGACAAGCTTCACGCAATGGGAAGCAATATAATGTTTTACATACCTGTTCATTGCAAGGGCCTTGATGTTTTTTATTACAGGTAGGTTGTTTCTTAATCCTCTTCTTGCCAACAAATTCTACTGCACCCTTTGCCCTCCGACGACTGCGATCAAAGGCAGGTTTTCTTTTGATACCCTTCGCTTCATGAATATGTCCATCATAATCAACAACGTTCACTACTGACTTGTTGAAAATAATGTTTACGCTTCGGTGCAACTTCTCAGGAGTGTCAAGCGAAACATGATTTTGACCTATGCTTTTCGATCCCATTATCTTCGGCTGGTATTCATTCGCTGCAACAGACTTAATGTGAATTAACTCCACGTTTTCAAGTAACTCCGTTGCAGCTTTTCTCACACATGCATAGCCTTCTTCACTTCTCGATGCCAAATCAGCAACATGCATGAATGACCTACACAGTTGTTGGTAACGTAAGGCTATGTGGCACTTCTCGTCAACACCAGATTTACTCGCATTGTCCATAACGAGCATTTCAATCTTCGCGCGTCTGGTCCATCTTCGCATTACGTAAGACTCAGGTATTTCTTGTATCTTCTCTTGATTGAGTGCCTTTAATGCATGACAACATAGAATTCCTTTGAATTCATACATTTTGCACAAACATTCTACCCTTCCGTTGTTAACATTGTACGTGACATGTGCTTGTTGCCTTTCCTGATGCTTTTCACCCTAACAAAAAATATGGTATTTGTGCATATTCTCGGTTTGCACGAGTCCTTCTATTTTGCAATTCATGACATGCAACACCTTTTTCTTGATTCATTCAAATACAGTTAGTGTATAAAGAGCTGTAGGTCACATCAATATTTTCATGCCAAAAGTTTGAGGTCGTGTATTGAAGCATTTCACGTTTTGTTCAAGCTCATTCTGTCTTAGACCGTCTACAAATAATTCATATTGTTCCATGAAATGAAACATTGTTAAACATGAATACAGAGTTTTCTTCAGGGTGGCATGCATAGATTCAGCTCTTTGTGTGCTTATCATACCTACACAAAAGTATTGTCTTCCATATGCCAATGCCCACTTCTCTTTTTCTGCATATAAATTTTGTAACCACAGATAGTCAGTAAGGTCGTATGTCTTAATCATTTTGTCCCAATCTGACTTAAAAGTGACCTCGTCTACGCTATGAAGTACACACCTTGTAAACGTTTTGTCAAACCCTGTATTCTGATTAAATATGTGTCATATGTTCTTTGCTGCATTTTGAAAGATATGCCACAAACATAGGCGATGATGTGCATCCGGCCACACATGAAGCACTGCAGCCGCAATTGCGTGATCACCATCTGTAAGTACAGTTTCTGGATGCTTCCCGTTCATTGCCTGTGTAAATACTCTGAACAACCACTCAAAGCTTTCCTTGGTCTGGTCATACACAAAAGCACCGCCTAATATACAACTCTGTGCGTGATGGTTCACTCACACAAACTGCGCAAATGGCCACTGTTCGGTATTAATCTTTATTGTAGTATCAAACACAAGCACATCATTGAAGCATTCATAATCTACTCTAGACTTTGAATCTACCCAAAACATATTTACAGCATATCCATCTTCGTCCACTTGCATTGCACTAAAGAAACCATGATCATTGCTTGATTTATTCTGTAAGTAGCGAACCAAACAACATATTTCTCCGTTCTTCATGTTATCTGTCATCTTCCTTCTCAAGTGGTTTCTTAGATCCAAAGGTGTGAATGGCACATTTTCGCGACCACCATCTATGCGGGTAAACAAATTGTATGTCTTCCTTGGTGCAATGCTGACGCTATCGGCTATTTCAGCCATTACAGCATGCGCTACAATTACTTTACGATGTGACCTTAGCATAGCAGTCATAAATGATGCAGATAAATCATGATTATGATCACTGATTAAAGTACGCACGACAAATTTCTCATTCAGATGTCTTCTCAAAACCAATCTCGCCTGACATCCACATCTTGATTCTGGCATGCTCCTTATTGGATTTCCCATTGATTTCTTCCAACCTTGCTTGGAGTAGACATATGTCTTTCTAACCAAGACACCCTGTGCATTTTTTGACCAAGAAAACCTTCTCACACTGAAGCCAACTTTTAAGGCATAATCATTGTAAAATTTATATGCATCTTCCTCATTATTAAACTGCATTCCTTCTACAGGAACATAGTCAGGTGTAATTCCATGTACATTCCCAGTTCCTACGGTATTATTAAATGTACTGACATCAAAATCTACCTCATTATTGAATTGCATTTCTTCTCCTGGAACATTCAAGTTAAGTGTACTTCCGTGTACATTCCCGGGGCCTACATTTTTATTATGTGCACTGTCATCAAAATCTACCTCATTATTGAATTGCATTTCTTCTCCTGGAACATTCAAGTCAAGTGTACTTCCGTGTATATTCCCGGGGCCTACACTTTTATTATGCGCACTGTCATGGTAGTCTACCTCATCATTGAATTGCATTTCTTCCACTGGAACATTCAAGTCAAGAGTGGGTCTAATGCCTGCACCCTTCTTTTCATGTGCATTGCTAGTGCAGATGTTCAATTCTTCAGTTGCGTCATAAGTATAGATATTCAATTCTCTAGATCTTTCGATTGATTCAGCTACATCGTCTTTATTACAACCTGATGATAAGCTCAACAATGTTTTAAGCAATATATCAATTTGTGTTTGCAGCAAAATAGCAAACAAATCGATATTAACTAACAAAACGTCAGTCTGTTACTAATACAAAGGTTTGAGATACAATGCATACGATGAATGAATGTAGGATACCTGATGGGGTAGAGGCCCTTCCTAGCATCTGCAAACAAGCATTCTTGTCAATAGGTCCCAACGTCTTACAAATATCGATAAGTTTCCAACCTTCGTAAGAACAAGATCTACCTGCAATAACCAAAAAATGCCTTAATGGCACACAAGACGACATGCCTTCTTCATCGATCGCCTGATGAGATGAAAAGTTACTCATGCTGCCTTAATGGCACTGGTTGGAATGTTTGTGCATCATTGCTTTCTTCGATAATGCCTAACAACAACGACAAATACAATAAGACAATGGAATGTTTTGTAAGCAATATATCAATTTGCGTTAGCAAGCGGCATAGGTTTACTACGATTTAATCAGGATGCATATAACAACGGATACCACTAGGGTTAAGCAAGTCAAAGCAACGATTTAATGCATGACAGTATCAAAGCAAGTGCAGTTTGATGTTTACTTATACTGAGCATCGACTTATCGCTTACCATGCCAATAAAATACACATGTCGTACATGTGTGTTGACGATAACGCTCTCATAATATCCACGAGGCTCTAAAGCGAGTTCAGTAGAAGTCGCTGAGAGAGCAGCGATATGCATGCGAAAATCGCCCCGCCATGCATGTAACGATGTGTTTCTGCATCCACATGTTTTCTAAGTCTGTGTACAAATATCTTACAAATACATATTACATGAAATATAATATCTTACAAAACGATAACTTACAACTCGACGATACAAAACCATACTATCTAAAAGGTCGATAAATATATCGCACAATAAATTACAAATCGATAAGAAAGAACTTGAGCATAATAGCAAACAAATCGATATTAACTAACAAAAATGTATCTCACAAAAATGAGAGTCTGTTACTAATTACAAATCGATAAGGATGAATAAATGTAGGATACCTGATGGGGTAGAGGCCCTTTCTAGCATCTGCAAACAAGCATTCTTGTCAATAGGTCCCAGCGTCTTATAAATATCGATAAGTTTTCAACCTTCGTAAGAACAAGATCTACCTGTAATAACCAAAAAATGCCTTAATGGCACACAAGACGACATGCCTTCTTCATCGATCGCATGATGAGATGAAAAGCTACTCACGCTGCCTTAATGGCACTGGAAGGAATGTTTGTGAATCATTGCTTTCTACCATGATGCCTAACGACAACAAAAATGAAGAGAAGACACTGGAAGAAATGTTTTGTAACGCAAGGCAGGCACGAGAAGGCGACAGTGTGTTGTACAACAGGATAAAAAACAAGGCGAAAAGCTCGACTGGAGACGAAGGAAAAGTTTTGGTTGATAATGGGAGCAACTGTTACAGCAAATGGCGCAGGAGTTTAATGAATAGGGAACGTCTCCACTTTAAATGGTTAACATCGAACTTTCTGGATGGAAGACTTTTTTGTCTTTTTATCGACCCGTCGTTTCACAACTTTTGAATGGAGGATATTTTTGTCATTTCCTCGAACCATCATTTCAGGGCAAGAAAAGCAAGTAAGGGTGATTAAGTCTTTGCAACAGCACCATAGTCCGATGCAAAGTTATGTCAACATACATGGGAATATGAGCCCCATGTGCATGAATACGTGGCGCTCATTCGACCCCCCGAACACAGACGTGGGATTCAGTGAATCATCGGGGGCGAACATACACCACCCTCTCGGATGTGGGTTTTCCGGTTTTAAGTCTACTCGTTCAAGGAATATTTTTACGTCTTTCTCGTCTAGATAGAGTAACTGGACTCTCATGTCATTCTTTATATATATATATATAAATAATGGATCTATTCAACATTTAAATAGCTAAGATTTAAGCAGCTACGCTGTTCTCTCTTTCTCTCTCTCTCTCTCTCTCTATATATATATATATATATATATATATATATATATATATATATATATATATATATATATATATAAATAAAGAGGTCTTTGTTCAGTCTTTTGATCTTGATTTAGTGTTGCTATTATCTTATTATGTCTATTTGGTTGCTCATAGCACCACCATCTAGAATGTCTCTTAGACACATTCTACCATTTAACACCAGAGCATAGATAAGCTAAAACGTACCAGGTCACATGCACACAAGTAGCTGTTAAATCTGTCCATCAAATCTGCACATGATACTTCGACACATATAAAAGTTTGCCAGTTCTAAGTCCAGATCCGTGCAGAACAGGCTGACCCAAATCAAGTTCATGGGACCCCTGCTCATTGAGAAACGTGGCACAGATCCATGTTTTACCCCTCCTAGTCACTGCCCTGATAACTTCTCAGCTGTTCTTACAAAGTACTCTCTCTCTCTCTCGCTCTCTCTCTCTCTCTCCTTCCTTCCCTCCTTTTCGGTGGTTGCCCATGTGGTCTGTGTCAAGCTGAAGGCCAAGGATCAAATTTCGTTGGCAAATGAAGGCTGCCGTTGGTTTTATCATGATTGGAGCATGTAAGACTGGGTGGTTGTGTCCTCAACCCAGAGTTTTACCTATTAAGTGACTACGGTTCTCAACAAGGGTTTTCCTTTATCATAAAAAAAAGTTGTCAAAACACAAAAACTTTGTGTTTTAAAATCACCACCGTCTATATTTTAATCCTGTGTTGAAACACCAAGTCAATCAGGGAAGCTGGAACAGAACGAGTTCAAGGTGAACTCACGTTTGAATAACGACTCTAATATAAGTCAGCAATAAGAGTCCAATTATAAAGAACAAGGTGAAAGGTGATGAGGAGTCCAAAAAGTTGAATTCACGCGAAGGAGGTCTTAATTAGACTCAAAGTTCAAATAGGATAAAAACAAGAAGTGAAGGTTAAAGAGACCATCTCAAGAGAGGATTCTTAGCCTCTTATGTAACGTCGTGAATGGAGCCTATATATACTTGCCTTGTATCTTCAATTTTCATTGAATAAAATTATCATTCAGAGGGTTGGGCCGTGGATGTAAGTACATTTTATAGTGAACCATGTACACTTGTGTGTTTTTGTGCGAGTGTTTAAGATTTTATATTTTGCCATGGCTGGGTGGTGGTGGTGGTGTCTCAACCCAGAGTTTTTGGTGGGCCCATTAAGTGACTCATTTCTGAATGAGGGTTTTCCTTAGTCATAAAAAAAAACCACCATCAGTCTCCATCTAATTTGTATAAGCTTGACATGAGCACTTTTGAGGAGCCCGACTGTTTGCACAATGAATGTCAGTGATGAAGGCCTTTGACGGTGGTGATTTCCTTTTTTTTTCTTGAGGGAGGAAAAAACATTCCATTACGATATAAAAAATAATCTCAGAACAAAGAACATGGGCAAGAACTAATCAGATGGAGCATTGGTCAATGAGAATTGAACCAATAAATGCTCGAATAAAGGCAGAAAATCAGCAAGAACAGGGTGCGAGCAATCGCAAGTTTGGAAGCCAAATCTATGGCCCACCATTAAGAAGACATTAGTGAGGATTGCTCGTGCAAGAAGCGAGGGAGGGGTGGCAGAATCCCTAAATATACAGTGATTCCTCACTGCAAGAAAAACAATTTTTTCTGGCGCAAGTTGGCAATAGCGCCATTGTAAAATGCGTTTTTCTGGCACACTAAGGGCTTGCGCCAGAAAACAGTTTCAATAGGGTAGGATGGCCGTAGCGCCATTGTAAAGCCCCTTTTATGGTGCAGTTTTCGCTTGAGCCAAAGAATGACAAAAGAAACTGGCGCAACACCCTATTGCTGTAACAAAGCTCAAGGTTTCACTGGCGCAACATAACACATCGTCAGTGAAATAGAGGGTTTCCCAAAAATTTGGTGCGTGCTTTCCCTCTCTTGTTTTCCCCCAAAAAATTAGCAGTCTCCTTTCCCCTTTCTCCGTCCGCATGCATTTCAACTGAGAACCTCCTCCTCCTCCATTTCCCTCATAATCATCCCTTCTTCATCAACAGTTTCACCCTCTTCCTCCCCTCCTATGAAATTTCAGAAAAAAACTGATTTTTGGGCACCTTTGATGTCTTTTTTTGTTGCAGGGTCGACTGCAGGAGTCTCCTTCTCTGAACGTCGAGATAAAATCCCCTTTTTATTTCTGTTCTATTTCATTTTATGCTCACATTTTTTTATTTTTGGGTTAATGTTTCATTTTTTTTTTGTTCTTGTTGCAAGGTCGACTTCAGGAGTCTCCTTCTCTGAACGTCGAGGTAAAATCCCCTCTTCCTTTCTATTTCATTGTCGTTTTTTTTTTTGCAAGAGCTCATGTTTTTGACCTCACATTTCTGTTTTGTTGGCTGAGGTTTCTTATTTTTTTGTTGTTGCAGGGTTCTTTTGCACGAGCCATCTTCTCTCTACGTGGAGGTAAAAACCTTTCTCAGTTGTTTTCAGAGTTTTTTGCAGTTTCTTTTTTGTAGTGAGGTCAAACCTGCAAATTTGTTCTGCAAATATAAAATGATGAACAATCATTAAGCTAGTGATCATCGTGAGTTGTAACAACCATAATGTGTGGAGTGCAACAGTTCAAAATACATAAGCTTTAAGCTCCATATAAATGACCTTTGAGACATGCATCTCATACAGCTACAAAATCCTTCACAAGCTGAAACTCTAGAAGCGTTTCATTGTTAACAGCAGATCCCATCCCAATGAACCTTGAATCGTTAGTCTTCACCACTGACTCATTTGATGCTGCTGAACTGGGCAGAAACTATACAATAAAAAAAGTCTGGACTATCTGAATATGGTGGCATCCAAACGCAGCCTTTTTGGTTATGCATGTGCTTGTTGTTCCTTTCCTTTTATTTCTCTTTGGTTGATCCACATGCTTATATTGTATCAATAAAAATTGTGTAGTTGAGTTTATATTCTTCCTTGGTGTCACTAAGATCCAGAACAATTTTGAGTTTGCTTGTTAGTAATTGGAAATTTGAAGATCCCAAATTTTTAATTTCTCCGTGTGAAGGTGGTTTTGAGTGACATTTTGTGACTCATGGCTATTTTCATGTGGGGTCGTGCTTTTGGATGTTTTGAGTTTCACAAAACTTGAGAAACAAATTTGTGAAATATCACAGAAGTGACACTACTTAAAAAACTTTCAATGCAATTTCAGGTTATTTGAGACATTTAAAGTAAGAAAATCTTATAGAACATTTCAAAGTACACCTATTACTGGACACTCATAACAGGCAACTATGTCCACGTCCAACACCTGATGACACTGACACTTCTAGACACTAGCTTTTAGTTCACTTGGTGTTTTACGTGTTTCCTGCAAATGTACCTTTAGGCTTTCCTTCCTGAGCACACTCATGTTCTTTAGAATTAATTTTATTAATTATGTGAAATTACATGCATTTTAATGACTTCATATTAACCATATCTTTATGATCATATATTAATTCATTAAAGAAATCCGGAATGCATGACTAATATTTTATTGACTAGTCACATACATTGTGTTGCTAATTTGACATCCTCTCTCAGATGTGCATGCTTGTGTGGAGTAATTGCTCCTTCCCAAGTTAGGAATCGACCACAATACTTTATTAATATTTCATTTCACATTTTGTAGTTATAAATGTGATGTATATCGTTTATGTAATGCAAAACATGAATTTGGTTAGAAATGTGAAAAATTAAATTAAGTGATTTTATTATATTGTCTATTTATGTTACAATTATAGTGCATTTTCCTGGGAGTTCATGTCTGTCACTGTATTTGCAGATCCAATTAATCTTTTGGTGAGCCAAGAGGTGCGTGGGAACAAGAAAAATGTGGTAAAGTCCTAGCTAGCCTCATTGATGAATTAATTTGGCAGGACAGTGAAAAGTGAAATGTAGGGGGTGGGATATTTGAACCAACCATCTTCGAAGTACACAAACACACATTTATCTACATACATGATTAGATACGTATATGTAAACTATATACGTTTGTTTGTATGCATGTGTGCAGCTCTGAAAATAACTCCCTTGGTCTAAGGAGCTGCCAAAATGAATAATGTGAATGTGAGTTCAAATCCTTGATTGATTGTGTTTTATTTTTTACCATGCAGAATTGCTGATAATGCTACTAGTTCCCTCCTGAACGGGTGTAAAAACAATGCATATCTCAACTTGTTTGACTTTGACTATATGCTCCTATAGAAAGTGATGTTTGTAAAATCCAAGAATTTTAAGGGGGGTTTTTTCATGATTATTAAATAAATAAAATAAAAATTTTGCCCAAATATGGTTTGCAATTTTAAATTAGATTTAAATTGCATTTTAATTGGTAGATTGTAATTAATTAAGAATTTATTTGACTAATATTAATTTAGTTAATATATAATTGAAATTATATTTAAGATGTCCACTAATTGGGAATTTAGATAGAAATTAATGTAATTAATTATTTTAAAATCAATTAGAGTTTTGAAGGAATTATTGAAAATAATATCAGATCCACCCAATCCAAATTAAATCTATTGGATCAATCCAATCCATTGGACTTAGTGAATCAACCCACATGGGGTTGGATCCACTTAAATCCATCTAGAAAAGCTAGAGGTGGCGCATTTCCTAAGGAACATGCGGCAAGCCATGTGGCCAAGCAAGTGGAAAGCTATGTGAGAAATGTGGCAAGCCACGTGGCCATGTGGCCAAGCAAGTGGAAAGTCATGTGGGGAATATGCCACAGGCCAAGAGCCAAGTAGGTAAGTTAGTAGAAAAATCTACGTGGAACATATATATGACAAACTAAGAGCTAAGAAAGTTAGAAGTAGAGACATGTGACAAGTTTAGAGTTAAGGAGGTTAGTAGTGGAGAACTAAGTAGGACACAAGGTTAGAAGTAGAGAACCAAGTAAGACACATAGCAAGCTAAGAACTAAGGAGGTTAGAAGTGAGGAACCAAATATGACATGTGTGAAGGCATGAGCCAAGGAGAGAGTTAAGTAGGACAAGTGTCAAACTTAGAACAAAGAAGGGAGTTAAGAAGATAGCTAACTTGATCAATCACTTAAGAAAGTGGCCAACTAAGTGGAGGGAGCTCTAGAAGCCTCCCTTCCTAGTCGACCCATCTCTCTCTCCTTCCCTTGGTCAACCTCCCTAGAGGAGGTTGTCGGGCCCACACCCCACTTGATTCCAAATTTAGTTGGAACCAAGAAGCTTTGGGAAGCTTCTTGATTTTCATGTAGCTTGATCTTAGCCCTACATTTCAATGCATCTCAATACTCCACTTGTCAAAATAGTTGCAATAAATTTAGTTAATCCTAGCCCTATATCTCTTTCATTAAATCTCAACCCTCCACTTATCAAAATCCTGACCAACCTAGCAACTACCTTGGGCTATAAATAACCTCTATTTTTCTCACCCCTCTCATCTCTCAGCTTGAATTAGGCTCTCTCTCTCTCCCACTCTCTCTTCCTATATTCATGATTTTGGTTAGGTATTTCTCTCTCTGTCTCCCAATTTCGAATTTGAAAATCTCTCTCTCTCTCTCTTTATCAATTTTGGAAGAAGATGAAGGAAGGCTCTACCTCCCATATTGGTGATTTTGAAGAGTGAAGAAGCAAAATATCTCTCTCACCTTGGACGATTTTGGAGGAGGAAGAGGATGGAGATCCTCTCTCAAACGAATTTTGGAGGGAACCATCACCTACACAATTTTGGTCGAGTCATCTCACCCACGTGATTTTGAAGTCAGAGCTCTCTCCCATACCCACACGATTTTAGAGGAGCAGTCTCTCTTTGTTCCATATTATATTTTGGGAATTCTTCTTAGTTTTTTAGGAGAATTCATCTTCTAAAAAAGTAGGGGTCTTGATCCTTGTATGATTGTAGAGAATTCAAGCATGCACATGTGTAATAATTAAGAGTTTTCCCTAAATTATAGTTTAGTTGCATGATAGATTATTATAGTATGCTTAATTAATTTTTTATTGCATGTTAGATTAATAATTCATGCAATTTAAATTTAACCCTTATGTTAGATTTGAGAATTTTCCTTAATTCACACTTTAATTCTATATTAGAGTGGTGATTTATGTTTAATTAAATTTTAAATACATGTTAGATTACTAATTCATGCAATTGGTATTCAATTCTTATGTTAGATTTGAAGATTTTTCTTAATTCACACTCTAATTCCATATCATGCTTAATTAAAATTTAAATGCATGTTAGATTACTAATTTATGCAATTAATATTCCATTCTTATGTTAGATTTGAGAATTTTCTCTAATTCACAATCTAATCACATATTAAAGTGATGATTCATGCTTAATTGAATTTCATATGCATGTTAGATTAATAATCATGCTATTTAGATTTAATCCTTATGTTGGATTTAGGAATTTCTCCTAATTCACATTCTAATTCATGCTTAATTGAATTTAATATATATGCTAGATTAATAATTCATGCTATTTAGATTTAATCATTATGTTGGATTTGAGGATTTTTTCTAATCTTATATTAGAATGACAATTCATGTTTAATTAAATTTTAATAGCATGCTAGAATGTTAATTCATGAAAATCAAAATTGATTCATATATTTAAATTGAGAGTTTTCCTTAAGTTGCAATCTAATCGCTTGTTGGAGTATTAAATTATGCTTAATTGAATTTCAATGACATGTTGAAATGTTAAATTCATGTAAACCATAATTGATTCATGCATTTGAATTGAAAGTTATTACTAATTTGCATTATAATCACTTGTTAGAGTGTTGAATTGAGTTTAATTGAATTATTATTGCATGCTGGAATGCCAATTCATGCAAATTATAATTGGTTCATGTGTTGAAATTGAGAGTTTTTTTTTAATTATACTATAACCCCTTGTTAGAGTATTGCATTATGCTTAATTGAATTTTAATGATATGTTAAAATGTTAATTCAAGCAAATCATAATTGATTTATGTATTTGAATTAGGAGTATTTCTTAATTTGCACCATAATCAATTGTTAGAGTGTTGAATCATGTTTAATTGAATTAGTATTGCATGTTGGAATGTCAATTCATGCAAATCATAATTGATTTATGTGTTGCAATAGGGAGTTTTCCTAAATAGCACTCTAAACACATGTTAGAGTGATGAATCATGCTTATATAAATGTTAATTGCATAGAGGAATCATAATCCATGCCATTTATGGTTAATTTTTAAGTAAAAAAATGAGATTTTTTCTAATATGAACTCATGTACATGAAATAATATTGTTTTAAATACATTTGAATTCCTACATGGGTTTGATATGGGGGAAAATGTCAAAAGTAGATTATATATGCATGATAGAATGATGTTCTATTTGTATAAGAACTTATACATGTGTTGGAGTTAGATTATTATCCTATTTTTTAATTATGTAAGCACATTTAACTATGTTAATGTGCAAAATAAAATTTAATATGAATTAAAACATGAACATATATTGGATTCATATCCTTTCTCGAATCTAAATTATGAATGCATGTTTGGGGGTGTTACAACACTTGTTTCCCAATTAGAAAATATGATTAGTGCCATGTCTATGGGCAATCAAAATCAATCTATGATAAGTGAATGGTGCTATGTGTATCAACACTAAAAATCCAATTTACGGTGGATGGTAAGTGAAGAGTGCGATGTGAATAAACACTAAAAATTCATTTTATGATAAAGTAAATGGTGTTATGGGTATGATCCATAAATTCAGATTTTGTAAATGAGTATGAGTACCAAAATGATGTATGCAAATGCATCCTTGTATTATGTGTATGTTTATGAAAATCTAAGTTGTTATCATACTTATAATGAATATGTATTAATTATGATGATGTCATATGTAGCCATGACATTAAATGATATCTAACATAAGACATATGCTATCATGATATATTGAAACAAAGCATAATAATGTTTTGACATGTAGCCATAATATTGAATGATGATTATGATGTTAAGCATGATATATATGCTATCATATTATGCTTAAATAAAACATGTTACATGTTATTGTTCTATACGGAATGTATGACATGTATGATTATATTAGTATGATGTACTTTATTGATTATGAGGCATGCATGAATATGATTATGATTTTAATTAAAATTATGGTTCAAGGAACTTATGCTGCCTAAATGTTTATGAAAGGGTATAATACGTTTGTATTATAAGGCGTGCAAGGCATGCATGTACATGTGATAACTCAAAAATGAGCTTGGGTTTGATAAAAACTCATGGGGCGCAAAAAGTGCACTATATGATATATACATACACTTATTATTTGTTTCACCTTAAGCAAGGTGCTTAATTGATTTAAGGCACCAGTAGAGTACTGATAGATTGGTTATAAAACATAGTAAAGCCCTTTAATTAAAGAGACATGATAATCATTCATCTACCTAATCTACCTTGGAGAGGTAATTGGATCTCAAAGCAACTACTATAGATCCAAAGGTAAATATCCAACCACTTATAGATAATGACTGATTGAAATCACCATTCTAATTTGCATCATCTCACCCTTCAAGTACAATGGGTTTTTTCTTATAGAATATCCCATAAACTAGAGTCCTAGATTGTTAGTATATCGGCTCAATTTGCTCATGTTAAAAGTTATGTCTGGTCTTGTTCCATTTATAACATATATGAAGTTGTCAATAATACTTATATACTCTAATTGGGATATTCTTCCAGTGTTAATTAATAGTTTAATACTAGAATCAATAGAGTCACAATAGGCTTATGATCATAATTATTATATATTTTTAATTGTTTCAATGTAATGGGATTGAGTTAATGCATAACCATTCTCATATCTAATCAATTAAATATCATGTATAATATCGACTAAGCGCATATCTTTCATCAGCTAATCAATAAAGGTGCACAATGCATCATTCTTTCAAGCGAAGAAGTATAAAAGAGAGCATATATATGATTGATCATTGGGTATCCTTCGAGTGAAAAAGTGTCTCCCACGTTGTAATGCCCTAATTTTTGAAACCGAAAATTTTAGAGAATTTTTTTAATTCCTTTACGTGATTTTTAAGAACATAACGAAAACACTTTTTTTTTATTCGGTTCAAACCTTTGATGTGTTACAATTATCAATACACACTTAAAATACTAAAATAATTAAATCAAATCGTTAATTAAATTGTAATAAATCAAATATGAGTCTTTCAAATATTAGAGTTTACAAGACTAAAAAAAAGTAATAAAGTAACTAAAATCATTTAGTTCATCAAACAAGCCTAAAGGAGTATGACCCTCTTAATGCCATCCCGAGTCTCCTATCATCTTCCACTAGCTTATTTGTTACCTAAAATATTAAAAATATATTAGCATTAGGCACAACTCCAGTAGGAAAATACCTTATATATACGCATAAAAATAATACAAATTCATAAAATATACATCTTTCTTAATACACTCAAATCATAGCATGTCATAACATATAAACCCAGAAAGGTTAAAGATCACAATAATAATAATTTAACCATACATGATTACACAATATTTTATTCTTACCCTTAAGTGATGTACATGTATAATCATTAGTAATTAAAACAATAATCAAAAGGATTTATGTAAGACAATATATGCAGGAACTAAAAGTTATACATTACATGCATAGAAATTTATGCCAATATTCAATGAGTTATTTAATTACTGAAGAACCTAATCTAATGCATTGTTTTCTTTTATTTTCTGAAGGGTACACACTCAGGACCTAATCCTGATTGAGCAATTAGATGGGGGTTTATTATGCTATGTATTTTAATTAACCCATCAATTCAAAGAGTTAGGCCAAACATCCACTGAAGCAGTCTTTAACCAAAAGAAAAACTTAACAGTGGTTTAGAAAATTGATTCCTACTCTACAGAACCAGACTATCTACCTAGGATAAATTGACAGCCCCAGCCCTCTATACCGACGATTGGGGGCCCAAGTGGTGTCAATGCTCTCAAAATATGTTAGTCGACGAGTGTACCTCCTACCCTCTCTAAGGTAGGCTACTGAAACAAATGAGCTATTAGGTGTTATTTGCAATATGTTCAACTACACATTAAGTACACTCTACACCAGGCTTAATAGCTCCAAGCTCCACTATAGGTAGCTCAAACTACGACCTCATAAGGAAAGAACCAACACCCCTTATAGTCACTGAGGTGTCCTAACATATCTCATTTGAACTCAACTCAAGCAACATGCTCTCTAATAAGGAGTAACAAAGAGTCCACTTAAAGTGTGTGTCTATATGAGCATGCTTAATATAGCTAAATCAGGTACTCACAAACACCCAATTGGTTTACCGAACCTGACTCATATTCGAGCCCCATGTATGCATGCCTCACATGACTTACAACATATCACATGCCATATACCACACTCTATAATGCATGAGACTCATTTTAATTTAGCATGAACCACACATTTTATAGAATAACACATGCATGATCATGCATACCATTTGGTCTAATTATCATGTTTAATTCTCGTGTTTAATATGCAGTTTCATATGCCATCATGCCCAAATAATCCACATGCATACATACAACATATTTATGACAAATTATACATTAACATATACATGATTAACATTTTATATCATAATCAAGAACATAATTTTAAAAAAATAATTTCACAAGTCAAGAAATTATCTAAAATCAAGAACTGTATAATATCAGAATTTGCATGTTGTTTACGGGTCTAATAGACCATCAAAATGTATAAATATAACTCTATAAAAATTCACAATCATATTAGAGGATATTAACTTCCAATTCCAAGTGGTAGATCTCAGAAAAATAACTTTTTTTCTCATAAATATTCACAGACCCAAGACTCTTTTTCTGTTCTTGACAGAACTCGCCAGAATCTTACTTCCTAAAGTAGTCACGAGACCAAATCCGAGAGGGATTTCATTCTCCTAAAATTTTTAGTGAAAGGTATGCTTGTTAGATTTCAGAATCAGCTAAGTTTATCAAAAATCTCCATCATATGAATTTTTAGATTTTCTAGACTCGACCCTGCCAGAGATAGTTCTAGATCTAGTTTTTTTGCAAATTCTTGATTTTTTCATGATTTGTGTGAGCCTTCAAGATTTACAAAAAATAAAATATATTTTTCTTTTATTTTTTTCAGATCTATTCATATGATGTGAATGTCATATCAAAAAATCAGCCATTACCTCAAAATATTTGATTTATTAGATTTTCTGCAAAATCGACTGTCAAAAACATCGCTCTGCATGCAGGACATAATTTATGTCTTGGGTTGCAGCAGTCATAAACCTTACTTTTGTACCACTAGTAAGGCCATTTTTTTTTGAGATGCCGCTTAGATGTCTGGAAGGTCTCCATAAAAGGGTTTGACCATTGGTGATCTGATTTAAGAAGTAGATTTATTTTACCACGATGAATATGTCAAGACAACATGAAAAATAAAATATAAGTCATGAGAAAAGTAAGAAAACTCAAGCATAAACGTGGAGCATCAATTTTTAATCATACATAAACCCATTTATAGTATCTAAACATCATCTACAATCATAAAGAGACATTATATGATCAGAATACATGCTTTGGAATCTAAACTATCGAAATAGATCATGATTTTTGCACAAAATAACTAATTTAAGATGCTAGCATGTGAAAATACCACAAAACACATAAAATAAATTTGCAGATACATGATTCATGTTGTAAACACATGAAAAAAATCAAATATACGTCCATTCATGCTGGAAACAAAGATTTAACCATTTAAAATTATGTAGAAATATAAAACTATGTGTTTCGAGTTATCCAATTTCCCGGTTTAGCTGTTCAGGCATAGATTTACCAAAAATGATTTTGTAGATCTGTTTTAAAGAATGATAATGAATTACAAACACTTTCAAAACTTTTTTCAAACATATTCTAGATCTGATCCACCATGGATTAACCCGTAGAATCCGCAAAATGCACAATTTATGCATTTATATTCGATTTATGCTACACGTAGGATAAATACTACCTAAAACATATTTTCAAAACCACCAGCACCTTCGTCTCTCATCCTAGTACCTTGGAGCAGCTTCAATGGTTGTTGGAGAAACCCTAATAAAGAAGAGGAAGAAGGGAGAAGAAAAAGAGAATAGAAAAGAACATAGGAGAGAGTCCTCTTTTTTTTTAATATCAGAAAGTCCACAAAAGGAGGGGAGTCTCCTTCTTAGAGTCCAATCCTCTTCAAAACTAACCTAATCTCATCCCTAAGAATCCTATTCCTGAATTTTACTAACTAACCTCTTAATTAAATAATGAATTAATTTAATTAACTACTAATTTATCTTAATTACTAACTAATTAATTTAATTAGTTAAGGGGGTCCACTAGGGTGGGCGTCCCACCCTCTCTAGATCCTTCTAGGGTTTTAAAGACCCTCCTAATGAGGTATCTAGAGTCTGGAGTAGATCCCACTTCGGTCTGGATCCAAAATAACCCAGATCTAAAAACCCCATCCAGATCTAAAGGTCTGATCTAGATCCAATCCCCATTTGGGTTGGATCTAGGAACTAAACAAAGAAATATAAATCTAAAATCTATTTAAAGATCCATATCTAAACATAAGATTTAAATCTACATTGGATCTAAACTCAGGTTTGGATCCAAACCTAACTCCAAATAGCACTAAGTTACCTCTGAACCCCTGTGGACCATACTGACTGTGTCTGGCACCCTCACTAGACTGGGCGTGACCCCTCTGAGCCTCTTCTAGAACCTGGTTTGAGTCCAAAACATTGCTTAGCCAACTTAGACTATCAAATTTTACCTTAATTAAAAATCAATTATAACCTAAATTTAAAAGTTAAAACTAAAACAAAATCACATGTGTTATATTCTACCCCCTTTAAAGAAATTTCGTTCGCAAAATTTAGTACTTACTCAAATAAATGAGGGTATTTCTTCTTATGCCAGACTCAGGCTCCCATGTACACTCCTTGATTCAATGATCTTGTCAGCGCACCTTCACTAAGAGAACAATCTTTGATCACAATATTTTTTTCTTATGGTCAACAATCTCAATAGGCTATTCTTCAATAATCAGATCTTCCTGAATCTCAATATCCTCATACTAGATCACGTGTGATGGGTTAGGTACATATTTCCTTAGCATTGACACATGAAATACATTATGAATTTATGAATACTGAGTTGGTAACTCTAACTGGTAAGCTATTGTGTCAATCCTCTCTAGGATATTAAATGGTCCTACATACCTAGGACTGAGCTTTCCCTTTTTACTAAATCTGAACACACTCTTAGTAGGAGACACTCGCACAAAAATGAAGTCTTTTACCTCAAAGGTGAGCTCTCTATGTCATCGGTCTGCATAACTCTTCTGCTTACTCTGAGTTGCCAAAAAGTTTGTCTCATATTTTTTGTACCTGCTCAGTGTAATGCTCGATCACCATTGGTGCATTGACTGACCTTGCACCAACCTCATCCTAGTAGATTGGTGATCTGCATGGTCATCCATACAGTGCATTGTAAGACATCATCCATATACTAGCGTGGTAACTATTTTTATAGGCAAACTCTGCCAAAACATGTCTATCTCATTCGCCTCTCCAGTCCAGGACACATGCTCTCAACATGTCCTCCAAAGTCTGGATCGTTTGCTCTGACTGTTCGTTTGTCTGAGGATGGAAGGTTGTACTAAACTTCAACTTCATAATTCTTTTTAAAACATGGATGTAAACCTTGGATCTCTGTTAGATATAATCGATAGTGGCACCCCATGCAATCACACTATCTCCTGCACGTATAAGTTTGCTAGACTCTCCAAAGATTAATTGATCTTGATCAGAAGAAAATAAGCTGACTTAGTGAGTCGATCCACTATTACCCAAATCATATCCTTACCTTTGCGGGTTCTTGGTAAGCCAACCATAAAGTCCATTGTGATTCCTTCCTATTTTTATTATGGGGTCTCTATCTGCTGCATCAAACCGTCAAGCCTCTGGTGCTCTATCTTGATCTGTTGACAAGTCAAATACCTAGACACATACTCAACTACTTTCCTTTTCATACCAGTCCACCAGTAATTTCTTTATAGATCCTTTAACATCTTAATATTACTAGGGTGAATGGTGTACTTGCTCCGATGAGCCTCATTCAACAAGTCGCCTTTAATCTGCGGTTTATTTGGTACCCACAATTTGTGTTCAAACCGAATGCTTTCGTCCTCCTCTAAGTGTAGGGATGCCTGATCCTGCTTGCACATGGCCAACATCTGTGAGAACTGTAGATCATCTTTATGCTTCTCGATAATTTGCTCCATCAGCTCAGTTCTTACTGTCATGCTACATAAGAAAATCCTTTCCTCATCTGCTCTGAAAGGATTCCACTCAATAAGATCTTCGGTCAGACTCCACAAACCAGATAAGACACTGCTCACCTTCTGACTAAGTGCATATGCTACTGAATTTGCCTTCTCTGGGTGGTAAGTAATTGTGAACTCATAATCTTTCAAGAATTCCAACCATCTGCGTTGCTGCATATTCAATTATTTCTAGGTAAAAAGATATTTAAGGCTCTTGTGATCAGTGAATACCTCGAACTTCTCACCATACAAATAGTGCCTCTAAATCTTCAATGTAAATACAACTGCGACTAACTTAAGGTCGTGAGTAGGATAATTCCTCTCATGCACCTTCAACTGATGGGAAGCATATGCTATCATTTTCCCGTGCTGCATAAGAATACCTCACAAACCTGTACCTGAGGCATCCATGTAGACTACGAACCCTCCTTGCCCTGATGGCAAGGTCAACACTAGAGTTGTCGTGAGCTTCTCCTTCAGAGTCCTAAAGCTCTCTTCGCACTTGGCATCACATATAAACTTAGTCTCCTTTCGTAGCAACTTGGTCATAGGCAGGACAATCTGAGAAAAATCCTAAATAAAATGCATGTAGTACCCTACTAACCCTAGAAAACTATGTATCTTAGTGATATTCTTCGATGGTTGCCAATCCAATCTTGCTACCACTTTCAATATACCAACAAAAATAATAAATAATGATAACTTAACACAAGTTGAGGATATAAAATTGATCACTTACCTTGGAAGTATCCACAGACACCCCATCCTTCGAGATCACATGGCCCATGAACATGACCGCTTCGAGCCAAAACTCACACTTAGAGAACTTAGCATATAGCTAATGTTCTCTAAGGGTATGCAATACTATCCTTAGATGATCTTTGTGATCCTCCATGCTCTCCAAATAAAACAGGATATCGTCTATAAAGACAATCACAAATTGATCCAAATAAGTTTAAATATTCTGTTCATGAGATCCATAAATGTTATCAGGACATTCATATGCCTGAAGGGCATAACTACAAACTCATAGTGCTCATAACGCGTTTTGAATGCCGTCTTGGGATTATCTCTCTTTCTAATCTTCAGTTGATGATCTCCAAATAGTAGTCTGGTCTTGGAATATACCTTCAAAATACCAATAACCCAATTAAAAGATCCAAAATCTACATTATTAATTGGGGTAAAGTATTAAAAAATCTCAAATTTAAATTTACCTTGGCTCTCTGAAGTTGTTCGAACAAGTCTTCGATCCTCGACAACAGGTACTTATTCTTCACAGTCGCATGGTTAAGCATCCTGTAATAAATACATAACCTCATTGATCCATCTTTCTTTTTTATGAAAAGGACTATTGTTCCTCATGGTAAAATGCTAGGTCAAATAAATTCTTTATCAAGCAACTCATGTAATTGCTTCTTCAGCTCCTCCAACTCAGCTGGTGCCATCCAGTAAGGGGCTTTAGAGATTGGAGTCATTTCAGGCACCAACTCTATAGCAAAGTCAATCTTCTGAGTAGGAGGTAACCCAGATAGCTCCTCAGGAAACACATCTTCAAACTCGTTCACCACATCCAGGTCTCTCAAGCTAGTCGGTTTAGGCTCTAACAAAGTAACATTGGCCAAGAAGGCTTCACAACCATTCTTGACCCATCATTGAGCCTTTAAGGCTGAGATCAACTTAACCTTTTCCAATGGCTTCCCTGCTAGATATTCTAAGATAGGGTGATATGAATTCATAAACCTATTCTTCTTATTATGACAATCCATACAAGCACAATGCTTGTATAGCCGGTCCATCCCTAGGATGACACCGTACCCAATCATATCCAAAATGATCAGGTTGACAAATAGGTTTTACCCAACAATACTGACCTCTATCTCCGGCAAAAACTTTCAAGCAATAGACCTATCACTCGAAGGAGTTATGATCTCAAGTACATAACCCAAAACTATAGGAGGTAGGTCTAACATACAAGCAAACTGAGAAGAAACAAAAGAATGTGTTGCTCCTAAATCAAAGAGAACACTAGCACCAAAGCCTGCAAAGCCATCTATGTGAAAAATAGTAAAGAACCCAAATGAGTTTATATTAAACTCTCCATATAGTGTCCCTATCATATTTCTCAGTGCACACATCACACTATAGTTTTTAAGTAACAATAATATCAAAAGAAATCATGAATAAGCTGAACTATACTTACAGTGATGAGTGAATACTCGATGGATCAAGAGTCACAAATCCTTTATTTAGGCTCTGATACCAAACATGTCTTTCTCAAGACAGTTTGTCATCTCAAAGAATCTTATCTCTAAGCTTTGATACCAAACCTGTAATGCCCCAATTTTTGAAACCAAAAAATTTAGAGAATTTTTTTTAGATCTCTTTACACGATTTTTAAGAACACAACGAAAACTCTCTTTTTTTATTTGATTCAAACCTTGAGCGGGTTATAATTACCAACACACACTTAAAAGACTAGAAGTGGTTTCAATGCTCACAAGACATGTCAGTCGATGAGTGTACCACTTACCCTCTCCAAGGTAGGCTACTGAAATAAATGAGCTATTAGGTGTTATTTACAATATGTTCAACTACACATTAAGTGCATTCTACAACAGGCTTAATAACTCCAAGCTCCACTATGGGTAGCGCAAACCAAGGCCTCATAAGGAAAGAACCAACACCCCCTACAGTCACTGAGGTGTCCTAACATATCTCATTTGAACCCAACTCAAGCAACATGCTCTCTAATAAGGAGTGACAAAGAGTCCAATTAAAGTGTGTGTGTATATGAGCATGCTTAATATAGCCAAATCAGGTACTCACAAGCACCCCATTGGTTTCACCGAACCTGACTCACATTCAAGCCCCATGTATGCATGTCTCACATGACTTACAATATATCACATGCCACATTTGACACTCCATGATACATGAGACTCATTTTAATTTAGCATGAACTACAAATTTTATAGAATAAGACATGCATGATCATGCATTGGTCTAATTATCATGCTTAATTCTCATGTTTAATATGCAGTCTCATATGCCATCATGCCAAAATAATCCACATCTATACATATAATATATTCATGACAAATTCTACATTAACATATACATGATTAACATCTTATATCTAAGCACATGATTTTAGAAAAATAATTTCACAAGTCAAGATATTATCTAAAATTAAAAACTATATAATATCAGAATTTGCATGTTGTTCATGGGTCTAATGGGGCATCAAAATAAACATATATAACTCTATACAAATTCAGTCATATCAGACTGTGATCGTTGCAATTTTTTTTATTTTCCTTTTCCTCCTTTTGAGGGAAAAAAGAAAAAGAGAAGTGGAACTTTTTGCAAGGTCTCACTTGACCTTTTGAAAAAGAAGATATTTTGAAATTACTCGCCTCTGTTTTGAAATTTTATGGGAAAATGGAGAGATGGGATTCGCTCATCGGTACGAGGTTCAACCATTCCTGGCGCCTTTACTAGGGGTAATCAAACCAAGGATCGAATTCATGCCTTTGCTTTGCCTAAATTTGACTGAGAGATTATTCTAAAATCCTAAATGCACATGGAATCGGGCTTGTGGTATGATTTTTGAATTTGAGAAATGTGTATGCTTTTCATGAAAATGTTTCAGAAATTTGGATTTTCCCAGTGATTTTGAAATGGATTTTGAAAATAACCTTTGAAATTCAAAAATTGATTTTGAAATTTGAAAGTTTGAAACTTGAAATGAGCTCTGATTTGAGAGCTTGCAATTGAGGATTTGGAAATTGGATTCAGAGTTGAGAACTTTGAAATCTGAAATTGACTGAAAATCAAAGTTGAATTGATTTTGAATTGAAAATCAAGATTAGAAATCGATTTTAAGATTTGAAATCATAATTGAACTTGAAATTTGAACTTGAAATTAGAATTGAGGTTTGGAATTCTAAAAGATTGAGTTTTGAAAAAGATTAATTTGTAAATTGAAAAACTTGATTTAAGACTTGAATTTAAATTTTTTAGATTGAAAATGAAAAAGAAAAGAATTTGAGTTTGAAACTAGAATTGAACTTGGAAATTGAATTGGTTTTGAAATTTGATTTGATGTTTGAAATCAGAATTGAACTGGGAAATCGATTTTGAAATTAAATTTGTAATTTAAGATAGAAATTTGAAATAAACTTCAAATATTTGATTTAGAATTGAATTGAGAATTGAAAATGAAATTCAGAGTTTTTGAAATTTTAGAACTAAACTTTGAAAGGAAAATAGAATTTTAAATTTTAGAATTTTTGAAAAAGAAGTAAAGAATTAAACTTATTGTCTGTAATTGAGATGAAACTCCAAGCTTAAGATATGGAATTCAAAAAATGGGAAGTTTTAAAAATAAGAATCGAAATTGGAATTTGAAACAAGGTTTAAATCTGAATGAAATTAAAGATCAAATAAAAAAGAAATAAAGAAAAATCTGAATTTATAAATGGAAGTTGAAAAATGATTTTGAATTTTAGAAATAAAAATTATGTTTTTGAAAATTTATTTTAAAAATCACTTGGAATTTTGAAAATGTCTTGAAATAATTTGAAAAGATGGCAAATAATGATGCATCTTTATCTTAAATGATGAATGCATTGAAAGAATTTTTTTAAAATTGGAATTTTAAAAGAAAAATTCATTCTTTAATATAATTGAAATAAGACTAAATTTTAATATACTCATGACTATGGTCACAAATATATTTTAATTTAATCTTTATTTAAATTTCAAGAAAGAATAAAATAATTTTTTGTGCTTTTATAGAATTAGAGCAAGATTAAATTTCCATATATTCATGACTATGGCAAAAAATATATCTTGATTTAATCTTTACTTTGAATTCTGATAAAAGAAGAAAATATAATTTTGAGATTTTCAGAAATGACCTAAAGTGTAGGTCAAATTTTATTCCATAAAAGATAAAAATCCTAAGTATTGTTCATATTTTGACTATGGCTATAAATACGAATCATTTACTTAGGGTTATTTACCTTTTATTAGAATGGTACATGTGTCATTCGTGTTATACCATAGTGCTCTTTGAAGAATAAAAATAAAATAAAATGTCACAAGCAATTATGAGAATTTACAGTGCAACTATATGCTTATACATTCTAATCTAAACAGAAAAGTATAAATTTTCATTAATATAAAGTTATTACAATCTTAAATTGAAGTTGAATGTTGAAATTCTCTAATCTAGAAACAAAAATCAGGGTCTTCCATGCTTCCCTGCAAACAGAAAATATCATAAGGCAAAAGAAATGCAAAATACAGAAAGGAATTGAAAATACTATATTAAAACTAACCTACATGTGGTTATGCCTATACTATAATGAAAATGCATATGCATATGTGAAGATGCAATGCCTATGCTAAATGAAGAAATGTATATGCATTTGCCTAAGTGCAATGCTTATGCTAATGAAGAAATGCATATGCATTTGCCTAAGTGCAATGCTTATGCTAAATGAAGAAATGCACATGTGTTTGCCTAAGTGCAATGCTTATGCTAATGAAGAAATACATATGTGTTTGCCTAAGTACAATGCTTATGCTAAATGAAGAAATGCATATGCATTTGCCTAAGTGCAATGCTTATGCTAATGAAGAAATGCATACGCATTTGCCTAGGTGCAATGCCTATGCTAATGAAGAAATACACATGATATGATAAAATGGAAAAATGTATATGATATGCTAGACTGAAAAATGCATATGACATATGTAAAGTAGAAATGCCTAGGATATATGCGAAATGGGAATGCATTTGATACGCATGTCTGCAAATGCATATGCATTGCTAAGATAGAAATGCATACATGTATGCAACATGGAAGATGCAAATGTTAAAATTGATATGCTTATACTATGCTGGGGCTGGATTGCCGGATGAAGGATACAACAACCGATGAAGATAGTCCATGACTGGAACTGATTTGCAAACTAAAGTGCAGGTGAATGATGTAATATACGGGTACTAATATGAATGCTAATGTGATGTGCTGCTCTAATCTAATTTAATGTGCAGGTGTTAATCTAATGTAATATGCAGTGATTAATGCTACTGTGATGTGCAGGTGACTGATATGCAAATGCAAAGGTACTGTTGATATGCAAATGCAAAGGTGTTGTACAGGTGTGCAGGAAATGAATGAAATGAAGTGAGTGAACCTCATATGATTGGGAAACTATAGAAGATGACAAAAGATAGTCCATATAAAACGCCCTACAAATGGATGAGAACCTTGTTCCATTTGAATTATATGCCATAATGGTGCACCACTGGTCAGGAGCATCATAGGCAACTCTAGATCCCAAGGCATCATACAACCATACTTTGATTTTTTTTATCAGTAGCAGTAAAGAAAATGAATTGAATTAATTCTTTATGACGTAGGCAAACAAAATATACTAGGGTTTCATGGCCTTCAAAGATATAAAACCCACGACCTCCAGAAGCATCCCAAACCTTGATTGTCTTATCAACACATGTGACTATGCAGAGCTGCTTGTTGGGAAGAGAAAAAGCAATATCATTGACTGTAGTAGCATGGGCATCAATCTCAAAGTAATGCCTCAACCCTTCCAGCTGAACACATCCTTTCAAAAGAAAAAGTAGCAATGTCTTCCGCATATTAAAGGGAGACAGGCCCTAAATCCGACTAGTTCTCTTGATTTTATGGAGTTTCCATGATGAATTGCATAATGAAACTTGTTGCTTATATAGATCCATACAACACCTATGAAATCTTCCTTGGAGGAGCATCCAGTCCAAGGTCATTTCATATTCAATCGCGTTTGGTTGGGAACAATATGAAGTAAACACAACTTGCTTCTATTCTCACTGATTAAAAAAAGAAACTCAAAGTTTTCCAATTGAGAGATGGCCAATAAATTTGGTTGAATTCTCTTTTACAGGAGTTCTTCTGCTAGCAACAAGTGGTCTTCCATTTGGTGACATTAAACATCCTTCATTCAACTTTTTAGCAACTAAATTTGTAGCTCCTCTTATTTTAACACATGCTTGATCACAATGTGGACTGGACAGTGAATGCCATGAAAAATCGGGTGAAATGAAATGTGAAAATGTTGTGAAGGTAAATTGTGTATGTGTAGGGGATGAAGTGCCAATACAGGAAATGATTACAATGGTTGTAATAAAGTGTATACAGTGAAACAAGTAGAGTAAATGTGATAATGTGCAAAAACTATAACCTTAAGTATAATATGCACATGCAATGAGGTGCGGGGAATGAAATGGATGTTATAATGTAATGCAAAGGTGCAATAATGAAGTGCATGTATCATGCTGAAAGAAAATGTGTTTATAGGTATACAAAAATGTGGAAATGAAACACATATGTTATGCTGGAATGAAAGGCATATATTTGTATGCAAGAATGTAGAAATGAAGTGCCATAAGATATCAGGTACGACACCGTGAAAGATGGATTGCGAGGATGAGAAATAATATTGTGAAATGGATTTCATGGCCACTCTACAGAATGATCTCACAGATCATGAAACAAAGGCCGAGCACAATATGACTCCTGACTGATCAGCTTCTGGCAATTGCAATTGATTTTAGTGAAATAGTGGGTCAAAAATCGAATTCCAGCAAGGGCTTACAGCGAATCTGATCTGATGATCTATGAAACATATTTCAGATCTGATTTCATGATAGGACAAAGCAAATCGATTTTGCAGCAAATCTGAATTTATGATTTCTCAGCAAACAAGTTCACCGTGAGATCAGGGGATTTCACGGTGAGCAGAGAAATTTCTCACGGTGAACCTGAGATTCACCATGAAAAATTAAATCTGTCTATGACAGATGTCGACGGAATGCAGGAGAAAAATGAAGAATGATCAAGACATACAAACGAATGCAAAGAATGTAGATCATTTCAGACAAACAGTGTAAATCAAACATCTAGGATGCCAATGTGCAGGAGATGTGATTGCTATTGGTGCCATGAAGTCTCAACGTGGATATGATGCTAGTGATATGCAGAAATGATGCTAGAATGATACTTAAAGAAAAGATGCAAAGGATTTAGCACAAATTGATGAAAAAGATGTTAGCAGAAACAAAATGGCCGTGATGGAATGCGAGACTAAAGAACTGCGAATGCAAGGATGAGAATGAAAATTATGCCGAAAACTAAATCGGCCATACATATTAACTACAAATTACTGAAACATCAAAGTAACATGATGCAGAATCAAAATCGACAAAATGAAACAGAATTCATGAATTGCTGCACTAATAAAATGAGATGCAATGAAGTCTGATTCCGTTGAATATGGTGAAAGGAACAACAACAAATCAAATAATATGCAATGAGTGATTAATAGAGAAATCAAGTAACATTAGTCAATGAAATGAGCAGAAAACAACAAAGAACAAAATGCGATGGAATAACATCAAGCAAGCTATTTAAAGTGGAACCAATGATCGGGTTACTGAATCCGATTTAAAGAATGAATGAGGAGGTAGCACCTTACCAGATCAACAGAAATGGATTGGAGGAAATGCAGGCTGGTTTCCCAATGTCTTCTGTTAAGAAGCAAATTCGATGTCGTAGGATCGATTGAGAGGAGCACCCTTTTGCATTAGATTGATCTTCTTCACCAGTGAGGAAGGAAAAAGGAATCAGAGGAAGAGAGGAAGGTGAAGGAGAAGAAAAAAAAGGGAGAAGAGAAGAGAAGAAGAGAGGAAAGATTGGAAGGAGGAGCTAGAGAAACTCGTTCTCAACTCCTTCTTCCAGATGGTCCTTCCAAGAAGTTGATGGATGAGAGCCTCCTCCTTCGATGGTTGTTATATAGGAGGAGGCCGTTGCACCCTTTTTCAAAAACGGTCCCTCAAGGTTTCAAAAATTTTTAAAAGGAAGGTTTTAATTACAAGGTTTTTTAAAAGCCTTAGGTTTGCTTTTCTGAAATTTCACCCTCTTTATGTGATTTCTGAAAGAAAATCTAAAATACAAGGAGAATATGAGGGATTTAAGAGATGGGATCCATATGAGATTTTTGAAGAATTTAAGGCAATATTGAATTTAAAATTTTGAGGATTTTACAAAAGAGAGCTTTTAAAATAATAGAGTTAATTCTAAAAATTAAGTTTCAAAACAGATCTGGATCTGAGATTTTGGGTAAATATTGAGTTTGGATCTCGAACTAAGGAAATGACATGAGAGGGATGGATCCAAATGGAGATTGGATCTGGGTGAAATACCTGAGCCCAAACAGAAAATTGATTTTGGATTTTTAGATTTGGATTGGAAATAGGAGATCCAAACTCAGAATTAGATTTGGGTATCTAATCTGGATCCGAGATTGGGTCAAATATAAAAAATGAAATTGGGCTTCGGATCTTCAACAAGGAAGTGGATCCGAGAAATGATTAGAAATTGACCCAATTGCTCAAAAGGTGGGTGCTAGGGGCAAAAAGGGAAATTTTGAAACTTTAAAAAATTTGGGGTGCTCACACAGAGGAAATCATTTTTCAATTTCAAGTGGTAGATCTTAGAAAAATAATTTATTTTTCCCGTTAAAAGTCACAAACCCGAGACTAATTTTTTGTTCTTGACAGAACTTGCCAGAATCTTGCTTCCTAAATAAATAGTCACCAGACACAATCTGAGAGGAATTTCGTCCTTCCAAAATTTTTGGTAAAAGGTATGCTTGTTAGCTTTTAGAATCATCTGAGTTTATAAAAAAGCTCTATCATATAAATTTTCTTGATTTTCTGGACAGGACTTTGCCTCACACAGTTTCAGATTCAGGTTTTCTACAAAATCTTGAAATTTTTATGATTTGTGTGAGCCTTAAAGATTTACAAAAAATATATTTTTCTTTTATTTTATTTTTAGATCTATTCATATGATGTTAATGACATATTAAAAAATCAGCTATTACTTCAAAATCTTTGATTTATTAGATTTTTTGCAAAATTGATTGTCAAAACATCGCTCTCAACGTAGGACACAATTTTTGTCTTGGGTTTTAGCAATGAGAACCCTTATTTTTGTACCACCAATAAGGCCAAATATTTTTTTAAGATACCTCCCAAATGTTTGGAAGGTCTTCATAAAAGGGTTTGGCTATTAGTTATCTGATTTAAGAAGTAGATTTATTTTACCACGATGGATCGGTCAAAAAAATCAAGACAACATGAAAAATAAAATATAAATAATGAGAAAAATAAGAAAACTCAAGCATAAACATGGAGTATCTATTTTTAATCACGCATAAACCCATTGACAGTATCTAAACATCGTCTACAATCATAAAGAGACATCATATGTTCATAATACATGTTTTGAAATCTAAACTATAAAAATAGAACATAATTTTTGTACAAAATAAATTGTTTAAGATGCTAGCATGTAAAAACACCATAAAATGCATAAAATAAATTTGTTAAAACACATGCAAAAAAGTAAATATACAACCATTCATGCTGGAAACAAAGATTTAACCATCTAAAATTATGTAGGAACACGAAACTATGCATTTTGGGTTAACCAATTTTTCGGTTTAGCCATTCGGGCATAGATTTACCAAAAATGATTTTGTAGATCTATTTTAAAGCATGATAATGAATTACAAATACTTTCCAAATCTTTTTTAAACCTATTCTATATCTGATCCACCATGGATCTGCCCATAAAATCAGCAAGACATATGGTTTATGCATTTGTATTCGATTTATGCTACGCGTAGGATGAATCCTACCTGAAACACATTTTTTAAACTACCAACACCTTCATCTCCCATCCTAGCACCTTAGAGCAACTTTAATGGTTGTTGAAAAAACCCTAAATAAGAATAAGAAGGAAGAATAAGAAGATAATAGGAAAGAAGATAGGAGAGAGTCATTCTCTCTCTTATTTTTTTGTTTTTATATTAGAAAATCCACAAAAGGGGGGGGGGGGGGCATCCCCTCTTTAGAGTTCAATCATCTTCAAAACTAAACTAATCGCATCCCTAAGAATCCTATTCAAGAATTTTACTAACTAACCCCTTAATTAAATAAATAAATAATTTAATTAACTACTAATTTATCTAAATTATTAACTAATTAATTTAATTAGTTGAGGAGGTCCACCAGGGGGCGTCCCACCCTCTCTAGATTCTTCTAGGGTTTTAAAGATCCTCCTAATGAGGTCTTCAGAGTATAGAGTGTATTCCACTTGGGTTAAGATCCAAAATGACCTAGATCCAAAAACTCGATCTAGATTCAAAAGTTTGATTCAGATCCAATCTCCATTTGGGTTGGATCTAGGAACTAAACAAAAAAATACAAATCCAAAATCTGTTTAAGGATCCATATCTAAATATAAGATTCAAATCCATATTGGATCTAAACTTAGGTTTGGATCTGAACCTAACTCCAAATAGCACGGGGTCACCCTTGAACTCCTGTGGGCCACACTGACCATGCCTAGCACCCCCACTGGGATGGGCATGTCCTCTCTCAGCCTTTTCTGGAACTTGGTTTGAGTTCAAAACAATGCTTAGCCAACTTAGACTCTTGAATTATACCTGAATTAAAAATCAATTTTAACCTAAATTTAAAAGTTAAAACTAAAACAAAATCGCAGGTGTTACATGAATGGATAGCAAGTGTTATTCGTAAATGCTTACACGATAACTCAAAGATGACTCAAAGAAAAATCATCAATGAAATCAGTTGTGAGGACGATATGAATATTTATAAACAAGCATGTCATTGACGTGAATTCACAAAGGAAAAGTTATATGGTTCATATGATGACTCCTTCAATAAGCTTCTTGCCTATTTGGATAATTTAATAATGAGAAACTCAATAACGATAGGGTTCATTAAGACTGATACGAAAGAAGTTGCCCTTCAATTCTTATGGTAGGTGATAGATTCTTAAAAAAATACATGGGTATATTGTTGTCAGCTCATAGTATTGATTCTTGTGGTGAAATGTTTTTGGTAGTGTTTGTAGTTGTAGGTAAGAAGTTGAAGGATTTATGGGTATAGTTTTTTGAAGTGTCTACAGAACAAATTCATACACTTTGACGAGTTTAGAGAGAGAACAAAATTGACTATTATCTCATATATGCACTAAGGGATGTTATACATCGTCTCTTGATGTTATATTAGATATTGCATGAAACACTTGACATAAAACTTTTTTAAAAAATTTGGTTTACCACTCAGTACACTTTGGCAGAGCGCAACTCAAGCAACCACGAAACCACAATGCAACTATTTACTTGAAAAAATTTGGGAGCAAGATACAATCACATATGATAATATTGTCACCGACGTGAAACCAGAGTTTTAGGCTACATCTCACTTTTTAGTAAAAGGATATGAGTGTTTGACATATAATACAACAAAGTGCTTCAATTCTTTGATTCTCCTCATATATGACAAGCCTCTAGTGCCTCTTTTTGAGAGGCTTCATCTCATGTTGATGACATTGTTTGAGAAAAAAATATTAAGAAAAAAATGTCAGACGTTGTGCCTAAGGTAAAAGAAAAGGTAGATGCACGAAAGAGAAAGGCATAATAATTACATATGGTTTTCATAGTTTGTCATCGCCATTTGTACGAAGCCTCCAATCAATCTCACAGTTATAACATTGATCTTTAGAAAATTCAAATGCTCTTATGAAGAGTGGCAGGTGAGTAGGATTCCATGTAAACATGCAGTTGCATGCATTTTGAGGAGCTTGTACTTTCTTAGAGAACCAAAACATGTCGTTTCCTTTTAAGGAATGTGACAAGGTATCTATTATACAACATTACATACTTATATTTGTATTTATATATAGATAAATTACTTATGTTTTGAAGTCAATATATATTGCAGATCTTAATTTCTTTTAACTCTGTGAGAGATGACCATGAAAGAAAAAGAGTTTAGACTCTACAATTCCAAATGTTTTGTATATAATGTAGATAAGGACATAAAAAATCTATTATGATCTCAATACTTACAAAATAATATCTTTATTTTTCTCTCATATTAGGTAGGATTAATGTTGGGTTGAAGGTTAATTTTTTTTGCAGAGTACTTTAGCTACGACACTTAGATTAGATGGCATGTCCAATGAATAGTATTCCTTAATAAGAGAATGAGTAGTTACTTTGCACATTTATCTAAACTCAATATGTATTTGTACATGTTATTTATTTTTAATATAATAGTTATAACAAAGATTATGATATATTTGTCGTGATGTACATGCTATACTTGGGCAGAAACATGAACCTCTATTTCACGCAGGTAAATGTTTATATGTCTTCTTTTGAACTGTTCTTGTGATCTAAGCTAATTAGTTTTTTTGTAACAACCATTTTTTCAAGAAGATGTAACAAAGTGCAAGAAGAATATGGTCAATTACTACAAGAAATTAAGGAACAAGAATGAAAATAAGACAACCCAAAAGAAGTGAGTTAATGAGGCAACAAAGCAAAAGGAACTGCAACACAAAACATCCCTCACACTCAAAAGGTCCAGAGGTCAAACAAAAAGATCAAGACGAAGCAACACCAAAGGACCATGATGAAGAAGTTGACATGAAGTAAATGTGAGATTTCTTGAGTTTTTGTTGACAACATTATAATCAGACGTTTTCAATATGTACTTTGTAAATTACTTTGACTGCAAAGTTATGAACTTGTATTGTTTACTATTACCTATATGTCAATTTTATTTTGATTACAAAGTTATGCAAGTTCATTTTTTATGAATGAAATGAATATATGTATGAGTAGGTTCATTTTTTAATGAATGAAATGGATATATGTATGAGCAGGTTTATTTTGAATCAATAGAATGAATGTATGTATAAGTAGGTTTATTTATTAATAAATAAAATAAATATATGTATTATCGAATTCATTTTTTAATGAATGAATGAGTGTATATATATATATATATATATATATATATATATATATATATATATATATATATATATATATATATAAGCAAGTTCATTTTGAATGAATAGAATGAATGAATGAGTATATTCATTTTGAATCAATGAAATGAATGTATGTATGAACATGTTTATTTTTTAATGAATGAAATGAATATATGTATCATCAGGTTTATTTTTAGTGAATGAATGAATGAATATATGTATGAGCATGTTCATTTTGAATGAATGTGTAACACCCCAAATATTAAATCCCCAAAATCATGGGATTTTTTTTAAATACTTTTATAAAATTATAGCAAAAAAAATGATCGAGATTAAAATTTGGCACGTTACTTTTCGTTTATGGTGTAAGTTTTTGAAATAGTTTTTTAAAAGATATTTTCAATAAAAACAGTGTGAAAGCCAGACACCAAATACTAAAAACCGACTCGCACAAGTGGTGGAGTCTGGGTTGATCTTAGGGAACGAGAGAAACACTTTGTATTTCACAGAAAACTAATCTACTCTTTATTGCCTTGAAAAATAAAAGAATTAATTAATTAATTGACTAAGAGTGCAGCCTTCTGCGAAGGGCTTAAACAAATAAAAATAATTAAGTGTCTTTATTACAAACCCAATGAATAAAATAAATAAAATAAATCCTAAGCTAAAGAGAAAAGAGAAAAAGGGTCTTCAATGCTTGAGCTTTTAGTCCCTTTTGATGCCTTTAGCTGCTTCCCTTGCTTCAAGACCACTAATACTTTATTCTAAGATAAATGTTTTGTCATTTTTGTTCTTGAGGTCTCCCTGAGGGGCTCAAAGGGACCTTTTGAGGGCCTTAGAAGGCTTTTTGAGGGCTTGTTTGAGGGCTTACCACGTCCGACCGTTTCCCTGGAAAACAAAAAAAAAATGAAGAAAAACTAGACAAAACTCTAATGTTAGTTTACTCAAAAATCACAAAACAAGGGTCTAACTTCTAATAACAAATAACTAATCTTGTAATAAACATGAATTAACATGTAACACACTGGTCCACTAAAAGACATAATATAACAAACTAACTACTAAGCTGACAATAAAGAAACTAATCAATGTAACAAACTACTAACAAATTATAGAACTAATTAACAAACTAACTAGATTAATAGCAACTATGAACAAATAACTAAATTGGACACAACTAAAACTAACCATTCAACTAATTAATAAAAAAAAACTGTATAAACCGTGGATAGCACTAATGCCTAAAATAAACTAAAACTAATTAATGTTTCTATTTTAAAAAAAACATGAACTAAAAAAATAAAATATCTAAACAAGAAAGAATTACTATTGCAAAGCACTAAAAACATGAATCTGATTTAACTAAACTAGTATTTAATTGAATGTGAAATAAAAGAATCAATCGTTAACTACTAAGATCAAGAAAGCATTGAATAACAACTAACTATTTTTTTTTCAATTAAATTCAACTAATAAGTTAAACTAATTAAAATGTAAAGAATCAATTGAAATCTAAACTATGCAATCTACCTACCTAATAACTATGAAATAATTGCAACCAATGAACTATCTATGATATAAAGCAATAACAAACTATCTCTACTCTAACAAAGAGGCATTAAAACGATGATATGAACCTAATTGAAGATTTCAAGAAAATGAAATACTATGCACTACTTGCTGAAAAGAAAAAGGAATTGTATAAACATCAATCACGTGGCTATGTGATGCACGTTAATCAAGTTGAATCACACACACACACATTGTGTTTGCTGTGTGAATATCTGTGTAGTCTGCCAAAGATTCCAATGGATAAACACTATAGACTCAACAAATATGTGTGTCTCTATTGTTCCCTACCACCCACGATTTGCAAATTTGATAAGTGTACCAGATCTGATCTGGGTTAGGTTGCAGTTGTAGCAAACCTCACCTGAGCCGAATCAGATTCAAAAGAAAAATGATAATGTTCAATATGGTATGTTCTATGCGCTGCTTAGACAAATCGATCTGACTGCATGTTACTCGAGTGATCGATCAGTTAACAACAAAGACTATAAAAACATGTTGATCGAGGTTCGTGTTACACCCAGATTCACATCTGATACACACCCAAATGGATCTACGTGATTTGTAAATCATGCAGGTTTGTTTGGCTGTTTAGCTATTAATGATGAGTGTGTGCTAAACAAGCAGAAAATCCCTAATCTAACTAGAGTGCTAAAACTTCAAACCAACTAATTAAATATTGCAGAAGATTAAATCTTGTACTATGCTGCATGAAACTACCAAACATAAATTGATTTATGCTAGATGCTATAAAAAGAACTTGACTATGATGCATGCAATGATTCTAAAATAACTACAACCATGGAGGAGAAGAAGCAAACCTTACGATTTACCGGCGAAAGCAAGGATTAGAAGTAAGACGAAACAAGAGGGAAAGAAGAAACGGGGGAGGAATTGACCATGAATGAGACGGGGGAAGAAGAGAAGAGAGGGAGGGAGGCAGAGGACATGTTTTCTAAAAGGAAAGACCTATTCTATGGCTGGAAAAATCTATTTTATACTCTAAAATTAGGTCAAAACATGTTTCAAAAGAGGTCCGATAATTTTTCAAGAATTTTCAAAAGCGCTCCTCTAGAAGACGTGTTTTTAAAAAAGAAATACTTCTAAACAAACTAAAATTAATTAATTCACTCCTAATCTAGGTAGACTACACATTAGAAAATTCTAAACTAACTAAAACTCTGAAAAATGCAAAGAAGAGCTTAAAATATGCAATTTTACCTATATTTTCTATTTCAAAGCAGTTTCTCAAAACCACTAATAAGAATGAGTTTTTAATGCAAATTTTCACTGGATCATGCATAAAATAGTATGAATAAAATGCAAAAATTATGCATGATTAGTTTATATTCACATTCAAACAGACATTCGAACTTAGAAATTGGATATTCATAAATGAAATAAATGTTCATACATGTCCATCATTAATAATAAAAATCCAATAAATAAATTCATTAATATAGCAGAGTTTTGAGCAACTTATATGTTCTTATTCTAGAATTTCAGAGGTTTGGGAAAGGTATGACTTGGTTTTCATCGCAACCTCCCGCCATCGCACGTAAGCTCACTCACTTCCTGAAAAATATTAAAAATTTATAGGGTCAGACAAAACATGTCTGAGTAGGATAGAAACATGCAATCTAGAATTCATAAGCAGGAATCTCTTCAGACTTTCATGCATTTAACAATTCAAATACAACAAAGTTCAACAAGTATTACAAATATCTCAAGTAAGCATGCAATTACAAAAGTTAACATTTATTCGTCATTCATTGAACTTAATCAAGTAAAAATGCATAAATAGTTAAAAATGCATGCACTTACCAATGCAGAAGCCCTTCATATGCGTGAATCGATTCTTATCTTTAATTATCTTTTCTTTCTTATATGATGCATGTCATGCCTATCTAATGCATATAAATTTAGGTTCTAGTGCTTAACCCCGTGGATACAAACACATGCAGATACCTAGATCAGGGCCATGACGTAGTTAGTATTTTCATACAGGGGTAGCTTTTTCTTGGCCGAGAAACTTTCTCTAGTCTGGGTGAGAGATGACAAAAGTGAGAGAGACTCCCAACACCACCAACTCGATGCATGAGAAATTTACTCATGAGTTTCTTCCCCCTACGCTGTAGTCTATTACAGAGGGTTTTCTCTATCTTCGTATGTGGGGAGGAGCAATCTTTCATGCTTAAAATATATTTTCACAAAGTTAGATGTACTGCTTGCCCCCTCTTTGCAAGCCCTTGCTTTAGTGTTACATGTTTCACTTATTTGCATTAATGTCTTACATGTAATGCCATAATTGAATCCCTCAATTAGGGTTCAACCACTACGGCTATGGATGTGATGCATATTTAGAACTTTTCATTTCATATCATGCTCATACTTCTTACTTTGCAAATATGTGCACATATACATAAATAATATGATAGACTTTCATAACTTTATATGTATAGCATCAAATACAATTAAGCATCCACACGTGTCATATTATGCAAACTCAGATATCTGTTAATCCGATTTTGAAAAACTCACCAAAAATTATAGAGACTGAATTGCACCCTTTCAATTTTAATGTGAATGCCTATATAAATCAGAAAAATAGTCCAAGAAATAGAACTGAAAAATTCATTATAATAAAATCAAAAAAATTCTGGGACTAAACCATGTTCAGGAAAAATATAAGACAGATCCTATTATCTGCAGAATTTTTTTTCGGTTTGGAGAATTTCTCTAGACCTACAGAGAAATCTTTTCACAAAACTCTTTTACATGATCATCTTATATATGTTAGCTTTCACCCAAATATTTCTTGATTTATATTGATCAATCTTGGTTGGGTCTTTACAACCATCAAACCGTAGGTCAAAATAGTCTTGCAGACAGGGCAAAAAAATTGTGCTTTGTTGCAATGAACATCTCAGCATCAATACTGATCCAAACAAAGCAAAACAAGTTTCTAAATTTAAGCATTTGACGTGTATAACACTCCAGTATTTTTATTTAAATTTATTAGCTTCATTTTCATTGTGATATCAATTTTTTTCTGAAATAGGTTAGGATAAAAAATGAGAATAGGAAAAACCAAGATTCAAACTCATGAAAGATTCATCAATAAAGAACAAGATTTAAAGTAGAAATCCATATAATCATGAATTTTGATGCTCTAAACATAGTTACATCATTATATAATGCATACTTGATCCGATTCATGCTAATCTTGTTAAAATAATAACACACATTATTCAAGAATCACAAATCCATCAAGAAATATTTCAAGCATGCTTACATCTATGCAAGAATCATACAAAACCTTAAACAATCATGAAACATGAAATCTTTTTGCAATGACATGTCGTTTAATCATGCTAAAAACAAAATAATCTACCCTATATTCTTAGATTATCTTTTTTTAACAAGAACATCCAAAATCCGACATTCAAAAATCGGTTCTTAAACCAATCCCAAATTTATGAAAAGTCCAACTCTGTTCAACTGTTACGGAGGCTATAGAAATTATTCTGTTTTGTGAACAAAGTTGGACTTTTTTTTGTTTGTAGGAAATTTTGTCAGCTTTTTAAATCTGCAAACCATTCATAAAAACTCATCCATATGAGGGAGTTACAAACATTTTGGTATAGACCTACACTTTTCTGTTCTGACTATCAATATTTGTGCTCATTCCATGAATAGAGCCCAAAATTTTATAGTAGATGTAAAATTTTAGATTTTCAATGCAACCAACCGCTTGTTAAAACTCCTCTAGATGATGGGGTTATGAGTAATTTACTGGCAATGTATCAGTCTGAAAATAGGAAACCAAAATTTTTTCTAAGAAACCCGAAAACACAAAACATGTATTTTTTTATGAAAACGACCATAAAAATCATTCAAATTTTTGCAAAACATCAATATGAACATAATATACTAATGCAAATCAAAATATACAGAAAAATATCCAAGTAACATGCACATTTTGTAGTTTTTATGATCTTATTTTCTAAAAAAATCGGCTTTGAGAAAAAATGATTTTTAGAAGGGTTTTCTTTCAAAAACCCCTTTCTATCACATGCATAGACAACCTTAAGCCAAACCCACGTGCGGGAGGCATGGTTTAGGGTCTGTACTTATGAAAAATCAAAGAATTCATACCCACAAATTTCATATTACGTGTAGAGTATAGAACTCTCTACCTTAATCAGGTTCTCAAATGTAGATCGATCTTCGTCTCACATATTAAAACCTTAAAATACTTCAATTGCTATTGGAAAAGCTCCAAGAAGAAAGAAATAAAGAAGATGAACAAAAAGAAGATAGAGAATTCTAATGAGAATAAGAGAGGGAGATAACTAACATTGTTAATCCTCCGTATGAGGGCCTCTATTTAAAGATGGGCTTAGACAAAAGTCTCATCTCCAATATAAGATATTAATATCTATTAATATATTTTATTAATAAAAAAACTAAATAAATTATAGGTCCTAATTTATTAAATTTTGAAACTAACTAATCTAAAGAAGAAAAGTAGGGACTTCTTATCCTGACTAGGCTCTAGTGACATGGTAACCTTTCAGAATGTCTACAAACCAAAGACTTGTCAAAATTCCTTGTTTAAATAGTCAATTCTATAGCCCTTAAAATGTAGAGCTTTGTGGTGGTCTTAGATTTAATCATATGCACACAGATCAGTAAGAAAATTTAGTCGACATTTAAGAATATTATTTTTTGACCTACAATTAGGCATAAACTTCAATCGATGATAAAATGCTCAAATCAACACCAATTTGGGCGTATAAATAGTCAATTTTGATGCCCTTGAAATGATGAACGTCAAAATTAACTCTGATTTAATAGATAATCCACTTATCAGCCATAATTTTTGTCAAAATAATAATAACATTTTTCAGAGTGTACGACCCTATGGGTCCAATCCAATGATATATGATTCAAAATATCGTGAGTTATATTGATTCTAATCTATCTCTAAATTGATCTAAATGTTATGAATTATATCCAACTTAATTGGGTTTGATACAAACATCATTAGTTAAATCCACTACCTGATTTAATGTCCAAATCCATATAAATTTTTTTATTTATGATTAAATTCTAATTTCATGCCTAATTAAATTAAAATTCAATTCTTTATAAATTTAAATATGAAATTAGATAAAATGACATTAAATTACTCTAAATTTGGCTTAAATATAAATAGATTTTATCTATAAAATTTTGAATTTCCATGTATTTAAATTATTTATTTTAAATATTCTTTAAGAGGTTAATTCAAAATTTTCAAAAATAATTTTTAAAAAATTGAAACTTAATAAGGTCGTTGAGACCCTTGTGCATGTAGGGGTGTTTCTTACACTTAGAAATTTTTGTCTAAGTCCTATATACTCTATACTCAACGTAAATTATCATTATCTAGATTATTGATGTTTTCTTAGAAACGAACTTCGAAAGCAATCTCTACCAGGGTCTGTAGGACCCAGTGTCATTTTGAGTGTTGTTTTTTTGTAGATTAGATTTCAAACTCATGAAACTAAATTCAAATTTATTGAATTTATGTTACATATATATCGAGTTATCCTAAATTTGTCTGAAATCATATTCAACTTTATTTTGGTAAAGTTTACCAGTTATTTTGTTAAATTCTGATCTTTTTTATAAATTAGATTCTGAATGCGAATTTCATAAAAAATCAACTCGAATCAACTTTAAGTTTTCATGCGATATTTCTTATAATTCCTCTTAAGCTAATTTATATTTTTACACTTCTCATAAAAATTATTATTTTTTATTAGAAATACCCTAAAGAATCACATGTATTACTTCTGAACTAAATTTAAAATTATAGATTCAATTTCAACAAAAATATAATTTATTATATTTTTTAAACTTGAATTAATATTCAATTAAGTATTAATTTAGATTTGATTCAAACTCAAATCTAATTATAATATTTAAGACATATTTATTAAATCTGAATTCAAATCCAAACCTGATTAAAAATCTGAATCCTAATAAATATTTGAATTATAAATTAATTCTCATCTTAATCTCAAATAATATTTTTAACCTTAATTCAATGTTATTTCTCATAAAATATAAAAAATTTATGGGTTTTATAGGATGAATATATGAATGTAAATACAAATAAGAGTTGCAAACCACCCCAAAATTGGATGACACATTAGAATGTGAGAAATGATAATTGGATGATATTTGCAACGAAAGAGTTAACCTTATCAATTGGATCACATTCACACATCAACATGTGTGAACCTAAAACAATAAATGCAAATATGGTCACACATTTGTGGATGACCATCCTCGAAAGTTGCAAGATTCACATGCAAATAATGCGTGAAGGTCGCCACATCTAAAAATATGTGACCACATTCACAATTGAGGAATCAACATTTTCAATTGAACCACATTCACACATCAGAATATGAGAACCTGAGACCATATTTGCAGATGTCTATCTTCAAGAGTTGCAATTTGCATGTAAATAATGCACTAAGGTCCTGACAATCGCAAATATGTGACCACATTCGTAATTGAGTTAACCTTATCAATTAGACCACATTCGCATATGAGAATGTGTGAACTTGAAACCATATTTGTTAATATGGTTATATAATTGTGAATGTACATTTTCAAGAGTTGCTAGATCCACATGAAAATAACTTGTGAAGGTCCCCCAGATTCATAAATATATGACCATATTCAAAATTGAAGAGTTAACCTTGTCAATTAAACCATATTTACACATCAAAATATGCGAACCTGAAACCATATTTGCGAATGTGCTTACATATTTGCGGATGTCCATCTTTGAGAGTTGCAAGATCGACATGCAAATAACTCGCAAAGGTCTCTATATCCATAAATATGTGACCACATTCATAACTTAAGAGTTAACCTTATAAATTGGACCATATTCGCACATCAAAATATGCAAACCTCAAACCATATTTGTGAATATACATCTTCAAAATTATGAGATTCATATGCAAATAACTCACGAAGATCCCCATATCTGCCAGTATATGAACACATTTGCAATTAAAGAGTTAACCTTATCAATTGGACCACATTTGCACATCAGAATATGTGAACCGAAAACCATATTTGTGAATATGGTCACATATTTGAGGACGTTCATCTTCGAGAGTTATGAGATATGCATGTAAATAACATGCAAAGGTCCCCACATTTGCAAATATGTGACCACATTTGCAACTGAAGACCATATTCATATATCTGAATGTTCAAACTTGAAACAATATTTGTAAATGTGGTCACATATGTGTGAACCTCATGTCTATTATAAAATGACTTCTGCACACTTTTATGTGCGAATGTTATGAGGTTCACATATTCTGATGTGCAAATGTTATCTAATTGATAATGTTAACTCTTTATTTATGAATGTCATGAAGTTTGCATATTCTAATTTATAAGGTTAATTTCTTAGTTATGACATTCATACATAAAAAATAAACCTTCTCATACAATCATTCATTATAAAATGAACGTGCTCATACATTCATGCATTCCATATATTAAAAAATAAACTTCCTCATACAAAAATTCATTCTATTTATTTAAAAATAAATCTGCTCATATAATATTCATTCAACAATGAACTTGCTCATATAATCATTCAGTTTGATGATGTGTGCCACATCTTCCAAGGTGATGGCCCTCTCAAAATCAAAGATCTTAAACATTTTCCATGGTGTGACCTCAAAATCGAAGTTTCATAACTGCACCATGTAATCTATGAGACTATGACAAATTTTTCATGGTGTGACCTCCAAGAATTTTCAAAAAAAATATATTTGATTAAGCCAATCCTTTGCTTCCTTTGATAGTATTAAGAACCAGGAATGTGCTTGAAACCGGTAAAATTGATGCATAAGGGGTGTTGGATCCTTCGACTTTTGAGCCTGCAAATTCTGCAATTACAATAAAATTTGCATGGAATCAGTGAAATATCACAATTCATCAAAAAATGACTAACTTAAAATTCAAATTTACATCCAAATCTAAGCTCACCATTCAAATTTTGTTTGAAGTTTAAATTTTATAATATAATTAATATTTAAATTTCTAAATTAAAATACAAACTAATATAAATATCCTTTTTGTATAATTCAGTTTCAATTTAATCTTAAAACTCATAATTCATTTTTAACTTGATCTTCAAATTATAATATTACAAAATAGTTATCTTACACATTCAATTCACAGTGTAAAATTCAAACTGAAATTCTTAGACAAATTAATTAATGGATGACAAGAATCAAACTAGTTATCTTAATAAATGTATGTCTATACTAAGACCAGTTATCCTAAAAACATTCTTCACACGTATATGATAAATTATTCATTGAATTGCCTATTCAAAATAGTGATCTTACATAATGCTTTACACACACATATATAACATTTTAAAGAATGGATTGCAAGAATCAATACACACACACACACACACACACACACACACACACACACACACATATATATATATATATATATATATATATATATATATAACGATTTAATGAATGATTAAATGCAACATTGAACTTGATCGCAAACATCTTATAAATATATTGCACGCAATAACTTCTAAAAAAAGTACCCATCCACAAGCTGAGACCTTTTTTGCCGCTGTGACCTCTTCCTTAGAGCATGCACTTGCTCCTCTAATTGTAACACCCCAAAATTTAACCAAAAAATTTAGCATTTTTTTAAAAACACAGTAAAAACATTAATTTTGAGTTAGGTTAAAATTTTGGGCAGGTTATAGGTGTTTGCATCAAGCATAACTATTCTATCCTTCAACTAAAACCAGTCATCACATAGAATGATAATAAAATTATTTATATTGAGTCTTAATAAAATTAAAAATAATTAATATTCAAATAATATCCTAGACACTAAAAAATTTGGGGATCATGGCACCACCCATAGCATCTCGCAACTGCTCCAACCTTGTTTATTCCTGACCTATAAATTTTAATATACGTGGGTTAGACTTTACAAGTCTTAGTAGGAAATATAACCCCAAAGCATGTAAATAAAGCACCAATCATACATGAGTATACATCATTCAGATCATATGAAAGCAATGTTAATGCATTCATTCAAGACATGGGTTACATAAATTCATGCCACATCACAAAACTATTTAGTGAATATATATACAATATTTGAAAACCAAACAAACAATATAATTTGGGATATAAAAAAATGCTAAATTTTGGGGCGCTACAACTTTGGTATCAAAGTAAGGTATAGAAATTTGTGGTTCATGACTCTTTCAGCAACTTGACAATGCTTTTTAAGTTTGTTTTAATTAAAATTGTTTGATTTAGATATTTATATTTAAATATTATGTAAAAATTGGTTCTGTACGAATTGAGAACCTAGAAATAATGAGTTAGGTGTATTCCATAATAGGCTTATCTATAACACATATTTTGGATATAATTATAGATGGCATAATGTGAAAATGGTAATGGGAATACCACAAATGACTAGACGACATAGAGGGGTTTTGTCATGGATGCACTTAATAATCTGGCCTAGGCGTTAAACACACACGTTCAAAACTAGAATGGGCAGGCCATAATCCCGGCCAATCAATGTTCACACTATCCCTATGCATCTCATCACTGCCAACTGTAGGTGGCCACATCTCCTGCTTCCTCTAGCGAGGCATTGAGGTTAGCAACAACCTCCGACTCAATCAATCGTTCCTTAAACTTCTTAACTGCATACTACATACATGGATCTCCCTCCTTAGATGTTTTCAAGATGGAAGACATGGTTTTAGCCATAGGCTTCTCAACCTTTTCTTTTGAAATACTTTTTGTTACTGAAGGTATTGGTTGCTTATTTGAGCCCAACATTTTGGGTCTCTTCTTACTCATGTTGCATTTATTATGGTATATGGTGGTCACCCATATTTTAGGCCATGGAGTATATTCATTCTCTATCAACGTGTTAAGGCTCAATCATACCTCTTAGTAGAATGAATAAGTAAGTGGGTAAGGTATTCGTTGATTTGGTTGCTCTGTTTCATCAGTAGGTATTGGTGTAGGTGTTTCCTCCATGATAGTCTCTTCAATCATCATTTTCTAATCAGTAATTAAAAATTTCCTATAAAAATAAAACAAACACACTGATGATTCACAATTATTGTCTAGGAATTATAATGAAGATCATATTTTGAAAGAGAAGCCAATCTATGTATATAAGAAAAGACACGATGATCATGAACATAACTCCAAAAAGAAAAATCAAGGCTCACACTTTTATTTGTTAAACCTCATATATCATATAAATGGACACAAATGAGAAAAACTTTGTTTAACATGATTAAATTATAATACAAATTAAGAAGCATATAAGAAGATGGAGAATTCTTCATTGAAAGATCATTTGTCTAATTCCTTTCTTTTTTTTTTAACTTGTTATTTCACAATGACTACGACATTTCTTTTTCCCTTTTTTGTAGATTTCAACTAGATACACCTAGATTAGTTTTCATAAAAACTTTAGTTCCTACAAAATGTATTAGATTATCGGTATTTCTAATAAAAACTTTAGTTTTTTCTTGCATTTTGACTAAAATAATGCAATGTTAGAGTAAATTAAACCATAATTTTTTATCATGAAACCCAAATAAAGATCTAAAAAATGTATTAGATTTATAATCAAGACTGAAATCAGGTAGCATCAAAAAATAAAATGCAATGTATAGGATAATTAGGCATGCTTAAAAGTCAAAAAATATTTAGAAAGAGATAATGCCAAAAATATGTGCTTGATTCATGTTGATGCTTATTTAAAATAATGGATCTATGCTATTTTAAAAATAATTGTTTCAGTTGTTAAAGATGTGCTTACCGAAATATCTCGCTGAAAAATAGTCATCGGATGCTAAAAAAAGTCACCGATGAAGTGTCACCAAAAATAGTTGTAGGAAAAATGCGAAAAAATTTGTTGAGGGAAACACAGTGGGGAAAAAGGGATTGAGGACTATAAATAAAGCCCTAAAAAGCAAAAAGCCCTAAAATGCAAACCATCGCTTTTTAAATATTGAAGCATCACATTTAATGCTAGTACAAACATTCACAACAAAATGAGGAGATTCACATTTAAGTTTTCAACAAATTTGTGAATCTCATGTCCAATGTGCAAATGTTCAAAAAGTTTGCAAATGAGGCACAAAATCTGCATATACAGATATTTGCAAATATAAGCATATATTTGCAGATCTCCTCAAGGAGTATTTACTTAACGAAGGTTCACAAGTATATTCTTGAAGTTCGTATTGCAATTACAAAGGTCATAAGAGAGCATTTACGAACCTCCTCTAGAAGCATTTACTTAATGAAGGTTTGCTGGTTATATTCACAAAGTTCATACTATACTTGTGAAAACTGAATTGTATTTGCGGAGGTCTCATCAGAGTGTGAAAGTGATGGACATTCATAGTAGGTACTTGCGATTATCAACAAATATTTGCGGATCTCCTTGGGGAGTATTTACTTAAATGAGCTTCGCAGGTTATTTTCATAAAGTTCATATTGTATTTATGATGGTCATACTATATTTGTAGAGGTCTCATCAAAGTGCAAAAGTCAGGGTCATTCACAACTGATATTTGTGAATGTCGGTAGATATTTGCATATATCCTCGAGGTGCATTTACTTAAATGAGGTTCGTAGGTTATATTTACAAAGTTCGTATTGTATTTGCGAAGTTCGTACTGTATTTGTAAAAGTTGTACTTTATTTACAGATGTTCACAAAATCTCTTTTTTATTAACAAGAACTTCCTATATCGTACCTATTAATCATGTGAACCTCATCAGGTTTTCATGTGTGAAGGGCAAAAATATCCTAAAAAAGTCAAGAACCAACGATTTTGGATATGCGAGAAATTTTGTCAAATTGCTAGGTATTTAAAAAAAAACACCAATTTGCAAGGACAATATGGTTATTTTTTGTTTATTTCTCCTTTCATTAAAACTTGGATTTAAAATAATCTAACGATTGAGATTTGGGAATAGGTGCATCAGGATATATATATATATATATATATATATATATATATATATATATATATATATATATATATATAAATATATATATAGTCACTAGAATATGAGAACTAATGTATGAACCACAATTTTCATGGATTTTTTGTTCTTTTCTCTTGAATCTAACCATACTGATGTGATCTATATAACTAGTTTGATAAGAATCCACTCTTGAATCATTTAATTTTGATGCATAAATGAGATTTTTTTAGGGATTTTAAATCAATGGCTCATGATCTTCATAAATATTTAAGCTTTAAAAAATCATATTTTTCATTAAAAAAAGCATGATCTAATGGTTGATTCCTAGCAAATTCACCATGCCAAGCACATCCACATGGTTGGATTTGCAAAAGAAAGTGCTAAAAATGCCCATATTTCTAGTTCTCATATTTCAGTTCTTATATTTAAGTGACTCTCTCTATTATATATATATATATACTGAAATATGTTTACCAACAAAACATGTTTACTGTTTTGAACCAAGATTTTCATAGGTTTTTTTTTCTAAAATTTTACCATACGGATGTGATCTAGAAGCATGGTTTTATATAAACAGACTCTTGGATCATCCAATTACGATGTATAAGAAAGATCTTTTAAGGATTGAAAATCAATGACTCAAAATTTTTATAAAATATTGAAGCATAAAAAAATTACATTTCTTGATAAAAAATACACGATCTAACAGTTCATTTCTAGCAAATGGACCACGCCAAATACATCTGCAGGGTTATTAGATTTACAAAAAAAAAGAGTTGAAAATGCCCAATTCAAACCAACAAGCATGTTTTGCTAGTAAACATATTTCAGTTTCCCTATATATATTAGTAATGATAGGCTGCTCTTGAAGCACCTACTCCCTCCTAATAGAAGCTTTAGATTTTCAAATTTTATGAACTTTTCAAATTTAGTGAACTTTTTTTGTTTGTCAGACCCTATAGATATGGTCTATAAGCATTATTTAGTTGAAAACAAGTTTTGAATCATGTGATTATAGCGTACACGTAGATTTTTTTAGACCTTTAAAAATCAATGACTCATAATGTATCAAAATTTCAGGACTTGAAAAACCTATTTTTATGTTCAAAAAATGATCCAAAGCATGATTCCTATCAAATAAACTATGTTAAGTACATCCATAAGGTCTGATTGAGAAGATATAACCTATAACTATGATTTTTAGTATATGTGAGTAGGTGCTCCTGGAACACTGTAGCATTGCTATATATATATAAACACTTACATAGGTATAGGGTTTTAATTTGGCACTAATGAAGGTACGAAACTATTGAGCTAGAAACCATAGTTTTAAACAAGGTCTATTTGCTAAGAATCAAACTTTGGATCATTGCCTTTTGACGTAAAAGTATGCTGTTTTGAGACATGAATTTTTTGTATATTGTTCGCCATTGATTTTTCAAGCCTTTAAAAAGCGTAGTTATATGTCACAATCATGTGATTCAAAACTCATTTTCTACTAAACAAGCCTTATAGATAACCTCCATAAGGTGGGATCTACCAAAAAAACAAAAAATAGGAAAAGAACGCTTTTTCTACTTAATAGTCCCATACATACATTAGTACCAAATATTATATATATAAATATATAACAAGAGAGAGAGATCCCATCCAATTTATGTCCAAAACTGTTCAAAATTGTTCTAGAAAACATAGTTGCACATGTAACCTATAGTTGCATCCATCATTGCTTATTCACTATAAACTGTGCTTTGGATCAGATTGGTTCGATGAACCATTGATTTTTGAGAGCTTAAATACACAATTAAATACAAAAAAGGCCTAATCTACTCTACTAAGTTAGAAAGAATGCATCTATGAGTTCATATTAAGCACACCAGAAACTTTGTCCTTGAAAGCTAAAAGTATAGCTGGTAATGTGTTTTGCTTAATCTTAACCTATAGATGCAAATCAAAATAATTCCATGAGAAACCTTGATTTCTATTTAGCCAAGTATTAGTTCAATATAAGCCATAGATTTTCAATCTAATATGCATCTAAATGTGAAAAGGATGCCTAATTTAATACATGTTTTCCACTAAGCCATAAATAATACATCTATTAGTTCCGACTATGCAAACACATGGAACCTTGCTCCTTTGAAGCTATTTGGGATGGTTTAAAAGATAAGACTGTTTAGGAGCTACTTAGCTTACAGGCTTCTTCGTGATTTGGTCATATAGATGACAAGCAGAGACATGAGCTGCTCATTAAGCATAAACGAGTCAAGCCTGAACATGGGGTGTTTGTCTCCTGTCAACTCGTAAGCTCGTGAGATCAAAATATAAGGAATATAAGGTGACATTAATCACAAACAATGCATTTGTCCAAGCGATCAAGGTGTATGATAGTCAAGCAGTCAGTATGATGTTTAAATCCCATTGTATCTGTCTTATAAAATCACATGTTAACTCTTTTACACGAGTCAGGCCCGGCTCGCCAGGCTCAAGCTTGAGCTTGGTTCATGCTCGACTCAGGTAAGCACGGGCCTAAGCGGGAGCTAGGTTATTGTAAACAAGCTGAGCTTGAACACCTTATGTTTGGTTCATTTGACTCATTTACCAGCACATGTTATTATCTTAATCCTAATCTATAGATGCATTGGTCATTGCTTATTCACTAAAATCTGTGCTTTGGATCGAATCTATTTGATGGGAAACCTTGGTTTCTATTTCATCAGGTATGGTGAAATATAAGCTTTTAATTTTCTATCATTTTAAATATGCATCTGAAGATAAAAAATGCCTAATCTAATACATGTTTTCTACTAAATTATAATGAATACGTCTTTGACTTTAGATTATGAAAATACCCAAAACTTTGTCCCTTTAAACCCGTTTATGACTATATATATATATATATATATATATATATATATATATATATAGTAAAAACAGTCCGTTTACTCTCGTTTTCATGTTTTTTTTTTCTGTGGATCAAGACCCATGGTTATGATCTATATGGTGTTTTTATTCAAAAACAAGTTTTAGATCGGCCGCTTATATTATATAAGTAAATTTCTAAGGGCTTCAAATTTTGTCTACAACACATCAAGATTTCTGATTGACAAAATCATTTTTTTATGACAAAACCACTTGATTTAAAGACCACGTTGAAAGCAAGGGATCAAATTAAACAAGCCAAGCTTGCACCTATGAGTTTCAACTAGACAGTATGGTACTTTGTAGTATAGCCAGTATATATATAGAGATGGGAGTAACAGTGGACGGCCTTTCGTTGAACAATCTTGGACGTCCGATTATGTGTGAAATCACCAAAAAAACATGATTTAGCGGTGGTTTTGACCTCCGTTAAAGACCTGTTTTTCGCCCAGGTCTTTAGCTGCAGTCAAGACCTCTGCTAAATTACCCTTTTTTGAGAAAAAAAGGAATGCCGCTGTTCGTGCAGGCGATCAGCGATGCTCTATTGTCCACTGTAACAGTGGACGAAAAAATGGTCCACTGTTACTCCCATCCCTCTCTCTCTCTCATATATATATATATATATAAGAGAGAGAGAGAGAGAGTAACACTCGATGCCCAGGTTGGACGAGCGTACGCCATTGATCATGAGCACGATCAACAGCACACATTTTTTTTCACCAAAAGGGACTTTAGTGCAGAAAAGACCATCACTAAAGCCTTTACGAGAGGACACGCCTCATTCGGATGTTACTCCCATCCCTATATGACCGTCGCTAAAGCCTTTATGAGTGGACATGCGGCGTGTGACCACACGTCCTCTGGTTCGATGGAGTAACATTGTCCCACGTTAGTCCCGTTCCTACATATATGGCTAATAATTGGTGTTATCGAAGGCACAAGACTATTCAGCTTGAAATCACAAGTTCAAGCTTTATCTATTCAATCTGACCACACAAATGTTTTCAGCGTTGCTCCTTTGCTAACGATCAAGTCATAAGTCATGCTATTTCAATCTAAAAATATGATTTTTGATTTATGAATTTATGGTGTATTATGGGCTGTTGATTTTTGAAACCCATAAAAAACTTGCTTACATGTCACAGTCACGGTCACAGTCAGATGATTCAAAATTCAGTTCCTCACCCGCTAGTATAACCAATATATATATATATGGGCAGGTGTATCATCGGATGCCTCAACCATCAAACAGCAGTCAGACGTGCTTACGATGCCTGTTTGCCCACTGTAAAAAAAAAAGAAAAACTTTAGTGGTGCACAAAAACCACAGAAAAGGTTGGAGCATTTAGTGGCGGACTAAAAGCATCACTAAAGCATCCAAACCTTTAGTGGCATGCAAAAAGCGTCGCTACAGGCCCCAACATTTATTATCGCTTTCCTGCGTCACTAAAGGTCTTTTTATTTTTTTAACTTATACGCCTGCACGCGTGTATCCAATGTGATGTCGAACTTTTTGCAGTTCTACGTTTCACCCTCTCTCTCTCTCTCTCTCTCTCTCTATATATATATATATATATATATATATATATATATATATATATATATATATATATTACTTGAAATAGTTTGTGCTTTGCAAATCTCCAACAAAGACTTGTATAAATAACATCGTTGACGTTATTAAAAATGGTAGGAATCCATCACTTACCATTTCATGAACTTTTTCTTCATTAGAATAACAAAACCCTCGCCTCTCTTTCTTTCATTCTCTGTGGGCGTCACTGAAACAAAAAAAAATATGTGTATAGCCTTAGGGATGTAATTGGTTCGCACGACTTATGAAAGATTCGGCTGAGCCAGGTAAGACTGGTGAAGTCTTGTCTGGACAACTTTGAGACGTTAACTTTTTTAGATTAAAAAAAATCCTAGAATGTGTTATTCTAGAATGTAAACGTTGAGACGTTAACTTGAAAGACAGATACCTAGAACGAGAGATTTGAGAAGGGGATGTAAACTGTTTGGATTCACGTCAGATGTGGCCTTGACAAATTTTTTTCAATGAGGAATGGGGAAATCGCCCACAGTAACAGAGACCGTCGCACTGGCTGAGCTTGCTGTACTTATGGTAGCTTTCCCAATGGTGTAAACCCATGGGGCACTCCTTACCCTAGGAAGTAGCCTTGATTCAGCACGCGCAAAGGGTATAATACCCTTGCCTTTTCTTTTCATGTTTGTAATATTAAGGATAATCAAATATTTATCTGCTCTTATATTCCATAGGCAACAATTGCATGTTTTTTATTGTTTTGTTATCATAACCTTTCTGTATCTTATTTTTTATTTTTTAAAATTTGTTTTAAAAAAATCAAAAGATCTAAAAAGGCAGATTCAAAATGTTTCGGTTCAATTAGATTCAGGCCAATTCTCTGAATTATTTTGGAAAGCCATTGGGTTCAAAAACTGATTCTGACCAGGTTGCCCTACATTTGCACTATCAAAATCAGTGTTGTGAGAGGCGTACGCCTTAGTACTTGAAGCGTACGCCTCACAGGGGAGGCGCACGCTCAAGGTACTGAGGCGCACACTCAGTACCTGAAGCATCGGTGCCTCCTCCGATCTGTGGCTAAAACCGAAAACAATTACACAATGAGCAGAGGAGGATATTCCGGCGAGATTTACGGTGGAATTTCTTCTCTTCGTGGCCTGAAATTGGATTTACTCGCCGGGAAAAAAGCAAAAGCTTCCAGCGAGTTTAACGGACTGAGTTCTTCCGACCGTTGCCGTAACCTGCACAAAGTCACAGACCCGTCGGGAAGCAGAGTTGATACCTTCTGACGAGGTTTCTGGCGAGGGGTGGGGGGACTTCTTCTCTCCGCGACCGAAATTGAGACCTACTCTCTTGATCATGAAGCTTACGCTTCAACGCCTCGAGGCTTACGCCTCGCTTCATAACATGTTCAACGCCTCGCTTCGCCTCATCGCATTTAACAACCTTGATCAAAATACCAGCCACCAACTTGACTGATGTTGCAGGACCGTGCACCCAAGTCTGCAGTGCTTAAAGACCAGAAGAGCCCGTGGATTTATCAGGTTCTGCTCTGTTATGTTGGCAGGCAAAGGTTGATTGCATACTACAAAGGTATCTAGAGAAATGAGACACAAATCATACAAAGTAACACGGTTCGACTCTTGAGGACTCTACAAACACGAGTAATAGATTTCTCTCTATCTTATTGTTTTCAGAGATGAGAGGTTCTTTATATCATTCAAAGGTAAGTTATACTTATTGGATTTGTTTTTCAATAGAGACACCTAAGGGGGACACGGGTCAGAGAGGCGTCACAATTAGTGTAAGCCTAACGAAAAAGTGTTGCACAACCTGCCCTAAACAGTTAAATTTCTAAATGAATGCAACCGGTCATAAACAACTATATTCTAATGCAACAAACGAGGACACACTAACAACACTAAAAATATCTATTGGCTGAATTTCGAAAACCTATTTAGGCACTCAATCGATCCAAAATTAAACACTAAATGCATGCAAAGATATTATTAAATTAATCTACGAGTGCATAAGAAAAATCAAATTCATAAAACACATTAAGTTCATTGATGCATTTCACTAAACACTTGGTGAGCAACTCACAAACCACATGAAAACAGAATTTTTATCATACAAGAACCCACAAAAAAAATTTGTGAAATGTTGGATCCTAACACTATCTTCCAACAAGAAATACATTTTGGATTTAATAGATCGCCACACGCAACCAAACTAAATCACATATTGATAAGGATTAACATGGACGACAACAACTAACTGTTGAAGGGTCTCAACAGACTACATCTCATCATATTGACAGCGCTGCAAATGGAGATCATTTTGAGTTGGCAAAACAAAAAAATATTGAGCTGGTGAAACCGAAAGATATTTATAAATCTTTGGATCCTATGAATGTGGTAGGAGATAAGAAACCTCAAAACAACTACACATAATCATCCATATAAATAAAACCTCTCGTCTTAGGTGGAGAACTAAGATAAAGAAAAAACTTCCTTTCTACCATGGATGTAGACTCACAGAGTTGAACCATGTTACATTTGGTATCTTTTATTGTGTTCTTTTCCTTTGCATGGTATCAGAGCCATCATCATGTCCCTACTCTTCTTTACCAGTTGCAGTCTGTCACGAATGGCTGAAGGCAGAAGCACCAACGATATCAACAACATGATACCTAATTCAAGCAAAAATTTTGTTACAGGTATGAATTCGTCTTTTCCTGTTCTACTAGCCAATACAAGCTTACAATACTTCTTATCAGTAAAGCTATCTGTTGATAATTTTTTGTTATGGAAATCTCAACTTATCCCATCACTTAGAAGCTACAACATGATGGGGTACATTGACAGGTCGAATCATTTTCCCAATGAGTTCCTCCTAGCTGAACTAGAGAAGGAAGCTTCAAGTGATTATGCCTTCACCGAATGGCAGAGGATGGATCAACTTCTTCTAAGTTGGATCCTGTCCTCCTTAACAAACATCATCCATATCCAAGTAGTTGGCTTAAATATATCTCACAACATTTGGACAGCCCTTAAGAGAATGTATGCAACACATTCTCGAGTTAGAATTCAACAATTGAAATCTCAGCTCCAAAATCTGAGGAAAGAGAGTGACACCATAACAACATACTTTCATAGAGCAAGAGGCATAGCACATCAGCTATCTATGGCCTCAAAACTAGACGATGAAAAAGATTTAGTCATGTACATCTTAGTTGGGTTGCCAATGAATGATTAAGGAGCTTTCAGGACATCCTTGAACACTCGAGTAGATTATGTTAAGCTTGAGGACCTCCTAATTATGCTCCTCACACATGAAGCCGAGATTTCAAAGGTATTCGGATGTGCTTGTTACCCTTGTTTACCGGAGTTTAACACACACAAACTACATTTTTGAAGCAAACAATGTGTGTTTCTTGAAAATAGCGGGCATCACAAAGGGTATTTTTCTCTTGATATAGAATAGGGAAAAATCATCATTAGCCACCATGTTGTTTTTTATAAGGACAAGTTTCCCTTCAAAATATTTAAACCCAAAAAAGCTATAACACATCATATTGCTATCCCTATACCGTATCCACCCAATGCGCCCTCTAGTGTAACTCCCACCACTCCCTCTGTAACTCATGATCACATGTCGCTGCCATCTGCCACCTCTCCTGTTGAGCCCATTTCTCTTGAAACTCCACCACCTAATTTTCCAACTATAGAGGCACCTAATTCTCTAGCTATAGAGGCATCTCCCCCCTCACCCGAACCCACTCGTGTTTATCCTATGGTCACAAAATCACAAATTGGTTCCCTTAATCCAAAATTTTTTCTTACTTTCAAATACCCCATTCCCACTGCCTATCTCATGGAGTCTACCCTTGAATCTGAACCCACCAACTTTTCTCAAGCCAACAAGCATGCAAATTGGTGGGCTGCTATGCAAGATCAGTTTCATGCCCTTCTCAAGAATAACACTTAGTCTTTAGTTCCTTAAAAATCCTCTACAAGTGTGGTCGGCTGCAAATGCGTTTTTAAAATCAAAAGAGCATCTAATGGCACACTTGATATAAAGCACGGTTAGTCGCGAAGGGATACACACAAGAGGCTGGCATTGATTACTTTGAGACATTCAGTCTCGTCGTCAAACCTTCAGTTGTTCGTACTATTCTTACTTTAGTAGTGGCTCATGGATGGCACATTTGGCAACTTGATGTCCATAATGCGTTTCTCTATGGACTTCTACATAAAGAAGTATATATGGCCCAACCCCTAGGTTTTGTTGATCAACGATTTCCCAATCATGTATGTAAGCTTCATAAGGTCATTTATGACCTTAAACAATCTCCTCGGGCGTGGTTTCATCGGTTGAGCAATTTTCTTTTACATCTTGGCCTTTCTGGATCTCGAGTAGATACATCCTTGTTCATGTGTTTTGCAAATTACACTATTCTTTATATACTCATTTATGTGGATAATACAGTGATAACAGAAAGTGATCCAGCTCAAGTATCGTATGTTATTCAACAATTTAATCAAGAATTCTCCATTAAGGACCTTGGCACTCTTCATTATTTTTTTTTTGGCATCTTTTGGCTCTCAAGGCTTATTTTTGTCACAACCAAAATATATGTTGGAGCTACTACGATGTATTAATATGCTTGAGGTCAAACTCGTTGCAACTCCCATGGCTGCCTCTACACATTTGTCTATCCGGGATAGCAAACCCCTTAAAGATCCCACACAATATCGTCAAGTGGTTGGTGCTCTACAATATCTTACTATCACACTTCCTTATGTAGCCCTTGCTATCAACAAAGTATGTCAATATATGCACCAACCAACGACTTCTCATTGGGATGCTGTGAAGCGCATCCTGAGATACGTCAAGCACACCATCTCGTATGGAATTCTCATTCGGCCTACTAGCAAGCTTCAAATTGATGCCTACTCTGATGTCGATTGGGTCAAAAATATTGATGATCAGAAGTCAACAGGGGGTTATGCCATTTTTTTTTTGTCATTCTCTCATCTCATGGTCTGCTAGAAAACAACACACAGTTAGGAGGTCTAGTACGAAAGCCGAGTACCGTGCACTATCAAATACGACTACTGAAGTTTTATGGCTCACTTACTCAAAGAACTTTGAGTACCCCTTGAAAGCACTCTGCACATTTGGTGTGATAACATTGGGGCAGGATATCTATCTGCCAATCCATTTTTTCATAGTCAGAGCAAGCACATCGAGATTTATGTGCATTTTGTGCGAGATCACATAGCTAAACGTCACCTTGAGGTTCAATGTGTATCAATGCATGATATGATCACCAAGCCTCTTCCAACCTCTCGATTCACTTTACTTAGAGACAAGCTTAACTTTCTCTCTCGTGAGTTGAGCTTCAGGAGGGCTGATAAGGATAAACATAGACAACAACAACTAAAACTAACTGCTGAAGGGTCTCAAGAGACTGCATCTCATCATATCGACAGCGCTGCAAATAAAGATCATTCTGAGTTGGCAAAATAGAAAAATACTGAGCTGGTGAAACCGAAAGATATTTGTAGGTCTTTGGTTCCTATGAATGTGGTAGGAGGTAAGGAACCTCAAAACAGCTGTACATAATTATCCATATGAATAAAACCTTTTGTCTTAGGCGCGAAACTAAGATAGAGAAAAATTTTCCTTTCTGTCGTGGACATAGACTCATAGAGTCATACCACGTTACATTTGGTGTCTTCTACCGTGTTCTTTTCCTATGCACATATGAATCATTTTCACAAAATAAGGCACTCAAACAAATTACATAAACATCAAAATCCATATTCTAAGCAATTACCTTCTATAAATGAAAATAGATTTCACACAAACGAGTACTCAACCATTCAACAATAAATCAAAATGAGAAAAACTTTGATTCACGTTAAAAATCAAATCAAGCTACAACAGTCATCATATACAACACCAAAAATAGACATGAGAGTGTCAGCCAGGGAATAGGGGTTTGCTTAGCTCTGTCGTCAGCGCTGATCAAGCCCATGAATTTTGTAGCTTCGACTCGGCTTACAGTTGGACCTCTGGTGGTGCAACCGACAGACTTTCGAGTGGTAGCTCCAAACGACAACTTCCACACAAGCACCAACGAGTAGGGATGCCAGTGGACCGGGGGAAAGCGGGGCCCCGCCTTGCCTCGCCCCGTTTGGACTGGGGATGAAGGGTATGAAACGGGGATGGAGGCGGGGACGAAGGTTAAAATCCATCCCCGTCCGGGGGTGGAGGCGGGGATGGACGTGCACTTTTCCCCGCCCTGCCCCGTCCCCGCCATGATCCCCGCCTCATCCCCGCCCCGACCACTTTTCCCCGCAATATCCCTGCCCCGCCTCATCCCCGTTTGAACCGGGGATGGATGACATGAAACAGGGATGAAGGCGGGGGTGGAGGATAAAATCCATCCTCGTCGGGGATGGAAGCGGGGGTGGAGGATAAAATCCATCCTCGTCGGGGATGGAGGCGGGGGTGGAGGATAAAATCTTGAGGCAGGGCGGGGGTGGAGATCTTGTCCCCCGCCCCGCCCCACTGTCATCCCTACCAACGACAGAGAAAGAGGAAAGGGGATTCTCCTTCCGACATCTTCTTCTCAAACAAGCATTTCATATGAGGGGTTCAAATAAGCAAACAGAGCGAGATTGAGAAACACCCTTTCATGGTTGGGGTTTCTTATGAGCAAAGGAGGGGAGGAGAGACAACCTTCACGTTGCCTCCCAAGGACCCCAATTAAGCAGGTCTGGTTCAACGGGTGGGAGGGGAGGGCACTTAAGTGTGCCTAGCTGGATCCAACATGCATGAGTTGAGTTCAGACCTGACCAAAGATGGATCCAACTAGGCTAGGCTAGGCTAAGTTTACGCCAAAATTGATATTAATAAAATAAAATTATAAAAAATTAAAATTAAAGAATATCTTAAATCCTGCATACACTCGCCAATGGCCCAAACGGATCCTAACAGGCCATAGCTAAACCTGCGGAAATAAAAATTATAATGATTAAAAAAAATAAAATCTAACTACAAAAATCTAGTTTTGGACAAAGCGTGATCGAGCACGCTAAAAAATTAATTCTAAACTCCTCAAGTCTGGCGTGAGCTTGGCTTTCACATTCGGGCCACACTCCTCAAGCCTCACGTGAGCTTGGCCTTTGTATTCAGGCTTGATGGTAGGGGTGGCAATCGGGTCGGGTCGGCGGGTTGGTGGGTCAAAATACCTCAACACGAACACGACCCGTTTATTAAATGGGTAACCCAACACGACACGGTTAACCCGTTTAATAAATGGGTCGGGTCGACACAACACGATTACACGACACGGCGACCCGTTTATTAAATGGGTTGCGGGTTAACGAGTTGACGGGTTCATGTAAAGGGGTTGACCTGCCCGCCTAACCCATTTATTAAACGGGTTGGCATACCCCTAACATAAACATGACCCGTTTAATAAACGGGTTAGGCAGGTCGACCCGTTTACGACACGAACCCGTTTAAGCCAAACCCTAACCCGGCTAAGAAGCGGGTTGGCGGGTCGGATCAGATTTTGCCACCCCTACTTGATGGTATGTTTTTTCTGAACGTGTCTTCAACACATTTGCCTCGACATCGTCGGGATGCCCTGCATCATTTTCCTTAATACCTTCCTTGAATATAGGAATGCTTATTTTTCCTTAGCTCACAATCTGCTAGTCTTATATCTTTCCCTAAATCATGATCTGCCAGCCTTGGAGATATATCATTAGCTTAGGACTCTTTATCCATATGGCACCATTTTTTTTTCACCAACGGGGGCTCCGGGTGGTTGCTAGGATTTGTCAGTGCACGTCTCCTTTGTGGTGGGACGTTGCAGGTTCAAACCCCAGTAGTGCGTCGAAAAATAAGTGGTGGGGTCTGCCTAACCCCAGCTTGCCTTTAAAAACAAAAACTATGGCACCATTTTCATGTTTGAGTTGATCAGGATTGGAGCACTAGGATTGACTTGCATTGGATCCAATTTCTCCTTAGCACACACAATCTTTGAGGCGGCCCTCCTCTTTAAAGGTCATGATGGTCCAGGCTAGCTTGGTCCCAGGATTCATATGAAGCTTATGAAAGCAATGCCTCATCCCTTGCCTGTGATTGCCTTCGTGCATTTCCACATTCCAACTAAGATAACCTTTGACAGGGAAAGCTACTCGGTGACTTACCATCAAAATGTAAAATAACATTTTTGCTTTTTTTTTTTCCTCTTGTTGCCTAGAGATGTAAATGGGTAGAACATAAACATATGGAGTCAGATGCATAAAGATGTCAATCGTGTGATGGATACATAGACTATAAAAAAAACTTTTGTAAGTAGTACCAAGGCATTGAATCAGGTATATAAAAAACGTCAATGGTATGTTGTATCCCTAAACAATTAAAAAAGAAACAATGGAAATTCTAACAAATTCTAAAGAAAGTTGAGGTTTACTTTGCCACAACCTCTCCCTAAACCAGCCAAACCACCCCAACCACAAAAAGATTGGGATTAGTTGAGAATGATTTCATCTGTCCTGCTTTGCTTTATCTTACCCTTCTCACTAGCACAACAGCAGCAACAACAGCGGACATCAGACCAATTGGGCGTTACTGTCTATTTCGTCTCCTTCCTTGCATCCTTCTTCATTTTTCTGTTCTTTTCTTTGATATGCATACAATGGCGCAACGCTGTGCGCAGAGGCAACAATAATGGCGATGAAGTCCTTGTTCATGTCATTCATGAAACAGTATCGCCAAGAAATTCGGGAGTCGACAAGGACCTCATCAAGTCTTTACCAGTGTTAAAGTTCTCGTCACCGATCAGTTGCTCAAGTGTTGGCCTGGAATGTGCCATCTGCCTTGCTAAATTTGAAGACAAAGATGCACTTCGTTTGCTACCCAAATGCAAGCATGCTTTTCACGTACAATGCATAGACCTATGGCTTGAGAGTCACTCAAGCTGCCCAATATGCCGGCAAAGGGTGGATGCCCAAGACTTCTCATCCTTTACATGTTTGCATGATATGATAGAACCAATTCAAAGGACGAATGGGAACTCTGTCAACCAAAAGGATGAGACCAGGCAAGGCCTTATGAAACAGAGTGAAGGGTGCAGCAGCTCTTCTGATGGAAGAAATGTAAACAAAAATGATGCAGATGCACAAACACTTGCTATGTTTGAACACAGAATCGTTGTCTTGGATATAGACCGCAACAATTCGAGCCATATCGAATAGAATGGATTACTTGGTTGGTATGTTTGTGAATTCACCCAATGCTTAGTATAACCCTCTTAAAGCTTTCTACTAGCAAATTTGGCAGGAAAAGCATAATTCAAGCCAAAAGAAAAATTTGAGACTAGTAGGCTGATTTAGATGAATTAGTTTTCTCCAACGTGGTAAAGAATCATGAGCATTGTAATCTCTTCTATGCTTCTTCATCCTTCAATTCAAGCCAGTAATTTCCTGATATCAATTGAGACTTGCTAATTCTTATAGATTCTGTAAAATTTATGCAACTACTTTGCAGTTGACAGCTTGAGGGAGTGAGGACCAAGCGATAAAGGTCCTCACTCCCTCAATATATCAACTGCAAAATAGTTTCCATAGACTAGATTGACATTGTCCTTGGATATGATTGCCCATAACGTCCAGAAAGTTATTTTCCTGCAGTTTATTTCCTGATTAATCTCTTTTTTCTGAATGAAATTCCTGATTCATCTCATTTGTTTTGATTTTTGCTTCATGTAATTGATTTTTGGTTTGTCAAAACGAGTCCGGATTTTGCCTTTCTGCTATCTGCATAGGAGAGTCTGATAGTTGCGTAGGCTACATAGTTCGAACCAAATTGCTCAACTTGGTCGTCCTGGGGACTTACTGGCTTGCTACTTAATATGCCAAATGTTTGCAAGAATGAGAGGTGATTGAAGTGTTAAGATGGAGGCTTATTTCAATCTTTCATTCATTCTTGTGCATCTTCCAAAAACAATCAAAGAAAAAAAAAACTGATTCCTATGATTCGCAATCCCATCTTGGATACTGCCCACAATCGCTCTTCTCATCTGGTAGGGGCGATAGATGAACATCACCAAGCTGAAGGGATGTAACGAGTTCCAAACCCATGAATGCACATCCCTTGCCATGAGGCCGAAGCTGGGTGTACTCCCCTGGTGGGTAAAGGGGATCTGGGGTTTTTGCACCAATGAGCATAATTGCGAGTGAGTGAGGTGGTTTATCCCTGTCATCTAAACGAAAAAAGGCAAGTTCTAGACACCCTGATGCCCATCCTATCCTAACTTAGCCTTTGGGGAAGATGGCAGATCAGGCGTAATCACATTGCACTTTAGTATACCGCTGCACCTAATCTGCCCTCCATCTTCTGTTGGGCCCCACAGCTGGCAGGCAGTACCCCAGAGATAGAGGGCAGTCAAGTGTAGAGGCACACTCAAAGTGTGCAATGTGATTGCACTTGATCCGCTCTCAAATATGGCAATGGCTAGGCAAGTCTACCGTACTTCTCTATGCATGTGTTTGAGTTGCTTACACTCTAGAACTTAGTCTTAACCAGTCAGTCATTGAGGCGTGATCTCTAGCTTAGTACTATTGATGATCAATTGAGGATTTAATCATGTCTAATATCTTTGATGAGGAATTGAAGATCTAATCACTGTCGAGTATTATGAGCTTGGGAAATCGTTTTATTCTCCATCTGCTATTTTCTGTTATTGATCTTAAATTTTTAGCTTTTCAACTGCAGAATTGGTTGGTTGTTTTTTTGAAGTTTTTCCCATAAGTATCCCCCCCTTATAAGGCAAAACCAAAACCATCGATCACTTATCCCATTTTAGAATTACCATCCCTCTTTTTGCCAACCATACCAAAACCTTCCTTAAGGTAACTACTTGTCAGATGACATGACAGGAAGAGTGCATTTGTCTACATTTTCAAATGTAAGGATGATTTTAAAAATCAAATAAGGCATGGATGTGTTGGGGCTATGGCTCAAAACTTCCTAAGTTTTTTTTTTATGTTTTTTCCCTATTTCCCAAAGTTTGGGTTTTTTTGTCTTTCCTACTAGTTTAGTTTCAGATTGAAAGTAGTAAAAACTTTTTTGTCATTATATAGAGCGGTGGCGGCTTAAATGGTAAAGCCCTTAAGGACATTAGATATTGGGTTTGTTATCATTTTATTTTTGGACCTTGGATCGTGACCTTTGATTTTAGACATGGTCTTTGATCTATTTTTTTAGTACTTAGGATGGATTGGACTTTGAACTTGGACTTTGATCTATTTTTTTAGTACTTAGGATGGATTGCACTTTGGACTTGGACTTTGATCTATCCTTTTAGTACTTGAGACAAATTTAATCCTCAAGTTTAAAACTAATCTTTGACCAGCTCATTAATGGACATTGACTTTGCTATTATTCTTATTTGGATCTTTTTTAACCTTATCCGGATCGGTTAGATCATTTCCAACATTTTTGCACAAAGCTTTAATGGTCTTAATGGTCCACCATCTGCACCCTTTTTTAATAATTGACTGTTGACCCAGTCTTGGACATTCTTGACCTTGGTGGGGTCATTTTGGACTCTACTCGTGCCATTTTTGTCCATTTTCAGCGCCCTTCTTGGGCTAGCCATATGGGCATTTATGGTTGGCTATTTGTGTAATACCTATGAATTTGTTTTATTTTAATTTTTAGATTCGAGCAAAATTCAAGCCAAAATCAGATTAAATTCATGAGAAATTCAAGAGTTTAAGTTGAATTAGGACTCTAGTTAGGTCCGCTATGAGTCGTAGATCTCGTAGGAGATCAAATTTGGGGATTTTGGTTATGAGTTGGTTAAAAAAATATAATTTTTAAAATTGAATGGCCTCTAGTTTGGGTTTTCCAACTTGGAGAAGGTTCAAAATTTGGTTGTTTTAAATTGACCAAGTTGTATTTTGTACTCAAACTAGGTCCCTTACGAGGCCCAGAGGGTTGCACCCAGACCAATAGGGTGCCATGTGCCTATATGGTGGCCTATAGGGGTTCAGGGGTGGCTAATGGCTTTTATGAATCTTGGATGAGTCATATTAAGAGCCAAACCTTAGTATTTGGATCCAATATTGATTCAGACTTCATTTATGGATATGGATATTTAATTTAAGATGTAGATATAAAATTTATATTTGGTACCTGTATCCAATCCAACTTGGATTAGATTCAGTCTAGAGTTTTTTTATCCAGATCACATAGATTGGACCCTAGAGGGGCGCTACCTAGGTGAGGCCCACTCTACCTTTTAGAGTCCTCATGAAAGATGAACTCTAGCTAAATCAAAGGGGTTCTAGAGAGAGTGGGATACCCCCACCCTAGTGAACCCCACATTTAATTAAAGGTAATAATATTATTTAAAAAAAAATCTTAAGAAACCTAGAGGACATAAAAGACCTTAAAGAAAAGAGTTTCAATGTGGTTTGGAGACTCTTTAATAGAGACTTCTTGGTGGGACGCCTTCCTAGTAGGGCCCACCCACAATTAGTTGGAGATAGGATTCTATCTCTAGAAGCAAGTAGGAAGCCCAATAGGAGGGGATGCGCCCCTTCTATGGTGCTATTTAACTCACCTCTTTCAATTATAGTGTATATCTTCTCTCTTCTTCCTCACATCTTATTCTTTCTCCCAACCTTTGATGCAATCCAGACCTCCATTAAAGACCTGCAACTACCTTGGAGAATATCTAAATCAACTCGAAAGGAGGTGTGTGCGGAGGAAAAAGTGACGATTTCATTATGAAAAAACATATTCGGTAGAGAATTTTTACTTATATGGTGTTCGCTTTTGAGATGCATTAATATACTCTCTTTTTTTATCTAGAGCTTAGATCTACATGTAATCTATGCCGAGAACATCTATGGCTATTGGATCTACATGAAAAAAGATTTTCAAAAAACCCAAAACGATGTTTTGGTGAATCAATTTTGAGAAAAGAGTTTTTAAATAAAGCTAGATTTTAAAAGGCAAAATCGATTTTTGTAGAATGGTTTTCTTGTTTGATTCAGATTGTTGTGAGCATGTTAATGGATTATATCATATTAGAAAAGAGAATATTAATGTTATCATGTTTGCAATAATCTGGAATACCATGTTTTAATTAATTCATCATGTGATTAGTGTTAAATATGAATTAAAGATTTGATTCATGTTGTAATATGTTTTACCAATGAGATTTATGAATTTTAATAGTGGGTCAACATGAAAAAGGGCTAAATATTGATGTGTATTTATTGTATTCAAGTTAAAACATCATCCATGATGGTGAATCATGTCTTAATGTTACGTTTAGCCTATGGTTTATGATTTCATCAAGAGTTCTGTTAAACTTGGACTGTTGTTTTCATTTGTGACCTAACCAATTTTTGAAATAATTTTGTTTCTCATAGAATATAAAAATAAATAAATAAATAAAAATATTATGATATTCTACACATTTAGGGCTTAATTCTAGCATGTTGTTTTGTATGATTTGATTTGATTTGATTTGTTTTGAGGGAGAAACACCCACTATAATAGAGCAACATTTTTTGGCTCTAGTTATAGGGTTGTTCTTACCAGTTATTTTGAAAGTCTTGAAACCTTATTCAAAATAGATCAGATAAAATCATCCAAAATCTGTGATAAATCCAACATATAGTAGAAGATACTATGAAAAGGATTTTGCAAAAAGAGTTACCAGTATCTATGGAAAATCTCTAAGTCAAAATTTTTTTTACACATTACAGAAACTCGTCTGTCATTTTTCCAAAACAGTGTGCGGTTACAAAATTTTTATAATTTTTATATAATTGGTTTTCAAAATCTATTTATTGGGTTGTTTTTTCAACATATTAAGGCATACTCAGTAAAAAGATAAAAGTCAAATATGTTTTCTGTGATTTTTTATTGATTTTATAAAAATAGGCAAACAGAGGTCTGAATTTATCTCACTTTTTTATTCATATGCCTAAGACTTTTTCAATTGACAATTCATGTTAAGCAATACATAAATCATAAATTATGATATTTGATGCAGGTAAACTGATTATACAACAAGCCTAATGAGGCATGAATTTGGCAATGTCTGAATATACTTGTGTAATGTATAATTGCATAAAAATTTGCAATTGATATGTTTGTGATTGAATGTATGCATAAATTGATATATGATATTCTTGTATGATAGCATGATTTTAAATGCATAAGTTCATACATGAAGTGAATTGTGAATAAATGCTATGTTTGAATTATGCATGCATAAATATGAATGATTAGTCAACCCTGATTGTGTAAATGCATATTGATTGCATTACTTGTATAATTTTTATGGTAGAGATTAATCAAAAGCAAGCATAGAGTGCCATGAATACTATTGCCAAGAATGTTGTTTCATGTTTTCATTTGTCACGTTTAACAAAAGAGTTAATTAAGAAATCAAAGTGAAATTAATTCTCTTGTGGCATATTGAGAGAGTAAGCATGATACTTAGTGGCTCTGTGGGGATATTGTTTTAGCATGAAAGATTGTTTTGTCCCTCAATCTATAGAGTCTATGATCGGAGGAATTACCATAACTTGTCTGTAGTGTAGTAGGTAAGACTCATAAGGAAACACCGATATATCAGGTTGTAAGAGGTTGAGAACTCTTTCTAAATTTATATTTTGCTCTCCAAAGATAATACCAGTTGGAGTCTCATGCAGGTTAATAAGATACAATTGCTTGAATATACATACTTGGGTCATACCTCCAAACTGAGAAAGTCTGTGTTATACCTACAAACAAATAATATTAGCAAGTGAAAACAAGAATGTGAAATGCATTTAGACAGAACATTGCATGCATCATATAAGCAAAAAAATGATAATTGAAGATAAGAACTTACTCATATATGAAAGACTCGCATCATGAAATAGTAAGTTCATGCATCTTGTATATGTTCCTGCGTTTATGTAAATGTTCATGCATGTGCATAATTTATTGCATTGTTGGAAATCTTAGCATGAATGAATGCACATTAAGTTGACTTGCTATTTTGTTATTTAGCATGATTTTATGTTTAGTCTGCTAAAATATGTGTTGCATGATCGATATATGAAGTTGTGTTTGAATGTATATTGATATCGTACATTATTGCAAGTATATTATTGCCTATTCAGACTCGGGTTGTCTGACCCCTCTACTTGAACAATTTTTAGGTTCTGAGGAGAATGAGTGATCCTACACCTATTCAGCTATTCTTGGAATTTGCTTGCTATTTGTCGAGGTGGTGTTTTGGTTCCTCGTGTTAGGAAGATTTTGGTCTTGGCCTGGACATTACATTTGGGAATGGTTTCAAATATGAATTATTATGAATAATTTGAACTTTTATTCAATTCAATTTATAATGATGTACTCTGATTTCTAAATTTTAGTTAGTAGACGATTTTGTGTGACAACTATGACAATCCTGATTTATATGTTTCCACTGAATTAAAAAAAAAATCATAGGAAAATCGAGTTTTAAATCTGGGTTGTTACAGTTTGGCCAGCTTAAGCCCATTAAGGCTAGCCCTTTGGGCCCCTTAAAGGCCCTGGGGGGCTGGAGCCTATACAAACCCCAACTCTCTCCCATTTCTCTCTCTCTCTCTCTCTCTCTCTCTCTCTCTCTCTCTCGAGTTCTCTTTCCCCTATGAGATTTGCTCTCTTATGCTCTCTTGAGAGATCCATTCTTAAGATCCAGATCTAGTTTAGTTCGGATCCCTATCTAGTTGTTATTCGAATCCATATCTAGTTGTTATTTGAATTAATACCTAAGATCCATACCTTATTGTAGTTTAAATCCATAAACATATCTGAACCCAAGATCCATATCCAATTCGAGCTTGAATCATCCTATCCTAGTCAAGAGGTTGTTTAAGGTGGTTTATGTCAAGGTTATTGGTCTCACCCAGTGTAGGGCATGGATTAATTTTGTGTGTGAAGGCAAAAACTTGATCGTATCCTGGGAGCATAGTTGCACGAGTATCTATTGCACTGAGGACTTGATCATAAGTGGGGCAACTATCACTTGAAAGATAGCACATGTACACATGTGTCATCGAGCATACCTGGTTTAAGCTCAGTTGTCTGATGCTCTAAGTAAAACATACTTTTTTAAATAATTTTTAAGCGATAGTACTACAAAATGGTGACTATGAATGTTGGAAACCAGGAGCTGCCCAAATTATCCTAGTTTGATGGCACTAATTTTAAAAGGTGGCAACACAAGGTGTTCATCTTCCTCACTATTGCAAATGTGGTATATGTGCTCACAGAGGACTGTCTCAAAGAACTGGATGATGAAACCATAATTGAAAACTAAAAGAGACGAAAGTGGAAACATGATGACTTTGTGTGTCGAGGACAAATATTTAATGTTCTCGCAAACACCTTGATCAACCTTTATTCGAAAGTCACTATGGCAAAGAAGTTGTGGAAAACCCTTAAAAGAAAGTAAAAAATGAAAGATGCAAGAAATTGTAAGTTTTTTGTGAATAAGTATGTATGGATTTTAAATTCTTCGATGATAAGTCATTGTTACCTCAAGTTCATGAGATGCAGCTTGGCTAATCAGATCAAGTATGAGGGATAATCCTTGATGAGTTATTCCAAGTGGCTGCAATAATTGGTTGATTGCCCTCATTTTGAAAAGATTATTGAAATAAATTAAAACATATAAATTAAGAGTTTACCTTAGAACAACTTCTTCAACATCTTAGAATCAATGAGGAAGCTTGATCTCATGATAAGAAAGAAGTCTGTGCTAAAGTGAACATGGTTGATTGCAAATCAAGGTTCAAACCCGGACGTAGGAATAAGACCATGAAATCCAAGTTCATTGCTAAAAAGAGAAATTATGTTTCTTGCTATACTTATGGTAAACCGGTCACTATGTGAGAGAATGCCAATAAAAAATTATGGTTTACATGTGTTGGTTCATGTTCACATGCATTAGTTTACGCAAAATTATGGTTCACATGTATTGCTTGATGCTTGCATGCAATAGTTTTTGTAGAATCTATTGTTGCATACCTCACATGCAATTGTTTACATAGAATCTATACTCGCATGTTCTATGCTTGTATAAGCTCACATGCAATAATTTACATAGAATCTATGTTATTTTGAGCATAACTAAATATTTGTGGTGATTGGTATAGCTCAATAATAAGAGATAGGGTCTACGGAACCCTGCAGGCAGTGAATTGTCATGCTTAAGAATGAATGTAATGCATAAAATAAATTAATTATGGCATAATAGAGGTCCAAGGTTTAAGGAACCTGTTGGTGCCATAGGCACACAATAGTGTGTGTATGGCATGAAACTGTAGTGGGTTTGGCTCATATGTGAGCTAAAGATGATTCAAATGCTTGGAGTGTGAAAAAGGGCACTAGCTGATAAATAAAGCATGCCTACACACCTAAAGGGGCATTCACCTTCATATGCAAAAACTCGTATATATATAGAACTATCACTGAATGGGTTGGGTATGAAATACCATAGTTGTTACCCTAAATGGGTACTCGAGTTACTGAACCTTGGTCTAACCTACGAGTGTGAGACATATCCCCTATAATAAAGATAACCCTTTAGACCCATTCAGGAATAATATATACCTTAGAGAGGGTAGGTGGTACAAACTCTAATGGATACTATTGTTAATATGCCCTTCGAGTGGTAATGACTCGATGTCCTTGGATATCGAAGATACGGGATAGGATCCACTATATATATATCCTAGGTTGGTAGTTTTCATACTTCTGCAAAAGGTTAGGAGGCATCCTTGTTTATAGCCCGTGGTGAACTTTTCTTTCAGTTATTGAATCTCCCTTTGTGGAGTCACCGAGTCAGTTAATCATGCGGGGTATTAAAATATAGAGCATAATAAACCCCCATATGGTCTCAACTGCACTCAAAGTTTCTCATGTGAGTACTCATAGTGGGAGTTAAATATTGAAACATAAGACCTTTCTGCTCACACTAATTATTTTATTATGTTATTGTACTTAAAGCATGTTCCTTCTTCTGATTAAAGCAGGTATATATGTTGATGCACTGTGACATCCGAATGGTATTTTACTATGATATCTAAATTTCTATCTGCTATATTAATATTCTAGAATCATGTTTTTTGCATATCTATTGAGTTTCTGGAATATATAATCTAAATTCACTATGGCTTCTAGATTTGAGAATACCATGTTGTAAATGTTAAATATTATACTTTTACTTGGAATTGACATGAAATCCTACTAGGCTTTCACAAGTTTGACCCTTTTTATGTGCAGATGATTGTAGGTGAAAACTATGATATAGTTGCAGAGCGGATGTAGGATGCTGCGACAATGTCGATGAGTCAATCATTTTTTTTTCTGGGAACTGAATTTAGACACATGATATTGTATTCATTTTGTAATATTTTAAATGATACACCATTCTTTTGAATGAAAGTATTTTATTTGTGTCATGTTATCCCTTTTTTAATTCATTATATCATTTTTTAGTGTAACGTAACCTGCCCTAGGTTTCAAACCCTGTTTGAAAATGTTTCTGCTTATAATTTTAATAAAGAAAGAAAAGTTTTATTTTTTCATGTATTTTTTCAAGGGTTGAAAATCTGAGGGTGTTACAAGTGGTATCAAAGCGGGATGAAAATATTGGCTTATGACACGACTAGCAACCTGTATCACCCTGTAAGTATTTTTTTACATAGATGATTATTGTTGAAATATCTGTAATTATATAAGATATTGTAAAATTTAACATAAACTTTGAGATACTAAGATTTTCCTTGGGTAGATATCGACTATTAGAACCAATACCGCCAGAAAATCTAGAGTAGCAATAGAGGATTGCTCTAAGAAGCCCAAATTCTCCAAACCGTTCTAAGGACTTGATGATACCAAATTCATATAATGTAAAAAATATCTGAAATTCACCAAACATGAAAAAGGAAGGCCCATGATCCTGAAAATGGGACATGTACCCTTCAAAAGACTAGGGATAGAAAATCAAGAAACTCTGATTCCCTAATAGTCACAAAAATAAATTCTAGAAAAGTATTTTGATACGACAAAAGGGAAAATAGAAAGAAGTATCTAGGAAGAAAAGTTGATCCTCCCTGATTCATTAAAAAAGGAACCCTACCCACCGACAACCGAACTTGAAAAATAATGATACTCATGATAGACAATCATGTCCCCATAATATTGATGACTATCTCTATTGCGATAAGAGACATAAAAGAATCTTAGCTTCATCAACATCCTAGGGGTACCAGAAGCTTCGCACGTCATTGGCACACTGAAATTATGACAGACCCCAAATATTCCTTAAAAAAATAGTCATGCTAATTTTTTTCAAGTAATGGTTAACCTCTTTTGTAATTAGCAGTAAAGCTGAGATTTTTTAGCATATACTAATACAAGATATAGTTATGATTAATGTTTTTCTAGTCTTCATAGTTAAAAACCTGAAACCACTTGATTAATTTAAAACATAATGTTCAAACTCACCCATAATTGGATGACATCATAAATATAGTACACAGAAAAAATTGACCAAAGAATATAGCCATCACATTTAAAAACAAAACTTTGATTTTTAGAGAGCAATAAGGTTTCACATAGACCTTCTATAGAGGTAGTTCACAAAGATTCAAATAAAAAAAACTTCAAGGAAGTGCAGAAAGAAATATCTAAGCAATGGCATGTCTTTGCATGTTTGTTATATGCCTATTTGGATTTACATTTTTATGTTTTGAATTATGAAATACAATTTATTTGATGTATCAAATACACATGTTTTGGATTTATATACGCATGCTTCAAGGTTCAATTTACAAACATGTGAAGGACATGAAATATGATGTTAAGATATGATAATTGATGTAATTGATGCATATATGAAATAATTGAAATACAGCATAATAGAAATATGTGAGTTCTTTTGAATATATGATTGATTGAATAATCATGCCAGACAGGTGGCTCATGACCTTGTGAATGGATATCTGAATTGATTTGTGTTGGTTCCCTAGGGTGGTAGCTGATAATCTTGTAATTTACATTGCTATATGCTTGTAATTTATAATATAATACATGTTAAATGTATACATGCATATACCCCAATTGTTGGCCATTGACCCAATGAGTAGTCAACTACATTTATGCATGTATGATACTAGAATGAACTTGATAACCTGAAAACATGTTGATGAATGGTTTCCAAGAGGATGATCATGTGAGGTTATACATGTCCAAGACCAAATAGTCTAGCCAAGACAAATTTGTGAGGATGTATAGCTCCACGATGAAGCAGTCCTGAGAGACCATGTTCGAATGTACATGTCCAATACCAGTAGCTTAGCTAGGACAATTTTGTGAAGGTGTACTTGTCCAATACTAGTTAGTCTGACGAGGATGAGCCTGTGAGAAGGTACATTTACAAAACCAGGTAATCCAACAGGAATCTTACTTCAAGATAGAATAAATCTCTAAAAGATCGAACAATTTTAAATTATTAGGCTAAATTGTGATGGAGATAGCTAGTTATAAATCTATGGATTTAATTGCATTCTAATTGTTGTAGCAAGATTAAATGTTGAACTCAGATCAATTATAGATCATAGTACAATTGAAAGGAATATATTGATATATCTTGGTGAATGACACATCATGCCTATAAATGAATAGGTAATGATATAACATGCCTACTTGGTCACTTTGCAACTAAATGTCTTATGATTGATTTATACCATGGATATCTAATTGAAATAAATATATTGATTGATAGGTAAATGATACACCATGCCTACTTAGTCTTGTTGCAAATGATTGAAATATATCTCATATGTGTACCATTATGAAATTGAAGAATGTACATGAATCTAGTATGTGAGAAAGGTACCCTAAAATTTTCAAATTATACTAAATATCAGAATTTTGTGGACAGAATTCTTTTAAGAGGGGGTAGGCTATAACAACTGTAAAAAAAATTGGATTTCAAATAAGCTATTTGATATAATTAATAAAATTAATTATCACTAGTTATCAAATTATTTATCAGTAATATTTTGATATTTATTAAAATATTGGATCTCAAATATAAAGTGATTATACATAATAATATTTATTTTACCTAGGAAATTTCAAGAAAATTCGCTTAATCAAAGGAACTACTAAATTATTAGGGATCTAAATAAAAAAGGTTAAATTGAGTTTGGATTGAACCCAATTTGAAGTAATGGACAAAGCATAATTTATATTTTTAAAGATCTAATTTATGTTATTCGAGAGTACGGTGGCGTTCACATTGAAAATTCAAAGAGAACAGAGTGAATTCATCAAAATCAAAGTTTGTGCAAGCGCAAAGCATGCCTGACAATACCAAAGACCAAATCATAATTTTATCAATCTATTTTTAGAGTTTTAAATATTGGGTTGCATTCTTATTGAAATTCTAAAAAGAGCGGTCTTGATTTCATGAAAATCGGAGTTATAAGGCATCCAGAGCGCTCTCGGCAAGTTTTGAGGGCATAATGATAATTTTTACCAAAATTCAGGGACAGAATAAACCTAAGGGTCATAGTCATCCCTGCACCCATTGACCAGGCTCGGTCAACCCCATAAAATTATTCTTTATTCAAAACCAACTTAGTTAAAGATTAAGCCTTTAAATGAAATTAATTTTTCATTTAGGGGTTTAATTAGAAAAGGAAACTAGCCTAAGAAACTAAACTAAACCTAACCAAACCAAAGACCAACCAGGCTAGGTCTTTTTGGATCTTTTTGGATCAGATTTGAACCTTACCCAAGGTCGAGACCCATATAAATCCCAACCATGGGCCAGCCATGGGTTTGAAGCGCCCTCCGACAACGAAGTTATGCACTCGAAGGAATCACTGAAGCTTTCATAATATTGTTTTTTGGAAGAAAATTTCTCTGGGTTATCTTGAAAATTTTTCACTTCTCATGACAAGTGCTCCAAGGTAGGGTCTCTTCCTACCAAATGCTCGTAGAATTATAATGTTTGACTTTACTTTATGGGTTCTTTTATTTGATTAATGCACCAGTACAAACATTTTACGTGAAAATGAATCTTTTATGAATATTTTATGAGGAAAATGGATATTTTCAAGGAAATAAATATATTACTAGGGAAATGAATACTTTTCAAGAAAATAAATATTTTATGAATGATTTACAAGGAAATAAATTACGAAAAAATGATTATCATGGAATAAAATATTCTCGCATATGTGATATTACAAGAAAATATGTACTATTATGTGTTTACATGCAATGATTTGTGCTTCACACATGTTCACATGTGTTAGTTTACGTAAAATTATGGTTCACGTGTATTGGTTCATGTATGCATGCAATAGTTTACACAAAATTATGGTTCGCATGTATTGTTTCATGCTCACATGCAATAGTTTACTTAGAATCTATGTTTGTATATGCTCACATGAAAAAGTTTATTTAGAATCTATGTTATTTTTGATGATTGGTGTAGCTCGATAATAAGAGCTAGGATTTACAGAACCCTGTGAGACATGAATGATTTGAGTTCCATGACCAACGCTGGTGTCATAGCCACCCATAGATCCATCAATGGTAGAGAGAGTAGTCGATCATAGTTATCTAAATTTTTTTAAATGAAATGAAGCTTGGACTGTGTATCAACGATCTCCATTCATTATAAATGATGGTATCAATTTATAAAGAAAGTCAAGACATTATAGCTATTCTTGGATCATAGCCAAGCTAACTCTGCTAATTTTGTGTGACAACTCGGCAAACTCTTCATTGAATTGTGCTAGTTTGAACGCTCATTTTGGGTGACCTACTCACAACCATTTCATTTTTGCTGGTAGCACCTTGGCTCTTGGGGTTGGATGAGCTTAATCAGGAGTGTGCAAGTTCTTGAGATGGATTCTTGATGGGAAGTGGGGGATGAGAAGTCAGGATTTTTTGGTTTGATCCTTGGAAAGATAAATATAGCCTTAAAAGCCTCCTTACTATCCTTTTTTTGGGGAGCTCAGATTCAGAGTACTAGAGGAAATGAGCTAGTTGCACAAGGATGGGAAGTGGCAGATCAAGTCCTTTAATGCTAAGTCGGAAAGAGAAGGAAAAGAAATTCGATCCATGACTATGGGTGTCACTGCTAGAGCTAAAACAATGTCTTCCCCCACGTGGTACAAGTTCCCTTGGATCAATTCAACATGCTCATGCAGCGGGCTTATGGAGGGTACCGCTTGTATTTGATTTATTCAGAGCTATTATAGCAGGATCCACTATTTGGGGAATATGATTCGAAGCATGATTCATTCGGATCGACATTAGGATTTAACTACATTGCATTGCTAGAACCCATGTTGTATATTCAAAACATGTTGACCTCATGTTACAAAATCAATACAAAGGCTTCCAACTCATTCAAAGATCTTATTTGTCTTGTTCTTCCTATTCATTATCAATAATCATCCATTGACCTTTCTCACTCACTGATACAACTCCACTAGGCTCGGTGTAAGTGTGTGCACCCACACCATGGAAGAAGAGTTGTCATTGTCAACTTGTGTAAAAAACTGATCCTTGTTTACCAACCACATATAGTCTAACCAAATCAAATTCTCTTGATACCCAACTTCTTGTCTTCTTATTCTAGTAGGAAGCCGGTGGACTCGGTTAATATCATTGCAATACCCCCTACTTTTGTCAAAAGAGTAGAAGACATCCACTTTCCTATTTTTCCTGGCCTAAAAGTAACTAAAAAAGCTACCTAAAAGTTAAGGAGAAAAGTGACTCTCTTTCACAACTCGGGCACCTGGTTGGCCCCTTAATCTTTCAACCTCATTGTAGCAGGTCTGAGGGACCAACTCATGAGTAGACTCTGAGTTGCATCTTTTGAACTATTTCAATCTAGTCAAGTGTTTCTTGTTTTTAGGTGTCTTTTTTCAGGCTTTTTTTGGGGAAATATATGTATGAAGTTTACATACTTGATCCCACGACAGTAGGTGGCACCCCTTATGCTCGAAACCTTGCCAGATGAAAGATCTGGATCATACCCTAGAAGTTGAGGCAGGCACTTTCTTGACTAGTTGCATGATTCGGGGAGAGAGAAAAGATCTTTCTATAGTGTGTTCCTTTAAAAAAAACATGATTCATTGAATGAAAGATGCTAACCGAATAGCTGGGAATGAACCACTGTTAGATACAATAATGCTCTAGTTGAAGCGATTCTTGTCTGTTCTTACTGCGGAAGAGGTTTAGAACTCTAGGAGAATGGGTTATCCTTCATTGCTGATTGTTGGCACATTGAATTTTGTGACCCATAATTGCAGCTCCCATAGTCGAACCAACACAGAGTTGATCCATCCATCTATATTATAGCTCTTCATGCGGGGCCACCTAATGTAGTAGAAAGGGAGTGGGTTTGATTCCCGAAGGGGATAGGTACTCATTCCCAGTTTGTCTGACACATTCATTATGGAGTGATCGCTCGCTTCATCGAATGAAGCTTGACGAACGAGTTTGTGAGCTCTGTGTTAAATATAAAGCGACTATGAGTGAGTTGACCTTCTGACTTGCTTTGCACTTAAGGCTTCTTTTGTGAGTTTGAGCTAGGCAGCCTCTCAGGGCTTTCAAATGGATAAGGAATGAAAGGAAACAAATTGGAAAATTGGGTCTATGTCTAACGAACCAGTGCCTTCATGTTTTGGAACCCGAAATTCCTCAATTCCAGTGTGAATTGGCTAGTACAATCCCCCTCCCTACTCATGAAATGACTCTATGGCTCTGGGTTCAAGAGAAAATTTTACCCCTAACCACAACTCATTTGTTGATTCTTCAACATCAGTCGGTTTGGACCTCCACTTAGTTTCAGGGTTCAGGTCTTATTTTTTTTGCTACAGCATGAGCTGGATGCCCAGATCAAACTTGGTATTGTGCATTTTCTGCTTTCATCACACTTGAAAGAGTGCGTAATAGCTCATTGATCAAGCGCTCTTGTGCTGAAGATGAATAGGCTAAGCATTTTGAAACCATCTTATCTTGTGCTAACATAGTGGTAGAAAGAGTACCGTGTTGTGCTTAGACTTTAAATAATTCAGTTTTATTGTCATGCCTAAGAATGGATGTTATGCAAAAAATAAATTAATTGTGGCCCAATAGAGGTCCAAGGTTCAAGGAACCAGTTGGTGTCATAGGTGCACAATAGTGTATGTATAGCATGAAACTGTACCGAGTTTGGCTCGTATGCGAGCTCTAGATGACTCGAACCCATGGAGTGCAAAAAAGAGCACTAGCTGATAAATAAAACATGCCTACACACACCTAAAGGGGTATCTACCTTCACAGGCACAAGCTCATATATATAGAGTTATAACTTAATGGGTTGGCTACACATAACCATAGTTGTTATCCTAAATGGGTACTCAGGTTATTGAACTCTAGTCTGGCCTATGAGAGAGAGAGAGAGACATCCTCTATAATAAAGATAACCCTTCAAACCCATTCAAGAACAATATCTACCTTGGAAAAGGTAGGTGGTGCAAATTCTAATAGATACTATTGTTAATATGCTCCTTGAGTGGTAATGACTTGACATCCTTGACCATTGGAGATATGAGACAATATCTACCACATATATATCCTAGGTTGGTAGTTTTCATGCTTCTACATAAGGTTATGATGTATCATTGTTTATGGCCCAAGATGGACTTCTCTCCCAGTTATTGAACCACCCTCTGCAGAGTCATAGAGTCAGTTAGTCATGTGGGGTATTAAAATACATAGTATAATAAACCTTCGTATGGTCACAACTGCACTCAAAGTTTCCCCTTTGAGTACCTATAGGGAGAGTTAAATACCAAAAATAAGACCTTCCTACTCACACTAATTATTTTATTGTGTTATTGTACTTAAAGCATGTTCTTTCTTCTTATTAAAGCATGCATACATGTTGATAAAATGTGACATCCAAATGATATTTTACTGTGATGTTTTAATTTATGTTTACTATATTAACATTCTAGAATTATATTTGCTGTATATATCTAGAGTTTATGGAATATATAATCTAAATTCACTATGGCTTCTAGATTTGAGAACATTGTGATATAAATGTTAAATATTTTGCTTTTACTTGGAACTGGTATAGAACCCTACTAGGCTTCACAAGTCTGACCCTTTTTATGGGCAGATAATTGCAGGTGAAAAATATGATATAGTTGCAGAGCAGATATAAGATATTGTGGCACTATTGATGAACCAATCATTTTCCTTTGCATAGCAATGAATTCAGACACACAATATTGTATTGGTTTTGTAATATTTTAAATGACACACCATTCTTTTGAATGAAAGTATTTTATTTATGTTATATTATCCTCTTTTGAATTCAGTATAATCTTTTCTTAGTGTAACGTAACCCGCCCTAGGTTTCGAACCTTGTTTGAAAATGTTTCCACTAACGATTTTAATAAAGATTTTTTTTTCATTTTCACGTATTTTTCCAAGGGTTGAAAATCTCAAGGTGTTACAATGATTATGTATTAACTCAATCCCACTAAATTGAGAAAAATTAAAAAACTATAATCATTATGATTGCAAACTAGTTGCTACTCCATTTGATACTAGTGTTAAGCTATCGTTTAACATTAGAAGAGGTATATCTCAATTAGAGTATGTAAGTATTATTGGTAGCCTGATGTATTCTATGAATAAAATTAGATTAGACATAGCTTTCATCATGAATAAGTTGAGCTGATATACTCATAATCCAGAACAAGAGCATCGGGATGCTATATATCGAGTCCTGAACTTCTTGAGAAGAAACTCTAGATTATGGAACATTCTATTAGAATTAATCATTGTACTTAAAGAGTACATTGATAAAAACTAAAATTCTGATTCTAATGAGTCATTATCCACAAGTGGTTGAATATTTTTCCTTGAATATGGAGCAATTATTTGGGGATCCAAGAAGCAAATTGTGATAACCCATTCTACAATGAAAGTATAGTTAATAACACTAGCATATGCTAGAATGGAATCTGAGCCGACTAAAAAAACTTTTAATAGAGATACTGTTAGGAGATAAGCATGTACCCCCGATAGCTATGTGTTATGATAGTCAAGCAACTGTATACAAAGCAGAAAATAATATTTATGGTAAAAGGTCGAGACATATTAGTCTAATGCATAAATATTTGAATAATTTACTCAAGCATTGAGTAATCTCAATTGAATATGTGAAATCTTGTCAAAACTTAGCGGATTTGTTAACAAAATGACTTTCTCAAGAAATTGTCTCTAGAACATCAAGGGAAATATGGCTTAAGTCTATAAAAGCAATCACCATTGATGAAAACCCAACCACATGATAAGTGTTAAACCATGTCGAGTGGTTCAATAGGAAGAACAAGTCTCTAAGTGATCGGATTGAGCACTTAATAAATTTTTTATTCCTATTCTCAAGTGCTCAAAACCTGTATACAGAGGTTGAGTTCAAATTGAACTCTTAGTAAGATCTATAGGCCTTATGGTTGGGGTATTTCAAACAGGTTTACACCTTTAATGGACTTACCTATATGAGTGTGAAGGTGGGGGTATCCTTCTATGGGACTTAGACTTTGTCTCTAGAGTACTCATGAAACTGAGATACAATACAGACTTTCATATATTGGTAGACGCACTATGACCACCTGAAGTGAAAGTGTGTTTTACGATGTTTGGAAGGTAAATTAGGATTCTCAAATCAAATTTAATGCTATTGAGGTTTCAGATTGACTAAGAGAAAGTAACACTAGTGTGGGGGTAGAAACCCAAAAGGTACCTTCACTTATGTACTGAATCTTTATAAACAACCTTTGTAGTCTATTTTATAGCTTTGATTGACATGGGGATTATGGTTCAAAACTTCCTAAGTTTTCTGTCTTTTTTCCTTATTTCTCTAAGTTTATGTGTTTCTTTTCTTCCCTGGAAGTTTAGTCCCATATTAAAAGTTGTAGAAACTTTTCTTGTCCTTATATAGAGGGGTGATGCCTTAAAAGGCAAAGCCCTCAAGGATATTAACTCTTGGGCTTGTGCCTCTCTTTATTCTTAGACCTTTAAGCTTGGACCTTGGGCATTGGATATTGACTTTTGATCATTTTCCCTGACCTTAGACTTTGGACTTGGGTTTGGGTTTGAGTCTGGTCGTTGATCTATCTTTTTAGTACTTGGGACAAATTTAATCCTCAAGTCTAAAACTGATCTTTTACTAACCCATTAATGGACAATTACTTTGTTATTATTCCTATTCGGATCTTTTTGGACCTTATTCAGATCCTTTAGGCAGTGCCCAATGTTTTTTGCATGGGCTGTTGACCCAATGTTGGATGTTCTTGACCTTATAAGGGTTATTTTAGATCCTACTCGTGCCATTTTGGTCCATTTTTGGCACCTTTCTTGGGCTAGCCATCTGAGCACCTATGGCTGGTCATTTTGCCAGCATAGGCCCATTAAGGCTAGCCATTTGGAACACTTAAAGGCACTTCATGGGTCTTTATGGTGGATTGGAGGGTTGGGTCTTATATAAACCCCCAACTCTCTCCCATTTCTTTTTTTCCTCTCTCAAGCTCTCCTCTCCTCTCTCTCTCTCTCTCTCTCTCTCTCTCTTTCGTTCTCTTTCCCCCATGAGCTTAGCGCTCTTCTTATCTCTTGAGAGTTCCATTCCTAAGATCCAGATCTGGTTGTAGTTAAGATCCCTATCCAGTTGTTGTTCAGATCCATATTCACTTATTGTTAGAATCATACCTAAGATCCAGATCCGGTTATAGTTTGAATTCACACTCATATCTAAACCAAAGATCCATATCCAATTCAAGCATGAATCATCCTATCCTAGTCAAGAGGTTGTTTAAGGTGGTTCATGTTGAAGTTGTCTCTCTCATAAGTTCTCTTTCTCTTGAGTTATCTCTCTCCCATGAGCTTGGCTCTCTTCTGCTCTCTTGAGAAATTCATTCCTAAGATCTAAATCTGGTTGCAGTTTGGATCCCTATCCAGTTATTACTCGGATTCCTATCCAATTGCTATTCAGATCTATATCTAGTTGTTATTTATATCCATATTCAGTTACAGTTCAAATCTATATTTAGTTGTTGTTTGGATTAATACCTAAGATCTAGATCTGATTGTAGTTTGAATCTATATCCATGTCTAAACCCAGGATCATATCTAATTTAAGCTTGAATCATCCTATCTTAGTCAAAAGGTTGTTCAAGATGGTTCATGTCGAGGTTATCGATCTCACCCAGTGTATGTAATGCCCCCGATTTACAACTCAATTTTGAGAGTGTTTTTTTTTGTGCAAGTTCTCATCAATGACATTGCTCCAACCAGACTAATTTCTTGGAGTCATTTGTACACAAGCGCTAGCGTTTAATAGCTCCATAGAACCAAGTTCGAGAATGGGACATCCAAGGACAAGAACCACTAATCAAGAAAACATAAAGAACATAAAAAAAAGTGAAATAAAAAATGCTACAGACATCATATTAAACCATCAACTAATCAAATAAATTTCATAAATTTAAAAATCATCAACCACTCTTAATTAAATTAAAATGTTCATAATAGACTAGAAATGTTCATAATAGACTAGGTTCAGAACCAATAAACCAATCTTAGAGTCCAATGCCAAAATCCCCATAGTATCCCAAAACAAAACCCTTCCACAATCCAGTCATCCAAGTTAAAAAAGAAACTCATCTATCATGCATCATTACCAAAATTGTTAAAATTATATAGAGTGAGAACAACATCCCCAAGTGTGTAAAAATTATACAAACAATGCACAAATTAATATATCATCAAATAAATTCAGTGATTTAATAACTTGAATACAACATGCATAATTCAGAACTAAAAACAATTATAAAAATTAACAAACGGACATCTAAAGAATAACATTTTCATAACATTCGACAATTCACACATTTATATAACCATTTATGCAAGAATAATTAATCAATGCATGAACTTACCGAAATCATTAAACATCTCTTTAATGCACGAGTAGTTTTTATCTTTCTCATTATCTTTTTTTTCTTAAATGATGCATGCTAGTGTCTCTCTAAAACCATGTGGGAGGGAGAGAGACTTATGAACCAACAAAAAAAAATCTTTTTTTTACTTTTTACGTAAGACTCCTAGTCAATTTAGGTAATCCTAGCTAATTAGGATTCCTAATCATTATAGAAATTAACTAAGTAGGTTGATTATTTAAATAGGTTGGATATGAGAAGTAGGTGGGGCCCACCTAGGGGGCATCCCACCCTATGGATTCTTACTTACTTAATCAACTCAATTTAAATTCCTAATTCCATTCCAATTAAATTCTCTAATTGAATTCCAATTTAAATTAAAATTCACATCCAAATTGAAATTCAAATTCAATTAAATCTAAAATCCAAATTCACATTCAATTCAAATCCAAATTAAATTCCAAGTTAAATTCAAATTCAATTGCAACTAAAATTCAAATTTATATTCAATTAAAATCCAAATTAAATTGCAAGTTAAATTTAAATTGACTTTCAAATTTAATTCTTATTCATCCCAAATTGAGACATAAAAACTAATCTTTATTTATTTAAATAATTATAAAAAAATCATAGGTATTACATCATTTCCTCTTAAAAAAAAATTATCCACGAAATTTGGTCATGATTACATACCAAATAATTCTAGGTATTTTGCTTTCATCTCTTCATCTGGCTCCCATGTATATTCCTCGATTTTGTAGTGTTGTCATTGCACTTTTACCAAGGAAATTTCCTTCCTCCATAACACTTATTCTCGTCGGTCAAGAATCTCTATCGATCACTCTTTGACCGTAAGATCTTTTTATACCTCTAGATCTTCATACTAAATCACATGTATCAGGTCAGGCACATACTTCCTTAGCATAGAAACATGAAACATATTATGGACACTTTCATACTAAGGAAGAAGTGCCACCCTATACATTATTCCTTCAATCTTCTAGAGGATTTCAAAAGGTCCTACGTATCTTGTGCTAGGTTTTCCCTTCTTGCCAAAAAAAAACACACTCTTCGTCAGTGAAACCTTGACCAAAACATGATCACCTATATCAAAGGCAAACTCCCATCGTATCTGATCAATATAACTTTTTTGATGACTTTGAGATATCAAAAGCCTCTTATGAATCAATTGTACCTGATCAGTGTCCTGTTGGAGTATAATTGAAAATTACATAATCCTATCACCAACATCGCTCTAGCAAATTGAGGATCTACAGGGTCATCTGTATGATGCCACATATGGTGCCATACCAATGCTTAAATGGTAATTGTTGTTATTCATGAATTTTGCTAATTTCATATGTTTACTCTAGTCACTTGCCTAATCTAGAGCACATGCACACAATAGATCATCCAATATTTGAATTGTCCTTTTTGACTGCCTGTTTGTCTGAGGATAAAAGGTTGTGCTGAACTTGAGTTTTATTCTTAAAGCCTTCTAAAGTTGGCCCTAAAACTTCAAAGTAAATTGTGGGTCTCTATCATAAATAATAGATAATGGAACATCATGGAATTTGACAATCTCATCCGCATACAAGTTTATAAGACTCTCTAATGTCTGGTTTGCCCTAATCGGCAAGAAATGCATCAACTTCATAAGGCGATCGACAATAACCCAAATAGCATATACTGATGTCTAGTCTTTAGAAGACCTACCAAAAAGTCTATGGTAATGTCTTCATACTTTTATTGAAGTATCTCAAGAGTCTCTCCAGGTCTCTGGTGCTCTATCTTGACATGTTGGCACATCGTGCATTTAGAAACGTATTATGTAATCTCACACTTTATCTCATTCCACCAAAAATTTTATTGTAAGTCCTTGAACATCTTAGTGTTGCTAGGGTGAATCGCATACTTGAATCTATCTTCCTCATCAAGTAAGTCCTTTTTCAACTTTAGATCCTTTGGCACCCATAACCTTTGTCTAAACAAGATACTACCATCCTCCTCCAAGTGTAAAGTTGAGTCATCCTACCGACAAGCTGATATCATTTTGGAAAATTTGGAATCATCTTTTTGTATTGCTATGATTTGCTCCATGATGTCGGTTCTAACATCCATACTAGCTATTTGGATTTTGCCCTACTCAAATCCAAATGGTCAACATTCGCTGAAGACTACTAGAAGTTTCCATTGGTTACTCATGATACATGTCAAACTATATGTCATTCTGCTTAAGGCATCTATGATGACATTTGCCTTTTCAAGGTGGTAAGAAATAGAAAAATCATAATATTTAAGAAATTCTAACTGCCTCTATTGTCTCATGTTGAGTTTTTTTTGGAAAAAGATCTATTGGAGGCTCTTGTAATCAGAAGAAACCTCAAACTGTTCTTTGTATAAGTAATGTTGCCATACCTTAAGAGAAAATGTCACTGCTGCCATTTCAAGATCATATGTGAAGTAATTATGCCTATGCACCTTTAATTGACGAGATGCATAGACAATCACTGTATCATACTGCATTAGAATACAACTCAAATCTATGCCTGAAGTATCACTGTACACTACAAAACTTTTGTGTCTTGATGAAAAAGTAAGCACTGGGGTTGTGATAAACCTTCTTTTCAACTCTTGAAAGCTCTCTTCGCATTGTTTAATCCACACAAATTTGCCACCCTTGCAAAGTAATTTGGTCATTGGTGTTGTAATCTTTGAAAAATCATGGATAAATCTCCTATAAAATTCAGCAAGTACTAAGAAGCTGTGAATCTTTGATACATTATTCAGTTGGTTCCATGCCATAATTGCCGCTACTTTTGTTGGGTCTACTGCTACATCATCCTTAGAAATCACACGACCCAAAAATATGACTTGATTCAACCAAAACTCACACTTAGAAAATTTATCATATAACTTGTGCTTCATTCAAGAATAATATGCAAATGAGTTTGGCGATCTTTCTCACTCTCTGAATAAATACAAATATCATCTATAAAAATGATCATAAAGAGATCTAAAAATGACCAAAATATTTTGTTCATCAAATCCATGAAGGTTGTTGGTGCATTAGTCAGACCAAAAGGCATCACCAAAAACTCGTAGCAACCATAACTAGTTTGGAAAGTTGTCTTCTGAACATTAGACTCCTTAATTCTAGTTGATGGTAACCCGATCTGAGATTTATTTTGGTGAAGACTTTAGCATCTCAAAGTTGATCGAACGAATTATTAATGTGTGGTAGAAGATACTTATTCTTGATCATCAATTGGTTCAATATCCGATAATCAATGCATAGGCACATCGACTCATCCTTCTTCTTGACGAATAAGACTAGAGCACCCCATAGTGAAACACTAAGTCAAATAAGCCCTTTGCTCACCAATTCTTGAAGTTGCTTCTTCAACTCTTATAAATCTACTAGTGTCATCCAATATGAAACTTTAAAAATTGGAGTCGCCTCAGACATCAATTCTATCACAAAGTCGATTTCTCGCATAAAGAATAAGCCAGGTAGCTCCTCGAGAAATACATCTGAGAACTCTCTCACTACAACCAGGTCTTTCAAAGAGATTGTACTAGGATCTGCTAAAGAAACACTCACCAAAAAGGCTTCACATCCTTCCTCAATATAATGTTGAGCCTTCAGGGCTGAAATCATCTTCCAATCTTTTACTACTTTACTGGCTCTATACTTGGTTAGGGTAAAGAAAACATATCTACCTCTCATGACAATGCATACAAGCGTAGTGCTCATATAGCCAATCCATGCCCAAAATTTTGTCTTACCCAATCATGTCAAGAACAATTAGGTTAGCAAAAAGATTCTGATCCAAATCAAGACTTCTACCTCAAGCAAATAGTTACGAGCGATGGTCCTATGACTCGAACGAGTAATAATTTTAAGTATATAACTTAAAGTAATAGGTGACAAATCTAACATACTGACAAACCGAGTAGACATAAAAAAATTTAAAAATGAGTAGCTCATGTGTCAAACAATACTCTAGCATTACGACTTGCGATAGAGATAGTACCTTTCATGACATTTGCATCCTACTATAACTCCACTGATGTAGTAGCATAAACATGTTTTATGGTCTGCTTCTTTCTTTGTTGTTGTCACTGTTGTTGAGGTAGTAGCATAAACATGTTTTGTGGTCCTCTTCTTTCTTTGTTGTTGTCACTGTTGTTGAGGCTGACCGCCAACTTCTCTAACTTGACCATTCTGCGTTGTTTTCTTGGGACATTCCCTGACAAAATGTCCCATCTCACTGTAGTGTAGACATACTTCAATGTCTTTGTAGCATTGGCCCTTCGGATGGGTCCTCCTATACCTCAGGCAAATGTTGGTTTGTGGTTGTTGTCGTGTATCTCTACCTTATTGGACGTGTAGAAAAGTAGCTAAGAGGACACTTGGGAACATGCATTCTTCTAAAAAGAAACAGACACCTAAGAATCGAAGGGTACGCTGACCGGGCCGGTGATCCAAATGACAAAAAATCTATATCAGGCTATTGCGTATTCGTAGGAGGCAATTTGATAAGTTAGAAAAATAAGAAACAAAACGTGGTGGCTAGATCAAGCAAGGTGGAATACAGATCCATGGCCACATGCACATGTGAGTTGATTTGGGTAAAAGCTCATCTCCGACATGGGGTTCAAAAGTGAGGATCCAATGGATCTCAAAATGACAATCTAACTGCTATTTACATCGGAGCCAATCCAGTACTTCATGAAAGAACAAAACATATAGAAGTGGACTATCATTTCATTCAAGAAAAGCTACATAACAAAGTTGTAACTACTTCTCATGTGAGATCACAGGAACAACCAACCGACATTCTACCCAAGGCACTTGCAAAAGATCAGCACCAATCGATCCTTGACAAGTTGGGACAAATTCATATTTGCGCACCAACTTGAGGGGAAGATTGGTGAAAGACAGGGATAAGAACCAACACACATTTAGTGGTTCTATCCCCACTGATTTTTTTGAATTATGCAGCAAATCTATCTTTTCTTGACCCTTCTCTAGTTATTCTGAATAATAAAAAAAAATCTCCAACAGCTTCCCATGTTAACTCAACCTTTCTCCTTGTATATTTAAACCACTTATTGATGATGAGAAGAATACGAATAAAAAGTGTGCAGAGTATTTACTCCAGTGGATGTAGGCAAACAACCGAACCATGTAAATCTCCTAGTGAGTGGGTTTACTTTTGTCTCATGTAGTAGGCTCAAATCATTATTTGCGAGAAGAATATCATCAACATATAAAACCAAAATTATGAACTTCCTCCCACTAGTCTTAATGTATATGCACTGATCAACAATGTTTTAGTGGATCCAAAGTTCATAATTACCTGATTGAACTTCTTATACCACTTGCGAGAGGCTTATTTAAGTTCATAAATTGACTTCTTTAATTTGCAAACTAAATGATTCGAGTCATCTACACTGAAATCATAAGGTTGTTGCATATATACCCCATCTTCTAAATCTCCATTCAGGAAAGCAGTTTTTACATTTATTTGATGTAGCTCTAAATCAAAATGAGCTACGAGGGCCATCATTATCCTCAATAATTCCTTAGTTGAGACAGGAGAAAAAGCCTCATTATAATCAATGCCCTTTATCTGTATGAAACATTTTGCAACAAGCTTAACCTTGTACCTCTCCACTTGACCTTTAGAGTCTGTTTTGCTCTTAAAGACCCACTTATAACCAACAGGTCTAACTCCACCAAGTCGAGGTACAAGATCTCACATTTGGTTTTTTACTATAGAGTTAAGCTCTTCCTTCATGACATTGATCCAATGTGTTGATCTTTTACTTTCAATAGCTTTTGCAAAGGTGAAAGGATCATCATCAATATCTATGAAATTATTAGACTCTTGCAAATACACTACATAGTCTGGATAGATAGCAGATTTTTTGATCCTCGTAGATTTTCATACAGGTGTTACAGGTGGTTCAAAATGAACTTATATATCATGTTGTTGTTGTATATCCTCATAAACAATTTGCTCTATTTATGATTGATGTTCATTGACCGAACTTTCTCTGACATTATCCAAAGGGACAATGACAGAAAAAACTGGGTCTTTATCCTTCGTAGGTATGAAACCTGAATCCTATATTTTCTTAAATTCAATAATTTAAAATACATTTATCCCAATAGAACCATTTTTAAGAAATCTTGCTTTATCTGTTTTCACTATCTGTGGTATATGAGATGGACAATAAAACCTAAGGCCCTTTGATCTTTTTGTATAACCAATAAAAAATCCATTAGTCATCCTAGGATCAAAATCTTTTATATGTGGGTTATATAGTTTAGCTTCTGCTAGATATCTTCATATGTGGATATATGACAAAGAAGGTTTTCTACCAGTCCATAACTCGTAAGGAGTCTTTTGAACAACCTTTGTAAGAACCCTATTCAAAATATGCACTATTATCCTAAGAGCTTCACCCCATAAAGTCAAGGAAAGGTTTGAATGATTTAACATCACTCAAACTATTTCACGGCATGGTATACTGAGGTACAATGCATTCTTTTTCTAGAAACCATGTTAATGAATATTTCTTGTATCTCATCTCAGTGAAACAATCATAATATTCGCCACCTCTATCAGACCTGACCACCTTAAAAACTTTACCGATTTATTTCTCTATTTCTTTTTTGAAGTTCTTAAAAACTTGAAAGACTTCTAATTTTTCAAATAATAAGTATAGATACATATACCGTGAGTAATTGTCTATAAAGGTGACAAAATACTTTTCACCCGTATAACACGGTAAAGAAGGGTTGCAAACATCTATATGCACTATCTTCAACTTTTCATTATTGTGTTTAGCATCTTTCTTATACGTGTTAGACTGCTTAACCTTTATATAGTGAACACATGGCTCTATATCCGTGAAATCAAGGGATCCAAGTATTTCTTCTTTCACAAATCTTTGGACTCTTTCTTTCAAGATGTGTCTTAACCTTCGATGTCAAAACAAACAGGATTGATCTTCTTTTAAACCACGCTTATTGTCAATCATTGTGTTCTCATTATAATAAGATTTTTGAATTTGAAATTCAGTTTTTAACCGATACAACCTATCACACACATATGCAGAACCTACATTAATAGAATTTTTAATAATAATAAGCTTAGAGTTTTCAAATTTGAAAATAAAACCAAACTTATCAAGTTTCAAAATTGAAATCAGGTTTCGACTATAGGATGAAATATAAAATGTATGAACCAAAACCAAAATAAATCCCGATTCCAACACAACTCTTCAGGTCACAACGTTCTTAACATGTGAACACATCTTATTTCCTAAGAATATGCTTCTTTCATGCTTTGTTGATTCCCTTTTATTCAAAAATGCCTGCAAGGAGTTGGCAATGTATACTGTGGCACCAGAATCAACCTACAAACTATGCAATGAAACATAAATAAAAATGCACTCATAAGAAATGAATGACTTATTACATTTATTTTTGAGTCATTTCTTATGCTTCAAGCAGTCTACCTTCTTATGTCCATTTTTCTTGCAGAAGAAACACTTTATAGAAAAGCCTTCCACCTAGGATTTAGCTTTCGGCTGAGAGTTTGAACTCTCTCCAGATGTTTTCTTTTTATTCTTCTTTTTTAAGAAACTTTTTTTTGGCCTCAGCCTTTGTTTTTCCTTATGAGAAGTCATATGTGCACTCGACACCCTTTCACCTTTCAGTCTTTCTTTCTTTTCAACACACTTGGTTAATAGGTTATTAAAAAACCACTCATCATTATGTATGTTGTAAGAGATTTTGAAAGGTTCATATTCAGTAGGCAATGAGGTCAAAATTAGATGAACCAAGAAAAAATGAGAAATGATGAATTTCATGTTATTAAGCTAAGATATAATGTTTCTCATTTCTAAAATGTAATGTCGGATGTGACTATCACTAATATATTTCATAGATACTAGTTTAGACATCAGTGTAGTGCTCATTGCCTTATTAAAACTGACAATTGAACCTCAATGGCTCTCAAAAATTCTTTCACTGTTTTGAAGTGAGGAATAGTGCCTCGAATGTTCTTAGGCACTCGAGATTGCAAAAGCAACAGGCTAAATCTATTTGAGCACTCCAAGTTCTCAAAAATAGCATTCTGTTAGACTGTACTCTATTCCATAAGATAATGGGATGTTCATCACTGCTAAGCGCCAAATCCAAGTCCTGTAAGTAAAGAAACATGAGAGTTAATTCGGGGCACCTTAAGGAAAAAATGTCAGCATTTCAAAAAGATGCCTCGTGTCAATCTTCCCTTCCCACAAATTTTTTCTCTTTCAACCTTTAACAGTCACCTGCCAAATCAAAGGTCAAAACGGTGTTTGGGCCATAAAATACAACCACTCAACCAGTATGAAACTGCACAGGGAACAGGGAAGCCAGTGGTTTTGGAACAAATGAAAGACCCTTATAATGACGATTTTCAACTGTGTACTGTTTTAAAGACCAGAGGAGATAGTTAGTTTAGGTGCCATTCAGACGACAGTTACCATGTTCAAATCTCTCTGCTGACAGAAAAATATGCTAACTTAGTCTTTCTTTTTTAATGAAGCCTCCTTTAACACTCTTTCACCTGCCCCCCCCCCCCCCCCCCCCTCTTCAATGGGTCATTCTGGGCCAGTGCAGGTTAGTCCCAGGATTTTGTAAAAACTTTAGGGTGTGTTTGAATGCCGTGGGTCTCCGAGGAGATCCTAGGGCTTGCAGATCAAGGTGTGCCCACTAAATCCTCAGACTTCTACCAGGGATGGCAATGGACAGGAGCAGGGCCAGGGGACAAGGTCTCCACCTCTGCCCCGATTCAAAATCCTGCCCTCCATCCCTGCCTTTCATCCCCGCAGGGGTTTTGATTTTAACCTCTATCCTCGTTTCATGTCCTCCATCCCCGGTCCAAACAGGGTGAAGCGGGGTGAGACCCTGTTTCCCCCCCCCCCCCCCCCCCCTCCACTGCCATCCCTAACTTCTACTAAAGATCAGGATCTCTAGACTGGATACCTGGAACATGAGATATGAAGGATTCCAATGCACCCTTAGGTGGCTTTTGAATGCGATGGATCTCCAGGAAGATTCAAAGACACGCTGATCAAGACATGGGCCCCACACATTGATCTATCTGCCTTCCTCAAGTCCTTGTTTTAGAGCAAAATAACCCCAAATCTACATATCTCTGGTTTGATTGGACTAGTAGAGATCCTTGAATCTCATAGCGGTAGAACTTTGGGACAAAATCCTTTAGATCTCTGATCCAAGGGATTCAAATGCAGCCTTACAAGAAGCAATGCCTCCTCCTAGGGACAAGCCATTTTGAATGCACGAGCAGACACAGACACTATTTTAATATATATATATAGTTTTAATAATATTTTTATATTATTTTAATAAAAAATAAATTTTGAAATATAAAAAAAATAATTGATTGAAAAATAAAAACTTCCATGTCATCCTGTCCTATTTCACGAAAAAATTTTAAACTTGTGAGTCGAACTCGCATCACATGTCCTCGTACCTATCAACGTGTCTTTGTGACATAGCCTCCACGCGTCCTCGTACGTATCCCTTGTCTGTGATTGCCCCCACGCATTTCCAATAAGATACCAATTGATAAGGGAAGTTTCCTTTTGGTTGAACAGTGAAAAAATAATTTAGTGTCAGGCCTGCTAGGGTTCGAAAACTAAGCCCAACCAACCTGCAAAATGTAGAGATATAATATTCCCCTTCTTCAAGCCGGGACGCAAACGGTTCGGATATGAGGTGGGGTCGTGCTTGATTATAACTTTTTTTTTTTTTTTGAAAGGGAAGCTGGGGTTTGTTAGGCTGCCCCCCACCTATTACACAACGTACCATTGGATTTTGAACTTGCAACGTCCCAATGGTGACGTGCACTAACATCTCCTAACAAACAAGGGAGCCCCCGTTGGTACTTGATTTTAACATTACCCTCTGGGGTTAGCGTAAAAATATCAAAGTTCTGATATATACATCTACACTTCTTTAAAAAAAAAACAGAAAAGAATAGGAAAGATATATACATCTACACTACCATGGCGTTTCCAACTACCGAGGCATTGAATCAAACATATAAAAACGTCAATGGGATGTTGCATATCTATTCAATTAAAGAAAGAAAGCAAATTCCAACCAAGATCTAATGGAGGGTGAGCAGAGAATGAGTTTAGTTGTTGTATTCTTTTGCCTTATCTTGGGCTTCTCCCTAGCTCAGAAACCCCAACAAGAGGAACCAGAGCAATCTAGCATTTTTATCTATGTAATGCTCTCCATCTGTCTACTATCATTGCTGTATCTCGCCATTTGTTCCCTATGCACACGATGGCACATTTTCAACACTATCGATCTCGATGTCCCTCCCAATGTGATTCATAATTCAATGGTGTCGCTGAGAGATTCAGGAGTCAACAAGCACCTCATAAAGTCCCTGCCTTTGTTTCAGTTCTCACCTCTCTGTTGCTCAGGACTTGTGTGTGCCATCTGCCTTGCTGAATTTGACACTGAAGCCCTCCTTTTGCTGCCCAAGTGCAAGCATACTTTTCACGTAAGATGCATAGACCTGTGGCTTGAGAGTCACTCAAATTGCCCTGTTTGCCAGCAAAAAGTAGATGCCCAAGATCTCTCTTCCTCTACATGTTTTCAGAATTCAGTCAGTATGAACGAACTGACTCAAAGGACTAATGGGAAGTCTCTTAACCTCAAGGATGAGACCAGACAGGGCCCAGTGAAACAGAGTAACGGGCTCAGCAGCTCTATTGACGGTGGAAATTTAAGCAAAGATGATGCAGATGCAGAAACACTTCCTAATTTGGAATTTGCAATCGTCGTTTCGGACCTTGATTGCGACAGTTCCAAGCGTGTGGAATAGCATGGATTGCTTGGTTGGTTGGTATGTTTGCAAACTCACCAATGCTTACTGTGCAGTCTCCACACAAAAAATTGTATTAGCAAAATTAGGAGGAGAAGCAGAATTCAAGCTGCCAACAGAAAAATTCATATTAGCAGGGAAAGTAATTTATATGAATTAGTCTTCTCAAAGATGTGGTAAAGAATCATGAACAATGTAATTTCTTCCATGTTTCATCCTTCACTTATTGTTGTATCCATTTGTAAAATTTACAGCAACCTTGATATAAAATGAGAGGAGAACATCTCCCTTATAGCTATCTGAATAGATGGGGGAGGTCTAAGATACCTCTCCATGTGACGAATTTCTCACCCTCACAAACGTATTCCTTTTCTCACTAACATGGCAGAAAAATGCTTGATGCTGATGCAACAAACAAGCAACATGCACAGAAGCCTCTTTGGTGGCAACCACCATGTTTGGCAAAGAAGCAATAGTTTAACATGCAGGTTTAAGATGCAATGATTCCATTGGACTTGATTTTTGTTGTTGAGAACAGAAACCAAGAGAAGAAACATTTTCCTTCCTATGTGAATCTCTCAAGAAATTCAATAAAGACTTTGTAGGAATAATCACATAAACACTCGCCACATTTGTTTTAAAAAATGAGATTTGTGACGTTTCAAAATATGCCCTGCAACTATTTTTATGACCATGATCTGTTTTTCTCGAACTTGTAATAGTAGTATATTTGACGCCATCACCCTTCGAACCTTGAATCTTTTTAGCTTCCAAACCATAATTACCAGGAAACGAAATTGACGTGATGCATGAAGCAGTGTTAAGGAAAGCCCAGCCTCATCCAGCTGTGACCACTTCTATCCAGAAAGATAGAATCCTGGATAATCGTAACAGCCCAACAACCAAATGGAAAGAAGATAAGGCTGCTCAATATAGCTCCAAGGCCAAAGAGGAAAGACAATCGGTTGATGATAACTCTTGTAACTGTAAAGAAAAATCTAAGGAGCAAATCCAGCATGGCATGTACTTAACTAATATTACATATAATCAAAGGTCTCCACAATCTCACATTGACAAAACGTGAGATTGTGAAAGAGAGTCTCTTCTTGTGGATGTATACTCATACTGAGTCGAACCATGTATAATGTGTTTGTTTGATCCACTTTATGGTATTTGTCCACAACAAACATCCTTTTGCAATGACCTCCAACAACAACACAACAGAAACCAGTTTGAACATCAATGGCAGCAGAGGATCAAATCCTCCATTCAACATATCATCGGTAACAGGTTCAAATCTGCCCATTCTTATTCCTCCAAATTTACAACACTTTCTGTCAGTAAAACTTGGGGCAGACAACTTTTTTCTTTGGGAATCCCAGTTTCTTCCTCTCTTACGGAGCTACAATCTGATGGGCAATGTGGACGGGTCAAAAACTCACCCACAAGAATGAATAGATCAAGGGGAAACTAAAATAAAAAATCCCGCCTTCGATGAATGTGAACGAATGGATCAACTCCTCCTGAGTTGGATCCTCTCGTCTCTCACTGATCAAGTGCACAACCAAGTCGTTGGCTTTTCCACTTCATATGGAGTTTGGAACACATTAAAGAAAATATATGCTGCCAGGTCCAGAGCCCGCATTCAACAATTGAAAGGGCAATTACAAACTCTCAAAAAGGGAGCAGAATCAATCACTGAATATGTTTGTAAGGCAAAGATGCTTGCTCATCATCTTGCTCTTGCCTCAAAGCCTATTGAAAATGACGATCTCATTCTGCATATTCTTACCGGTTTGCCATGTGAATATGGTTCTCTCTGAACTGCTCTTAATATTAGAAGTGACTCTATATCATTGGACGATTTACTTGGCATGTTGCTTGTTCATGAAGCCCAGCTTCAAGAGAATGATCCAACAACTGAAATTGAAAATATCATGGTTTATCTCACCCTTAAACAAAATACCCAACGACAAGGGTATCATTTTAAAGGAAATCGACGTTGACCTTATAATCGGTCTCAAGGAAGAACTTTCAACACTAAAAATCAGGCAACCGAAAGTTCAGCCACTTGTTTCTCATGTGGAAACCATGGCCACATTGCTGCAAACTGCCGCACTACATGTCAAGCATGCCGTCAACAAGGACATGGGGCATTGAAGTGCACACAATATCGATTCACTCAGAGTGAAAATCAAACTAGCCCCGACATGAATTATGCCGTCAATACATCAAGTTGTGACACCAACGGGTGGTACCCCAATTTCGAAGCAACACACCATGTCACAGCCGATTTGAACAATTTATCTATGCCGACAATCTATGATGGAAGTGAGCAGATCAAAATCGAAAATGGATCAGGTCAGGTTTGTAAAACCCACGTTTAAAAAAAAATAGTATTGGACCCGGGCCGGGGCCGAACCCGACCCGGGCCCATCCTCGATAGAGTTTTATAATCCTCATCCACTTCCCGAGCGCCGCACCCCACCTGCGATTTCAGATGGATTAGGGAAACCCATCGGGGTTTCCCCATTTACCCCCCCCCCCCCTTTAAGAGCACCGCAGGAGGGCAAGGGGAGGCACGCCTCTCTCTCGAGCCTCCTCTTCTTCGCTCTCCTCACGCCGGCTCTCTCCTTCTTCCCTGCGCACGCCGCCAACGCCGATCGCCGCCGCCGCTGCAACCTTTGCCGACCGACGTCGCCGGCGATCCTCTTCCCAGGTACGCCCCTATCCTCCCTCTTCACCTCCCTCTTTTCCCCCCTTTTTAAGGGTTTTGCCGGGAGGTCGACAGGCGACGCACGGCCCCTGTCGCTCCCTCTGTGACCATCGGAGGGTCGACAAGGGGCCTACAGGACCCTGTCGTCTCCCCCCTTCCTCTTGGGGTTGTCAGAGAGCCGGCAAGGGGCCAGTCTCCCCTGCGGCACCCCCCTTCTCTTCCCTATGGGCTATGGGACGACCGATGAGAGGTCGGCCGTCCCCCTACACCTGTAAAATTGTCTAAGAAAAGACAATACACATACGAGCACAAAAAATATGGAAAAGATGTGCACGAAGGCACTCTCACAACACTTGAACAAATACGCAAAAGCGTAAAACAATAAACATGCACAATGGCATGTATTTTATAGAAGGAACCGAATGCTTGAGTCTCTCAAGCTTAGGAAAAACAAGAGGGGATCACCCCTATTTATACAAGAAGAAGAGGGTGCAAAGGGGCTCCCAAAGGAGTCGTTGGGGAGCCCCCAACTGTCACTTTTGTGACCGTTGGGGACCCCCCAACGACTCTATTGGGGGATCCCCAATGCACCTTTTGTGAAAAAGGTGAAAAGAAATAAAAAATGAAAAACAAAAAAGATAAAAAATAAAAAGAAAAGATACAACATATTCCTATTGGAATATGCGCAAAAAGGAAATTTACAATAATACCCTTATTGAGTGAACAAAAAGAAAATAATATATAAATATATATACTTATATATATAGAGATACATATACATATAAATATTATATGTATATGTATCTCTAAGTATATAAGTATATATATTTATATTGACATCAATGATTTTAGGAGGAGATACATTTTAACACCCCCCCTCAAACTTACGGTGTGATAACCGCAAGTTTGCCAAGGAGGAAATGAAATCTGGGCGAACATAGAGCTTTGGTGAAGAAGTCAACAAGCTGATACTCAGACGTTACGTATGGTAGATCAATGACCTTCTTCAAGTATTCTTCTCTGACATAATGACAGTCCATCTCTATATGTTTTGTTCGCTCGTGAAAGGTGTGATTCTTGGCAATATAAATTGCACTTTTATTGTCACAGCGCAACTTTGTTGGTTCTCTGATAAACACTCCCATATCTTCCAAAAGACTTCGAATCCATACAATTTCCATGGTGGTAGATGCCATGGCTCTATATTCGGCTTTAGTGGATGACAGGGAGACCTTTTGTTGCTTTTTGCATCGCCATGAGATCAAGGACTCACCTAAGAAAACACAGAAACCAGTGGTGGAGTGACGGTTACTAGGGTCACCTCTCCAATCTGAGTCAGTATAAGCAAGCAATTTCAATTCAGAGGAAGAGGATAGAAATACTCCCTTATTTACCATTCCCTTCAAATATCTGATGATGCGGAGCACAGCACTCATATGAATGGTTGTAGGAGCATGCTGAAACTGACTCGCGATGTGTATAGCATGTGACAAGTCGGGTCGAGTAATGCTAAGATACATTAAAGACCCTACCAACTGCCTGTAAGGAGTGGGATCGGTTAGAGGAACACCGTCGTCAATCTTCATTTTTGCTCCCACAACTTCAGGAGTTTCGCATACTTTGTCATCAGAAATACCTGACCTGTCAATAATCTCGCAGGCAAGTTTAGATTGAGATAGAAAATAACCACGTTGCGAATAGGCAACATCAATTCCAAGAAAATATGTCAGAAAACCTAAGTTTGACATCTCAAATTTTGAAGTCAAGACGGACTTAATACCCTTGACTCCTTGAACATCATCACCTGTTATTAACATGTCATCAACGTAAAGTAATAAAATTACAATCCCTGCATTAGATTTTCTAGTAAACAAAGCAGTGTCAGTATAACACGATGAAAAACCATTTTCCAACATTACACTGGTAAATCTATCATACCAGGCTTTGGGGGCCTGCTTTAAGCCATAGAGAGCCTTACGAAGACGAAGAACTTTATCCTTAGGAATTATCATGCCTGGTGGGGCATCCATATATACTTCTTCGTTAAGATCACCATTTAAAAAAGCATTTTTAACATCCATTTGAAAAATGTTCCAATTTTTAATAGATGCAATAGTAATAAGACACCTAACGGTAACCATCCGAGCTACAGAGGCAAAGGTTTCTTCGTAATCAATTCCATACTCTTGCCCATACCCTTTAGCAACTAAGCGAGCTTTATACCTTTCTAAAGAACCATCACTCTTAGTTTTAACTTTAAATATCCATCGACAGCCTATAGTTTTCTTTCCTATAGGTAGAGTTTGAAAATCCCAAGTTCCTGCCCTTTTAAGAGCATTAAGTTCACTTTGCAAGGCTTCTTGTCATTCTATACATTTTTTAGCTTCTGCAAAATTTCTTGGTTCGAAATAAGAGTGAATAGCACTAAGACAAGCCCTATATCGGGGTGAAAAAGAATCAAACGATACAAAGCGAGTTGGAGGTCTTCTATTTCTTTCAGATCTTCTATGGTCAAGAGGAGTGGAAAGCTCACTATATTGATCAATAGCACTTCTAAAGGTGTCTTGGTTTCTACGAGAGTAGGTAATGGGCTCACTTGGAACTCTACTTTCTGGATCATTATGTTCACCAATATCTTCATCATTTTCCTCATCATGGTTTAATGATACATCATCATCACTGGATATGTCATCATTACTAGATAACAAGTCGAATAAGGAGTAATCAAAATTTTTGAGAAACATTTTTTTCAAAACCACTCTCATTTTCTAAAAAGGTTACATTTCTAGAGACATATAGCTTATCCTCTCGAAGATCGTAACAACGAAACCCTTTTTGAGTTTCAGAATAACCAAGAAAAGCACAAGGGATAGCCTTGGGTGAAAGCTTGTCATTCTTATCCGTAAGTATGAAACACTTACATCCGAAGACCCTTAACCTATTATAATCAGGTTCAAGCTTATGTAATATCTCAAAAGGAGATATTTTACCTAATAACCTAGATGGTAGACGATTTATTAAATAAACAGAAGCAAGGGCTGCTTCGGCCCAAAAGTTTTTAGGAATATTTTGAGATATAAGAAGAGTCCTAGTGGTCTCAATAATGTGCCTATGTTTTCTTTCAGCCAACCCATTCTGTTGAGGTGTTTTAGGACAAGACCTTTGGTGAATAATACCGTGATCCTCAAGATATACCTTAAATTGATTGGAGAGATATTCTCCCCCAGAGTCACTTCTAAAAATCTTTATGTTGCTATTGAATTGATTCTTAATCATTGAGTGAAAATTTTTAAAACATGAAAACACTTCATGTTTAAACTTAAGAAAATATATCCACGAGTAACGGGAAAAGTCATCCACAAATATTACATAATAAGAAAAACCTCCTTTTGAAACAACAGGTGCGGGTCCCCAAACATCTGAGTGAACAATTTCGAAAGTTTTGGAAGAGAACATAGTTCTTTGCTCAAAAGGTAAGCTGCGCATTTTTCCGAGAATGCAGCCATTACAAGAAAAGGAGCTTTTACATAGGTCTTTTGCAAAATGTAAATATGATAACTTGGTGATATGAGGATGACCAAGTCTTTGTGCCATACATTTATATCCTTATGTCGGGCAACATTACACAAAACTTTTGGAACTTGAAGAGATTCCATATAGTATAGATCTCCTCTTCTAAAGCCTCCCCCAATCAATTTCCCGGACTGGCGATCCTGTATTAAGCATTTGTCACAAGAAAATTTAATATCACAGCCATGGTCCGTGAGTTGAGAAAAAGAGAGGAGGTTTAAGTTAAGTTTAGGTATAAATCTGATTTTTGGAATAGAAAACTCTTGAGTTTCAAAATTACCTATTCCTTTAATTTCAAGGGAGGTTCCATTAGCAGTGGAGACATAAGATGGGGAACGGTTTTTCAAATAATCGGAAAGTGACAAAAAGTTTGGGGACATATGAAAAGATGCACCAGAGTCCAAAAGCCAAGAGATTTTACCTGGAGGAGAAGAAGTGGATACGGCCGCACCGAAGGTAGATCCCTTGAGGAGAGGTTGAAGGGCTTCCACTATTTGATTTATAGAAAGAGTCCCACTTGAAGATGCCTCATCCTTCTGTGGTACACCAGTGGTAGCCATAGCTAGAAGTCTCTTCCATTTAGGACATACAGGTTTGATGTGTCCCGGTTCTTTACAAAAATGACAAATAGTTTTGCTATAGTCCCTTCTTCCTCTTTGACCACCATTTTCACCTTGATTTTGGAATTTAAAATGAGGGGGACGATAGGTTGTTTACATAAATTCATACGAGTCTCTTCACCACTTAACTTGGTGAGAACATCTTCAAGAGAAGGGGGAGTGAAAGAGGAGAGAAGAGATGACCTTATTTGCTCAAATTCGGGCCTTAGCCCATTTAAGAAATTGAAGAACCGATCTTCTTCAAGTTGCTTATGACGGAGCTCAATTGCCTCTCCACTCCATTTTGGTTCAAGCATTGCAAGCTCATCCCAAATAGAGGAAAGATCGGCAAAGTATTCCCTAATCGTCATTTCACCTTGGGAGAGAGAGATAGCCTTCTTTTGAAGGTAATACTTATGAGAGAGATCCCTTGAGGTGTACATTTTTTCAAGATAATGCCAAGCTTCCGATGCCTTTTTGAATTTAATAATGTTGGCATTAATCTTGGTTTCTACGGATGAGAAAAACCATGAGAGAATCTTGAAATTCTTCATTTCCCATTCATCGTGTTTCTTGGAGTATTCTTCAAGAGCTTTGGTTCTTTCTTCTCCCTCAAGAATCTTGATTTCGCCTTCTTTTACTATGGTAATCTTGGGTTCCGGTTCCGGAATTGTGCCAAGAACATATCCCCATAAGCCTTTCCCTTTTATATGAGCCTCCATATTTCCGGCCCAAACATGATAGTTGGACCCATTTAATTTGAAACCAAGAGCAAAATGGGACTCTTTTTCGCCCATTAGAGAGAAGAGAGATAGAGAAAAAAGCGTACCAACACAATATTTCCAACACCAAATTTGCACAAGATTCTTCTAAAATATTTGAGAAGAAAGATCCACCACTTCAATCTTCAAGGATCGGAAGGCACGTTTTTTGAGGCACTCGAAAAAAAGGAGAATCCCACGATCTTCAATAATCAACCTTGCTTTGATACCATGTAAAATTGTCTAAGAAAAGACAATACACATACGAGCACAAAAAATATGGAAAAGATGTGCACGAAGGCACTCTCACAACACTTGAACAAATACGCAAAAGCGTAAAACAATAAACATGCACAATGGCATGTATTTTATAGAAGGAACTGAATGCTTGAGTCTCTCAAGCTTAGGAAAAACAATAGGGGATCACCCCTATTTATACAAGAAGAAGAGGGTGCAAAGGGGCTCCCAAAGGAGTCGTTGGGGAGCCCCCAACGGTCACTTTTGTGACCGTTGGGGACCCCCCAACGACTCTATTGGGGGATCCCCAATGCACCTTTTGTGAAAAAGGTGAAAAGAAATAAAAAATGAAAAACAAAAAAGATAAAAAATAAAAAGAAAAGATACAACATATTCCTATTGGAATATGCGCAAAAAGGAAATTTACAATAATACCCTTATTGGGTGAACAAAAAGAAAATAATATATAAATATATATACTTATATATATAGAGATACATATACATATAAATATTATATGTATATGTATCTCTAAGTATATAAGTATATATATTTATATTTACATCAACGATTTTAGGAGGAGATACATTTTAACAACACCCTCCCACTCCCCCTGTGCCATGCTTATTTATTTTTTTTTTGTGTTGTTGTCGTCGTGACCCTGTCAGGCAGAGGCCGAGGCCCTTGCCATTAGTCTGTTCTTCAGGCAGGGGCCTCGACCCCTGCCATCCCTTGTTTCGTTAGGCAGGGGCTGAGGCCCCTGCCATTCCTTTTTAAGACGAGCAGGGGCCAAGGCCCTGCCGTTTATAATTACGCCAGGCAGGGGCCGAGGCCCCTGCCATTTCCTGTTCTGTCAGGCAGGGGCCCCTACCATTATTCGTTCATCAAGCAGGGGCCTCGCCCCTGCCATTTCCTTGTTTGGTCAGGCAGGGGCCACAGCCCCTGCCGATTGTCATTTTGTCTGGCAGGGACTGAGGCCCCTGCCATTCATTGGGTTACAGGAGCCGAGGTCCCTGTCATCCAGTTTTGTCAGGCAAGGACCGAAGTCCCTGCCATTTGTTACTCTTGTGAGGCAGGGGCCGAGGCCCCTGCCGTTGGTTGTTTTGGCAGACAGGGGTCGAGGCCCCGCCATTCACTGCTTGTCAGGCAGGGGCCGAAGCCCCTGCCATTCGTTGCTCTGTCTGGCAGGGACTGATGCCCCTGCCATCCGTTGTCTTGTCATTCGTGGTTTGGTCAGGCAAGGGCCGATGCCCCTGTTGTTCGCCGTTTGGTCAGAGATAGTGGGCCACTATCGTTCTATTTCTTTTTCTGTTATGCAGGAGCCTTGACCCTGCCACTCATCAGTTTCCACCGACAAGGCAGGTCTTACCATTGCCCTTCTGTTCTTTTGACAACTATGTCATAATAACTCTCACACTGTTGCAGACTTCGCATCGAACCCCGCTCTGGCTCCGCGGCATGAGCCTCGTATCATCTACACTCGTAGACGTACGCAACTGCACGACATCCCGATGTAGGGGAAAGTCGCACGAAGAGTTTGTATGAATGAAATAAAATATAAGGATTCTATGATAGAATAGTTTTATTTGGCATACATGCTTACCTGTAGGATTACTTGTGATTGTCTGTTTTGCGTTTTCTTATCCTTATTCTTTTGAAATTGCATGCTAAATGTAAAACTCTATGGGTAGACTCATTTCTAGAGAGAAACCCACGACAATTGCTTTTATAACCGGACCTTAAGACAGGTACGGTATAAATTTTACGAGAGGTAATGAAGTACCTTGAAGTGGGCAATCAACACCTTATAGATATCAATGAGATAATGTCGGCCTCCACAGGCCAATTGCTTAAAGAGCAATACATGTCATGTATGAACCAAAAGAATCACAAAACATTAATTGTTGCCCTCTCTTCGTAGTCGTACCTCTAAGAAAGGTACGATTATACTTTTGGACAAGTACATCCCATGTGGGTTACGATGTTGGGATGGTGAGGTTGTAGCAACCTCGAAGCGTGCATTTAACACAATGCTAAGATCACATAAATGGTGACAACTCGCCCTCACAGGCAAGATGCTCGAGTGGGTCTATTAGACCAGAGCATGTAGAATGGGGCGGCGGTTAAGAAACCCCCATCGTACCCATTCGAGCTTCACGGTTCATCAAGGGAGAGGATGGATGGTACGAAAACTCTGATGGACAGGTTGTTAACAACCACCCCATGGACAAAAGACTCGGCTTCCCCAGTCATCGGAGTAAGGGGAATTGGGATTACCATAAATTATCCTAGGTGGTAACTCCCAGGTACTTCTGCAGAAGTTGAATGCATCCATGGGTCACGAATGCCTTTGGGGATTTTCTCTCTTGGTCACTGACCGTCCCCTTAGAAGCGGACTCAGTCAGCCATCCTGGTTAATGAAAACACCTGACATAATAAACCCCCGGATCGGTCTCGGTTGTTTTTATGTTTCGCGTATGTGCGTACCCACAGGCCAGTTAATATCAGAACTTAAAGAATATCTTTTTAAATAGTTGTAGATGATTGAGACTTACATTGTTTCAAATGCTTCAAATAATAGCTCTTTGCACATGTTACACGTGTTAGAATAGATTATAATTGTATTTGTTGTTTTAATATAATAACTGTTTATCTCATGAATGTCCTGCTTTATTTTTATTCTACTTATCTATTCGTGCACCTACTAGTTTGTTATGAAACTGACCCACTTCATGGGCAGGTGAGGAGTAAGACTTCACAGGCGGCCGATGGCGTGGTGCAATATGGCTCAAGATTTCTCTTCTTTCTGCTGGTGGCTTGACTCTGAGTTTTGGAGTTTTTCTTTAGATTATTGAACTTTGGGAAAATGCTCATTTTGTAATAAACGGCAGATTTTATGAATAATCTATTGCATCATTTCCTCAATTCTTTTAAGTAGTTGTTCGTGTGAATGATGGTTTTTCAGCTAACGTACCCAAGATTGTTGACTTGTGCTCATTTCTAAATGTCTTTCGTTGTCGTTTTTAAAAGTGAAAACTTTAAATCTTTGAAAGGTTTTTCGATAATGTTTTTGAAATCACAAGTTGAAATTTTGGGGTGTTACATGGTTATTTCTCATGTTGGTAATTCCATTGTTCAATCATCTTCAAAACAGTTTTCTTTGAAAAACATTCTTCATGTGCCAACCATTACCAAAAATTTGCTCTCAGCTCATAAGTTTACCAGGGATAATAATGTGGCTTTTGAATTTCGGCCTAACTGTTGCTATGTAAAGGATTTGGAAACAGGGAAGACATTACTCACAAACGTTCTTGAACAAGGACTGTACAAGGTGCAACTGGATAAATCTAAAAGACGCAAGACAATTTTCGGCCTTTATTGGAGAAAAGACCTCCACAACCCAGTGGCACATGCGCCTTGGGCATCCATCACTTAAGATTGTTCATCATGTTCTTCGTAAATATGGATTGCCATCGTATTTTCAGTAGTCAAATAAAATCTGTGAAGCATGTCAAATGAGCAAAAGTCACTCTCTCCCATTTTCTCAGTCTTCACATGAAATCTGCCATCCTTTAGATTTATTTTTTCTTGATGTTTGGGGACCGTCACCGGTTTACTTTGCATGGACAAATTTATTATGCGAGCTTTGTTGATGGATTTTCTAGATTTACTTGGATGTTCATTATTAAATACAAATCTGATGTACTTTCTGTTTTCCAAAGTTTTCATCGCATGATTGAAAGACAAATTGGTCAGTCCATTAAAGTCGTCCAAAGTGATTGGGGTGGAAAGTTTAAAGCTCTTTCTCATTACCTCAAAGCATGTGGCATTCAACATCGCATTATTTGTCCCCACACCCATCAACAAAACGAACGGGTTGAAAGGAAGCACTGACATTTGGTCAAAACTGGCCTCACATTGCTTGCTCATGCTAAATTACCCTTTCGCTTTTGAAACTATGCCTTTTTAGCTGCCACATACTTGGTTAATTGTTTGCCTTCACCTGCCACTAATATGATCTCTCCATATCAGCTCTTATTTCAGCAACAACCTGATGTACATGTTATCCTTATTTACGACCATATAATGCTCACAAGATGGCTTTCCACAGTCACAAATGAATTTTTCTGGGGTACAACAACAATCATAAGGGTTACATCTGTTTTGGTCCCTCCAATGAAAAGATTTTCATCAGCTGCAATGTTATTTTTGATGAACAAGACTTTCCTTTATCCTCTTTAACCCCAAAATCACTCACTTCTCCTCCCTCACCCGTTCTTATCCCCTCACCTTTTTCCTCCCTCGTCTCTCCTACTATGACACAACTGTTATCCTCCTCGCCCTCCTTAGAACAACCTGACTTATCCTCCTCAGATTCTCCTACCACCTTACTCATTCCACCCATTACAAACCAAACATCTCCCGAACCACAGTCTCCACTTGTTCTACGCCAACACCATATGGTCACCCGATCTCAAACTGGATCACTTAAACCCAAAGTATTTCATAGTCGGCACCTACTACCCTCTACCCTTCTCACTGAACTTTCCACGGATATAGAACCTACCTGTTTTTCTCAAGCATCAAAGCAACCACATTGTCGTCAGGCTATGGCTGAGGAGTTTCATGCCCTTATGAAAAACAACACATGGATTCTGGTTCCATCTTCCCCCACTTATAATATTGTTAGATGTAAATGGGTATATTGGATTAAACGTAAAGCAGATGGCATCATAGACAGATTTAAAGCTCGACTTGTGACTAAAGGATTTTCTCAAGAAGAAGGCATTGACTATACGGAGACGTTCAGCCCAGTTGTCAAATTCTCTACCATTCGACTTATTTTCACCATTGTCATCTCTAAGCGGTGGACCATTTGACAACTTGATGTTCAAAATGTGTTCTTTCATGGCACTATTTCAGAAACAATATACATGGCCCAACCGCCTGGCTTTGTGGACTCTCATTTTCCTGATTATGTCTGCAAACTTCAAAAGTCTATTTATGGCCTGAAACAAGCTCCGTGGGCCTGATTTCATCGCTTAAGTTCTTTTCTATTAAGCATTGGATTCATTGCCTCTAAAATTGACACATCCTTATTCATGGCTTTTCAATGCAACAATATCACTTTTCTTCTTATTTATGTTGATGATATTATAGTAACTGGCAGCTCTCCATCCTTGATTTCACATATTATGGCTAACATGACGCATGAATTCTCTATCAAGGACTTGGGCACTCTACATTATTTTTTGGGCATTGAAGCTACATTCACGTCTCAAGGGCTCTATCTCACTCAACAGAAATACATGCTCGACCTTGTTCGCACAGATATGATGGATGCCAAGCCCATCTCAACACCAATGATAGTTGGAATGCCTCTCTCTCGTCATGATGGAGATCCCTTGTCCAATCCTACTCAGTACCAACAAGTTGTGGGCTCTCTTCAATACCTTACTATCACCCGCCCAGATTTATCATATGCGGTTAATCGGGTTTGCCAATTTATGCAAGCACCCACAACCGTTCATTGGCAAGCCGTCAAACGCATCCTCCGTTATGTCAAGCATACTATCAACCATGGTCTTCTTTTACGGCCAATTATTGATCTTCAAATCACTGCCTACTCTGATGCAGAGTAGGCTGGCAATCCCGATGACGGTAAATCTTGTCCATTGTGTCTGGATAGTTAGACCCGGGTCCATTGTATGTACAGGACCGAGTCTGTATGTTTTATTTTTTGGTCTTTCGGGTCTGGACATTACACCAGACCCGGACCCATACTGTTCATTTTACACTTATTAATATAATGTTTAGGTCACGATTTCACGATTGAAATCGTGACAGCCGCACCCCTGTTCTTCTATTTTTCTTCTTTCGCAGGTTACTCTCAAACTTACATGGTATCAGAGCCAGGTTCAGGATCGAAGATCGAAAGGGCTTCAAAGAAGGGTTCAGCCAGAACTAGAGGTTTGAGGTTTTATCTCTCTCGTGTTCTTCATTTCTCGTGTTTTTCCCTCTCTCTGTGGATTCACGTTCCACGTGAAATCTCTATTTTCTCTTTATCTTCTCTCTATTCTCCCCTTTTATCTCCTCTCTGTGGATTCACGTTTCACGTGAGACCCTATTCTCCTCTTTTTTATCTTTGCTCTGTGGATTCACGTTTCACGTGAAATCCCTAATTTCATCATGGTAACGTGAAATCCCTAATCTCCTCTCTGTGGATTCGCGTTTCTCTAACTGATTTTCTGGTGAACGTGAGTCCTTAAAGTCGACCTTTTGTCAAATCGTTAATATTCAGTTCTCCTCCCTTTTGTCTGATATATACAGATCTGAGGCATCTTTCATTCCTAACCAGCGCCTCTATCTCCACTTTATCCTTCTATTCTCGTGTCTCTTTTAGCAAAAAAAAAAAAAAACAGTACCCTTCTCGGCAACAAATTGAGCATTTCACTTTGTGACTGTTGTTAATTTCTCATAAAAAAAAACAGTACCTTTCTCTTCATGGATTCTCATTCCTCTCAATCGAGCATTTCTTCGAGTTTTCTAAATCAGCTTGTATCCGAAAAGCTTAACACCTCAAACTTCTTGATCTAGAAGAGACAAATCATCCCTTTTATAAGGAGTCAAGGACTCTTAGGCCACCTGGATGGAACCACTCCAGTACCACTAGAGTTTGTTACGAGAGAAGAGAAAGATGACAAAGGGGTAAGTTCAATTGTGTATGCTAAAAACGTGGAGTATCTCAACTGGGAAAGGAAAGATCAGTCAGTAGTTGCATATATCACCTCTACCCTGTCCCAAGAGGTTCTTGTTGCCATTCCCAACAATTGTACAACCCTGCAGCTCTGGGAAAGATTGGTTCAGACGTATTCACAGGTTTCACAGGCGAGGATGGTTTTTCTCAAGAGAGAATTTCAGTTGTTAAAAAAGAATTCCATGACCATCATGGAATATCTGAACAAGATGAAGACTATCACAGACCAGTTTGCAGTTATAGGATGTGCGGTAAGTGACAGTGATATGGTGCAATAAACTCTGAGTGGATTGGGATCTGACTACCATATGATCGTCACTTCACTATTGTGCCTACCTGCCCTTCCTACCTTTGATGAGTTACGAGCTAAATTAATTCAGTACGAAATGACTCTGAAGGGTTTTTTCTGAAGAAACTCATGTTCATACAAATTCTCAAGAAGTCCTTGCCACAGGGGTGACTTACGGTCGAGGAAGAGGACGAGGGGGGCAAGGGCGAAGTGGACACGGAGGACGTGGTTTACTCCCCACTCCGAACATGATGACTCATGCACAGGGACAAAGATCCATCCCCACTTGCTTCCTTTGTAACAAAAGGGGGCATATCAAGGCGAATTGTTGGCACAATCCAGAAAATAAAGGAAAGGCTTCACAGACAGAACCCAAAAGAAATTTCACCAATATCAGAGACAGTGGAGAGATTAAAGATCTGTTGATATCCGCCTTGTCAGAATTGAAATTGAAGCAGAATGATCAAGGTGCTTGGTTTGTTGACTCAGGGGCAGCAACTCACGTGACTGGTGATGCAGGTAAAATCTCCAACCCTATTCCTTATTTTGGCAAAAGTAAAATTGTCACTGGCGATGGATCCCACCATCATGTTTCTCATGTTGGAAAAACTGTCATTCCCATGTCACATTTCACCCTTGAACTTTCTGATGTTCTTCATGCTCCCAACATCAAGAAAAATATTGTCTCTGTTTTCAAACTTATTGATGATAATCATGCCTCAGTTGAATTCACTCCCTTCTCTGTGCAGGTCAAGGACCTTCGCACGAGGGAAACATTCGTTGAAGGGAAGAGACGTGGCAATATGTATGTCTTTGAAGAATCTCCATGTCACTCTGTCCCCCCTGCTCATCTGGATTCAAAGTCTTCATTAGGGTCGTGTTCTTCCTATTCTGCAAATGTTTTTAGTATTTCTGAATGTAATAAGCCCTTCTTATGGCATAGTCGATTAGGACATTGTGGGAGTCATTTTATTGAGAAACTTGTCTTGAATAATCTCATCCCAAAAGAAAGTCTCAATGGGGATGAGAACAATCAGAAGTGTTCCAGTTGTCTTTTATGCAAAAGTCATGTATTGCCTTTTCATTCCATTAATAAGAGAGCTTCAAAACCTTTTGAGATAATTTGTTCTGATGTATGGGGACCCGCCCCAGTTGCCTCTGGATCTGGAAGCAGATACTACCTAATCTTTGTTGATAGCTATTCTCGATACACCTGGATATACTTCATAAAAAATAAGTCAGAAGTTTTCTTTTTGTTTCGAAATTTTCTTTCCTTAGTAAAAATTCAATTTTCTGAGTCTATCCAATTTTTCCAATGTGATGGAGGTGGGGAGTTCAGCTCTAGTGACTTTATTTCCTTTCTTCAAAATAATGGGATAGGGAGAAGGGTGTCCTGTCCACACACCCCTCAACAAAATGGGAATGCTGAGCGAAAACATAGGCATATCGTTGAAAGTGCCATGAGTATGCTTCATGACAGTAATCTTCCCATCAATCTGTGGACAGAAGCTTTTCATTCTGCCGTACATGTGATAAATAAACTGCCTATGGTTATTCTGAAAAATAAGTCCCCTTATTACTGTCTTTTTGGAGCTCATCCTAATTATCATGATTTGCGTGCTTTCGGATGTGTTTGTTATGTGCACATTGATCGGTCCTTGAGAAATAAATTTCAGGACAAGGCTCAAAAGTGTAGATTTGTGGGATATGCAGACGACTACAAAGGATATAGGTGTTATGATTCAAGCAACAGACGCATCAAAATCTCAAGGAATGTTGTCTTTGATGAGCAAAATTTTGATCACAGAGTCGACACAACGGACATGTCCCCTAACGCAACTGAAGTTTATTATCCTTGGCTGAATTCAGAACTTTTTACTAGTTTCAATGAAATCTGTCCTCCAGATTGTGTGCAGCAAGAAGAAGAAATGTTTGAAACCACCGGGACATCGAGATCACAAAATGAGGAAGAAGTATCATCATCCATACCGGGCAGATACAAGGGCATTTCCTATTCTAGACAGAGAACGAGAACATCAAGTCATCTAAATTCCATTTCAGCAACCGACCCTACTCCCTCTCATGACCTTGAAGTTAGGAGATCAAATCGCATACGGCATCCTATTGATAGGTGGGTAAGCTACAACAACTTTTCCTTGGATTTTCAGTTGTTTTTAACAGCCCACAATAAGGAAGATGAACCTATTATGTACTGTCAGGCAGCTACTTCTATCAAATGGGTAGAAGCCATGAATGACGAAATGCAAGCCTTGCATGAATGTGGAACCTGGGAAGTTGTTCCCCGACCACCTGACAAAAATGTTGTCGGATGTAAATGGGTCTACAAAATAAAGTACAAGCCAGATGGAACCATTGAACGATACAAGGCAAGACTGGTGGCAAAAGGGTTCACCCAAGAAGCCGGGCAAGATTATGATGAGACCTTCAGCCCGGTGGTGAGAATGGGAACAATTCGAATCATTCTTTCCCTGGCTGTTGAATATGGATGGAAGCTGAGTCAGCTTGATGTAAAAAATGTGTTCCTGCATGGGGATTTGAAGGAGGAAGTCTACATGGAACAACCTCCTGGATATCAAGAACAAAACTGTAAAACCCATGTGTGCAGGCTAAAGAGAGGTATTTATGGTCTAAAACAAGCATCTCGTTCTTGGTTTGACAGCTTCTCGCTTGAGATTCAAAAACATGGATTTTCACGTTCTCTACTGGACCACTCATTCTTCATTTTTAGAAGTCAGAATGTGACCACCCTACTGTTAATATATGTTGACGATATTGTCATCACAAGAAACTCTGAAGCTCACATTAAAGAAGTCAAAAACTTGATGGGCCAGAGGTTCAAAATGAAAGATCTTGGTGTCTTGCGCTACTTTCTTGGTGTAGAAGTTGACAGCCAGGCTCATGGTTTGACTCTCACTCAACATAAGTATATAGTAGATGTTCTTAGTAAGGCAGGCATGAAAGACTGCAAGCCTCTAGGAACTCCAAGTGTGCTTCACCAAAAACTTAGCATTCATGATGGAGACCTGTATGAGGACCCCACCAGATATCGCAGTCTAATAGGGATGTTACAGTATCTCACATTCACTCGTCCTGATATTGTGTATTCAGTCAATCAAGTGTCTCAGTTTATGCATGCACCACGTACTGGACATATGGAAGCGGTTAAGAGGATCCTTCGATATCTGAAAGGAACCATTGGGGACGGATTGATATATTCACCACAGTCATCTGGCAGCAAGGATGAGCATGAACTTACTGTATATTGTGATGCAGATTGGGCAGGAGACCCTGATGAACGGAGATCTACATCAGGATATTGTATCTTCATCGGTAGAAATTTAGTCTCTTGGAGTAGTAGAAAACAAAAGGTTGTCTCTAGATCCAGCACTGAGGCTGAGTATAGATCCATGGCTGCCTCTACTGCCGAAGCCACATGGATCAGGCATCTACTAACTGAAGTGGGAGAAAAGATATCTCACTCTATCTTACTGTGTGACAATCAAAGTGCTCTCAACATGTCATTCAATCCTGTACATCACAGTCGTGCTAAGCATATTGAGATCGACCAACATTTTGTAAGACAAAAGGTTGAAGAAAAAGAGATCGAGCCTGAGTTCGTCAATACTGAAAGACAAGTTGCAGACATATTTACAAAGGGTTTGACAAAAGATCGTTTTTGGATGCTTAAAGGCAAGTTGTTCATGGTCCAAAACCATGATCAACTTGAGGGGGGGTGAAAAACTGTATTATGGACATTTAGACCCGGGTCCATTGTGTCTGGATAGTTAGACCCGGGTCCATTGTATGTACAGGACCGAGTCTGTATGTTTTATTTTTTGGTCTTTCGGGTCTGGACATTACACCAGACCCGGACCCATACTGTTCATTTTACACTTATTAATATAATGTTTAGGTCACGATTTCACGATTGAAATCGTGACAGCCGCACCCCTGTTCTTCTATTTTTCTTCTTTCGCAGGTTACTCTCAAACTTACAAATCTTCCACAGGGTATGTTGTTTTTCTGGGATCTTCCCTTATCTCATGGTCTGCCCGCAAGCAATCCACTGTGGCTCACTCCAGCACAGAGGCCGATTATCGGGCACTATCATCCACTGCCATTGAAGTCATCTCCCTTGTCCATTTTCTTTTGGAGCTTCGCCTCCCTGTTGTTGGGACACCTCGGCTTTTATGTGACAACATCGGTGATGCTTACTTAACAGCCAATCTGATTCAACATCAACGGACGAAGCATATTGACATTGATGTTCACTTTATTCGGGATCACATTGCTCAACGCACCCTTGAAGTCCACTATGTTGCCATCCTCGATCAACTTGCTGGTCTTATGACCAGGCCTCTCCCAAGAACTCGCCTAGAGCTTCTTTGTATCAAGCTCAACACCCTCTCCAGGCCGTCGACCTTGCGAGGGGCTGTTAAGGAAAGCCCAGCCTCATCCAGCTGTGACTCCACTCCTATCCAGAAAGATAGAATCCTGGATAATCGTAACAGCCTAACAACCAAAAGGAAAGAAGATAAGGCTTCTCAATATAGCTCCATGGCCAAAGAGGAAAGACTAACGGTTGATGATAACTCTTGTAACTGTAAATAAAAATCTAAGGAGCAAATTCAGCATGGCATGTACTTAACTAATATTACATATAATCAAAGGTCTCCACAATCTCACATTGACAAAACGTGAGATTGTGAAAGAGAGCCTCTTCTCGTGGATGTAGACTCATACTGAGTCGAACCACGTATACTATGTTTGTTTGATCCACTTCAAGCAGAAGCGGCAAAACAAGTGCTAAAAATAGAATGAAGTGGGAAGTAGGGTACGGTTATGAAGCGATTATTCAAGAACAATATGGAAACGAAAAGGAAACACAGATCTAGAAAACAATATGAAGCACGGGCAAAAGCAAATAAAAAAAAATAACATGAACACAAGTATAAAATCATAAAAAACCAACATGTAAACTTGTTATAAAAAATTATTTGTTTTTTAATATGAAAAATGTAAATATTTATCTAGGAGAAAGAGTGAGAAGTGACAATAAGCAAGAAGAAAACATTTAGGAAACAAAAGGAAATTAATTTCAAAAATAAGGAGGAAGCGAGCTTTCTGCTAAGGGAATTGAGTTTCCCATATTTTGGAAACAGGTTTCCCAAAGCTTCCCCTTCTTTCGAGGAATCAAAGAGTTTCTCTCTTGAGAAGCAAGTTTTCCCATGTAGCAAGATGATTCTGGTAATCATGTTCCAAACGTCTATATAATAGAAATGCACAAGTATTATTTCAATAGTCCTATTGATCAATCTAATTTTTTAAAGTAAACCTTTTTTTGTACATTAATTTTTTTATTTATTTACAAACAATTTCAAAAATTAAAATGATCTGATTTTATACATGTTACTTAAAAACTATATATGGTGATTAAAAGACTTATCTTGTATGTTTTTATTATTGTTGTTATTGTTATCAAGTTGGATTTCATCCCTTATGATTTGATGAAATCATCATCTCCTTCTATAGTGATAAAGTAGTATGAAATGGGAAGGGGGATGATAAACGGTTACGAGAGACTCGTTTGAGTCAAATCAGGCCTTGGTCACAAAGTCTTGCCTAAGAATTGTTAACCTTTTAACTTGAAGGCTTTTCATGTCAGCAACATCTCTCATCAAAGATTTTTCCCTTAACTGGACTATTTTGGTTAGACTTGGCAAGGAACTGTGTCAGAAACGCATGCAAATCGGTTACACTCATAACCTATGTCATCACAATCTTCATACGCCTCTTGGGATGATTTCAAGTTGTTTTGATCAAATCAGACTCCACAAATGTCTTCTTTATCATTCATTTAGTCAAGATCGACATTTAAATTACCAAAATCTGACTTTCTCAAAAAAAAAATTTGTGATTCAAAATTCAATAGTTGACAAAACACAAAATTTCGTAATTTATAAATCATATTTTTTTTGTTGAAAAAATATGATCCAAGGATCGATTCTTACTAAATCGACCATGCTGAATCCATTTATAGTGTCAGATTTGATCAAAACAACTTGCATCATAAGATTTAAGAAGGGGATGAGTGAAACCCAACTGCATGACCCATGTCCTCAAGTACATTAGAACATCAACATGCTAAACCTGCATTTGGAATCAATGTTGGCACTTCTGAAACAGTCTAAATACCAACTACCAACTTGGTTGACATTGCAAGACCGTGCCCTGCAAGTATGTAATGTCTGAGGTAGGGATGTCAATGAATCATATTTTATCTGATATCCAACAAAATTCAATTCTGTTTAGTTGCATTTGGTAAGACAAAAAATATCTTATCATAACTGGATGCGGATATGATTTTGAATGTGTTGTCAAGTACGACAGATATCTAAATTTGATTGATATCTGAATCCATTTACATATACAAAAGCAGATCTGATTACGAGTTTTTCACCATTCCAATCCATTTAGCCAACATCCCATTAGTCAAATATGATGGCCACATCCGATCCGAATCTGAACTGTTTACATCCCTAGTCTGAAGACGAAAGCAATCAGTGGGCTTAACAAATCCAATAGCACTTGTCATGCTCAACTCTGTTCTGTTGTGACCCACTTGGTTGACATTGCAAGGGTGTGTATCCAAGTATACAATAGCGTTTAAAGACCATAGGAGTCAATGAGTTTAGGAACAAATCAGATGGCGGTTATCATGTTCAAATCTCTCTGCTGGCAGGACCTGACCCAACCCGAATACACAGATATGAGCATAAAAATGATGACTCAAATATTATTCGGGTTAACACAAACCCAACCCGAATAATATGCTAGTCAGTTGTGGATTATGATTTTTATCAGACATCTGACACTTGATCCAAGTATTTTATGTATACCTTTTAGTGATTATAAACACTTCAAGTGGTACAGATCTCGGTTTGAGATTTCAATATCTTCACTGAACCAAACATGGACCTAAACCTGAATCTGGCAACTAAGTCATTTGGTCTAGTTTCGTACACCTTGATGGTTAAATATATTGATTTTTTGCTCAAAATTATTTGGTCATACGTAGCTTTCCTAGCCCCTTATTGCCTTTTTCCTAGGTTGGTTTTGTGGAGAAACAATACAAAAAGAAAATCCCCATCCTACTGTTAGTTGGCAACCTTCTTCCTATTTGCCTAGTCGAGCAGGAATATCCTATTGGTCATGTTGGTTGGCCATTGGACCTGTTGTCTAGTCACCTATCTTTCCTATTGAACTAGTTAGCCTGGTTTAGATGGGTGGCTACTTCTCATTCTTATTGGCCTTATTGAGTGGCCACCTTCTTATTCTATTGCCTCCTATTCTTATCGGTTTTGTTAGTGGCCACCTCCATTTCTTATTGGCACCTCCTTTCTTATTGGCATTGTTGGATGGTCACTTATTGGTTTTGTTGGAAAGCCACCTCTCAATCCTATTCATCTGGGTTAAGGATGGCAGTGGACTGGGGGCGGGGTGGGGGACAAAGTTTCTACCCTTGCCTCGTCTCAAAATCTTACCCTTCATCCTTGCTTTCATCCCTGCACGGGTTTTGATTTTAACCTCCATCCATCATCGGTCCAAATGAGGCGAGGCAGAGCGGGGCCCCATTTTTCTTCGATCCACTGCCATCCCTAAAGAAGGATTGGAGATGGGGTGGAGCAGGGCAAGGCGGGGATCGGGACGGAGACGGGGCGGGGTAAGGGAAAGCGTAAGTCCATTCCTGCCTCCATCCTCGCACAAGTTTTGATTTTAACCTCCATCCCCGCCTTCATCTCCATTTCATGTCCTCCATCACCAGTCCAAACGGGGCGAGGCGGGGCTGGGCTCGTTTCCTTGTCCACTGCCATCCCTAATCTGGGTGGCCACCACCCACCTATGCATCAATTAGCTTTTTCTTGGGTTGTAGGCATGGGCCTCAATATACTTCTTAAAGTTCTTCCCACTCTCTCACAAGCTGCAACTCTCTTTCCTTTCTTTTTCTATCTCTTTCTCTTTCTCTTCGCCTTTCTCCTTGTGTTTGTCTTTCCTACTCAAGGTGATCGAGATTATCGGTCTCACCCAGTATAGGTTATTAACTGATTTATCATAAAAACAAAGCTCAATTGTATCTTAAAAGCAAAGTTGCTTTGAAGCCCGTTACAGCAAAAGAATTGATCCCAATGGAGCCACTCTTTCTTTAAAACTAGTGTGTCCAACGCATGGATCCGAGCCAACTGGTTTAAACATAATCGTTATTACGTGTGACCCACTATATACATTTTTCCGACAAGATATCATGGCCCTAGTCTCAGGATTCATGTCAAGCTAGCTTAATTAGGAAAGCAATGCCCTGCCCCTTGCTTGTGTTTGCCTTCATCTATCTGTCATTAATCTGCAAAAATAATTCGGTGACCAACCTGTTGAGTTTGAAAAAACATAGCCTGACCAACCTGCAAAATGTTATGTAATAATATCTTTTTTTCTCTTGCAACCAAGGGATGTAAATGTGCCAAATATGAGTGGGATGCTTGATTTGAACCTTATCCAATGGTGTCATATGTTAAAATGTATCATTCGACAATTGTAATATTATATATATTTTATATATATAAAGGATAATACATATTCATATATGGTATATATGCATATGTATTATCCTAATTATATATATAAAATATATATTTATCTATTTATAGGCATAGGGGTAGTTTAGACATTTCACAGTTTTTACGCATATTCCATTTAGAATATGTTTGTAATTTTATTTTTAATTTTCTTTTTTATTTTTCTCTTTTTTGTGGTTTGCGCCACCTAGGGAGGCTCCCCAAAGAGTCGTTGGGGAGCCCCCAACGGTCACAAATGTGACCGTTGGGGGCTCCCAACGACTCCTTTGGGAGCCCCCTTGGTGGCCCCTCTCTTGTGTTATAAATAGGGGCCTCCCCCTTTGTATTCTTCACTCCTTGGAGGAGCTTATGCTCCATTGTATGGGGTTTATACCCCCTTCTTCCTTCTTCTTCAATAATATTCAACTTATGACTTTATGTCATATTTTTGCCCTTTGTGTGGGTTTATGTGTTAGCACATTATGTGCTTGTGTTGTTCCCTTTAATGGGTTTATTCGCACTTCATGTGCATGTGTATGGGTTCTTTATTGAACCTAATGTATTCAAAGCCACTTTCTAACATGGTATCAGAGTCAGGTTGAGATCGAGTTGCTCTTTGGTGCATCGGGAAGCATGGTATTCAAGAAATTTTTAAAGAAAAATGGTGAAGTATTTATTTTTCTCTCTTTTCTTTCTTAAAGTTATTAGGTACGCATTCTATTTCCTTAAGTATTGTATGAAGAATTTAATATGTTTTTTTTATGTGTAATCTTTGTCATTATGTCTTTTTATAAAAATTTGAGTTACTTGATACTCTATTGAATCTTTTTCGTATACATACTTTTTCGTATGTTTTTCTTTAAAAAAAATGAAAATGATAACTTGTTTGGCGAAAAAATAGATATATGATTGCTCAAAACTTAATGGGTCGATAAAGATTTATGACCATTGGAGCCTTGAATTTATATTTTAAATCTAACTTTGTTTATAAGAATACCTTTTATATATGGTAAGTCTTTAAAGAAAGGTATGTTAAGATTAAAATGTTTGTGAGTTATGGGCACCTCGTGTAATATCATTTTAGATTGTCCAAATTGCCATATTATAGATGGTGGTTGAGGTGAGTTATGGGCACCTTGGGACTCTAGAATGATTTGGTATATGATCTCTAATTATGAGTGTGACACTCGTTGTTATGTCTTTTTAGATTGTCCACTTACCATATTATAGATGGGGGTTGAGGTGAGTTATGGGCACCTTGGGACTCTAGAATGATTTGGTATATGAGTGTGTCACTAGTTTGATGTTGCCATTGATCTTATGGATGCTCTTATTTATACATAAATGTGATGGATATATGATGTTTGAAACATTAAAATGTTTTAAGGTATATTGAAATCAAGGTTTTAGGGATTATTGCCCAACCTTCCATTGTTTATGAAAATTATGAGTGCATTTGCACATTTGTGATTTTGTGATTTTGTGCACAAGTGTTCCATATGTTCTTGGTGTGCGTATGTTCACACATTTATTTTCAAGAATATTGTTCTATCGGTTGTTGTATCTTGTTGAAGATACTTTTACATAGTTTATTCCAAAATGTTATTTTTATGGGTATTCTTTTTTGAAGAATATTGTTTTATTGATTCAAGGTTTGATTTATATATATGTTTGTCATTACAAGTTTGATTACCTCAAAAGTCTTCTCCTTTTATGCCCCTTATCCAAGTGTCATCATATGTAGACAAGAATTTTATTACACCTTCGTGTGTTGGTAGCCCTTTGTTGGCTTTTGCTCTCTTGGTCTAGTAGCTGAACACACTTGTCTTGAGTGTTATTTTATGTAGACAAGGACGTTGATTCACACCATGGTGTGTGATTTTAGTCCATGTTGGCGTTTGTGTCATTGCTTTAGTCGCTGAGATGTATGCCCATGGTTGGCTTATTTCACTCATTTCAAGTGTCATCTTATGTAGACAAGAGATGTATTGTGTTTTAGCTCATGGTTGGCTTGTTACTCTTGTTCTAGTAGCTGAACATACTTGGTTTTGAGTGTATTTTTACATAGACAATAGATGCTTTTGGTCCATGTTGGCGTGTATTCTCTTGTTCTTGTCGTAGATGCACTCATTTCAAGTATTATTATATGTAGACAAGAGATTCTTTTGCACACCTTTGTGTGTGTATTTGGCCTTTAATGGCATATTTATATTCTTGATCTAGTAGCTTATACACTTGTTTTATGGGTTTTAGAGGACTAATGAGGTAGTTGTTTGTAATGGATGAACTATTGTTGAAATTTGCAAAATTTCATTCATGACTTGTGTTTTAAGATATTCAAGTGAATCATATTTTTGATATGCATATTTTAAAATCAAGTTGATTTTTTGGCATTTAATCTATATATTAAGTGCTTATGGTATTTTGGCCACTTTTGTATGCAAAATGTGTCCTTTTTTGTCAATTGAGTGAGATTTTCCTAAATGGGTAAGATTCTCTACTCAAATAACACTATTCGTTTTGCCTCGTAAATAGATTTAATGCCTTGTGAACTCTTGTGTTTATTTTTTGTCTAAAGTATGATTGGAGACTTCATTTCTCTTGTTTGGCACTTCATTACATGTTTGAAGCATGTTTATTAATGATTCATTTACGTATTAATTCATTTTATGATAATATATGCATATGCTCTTTATGGCCTTTTAGGATCTCATTCAATAAAGTATATGTTGCTTATGCCGCTTCGTAGGATTATTGTGGTGTCCCTTAGTGGACTATTTTGTTATTCCCCCATTATGGGGTTGTGTTTGTCCAATATTGGACCTTATGAATGCATTATGCATTCTTGCAATATGTTTCTGCTCACTCTTTAAACATGATATATGATTTTGAAAACTTTGGTTTTCTAAATTTTCTTTTCATGCTAAAGTAATTATCCTATTATGCATAAATTTTGCACCTTGTTAGGAATGTTCCTTTTTTAGTAAAGTGCAAAGATATTTTTTACTTGTTCTTTGTTGTTGTTCCTCAGGATCTTGAAGATAAGAGGAAAAGAAGTACCTTGGATAGATCATGGAAGGTGCTCATCGTTAAAGACATTGGAGGGAGACATTTACAATGGCATTCGTCCTGAAGGCTCTTGAAGCCTTGAGATTCTTCCTCTTGCTTTCTTCAATTTTTTCGTTCCCCCATGCAAAGCTTGAGGGGGGTGTTAAAATGTATCATTCGACAATTGTAATATTATATATATTTTATATATATAAAGGATAATACATATTCATATATGGTATATATGCATATGTATTATCCTAATTATATATATAAAATATATATTTATCTATTTATAGGCATAGGGGTAGTTTAGACATTTCACAGTTTTTACGCATATTCCATTTAGAATATGTTTGTAATTTTATTTTTAATCTTATTTTTTATTTTTCCCTTTTGTGTGGTTTGCGCCACCTAGGGAGGCTCCCCAAAGAGTCGTTGGGGAGCCCCCTTGGTGGCCCCTCTCTTGTGTTATAAATAGGGGTCTCCCCCTTTGTATTCTTCACTGCTTGGAGGAGCTTATGCTCCATTGTATGGGGTTTATACCCCCTTCTTCCTTCTTCTTCAATAATATTCAACTTATGACTTTATGTCATATTTTTGCCCCTTGTGTGGGTTTACGTGTTAGCACATTATGTGCTTGTGTTGTTCCCTTTAATGGGTTTATTCGCACTTCATGTGCATGTGTATGGGTTCTTTATTGAACCTAATGTATTCAAAGCCACTTTCTAACATCATATGCATAAGAATGTCAACACTATGATGACCATTTATACTAATAAAAACAAACAAAAAGGATTTATGAGGCATTGAATAAGACATAAAAATGTCAATGGTATGTTGTACATGGAGGCGATTAAATAAAAGACAGGGTCGTGAATTAGTTTATTATAATTTTGAATAAGCCCAGTGAGCAGTACATTGCAGCAATCGCAGCCCTCTTTTAGAAGGTAATTCAGATGAATTAGTTTATTATAATTTTATCATAATTTCAACATGATTTTTTCTATTTTACAGATAATTTTTTTTATGACAAAGGACCCTCATTGAGAACCAGGTCACTTTACAATTTTATTTTTTATTTTTCGCATATTTAATTTTTCATGGTAGCTTCCTGAAATCAGATGTGGCTGGTCTGATTTTGGTTGCCAATTCCTCAAGCAAAGGAATAGAAACCAACAATGGCACACAAGGGATAGACTTCTTTCTCAGTCTTCATTGGTAGAAGATGCAGCTATGATATGTTATTATTTTAGCTCAAAACTATATCTCTTGAAACAAAGTTCTTTAGCAAAAATAACTTTTGCTTTTGCCTAGTGGTTTTATAAAACACTTTCGAGAGAAAATATCACTTTATGAAATATGTTTAGTCTGTCTTTGAAAAACTCTTTGAATTTAAAATGTGAAAAATTGGCTTAGAAGGTAATGTTAAAATGTACCTCATATGTATATATATATTACATCAATACCTGATAGGGGTATTCTTGTAATTTTAGTTTAAATGTAAGTTTCTTTATTTATTTTTTATTTTTTATTTTTTATTTTGTATTTTTTGTATTTTTTAGAACTAAAAAGGGGCTCCAACCATAGAGTCGTTGGAGCCCCCAACGGTCACAAATGTGACCGTTGGGGGCTCTCAACAACTCCATGGGAGCCCCCTTTTGGCTCTTCTTTTGAGGCCTTTTTGGCCCTCCTTTTTTCTCTTCTCCCTCTTGTATAAATAGGGGTGAACCCCTTGTGTATTTTCATTCTTGAGAGCTTTCTCTCTTCTCAATAAGAGGCTTTTTATATTGTTGCCTTCTTAAAGGCTTGTGCTTGTATTGTCCCTTTGTGGACTTGTGATATTGTCTCTTTTGTTCATTGTTGTAAGTGCTTGTATGCACTCTTTATATTTCCGCAATATCTCATTACATGGTATCAGAGCCACTCGATTCTTGAAGAAAAGGTGTGGTTCGTGTATCTCATATTTAGTGGATATCTTCTCACTTCTTGGCAACATCATAGAGGCAAAGATTGACCTATCTTTCAAGCTCAATGAAAAGAATTATATGATGTGGGCATCGGCAATGGAAAATAATCTCAAAGGAAAAAAGCTTTGGGGTTTTGTCATGGGTACCGTTCCGGAACCTAAGCTTATGCTCACAAAGGACGAAGAAGGTCAAGAAAAGGCTCTTGAAGGAGATGCTTGCCTCAAGGCCATTGAAAATCATCAAAAAAGAAGTGGAAGATTGGGAAAGCAATCACACAAAAATCCTTGCGTGGTTTATGAACAATGTTGAGCTTAAGGTATGTGCTAATATAGCTAAATTTCGTAGAGCCAATGAGGCTTGGTCTTTTATGAAGGGTATGTATACCCAAAAGGATCTTGCGAGAGCATACTTCTTGCAAGAAAAGATTAGAACCACCAAGCAAGGTGATTCTAGCATTCAAGACTATTATAGGGCCCTAAACCCACTATGGGATGAATTGGCTCTTTTGGAGCCAAAATGGGTTTCTATGGAAGACATTGATTTACGGCAAAAACAAATGGAACAAGCGTGATTGCTTCAATTCCTTTTTGGGCTATGTCCCGAATTTGAGCAAGTGAGATCCTCACTTCTCCATAGATCTATTTTTCCTCCCAATGAGGATGCTATTGCCGAAATCACTCAAGAGGAGACAAGGCTTGGCATGAGTAAGCATGTTGATGAAGTCCTTGCCGTATCAAAACCGGGTAACATTGTTAGAACCTATAAGCCTCCTCATTTTGGGAAACAAAGAAACTAGAATGGAGGAAGAAAAATGATTGTTTGTCATTATTGCAATGAGTCGGGTCACATTAAACCCGCTTGTCCAAAGCTTATTGGAACCTTCAAGCCTAAGGTGGCCTCTCTTGAAGAAACCACCACCAAAGAAGATAAAGGCAAGAACAATGACATCAAAGAAACTCTTGGACAAATATCTATGGCTCTCCAACAAATACTAAAAGTTTCTTCCTCTACATCGGGTGCGGCTATTGCCTCAACATCATCACCCGGTACGTATTCTTGGATCCTTGACTCCGGAGCTTCTTTTCATATGACCCCTCATGAAAATGCACTTATTGATGTTTGCACCAATTCAAAGGACTCTTGTGTCTCTACAACCGATGGAACCTTTTTAAAAATTTCAAGTATTGGTTCTTTTAAAGATTCTCAAAATTTTTGTGTTCCAAAAGTAAGAGTTGTTCCCAAACTAAATTTAAACCTATTTTTGGTTTCTCAAATTATTGACCATGGATGTGAAATATCTTTCTCATCTAATGGTTGCTTTGTTCAGGATCTCCGGTCCGAGAAGCGGATTGGGCAAGGCCATAGAAAGGAAGACCTCTATTATATGGACCATCTCGATCTCCCTATAAATTATTTTTGTTCTTATGTCCAAGAAAAAAACATGGAAACTTGGCATAAAAGACTTGGTCATCCAAGTTATTTCAAAATGTATCTCTTTTCTTTTGGAAACAAATTTTGTAAGGAAAAAGAAATTAATTGCAAAGATTGCATTTTTGGAAAAATGAAGTCTATTCCATTTCCAACTAGAACTTTTCTTTCATCAAGACCTTTTGAATTGGTGCATTCGGATGTTTGGGGGCCTTCTCCGGTTAAGTCTAAAGGGGGCTATTCATATTATGTTACGTTTATTGATGACTTTACTCGGTATGTTTGGATTTATTTTCTTAGTCATAAATCGAAAGTATTTACTTTGTTTAAAGACTTTCATAAAAAGGTTCAAAATCAATTTCAAAATAACATATCTATTTTAAGATCTGATTCCGGTGGCGAATACTTATCTCACGAATTCCAAAACTATTTAACCCAAAATGGCATTTGCCATCAAAAGTCATGTCCTAGGACTCCCCAACAAAATGGCCTAGCGGAAAGGAAACATAGGCATATTATAGAAACCGCTAGAACATTACTTGTTTCTAGGAATATTCCAAAGAAGTTTTTGGCCGAAGCAGTTCTAACCTCAACCTATCTAATCAATAGAATGCCCTCTTCTAAGTTAAAAAATGCTTCTCCCTATGAAAAACTCTTTAAATTTTCACCCGATTTCAATCGTCTTTGTATTTTTGGTTGCAAATGTTTTGTCCTATTACATAAAAGGGATAAGTTATCTCCAAAAGCAATTGAATGTGTTTTTCTAGGATATGGTGAAAATCAAAAAGGGTATAGATGTTATGATTTTAAGAATGATAAACTATATGTTTCAAAAGATGTAACATTTCTAGAAGAAGAGAACGGTTTTGATAAAATAGAAGAAACAAATGAAATTGATTATATATTCTTATATGATCTTATTGATGACATACAAGAAGATTTTCTTGAAAATATAGACGATACACGTGAGGCATCCCCTCTTGACATAACACCCTCAAATGATAGTGCTTCAAATATAAATGTTCATGATAATGATACCAATATAAATGTTTACTCAAGAAGAAATCAAGAAAATCCTATTAGTGCCCTCGAAAAATACTCTCAAATTTCTGAATCCACTGAGGAACCACAAGTTAGACATTCTTCTAGAATATCAATACCCCCAAATAGGTTTGTATCCTATGATTCCTTAACCCCCAACTATCGGGCGTGTTTAATAACCCTACATTCTTATTTTGAACCGGCTCACTATAATCAAGCTAAATCTATACCACATTGGGTTGAAGCAATGCAAGTTGAACTAAATGCTTTAAAGAAGGCCAATACTTGGGAAATAGTTAATCTACCCTCACACAAAAAACCTATTGTTTGTTGTTGGGTCTTCAAAGTTAAAACTAAAAGCGATGGCTCTTTAGAACGATATAAAGCTAGATTAGTCGCTAAGGGATACTCCCAAGAATATGGCATTGATTATGAAGAAACATTCGCTCCCGTAGCTAGAATGACAAGTGTCAGGACCTTAATAGCTGTCGCATCAACCAAAAAATGGCCTATTTATCAACTTGACGTAAAAAATGCTTTTTTAAATGAAAGTTTAAGTGAAGAAGTTTACATGGATCCACCACCCGAAATTAATATTAAGCAAGGTCAAACACTTCGGCTTTTAAAGGCATTGTATGGTCTTAAACAAGCTCCTAAGGCTTGATATGATCGTCTCAGTGATATCATGGTAAAGTTGGGATTTCATTCTTGTTATACTGACACTGCTCTTTTTGTTAAAAATGCAGGTACTAGTATCGTAATATTGTTACTTTATGTTGATGACATGATTATCACTGGGAATGATCAAAATAGTATTATTGATGTTAAAAATATGTTAAAGAATAATTTTGATATGTATGATTTAGGTTTTCTTAGATATTTTCTTGGAATTGAAGTTGCATATTCTCCTCGAGGATATATTTTGTCACAAATGAAGCTTGCTGCAGATATCTGTTCTAAGTCTGGGATTTCTGATGACAAGAAAGTAGAGACTCCCGAGGTTATTAATGTCAAATTACGGTTGGAGGATGGGGTTCTTCTGGAAGACCACATGCCTTACAGACAACTCATTGGGTCTCTTACCTATTTAACCATCACCAGACCAGATATCACCCATGCGGTTCACTCTGTTAGCCAATTTCAGCATGCTCCTACAACTATGCATATGAGTGTTGTTCTCCAAATCATCTGCTACATTCGTAATACCATCAATAAAGGGATTTTTCTATCCTCCTCTTCTTCCTTGAATCTTCTTGCTTATACTGATGCCGATTGGGGAGGTAATCTCAATGATCGAGTCTCAACTACTGGTTTTTGTGTCTTTTTAGGAGACTCTTTGATTGTCTGGCGATGCAAGAAGCAGCAGAAAGTTTCACTATCATCCACTGAAGCTGAGTATCGGGCTATGGCAACCACGACAATGGAACTTGTATGGCTTCGCAGTTTGCCTAAAGACATGGGGGTTGATATTACTGAAGCCTCAAAATTATGTTGTGACAACAAGAGTGTCATCTACATTGTGAGCAATCATACCTTCCATGAGCGTACAAAGCATATCGAAATGGACTGCCATATGTCACTTCAGAATATCAGTTGGCAGACTTCTTCACTAAAGCTCTTCCGGCTCCCTGCTTCATGTTTCTTCTTGGCAAACTTTCTCTTGTTTCCCCGTAAAGTTTGAGGGGGGGTGTTAAAATGTACCTCATATATATATATATATATATATATATATATATATATATATATATATATATATATATATATATATTGTTGAAGGTAAGGTGAGAAACGCAGAAACCGAGGTAGAGAGAGAGAGAAAAAGAGAGAGAGAGAGAGAGAGAGACGGCTGGAGAATAATAGAACTTTTTAATCTCAATTAGGGCTAATCTCTATGTTAAATAGAGATAGTCCAAGGAACAAAATTACACCTAGGTCCCTCATTAAAGAATAAGATGCAAATAACCTCTAGTTTAGAAAAACTTATTTACTAAAAACATCTTAGTCAAAAACATCTTAGTCTCAACACTCCCCCTCAAGCTGGAGCATAGATATCAATCATGCTCAGCTTGTCACAACACTTTGAGAAATTTGGTCTCGCCAGGGCTTTGGTAAAAACATCAGCTACTTGATCTTCGGAAGATACATGATCGGTGCAGATATACCCAGCCTGAACCAAGTCGCGAACATAGTGACAGTCAACTTCAATGTGTTTAGTCCTTTCATGAAACACTGGATTGTTGGCAATATATGTAGCAGCCCTATTGTCACACATCATCAATATAGGTAGGGATACTTTCTCCTGAAGCTCGGTTAAGACTGATTTTACCCACATAACCTCAGCTGCAGTCTGGGCCATTGCTCGGTATTCAGATTCAGCACTCGACCTGGCTACAACGGTTTGTTTCTTACTCCTCCAGGTAACAAGATTTCCTCCCACAAACACACAAAATCCAGATGTTGACTTCCTATCTTCAACAGATCCTGCATAATCTGCGTCAGTGTAAGCAACAACGTCCAAAGATGGATTTCGTTTAAACAACAGACCTTTACCAGGAGATGCCTTTAAGTACCGAATAACCATCATAGCTGCATCCCAGTGAACTTTTGTAGGTTTGTCCATGAACTGACTGATTTTACTCACAGCTAATGAAATGTCAGGTCTAGTAATTGTCACATATAGTAACTTACCCACCAAGGATCTAAAGTTGGCACTGTCTACATACTCAGACTTCTCATCAAACATGTGAGTTTTGGGATCCATTGGAATATTAGCTGGCTTGGCTCCTAGCATTCCAGTCTCTTTTAATAAGTCCAACACATACTTTTTTTGAGACAACACTAAGCCCTCTTTGTTTCTTGTAACTTCGATACCCAGAAAATATCGAAGGTGACCAAGATCTTTAGTAACAAAGTGTTTCTAAAGATGATCTTTTGTGGCAGAAATATCTTGGGCATTGTTCCCTGTTAATATGATGTCATCGACATATACCACCATAACAACAATTCCAGCACTGGTTTTCTTGATGAACAAGGAGTGATCTGAAGCTGACCTGACAAAGCCAAAACTAGACATAACCTCAAATAATTTGTGAAACCATGCCCTTGGACTCTGCTTCAGGCCATAAATAGCTTTCCTCATCTTGCACACCTTCTTACACTCCCCCTGAACCTCGAAGCCTGGGGGTTGTTTCATGTAGACCGTTTCATGCAAATCCCAATACAAAAAGGCATTCTTGACATCCAACTGAAACAAGGGCCATCCATGGTGCACAGCAACAGAAAGAACAAGACGAATAGTGCCAAGACGAGCAACTGGGGAGAAAGTTTCAAAAAAGTCAACACCATAAGTTTGAGTATAACCTTTAGCAACCAACCGAGCTTTGTACCGTTCAATTGACCCATTCGAGTTATATTTAATGGTATATACCCATTTGCAGCCAACAATATCTGCATCAGTCGGAGTATCCACCAAATCCCAAGTGCCCCTAGAACACAGGGCATCCATCTCATCTTTCATAGCCTGCATCCATTTGGGGTCGAATAAAGCCTGACTGTGATGAAGCGGAACAGAGGAGGCAGACAAAGTCGAGATAAACTTCTTCATAGAAGCCCCAAGATTAGCTTCAGAAACAAACTGAGAAATGGGATGAAGGGTGCACTATCTTTTCCCTTTTCGCAGAGCAATAGGAAGATCCTCATCAATAGCAGAAACTTCAGTATGCTCAGTGATATTTGCCTCAGAAGAAGAAGAAAATGGGGGCATGGAGGTAGGTGGTAACCTATGAGTATACACTATAAGAGGGTTTCTGTATCGAGACTCCCCAGAGGATGGAGCCACAGGCTTTGAAGTGAACGACTCTAAAGGAAAAGGGGGAATTGGCAGAGGAAAAACATCACCCTGACTCTCTTGCAACCTTGGAGTAGTACTCGAAAAATAAGGAATAGACTCAAAGAAGGTAACGTCCGCACTGACATACTCTTTATGAGATATGGGGTCATAGCAACGATATCCTTTTTGGTTCTTAGGATACCCAATGAAAACACATTTAATAGACTGCGCAGCAAGTTTATCTCGATCAGGACCCAGCTTATGCACAAAACACACGCATCCAAAAACTTTAGGGGGAATAGGAAAGAGAGGAGCCTATGGATGGAGAATTTGAATTGGGATCTGGTCTTCTACAGAACTGGACGACATGCGATTTATAAGAAACCCGGCTGTCAAAACCGCATTGCCCCAGTATGTAGCAGGCATATTGGATTGAATCATAAGGCACCGAGCAACATTAAGGATTTGTCTATGTTTCCTCTCAGCCACCCCATTTTGCTGGGAGGTATGGGGACATGTAAATTGAGGTTGAATCCCATTACCAGAGTAGAATTGAAGTAAGTCTTTGGATTTGAACTCAAGAGCATTATCAGTGCGAACAATTTTAACACATATGTCAAATTGAGTTTTTATCTCTGCAATTAAAGATTTAAGAATGACAGGACCTTGAGACCGATCTTTTAACAAGAACACCCACGATAGTCTCGAGAAGTCATCAACAATAACTAGGTAATAACGGCATTGAGACCTATTCGGAATCCTACTCGGACCCCACACATCTACATGAAGAAGATTAAACAATCCTTGACTTGATGGACTCTGACTGGAGGGAAAAGAGCTTCGACAATGTTTTCCCAATTGACATGTTTCACACTGAAAAGAAACTGAGGGAGGTATATGAGGAATGACACGACGAAGTTTTGTCACTAGAAGGTGACCCAACCGATGATGCCACAATAGAGGACTAGAGGATGATGTAACAGCAGAGTGGGCGGAAACCTCTGGTTGGTGAAGATAATACAGACCACCTTCCTCATAGCCACCACCAATCCTTCTCCCTGTCAGCAAGTCCTGAAAGGTGCATCCCATAGGATCAAAAACCACTCTACAATTCAACTCTTTTGTCATTCGACTGACTGATAATAAATTCTGTGGAAACGAAGGAGCATGAAGAACATGTGCCAATTGAAGAGTAGGGGTAATAGACATGTTTCCCTGCCCTACAATTGGGGAAGAGCTACCATCCGCAAGACGTACCCCTTTCTGACCTGTCACAGGTTTTAAACTCAAAAAATTGCTCGAGTTTCCGCACAAGTGACCAGAGGCACCAGAATCAATAACCCACCTACCACCTTGAGCAGATAGGCCATCACCTGCCAAGCACACCACTTCCGCAACAGAAGCCTTTGAATTGGATGATCGTAAAGCAAGGAGCTCGTCATATTCAGCCCTGCTAAGAGTTACACAATCATTGGAGGGATCTGCATCTGATTTAACCACTTGAGCCATAATATAAATTAATGGGCTTGATTCACAAAATGCAGGAGCAACCACACGCGCATACCCACAATCAACACAAGCCTGACTATATCAAGTTTTTTTGTTTTTTGACTTCACCAATGAATTCTGAGAAACACGACCTTCGACTGTTCAGATCCAAACTTCAAATATAATTTTAAAGAACCTTGACCAAAACTTTTCACCTCAACCAAGGATGACTATAGGCTGTAAATCAAGATCACACATCCAACAAGACTTAGAGTGTGTTATCATCACACATTCGCCACTACGACAACCAATAGCAGCACCCAACACACGACTTAGAGTGTGATACCATAGTGCCCAACACAAAATCCCACTTCAAAAGACATTGTTCCCACAAACAGATATTTTTCAGCACAGCAGGGAATCACGCCTGCTGATTCCATAGAAAACTTATTAACATGCAGTTTTTAACAGTCAGCTGAGTCAAAAGGATCACTACACAGCACCCAGCTTCTTGCTAAGTCAAAAGGGTCACGACAAAGCAACTAGATGCACGACCAACAATACTATGAGCAGAAACAAAATTTTAACTCACGACACCTACTCCCAGCCATATACCTCATGACAGCCAAAAAAAAAATATCAATTTCACGACTTCTGCACAGCACTTGTACTTATCAACATAGATAAGGTATTCACGACAGCTGCGTATTTATCAACATAAATAAAGGAATTCACGAGAGCATCTCCCAGCAATATAAATCACGACAACCAAAATAAAATCAGTTTCACGACTTCCAGCAAAATCACGACAGCCAAGAAAGAAATCAGTATTTGATACCATGTTAGAGCTTTAATGGAGTAAAACTGTTGAGACGCTTACACTCCAGCAAATCAATATTTGATAGGCGCAAGCACATCAAGTTGGGAACCAAGGTGCAGATCTGCAGTAGACAACTTCAACTACACCAAAAACAACTATCAGATCTGAATATGATCTGATTTAACATTATCATGTCAACCCACATGAACAGCAACCCACGTCAACACAGAGACCGCTGATCACCAGCACCCCAACGATTTTAACAGCAGCAACTCACGACCCAGATATCCACCTGCTGTTCCAGCTTGCCAAATCACAATGATCCATCTTCAATAGATTTCCAAACTGCTCCCAGATTTGGCTTCAAATCTGAGTCACGACCTCTAGTCAACAGTCGTGACTAGGTCTGACTGCAGATCTGTCGCCAGGTCTGATCTTCACACAGAAGGACCGAACTCTGATCAGCAGCGAAGGATGTCGATCTCCTCCGACTATCCGATAAGATGTTGCTCGCAGGAAGATGATGTTGGAACTTAGGCACCCAAGGTCGCACGCTGCTCTGATACCATGTTGAAGGTAAGGTGAGAAACGCAGAAACCGAGGTAGAGAGAGAGAGAAAGAGAGAGAGAGAGAGAGACGGTTGGAGAATAATAGAACTTCTTAATCTCAATTAGGGCTAATCTCTATGTTAAATAGAGATAGTCCAAGGAACAAAATTACACCTAGGTCCCTCATTAAAGAATAAGATGCAAATAACCTCTAGTTTAGAAAAACTTATTTACTAAAAACATCTTAGTCAAAAACATCTTAGTCTCAACATATATATATATATATATATTACATCAATACCCGATAGGGGTATTCTTGTAATTTTACATAGTTGTTTTAGAAAACAATTATTTTGTTTAAATGTAAGTTTCTTTATTTATTTTTTATTTTTTACTTTTTTGTATTTTTTAGAACTAAAAAGGGGCTCCAACCATAGAGTCGTTGGAGCCCCCAACGGTCACAAATGTGACCGTTGGGGGCTCTCAACAACTCCATGGGAGCCCCCTTTTGGCTCTTCTTTTGAGGCCTTTTTGGCCCTCCTTTTTTCTCTTCTCCCTCTTGTATAAATAGGGGTGAACCCCTTGTGTATTTTCATTCTTGAGAGCTTTCTCTCTTCTCAATAAGAGGCTTTTTATATTGTTGCCTTCTTAAAGGCTTGTGCTTGTATTGTCCCTTTGTGGACTTGTGATATTGTCTCTTTTGTTCATTGTTGTAAGTGCTTGTATGCACTCTTTATATTTCCGCAATATCTCATTACAGGTAAGGCCTTCAAAGGCATAAAATCTTGGGTTTATCAAATAAAGTTTGGACTTTGGCTTTGGACATGGACTTAGATTTGAATTTGAATCGGCCTATCTCGGTTGGGCTCGGTCTTGGTCTAACTTTAACCAATCTTTTTATCACTCGTTTGAACAATTTTATACCTTACAAAATCATTTACTAAAAGTTTTTACTAAAATAATTTGGTGATTAATAAAGGCAGTTAAAGGTATTTTGTGACCTTTATGGAAGGCATCACCAATCCTTTTAGATAGCCTCAATCTGAAAGTGCGATTGGGAGGGTTAGTGGTGTGTGGCGCCCTTGATGGGACATTAGTAACGTGTGGATCATGTGATGAGACATTATGGCACATGCAACCATTGGGATCATGATGAGTGTGAGTTTCCATAATGGGTTTGTGTTACCTTTCATGGAACCATGCACTCTCAATCTATAAAACCCCAAAAACCCTAGTTGTCTAAGAGATATCATCATCAACAAGAAATATGAGTTTTTTTTTGCTTGTGTTTTCTACTTCTTTCCTCCTTTTATTTTTCTTGCAAAGCTATTCATGGAGGCTAACCTACTCAGTGCCAGGGGTGATTAGTATAGCATTAGAAGGTGAGGGCTTTGTTGTATCCTAGAAGCAAAGTTGTGTACAACCTTTGTACAACCTTACTGCACTTGGATTTAATCTAGGTGAGGCAATTATCGCTTTTAATAAAGTGCCTTTGTGGCATGCCTCCAAGTATTGTTTCCACCAATCAAAACAGAAAAGTTCTAAATCTCTAACAATGAACATCATTCAGATTGTATATAGTTTTTCCAATATTTTAAAAACAACATAAATCTTTCAGATCTCCTATAATGGTCGCCATATGGATCACGTAGAAATTTTTAAGAATTTAAAACCGACATCATGTTCCATGGTGATCGTGTGTATGAAGATATTTGATCAAACATAAGAAATCAAATAGAGTAAGGTGCATTGTTAATCCCATATATAGTTTTGTCTTTTTGGGAAGAAGTCATAGCCTATGCCTTTGGACTAAGGGGTTGCATGCTCATGCATACTTGAGCCTATCTATGGGATTTTTGGTGGGTATATCTTAATATCTTGAAACCAATATTATATAGATGAAATATATTGGTGTTTTTCACCATTAGGATGCACAATATTGATGCATGCATGCTTCTATTTTTGGGCCCTATTTTGGATCCGAATTTAGGTTTTTGAATCCAATCTTCGATCCAACTTCTTATCCTAATCTATTTTAGAATTTTATTCTTGTGGGATCCATTATGTTATTTGATTCTTGTGAGCTGAGTTTTAATGTTTAATTAAGGTCGTGTATTGGGTTTTTATTACATGAAGCTTGTTTCTCATGATCTTGCATTTGTATCTGCTTTCATGTTTTGAATTTATCTGAAATTGATGTTTGGTTACTTGTACTTATTAACAATGCAAGCTGAATTTTATATGTTGTGATGATTTAAGATCATTATTAATTTTTGATCGGTCATGTTAGTCGCATGGTTTACAAGCTCTTGGTATTGGATCCATACTTATATCCATTATCATGATTTGAATTCTTGTGAGATTAATGACTTACATACATGCAAATTGATTTTATGTGATTATATATAGTTGAAAGTGAATCTTGAATTGGGACTATCTTATATTTGTCGAGTTATGTGTTTGGATCCGAACCTATATTCATTTGATTCACTTTTAAATATCCTATTGTTGATGCAGAGTTTTACTTTACTCAAGTTAATGTCTTACCTTTTGAGAAATATATCGTATTCTATCGTGACAAATCTACTCATCTACTTATTGTGTATGGTTTGTAGGTTAAACTTACTCTTGATGTTTTGATAGAACTAGTTGTTGGAGGTCAGTGTGACTTTGTGAAATCCAATTTAAATATTACGTTGATGTCGGTTTGCCTTCATATTTTGGGAAATATGTTAATCGTTGATTTGAAATCCTTAGATGCTTGGTAATATGAGTATATTATAATTTGTTTATGCATCATTATCTGTGTGGGACATCATAGTTTAGTAGTAAAATAATTTCTCAACTATAATTGAATTGATTTTTTGTTGGGTTATTAAATAAGATTTGTCGTACGCACCAACTCATGGGGATAAGAATTGATTTGATTAGATTTACAAACTATCTTCATATCTACCATGTTTGAAATTCAAAAGAGTTCTTAGTGCTTATATTTTTTTAAAAGAGAAATCTTTCGAAAATCATATTATGAGTTGTTAAAAAACTCAAAGAAAAGCAATTTATTGATCTCTAGAAAAAGTTCTTTAACCTTTGGATATCCACTATATTTATATAGTGATGAATTTTAAAATAGTTTCTATCAAGCAATTATATATCAATTTGAAAATGAGTTTTGTATCTTAATTACACAAATTTTAAGAATAATGGGTTTCATGATCCTAACATATTATGCTTAAATTTTAATACATTTTATATATATGAAATGTTGTTTATAAACAATAGAATGGATTGCAATATTTTTTCACACCAAATTATCATGTCATGAGATTGATTGTTATAATATGTGGTGTTATAACTGTTTATCATGCAATAGATCACAATCCATCCATATTGAAAGGCTTTAAAGAAAAGTTTAATCCTTGATGTGTGATTTGATCCTAGTGTTGTTTTATACAAGAAGATTTTGGTCTTAATTGTGTAGATATCCTTGGCAATTTTTATTTATGCTATGAGTTGGAACTATACTCAATCATGTTATATTGAGAAATTGCTTAGAAAATTCAATTGCTTTGATTGCAAGATTATTGACACTTAGTTTGATCTCAGTGTTATATTATCTAAATACACTAGAAGAGGTATCTCCCAACTTGAATATGCTAGTATCATTGGAAGTCTTATATATGTTATGAATGAAACTAGACCAGATATAGTATTTCGCAAAAGCATATTAAGCAGATACACTAGCAACCTAGGACCTAAGCATTGTGATGTCATCTTGAGGGTCCTAAAGTACCTTAAAGAGACTTTTGATTAAGGGTTATTTTATATGAGGGAACCCACTAACCTTGAAGGTTATAGTGACGCTAATTAGAATTCACATAGAGATGATTTCATATCCATGACCGAATGAGTCTTTACCCTTGGATCTAGGGTAATATCCTGGGCATCCAAGAAGCAAACCATTATAACTCAATTTACGATCGAGGTTAAGCTTATACCACTAACATCTGCTGGTATGGAAGTTGAATGGCTAAGGAATCTCTTGATTGAGATTTCAATGGGTAGCAAACCCTTACCTCATGTGGTAATTTATTGCAATAGCCAAGCTGCTATATTTAAAGTAGGGAACAATATATACTTGAAGAAAATCTAGATTTTAAATCCGAAAGCACATTCATGGAAAGACCATGCCAAAAACTAAGCAACTCTATGAATAAAAGGCTTTTTTATAAAAAAAATAAAAAGTAAATTTAAGGAAATGAGATTAAAACCCACTAAAAGAGATTACCCATGATGGGAACCCTACCAAGTGACTCGGGTTGTCTAAGTTCTTGGTTGAAAGGGAAAAATAAGTCATTAGAATAATCGAGTGAGCACTATTATATATATATGAAGATAGAGAAATATCTACATGTTTCATTCTAATAAGTGCTCAAAAAACATATGACATGAGGATGAGTCTCTTGAATCTTAATGAGATCTTTAGGTCAGATTGGCTAAAGTGATTGAAACAGGTTTTCACTTTTGACAGACTCGCATACATGAGTGTGAAAGTGTGGGTCATCTTCTATGGGATGAAGGTTATCTCTAGAGCACTCATGAAGTGAGATACTACATAAGACCCTTAATAAATGCAACCTTTATATATTGATGACACATATAGTTACCTGAAAAAAGTATGCTTGTGAATAAGCCTAAGAAGTCTACACTAGGGACTAGGTGTATGTTCAAATCAAAAGGTACCTTCATTTATGCATATAACTTTCAAAAACAACTTCGTTCTTCCATTCTATCTTAATTTTGACCTACATGGGTGATTGTTATTATTTGGCAAAAAATTATACCTCTTGAAATAAAGGTCTTTGACAAAATAACACTTTCTTTTATCTAGTTATTTGAGAAAGCATTTTGGAGGGAAAACCCCACTTTATAAAATATGTGTAGCCCATATTGTTCATCTTTGAAAGACACCTTGGGTTTAAAAAGTGGAGAGTTGGCTTAGAGGGTAAGGCCCTCAAGGGCATTAGATATTGAGTTTGTGAAATAAACTTTAAAATTTGAGCTTGGACTTGGATTTGTAGTTGACTTTGGTTTTGGCTTTGGACTTGAACTTGGACTTGGATTTGGATTCAGTTTAGCCTGGATTGATTCAGTTTGGTATGACTTTAACCAATCTTTTTATCACTCATTTGGACAATTTTGTACCTTATAAAATCTTCTCTTAAAAGTTTTTCTTAAAATATTTTGGTGATTAACCAAGGTAGTCAAAGGTCTTTAGTGATGCACGATGCCCTTGACGGGATGTTAGCAATGTGTGGATCACATGATTGGATGTTACAACGCATGCAACCATTTGCATCATAATGAGTGTGAGTTTCGATAATTGGTTCATGTTACCCTTTATGAAGCCATGCAATTTGGATCTATAAAACCCCAGAAACCCTAGCTATCTAAGAGATACCATTATCAACAAGAAATACAAGTTTTATTTTGCTTGTGTTTTCTACTTTTTAATCTCCTATTGTTTTTTTTTGTGAAGTTATTCAAGGTAGTTGTGCTATGGAGGCTAACCTACGTAGTGTCAGGGGTGGTAAGTATAGCACAAGAAGGTGCAGACTTGGTTGTATCTCAGAAGAGAAGTTGTGTATAATCCTTATAGGGAAACTGTCTGCATGTGTTAGAGTAGATCATAATTCAAGACCTAAATCCATATTCAGTAACAAGATGCATCTAAAAGCGCTCCCATGTAAAGAATTTCTCTCACACAAGGAGTCCACAAAAGGTCAAGAAATTTCAAAAGGGTAGCTTTCTCTTTTTATCCTGCTACTCTGTAGATCTTCTATTTTTCTGATTTTGTAGGGTATACATATAAAAATAGTCATCACCATAGTACTTGTTCAACATCATATCTTTGCATTCAACAACGTACTTATTATTGAGTATCAATCACGCCCTTCACACTTCCACGTTTATTCATATTGAACACGACACAATGAAAACATCAACTTAGAAATCAATTTCAGAGGCAGTTTTATCTTTTTATCGAACCATTGGGTAGTCGTATGGTTTACTACTTTCTACAAGGTAAGTTTCTCCTTTTATCCTGCTACTGTGTAGCCCTTCTATTTTTCTGATTTCGTAGGGCATGCCTCTAAAAATAGTCATCACTATAGTACTAGTTTAACATCATATCTTGGCATTCACGCTTTCACACTTCTTATTGATGAAGACGACAGCATGTATAACTCAACAAACAAATCAATTTCAAAAGTAGTATGGACTTTTTAACCCACCATTGTGTAGTGATGCAATTTATAGCTATCTGCATGGGTTTTCTCTCTTCTTGTTAGACTTTCATAAATTATTAGTAACAAAACATCGGATCATGTCACTAACACTTTGACATTTGATTTTGTAGTAGATGGGATTCAAAAAATCATGTTGTTGTTTTGTCACATAAGGGTAGGTTTGTCTTTTTAGCCAACCACCGTGTAGCTCTCTTATTTCTCTCATTTCGTACGATCAATCTCTAACAAAGGCCTTCACCAACATAGTTGTTGTTCAGCATCATATTGGGTCATTCACACTTTAACGCATGTTCTAATTAAATATGACACAGTGTACACACCGACATAGTTTTCTATTTCATGGATACTTTTCCCTGTTTACCCCCTCAATTTTGTAGTTGTGTCACTTATAATAGTACTTGTATGAGGGGAAAGAAAACACAATTAGTCATCATAGAAATAATAAACAATGACTGAATATCAATCAAAATCAAACTGCAGCACTTTTACACAATGAGTGTGTTGGAAGGAATGTAATAAAGGGTAATGCTAACATTTCCCAGAATATCCCTTCCTAACAACACTAAGAATTGCAATTTAACCATCCGCTTTGCCTCCATCACTTTTGATCCATAACAATCATTAACAACAAGAGTATGATATTCTTCTACTCCAACTTGTATCACACTAACTTTATCAAACTACCTGTTGAAGAGGAGAAACTTTCGAGGTTGCTTAATCAAAATTAAAGTATGCTCGTAACTCACTTCCGTACGTTATTAGAGTTTCAAGGATTATAAAGAACTATATGTCGTATCTTGTCAATCACACTTACACATTCCACCTTGTTGAAGATTGCGCACGAATAACTTGTTAACGTTTTCTCACGTAGGGGTATGCTTGCCTTTTTACTTTGCTACTTTCTAGTTCTCCTATTTCTCACATTTCGTGAGGTCAATCTCTAATAACAGCTAACCCCAATGTACTTATTTTTTAGCATCAATCATACCCTTCACACTTCCACACTTATTCTTGTTGAACACGACACGATGAAAATATCAACTTAGAAATCAATTTCAGGAGAAGTTTTATCTTTTTATCCCACCACTAGGCAGTCGTATGGTTTACCTCTTTCTGCAGGGTAGGTTTGTCTTTTTATCCTGCTACTGTGCAACTCTTCTATTTTTCTGATTTTGTAGGGTATGCCTCTAAAAATAGTCATCACCATAGTACTAGTTTAACATCATATCTTGGCATTCAACAACGTACTGATTATTGAGTATCAATCACGCCCTTCAAACTTCCACATTCATTCTTGTTGAACACGACACAAAGAAAACATCAACTTAGAAATCAATTTCAGAGGCAGTTTTATCTTTTTATCGAACATTGGGGAGTCGTATGGTTTATATCTTTCTATAGGGTAAGTTTCTCTTTTTATCCTGCTACTGTGTAGCTCTTCCATTCTTCTGATTTCGTAGGGTATGCCTCTCAAAATAGTCATCACCATAGTACTAGTTTAACATCATATCTTGGCATTCACACTTTCACACTTCTTATTAATGAAGACCACATCATGTATAACTCAACATACAAATCAATTTCAAATATAGTATGGACTTTTTAACCCACCATTGTGTAGTGATGCAATTTATAGCTATCTGCATGGGTTTTCTCTCTTCTTGTTAGACTTTCATAAATTAATAGTAACAAAACATCGGATCTTGTCACTCACACTTTGACATTTGATTTTGCCTTATAGTAACAAAACCAAGGTTTTGAGATGCACTTAATCCTACTGAACCATCTTCAAAGAATTTTGCCTTATCCGTTTCTACACTCTGTGGTGAATGACATGAGTAATAAAACCTGTATCATTTTAATCTCTCTAGATAACCAATGAAATATCCACTGGTTGTTCTTGGATCAAAGACTTTAATATGGGGGTTATACAACTTAGCCTCTATAGAACATCCCCATATGTGCATATAAGACAATGATGGTTTCCTACATGTCCACAACTCGTAGAGAGTTTTAGGCACATATTTCATATGAACCTTATTCAAAATATGCACAACAGTCCTTAAGGCTTCACCCCACAACTTCATGGGAAGTGTTGAATAATTCAACATGGCCCTGACCATTTCTTTAAGCATACGATTTCTCCTTTTAGCTACACCATTTTGATAGGCACTATCAAGTATGATATATTAAGGCACAATGCCTTCTTCTTTGAGAAATCGCGCTAATGGTCTTTCTCTTTGTCCTATCTCAGTAAACCTAGCATAATATTTTCCACCTCTATCAGACCTGACTATCTTAATAACTTTATCGGTTTGTTTTTCTACTTCTTTCTTAAATTCTTTAAACATCTGAAAAATATCAGATTTTTCGTAAATCAAGTAGAGATATATATATACCGTGAATAGTCATCAATAAATGTGACAAAATATTTCTCGCCTGTGTAATAGGGGGTAAAAGGTCCACACACATCCGTATGGACTATCTCCAATATCTCACTACTACGTTTGACACTCTCTTTATGTGTTTGTATGCTTAGCCTTTATGCAATCAACACATGGGTCATTGTCGATAAAATTTAGAGATTTTAAGATCTATTAATTTACAAGTCTCTTTATTTTCTTTTCAAAGATATGACCCAACATTCGATGCCAAAGCATATATAATTTATCATTAATCATGTTACACTTATTCTCAACCAATGTGTATTCAAAAGTCAAAGACTCTTGAGTTTGGATCTTCACGTTTAATTTGTATAAACCATTATAAACTAATGCAGAACCAATTTTAATAGAATTTCTGTAAATGAATAACTTGAAAATTTTAAATTTAAAGCAATAACTCGAAGTGTCGCCCGTTATCCCCTGCGCTTGTCAACCATAGAAAGGGCTACCTAAGCCCGAAGTTAGATTTAGTTTTCATCTTTTGTTTATATTTTTGTTTATTTTTTATGTTTTCCTAAATTTTGATAACCCAAACATTTGTATGTTGTTTATTTTGTTGTCTTTCTTTCGAGTTTTGATGGCTTTCGCCACAAAACTCATTTTCTTCTAAGATTTGTATACAAGGTACAAGTCTTCGCAAATCCTTCGCGCTAAAAACAAAGATCAAGGGTTCCTGGTTCAGCTGATCCCTACTCAATGAAGGAGGAAAAACACATTACCTTGAAAAGTGGCCCACACACTCTCAAAATCGGATCTGGTTTTCAGACTTATTTTAAAAACCCACACACTCTCAAATTCAGATCCGATTTTCAGACTTATTTTAAAAACAAATATTTCTTAGTGAAAAAAACCCTTTTTTGTTTTAAAAAATTTTGTTTTCAAAAATCCAGGGTGCATCCACACATACATTATCCTTATGAAGTTTGAAATGCCCAGTGTTGTGTCCACATCTGTGCAAACAACAAGACGATGACATATTCTGGGTCATCAACAAGGAATCTACATCTGCATACATTTCAATCCAAGAAAATTAACAAAGTGATCCTGGACCCTTTAATTGATTATAGAGAAATTGTAAGAATTCTGTGATGTGAGTGAAGGAGATACAAACATAACTACCCACCATTGAGCTGCCAACATATTCTGGAGGTTAAATAAGTTTCTATTTATACTTCAAGAATAAAAAAGTTCCTATAAAAGTCAAGGTCGTGCACATTTATATAACCATCTGACACAGGCATGGTTTAAAACACTCTATCATCAGCCACATATTTTACTTCGTATACTTGTCAACAACCGACAATGATTTATGAACTAGGCAATCATCAACCAAGAAAAAGTATACACAATGTTGCAATTTTAAAATTTTCATCACTTTATCCCACAGAACGTTTTTTCTACCATACAATTCTCTAACTCACCTTGATTATCCCATCAACAAAAAATTATAGAGCAACCTGCAGAAAACTTTCATAACACAAACACAAGGAAGGCTACATAGATGAATATGCAGAGCAATACATCTCGAGTTGCAGTTGGCACATCAAATGGTGAGGAGGTCTGTCATTTGTGTATTGGCTGCACCCAATAATCATAAGATGCCATGAGGTCTGATCCAGGCAATGAACTAGAAATAGGTGAAATGAATAAAAGAGAGTGCAACAATAATGGTGGCTATCACATGCCTTGCTAAAGAGCTTAGAGTGTGTCAAAGTCATGTCTGACTCATGCTGGACTTTTCACGAAAATAATGGTCATGAGTGGAAGAATAGTTCCACATACTGTTCCCAAGTTACAGCTAAAACAATGGACCGCCAAGATAGTGAGTCTATGGGCACATTTGGAAGCAAGAAAGATGTACAAAAAGTGATGGAAAATCGGAAATCCGTACCGTTTTTTCGACGGTTCCAAAAGAGACTTTTTCACTGAGTTTTTTCTAAAAAGTACACTTTTTTATAGTAAACATTAAGGGGTGGAAGAATGTTTCCTACCAAGAGAAATTTTATTTTTACACTCCCCACTACCCATCTCACCACCACCCACCACCATCCTCCTCCTCCTCTCTCTAACTTTTTCACATTTTCCCACTCTGTTTTTCTCATGCTAAACAAACAAGCGAAAAACTTTCTTTTGGAAAACTTCTCATATCAAAAACTCTCATAGGCAATACTTTCTTTTCCTATGAGAGTTTTTATCTCTTCCAAATGTGCCCTATAACCAAGCAATTGTGGGAAGCAACATTTTCTTTCAAAATAGCACACAAGAACATTGCAATTCACAATGTGAAATGTGGTGTTCAAATGATAACATGAAAAATATGTTTCTTCTCTGTTTTGGGGTTGACAGTTTGGATAGCGATAATTATCATGATACATAACAGACTTGTAGAGAGTTCAGCCTTCAAGGAACATCCATCTCACAAACTTCTACAAAAGATGTATGTAAAATACCAACAGGATGATTCGTTGATCCAATATATAAATTTTCTTTGATGGCCAAACTGGCATTTGCCCCAATGGGAACTGAACACGAGACATTCAATTATGAGTGTCTCTACATCGATGTTGCTGATTGCAAAGAGTTGTTTGCCTATATAAATCTCACAGTATTTTCTCTTGCTATGCTTCAAGTCTAGATGATATAGTGTACCTTTTGGATTACAGGAAACACTACAGTTACAATCGTTTGTGAATTTGATCACATTCACCAAATGTCCAAACACAAGCTGGCTCAAGACATTACTGGCAGTCTTTTTTAGCCAGCTAAGGAATAATGAAATAAGTTCTTTGTGCAGTGCAGATGCATGGAACAATGCTATAAACTAATATGATAACCATGTTCTATTTGTATGGCCTTTTGTTACCATTGCAGTTGATAATTGTCTAACTTAATACTGATGATGCCACATATGTACAGGTTTCCTGTGGCATATATTGAGCCTCCAACCACAGAGCTGTACACAAAACCTTCTCCCATGTTTTATTGTGGAAAATTAAAGTTGTTTTTTGCTGGAATCAGATATATTGTTCACCTGTGAATCTTATCCAAGGGTCCTCAAAGACAAATACTTAAAAGGGTATACCTACAATAGAGCCAAAAGCTTCAGCAGCTTCATGCCTGAGCATTGGATACTCATCAATGTTTTTAAGTATTGTTGATAGTGCAGCCGAAGCAGCTTTGTCTTGTAGTAACCTTGATGAGAGCAGGGGCAGGTTTCACCTACAGATAAACATGCATACTGGGTCAGCTGAAAGATATCGTAGGCAAAAATCAAGATATATCAGGCAAAAAAACAAAACAAATGCCTTCACTAAAAGGGGCATTTCGAAGAAGCATCAACATAGAAGACTGCAAAATAGGGAGAATATTTTAAAATGACCTTTTAACAATGTATGCACACAAAAAAATGAATCAACGTTTCAGTATTATCATAATGCATTGGTTTTTAGTAATTCGAACATTTCTCAAGTGATTAATATCCAAACATCTGATTCCTTAAATTCTTACCAAATTACAAAAAGGAAAAACTGTCCCTCAGTCTCAGGGACCAAAATTTCTCACCCTCTGCTCCAACGCCCATATTTGCAAAAGCCTAAATGAAGCTAAACAGAAAAGCAAATAAAAAGATTATATTTGGCAAGTATGAACTTGCACACAGTTAATCCTAGTTTATGCAAAGAAAGGACGGCATCAAACTTTAAATTTTCTCTACGGCTGACAACCTATGCCTGCATTATGGATAGCAGCACACAGCCATCTTTAAAATGCGCCACTGCCTGCTGCTGCTTTCATGAAATTCATAAGGATTGAAAGGAACCAAACAGAACTGAAAGTTTCTTCCAGTCCCATGAATCTAAATTTGTGGAAGCAACAGCATAAATGGTAACCCCAATGGTAAGGATTAGTATACGAGTCTTTACACAACCTCTACAACTTGTGAGCGTTCTCAGTATGGCCTTGCAAAACTTGTCCGCAAGTCGAATGGCAGCTAATTGTTCGGTGTCTGACATGCCACCATTCAAGGCTTGCTCATTCAATAAAAAAATATGGAGAACACCCGAACTCTTCCAGTAAAATCTGGATAAGGCAAAAACGCAAAAAATCCAGAAACTTCATGAAGAAAAATTACTAAAACGTAGGATAAGACTCAAAATCCTCCAATTTCTAGACTTCCCCCCTTCAGTGGCTCGAGAACTAATTTGTCGTTCCCTAAAATGATCAACCTCGTGTACCCTAAAACCATAAAGCACCATTTACAAAACCAAAACCAAAAAACATCGACTGAACCCCTAATTGAAACCTTAAATCTATTATCAGTAAATAACACAAATCTAAATAATGAAATGCGAAATAAATAGAGGGATTGAGGATAGAAAAAGAGAGTCAGAGAGAGAGAGAGAGAGAGAGGAGAAAATGATCACCAATTGAAGGCTCGATCAACTACAGAAGGACGAAGAGCAGCTGTGGAACTAGATTCTAGAGGGACGTCCGCAGAGAGGAAGCTTTAGCGCGGAAGAGAGAGGAGAAAAGAAAACAAAAAAATTCAGTCAGCTCTAAAATGGGGAGGGATCAGCCGTGAAACAAAAAACGAGAAACCCTACATTTACCGGAAGTCTTGAACTGCCGTTGCGGGTAAAGGGTATATTTAGCGCAGTTTTGAACTGCCGTGTTGTAGTGTTGTAGATACCTATAGGAGCTTCCCCAAATTGCCGCTTTTCGATCAACAGTTACAAATTTTCAAATTGCCCGTTGTACAAAATGCCATGTTTTCTTCTTTTGTTGTAGTGGGGACCCTGTCTAGTTTTTCAGCTAGAGTTTTATACCCTTTTGTGATCTTTGTAGCTGCCTTCTTTTTGACAGTTGGGTTATGAGAGTTTTGGGCGTATTGGAGATTAGGTTTTTTTTTTAAGCTCTGTATCTCGTCTTTGTATTTTCTCGTATTTGTTAGAGGATTTCTTGCTCCTCCCGCATGTTTTCTCCTGTTCTTTATTTCTCTTTATCTTGTGGTTTGTTTCGTTGCTGTTGTTCTTTGCATAGCTGAAAATTTTCCATGGCTATCCAATTAGAACTGCTCTATTTAATAATAAAAGTATGGGAGATAATCATCATTAATAGAATCACAGTAGTTACAATAAATTGAACCATGACATTTTTTACTCTTAATTTTTCTTGGTCAATTAATTTCCTTGATCCTTCATTTTTCTATGTATTCTTGAAGTCCACAAGTGCAATGACAGTTAATTTTTACATAATGCAACAGACCCTCACAATCATGACTTCTTCAACTCCATTAGATCTCTCAACAAGAAGTCGAAAACCTATATTCACGTCTATTGTTTGCCATAATAGTTTACAAGGCCCCTCAAGGCAAACATGAAGTCATCGTTACTACAACCAATAGCAGTTTGCTTGAGCTAGTGCACACTGTATCCTTCCAGCTCCGAGCTAGCAACGTCAGAGTTGAGAGAGTCATCGCTGCCATCTTTGGATTTCACATGCTTCTCTTCATCAAGGACACAGTGTTGCCTAGCCACTGGGCTCCTTCTGCCCCTCGCCACCTTCCCTCTCCTGAACTCTTCCTTCCTTATCCAATGCCTAACCAGCAGCACAAAGAGACCCACAAACACTGGTCCAATTGTGCCCCAACCAATGGTGTAAAGAGCCACCAACGCCCACCTGCTTCTGTGCGAACGTGGCAGGATCACCCTGGTGGCTGCCATGTAAGCCAACACCATGAAACAAACTGCTGCCCACATCACCTTGTGAGTCACTGCCAGCAGTCTAGTCAGGACACGTCGCTGGAACGGTACAATGCTGACTAGGACAATGACAATGCTTAGTGATGTGAAAAGGGCCAAGTCATTGAAGACCATGAATGTTTTGAAGGCTGGCGTGGTGCTCATGATGGCCTTCCCGGCGTCCGGACCTTGGTCGTACACTCCGCCGGGAGGGCTGATCACGGCAGCGTATGTCACCGTGGCAATAAGTACGGCCACCACAGTTATTGTATTGCGCGAGTTCCTTAGGCCTTCACTGTGGAACTTCAGATGGGTTTTCCGGGACCTTAGCTGCTGGTCCTGGACCCAAGTCGGTGAAGGGGAAGCCGAATTACGGCAAGGAGTTGGGATTCTCCCCTTTGACATCGCAATTCTCGGTATGTCTGGTGATGGACTGCGGTAGGGACTTGGGATTCTCTCCTTTGGCATTGCAATTCCCTGCATGTCTGATGATAACTGTGGGAGTTCCTCACTTGGTTTAGCACCAGCATTTCGGAGCACCGAACCCATTTGGGTTCCTCTTGCGTCTTTGCTGTCGTCTCCCACCATGTCAAGAGCAGTGAGGCCATCCAGGTTGACTGTGTTCAGATCTACTTCTGTCTTGCCAACTATGTACTTCACCATCTAGGCCAAAGGAAAAAACAGAGTTTAGTAGTGCAAGGGACCTGAATACTAGCTAGTGAAAAGTGTGCTCAATAAAGCTAAAAGTAGCCAACGAGCTTGCCAATCAATTTAAAAAGTGCAGTGCTGAAAATTCCTATAGACTTGGTAGTGTGTATCAGTTTCTATGGAGCCGTGTTTAATCTTGCTTAACCAAACTAGGCTTTTGATTAGCCAAATGGTGTCAATTTGGTTGGACCGTGTGGTTTAAGCACACGGAAACTGAACATCAATGGGTCAAATTTAGCGGGATGTAATTGGATATAGATATGTCAAATTGGTTGGACCGTGTATTTTGGTAATGTTGAATATTCTCTCTCTCTCTCTCTCTCTCTCTCTATATATATATATATATATGTGTGTGTGTGTGTCTGTGTGTGTGTGGTGGTACACTTGATTTATATAGATCTAAGCTCCAAATGTAAAATTGAACCTTTTTATCATGTTTAACATGTTCTATTTACTATTTTCATGTGTTAAAGTTGGCAGAAATGTGATATTTTATACCATTTTTAGACTGCTATTGCTTTCATGAATTGTGAACCGTTGATTTTCACTCAACTCTCTAAAAAGTCAGATCTTATGTGTATTAGACATGATAAAACCTAGTAAATAACCCATGGTAAACAGAGTACATTTTAATCTACCATTTAGATCCATACAAACAAGATTGTATAGCACTCAAAAGGGGCTAGCGTGGTTGGTAGGAGCTGTCAATGCATGTCTCCTTGTAGTGGGATGGTGCAGGTTCAAACCTCAGTGGTACCATTCAATAATAACTGGTGGCGTCTGCCTAACCCCAGCTAGCCTTTAAAAAAAAAAAAGATTACAAAATCATCTTATATTATATATATATATATATATATATATATATATATATATATATATATATATATATATATATAAAGAGAGAGAAGAATGAGAACATGCTAAATGGCTTCCCTACAAAACCTACTAACTAAAACCCTCTTTGCCGCAAGGCTAAAGCTAAATGAGAAACTATCAGAGTTGGTAGGGAGCACCCTGGTCAACGCAACATCTCTCGGCCCCTAACGGGATGTCCAAACCATAATGGTTGTTCTTCATGTTAAATAAAAAAACTATAAAAAAAACTAGTAAGTGAGAGATGAACAGGGATCTAGAGAGCGGGTAAGTGCCATGATTATTCGATGCAGCCAATGACAGCATTTCATGTGGGGGCCTGCAATGCTGTCATGTGATTGGCTGCGTCGAATAGTCACGGCACTTACCCGCTCCTTTGATCTCACTCCGAGAGAGAGATGATGCATACTTGAGGGAGTTTTCCAGCAACTGCAAGATGCAGAATGGTGTTGCCTCTACGATCACTCAAGTTGACAATCTCTGAGACATCCAGACTATCAACCAAATGCTTCACTGCATCCAGATGGTTGTTCTTGACGCTCAAATGGAGGACGCTCTCTCCGTCATTGGTAAGCATGCATGCTGACTCACGACTCACAGACAGGATCTCATCCAAAATGGGCACCAACCCTTTAATGGCTGCCATATGCAGAGGAGTCTTTCCCTCCTTATCAGCTATAAGACACAGATCAGTGTCGAATTTCATTAGTTCCCTTGTTACTTCAATGAGGCCTTTTCTTGAGGAAAGATGCAACGGAGAGCACCCTCTTTCGTCTAATCCTGACGCGAAATCCGGCCGAACCTTCAGGATTTCTCTTACAATTTCTGTACAGAACTAAAATCCAAGTCACTTGATTGTTGAACTTTCAATTCAATTCAAAGTACCGTGATTCTTGTACAGAAAAACTAATAGCAGAAGGTGCTGCATTGTTGTTGGTCCTAAACGAGTTTGGAATGGGACGATGCATGCTTTGAAGATTAGACCTATAAATGTGGTCTATATAGCATATTTAGTGGAAAACATGCAGCAGGTTGTCTTCTAAATCATTTTAAACTGCTTCAAAGAACAAAGTTTTCGTGTGCTTGTGTTGTCTGAACTTATCTAGGTAATCCCTATAGCTTATTTAGTAGAAAACATGTAGCAGAGTAGGCATTCTTCATGTTTATATTATTGAAGTGATTAAAAGTCAACAACTCATATCGTACTAAAACTTGATTAAATAGATATGAAATTTTCTCACCAAGCAGCAAAAATGGGTGAAAAATCTTTTCTAAGAGATTCATTCTCATTCAATATCTTGTATTTCCCAGCAACTATGCTATTTAGAAGTGTTTAGGACATTTAGGACTTCAACACTATTTAGAAGCTTCTATGATGGTACAGTACCGCCATAACTTATGGTGATTAACATTTGATTTATATATCAAAAGCAAAATATAACCATTGGATTATGTTTAGCATATCTATTTATTATTTTCATATGTTAAAGTTAACTCAAATATATGTTAAATTATTGATTTTGACTATCTCAAACATGGAATCTTATGATCTATTAAACATGATAAAACCTTCTAATATACTAAACAAATCATGCTAAACATATGTATATAGTTAGATTTACCATTTGATGGCTAGATCTATGCAAGCAAAAGTGTCTACCACCCTATGGTACATACAGAACCACTATATATATATAGTAATGGGATGGTTCTGCCCTACTTTCTCGCTCTGCCATTAGGCTCCTTCAAAAATCATAGTTTTTTGGTATTTTTTCTCACATCTAACACCATAGATATGAACTATAGGTTTTGTTTAGTGAGAACCCGCTTTTGAATCACCGGAATTTGACCTGTATACAGGTTTTTCTGTTGATCCAAAATCAATGGTTATGAAGGTATCAGTTGTTCCCGGCTCATAAAGATATATTTTTTCACCGAAAAATATGATCCAAAAGACGATTCTCACTAAATAGAGCATGCTAAACACATCTAACCGTTCAGATCTATCATAATATGTCCAGTTCTCTCTCTCTCTCTCTCTCTCTCTCTCTCTCTCTCTCTATATATATATATATATATATCAGCAAATTATTCATTACCTATATGGCCCCCGGATGCTGCAAGATGTAGGCAAGTTGAAGAACCCTCAAATTCAGTGATCTGCAGCAGTGGCTCGCTCAAGAGCATCCTCACCACATTGAGATGGCCACGACGACATGCCAGTAACAAAGGGCTCTCATTCTCACAGTTGAGCTTACAAGCAGCCCAACGATCTTTGTCTAACAGAAGGCGCAATACATCTGTGTTGCCCATCCGGCATGCCTCGTGTATTGGAGTCTCCATTTTGTGGTTCTCCGATGCGACCATCATCTGCCGGAATCTGAGAACTTCTGCCACAAAGTAGACTTGGCCATATACTGTTGCGAGATGCAATGGTGTCTGCAAGGAGTGGGCCGTCACTTGATCAAGAATGAGCACATCTTCCTTAACCAACTCATGCAACGTATTCACATTACCAGTTATGGAGGCCTCGTAAAGCCTTCTATCCATATTCTTTTTTGGTGAAGGAATAAAGTTCAAATTGTAATCATAATTGTGTGAGCACTAGGAAGAAAGTGGCATAGGATGAGGTACTTGTAGTCTTGTAAGCCCACTAAATTTCCACAGAATGATCAATAGTGAAATTTCTTAGGAAGACGCATATGCCTTGTCGTTTGCTTCTTGTATCATGAAGTCAAGTCTTCCTTCTCCCCCACCATGATAGCACAGCTACTAGGATACTCACTTTGTTGGGCCACCCAATTGTAGTTTTATACAGAGTCAATTGACCCTGGCAAGCTTGCTAGGATCTCTCTCTTTCTCTATATCTCTATGTGTGTGTGTGTAATGGAGATGTTATAGTTGACCAAGCAGAACAAGGAGGTGCTCAAGGTTTAACACCTTACTGGCAGCCTCATTAGGACACTCAAGGATTCAATCTCATAGCTTTCCGGTTGAATACATTACGAAACAGTGCCAAGTTATCATCACGAACAGTTCAAATTTACCCAGTTAACGATGAATCTGGGCTATTAAGCGACTCTTGACTCTAGTCAAAGTCTCTAACTTACTGTGTCTAATCAATCACGCTGCTGTCAGATAAGTTCATTGGTCCTTCAACCAATCATGAAGGAAACGGTCAAATATGGGGAACAATGGTCCAAATTGCGTGAGGAAGAAACTGAGTCAAGAAGTTTTTAGGTCAAGCAAGGGACCAAAGGTCATCCAATGTTTCAAAACTGTGCAGGTATTTGTCCATTTAATTCTGCATCCAAGTCTTGAGTTCAAAGCTTATACTTGGACCTCAATTATTCCTACCATTATTTCTTGAGCATGTGATGGACAATTCTGCCTGGTCGGTCATTTTTTGGTTGGAAATAGCTTTCTATCTAAATGTTTTAGTGGAATACGTTATCGACTCGGTTTTTGTGAGCCGGATGGAAATGCGTGGTTCCTAGGACCTTATCAGTTGCTCTCTGTACGGATCTTTTAAAACATTCACCATCAGTATTCAACCTTCTTGAGATGTATTTACACCGGGCAGAAAGCAAACTTTCCTGCTCACAGGCCCACCACAAACATCATTTACGGAAAGAAGTGCTGGAATCCGGCAAATTCGCCAAATTGCCAAGTCAAAATAAGTGTACAACACTTCTTTTTTCCAAAAGAATCAACCCCACACGCACATAAAAAACACGGAAAAAGAATCATATCTCAATCTGTAGATATGGAATTGACAGGATCTCTTCAAAGGGCAAAATATATATATATATATATATATATATATATATATATATATATATATATATATATGAGAACTAACGTGTGAACTGAGATTTCATGAATCCTTTGTTCTTTTCTCTTGAATCTAACCATATGGATGTGATCTACATGTTTGGTTTTATAAGAACAGACCCAAATAGACAAAGTTCTAACGATTCTAAAAGCAAAATTGATAGTTACAAAAGTGTTAAAATCTTAAGTGAGAAAAACCATCACCAGACACACGGTATAAAAAACTTGTGTAAGGACTGATAATGGATTTTCAACTATCCTTCTTAACAAATAAACTAAGGTACAAAGTAAATAGGAAATGAACATAAATCCACCATAAACATGAGCACCCTCCCCTATGTCATCCTTATCACCATAGACACATGCAACAATCCTTTTTTCTTTTATTTTCAAAAAAATGAGCTTAATGGAGACCTAAACCCCAAGACTCATACTCACCAATCACCATATTCGCTAAAGAGAGAGAACAAACTCTCTCCCCGCAACACAAATCAGAGAAAGAGAGAGCATGCTGCATACATGAATGGAAGGACAGAGGAGGAAGATTATTGTAAGAATCTAAATAACAATTGGTTAAGGAAAAAAAAAACATAGATAACCTACAACTCATTTAATCTATCTTTACTCAACACAAACACTGAAAAAATATAAAACTCACCAAAAAAAGAAGTCAAATTTGCTCAGACGTTGCTGTTAAGAATCAAGTTTTACATTAATTCACATAAACCAAAGTTATTCTTTAAGAACAAATGAGAAGCATGTTATGAATCTGGTTGACTCATCTAGTGTTTTAGAAATTAATTTATTTCTTTTGAGAATAGAGAAATTCTTTAATTTATAGTAACTCCAAGCACTTCTTAAACATGTTAGATGCCGAACTCTAAAGCATGTGACATACTTTTTCATATTAAAAGATAAAACAACTCTTTAAGCCTGTGTGATGAGGTTCTGAAATATATTAAAGGATAAAACAATGCTTATGTGCCTATGTGCTCATGTTTTGAATGAGAATTGAACTTAGTTTCAAATTTTTATGATTTGTTACTCTTAGATGAATTTGGTTGATCTTTTTATACATGAGCCTTAGTAGGTCATGTGTGTTGTTGTGAAATTCGTAAACACTGCAACATATCCTCTTCACAAACGAAAAAAGAAGACCTTGTGTTGCTAGAAAAACCTAATTGGTGGGAGGACTCATGAATAGACCAAGAAATTGATATAAGTGCAATTGAACATCTACCTATTGAAGAGTTGACAAAGCATCTAGGGTCACAAAGGAAGTGTAATGTAAGTTCATGTGTTATTTCTCTATTTTCTACCTTTGTGTTATTTTTCTCTCTTGAAAACGAGTTCAAAATGTATATGTCCCTTGTTTATATTTCATAATTGTGTGCTATCTTAATATATCAAATTTAATATTATTCTTGTATGAAAGTGAATATTATTGTATGATTCAATTTTGTACAGTGTAGTCTGATATAATATTATTTGCTACAGATGTTGACATATTCATAATAAGGACATGGGTGTTCTTCCTCCCTCAGGATCGATTCACCACCCGCCAGCCAAGGTAAACACCTAACCGATATTGAATTCAGATCATAAGTGGTTGATACTTCAAGGGAGAAAGAGGTGACCCCCCATACACCACAGGCCACTGCAGCTCCAGAGCCATCCACGATGACCTTAGGTAAATATTAATCTAGTATTTTTTTATTATAATTAAAAATTTATTACTATAATTTCTATTAATATTTGTTTTGTTTCTTACTATAAATTAGCAATTGCAGAATCTTTTCAGCACAAACATAGGAAGAAAAAATGCATAGCCCACCAAAGGCAAATAAAGCAACAAAATACATCAATAACTATCATAATGCAAGGAGTCATGGGCAAGGACTCCTCTATATTTTCCATGAGGCTTTCATGCCTCATCAGAAAGAAGACCATACATACTTATAACTCATGGAAGAAGGTCCTAGATAATGAGAAGATGGTGTTGTGTGTGGCATTTTATATAAGTATATTGCCTAACTATATTTTGATAAACAAATTAATCTATAAAAGGAGTGTTACTAACTATATTTTGATAATTTAGTGCAGAAAGAGTTTAATTTAGATAAAGATATACTTAAACATCAATAGTGCATGGAGAAGTAGCTTCAACTATCATACTCAAGGGTGCAAGAAAGTTTCTATAAACATTACTAGAAGTTTCAAAACCACGAAGTAGCAGAACAACATCTTTCTAAGGGAGTCAACTCTGAAGTGTGGAAAGAGATTTGCATATTTTTCACAAGAGACTATTGGATGATAAATATTGAATGTATATTTATAAGTAAATAAATGTTCACATTTTTAGACTTGTGTTTACTAATTGATCTTTCTTTGGTTATCAGTGGGTGTCAAAGAAAAATTTGATGAATAGAGCAAAATAGACTGTCCAACATACTAGTGAATCCTCTTCGTACCTCCAGAGGTATCATACGAGGGTAAGTTTTTTATTCTCTAAGTTTATTTTTTTCATATAGTACAGTGCTAAATATGTTTGATCTAATAGATTCTTAATTTGTTATTTGCAGACTGAAATAGATGGGCATGAATTGACGACGAGTGTGTTCTATAAAGAGATGCACACCCATTTAGATCACACAATATTCATATGTAGCAAAGTAGAAGATACCTTTGTAACTGCTACATTCATTCATTCTATTTTGTATATTATCATTATTACTGATAACCAATTATTAACGACGTGCAAAGGAAGCTACAATATGTGGAGATTGAAAATTCAATATTTTCTTTATAAGGAAGCTCATCGATGATGTAGTGAGACGTCTTTGCCAAGGTCCTCAGGGAGCGGTACAAACATATGAGAGGGTGAGTGCATTATTTTCTCCATCCAAACCATCTTACTCTAGTCAAGCCCAAATTTCACAACTATCTACTTTGCTAAAAGCAACACAGACGGAGGTCCAACAATTAAGAGATGAAATGGTGTGAGAGAAAAGCAATTAGGAAGCACAGAGAGGAGATGCAAACCTTCACAGATTTGCACAGATAGAACCCCCCATCCTAGATCTAAATTTTTTAAACTCTTTACTTATATGAGAAGTGTATATATTTTGATATCTATACTTTTTGCTAGAATTGGTACGATTAAATTTTGATTTATATGAATATTAAAAGTGTATATGTTTGTTGTAGGCTTGAAGATGATGAAATGGAGTATAAGGGGATTATATTTGAAGCGTATTTGTTGCAGGCTTGGATAGGATGTAAGAGGGGTTATATTTTTAAAGTGTATTTAAATTTTTTGTTGAATGTATGTTTGAAGTGTATGTCAATTATTTGAAGTGTATTGAATAATTGAGGATGTATATTTGAAGTGAATGTTTGAGGAAATATGTTTGAGGTTGAATGTTTGAAGTATAAAGTTGTTTTTGTTGAATGTATGTTTCAATTGTTATTTTAGTATATTTAAAGTTTTTGTTGAAAGTAATATTTGAATGTAATTTCTATTTTTTAAAACTAATTAGTAGTTTTTAATTTATAGGTTTATAGCCTATAACGACCACATTCCAATCTCACAGTTATAGGTGAGATCCCTTTCTCGCTGTTATAGCCAGCTTATAACGATGAGTTAATTCTCCCTATTATATCCTATAACGGCTAGTTAATGCTCACCGCTATTGGCTATAATGGTGACACATAAATGTTATAACTTATAGGTAGCATATAACGGCGAGTTAGAGATCTCACGGTTATATATAGGTATCTTGCAGTTAAAACAATCTCACCATTATAGGCTACCTCATCACTATTAATGTTCCCAGTTTTGGTATGTAATCTCACTGGTGTTGGGTCACCTTTAACGATGACCTATGAATGTCGCCGTTATTGGTTAACAAGTCATTTCTTTATGATGACTTATTGGCAATTTTTTTTACTGTTATAGGCTAATAGCAACGAGAAATAGAGTAAAAAAATTTACTGCTATTGACCCTCATCCTTGTAGTGTGTAAACCATGAAATCTCAAATAATCCTCATTTTCAGGATAAATTTGGGAGTATGAGAGCAGCCAACCCCACACACCTCACTGTGTCAAGCAAGTTGGCGCATAGAGTATACTCACAAGCATCATGTTGTTGGGAGAATCATTCTCAGTTATTGAGAGATTGATTCTCAGAACAATAAATTTCTCATGTTTGTGCACACGTGCAAGAATCATGCCGTGAGAAAGTTCTTCCATTGAGAAAGTAGGGATCTATCTCTCTGAGAAAGGGACTATTAAGTGATTAATCATTGTTGTTTACAAAGTGTTTACAAGTGAGCACCGAAAAAGCATCGCTTTCTCAGATTTTTTAGAAAAAGAAACTCCACCAACCATTTTCTCAAGTGATTGCAAACTTGAGAGTAAAAAGAGAAAGTGGTGGATTAGTTGCGAGGTTTGCTGCCCAATTACCTGAGAAAGTGTGTCGGGTTTGACCCTCTGATAGGATTTCTCAAGAGTGCACTCATGCTTTCTCAAGTAGGTACCTCAAGGGGTGGGCAACAACCCGGTAAGTCCATGGGCTAGCCTAGCCAGCCTGCCATGGTACGGGGCTTCACGTTCATTTTTGAACCCACCTAGCCCAAATAGGGCTTCTAGCCCGGCCTGGACCGAAGCAGAGTACCTTACAAAAATGCTCGGCCCAATCACTAACAACCACATCACCCACCCACAGACACACCTCCCCTTCTTCCTTCAAAAGGACCTACTACGATAGTACCTTGCAAAGTACTCAATCCGATCTTTGGATCCTCCCTCATGTCTGTGGCTATTTAAGTTAGTTGGATTCTGATTTGGTAGTAGCAGTTTTTATTCAAATTCGTATATGATTCTAAATCCTTTTAGGCAATGCTGGATTAAATTAGATTAGTAAAGCTTAGGGGATGTTGGATATGTTCCCATAGAACCTAAGAAAGCGATTCTAAAAGCCTGAAATTACAGGCAGCTCATGGGTTGCCTTGAGATTTAGAATCTAGTGCAAGTTGAGGCACCCGAAGGTACCCTTACAAGCAAAGTGAATCCACCTAGTATTTCTTGAGGCTTAGGCTTTTGACCATAGTTACCATAAGCACCCCTATAGGTTGTCGGAAAGCATTTAAAAAAAAAGGAAAACATTGGGAAAAATCAATTTTCATCTTTGAAAAATGTACTTCCCATTTATGAGAAATGCACTTCCCACTGACTTTTCTTTTGTTTTCTACTCACTTTTTTCTTGTTTCTTCCTTGCTTCTTCATTATTTTTTGTTTTATTCATTATTATTGAAAACCAAAAAGTAAATGAGTTGTCAGGGACAGTTTCTGACCATTTAGATAGAGTTAAATGCCCATCTCTCTCTATCTAATGTAGAATGAATGGATGATCAACATGAAGGTGTGGCATGATAAGGCATGTATGCATCTCTCTGATGCATGAATAAATGAATGACAGACATGAATGCATAACATGATCACACAACACATGCTTTTCACTTTTCTGTTTAAAATGTCTTATCTTTCCCTCATGCATATATGCATGGATGATGCTCACACATGCATGTCATGTGAAATGCTTTTACACTTGCGTGTCATGTGCATGTTGGAACTGGGTTGTAGCCCAGTCTTGCCTCCCGATTCAGTTAATTTTTTTTTTAAATCCCAGTCCTGATTCCATATGAAATAGATTTTTATCCATTTTTTTAGCCCAGCACTAGCCCTAACCCAACCCTGACTATAACAAATAGTTTGATTTGTCCATATGAAATAGATTTTTATTAATAATTGTAGCCATTTTTTATTTTATCTAAAAAAAAAATTGGGGGTGCTCCCCCCGAAACCCCGACTATCACACCATTTTGTTTTTGCTAGCTACACCACTGCATGTTGGTTGATGCAAGTGGAGTCGGGTTGGCAATAATAGAAAGTCCAAAGATGGTAGCTAAGAATGAGAGAGAGACGACATCTACTTTTTTTGTTTTCAATAATTATAAAAAGGTACAAAACATCTAACCCTCTTCCGTGGAAGTGATCAATGGTTCACAAGAGGGAGTAGGTGCTCCAGGAGCACTATATTATTACTATGGTAGGGCATAATGTAGAATACATCGAACATGTATGCCTTTAAGCAAAAAATGACTTTCACGACCGTTGCTAAAAAGCCTTTATGTCAAACAATCAGTGGCACCTAGCGCATATGATGGAAGACATCCGATGTTATGCCCTTATATATATTGTAAATATTGGCTACTAATGAAGGTACAAAACTAATGTGTAGAAATCACTTTTTTTTTTAAAATTTCATTTTTTTTGTAAATCAAATGTTACTGATGTGATCTACATGGTTTGTTTAGTAAGAAATTTGTTTTGAATCATGTGATTATGACATGTAATTAGGTTTTTTAAGAGGTTAAAAATCAATGGTTCACAATGTGCCAAAATTTTATAACTCAAAAGATCACATTTTTACATCAGAAAAGCACGATCCAAGGCTTGATCCTTAGCAAACAAACCATGTTGAACACATGTATGTGGTTAGATTGAGTCGATACAACTTGCAGCTATGATTTCTAGCTCATTAGTTATATACATTCATTAGTAGTCAATATTAATCCATATATATGTGTGTGTGAAGCATAAGTGCAAATGTCAACATTATTAACAAAGAAAATTATAAGTTTACTAAAACTTTGCTTTTACTGATATTATGATAAATAGTAAGAATTAATACATTTTTTTATAAAATATGTGATTGCATTGATTACAAGTAAAATAAGTATCTAAAATTTTGAATAACATATATCTTAACTTTTCATTGAAAAAAATTTCTTATTTAAGAAAAACTTGCAAAAAATATACAGAAACATGTTTCTCAAATAAGAGAAACAAGTTTCTCATATAAAATAAGTAGGTTTCCCATGTGATGTGAAATGATGAAAAACGAGTTTCTTATATTTTTTATAAATTTTTCACAAGTTTCAGAAACACATGCACTATAAGAAAAATGTGTATTAGTAATGGATGCTATACGTCACTAAATACGTTAGCGATAGATTTTGCAACAGATAACATCCATCGCATAACCCTAGTTGCTAAACTGTGGCAGAATTTATCTGTCGCTAATCCGTCGCTAAGTAGCGATGGATCATGTTTGCCATTAATCCATCGCTAAATAGAGACTGATTTGGTTATACGACAGAATTTAATCCATCGGTAATCCGTCGCTACTATTTAACAAGGGATACATATCCATCGCTAATGTTCATCGCCAATTTGGCGATCGACATTATCAACGACTTTAATTTCATCGCAAACTGACGACTGCTTTAAATTGGCGACGGATATTATACATCACTAATTTTTTTTAAAATAATTAATTCTTTTTTTGAAATTTTTTGAAACTTGAGAAAAAATTCTTGTTATACAAACCATATAACCAACTTATAAAAAACAAAATACACATAAAAATGCATATAAGGTGGAACAAATTTAACATAAGTTCTAAGTTAGGCAAACTTTAATAACCAAATACAATCCTTGCCAATTTATAATTAGTTACAAGTACGTCAAAGAAATTAAACAAATAAATCTAATCCTCACCAAGATTCTGGGCATCATCATCTTCATTTTGTCGATCTGTGCCTCCCTCCATGCCTTCATCAGCTCCTCTACGCTGATCATCTTCAGCATCCTACAAGAGAACAAAAATGTTACTATTTATAAACAAAATATAATAAAATAAATTATATGCAATGCACCTAATCTAATGCAACAAAGTAAATGGCTGAATGACACAAAAAATAGCAATAAACTGAAGGACATTAACAAAATTCAAATATGTGTTCTAAGACTGAAAAAAATGTATAGTGACTCAATCATGCAGATATTATGTGTCCTAAGTTTGTTAAAGAATTTTACAGTGATTCATGCATGCATATATAGTGTATAAGTCTATCAAATAAATGTGATATGTATCATAATCATGCATATATGTGTTGTAAGACAGTAAAAAAACTTTCATAGTGATGAAATCATGCTTATATATGTTCTAAGGCAGTAAAAAAACTTTATATGTGATTCAATCATGTTCTAAAGCAGTCAAAAATTTTTATATGTGATTCAATCATGCCTATCATGTTCTAAAGCAGTAAAAAAAATTTATAGTGATTCAATCATACATATATGTGTTGTAAGACATTAAAAACTTTCATATATGCTAATATCAGGCTAATATGTGTTATAAGGCATTAAAAGACTTTCATATATGCTAATATCATGCTCATATGTGTTCTAAGGTTGTCATAGTGATGAAAGCATGCTTGTATGTGTTCTAAAGTTGTCAAAAAACTTTTATAGTGATTAAATCATGCATATATGTGTTATAAGGAACTAAAATTTTTTTATAGTGATGAATTAATACATATATGTGTTGTAAGGTTGTAAAAAAACTTTCATAGTGATTCAATCATGCGTATATGTGTTATAAGGGTGTCATAAAAATTATATAGTGAATCAATCATGCATATATTTGTTATAAGGTGTCAAAAAAATTTATAGTGAGGCAATCATGTATATATGTATTTAATCATGCATATATTAGCTTGAAATCTAATGACATGAAACAAATGACATGAATCTTTATACCTGACGGGTACCGAAGCTCATGTTGAATGCAGACAAAGTTCCCCTGTCCTGAAAAAACTTACACAACTCATTACGAACAATGTTGGAAATGACTTCATTTAAAAAGTACAATATTTTGTCCTCAAGACGCTGACAGACACCATCCTAAGATATAGCAGGGTCAATGGAACATTGGGAGTTGATGCTGGTGGAAGAACTTTGAGAGCCGTGGCTGCAGAAGGCAATGACTGGTGTGTTGTTCATGTTACTCTCAAACCTGAACACACAACCCTTTTTGGGTTTACCAATTGCAGTCACCCATGCTGCAAGATCAAAAGGCGGATGCTGGGTGGAGTCATTGCCATATCGATGTACCATTTGCTGCTCGTATGACTCCTACAAAGTAATAATTAGAATATGAATTAATAATTTAGAATTATAATGTTTATGATAACGTAATTCAATATAACGTGTATATTACAATATTTATTAATACAATAAATACATACCGATGTTGCTCTCACCTTCTCTGATACAAAATCTCTTGTGCTCTTACGTTTATGTGTTTCAACAAACACATCCTTGTAAGTCACAATGTTTCCTTTTTCTGCTTCTTGCAATGTTAAATGATAAAAAAATTGATTAATAAGTATGCAAAAATACTTACAAATTTGACTATATATATATTGATGAGTTACCATTTTCTTCTAGTGGCTCCCAAAAGTCCTAAATCCACCTGTGTGTAGATGAGCATCTTCGCTCGATTTTGTGCAGCTTTTGCTGAGCGATTTCGAAATTCATTGCTCGCCCACTTGTCGCACATGCCCTCCCAATAATCTCTCTTGATAGTAGAAGGACTATGGCCTTTCTACTGCAGTAGATCTATATACTATTTGAATTAGTCATCGTATGTCACACTGAGAAGACCCTGCATTCGACGTTGTCTCGTGATGTGTATGCATAGCTGGTGTAGATGGGTCATGTGTAGGCGAAACATCACCTACAGAACAATGAGTTAAAAATTCACACAATGCACATTTAAACTAATCAAGTATACAATTATTTTATTGAAGCAGTCCGTGAAGATGAAGGTTGAGACTGTCTACCACTGGGTGTTCGATGATTGTGACCTCCACAAACCATATTCTAACAAATAAAAAATGTCATGCAATACCTTTAAATCATTGTAATACATTTAAATACATTCAAATCATTAAAATCATTCGCATCAAATATTGCAATACATTAAAATATAAGATATGAAGTCACTTGCTAATCTTGGATAACTTATCCTTAACTTGCAATACAATTGGATCAGTTACACAACTCTAAATCTTCATGGATACATAATCAAATAAAAAAAAACTTCATGCAAGACATTCAAATATTGCAATACATTCCAATAATTCTAACACGTTACAATATATTCAAATCATAACTCTATACTTATCGAAGATGCATAATCAAATAAAAAATAAGTTCATGCAATACATTCAAACATTGCAATACCTTTAAATCATTCAAATCATTACAATACATTTCAATACATTCAGATCAAATACAGGTATGTATTATAAGATGTACTTTTACTAGCTCGAGAATGCTTCATCATCACTTGTTTGACTTTCATATTCTTCTTCTTCCTCCTCCTCCTCTTCGTCATCATCTTCTTTTTCTTCATTTAGCGCCCATCCACTTGGTATTTCATTTGGATCATATTCTTTCATGCATGTGCCATCAGACAATGGAGATATGACATGCATACCAGGTGCGACATCGTGACCATAAAGAAAAGTCATACATATCATCTGATTGATAGTAATCACCCTTTTCAGAAATCTTGTCTTCCTGTAATTGATCATACTCGGGGTATAGTTTAGACTTTACCTTATAAACTGTCCACCATTCATTTCTTAATTACTTTCTTGTATTAGGATATGAAGTATAATAAACTTATTGAGCTTGCAAGGCTAATATGAATGATTCATATGTTTCAAACCTTGATTTATGATTCACCTCCACAATGCCTGAGGCTTTGTCGACTCTTGTTGCTGTGAGATCAAACCAATGACACTTGAATAAAGTTACACTATTATTTGTGCCTAAGTAAGTCAACTCTATTATTTCTTCTATAACACCATAGTAGTCATGTTTATTTTCACCGTAGCTGCTACCCTTGACACACATACCACTATTCATCATTGACTTATTGACACTATAGTCTTTTGTATGGAATCGATAACCATTTATGATATACCTGTTGTAACATTGCACAACTTTGATCGGACCATTTTGTAAATCACATATTCTTCGATCTTTAACATTACTATGGTGGACCTACAAGCATAAACAATGATTGTGATCATGATCAATTAAGTATTTAATTATTGTTTATAGGGATATAATATATACAATCATCCTTACCGACTCTTTCAACCGTGCCACAAACTTATTTTCACGTTCTTTATGTATTTCTGCATCAGTGAGATGTGGAAGTTTTATTCGCAACTCCAGATCAAATCGTTTGAACTTAACAAAAACTTATTTTACCGAACCATGTACGCACATATAGAACTTAGTGTTACATATTAAGTATACATACTCGATGTATAGGTCGATTGCTAAGAAATTAAAAAGAATATAGATCTGTATTGCGTCTTTCTCTCGATCTTCCAAGAGTCTTGACCAGTAACTGCCAAATATATGCCCAAATGGTTAAAATATAGACAATTTGTCAGTTACAGTTAATTGTTCTCCATCATCATTACGAGGTGAGCATATGTAACGTATTGAAATATGAGGTTCAAAGTACATAGATGAGAAATTTGAAATCTCTTCTAAAGTGTACGCCTCACAAATTGAGCCCTCTACTCTTGCTTTATTTCAAACATTTTTTTGAGGTCAAACATGCATCTGTCAATAATATACATCTTAGATTACAATAAATTTCTTAATAGCATTGAAAATAAATTTTTAAAAAAATATATACCTTTCAAATTGGTACATCCACTGATATTGCACAGGTACACCCACTCTAAGTTCATATGAAAAATGTATGATCACATGTTCCATAACATCAAAAAATGTGGGTGGAAAAATCTTTTCTACCTGACAAATAGTAGCGACGGCATAATCCTTGAGATTCTTTACCTCAGATACTATAACTTTTGATGCGCACAATATTCTAAAAAATATACTCAACTCGGACAATACCCCAATATAGGTTTGTCTAATATATCATAGAATGCTAGGGGTATCAACCATTGCATAATGACAATCATGACTCTTCAACCCATATAGCTGTCCCTCATCTATCTTCACAACCCAAGCAATATTTGAAATGTATCCATCTAAAAATCTCAATTGTCTCAACTATTGGCATACCAACTTTACTTGATCTGGTCCAAGTACGTACCTTGCCTTTGGTTTTAGTACTTTGTCATTATACTATGTAAGTTCCAATTCTGGTCTTTTACATATTACTTTTAAATTCATACAGGCCTTTGGATTATCCTTTGTTTTTCCTTTCATATTCATTACCATATTAAACACATTATCAAACACATTTTTTTTCATATGCATGACATCTAAATTATGTCATATCAATAAGGTTGACCAATATGATAGTTCCCAAAATATAAATTTCTTTGTCCAATTGTGATCCTTTCCAAATCCAAAGAAGGGTGTTAGCCTACGAGCATCTGTCAGTCCACATGGAAAGTACCACAATCTTTTTAAAATCTCTATGTCAGATAACCTTGTGGGTGAACCTTCCATTTTAGTTATGCATGTTTGAAACACATTCTTTTGTCATCGAAACAGATAATCGCTGGATAGAAATTGACGGTGACAATCAAACCAACATGGCTTCCTTCCATGCATTAATCTAAACGATTTTATATCCTTCATACAATACGAACATGCCAACCTCATGTGTGCTCCAACCAGATAACATATCATATGCATGGAAGTCACTGATTATTCATAGAACAACAACTTTCATATTAAAGTTTTGTTTTTTGTGGGCATCGTATATGAGAACACCGTCATCCCACGCGAGAACACTATCATCCCATAATATTTTCATTTCATCAATCAGTGACCTTAAATATACATCAAGATTTTGGCCCAGAGAAGTCGGACCAGGGATCAATTGAGACAAGAAAAGATTTTGACGCTTCATACACAATCTTGGAGGAAGGTTGTATGGGGTGACAAATACCGGCCAACATGAGTATGAAGTTGATCTACCCTCAAATAGATTAAATCCATCTGTACATAAACCTAGCCTAACATTTCTCACTTCCAAAGCAAAGTTGTGATGAGTATGATCAAAGTGCCTCCAAGCTTCTGCGTCAACAGAATGTGTGATCTTGTCTTCATCATGTCAAACTTTATTTGCATGTCATATCATTTGTTTAGCTGTCCTCAAAGACATATAAAGTCGTTGCAATCTAGGGGTGAGAGGGAAGTAGGAGAATGACTTATATGACATTTTTTTTTAACCTTGTGCTACCATTTTCCCTTGTCTTTGGCTTAAATCGAGGATGTCCACATAATGGACATAATCTGCTATTTTCTTAATCTTTGAAATACAACATACAGTGATTGAGACAAGCATATATCTTTTGATACCTCATACTTAGAGCATTAACCATAATCTTTGCACGGTAAAGATTTTGTGGCAATTTCTCATCTTTGGGCAACATACTCTTTACAATAGAGCACAGACGGTCAAAACATGATTGACTCAAATTATACTTTGACTTCAAATTCAGTAGTTGAAGAACTGCAGACAAGATAGTGTGACTTTCGCAACCATTCCACAGTGGCTCATCAACATCTCTAAGTCATAAAATCTACTGACTACATCGTTTGTTGCTTCTTCCTCTACCCGTGTTGGTGCATCACTATGTCCCATAGCAAAACCCATTTTTTATCCTACGACATCAAATATCAAATTTACATATGGATTATCGTGCACCACATTCATTCGTGCTTCAACATTATTCCAAAATTCTTCACCATGAAGCGTCTAATTCTGATAACCACTAACAAAACCCTTCCTGTATAGGTGTTGTCTAACGTTACGAGGTTCTGCAAATCGATTATTCTTACACATCGTGCAGAGGCATCTGATCAGACCGGTGGGATCCACTATACTGACATTTGCTGTTGCAAATTCAATAAAACTATCAACACCATCTATATATTTATGTGACACCTCATTATCAACTATCCTACGGTACATCAATTCACAGTTTGTAGTCATTTTGTCCTATAATATTATAGATATTATCACCACCAGTTAAAAGAGAATCTTAATAATCCTATGATGAAAAAAATATCTAATTTATCTATTAATTCTTGTTTGGTGATTATTTGTAAGCAATTTTTTGTTTCAATTAATACATAAATTTTTGTGTGTAATACCATCACATCATATTTATACACATCACGAGGATATTTAGAAATATGAAATCACATTTCATAAAACGATATATTTATTTGAAGCATATTTTTATGATACAATTTTACATGGAAGGCATAATCAAATGAAAAATAATTTCATGCAATCATGGATACAGACACATTAAACATTGCAATACATTCAAATCATTCATATCAAAACATATGTCAAACATGTACCTGTAACAAACACACTTTAATATCTCGCTAACTACTATCATGCTGAGCATGGAATCTGTACTCTAAAAATAAGAACACTTCTATTCTCATACAGTAAAATCATGCTCAACATGATCTCCAAACTTCATCAAAGTAGTCCTAGATATCCACAAGTAAGTGAGTCTCTGAACATAAAAGTGTTGCATCCAATAAATTAAATAACATGTGATGCGCTTGCATCACTTACTCACCATGGGTATTTACCTTATTTGAATTGCTTTTGCTTTTACATTTTTTCTTATTTCTTTTTGTATTGCATTTTTAGCTACATCCGATGCTTAGCACTAAGCATCACACAATTAGCTCAGCAACGTATGAAGCACAAATATACAATACAATACAGGGAGGTGGGGACGACGGCTACTGAGACAGGGGGTAAACCCTTGTCTGTCACAAAGGAGGGGCCAGGGTAAAATCTCAGACTACCGAAGACCGAGAAGGCTGCAGGGGGCGGTCCCTGCTCGGTCACCGAAAAAATGAGCAAGTCAGAGGGCAAAAGCCCCTACCGACAAGGGACAAACTGCCGAAAAGAGACAAGAGGCAACCAAAAAGAGACAGGCGACAGGGGGGTCACCCCTGTCGGCCTGCCCAAAAAGGAAAGAACGAAGAGGAAGAAGACAACAAGGGGAAGGGTTACCTGCGAGGTCGCCGGAGACAGGGGTAAGGCATCGGGGATGTTCGGAACACGAGCGGAAAAGAGGGGGAAATGGGATGTCCGCCTAGGCTGAGTGCACGGTGGAAGGGGATTGGCAAGGCTGTCAGAGAGGGAGGGGGTAACAGTGAGGGAGGTAGGAGGGTCGGCGACGATGTTGTCAGAGCTCGCAAGGGAAAGGCTGCGGGGGAGGAGGGCGAGCGACGAAGTGGGTGTGCTCGGGGTCACCGACATCGGGTGTCAGAACACGAGCAGAAGGGAGGGAGGATAGTTGCAGCGGGTGTGGCTGCCGAAGTCAGGGGGCAACAGGAGGTGGGCCGGGAGGCGACGAGCGACAGGCTGGGGGGCGACGGGCGGCAAATCGGGGGGTGATGAGAGGCGGGCCGGGGGGGCGACGTGTGGCGAAGAAGAAACACGGCAGGCGACAGAGACAAAAAAGAAAAGAAAAAGAAAGGGGTTCAAATTAGAGATTTACGGAGAAATTAGCGACAAATTCATGATGGCCAAATTTCATCGCTATTTAGCGATGAGGTAGCGAAAAAATAGTTTTGTCGTTGATCCATCGCTAAGTTGCGATGAATATAGAGACAAAATAAATTACATCGCTAATCCATCACTAATTAGCAGCGAATTACCGACATAATATTTTTTGTTGCTAAAATCATAAATAAATGATATTTTAGCGACAAATATCTTTCTCTCGCTAAACTGTCAAATAGAAACCCGAGTTTGATTAACTCTGATTTACTGTGAGTTATGCTAAACTGCACCCATTACTTAATCAAATAGACAAAACATACATTTTCGAATCAAAGATTAAAAATGATATTTTATATGAATCTTAACGTGAAATTAATTCAGTTCTCCACTTGACAGTTACAGTGAAAAGTAAGAGTTCTGAAATTTCTTTTCCAAAAAAAAAGTGAGACTCTTTTTGCAAATATCAGGCAAAAGATGCTCCCTAAATGAAATATTTTCGAAAAAAAAAAACGCAGCTGATAGATATTTATCGTTTATGGATAAGAGAAAAGGCAGCCACATAACAACTAACAGTGCTGCAAAAAAGTGAGAGAAGTAAGACCCTCTTTGTTCAGCACTGATCACACCAACTCTTCTAATTATCTCCCTTAGGCATGGAAATCCTTCACCTCAACTCCATTCCTTCCCAATGTTCCTTCAAAGACGGAACACACAGATCGTACTCCAAAACTCTACCAAGTTCCCGTTTGTCAAGAAACAAAGTTAGAGCAACCAACAATCAAGATGAACCCCCAGCTATCGATTTTGCATTCATTGGAGTAAGCACAATGGCTTTCTTTGCAGAAGGTGATGATAACAACTTCATTGTTTGAGAATTTATAAGTTTTAAAGTTTGTTTTGGCAGTCTAGCCTTCTCCCAGATGGCAATCCAGACATCGCGATTAGATCGGCAACAGGCGGCCGGAAACTCAGGAACATAATGAAGGATTGCCACATTGATCTCTATGGGCCATATGTAAGCTCCTTGCATTCCATTGTCTTCATTATTTAAAAATTTTGCTTGATTTTAATGCCTTGAAATTCAAATCCGGTTTTTAACAGTTAAAGGACAAGAACAAAAAAGATAAGAATTTTTCAAGTATTATTGTAATTAGCTCTTGTTAACAGATTAATATTGACACTTAAGGGCACGTTGAAGACATAGTATTTACAAAGTAATGTAATTTTTCTCTAACGAAAACAGCTCTATTTTGTGTTAACTGTACTGAACTCTTCTTCCCTTTTCGTTTTCTTCTTTCTTTTGGAGTAGTGACATGCTGACTCTAAAGTGTCCTTAGCTTCAAGCAACCAATGGGTTTCTGCCATGTTCACTAAGATAGGTGGCATCTTGGATATCATTGTAAAGACCGAGGGCATATTGGGAAAATGATTTTCCTATTGTCCACATGGCACCATGCAATTGCGTATAGCATCTTGGTGGAAGATCCACGCATCTTTTGTAGAAATTTGTGCTCTGTTGTTAGATCTATCACATTAATATCAGATACTGAATCCTGCACGCTATAACAAACGTGCTTGAGATGTTGCACTACTATTTGATTGCATCCTATTCATAAGCTGCATTGGATTGACAGGACAAAGCTCTACTGAACTGTGCAGGAGGTGGCACGTGCGGAACATGCATTGTAGAGGTAAATCACATACTGTTTTACACGTGTTCATTGTCTGATTAGTGGTCTTGTACTGGATTCAGCACTTATTGTTGCCGTAAGGGACTGCAAGGCCAACTCTAGTGAACCTTCTCCATCACAGTTAGATATTTCAATCTAAATTAAATCCTAGAGGTGGGGGATGTCATATGCTATTGGCTCCAGCTGCACTATGTAATAGTTGTTTTGAATTTGAATGGAACACTTCTCCTTCTACTAGTTCTGCTAAATTCAAGATCTTGGTATTCATGAACCAAAGAATGTCATCCTTCATTCTTGTTTAGAAACCGAGTATATTGACATTGTGTCCCTCTTAAATGAGGAACAGTTAATACTGAAGATTCTCCCCATGATACTTGATTCTTGTCAGAGGTAAATGTGCCAGTCTAATTCTCAGTTGATCACATTAGATATGTCAAATTGAATTCTCACAATGTTTAGATGAAACTCAAGCTTTACAAAAACAATGGAATTTTAACGGTCATGCACAAACTGACACATTCGATTATTTACTTGCTACCTTGTTCAAATGAGTTGACAGATTTGTTAATGAACCTGTCTTTCCTGCCAACATTTGCTTCCTTCATACACAAGGAGGAAAAGAGGAAAAGTGATGGAAGATCAGAACTATAATTTATTTTAGCGATGCCTGAATCGACAAACAGACCTATTAATTGTCTTTATGGACTCGTGATCATCAAGTGTGTTCGCGCTCGGTATGGTAGACTGTAGGTCCACAAGTTTGAAAAAAGGCAGCTCTGTTTAGCATGGTACATTATTCTGATCACTTAAAATGAGTAGAAACTGGTCGGTATGGTGCTATCTGTTATGTTCAATCCACTTGCACTGTTTCCCAGCTTCAGTATCACTGGAAGGCTGTTATTATGCCGTTTCCCTATGTTTCAACTTTTGAAATGGCAATTTGGTATGGTCTTTACTGGTTGAGTATGTCATCTTTGGAATCACCAAGATTTTAATCTGAACTTCATTTCATTTCCAGGTTGTTGCAGGTAAGGAATTGTTAAGCCCATCTACTGACAAAGAGAAGGAAATTCTTAAGAAGGTATAGTTTTCTCATACATACTTCACAAACAATGGAACTTTTTTTTTTAAATTGTGGGTTTTTTTTTTTATAGAATGAGAAGTGTATTAATAATGGGAGTGACAAGGCGTCACTCTGTTAAATTGTGCACTAAATGATTTTGCGCAACAATAAACTTTTTGTATTTGACACCCATAGAAGCCCAAGACTTGGAGGCTGGCTTGTCAAACAGTTGTTGGGAAGGAAGGCTCGAGAGGAGAGGTCAGTCTGCAATCACCTATCTTCCCTGAGAAATCCTCTTCTTTCCTCAAATTACTATGTTTTAGATAATGATTGTTGCTTCCCAAGTGACCAATCTAAAGTGAATCTTTACCATATGGCTTTTCTGGTGGAATCATCGTCCCTATTGTGTGTACGCGTGCATGCACATGTAGCAGAGCATGTTCCAGAGTTGAACATGTTAAAAATTTCAAGGCTAAAATATGAAGATGCAGGAGCAAGTGATGAGTGAACATTTAAGGTTGTTTATGCTATTTTCGGGGTTTTCGATTGTATGATTAGTAATCAACTGCATCAACCACAAATAAGAGGCAATGAATACCAAGCTAATGCTAGTTATTGAATGTGTTGATCCTAGATTGTACATATCTTCATCTTTCTGTTTGAGCTAAGAAATTCTTTGTTTCTTTGGAACTTTTGGCACAGGTTGTCATCCAGACATTGCCAGAATGGAAAGCACATGAATGGAATTGATGTGGCAACTTAAATTGGTTGGATGGTCACCTGCAAATTTCAAATGTCAGCATGTCATTTATGCTCATGGCCCATGTTCAGGAGCTTTCTATGTTTCCTAGGTTGACTTTTAGTCACTAGGATCTCTTTATGATGGCATTTTGTCATATACAAGTAATATGGTGCCACTGAACGTTTCTTGGAGAAGTTAATTATGCTAATAATCAATTATACTAATCTAAATGGTTGGAAACTAAGAGAAAATCCAAAATAAAATGAAATGTTCACATGATATGTTGCACAGGTTACATTGATGGAAAAGCCAACACATTGATAAGCAGATATGGAAGCAAATTAATTATCCAGTGCATGTCACATTCAACTCGGTGTAGAATCAGTTCTCTTGAGATGAATGCAAAACCTCTTTGTTCTTGAGCACAACATCAGAACATGTAATTGATGTTCTCTGAATGCCAGCATATCATATTCATTTTAGGTTGAACTATTATTTCCAATGGCTTTTCAAATTCGAGCTAATATAAAATAGTATAATCTTAGTGTACTTTGACATCTGGAGCCAAAGTCACAAAAGGAGAGAATTATGGAATATGGACTATAAAGAATTGTACAGTAAAGCAATAAAATCAACTTTAAATAATGATGACCCCTAAATTAAAATCAAAATTGAGTAGCTAATCAAATAAGACTTTGAATTTGGATCTCTGGTTATGCTGGCATCACAACTCAATAAATTCTTTTTCTCAAAGAAAGCAAATTTTATTCCAGATCAGAAGAATTAAGCACAGTGGTATACAGGGTGAACGAGTGATCACCGTCTAAGTAAAAAGAAGATAAAACATCAGATTAAAACAATTACAACGGATGCTGCAATGACCAGAGTGTGCAGTAACAAACATAAGATTCAGTGCAGGTTCTGTCCCATTTCTCATAAAACCCATCAGGTTCCTCCACAAAAAGCGAATACAATTTTGCTTGTATTGCATGCCTAGCAAGGGGAAGCACAATTATGTTGGGTTGTAACAAGTGCATAACGACCACTTAGAAGCCCATGGATTTTAACATCAAGTTGACGAATTAATTTTAACATATAGGACTTTCCTATTATAACAGGTTGTTCAAAAGGATCTATCAAATATTATGTTGGGCACAAGGGAGAAGACGGACCGGACCGACTGCAGATGTTTCCAGGATACTCAGGTTCAAATACCCATGGATTTGCTGTTTGGCATGCACGGTACTGATCATCCCTGCACAACCTTCTATGATTTGTTTTTCCTAGCATTATAGAGTTAATTTATTGCACTTTAGTTTAAGCAGGGCCACCTATGTCAATTAAGCAAATCTTCTAGGTTGGATAGATTTGTTCATGGGAGTAGGACCACCCTAAGCTCACTAGTTTTTCACCTCTGCATTTGCATAAGAACAGGTTGAGTCATGTGTTCTTGGTAGCACTCATGAGTAATGATCATAGTTTCCTTATGGGCCATAATATCATGAAACCGTTGATCATGGTTCTCTTTAAACCATATAACAATGCAAAGTCTCTCTGTTTATGTGCAGTACATGAAAGTGAAACTTGATCGAGTGCTCCCTGCTACAATCTCTTCCTTTAGTTTTGGCTACTAAGGCCTCGTTTTGATGACAGGGGCCAAAACCTAGCTTCACATAAACCCAGTTTTCTTGATGTTTGGATGACCCAAAACATGAAAAACAAGGTTTTGGGTTTTCAAACTCAAAAAAATAAAATAAAAATGCGTGGTTGAATGGAAAATGGTCAGAGAAGGCAAAATAGGAAAAAATAAAATAAAGTAAAAATGTGCTAGCAATATTTTGGATAGCAACTGGCTGGAAAATGGCAGGGCTAGTGCCACCCTTGCCGGAAAGTTCCAGCCTGCCAATTTTCGGTCATTGCTTGGCCAGAAAATAGTTAGAAAGGGCAAAACAAAAACTGAGAAAAAAGATAGAAAATCAAATAAAAAAGAGTTTGCCATTTTTCAGCAAGCCACTAAAAAAAAAAAGACGAGAGACGAGAACAAGATTGAATTTATGGTCAATGTGACCTACATCCACTAACATAAGGGCTCTCTCTTCTCTATGTTTTATTCATCACATCGTCTCTCATATTTTATACAGAATGAGTGAAGCATAAACATTTGCAGTAGCTTACACAAGCAAAAATAATTTGGAATCACCGTTAAATCTGAAATAGGTAAGATATCTATCCAGCCACACGACCTGGTCATTTCCTTGAGAACTCCACACGTTTTACTCTCTTCCTTTGAGAAGGAATGAGAGAGAAGACGTTGGCATTATGATTATGCCTTTCTGTGCTTTCCAAAACCATTCCACTTTCTTTTCTCTTTCTTTGACTTCTAAAACACGTCTCACCATGCTGGCAGAATTTGAACTCTCGAATATCCTTCTTTTCTAGTTCATACTTGCCCAGTTTAACATTGCCTTGCTTAGACGCAGGATCTTGAGCTGGTTGGATTCTTTGCTCTCTTTTGGTAAGGTCAATTTGATTCTTACCTTGTTCAAGCCAATGATTTTCTTTCACTCTTTTGGTGTGGTCAGTTTGATTCTTACCTTGTGCAATCAAATCCTTTCTTTCACTCTTTTGGTAAGGTCAGCCTGATCCTTACCAACTTGGCTCTTTCTTTGTGCAGGCAAATCCAATGAAGGCTGGATATTACCTTGCTTGGATTAATTCTTTCCTTGTACAAGATCCAACGCAGACTGTTGTCTTGGATCTGCTGGATTGGCTTGATTTTTTCCTTGTACATCCTTACTAGCTTGGTTCTTACCTTGTGCAGGCAAATCCAAAACATGATGGATCTTGCCTTGTTTGTCTTGATTCTTTTCTTGTACAAGATCCAACACATGTCCTAGACCTGGTTCAACAATAATCTTATTATTCCCCTTCAAACGATGTTGATCATATAGGCCAAGTTTGTTATGCAGACCAATGAATTGAGCTTTGGTTAGGGGCTTGGTAAAAATGTCAGCAAGTTGCTGTTTTGATGACATAAACTTGGTCACCAGTTCTCTGTAACTTTCTCACGAACATAATGATAATCGATTTGAAATTGTGAAAGACAAGACTCATAGACATATGTTTTGGGTTAAACCACCGCGTTGGTCGTGGTTTCCCCACATAAAGTGCTCCTTCCGTTAAACCTGCATAAAATAAGAGGGAACGGTTACTCAACCGTTCCCATTTTGTAATTATAAAAGGAAGGTTTCATGAGCAACCTGATACGGGAAAAAGTGTCGAAAAACAAATATGTGAAAAACACAGTGAAAGAGGAAAAAAGGTCGACTCACCGGTGGCATTCAGAGGCCTGCGCTTGTGGTGGCTGCAGATCGACTGCGTTGAAGAAAACCCCTTTCCGGCAACATCCTCCTTCCTCTGGCAATGGCTGCCTTAGGCATGCATTCTGTGTGTTTATTTTTGCAGGGGCTCCGACCGGTTGGTGGCTGAGGCGCCAACGACTCCGGATCGGCGGTGTAACACCCCCAACATTGGGTTATGGGCCCACACCCTGCATCCCCTGCGGGGTGTGCTCTGGCCGTCCGGCATAGCAGATCGTGGTGGGGAGATTCTGCAGCCAGTCAACGACTGTCGCCGTTGGGCGACAGACAACAACAAAAAAAAAATTAAAGGGGTTTCAGATTTTTCTTTTACCTGAGGCCATTAGACTGCTGTATCACCGGGAAACTGGAGCCTTCAACGGATGTTTCGTCGGCGTCAAAAACCATCCGACGACGTGCGACATTCGGGACACTTCAGCGTCCTATTTCAGGGCAGCAGGCTGTGTCGGGCGACAAGTTTTTGCCAGTGGTGCGTCGCCGGCGAGGCTCCGGTGTACGTCGCCGTCGGAGCTCCTGCGTGGGTCGCTGGCAGACGATGTTGGTCGCCGACGGGTGACATTGGTCGCCGGCTGCAAGATGGAGAAAACCCCTCTTTTCAGAAAAATTAGGGTTTTCTGCCCCTTTTCAGTTTTTTACCAGGTGAAATCGGATCAGGTTCGGTGCTTGATTGGACCCAGATCCGGTTCATACCGGGTCTACCCGGATCAAGTCATACCAGGTCAGACACGGATACAGTTCTTTCCAGGTCAAATCCGGATCCAATTACACCCGGGTCTGACCCGAATTCCGGTACAACTCGGGTCTGGCTCGGATCAAGTTAAACCCCGGATCCGACCCGAATCCAGTCCAAGTCGGGTCCGACCCGGATCCAGTTCATACCGGGTTCACCCGGATCCAGTTCATACCGGGTTGACCCGAATCCTGTTCGTACCGGGTCCGACTTGGATCTGGTTCATACCGAGTCCGACCAAGATCCAGTTCATACCGGGTCTGACCCGGATATGGTTACACTCGGGTCCGACCAGGATCCAGTAGGGTCCAAGCACTATTTGGCTTGAACCGGATTAGGGACTGATTCGGCCTCCTTTCGGGACCTGTTCAGAGTCATTTTTGACCGATTTCTTCCAGTTTCTCACCGGTTTCGAGATGCTAAGACCTTGTTTTCTTAAATATAAGAAAATACAGGGATTTTGACATGTGGTTATAGGGTTTTTATGAACTTTTGTTCATACTTGACAATGGTTCATATGGTTCATAAGGTTCAGAACCGGTTCAAGCCCTTTGATGTCCGGTTCGGGGTTGTTTCAGACCGGTTCAGAGTGCTTTAAGACCGGTTCGTGATACATATGACTGGTTCATTCAATTTTCGAACCATTTCGAATTAAGGTCATATGACTGGTCCATTCGGTTTACGAACCATTTCAAGATATTGTTTTTTCATATTGGCATTAAGGATAGTTAAATGGCTTAATGTTTTCATGTCACCAAAGTGACTAAAAACACGTATGTCATCAAAAAATTTTATACTATCATACAATTTAAGTCGATATCCATATTATACTTAGATTCATAAAATAATAAACGACCCTAAGGTAGTTTTATCGTGTTTGGAATTTAAGTAGGATAAAATAAAGTAAATGTGTTGAGATACATCACACATGTGTATCCAAAGGTACCTTGTATTGATGGTCTAACTTGACAAGAACCTTAGTTTTACAGAATATGGTCGGTAGGCGAAGTGGTTTCGCGTGTCGAAGCTCTTACCAAAGTAGGACTTCGATGACCCCCTTCACTCGCTTGGAAATAAGCATATCAAGGGCCTTTATTCTTTTGATTTTTCCATTAAAGTTTTAGTCTCGTACGAATGCTTCTTGATACGTGTCATTTGTCATGCAGTTTCTAGTTTTGTGATTTTAGATGACTCAAGCTCTATACATTTTCTTGATGGATCTAATTTTAGTGATTAGAAATAAACTGTTCTTTTTACATTAGGGTATATGGATTTAGATCTGGCCCTAAGGATAGATGAACCCACTGCCCTCACTGATCAGAGCACTGCTGATCAAAAGATTACTTTTGAGAAGTGGGAGCGCTCAAATAAGCTTAGCTTGTTCCTTCTGCAATCTAAAGTAGCTAAGAATATTTGTAGTGCTATCCCACAATGCAGAATAGTGAGAGAATTCATGAATGCCATTGAGACACAGTTTGTGAGTTCAAACAAGGCCAGATCCAATAACCCTGATGTTTAAACTCATATCTATGAAATATATTAGAGGGGAAAACATTCGCCAGCACATTTTGGTGATGAGGAACATAGTGTCTCAGCTAAATGACATGAAGCTCACCATCTCTGATTCTTTCCTAGTGCATTTAGTTCTAACGTCTTTACCTTTGGAATACGGACCTTTCAAAATCTCTTACAACACACATAATGATGAATGGACGTTCAATGAACTTATGTCCAAGTGTGTTGAAAAAGAAGAGAGGTTGAAAGGAGAGAAGGTGCAGAGTGCACATATGACTTCTCATACATCCAAGGTAGGATCAAAGAATAATGCATTTAAGAGAAATGCTAGGAAGAAACCAACTGAGGATAAGTCATCCCAAGACAAGCAATCTGACTCTACTCCCATAAGGTGCTTCTTTTGCAAGAAGAAGGGACACAAGAAGGCAGATTGCATAAAGTATAAGAAGTAGTTGAAAAAGAGAGGTAATTTGTTATTTGTTTCTCATGAATGTAATTTATTACAAATTCTTGAAAATAGCTGGTGGATTGATTCTGGTGTTATTGTTCATATTTCCAACTGTCTATAGTTGTTCCTGAGCAGAAGGGAACCAACAATGCAAGAGAAGAGCATCTATTCGGGAAGCAAGATGCCTTCACATGTGAAGGGTGTTGGAACCTGCATGATTACTCTGGATACAGGCGTAGTTTTAGATCTTCATGATGTTTTTTATATTCCATCATATAGTAGAAACTTAATTTCAATTTCAAAGTTGGATAAATTTGGATATTGTTTTAAGTTTAAAAATTCTAAATTGTTCATATTCAGAAATTCAATTGAAATTGGTTTTGCATCAGTTTATGATGGTTTATATAGATTGAATGTGAAGATTCAAACTCAAAAGTCTCTGACTTCTGAATACGCATTGGTTGGAAATAAACGTAGCTTGACAAATGATAAATCTTACATGCTTTGGCATCGAAGATTGGGTCATATCTGTGAAAAGAGAATTAAGAGACTTGTAAATGAAGGGATCTTGAAATCTCTAGATTTTACCGATAATGACCCATGTGTTGATTGCATAAAAGGTAAGCATACAAACACATATAAAGAGGGTGTCAAATGCAGCAGTGAAATATTGGAGATAGTCCATACGGATGTATGTGAACCGTTTTCTCCCTATTACACAGGCAAAAAATATTTTGTCACCTTTATTGATGACTATTCTCGGTATATGTATCTCTACTTGATCTTTGAAAAATATGATATTTTTCAGATGTTTACAGAATTTAAGAAAGAAGTAGACAAACAAACCGATAAGGTTATTAAGATAGTCAGGTTTGATAGAGGTGGTGAATATTATGGTAGATTTACTGAGATGGGGCAAAGGGAAGGACCATTAGCGCGATTTCTCAAAGAGGAAGGCATTGTGCCTCAATATACCATGCCTGGTAGTGCCTATCAGAATGATGTAGCTGAAAGGAGAAATCGTACGCTTAAGAAAATGGTCAGAGCTATGTTGAATTATTCAACACTTCCCATAAAGTTGTGGGGTGAAGCCTTGAGGACTGTTGTGCATATTTTGAATAATGTTCCTACAAAATCTGTGCATAAAACTCCTTATGAGTTGTGGACAGGTAGGAAACCATCACTGTCTTATATACACATATGGGGATGTCCTGCAGAGGCTAAATTGTATAACCCCCACATTAAAGCCTTTGATCCAAGAACAATCAATGGATATTTCATTGATTATCCAGAAAGATCAAAAGGGTATAGGTTTTATTGCCCATCTCACTCACCACAGATTGTTGAAACGGATAAAGCAAGATTCCTAAAAGATGGTTCAATAGGATAAAGTGCACTTCAAAGCCTTGATTTTGAGGAAGTAAAAGATCCACTTTCATAACCTGTTAAGGAAAACATCAAAAGATACCACATTGTTATTCCTAATGATGGTATGGTTGATCATTCGATAGTCAATGCACAAATCCAAAGTGAACCTATTGTGGATAATGCGAAAGAGCATGAACAGGATGACCAGGTTCAATCTGAGCCTGAAGAATGACCTGTTTGGAGATCCACAAGGATTAGGTGATCTGCCATACATCCTGATTATGTGGTGTACCTTTAGGAGCTTGGTGATTTCATAGATATAGATGATGACCCGTTGACTTTTATGGAAGCTGTTGAAAGCAAACAATCTTCGCACTGAATAGAAGGCATGAAAGAAGAGTTAGACTATATGGCTAAAAATCAAGTGTGGGATCTTGTCACGTTACCTAAAGGAGTAAAGCTTATAGGGTGTAAATGGGTCTTTAAGACCAAAAAGAACTCCAAAGGTAACATAGAGAGACATAAAGCAAGATTGGTTGCTAAAGGATTCACCCAGATGAAGGGCTTTGATTATAATGAGACATTTTCTCCTGTCTCAACTAAGGAGTCAATGAGGATAATTTTGGCCCTCGTAGCTCATTATGACTTAGAGCTACATCAGATGGATGTGAAAACAGCGTTCCTCAATGGGGATCTGAATGAAGAGGTATACATGGAACAACCTCTTGGTTTCCTTGAAAATGATCGTTTGGTTTGCAAGTTTAACAAATCAATATATGGACTTAAACATGCCTCCCGACAGTGGTATATTAAATTTTCCCAAGTCATTGTGACTTTCGGGTTTACAAAAAATATTATTAATCAATGTATATACCTTAAGGAAAGTGAGAGTAAGTTCATTATATTGATGTTGTATGTGAATGACATCTTACTTGCAACCAACGATATAAAGTTGCTTTCAGAGACAAAACATTTTCTTGCATCACATTTTGATATGAAAGATATGGGTGAGGTTGCTTATGTTCTTGGCATTGAGATTCATCGAAACAGAGCAAAAGGTGTTCTAGGCCTCTCCTAGAGACCTTATATAAATAAGGTGTTAAAGCGATATGGGATGGAGAATTGTTCCACTAGTTCTACACCCATATCAAAAGGTGACAAGCTGGGCCTAAAGAATTGTCCACAGAACGATATTGACAAAGCACAAATGAGTGCTTATCCATATGCATCAGTTGTTGGCAGCTTGCAGTACATGCAAACATGTTCTCAACCAGATTTTTTTTTTTGCAGTAGGGGTGCTTGGCAGATTTCAGTCTAACCCAGGTTTACCCCATTGAAAGGCTGCGAAGAAAGTCTTGCGGTACTTGCAAGGGACAAAAGACTATATGTTGACGTATCATAAAGTTGATCACCTCGAGGTCCTTGGCTACTTAGATGCGGATTTAGGAGGATGCCTTGATAGTAGAAAGTCTACTACTGGGTACGTCTTCATACTTGCTGGGGGCGTGATCTCTTGGAGGAGTGGAAAGCTGACGACCACTGCTGCCCACACCATGGAGGCAGAATTTATAGCATTGTACGAGACTACTTCGCAGGCTATATGGTTAAAGAACTTCATATCACAGTTAAAGGTGGCCGATTCCATTGAGAAGCCACTGAAGGTCTACTGTGATAATGAAGCTGCGGTGTCCTTTTCGAACAACAACAAAAGTACTATGTCATGTAAGCATATGGAATTGAAGCATTTTGTTGTTAAAGAAAGGATGGGGAATCATTTAGTTCATATTGTCAATATTGGTACCAAAGAGATGATTGCTGATCATCTTACTAAAGGGCTAGCACCGTGATTATATTTCAAACATGTAATGATGATGGGATTGTTAAACTCTTTTTGACATATGCATACAAATAAAGTGATCACTTTCAGTTCTTGATTCTCATTATGGTTGTTGTCAATCTTATAAGGATTAGAAATTCAACTAAGGACCTATAGAATAGAATAAAAAGGCCATTCTATTCATCAAGTTATTCCCATAAGATTTTCTGGTAAAATGGTTTATCGTCGGAACAAATGGGAGAATGCTGGGTTAAACCACCACGTTGGTGGTGGTTACCCACGATGTGGGTAACGTTTCCCCACATAAAGTGCTCCTTCTGTTAAACCTGCATAAAATCAGAGGGAACAATTACTCAACCGTTCCCATTTTGTGATTATAAAAGGGAGGTTTCATGAGCAACCTGATATGGGAAAAGTGTGGAAAAACAAATCTGTGTATACAGTGAAAAACATAGTGAAAGAGGGAAAACGGTCGACTCACCGGTGGCATTTGGAGGCCTGCACTTGTGGTGGCTGCAGACCGACTGAGTTGAAGGAAACCCCTCTTCGGCAACATCCTCCGCCCTCCGGCAATGGCCGCCTCAGGTACGCATTCTGTGTGTTTGTTTTTGCAGGGGCTCCGACCGGCTGGTGGTTGAGGCGTCGGCGACTCCGGACCGGCGGTGCAACACCCCCAACAATATGTAGATAACTAACGTTGTCACAGTGTAGAAGAGGGACTTTTAATAAAGGAACACCATTGTCTTGAAGAATGAACGATATCCAAGTGATTTTTGCTATAGTGGATGCCATGGATCTATACTTGGCCTCAACACTGGATCAGACCACTGCATTTTGTTTTTTAGCACTCCAAGAGATGAGATTGCTTCCAAGAAAAGTAAAGAACTTTGTCTGGTATCTAAACATTAGCCCAGTCAACATTAGAGAAAACATAGGGGTCTAGAGTACTCTGCTTTAGTATACGCAACCCAAAGTCTGATGTTCCTTTAATATATCTAAGTATTTGTTTGATAGCTTGGTAGTAACCAATTTTAGGACTATGCATAATTTGACTAACATAATTAACACTGAACGATATTTTAGGTTGAGTAATGGCAAGATAGGATGAACAATAGCTTTACATTCCTGTATTTGTGCACATTCTAAAAGATCTTTAGCGTATTTTTTCGAACATAAAAACATGCCCTAAAAATTAGGGTCAACTTCAATACCTAGAAAATAATGCAGGCATCATAAATCTTTAATGGAAAATTCATGTTCGGTTTTTTTATGAATACCTTTATGATTTTGTTGTTGTTTCCTATCAATATCATATCGTCGACATATACAAGCAGGATTAAGGTTCTAGAAGCATCATTTTTTACAAACGTTGATGAATCTCTGGTACTACAAAAAAATCTCAAATTTGCAAGAAAAATTATTAACCGTTGAAACAAAGCCCTTGAGGCTTACTTAAGACTATAGAGGGCTTTCTTCAATTTGCAAACATACTCAGGGTTATTTAGAACTTCATATCCTGGAGGTTGTTTTATGAGAACTTTCACTTTCAAAATTTCATGAAGAAAAATATTTTTGACATCAAGTTGTTGAATGCCCCATCCCTTGACTATGGCAACGGTAAGAACAATTCTAATACTGCCTGGTCATGATAGGAAAAAAAGTTTCATGAAAATCAATTCCCTGAATTTGTGTAAAACCATGAGCAATGAGACAAGCTTTGAGCCTATCAAGGGCTCCATCAAACCTCAACTTGACTTTGTAGACCCATTTTGACCCCACAATATTATCATTGGGTCTTTTATGAAATAAGATCCCAAGTGTCATTAGAAAGAATAGCTTCCATTTCGTCATCCATGGCTGCCTTCCATCCAGGATGAGAGAGAGCAGATTTTATGTTGTGAGGTTCCTTAGGAACTATCTTGACAACATTGTGTAAACTAGCATATTTGGGATTCAGTTTAAATATCCCATTCATAGATCATGTGAGAACTTGATTCTCACTATTTGTGGGCTCATTTGAAACAAATTCCTCTTGATAACTTGAATTTTCGTCATTGCTATGAATATTAACCGTTTGAATGATTTGGCTATCACTAGGGTCCTCTTGAGGAAACAATGTCTGACCGGTTTCTTGTGAGGAATATTGACCCTCATCTTGTATCATTTGTTCTTGATCTATAGGGCGTTGCTGCTCACACTTTGATTGTTCTGATCAGCATAATCGATGTGACTCTGGCCAACATTTTGACAAGTGTGATTTGTGAGTTGTTGTTCAGCACTCTCATCAATTTCAGTAGCACTGTCCCCAAAATGAGAATCATGATCACTTTTACCGTTGGGTTCAAAGACAAGTTTATTATGCTAACCATATACGTCCCAATCAAAATAGTTGTTGAGCTCCCCATCAACACTATCACTGTGATAAAAGGAGAGTCGGTTTCTGATAAGGTAGGCAAGCCTAGTCGAAGACATGTCAGGCTATATATATTATTCTAGTAGGAGGATATAAGCATTTATAACCCTTATAATGAACACTATATCCTAAGAAAACACATGGCAGTGTCTTTGGATCAAACATATTTTTGCAATAATCACGTAGATAAGGAAAACATCGACTCTCAAAGCACGCAAGAAGGAATAATCAGGATGAGTTTCATAGAGTTTAAAATGAGAATTATTTTTCAACGATGATAAGGGTAAGCGATTTATCAAAAAAATAGCAGTTGAAAAAGCATTGAGCAAAATCTTTTTGGTATGTTAGCATGAAAAAGCATTATAAGACCCACGTTTCTATGTTTTTGTTCTAAGACTTCATTTTGTTCTGGGTCTTGGGACATGAAATCTGCTTTTTTATATCAAGAACATCAAGATATTTGACAAAAATGCTACTGCTACATTCACCCCTTCTGTCAGATTGAAAAATCTTTATCTTCTTGTCGATCTGATGTTCAATGAGTTTATGAAAATGTTAAAAGCAATAAAAAAATTCAGATTTTTTTTTCATAGGGTAAAACCAAACAAAACGAGAAAAAATATCAATAAAAATCAAGTAATATCAATAAATTTTCCTAGATAGAATGGGCCTGGGACCCCATAAGTCAAAATAAATCTTGGCGAAGGGTTCTATACTTCTACTTTCAATTTTCTCAAAAGCAAGCTTAGAGCTTTTTTCAAGTTGACAACTTGAGCAGAAAAAAATGTTATTAATATGTTTTAAAAAATCAATAAAATTATTTCATTTCAAAAAATAAACAGTACCAATATTAGCATGTCCAAGACACTCGTGCCATCTTTCTTCAATTGACTTCGTGAATCGATTCACAAAAAAAGCTTAATGATATTGCTCCAAGGTATAGAGGCTGCCTTTTCTATTCCCCATTGTCACTATTTAGTTCATCGTCCGGTCCTTTATAACACAACCAGAAGCAAAAAATTCAAAAACATATGATAGCTCTGTAATTAGATAAAAGATCTTTCTTGATCTCAGAAACATATAAAACATTTCTCAAAATAATCAATGATGATTTTGAATCAATTTTTGTGTCACTAGTGTGAGAAATATTTATTTTTTCACCATTTTCAACCATAATATGATCAAGACTAGTGTATCCTTTAAGATTAAATAACTTACCAATATTACCTATCATGTGGGTGCTGGCACCGGTGTCATGGAACCACTCAGAGTCCTGGATATCCACCATGGTTAAAGAAACAAGAGCTTGAGGGTTCTCCTCTGATTGAAAAACATGGTTGAACTGATTAAAGCAATTTATGGCTGAATGATTTCTTTTATTGTAGATCTGGCAAATGACATTTTCATATTTCCTCTCTTTGGTACCACTATTGCTCCCTTGGTTTTGAGTTCTAGGGCGTTGCTGACTAGAATCAATGCCCTTCTCATTTTCCAAAGCATTGTCGTTTTGTCCATTTTCCACGTCCCATATAATATTTTTTATTTCCCTTTTTCTTAGGGCTATTTTGATGGGCATAGAAAGCAACTTGTTATGGGTTGTAGGCTTCTTGGATTCCGTTTCTTGCCTCATGGCTTTGGAGAAGAGGCACAGCCATCATATACAAAGGCACAAGGGGCTTGAGCATGGATGTGACAAAGGACTCATACCCTTGTCCAAGCCCCTGAAGGAGCCAGAAAACCTTTGCCCCGTCTTTGACAGCCTTCCTGATGGCCGCAAAGTCATCACACAACCCTTTGAATTTAGCAATATAATTAGTGAGAGAATTGTCACCTTTCTTGAAAGAGGTTATTTGCTACATCAGATGAAATTCTCTTTCCTGAGAATCTTAGGCAAAAACATCAACGAGAGTGGTCCAAATCTCCCTTGACGTCTCTAAGCCAACCACTAGACCAAGGATGCTCTCAGAGAGTGTCTTGGTAATCCATATTCTGACCAAGCGATCAGACATTTTCTAGCAAAATATGTAATGCCTGTGAATTTTGTTTATCTCAACTTTTAAATTTGAGTGAAATTCAAGTTAAATTTGGGTTAAAATCAGGTTAAATTCAAGCAAAATTCAAGAGTTTAAGTTGAACGAGGAGTTTAGTTAGATCCGTTATGAGCTATAGATCTTGTAGGAGATCCGATTTGACGATTTTGGATTTTGGCTGGTTCAAAAAATGCGTGTTTCAAATTAGATCGGCCTCTAATTTGGGTTTTTGAACTTGAATTGGATCCGAAAATAGATTTTTCAAAATTGACCAAAATGTATTTTGAATCAACCTAGAGTCATAGGAAGTTGCCACAGTGACACATGGAGTCCAAAGGGTCACACCCATCCTAGTGGAGAGCCACATGTCAATGCGGGGCCCAGAGGAGGCATGGAGGTGGCCAGGGGTATAATGGACATTTGCACCATCTCTATGCCAAGTGGCGACTGTAGAATGTGTAGAGATCCTCCAGGTGGATCCCAGGTCATTTGGTATTTTTTTAAAATAATAGATTATGGGTAGGTCATATATGGATCCAAACATTAGTATTTAGATCCAATAGTATTTGAATTAATTAATAGATTTCATATATATTGAATATGTATATAAACCATATTAATTAGATCCAATGTAGGTTTGGATTAGATTTTGGGTCTGAACTCTTAATTAAAGAATTTGGACCGAACTTAATTTGGTCATTTGATGCAATCTCAAATAGATTGGACCCATAGGGTGAGATGCTCCCAACAACATCATTATAGTTTTGATAAATTTTTTGGCTGATCAGTAACTCACAGATTAAATCGGAGTTGACCTTGATGTTCTTCATCTTGAAGGCATTAAGATCGACTATTTATATACCCGAATTAGTTGCGATTTGAGTGTTTATAGTCAACCAAAGTTCATGCCTAATTGCATGTCAAAATCAATATTTTTTAACGTCAACTATTTTTTTTGGCCAATCCGTGCATGTATGATTAAATTTAAGATCACTACAATAATCTACATTTCTAGGGCTATCAATTCAACTATTTAAACTTTGAATTTTGTTGAGTCTTTTGGTCTGTAGGCCTCCCGAAAGGTTACCATGTCATTGGAGCCCAAACTAGGGTAAAAAGTTCTCACCTTTCTTCTCTAGTTTAATTAATTTCAAAATCTAATGAGTCAGGACTCATAATTTATTTTTTTATTTTATTAAAAAAATAGATTAATAGATATTAATTTCTTATATTAGAGATGAGACTTTTGCCTAAGCCCATCTATAAATAGAAGACCTTATGAGGAGGATTAACAAGGTTAGTTCTCTATCCCTCTCTAATTCTTATTAGAATTCTCTAATCTCTCTCTTTACCATCTTCTTATTTCTTCTTCTACTATCTTCAAGTTTTTTCAACAGCCATTAAAGTTACTTCAATGTGCTAAGACGGAAGATAAAGGTGTTAGCACATCTAGAAACTCAGTTAAGTTAGAATTCATCTTACTCATAGCCATAGATCAAAAGCAAGCACATATATAGATCATGCATCTTGCCGATTCTATGAGCTGATCTATGGTGGATCAAACCTAAAACAAGTTAGAAAAGTATTTTAAAATTGTTTCGAAATCAATACCATACTTTAAAATAGAATTAAAAATGCATTTTTGGTAAAACTATGTCCGAGCTACCGAATCAAAAAATCGGGTAGTGTGAAATGCATAGTTTCGCGTTCCTACCTGATTTAAGATTAGTAGGTCATTATTTTGAGCATGATTAAATGAATATTTATTTTCTTTTGAGTGTTTATAGTATAATTCATGTTCCTACAAATTTATTTCATGTGTTTTATGATGATTTTGTATGCTAGCATCTTAAACTAGTTATTATGTAAATAAATCATGAGTTATATTGATAGTTTAGGATTTGAAGCATGTTTTATGATCATATGACATTTTTATAAATCTATATGATGTTTAAGTATTGTATATATGGTTGATGCATGATTGTATATCAATATTGTACGTTGATACTTATGTTTTTCCTATATTTATCATGTTTTACATTCTGATGCATATGCTGTCATGATTTTCTTAATTGATTTATTGTGCTAAAATAATTTTAGCTCTCAAACCGAATCACCTCTAGATAAATTCTTTTATGGAGACCTTCCAGACATCTAAGAGGTATCTCAAAAAAAAAAATTAGGCTCCAGTGGTAATATAAAATTGAGGGTTATACCTACTGCAATACAAGATAAAAATTTCATCCTATATGTAGAGCAAATTTTGATAATACGTTTTGTAGAAAATTCAATAAATCAATGATTTGGTGTTATTGACTGAATTTTGAATATGTTAGTTGTGGATAAATCTGGAAAAAACAATAGAAAATTCAGATTTAGTATCTGTAAATCTCAAAAGTTCACACAAATCTGATGAAATTCATGATTTACTAGAAAATTTGGATCTAAGACTATCTCAAACAGGGTCTGGTCCAGAAAATACAGAAAATTCATATTATGGAATCTTTCAGTGAACTCAAATGATTTTAAAAGTTAACACATGTATCTATCACAAGAAAAATTGAGAGATTGAAACTCCACCAGAATTGAGGTTGGTATTAGTTTCTTTGAGGAACTGATTTCTATATTGTTTTGTCAGAGCAGAAAAATAGGTTTTAGTCCATAATTTATTGTGAGTAAAAAAAAAAATTTATGATCTGTCACTTGGATCGAAAAGCTAACATCGAAGGGTGTGCTTATGAATTTTTGTGGATTTGGTTATGTTTTATGTTCTGATCTATAGAGCCATGATCAGCAGATAAATTTCTATTGTGTACAGTCCTGAATTAGGACATGTTTACTTGTGAACTTATAATTGTTCTTGCTTGTTTGAGATTTTATAATAATATGCATGTGGTATCAGCATATAATATACAGTATGCAAGCATGAATGTTGTGTTTATATGATGGCATGATGAACTGCATGATTAGCCTATGTGATTGGCATGTTTAGATGAACCATATTAAGGTGCAAAAACATACTTGTGTTGTCATTTGAATTTGATGGTTCATATCATGTTTCATGTTAGAGTGTTGTACAATATGTTTTGGTGTTGTAAGTCATGTGAGGCATACATACACTAACTCTTGAATGAGCGTGGGTCAGAAAGACCATTTGGGGTGTGGATGCACCACTGATATGAATATTCTTAAATATACTCTAACACACTCTAATGGCCTTGAAAAGGCATGACTCTTGGGTGATCCTTAAAGGAGAGTTCATGCCTTGAGTTGTTCAATGGGCTAAATTTATAATATCTCAAAAAAAAAATTTGGGTATGAGTTTTTGCCTTGTGAGGCAGTGTGATAAGCTACCCTGAGTGGAGCTTAGGGCTATGGAGCCCGGTGCGGTGTGCACCCGTTGTTGTAGAAACCTAGTGTAATAACACCTAGTAGTCCATTAAACTCGGGTCTACCTTAGAGAGGTAGGAGGTATATACGATTGATAGACCGTTATGTTTCTAGGCGTCTCCAGGTCGCTAGTCGTCAGTTATAGGGGGTCAGACTGTAACGACCCTGATTTATAATTCGATTTTTCTCATGATTTTTTTTTAAACTCAATAGAATATGCAAATCGGGATTGTCACAGTTATTGTATCAAAACATACACTAACTAAAATACAAAAATCAGAGTACATCGATATAAATTGAATTGAATTAAATAAAGTTCAAATTATTCATAATCGTCCAGTTACGAAACCATTCCCAAACCTAATGTCAAAACCAAACCCGCTAAACATGAGAAACCAAAACCACCACCTCGATAGGTAGTGTGCAAAGTCCAAGAATACTTGAATAGTGTAGGATCACTCAGCCTCCTCAAAATCTAAAAATTTTGCAAGTAAAGGAATCAGACAACCTAAGTCTAAACCGAAAATAACATACTTGCATAATGCATGATATGAAAATACACTAAAACACAACCTCATATATCAATCATGTAACACATATCTTAGCAGACAATAACATAAAATTATACTAGCAATAAAATAGCAAGTCAATTTAATGCATATTCATTCATGCTAAGATTTGCAATAATATAATAAATTATGCACATGCATGAACGTTTACAAAATGCGTAAACATATACAAGATGCATGAACTTACCATTTCATTATGTAAGTCCTTCATGCATGAATAAGTTTTTATCTTTAATTATTATTATTTTGTTTATATAATGCATGCAATTCACATTCTTATTTCACTTGCCAATATCTATTTGTGGGTATAACAGAGTCACTCCTAGTATAGAGGTATGACCCAGGTTTGTATTTTTGAGCAATTATGTCTTATAAACTTGCGTGACACCCCAATTGTGAGTACTCCAAAGAGAAAATTATAATTTTTAGAGAGTTCACAACTTCCTACAACCCGATATGTCAGATTTTTCTTATGAGTCTTACTTACCACACCGCAGACACTACAAAAAAAATGTTAATTTGCAACAAAAATAATCCATTGTAAATTTGCGACGGATAAGCTAGAGAAAACTAGTCATCCCTAAAATTGTAATTAGTTGCAGAATTAGCAACGAAGAATTTCTGTCTCAAAATTTGTCACTAATTAGTGACAGAAACATTCTATCTCACACTCCATCACAACTTCATGACGGATGAGCGACATATTTTTTTCGTCGCTATGCCATCGCTAATTTGCGACAGAGTTTGAGATGAAATATTTCTGTCGCTACGTTTTGATAAAACCCCATCATAAAACCCTAATGCGAGCCCCTTTCTATTTCATCCCTCGCATGCAGCCGCTGCCCACCACCCAAGTTCTCTCCTTCACCTCCTCCTTCTTCTCTCACTCCATCTCTCTCACCGTCGTGTGCCACCACTGAGAGCCCCGTCTGTAGTGCCACCTCCTCCCTCTTCGCTTTTTCCTTTCCTCATTTGCGGCCTCGTCGGAGCTGCATCCTCCTTCCTTCCTTGTTTGTTGATCGGTCGAAGCTGTGGCGCCATCGTGACCACCATTGTCTGCACGTCGGAGATCTCCTCCCTCTCCTTCTCCACCCTTTCCCTCCCCACTCTCAAGACCAAGCCCTCCAGCTTTTGATGCTCCATCTCTACCGCTTCGACGAGGGCCATGAAGGACAGTGTCGTGAAGTCGCTCAGTGAAGTCTATGTACGCCATCACCATTATCACACACAGTGAAGCCGTCAACCACCCCTCCAAACACCACCACCGTCTCCTTCTTCCCTGCTGCCATCGACAACCACCGATCATCGGCCACCCTCTCTTTGATTGGACCCCCGAACCTCTCCCTCGCTCGACTCTCATAGTCAGACCCTCACTCACCTCGCCTAACGCCTGCATCTGACGTTTATGCTCTCCCTCTCGTCGACCCCTTTTTAGGTAACCTCTCACCCCCTCTCTCTTTCTCTTGTGTCTTCTTCTACTTCTTCTTCTTCGTCTCTTTCTTTTCTGTCGATCGACAGGGGCCTGTCGTTCTTCTTTTTTGGCAAACTATGGTCGGCTGGCAGGGGCTAAAGCCCCTGCCAATTTTTTTGACAGGTCGGCAGGAGAGACACTCCCTGCCGCGTGTGATAAAAGAACGAGACAGGGGCTTTGGGCCCCTGCCTTGTTCCTTCCAGCCGGCAGAGGCTTTGCCCCTACTACCTGGGTTACGAGGGAGGGGTTCGGCCCCTCCCCCGTTCCTTCTTTGTTTTCATTCGATCGGCAGGGGGCGGAGCCCTCTGTCCTTGGTTCCTTCAGTCAGCAGGGGCAAAGCCCCTCCGCCCCCTATCCACTTTGTTTCTCTGGACGGCAGGGGCTCTGCCTCCCTGCTGTTGTCTTTTCTCATCAGGCAGAGAGGGCGAAGCCCCTACCTGAGTGGTTCTTCTACTGTCAAGGGGAGGGGGCTCTACCCCTTGTCGTGGTCCCCTTTCATTAGGCAGGGTGGGCGAAGCCCTCTGCTTGTGTCTTTGTCTTTAGTCAGTAGTCTTTGTCATTGTAGGTGTATAACAGAGCAAAATACGTGATGCTTAATGCTAAGTATTGCATGCGACTTAAAATGCCATGTAAAAAGAAACAATAAAAATGCAAATACGAAAGCATCCAAATCGGGTAAATATCCATGGTGAGTAAGTGATGCAAACACATCACATGTTATTTACTTTCTTGGATGCAACACTTTCCTGATCACACACTCATTTAATTGTGGATATCTAAGACTGTTTTGCTGGAGTTTGGAGATCGTGTTGAGCATGATTTGAATGTATGAGAATAAAAGTGCTCTTATTTTTGTAGTTCAGAGACCATGCTAGTCATGATTGTAGTTAGCAAGATATTGGAGTGTGTTTGCTGTAGGCACATGTTCGACATTATTGTGATATGAATGTATTACAATGTTTGACATGATTATCCATACTTGCATGAAGTTATTTCCAATTCGATTATATATTCTATGTGAAATTGTATCATAAAAATATGCTTAAAATGAATATAACATGTTTGTGAATGTGATTTCATCTTTCTAAATATCCTTGTGATGTGTGTAAATATGATGTGATGGTATTACACATGAAAATATTGAATTATCAATTCATGCATAATAGTTTATGAAATTGCATTTTATGTTAAGCATGTTTATGGTAGAGAGGGGAAAAAATTTATGCATTAACTAAAACAAAAAAATTGCTCACCAACAATCACCAAACAAGAATTATTAGATAAATTAGATATTTTCTTCATCATAGCATTATTATGATTCTCTTTTAACTGTTGAAGATAATATTCGTAACATTATAAGATGTGATGGCTGCAAACTGTGAATGGATGTACCGTAGGATAGTTGATAATGAGGTGACGCTTGAATATATGGATGGTGTTTACAGTTTTATTAAATTTACAACGACAAGTGTCAGTACAACGGATCCCACCAATCAGATTAGGTGCCCCTGTACGATATGTAAGAACAATCAATTTGTAGAACCTCGTGGCGTTAGACATCACCTATACAAGAAAGGTTTTGTCAGTGGTTATCAGAATTGGATGCTTCATGGTGAAGAATTTTGGAATAATTTTGATGCACAGGTGGATGTGGTGCACGATAATCCATATATGAATTTGATATTTGATGCCGCAGAACTAAAATTGGGTTCTGCTATGGGTCCTAGTGATGTACCAACTGGGTAGAGGAAGAAGCAACAAATGATGCAGCTAGTAGATTTTATGACTTACTTAGAGATGCTGATGAGCTACTATGGAATGGTTGCGAGAGTCACACTATCTTATCTGCAGTTCTTCAACTATTGAATTTGAAGTTAGATTATAATTTGAGTCAATCATGTTTTGACTATCTGTGCTCTATTGTGAAGAGTATGTTGCCCAGAGATGAGAAATTGCCACAAAATTTTTACTGTGCAAAGGTTATGGTCAACGCTCTAGGTATAGGGTATCAAAAGATAGATGCTTGTTCAAATCAGTGCATGTTGTATTTCAAAGATCAAGAAAATAGCAGATCATGTTCATCATGTGGGCATCCTCGTTTCAAGCCAAAGACAAGGGGCAATGCTAGCATGAGGTCAAAAGAAGTCTCATACAAGTCACTCTGCTAATTCTGTCTCACCCCTAGATTGCAACAACTGTATATGGCTTTGAGGGCAGCTAAACACATGAGATGGCATGCAAATAAAGTCTGACATGATGAAGATAAGATCATGCATCCTGTTGATGCATAAGCTTGGAATCACTTTGATCGTACTCATAAGACCTTCGCAATGGAAGTGAGAAATGTTAGACTCGGTTTATGTACAGATGAATTTAATCCATTTGGGGGGTAGATCAACCTCATGCTTGTGTTGGATGGTATTTGTCACCCCATATAACCTTCCTCTAAGTTTGTGTATAAAGCATCAAAATCTTTTCTTGTCTATATTGATCTCTGGTCTGACGTCTCTAGGCCAAAATCTTGATGTATATTTGAGGCCATTGATTGATGAACTAAAAATACTGTGGTATGACAATGACTCCACTGAGTATCCGCCTTTTGATCCTGCAGCTTGGGTGACTGCAAGTGGTGAACCCAAAAAAGGTTGTGTGTTCAGGTTTGGGAGTATTATGAACACCACAACAATCGTTGCCTCCTGCAGCCAGGGCTCTCGGAGTTCTCCCGCCAGCATCAACTCCTAGCGTCCGATTGACCGTGTTATTTCTTGGGATGGTGTCCGCCAGATTCTTCAGGACACAATGCATGACTTTTTACATGAAGCCATTCCCAACCTTGTCCATAACGAGTTGTGTAACTTTTTTTGGGACAGAGAAACTTCGTCTGCCTTCAACATGAGCTCTGCTGCACGTCAGGTATAAAGTTTCATGTCATTAGTCGTTAGATTTCAATACGTATATGCATGATTGAATACATATATGCATGATTGAATCACAATGAAATTTTATTAATAGTATTAAAACACATGTATGCATGATTCAATCACTATAATTTTTTTTGACAGCCTTCGAACACATATATGCATGATTGAATCACTATAATTTTTTTGACAGCCTTAGAACACATATATAAATGATTGAATCAGTATGATTTTTTTTTTACAACTTTAGAACACATATATGCATGATTGAATCACTATGGATTTTTTTACTGTCTTAAAACACATATATGGATGATTGAATCACTACGAAAGTTTTTTGACAACCTTAGAATACAAATAAGCATGATTTCATCACTATAAATTTTTTTTGACAACCTTAGAACACATATATGCATGATTGAATCACTATAAATTTTTTTTAACAACCTTAGACCACATATATATGTATGATTGAATCACTATAAATCTTATTTGACAACCTTAGAACACATATATGCATGATTGAATCATTATAATTTTTTTGACACCTTTAAAACACATATATGCATGATTGAATCACTATAATTTTTTTTGACACCCTTTGAATACATATATGCATGATTGAATCACTATAAAATTTTTAGGACACCCTTAGAACACATATATGCAGAATTGAATCACTATGAATTTTATTTGACAACCTTAGAACACATATATGTATAATTGAATCACTATGATTTTTTTTGACAACCTTAGAACACATATATGCATGATTGAATCACTATAAATTTTTTTGACACCTTTTGAACACATATATGCAAGATTGAATCACTATAAAATTTTTAGGACACCCTTAGAACACATATATGCATGATTGAATCACTATGATTTTTTTTTGACAACCTTAGAACACATATATGCATGATTGAATCACTATAAATTTTATTGACACCTTTTGAATACATATATGCATGATTGAAACATTATAAAATTTTTAGGACACCCTTAGATACATATATGCATGATTGAATCACTATGGATTTCATTTGACATCTTGTGAACACATATAAGCATGATTGAATCACTATAAATTTTTTTTGACAACCTTAGAACACATATATGCATGATTGAATCACTATAAAATTTTTAGGACACCCTTAGAACACATATGTGCATGATTGAATCGCTATGATTTTTTTGACAACCTTAGAACACATATATATATATGATTGAATCACTATATAATTTTTTTGACAACCTTGCGACACATATATGCATGATCGAATCTCTATGAACTTTTATTGACAGCCATAGAACACATATATGCATGATTGAATCACTATGAAATTTATTTGACAGCCTTAAAAAACATATATGCATGCTTGAGTCACTATTTCATTTTTTTGATAACCTTAGAACACATACATATTTATGAATGAATCACTATGGATTTTATTTGACAGCCTTAGAACACATATATGCATGATTGAATTACAATGAATTTTTTTTGACAACCTTAGAACACATATATGCATGATTGAGTCACTATTAAATTTTTTGACACCTTTTGAATACATATATGCATGATTGATTCACTATAAAAAATTTAGGACACCCTTAGAACACATATATGCATTATTGAATCACTATTGATTTTATTTTACAACCTTAGAACACATATATGCATGATTGAATCACTATAAAATTTTTTGGACAACCTTAGAACACATATATGCACGATTGAATCACTATAAGTTTTTTTGACACCTTTTGAACACATATATGCTTGATTGAATCACTATAAAATTTTTAGGGCACCCTTAGAACACATGTATGCATAATTAAATCGCTATGATTTTTTTTGACAACCTGAGAACACATATATGCATGATTGAATCACTATGTAATTTTTTTGACAACCTTACAACACATATATGCATGATTGAATCATTATAAAACTTTTATTGACAACCTTATAACACATATATGCATGATTGAATCACTATGAAATTTATTGACAACCTTAAAAAATATATATGCATGCTTGAATCACTATGACATTTTTTTGACAACCTTAGAACACATATATGCATAATTGAATCACTGTGATTTTTTTTGACAACCTTAGAACACATATATGCATGATTGAATCACTATGAAATTTATTTGACAACCTTAAAAAACATATATGCATGCTTGAATCACTATGACATTTTGTTGACAACCTTAGAAGACATATCTGCATGATTGAATCACTATCAATTTTTTTTGTCAGCCTTGGAACAAATATATAAATGATTGAATCAATATAATTTTTTTTTGACAGCCTTAGAACACATATATGCATGATTGAATCACTATAAATTTTTTTTGACAACCTTAGAACACATATATGCATGATTGAATCACTATGATTTTTTTTTTACTGCCTTATAACACATATATGCATGATTGAATCACTATGAAAGTTTTTTGACAACCTTAGAATACATATAAGCATGATTTCATCACTATAATTTTTTTTGACAACCTCTGATTTATGTTAATGACCTTCACTTTATTGCTAGTCTATGTGACATTCAACCATGTTACTTTGATTGTCTTAGATTAGGTGCATTGCATATAATTTATTTCATTATATTTTGTTTATCAATACTAACATTTTGGTTCTCTTGTAGGATGCTGGAGATGATCAGCGTAAAGAAGCTTATGGAGGCATGGATGAAGGGGCAGATTGAGACAATGAAGAGGATGATGCTCTGAATCTTGGCGAGAATTAGCTTCATGTGTTAAATTTGTTTCACGTACTTATTGTTTCAAACAAAACTCTTTGTATATGTTCAATTGTAACTATTTAGAACTTGGCGAGGATTATACTGTGTTGTTAAGTTTGTTTCACTTAGAACTTGTGTTAAATTTGTTTCACCTACTTTGTATATGTATTTTTTATGTGTATTTTTTTTTATACACAGGTTATATAAATTGTATATCGAGAAAATTTTTCTCGATTTTTATATTTCAAATAAACTTGTTTTATTTTTTTTAAACTTTGTGACAGATTAGCGATGGATATTATCCATTGCTAATACTCAGCAATAGATTTTATGAAGTAATTCAGTCGCAAAATGGCGACTGTATTTTGCGATGAATAATATCCATCACCAATTTAGCGACGAATTAGAGACAAATATTTATTTGTCTCAAAAATTTAATCTGCCGATGTTTTGCGATAAAATATAACCCATCGCTAAATTGGTGATGGATATTCAAGACAAATACATATTCATTGTTAAATTTTAGTGATGGATTAACGATGGATATGTATCTGTCGCAAAATCAAATAAGTGCTTATTTAGCAATGGATTATGACATTCGCTAATCCATCACAAATTAATGACAGAAGTAGCGCCCGATTAGTTCTGTCGCTAATTAGCGATCAAAAAATTGTGATGAACGCTATCCATTGCTAAGCCATCACCAATCCATCACTAAACAGTTCAACAATAGATTTGTGATGAATTACCGTCGGATAGCATCCATCGCTAATCCGCAGAATTCTTGTAGTGAGACAAATCATGGTAGTTCTTCTGGTTACGAGCTCTGTGGATGGGGGTCAAAGTAACTTTTCATACTTAAACAATATCCTCACAGAACCGTTAGTACCATACTTACTATCTCAATAAGCCATAACATAATTAACTTCATTTTGATTTCTTAATTAACTCTCTTGTTAATTGTACTAATGCAAACATGCAACTATATTTAGGGTTCATATGCAATAATATTTATGGCACTCTATGCATGCTTTTGATTAGTCTCTACCATAAAATTTATACAATAATGCAATCTGTTATCATCGCAAAATTTTTCCCCTCCCTTGCGAGAGAGAAACGAATTTCGCGAGTCAAAATCGACCAAAGTTTTGAAAATTGTTTTGAAAATTACTCGCCTCCGTTTTGAAAATTTGCGGGGAAATTCCGTGGAATGGGATCCACCTGTCGGTACGAGATTCAACCGTTCATGGCGCCTTTACCAGGGGTAATTGAACCAAGGATTAATTACGTGCTTTAACTTGACTCAAATATCTAAATTATGCTCTATTTTTCCTAGAATGCACAAAAAATCAGGCTTGTGCTTTGGAATTTTGAAAAATGCAAGTTTGAGAAAATATGATGTTTGCTTTGGAAAATTGAAATGCATTTAGAAAAGGACTGGAAAATGCTTGAAAATGGAATTCCTGGGAAAATCATTGAATTTTATTGGAAATCAGAAATTTGCATTGGAAAGTGATTACTCAGGAAAATTTGAACTTTAGAAAATCGATTTTGAAATTTGGAATTGCTTTTCTGAGAAAATGGATTTGAGAATTCTGAGAAAATCTAAGAAATTCATTGGAAAAGGATTTTTGAAATGGAAAATGGATTCTCAGGAAACTGGGGTTCTCAAGAAAATAGGAAATCTGAGAAAATCGATTTTTGAAAACTTGGGATTTTGAAATTTGAGAATTTTAAAACATTGGAAAATCTTGGTTTGAACTTGGGAAATGCTTTGAAATGTCATTTGAAAACTTAGGATTTTGAGAAAATCAGATCCTGAGAAAGACTTGGAAATTCTTGAGAAAAATGAATTTTCTAAAATTGAATTTGGAAAATGAATTTTCTAAAATTGAATTTGGAAAATGAATTTGAAAACAATGCAATTTGAATAATATGAATGAATGAATATGAATTTGAAAAGGAAATTTCATTAAGGAATTGAGAAATCCTTTTGAAGTTTTGAAAAATGCAGTGCATTTTTGAAGTTAGCCTAAGTGTGTAGGCTGAATGTGGCTAATATGAAGATCATAAATCTTGGTTTTCTTCGTATTCTGACTATGGCCATAAATACGAATCCCACCGAGTTTATAAACTCCATAAGAGCTTGTGCACGTGCCATTCGTGTCGACCATAGTGAATTTGGAAAAATGTGCATGAATGATACATTCAGATATCAGATTTTGCAGAAATTAAACTATATGCAATGCAATCCTATTCTATGCAGGAAATGTAAATTCTTATTCCAAATTATTACATTTGATGTTACATTGAATTCAAATAAAAGAAATAAAAGCTAAGTCTTCTTCTTGAATGTTCCTGCAAAACTAGAAAACAGTGTTAGCACAAAAATGTAGGTTTTTCTGAATTTATCCGAAAATATGGGAAATTATCGGATATTATTCAGATATAAACCCAAATTCAAACCCCCTTTGATATAAACATAAGAAATAATGAATAAATTTTAAAATAACTTGAAAATTCGAAATTGGGATCAAAATGACCAAAATACCCCTGATGACCTTGAAATCAGGGTTTTATGAAAGAATTTTTGTAAATTTTGGAATTTTGAAAATAAAATGAAATAAATCAAACATAATATGATAAAATATGATGATATGCATGAAATTTTGGAGAATTAGAAATTGAAATTTCGAAATTTAGGTCAAAATGACCAAAATACCCCCAATAACAAGACTATGGCCTCGAAACCAGGGTTTTCTGAAATAAATTTTGCAAAATTGAAAAATATGAAATGCAAATGATATTGAAATTAACCCTAATATGATTCTACATGCTTATGTGCATGATAAAAACCCTAAAATGACAAAAATATCATAAAAAAATCAAATTTAACCTGATTTTTGCTTCTAAACTTAAAGATAAACTAACACATGGAGCAAATAAACTTAGAATTAATCCAAATTTGGCATGGACACCTAAAATATCCCTAAAAGCAGAATGGAACTCGAAAATATATATTTTTTTGTATTTTTAAATATAGAAATTCAAGTAAAAACCTAAATTTTGTGATTTTTGCCTAAAATGTTGATTCTAAAGGAGATTTAGGATATCAAATTTCCATAAAAATTTCCCAAATCTTATGGGGTGACAGAGGACAGTAAGGCAAGGATTTTTTCCTTTTACACTTTCTGGTTTTGACCTATGGTCGGAGCTGTACCACTCCGGCAAGTCGGATCGGAATCCGGCGACTCTAGGATTTAGGGGAAACAGACAGGTTTCGGTAGAAAACATGGGAAAAATAGAAGACAGATGGGAAAAAAGCTGAAATTGTGGGACAATGTCCCTGACAAACAGAAGAAGATTTGATCGTTTGACACCATTGGGATTCGGGTTATGGTTTGGAAAAGGCCATACTGTTATCAGAGACCTAAATATCTGAGATTTCTGGACATTGAAATCTGTTAGACAGAAAGGGAAAATCCGGGAAAAATAATGAAACAAATCCAAAAATTCCCAAATTTTGGTAAATAACAGGAAATTATGTTAGGAACAACTTTCATGTTGAAAGGTTTTGCAGATAGGCTACAGATTGAACGGACGCGGTGCATTAGGGTCTGTCTATACCCTGACGAAGGAAAATCAAGATTTTCCGAGGGGTCTGGGAAATCCGATTTTTGGCAGAAGGTAAATCTGCTTTCACAGATCTCAAAAATTTCAGACAGATAGTAGACTCCACTGTGGGTCTACTGTGATTTTTGGAGGATGATTCAAATCTCCCACGAGTGTTATTCTAGAGGTTAAAATCTGCTAAAGCAGAAATTAGAAGTTCCAAAAATGCAAAATCCCAGTTTGGGATTTGATTTATTTGAGAGGATAGGAAGAACCAAATCAATCCAGATTTTTGAAAGGGGATCACATAGACATACATGCATCTATTATGAAAATTTCAGAATTTACAAATAAAAATTCAAACATAACATTATAACTGGACTTAACATGTAAATAAAAGTCTAGAAATTCTAGATCAAATACTAGTGAAACTATAAAAAAAAAAAAACGAACAAGATGCATAATGAAACTAGATTAGATGCAACAAAACATGAAATTACACAAAAATCAGGGGCATGACTTGTTTTAATATTGGCTCTCAAAACGGGAAATTCAATCCAACCGGTGGACGAGTCCCGTAATCCATATAGCCTCCATGAACAATATAATCATTTCATTGCATCTACTTGATTTAGAATTGGGACAAAGGCATTCATATGTTTGTAAATCTAGTCCGTGATTCGATTCCATAGCCTTTATGCCAAACGAAAGTCTGGAGATCCCTAGTACACGGATCCCACGGATGATCATCGTAGGGTCTCCATCAATGAAAGTCACGAATCGAGAAAATAGTGGCTCACCTTGAGGTTTTGGCTGCAATAATGTTGTGGTAGCTTGTGATGAAGGAGATGGCTGGACTTGAAGGGGCTGCGAGGAGATGGCTGCAAGGAGGTGGCTGACTTCAACAATGGCTGGCTGGAGCTGTAATGAAGGCGTCGAAGGAGGGAGGCTTCAAAGGTGTATGGTGAAGCAAAGCGGATGATGGCCGATGGTGTATTGTCTAGATGGAAGTTTCAGCTTGCTGTCAATAGGGATGGAACAAGGAGGCTGGATGGTGTTGCCTTGGTGCAGCTGAAGCAAGAAGGTTGCAAAGAGTTGGTGCTGGAGTACCAATGGAATTTGATGGTGGCTGCTGCAGGGGTGCTGCTGGAGATGTCACCTAAGCAAGGGAGTTGGAGAGTATCTTGGAGATGCTAGCTGAAGGTGGGCTGACCGGCTGAAGAAGGAAGGTCTGCTAGAGAGCTGCTGATCCCAACCGTATGGTGATTGCTTGGGCTGAAGCTGCAGCCAAGTGGTGGCTGTCGGCTGGAGAAAGGAGCTTGAAAGGGGGGCTGCAACAAGGATGGTTGCAATGGAGAGCCAAGAGAGAGAGAGAGAGAGAGAGAGAGAGAGAGAGAGAGAGAGAGAGAGACGTCAAGATGGGAGTCCCCCGTATGCCTTTTTTCCACCCCAAAATAAAACTTAGCTCCTCTCTTTCCTAAACTTAGGTCTTGATAGTTTTCATGAAAAGCCAGCCAAAACAGTTTTACGTGATTTGGTTGGAGGCTAGGGAAAAAGAAGGAAGGAAGGAAGGAAGGGAAGAAGGAAAGAAAGAAAAAAAAAGGGAAGAAAAAAAAAAAGGAAAGAAAAGGAAGAAGGGAAAAGGAAAGAAGAGGAAGGAAAGAGGGAAGAAAGAAGAGGGAAAGGAAGAGAAGGAGCAGGCTGGAGAGGTTTACGTGAATGGGAGAAGGAGAGAAGAAAAAAAAGAAAAAGAAAAGGAAAGAAAGAAAGGAAGAAAGGAAAGAAAAAGAAGGGAAAGAAGGAAGAAGAAGAAAGAAGAAGAAAAAAGAAGAATGAAGAAAAAGAAAGAAGAAGTAGAGGGGCTGGAGGTTTGGGCGACCATCTTGTGGGTCCCACCTCCTTAAAAGAAATAAAAATAAAAAATAAATAAAAATCAATAAAAAAAAATAAACAAATAAAAAGAAGCATCCTTTTTTTTTTAATAAAACAGAAATGTAAATGAATGACCATCTCAGAGCGGGTCCAAATTTCAATTTTGAAATTCATTTTGAAGATTAGAGGGGTAAAATAATCTTTTCAAAAAGTTTCCAGACGAAACGAGCTATTTTTGGCAGTTTTTTAAACGAGCTCGGATTTTGAAGTTCAATACCCCGTTGCGAAGCAAATCCAGTGTAGAATTTGAAAATGTAATTTTGAAAGAAATCCAGATTGTTTTTCTCAAGAAAATGCTTCCAACAAAATGAGCTATTTTTGACAGTTTTTGAAACGAGCTTGGATTTTGAAGTTCAATACCCCGTTGCGAAGAAAATCCAGTGTAGAATTCAAAAATTTGTGTTTGAAATAAATCCAGATTGTTTTTCTCAAGAAAAAAATATTTTTAAAACGAAACGAGCTATTTTTGGCAGTTTTTGAAACGAGCTCAGATTTTGAAGTTCAATAGCTCATTGCGAAGCAAATCCAGTGTAAAATTTGAAAATTTGATTTTGAAAGAAATGCAGATTATTTTTCTTGAGAAAATATTTCCAAATTTAGACTCCTGGGGTGAAAATGTCAATTTTGGAAACCCGAGGTTTGAAATTGATTTCTGAAAACTTTTAAAACTCAATCTGGATTGAAATTTATAAAACTGGAGTTCTGGACTTCGAAAATGAAATGAAATGTGATGAAATGTTATGAAATGCTAAGAAATGATATGAAATGATGAGAAATGACATGCGAAATGCAGACCCTGAATGGAGAATTTTAGATGTTAGACCCCGATTGGCAGCTGTACCAGTTTAAAAAGTATAAAAACTGATAAAATTTACAAAATGATTGAAGAAATGGTTTTTGAACTCTACTGGGTTAGAGTGACACTGAAAATTAGGGTTTGAGCTGAATCAAACTGAAATGAGCTGGATTGAGATAGGTTTTAGAGTTTCAGAACTCAAGTGAACTGACCAGACACTGACACAATTGACCTTTCCGGCTAAATTTTCAAGAAAAGCTACCATTTTTAGAGAAATGGTTCGGAATGGTCACTGAAGTGAAGTGAATTACGAACTTGAGTTGACTTTAAGCTAAAAAAAAGGTCAATAATACTGACATGAACTCAAATCGAAGCTCAAACACTAGCTCAATTGGCTGAACTCAACTCAATTTCAGCTGAAAGAGCTGAAATGGACTAAAATAAGCTCCTGGACACTTGGAAATGGTTTTGAACTGAAACTGGAGTGCTTGAACTTCTGGTGAGCTCAAGTTAGACTCTAAATAGTATAACTGACTATGACTGACTGACTCAAAGACAATTGGTTTGGATTTGAGCAAGAAATGAGCTCATTTCTGAAGAAATGATCCAATTTTGGCAGGAATGATCAGAAATGAAAATGGTTTATTCATTATGAGCTCAGATGAGCTTGAGATGACTGATATTCTAACTGTCTTGAACTGACCAATGAGCTTGGTTGACTCCGACTGACTGGGGTCCGGGATGACCTAGGGGTAAAATGGTAATTTTCCTAATGAAAATGGGTAAAATGGTGACTTTCTGAAACTGACTCGGGGTTTGACTCCTACACTGACCTGACAGGGTTGGCACTGCCTGAGGAGGATTGTTTGAGAATGGATGTGGAAAATTTGGGGTGTTTACACAATCATTATGCATTTTTACAGTCAATGTAAACTAATCATTCATATTTATACATGCACAATTCAATCATGACAAGTATTCACAATGCACTTTATGTATGCATTTATGTAATTTCAGATCATGCTGTCATGCAAGCATACCATATATCAATTTATGCATATATTTAATCACATGCATATCAATTGCAAGTTTTTAATGCAATTATATATGGCATAAATACATTCAGACATTGCCAATTTCATTGCCTTATTAGGCTTGTTGTAAAATTAGTTTACCTACATTAAATATCATAATTCATGCTTCATGTATTGTAAACAAGAATTATCAATTGAAAAAGACTTAGGCATAAGCATAAACAATTAAGGTAAATTTGGATATTTGTTTGCCTATTTTTGTAAAATCAACTAGAAATTACATAAAATAGATTTGAATTTTATCTTTTTATGCCTTAATATGTTTAAAAAACAACCCAAGAAACAAATCTCGAAAACTAGTTATACAAAAAATATTAAAATTCTGTAGCCGCACACTGTTCTAGCAAAATGACAGATCAATTTTTGTAATCTGCAAAAAGAAATTCCACTGGTGATTTTTTGTGGATTTACTGGTAACTCTTTTTGAAAACTCCTTTTTATAATATCTCCTACTATATGTTAGATCTATCACATATTTTTCATGATTTTATGTGATTTATTTTGAATAGGTTTTCGGGACTTTCAAAATAACTAGTTAAAACAACACTATAATCAAAGCCAAAAAACCATGCTCTATTACAATGAGTGTTTCTCCTTCAAAATAGATCCAAATCAATCGACATAACATGCTATAATCAAGACTCAGATGTTTACAATATCATAATATTTTTATTTACTTTTTTTTATTCGTATTCTATGAGAAATAGATTTATTTCAAAAATTCGTCATGTCACAAATAAAAACAACAGTTCAATTTTATCAAAACTCTTGATAAAAGCATAAACTATAGGCTAAATATGGCATGGACACAAGATTCAATACCATGGATGATGTTCTAACATGAAAACAATAAATACATAGCAATTTAACCTTCTTTTTTGCTGACCTACCATTAAAATTCATAAATCTCATCGGTAAATCATAAAACAACATGGATCAAATCTTTAATTCATATTTAACACTAATCACATGATGAATCAATTAAAACATGATATTCTAGATTGTTTTAGACATGATAAAACCAATATTATCTTTTCTAACATAATATAATTCATTAACGTGCTCACAACAATTTGAATAAACCAAGAAAACCAATCTTAAAAATTGATTTTGCCTTTTCTATTCTACTAAACATTTTTTGCGTATTTTTAACCTAAACAAACTCTCAACTCCTTATCTAAAAAACTAATTTCTTAAATCCCTAATTATCTTTAATTTTTTTTCAACTATTTAATTTCGATATGTTATAAACTATTTCATCCTTAATCTATATAACATATATACACGATTTGACTTTATATTAAAGTCCACACAAGAGGTCCCACTATGGGGGGACATCCGCTTGTGGATAGACCTTTCAAGAGTCCAATCCATTTGGTCTTCTACCTTTCTTTATCTTTTATAAATTTGAAAATCTTGATTTTCTTTTTCTTTCTTTATCTCTTTATTTTTGTTATTATATATATATATATATATATATATATATATATATTTCAAGTGGCATGGCCAGATGTGTGGTCCACAAGGGATGTCCAGCCCATTAGACTCCATACCCATAATTAATTCAAATTTTATTTCTAATTAAAATCCATGATTTATCCTTAATTGGATTTTCTTACTGGATTTTAAATCCAATTAAGATCCAATCCAATAAAAGTAAACTATGTCAGATCCATATCTCTATTTTAATTAATAAAACTCACATCTCAATGCGAGTTCAAAGTCATCATAAATTTCTATCAAATTAAATTAAATTCCCACGTGTGACTAAATTACAATTTCATGACTAATTAAATTCAATATTAAATTTCATTTAAACTATTGACTCAATTCAATTTATAATTTTAATTTTAATTTTAATTTTAATTTTAAGTTGGCAAATTGATAAATTTATAATTCCATCAATTTAAGGTAGAAATAATGATTTAGTTATTATTAAAAATTACAGGCATTACACGAACTGCCAATAAGTTCTAGGTAGGCAAGTCATGTATCTTTGCAAAGTACAAATCAATTACTCATAGACCACTATGTGTTTCTCTCAGTTACAGACTGCACCAGTGGGTGAACAAACTTTTTAAATAAATGGGGCAATTAAAATACATAACATAATAAATACTCCATGTGATTATTGAGTTGGAGCTAAGTTCCTGAGAGTGTACCCTTACGGGATGGTAAAAGAATAACACTACATTAGATTAGGTTTACAAGTGTTTCATTGATAATGTTAACATAATTTTTCATACACCTCATATTTGGTTGTAATTTTGGCATAAATGGTTGTATTATATTATGATCGTGATTACTAATGATTTGGATGCAAGTATCTTACGTAAGGTTACAAATGGTTAAGTATGAAATCTTATTTGCTTATATTTATCATTATTGTAACCATGATTCTGGAGGTGTTTTATATGTTATGGTAATGTCTTGATATAAATTAACTATTTTTTAAAGACATATATTTTGTGTATTTGTATTCTTCCATGTCTGTATAGTAGGGTGTTTCCTACTGGGGCCATTATTAATTCCCTTACTTTTACTATTTTTCAGGTGATGAATAAACTGGCTAGTGATGACGGAAGGCTTGGGTGGTTTCAAGAATGTCACATTCTTTTAGGGCTTCTGGGAGGATTTGAACTATTTATTAGTTATAATTTGAATTCATTGAACTTATAAACTCTGATTGAGACTAGCACTTTGATTTATTTCAATTCAATTCATGATTTGATTCAGTTATTTCTAATCTTACACATGTGAGTTGAGAACTGTAACCTACACAAGGCTTGAACCATGTTTAAAAAGAGTTTTTGCTGTTTTCTTAAAAATCGTGCAAAGAAAAAAAATCCCTAAATTTGGGGAGTTAAAGAGAGAGAGAGAGGGATGAAAATGGGAGAGAGGTGAGTGCGTGAAATGAGAGTGGGGGTATTTATAGAGGGAAAGGGTGAGTAAACTGTGGGAAGAGAGAGGGGGGGTCTAAACTGTGGGAAGAAAAAAGGCAAAAGGGGGGGGGGTGAGGTGAGGGATTTGAGTTGAGTCTTATTGGATCCAACCCCAACCCATGTGGGTTATGGGGTCCTATTTGGGTCTCATTAGATCTAGATCCAAAACCTAATATATATATATATATATATATTATAATACATTTTGTTAATGTGGATTGGGTCCACCAAATGGATCCAACCTAACTAAAGGATCTTAAGTAAGGATCCAAATTGTGGATCCGCCAGATACAAATTAGCTCAGGCTTAGATCCCGAGAAGGCTTTCAAGATTCATTGAGTCCAAGTGGGCTCAATTGCATCTTTCAATGTGTTATCATTGCAAAATTTTACTTTTGCAAGTTAAACTGACCTTTAAAAAGATTTTGAAAATAACTTGCCTCCGTTTTAAAATGCAGGATAATTTTGAAGAATGAGACTCGCCTGTCGATATGAGGTTCAACCGTTCCTGGAACCATAATCAGGGGTAATCAAACCAAGGATCAATTATGTGCTTTGCTTTGCTTTGCTTTGCTAAACTTGTCTAAATCAATGTTATATTCCTAAATGGACAATGACTTAGGCATGTGCTATGAATTTAAGAAAATGCAGATTGAAAACATGGTCTATGCTTTGAATATTTGAAAATACTAGGAAAATGGATGATTGGAAATCGTGAATCACATTGGGAGGATACTTTTAAAGAGCGGAAAATCGATTTCTGAAGAAAAGGAGATCTTTTAAGAAAATCAAATTCTGAAGAAAGACTTAGAGAAAATTGATTTTTATGTTGAAATTGAATTGAAAAATATCAAAAGGTATGGGCGTGTGGCCCTATGAAAGTCTTTTCATGATGCAGTCTAACCTAAATGATGTATGAATGTAATTGACAAAAATATTTTTTGAAGAATTTAAGAAAAATTTTTGAAGAAGAGATTTTTGTGCCTTATAGAATTTAGATGAAATACATTCTCTACATATCCCTGACTATGGTCACAAATATGCATTGAATTATATCTCATTTGGTACTAAAAGGTGAAAATATTTAGAAAAGTTTGGAAAATATGCCATGATTTCTGAAAATGCCTAAGAGTTTAGGCCATTTGTGGCTTAGAAAAAGATGATAAATCTAGACTTTGTTCGTATTCTGACTATGACCACAAATACGAAACCCACTGAATTTATCAACTCCTTAAAAGCTAGTGCACGTGTCATTCGTGTAGACTATGGTGGATTCAAATATGCATGAATCATCATCCATCACACATTGACATTTATGTAAAAATAAACTATATGCAATGCAATCCTATTCTAAGCAAGAAATTAAATTCTTATACCATTTTTTTTATAATTTATATCAATGATAAATTAAAATAAATAAAAAGAAAATAAAAATATATAACCTTGAGTGTCCCTGCAAAACTAGCAAACTTGTTAGTGAAGATATGTCAACTTTTCGGGATTTATCTAGCAATATCTAGAAATTGCTGGATTTATCCGGATATAAGATTTTTTCCATATTTTCCTAAAATAAACACAATAAAAGATGATATAAAATTGAATAAATAATAAAATGAAACAACTTTAAATTTTAGAAAAAAAATGACAAAAATACCCCTAAAAACAAGACTATGGCCTTGAAATCAGGGTTTTTAGAAAAGATTTTTGTAAAACTTTTGATTTAAGGATCAAATGGATTCAAATTAAAACCAAATCGGGTGTGGAGCACTCTAGAATGATTATAAACATGTTCAAACCCTATAAATATGAAACTTTTCCTAAAGAAATTAAAATATCATGAAAATTACATTTTTTGTCAGTGTTTTACTTGAATCGGGACTCTACGGGCATCCTATTTTTGTGATTTAATCAAATAAAGCCTCAAATGAATTCTAATTTCACAAAAATTGACTTTAATACTTATAATAACCCTAAAATTAAAATATAATTGAAAAATAGAGTTTTGGGTATTATTTTGATAAGAAAATTGAATAAAACCTAAAAATATGCAATTTTACGTGCAAGTACATATCTATTACAATGTCAGACCCGAATCAGGTATTAAACTACTATAAAAATTTATAACAATTTACAGAGAGATACTAGACAGATAAACAAAAATTTGCCTTTTTACAGATTGGAAAAATCATATCCGGTTAAGGAGATATCATTCCGACAATATATGCTTGATTTCGGCTTATACGTAATAAGTTGAAATAAACACATCCGGTTTTGCGTACAAGAAAATATATCAAACTGTGTTAAAAAATTATAAAATTTTAGCAGATGACAGTTAATACATATATGAAGATACTCTTTTTTACAGACTATAGATCGGATCTTCGGTAAGGGAGATACAATCTACACAAGTCGATCTAGAGTTTAGACAATGCATAATGAGCTCTGTAAAACTGATTCTGATTTATGACAGAGGAAAAATAACAAACAAATATATAAAAATCTGAACATTTTAAAGGCCATACTAGACAAGATAACGAACATACTGAAACTTATAGATCGTCGATCAGATCTCCGATGAGGAAGATATTGCCTCGGCAAGTCGTTCTCGAATCCATATAGTATTTTCACGGTTCAAAAAGCATAGTTCGATTTTTTATTTTTTTTGACAGGGTTACAGAACCCAAAATGTTACGACAATGAAGCCGTACATGATACTTCAAGTACAAGGTTTTGATGATGAGCAAGTGGAATCAACTGCATTTCATCTAAGGCTATGAAGAAATTGAAGAATTCAGTGAAGAATCTTTGAAGACTAGTGTGAAAATGTTTAATTCATTAAAAGTCTTAGATTCTTGTAAGAGCCTTACTTAGAGTGCATATTTAGGTTGCATTTCACCTTAAAAGTCTTTAGAAAAACTTTTCTAAAAGAAACACTTTTGAAAATCTTTTTAGAAAACTCTTTTCTTAAATTTTCATGTTTAATAGTCGACCAATAGACTTATCAGTCGACTAATCCTTTCGCGCCATATTTTCTAAAAAAATCATTCTTGTCAAATTAGTCGACCGAAGGTTTTATCAGTCGACTGGACAGAATGTCTGTTTTCTGGAAAATTAGCAGCAGTCGACTAATGGTTTTATCAGTCGACTGAACAGAACATGTGTTTTCTGAAAATTTAGCAGCAGTCGACTAATGCTTTTTATCAGTCGACCGAACAGAATGTTTGTTTTTCAAAAGATTTTAGCAGCAGTCGACTAAAAGGTTTTTCAGTCTACTGATGATATTATCAGTCGACTAACTTTTCTCAAGTCGACTAAGTTTCAAAAGTTCAGATTTTCAAACGGCTCGATTAACAGATCAGTCGACCGACGATAACTGTCAGTCTACTAATAACTAACTATTAGTCGACTAACTGATGTTTCAGTCGACTAATTTTGCCGTTTTCCTTAAACTTCAAAAAGGCGTGTCTTTTCATTTTTCAAACATTTTGATCGTTCAAAATAGACTGTTTTGACACCCTTTCATACTCTCAACGTATGGAATCTTTTAACTATAAATATGAGTGCATTTTACACTCAAAAACAATAAAATTCAATAGAATCATATTGAATTACTTCTTGCTTTTCACTCCTATTCATTCAAGTATTTGTTTTCTCATTCACGTGATATTTTCACTTCAGTTTTTCACTCAAATCACTTTGAGAGATAGTGAATTCGTGAGTAGAGTGTTTCAACAACCTCAAAAGCCAATTGCATCTCATTTGCATTCAAAAGGAAGGCTCATAGGTTGTATTGTAAGTTGTTATTTCTTTTATGTAAAAAGAAGGACTCCTTGGTGTAAAGTTGTTTGCTTTCAGTAGGATTGTTACTGAAAGTGGGACCGGTTATGGTCTGTGTGATCTTGTAGTTTACAAGGTTGATAGTGGATAATCTCAAGTGAGTTTTGCTTGGGGACTGGATGTAGGTCAGGTTAGACCAAACCAGGATAAAATCTTGTGTTCGTTGTGTGTTTGCTTTGAGATTTGCAAAATCATTCAATATTCCGCAGAAATTTTTAAAAGCACTATTCACCCCCCTCTAGTGCTCGTTGCCTCGATCCTAGTGCACTTTCATTTGGTATCAGAGCCAGGTTTGCTATTACTTTGATTTGACCATCATCTAGCATGGCAACTACAACATCTCAACACAAAGAAGGAAGCTCCTCTGTTCGTCCTTCTCTCTTCGACGGAACAAACTATGAATTCTGGAAAGTAAGAATGACAATATTCTTGCAATCCATGGATCTCGATATCGGGAGAGTTGTTTCAGAAAAGTACCAAACTCCATCAACAGATTTCAGCCAATGGACCGATGATGAAAAGAAGACTGTTTCACTGAATGCCAAATCCATGAATGCATTATATTGTGGCGTTGACAAGGTAGAATTCAATTGCATCTCTCAATGCTCTACAGCAAATAAAATCTGGCATACTCTTCTCGTGACACACGAAGGTACGTCAAAGGTAAAAGAATCTAAAATTGCTTCTTTAGTTCATAAATTTGAATTGTTCAAAATGAAGCAAAATGAATCTATATCGGACATGGTAACTAGAATGACCGATATAACTAACACTTTGAAATCCCTTGGAAAAGAATATTCACAAGTGGATTTAGTCAGAAAGATTCTAAGGTGTTTAACTCCTGAATGAGAGAGAAAAACCACTGCTATTGAAGAAGCAAATGATCTCAATAATCTCTCTCTTGAAGACTTAGTTGGTAACCTAATGGCATATGAGGTCCAACTTCAAGATAGACAAGAAGAAGAGCCTAAGAAAAAATCTTTTGTTTTTAAGGCTACTTCTGACTCAGAAAATTCAGAAGAAGATGAAGATATTGCCCTCATCACAAGGCAATTCAAAAGATTCATCAAAAAGGAAAGATTTCAAAGAAAGGTAAAGAAATCAGATTCTTCCATTCCCAATGAAGTCAAGTGCTTTAACTGCAAAAAGGCAGGACATATCAAGAAAGATTGTCCTCTTCTCAAATTCAAGCCCAAGGACCAATTCAAGAAGAAAAAGGCATTTCAAGCATGTTGGGATGATAGTGACTCCTCTTCCGATGAAGAATCAAATGAAGAAGTCACCAACATGTGTTTTGTAGCACAAGAAGATTTGGTAAGTCAATTTGACTATGATGAGTTATTTGAAGCATTTAATGATTTATATGCTAAATTTAAGAGTCTTAGTTCTAAAAATAAAGAGTTAAAAACTGAAAATTTAACTCTTGACTCTCAAAATAAAGTGTTACTTCAAGAAATAGAAGATCTCAAGAAGGAAAATTCTTGTCAAGCACTTGAGATAAAAGAAATTAGAGTTAGAACCAATCTCTTACAAAATGAAATATTTAGTCTTAAAGAAAAGTCAAAAGATCTTCTTTCTAGAGTGACCAAATTCACAAATGGTCAAGAGAATCTAGAAAAACTTCTTGGTTCTCAAAGATGCTCGGTTAATAAAACCAGATTGGGATATAGCTTCTTTGATACTCAAAATAGACCAAACCTTGTGGTGAAAAATCAAAGACATTATTCTCAACCTTTTGTTCATAAAACTAAACTTTCTAGTTCTAATAGAAATGCATCTAGAAATGATTATTCTAGAAATGTTTATTCTAAATCTTTTTATAGAAAGAATATCCATTATCAAAGGAAACCAAAATCTAAATGGATATGGGTTCCTAAGACTAACTCTCATGGACCCGAAAATAGAAAGGGGTCAAATGCTCTGTTTTCTGATTTTGTTGTAGGTACACAACATAAGGAGAAAATGGATATTGGACAGCGGCTGTTCCAAACATATGACTGGAAGACCGGAGTTATTTTCCACCCTCCAAAATAAGGATGGAGGAACCGTCACCTTTGGTGACAATAACAAGGGAAAAATGATAGGTATTGGTAATATTGGTAATCCAAAATTTCCCTTGATAGAAAATGTTCTTTTAGTAGATGGTTTAATGCATAATTTAATATCTATCAGTCAATTATGTGATAAAGGTTTTCATGTTTCTTTTAAAAATGATTTATGCTTAATTTCTGATTTTCAATCTAAAAAGATCATTTTTAAAGGTAAAAGAAGAAACAATGTGTATGAACTATATCTAGATGAATTACCCTCTTTTAATGAAAAATGTCTTATTGTTTCAAATGAAATTCAATGGTTATGGCACAAGAGACTTGGACATGTTAACTTTAAAATTATTTCAAAATTATCCAAGAATGATCTTGTAAGAGGCCTACCTAGAATACCATATAAAAAGGATCACTTATGTGATGCTTGTCAAAGGGGTAAACAAATCAAGAGTTCTTTTAAAGCAAAAGATATAGTTTCAACAAAACGTCCTTTTGAACTTTTACATTTAGATCTATTTGGACCATCTAGAATTCAAAGTTTGAAAGGTAGCAAGTATGCTTTTGTTATAGTAGATGATTATTCTCGGTTTACATGGGTGATTTTTCTAAAAAGCAAAAATGATGCTTTTTCAGAATTTTCTAAACTTTGTAGAAGAATTACAAATGAAAAATCTACATCTATTATTAAAATTCGTAGTGATCATGGTGGTGAATTTGAAAATGAATCTTTTCTAAAGTTTTGTGATTTACATGGTATATCTCACAACTTTGCTTTTCCTAGAGCGGCTCCACAAAATGGAGTTGTTGAAAGAAAGAATAGAACTTTGCAAGAATGTGCTAGAACCATGCTTCAAGATAAAAATTTACCAAAATATTTTTGGGCTGAAGCAATTAATACAGCATGTTATGTCTTAAATCGTGTTCTTATTCGACCAATTTTACATAAAACATGTTTTGAATTGTATTATGATCGTATACCAAAGATCTCATATTTCAAAATTTTTGGTAGTAAATGTTTCTTGTTAAATACCAAAGATAATCTTGATAAGTTTGATTCAAAATCAGATGAATCAATATTTCTTGAATATTCTTCTAGAAGTAAAGCATATCGTATTTTCAATAAAAGAACATCTTGTATTGAAGAATCTTTACATGTTGCATTTGATGAGAATTGTGAGCAGGTTATACCTCTAAGCGAAGAAGAAGAAGCAATACTTCAAGAAGAACCCTTGATAGAGAGTACTTCTCAAGAAAATATTCCTCTTCAACCGGTTTGGAAAGAAGTTCCTAATCATCCACATGAACAAGTTATTGGTGAAATAAAGAGTGGTGTCCAAACTAGAAGGCAGTTGGAAAAATATATTGCAAATGTTGCTTTCATATCTAAATTAGAACCAAAGAATATCAATGAGGCATGTGATGATGAATTTTGTCTTTTATCCATGTCTGAAGAACTTAACCAATTTACTAGGAATGATGTTTGGGATCTAGTTGATAGACCAAAGGATCATCCGGTAATTGGAACAAGATGGGTCTTTCGAAATAAGCTGGATGAAAATGGTGAAGTCATTCGTAACAAAGCAAGGCTAGTAGCACAAGGCTATAATCAAGAAGAAGGCATAGATTTTGATGAAACCTATGCACCAGTAGCTCGATTAGAGTCAATTCGAATGATGCTTGCTTTTGCTAGTTACATGAACTTCAAGTTATATCAAATTGATGTTAAGAGTGCATTCTTAAATGGACACATCAATGAAGAAGTTTATGTAAAGCAACCTCCAGGCTTTGAAAATGAGAAATATCCAGAAAAAGTCTACAAATTGAAAAGAGCTTTGTATGGACTCAAACAAGCACCAAGAGCGTGGTATGAAAGACAACGAAACTTTCTAGAACAATCTGGTTTTTCCATTGGTCGGGTAGACTCCACTTTATTTATTAAAAATCTTAATTCAGATATTCTTATTGTGCAAATTTATGTTGATGACATAATATTTGGTTCTACTAATGATTCTCTTTGTAAAGAATTTGCTAAAGCTATGCAGGAAGAGTTTGAAATGAGCTTGATGGGCGAATTAAACTACTTCCTTGGACTACAAATAAAGCAAACTGAAGAAGGAATCTTCATCAATCAGGCTAAGTATATAAAAAAACTTCTCAAGAGATTTGGGATGAACTCATCGAAATCAAGAAGGAATCCTATGAGTACAACTACTTCTCTTGATAAAGATGAAAATGGTAAAAGTGTAGATACTAAGTTCTACAGAGGTATGATCGGATCTCTATTATACTTAACTGCTAGTCGACCTGATATTATGTTTAGTGTTTGTATGTGTGCAAGATTTCAAGCTAATCCAAAGGAATCTCATTTAACTGCAGTAAAACAAATTCTTCGTTATTTGAAAGATACTTCAGATTTCGGTTTGTTTTACCCAAAATCATCTTCCTTTGATTTAGTTTTATATAGTGATGCAGATTTTACAGAAAGTAAATCTGATCGCAAGAGTACTATTGGAACTTGTCATTTCTTGGGAAATTCCTTAGTCTCTTGGTTTAGTAAAAAGCAAAATTCAGTATCACTCTCAACAACTGAAGCAGAATATATAGCGGCTAGTTTAGCATGTTCACAAGTACTTTGGATGAAACAAACCTTAAAAGATTTTGGTTTTAATTACTCCACAACAACTATTTATTGTGATAACACTAGTGCTATAAATCTTTCGAAAAATCCTATTCAGCACTTAAGAACTAAGCATATTGAAGTTAGACATCATTTTTTAAGAGATCATGTGTTAAAAGGAGATATTTCGTTAAATTTTATTTCCACTAAAGAACAACATGCCGATATCTTCACTAAACCTCTTAAAAATGAAGATTTTATGAGAATTAGGAGAGAACTAGGTATTTGCTCATTTTTGGATTTATAAAAATGCTGATTTTTGAACAAAATCTCAAAATCGCACTATATTAGTCGACCAATAAAATTCTAGTCGACTGGTGTTTTATATTTTGGAATGTATCGCACCATGTTAGTCAACCGATATATTTCTAGTCGACTGATGATATTTTTAGAATAAGTCGCACTTTTTAGTCGACCGATAAAGTTTTAGTCGACTAAATTTTTTAAAAAAAAAATTTAAATGAAGGGACCCGACACCCCTTGGATTTGTTTTTAAAACCCGTTTTTTTTTTTTAAAAAAAAGGCATCGTTTCACTTCGTACCTTTTCGTTTTTCTTAAAAACGAAACCCTTAAAAAAAATGAAAATCCCTCTTTCTCTCTTGCCTCTCTCTCTTCTGAAAAACCCTCGGAGTGCCATTTGACTCCATCTTTGCCGGAATTTTCTTACCGTAACAGGGAGACGCCGGAATCGTCAGGCCGTGATCTTGAAACGCCAGAATCCTCTTGCAGTGACTGGCGCATCTTCAAAACACGCCAGAACTCTCTTGCCGTGACAGTGTATTGCCGGAATCCCCTTGTGGCCGACCCCTCCTCGCTGTCAGCCACCGCATCGTCCTTCATTTTTGATCGCCGGAAAGCTTTTTCCCTTTGCCGGACGTCATTTGGAAGCCGACATTTTTTTTTGGTAACTTTTTTTACCATGCCTCGTACGAAGTCTGCATCTGCAAAAGGTTTAGGTTCTCCTCCTCCTACAACTACTTCAAGACATGGTTTTTCACTAAGATTACTTTGCAATCCTCTTCTCTATGACACTTTTGGATCAATTTCTGCACTACCTATTCTACGAGGTCGAAATGTTCTATTTCACTTGTTTTCTCGTTACAAAATAAGAGAATTATTTCCTGCTATTTCACATCTTTTTGATGCTTGTGCAGATACCCTTCACTATCCTTTTCTTATTCACTTGTTTTACACGAATTTACAAATGGATCATGAAACTGGAGTTTTGTCCTCTCTTGTTCGTGATGTTGAAATCGAGTTTGATTCGAAATTACTTGGAGAAATTCTTGAAATTCCACCTTCAGACACTCTTTTCAACACTATTGAATTGAATGATGAAAGAGTTTTTGAACAAATTCTTCTTCCAGAAGCACCTTACTGCCCTCCTTTCAAAAATACTAATCTTCAAACTTGTGCACGCATTGCTGGACGAATCCTTGCCCACAATGTTCTACCCAAAACTGGTTCTTTTGATTATTATTCCACAGATCTATCTACGGCTCTTTATGTTTTATTTGGAAATATTTCTGTCAACTGAGCCAATGTGTATTTTACAAACTTGTGGAAACAAAAACCTTTTCTTCCTTATGGTTGTCTTTTAACCCGTATTTTTAGACATTTCAAAGTTCCTTTAACAAATGAAAAATACATTGAGCAAAAAGAGTTCTTTGATCAAACAATTTTTAAGAGAATGAAAATTAAATATCTGCCTCCTTTAAATGTTGATCAAACTGAACCATCTGATCCTAATGAACCATCTATTTCTGAACCTTCACCTTCTGCGACACCTTCATCTCATGCAAAGAGAAAGAAATTTTCAACAAATCAAGACCATGATGAAGTTATGCAGAGACTGGAAGCTTTGGAGCTGCATCAACACACTTTTCGTGAAGATGTGACTCAACAACTTGCTTCAATTCAGAAGGATGTAACTACCATTAAGGATTTGCTAAACTCTCTTTTCTGATCTTTGATCTTTGAAATACATACTTTATGGGTTATAATATTTTTAAACTTGTATCTCTATTTTGCTTATGCTATTTTTGCTCTTACTCTTTTTTATTCTGACAAAGGGGGAGAAAAAGATAAAGATAGCATTACATTGAAATTGCAGAAGATCTTGAGAAAAAGATGATAGCAATTACATTGCAGGAGATCTTGCATGAGAAATGCAAAATTAAGAGAGAAAGATAGCCTTGAATGAATGTATTTCTAAATGCATGAAGAAATGATGAATGAAAATGCAAACCAATCAATATGTGATATATGTGCTTTAAATGTGCTAACTTTTAATGTTTTGCAGCATATTGATAGGGGGAGTAAAATCTCCATCTTTGCATCTAAATGCTTCATCTTTGATTAAGTTTGTCATCATCAAAAAGGGAGAGATTGTTACGACAATGAAGCCGTATATGATACTTCAAGTACAAGGTTTTGATGATGAGCAAGTGGAATCAACTGCATTTCAGCTAAGGCTATGAAGAAATTGAAGAATTCAGTGAAGAATCTTTGAAGACTAGTGTGCAAATATTTAATTCATTAAAAGTCTTAGATTCTTGTAAGAGCCTTACTTAGAGTGCATATTTAGGTTGCATTTCACCTTAAAAGTCTTTAGAAAAACTTTTCTAAAAGAAACACTTTTGAAAATCTTTTTAGAAAACTCTTTTCTTAAATTTTCATGTTTATTAGTTGACCAATAGACTTATCAGTCGACTAATCCTTTCGCGCCATATTTTCTAAAAAAAATCATTCTTGTCAAATTAGTCGACCGAAGGTTTTACCAGTCGACTGGACAGAATGTCTGTTTTCTGGAAAATTAGCAGCAGTCGACTAATGGTTTTATCAGTCGACTGAACAGAACATGTGTTTTCTGAAAATTTAGCAGCAGTCGACTAATGCTTTTTATCAGTCGACCGAACAGAATGTTTGTTTTTCAAAAGATTTTAGCAGCAGTCGACTAAAAGGTTTTTCAGTCTACTGATGATATTATCAGTCGACTAACTTTTCTCAAGTCGACTAAGTTTCAAAAGTTCAGATTTTCAAACGGCTCGATTAACAGATCAGTCGACCGACGATAACTGTCAGTCTACTAATAACTAACTATTAGTCGACTAACTGATGTTTCAGTCGACTAATTTTGCTGTTTTCCTGAAACTTCAAAAAGGCGTGTCTTTTCATTTTTCAAACGTTTTGATCGTTCAAAATGGACTGTTTTGACACCCTTTCATACTCTCAACGTATGGAATCTTTTAACTATAAATATGAGTGCATTTTACACTCAAAAACAAAAAAATTCAATAGAATCATATTGAATTACTTCTTGCTTTTCACTCCTATTCATTCAAGTATTTGTTTTCTCACTCACGTGATATTTTCACTTCAGTTTTTCACTCAAATCACTTTGAGAGATAGTGAATTGGTGAGTAGAGTGTTTCAACAACCTCAAAATCTAATTGCATCTCATTTGCATTAAAAAAGAAGGCTCATAGGTTGTATTGTAAGTTGTTATTTCTTTTCTGTAAAAAGGACTCCTTGGTGTAAAGGAGTTGTTTGCTTTCAGTAGGATTTTTACTGAAAGTGGGACCGATTATGGTCTGTGTGATCTTGTAGTTTACAAGGTTGATAGTGGATAATCTCAAGCGGGTTTTGCTTGGGGACTGGATGTAGGTCAGGTTAGACCAAACCAGGATAAAATCTTGTGTTCTTTGTGTGTTTGCTTTGAGATTTGCAAAATCATTCAATATTCCGCAGAAATTTTTAAAAGCACTATTCACCCCCCCTCTAGTGCTCGTTGCCTCGATCCTAATGCACTTTCACAAAATAATAAATTTTTTTATAAGAAATCACTTACACACGCACAATTTAACACCAAAAAATTCATATTTTTTTTGACAAAAAATTAAACATAAAATAATGTCGTTTCTGTGTGCTCAGGATCAAGATTTACAGATTATCGATAAAACATAAATAACCTAATCTAAAAATGAAAATAATAAAGAAAAAGCTACAAATAATATAAAATTTTTTGATTTGATGCCTGAACACATAAAATAAGCATTAATATGATAAAATAAAATAAAAAATTTAGGGAAAGCATGGTTGGGATTTGATATAGCCATTAAAAGAGGGATTCAACCATCGAACGGTTGAATCTCGATCTTTGTTGGGCATCTAGCGTAATAAACTCATCAACAACAATTTCAATGGATAAAAAATGTGTAGATGATCATGGGTGATCTGTAGATCACTTTCTTGAATCGTTTACACAGTTTTTGAACAAAAAAAATGATAAAAATCATGCATAGAGGGGCGGCTATGATGAAAACATAAAAAAAAGAAAATAAAACAAATAAAATAAGAGAAAGAAGACTTACCTTAGAGATGCAACTCTGATAGAAGAAGGAGGGTTGTTGGAGGAGAGAACCACAAAATTTTGGAGATAGAGTAAAAAAAAACATTGCTTTGAGCCCCCTTTAGGTGCCCCTATTTATAGAAACTTCAGAGCATTAATTACGGAGAATTTTGATTATTTTAGACTCTTTTTAATTGGTTTGGATGAGTCAAATGAGAGGGGGATGATTTTCTTGAAGAATCCTACCCTAATCCAACACTAATTAGCTAACCTAATTGACCTAATTAACCTTTTAAAATATCTCAGATGTTGCGCCACCTAGTGTGGCCCACATTTGGTTTTTCAAACCCTAAAAAAAAGTTAAAACCAATTTAAAGTTTTAAAATCAAAGAGTTTTAAAATCAATTAGACTTTTCAAACTTCTAACCTAATTAAGACATTGATTAATCCTAAGTTAACCAAAAAAATTTCAAATGTGGTGCCACCTACTATGGGCCCCACTTGTTTTTCAGAAAATGATTTCAAAACTTTTAAGACAAAGGGGTTAAAAATGATTTTTCTTCATAAACTTCAAAAGGAAAACTAACTAATACATATTTTTTGGAATATGAAAGATATAAAATGAAATAAAAATTGAAAATTAGGGTTTTGCACCCCTGCAGGGTGGGCCCCGCTTGAAGAAAGTTGAAAACTGATTTGAAAATCAAGTTTTTGAAATGAAGGGTTTTAAGAAGAAAAGTTTTTGAAAGAAAGTTTAAAAATAAAATCGAAGTTCTAGATCAACTAGAATCCTAAATGGATTGAAACTCTTTCAGATGTGGTGCCAAATGTGTGGGTCCCACACGAGGGTTTTGAAAAAGTTGAAATAAAGTCTGAAAAGGGTTTTGAAAGGGAGTTGAAATCATCAGATGAGAATCAGAAGTTTTGAAAACAGAGTCCTAAACTAACTGAAACTCTGGACTAGAGTCCTAAATTTTTGAAACTCTTAAAATTTAGGTTTTTAAAAAAAAAACAAAGAGGTTTTGAAAGATCTTTTCAAAAATTAGTGAAAATGAACAAAATACGAGACCATGGTAAGAGTCCTAATCAACTGGGACTCTAGGATAGAGTCCCAAAATTTTGAAACTCTTAGAACTGAATCTGTTTACGAAAAACAAGTGAATAAAAAGTAAAAAGATGAAATCAGAGTAGAGTTCTGGACTGATTAAAAATCTAGGATAGAGTCCTAAAATTTTAAAACTCTATAATAAAGTCCTTAAATTTGAAATTTGATTATTCGAAAGATAAATCAAGAAGTTTTTGAAAGATTTTCTAAAAAAATAAAGTTAGGGTTAGAGTCCTAATCTAACTGAAACTCTAGAACAGAGTCCTGATCCGACTAGAACTCTAAAATTTTGACTTATTTTGAAAGATTTTAAAAGATTTTCATGAAAATAGGTGAAAATGGCAATGAAAGATAGAGTCTTGATTAGACTGAAATTCTGAAATAGAGTCCTAGTCCAATTGAAACTCTAGAGTTTTGACCAAAATGAAAGATTTTGACAGGTTTTATTGAAAACAAGTAAAAATAGAGACGAAAGATAGAGTCCTAATCCCACTAAAACTCTGAAATTTGATAAATTTGGATGAAAGAAGAAATCTAGAAGCGACACCACCTAGATGGGTCTCATTTGAGAATTGAGATCAGTTAAAGTTGAGTTTAAAATAAATCCAGATCGCTTTCTAAAGAAAATATTTGAAATATAAGAATATAAGATTATGGGGGTTGGTAAATGGCCAATATCGATCTAAAACCTAGGTATTTAAAATTGATACGAAAAAGAAGTTTTAAAATCAAATCTGGATTTAAAGATTTTGAAAAACTAGAGTGTTGGATCTCGAAAATGACATGCAATGCCATGCAATACAATGAAATAACATAAAATGATATGAAATAATGCAAAATGATATGGAATGATTCAAAATCAGATGCAAGAGGCAAACTCTGGATGAGGGATTTGAAGTCCCAGACCCCTGGCAGAGACAAAGAATTTAACATTTCTGTTCGAAAGCCAAAATTGATGATTTAAATTGGGCCAAAATAGAGAGTAAATCTTGATTGTAGGATGGAATATTTGAATTTGATGAATAATTTGGGCTCTGGATGACCCTGGCTTGGATGTCGATTAGTTGGTTCCCTAAAGGCTTTTGAGAGTGGGTCCCTAGTGACAGAGATGAGGTGTTCGAAAATGTAAGAGGAAAATTTGGGGTGTTTACAAATGCCCCTCTTTGCTACTAAGCCGGTTGAAAACTGATCTCAATGGCAAAGAAAATACATCAAATTTGGACTATAAAAATGCTCTAGTTAGAAAAATCTGACTAGGTATGAAAGAATTAGCTCTGGTGATAATGATAGATATGAAATGGAAAATGAAGACAAAAATTCACCTCATCGGAATGAGGCTCAGGCTTAGCCCTTAACCTGGATGAGACGAAAAAATACCTCATGGAAGAACGAGGTTTAGGCTTGACCCTTGACCTGAAGGGGATGAACAAATGCCTCATGGAAGAACGAGGTTCAGGTTTGACCCTTAACTTGAACGGGGGATAGAATTCTTGAAAGGAGAAACAATGATGGAACCTTCAGATTTTGCACAATAAATCCAAGAGGGTTTGCAAAAGGAAGAAAATGGAGATCCCAAAATCTTGAAAAGGCGTTGATCTTGGGTGTCTTATTGCTGAGACTGAATGACTTTTAAAACAGATGACCTTTTGCAAAAATAATTCAGATTTAACCCTTACTCTGAATGGGCAAAAAATAGAATCCTCGAAAGAAGAAACCATGATGGAACCTTCGGCTTTTGCACAATAAATCTGAGAGGGGTTTGCAAAAGGATGAAAATAGGGTTCCCTAAAGCTTAAAAAGGGGTTGATCTTGGGCGTCTCATTGCTGAGACTGAATGACTTTTAAAATAGATGACCTTTTGCAAAAATAATTCAGGTTTAACCCTTACCTTGAACGGGAACTGTCTATGGTGGGACAGTGAGGAATACAGGAAAGTGTGCGAATCTAACAACCCAGGCGCTCAGTTTAAAGCAAGAAGGGAAGGGTCTTGAAAACTCCTGTTATCAAGTCCTAAAAAGGGATAATAACAACGCCAGGATATATCAAAATGAACATCAAGCTCTCACTTCATGTCAAAATAACTTAAAAATATTGTCAATAAGATAAAAATTATAGTTGATTCAAGATAATTGAAATGTAATCATATTTGTTTGAAAATTATTTCCTCTTCTACCTAAAGTATTACCTCCAACTGGGCTAACTCTGTAGAATCTAGAATCAAAATCAAATTATTGTTGTTGGGCTTCTTCGAGGAAGCTGTCCATTTCCTTGATATGAAAAGAAAGGAAACTTGTTCTTAGTTTCATAAAAGCAATTGATGAAAAGATATTGATAAAAGAATTTTGCATGAATAAAGATAATTCCTAGCAGTTTGATATCTAGGGTTTACCCATGATGATCTTTTTGCACTCTTTTGAGACATAGAGATTAAGCTTTTTTGGGGTTTGGCGAAAATTTCATCACATCTGCCTTCAACTCGACGATGTTCTGATTTTCCCTGGAAAGACAGGTCACATACTCTTTCAACTCGGAGATGATTTGAGTCTTCTGTAGTCCCAAGAATTATATTAATGATGTCTCTTTGATTGGAATCTCTTGATAATCTTTTGTCTCTTTTGAGACACGAAAAATAAGTTCTCTTGAGATTTGGTGAGAATTTCATCACATCAGCCTTCATCTTGGCGATGTTCTGATTTTCCATGGAAGGGCACGTCACATACTTCTTCAACTCAGAGATGATTCGCGTCTTCTTTAGTCCCAAGAATTATATTGATAGAATTGTCTTATTGGATTGAAAATCTCTTTACGATAAGAATGATTAAATATCTTTTAGGGATTGGAAGGACGTTCATCACATTAGCCTTCAACTTGACGATGATTTAAACTTTCCCTGGAAGGACACGTCACATATTCTTTCAACTTAAAGATGTTTCAAGTCTCCTTTGGCCCCAGGGGTCTAACTCATCCATCAGTCTTCATCTTGATGATGATTGAGAGACCCCTTTTGCATACAGTTGATTGTAGCTTGGTTGATTGGAAAGATATTGAAATTAAGTGGATTCTTTTTCGCTCAGGATATTTCAACTGCCTTATTACCAAAATAATAGTCTTTAAAAATGTGTCATAGCTATGATCAATATGAGTTCATTTATAGCTTTTCAATATCATTGAATTTTCTTTTACCGGTTATATCAAGGATTTTTCTTCATCCTTTTGGTTGACCAACAGACAAAGCTTGAATTTTATTCTTTCTTTGCAAAAGTCTTGTCCTTTTGGAAAGAATAATGAAGGTAATATGCGGTAAAATTTTATGCAATAAAGATTTTGAGATCAATAACTATTTTTTTATGACAAATTGGCAAAATATTCTTGGAATCCTTGGTGAAAGAAATCGCTTGATATCCAATTGATATATCTGTGACTAAATTCTCCTCTCCTTTCCCCAAAGGAGAGACTCAGACTTGACCCTTACCTGAACGGGTAATAAAAAATACTCCTTTCTTCCCTGAAGAGGAGGTGTTTGCAAAATAAACTTTTGAAGAGAAATTAAGTTTTCATCAAAACTCCCTAACTCTAGGCATCTCTTGTAGAAATGTGGCTGATAATAAAGGTCGAGAAAAATATCATAGAGGAGCGAGTCCATCACACTCTCCCTGGAAACAGGGTCCTCAATGACAGGATGACCTAACAAAAAATATTGGGGGTCACAAGGAGAATGAGCTTTCGTCGAAGCTCTACCTGAAAAAAAGGTTCCTTGCAGGACAATAAAAAAAATATCTTGCAAACTGTTCACGAAACACGAGTCCCTTCAAACTCTCCCTAAAAAGGGGTTCAACGAACCAACAAATATTGCATGCGAAAAGAACGAGCTCCCTTAAACTCTCCCTGAAAAAAGTCTCTCGCAAGAAAAATGATTGATAATTGATTTTGAGCCAATTGGCAGACGAGTTCGACACAAAGGTCGAATCTTGAAAGACCATGATTGGCGGATGTGACCCGAAGGTCAAAAAAATGATTGACTTTGATAGAACTGATAACCCAAAGGTTTGCTTGATAAAAATTGGTGACCCGAAGGTTGATTTAATAAAATGGGCGACCCGAAGATCTGATTGATAAAAAATTGATTGATAAAAATTGATTAATAAAAATTGATTGATAAAAATTGATTAACCCTGAGGTCAGAAAATGATTGATTTTGATAAAATTGGCAACCCAAAGGCTTGCTTGACAAATTGGTGACCCAAAGGTCAGCTTGATAGACTTGAGTGACCCGAAGGTCTGATAAAGATTGATTGGCTCACAGGTCTAAAGATTGGCATTGAGTCTGAACCCTAATACGAGACTAGTGTTTAGACTAAATTTTGGAAGAGCGACCAGTATGAAAACTAGATTTTGAAGAAGTGCCAACACGAACAATGGGTTTTGAAAGAGTACTGGCACAAACACTGGATTTTGAAAGAGTACCAACATGAACACTGGGTTTTGAAAAAGTACCAACACAAACACTGGGTTTTGAAAAATTATCAGCACAAACACTGGATTTTGAAAAAGTACCAGCACGAATACTGGATTTTGAAACAATGCTAGTACGAACGCTGTATTTTGAAAAAGTATCAGCATGAACACCAGATTTTGAAAAAGCACCAGCACGAACACTGGATTTTGAAAAAGTACCAGTACGAACACTAGGTTTGGAAAGAAAGTTTGAGTCGAAACTCGAGTCTTCAAAAGAAGACAAGACAAATTGGATTTGAAAGAAGATTCGAGTCGAAACTCAGATCTTCTAGACCAATTCTTGAATTTAAAGAAAAAAAAATTAGATGAATTGGATTTGAAAGAAAGTTCGAGTTGGAACTCAGATTTTCTAGACCAATTCTTAAATTTAAAAGAGGGTTCGAGTAGAGACTCAAATTTTTCAAGGAAAACTAGACGAATTAGATTTGGAAGAAAGTTCAAGTCAGAACTCGAATTTTCTAGACCAATTCTTGAATTTAAAAGAAGGTTCAAGTAAAAACTCGAATTTTCAAAGGAAAACTAGACAAATTGGATTTGGAAGAAAGTTTGAGTCGGAAACTCGGATTTTCTAGACCAATTCTTGAATTTAAAAAAAGGTTTGAGTAGTGACTCAAATTTTCAAAGGAAAACTAGACGAATTGGATTTGGAAGAAAGTTTGAGTCGGAACTCGAATTTTCTAGACCAATTCTTGAATTTAAAAGAAGGTTCAAGTAGAGACTCAAATTTTCAAAGGAAAACTATGCGACTTGGATTTGGAAGAAAGTTCGAGTCGAAACTCAGATTTTCGAGACCAATTCTTAAATTCGAAGGAAAGAAAATTAGATAAATTGGATTTAAAAAAAAGTTTGAGTCGGAACTCAAATTTTCTAGACCAATTCTTAAATTTGAAAGAAAGAAAATTAGATGAATTGGATTTGAAAGAAAATTTGAGTTGGAACTCAGATTTTCTAGACCAACTCTTAAATTTGAAGATTGGCTTGAAAGCTGAATTTTGAAAGCTCGATCAGTGTGAAGACTGAATCTTGGGATAGTTTGACTAGTGCAAAACTGGGTTTAGGTGGTTCAACTAGTGAGAACTAGATTTAGGAAATAGGCTCAACCCAAAGGTTGATTTTGGCATGACCGACAAAAAGAATGATTTTGATAAAAGACTCGACCTGAAGGTCAAATTTGAAAAAGATTTGTCTTTTGAAAAGTACTTGATGATTATGATGAGAGATTTTCAATCTTCACCCTCACGATGGCCTGGACAACTGTCGGGGTCTCAGGATTATCCCTTATCCTGAATGGGTAATGAATTCGATGCAAATTAATGCAAATGGATGCAGACAAATGCAAATGAATGCAAACAAATATAAATGAACGCAAATAAATGCAAATGAACGATGAAAGATTTTGTTTAATCATGCCTGCATGCAAGACGTTTTGAAGTAAAGACAAATTTTTAAAAATGCCCCAATGTAACTAGGGAGTAAGATGTTGGACGAAAGGATAAATAATTGATATTTGAAGAACGCTCTTTGAAGATACCGAATGAAGGATTGACGATGCACTTCTTGATTGATTTGGGAGGCATTTTTAAAGAGGTCACTTCTCGCAAAGAGAATTTGCAAAAGGACAAAGAGCAATAATATATAAAGAGGATGACACCGTCTATGAGAAAAATTGATGATTTTATTGATGCCTTAGAGAGAAAAGATGACAAATGGAGACTAAATTGTTTTTTCAAAATGACAAAAGCAAAATAAAAGAGATGAGGGAACATTGGCATCATCATCCTCTTGAGTGGTCAGGAAAAGTGTTGACAAGCTAGATGGTTGACTCTCTTCCTTGCCTTCTATAAGAAGCTTTCAGTTAATGTAATCTTGCACAATGTTTTTGAAGACAAAACAACGTTCGATATCATGCCCCATTGCTTAGTGAAACTTGCAAAATCGATCTTTCCGTTTACCCTTTGTGACAGGAGGATCAACAATTTTTAGGAGTTTAACCACTTCTTTGACCAGCATATATTCAAGGATATTTTTGAGGGGTTGATCTAGAGGAGTAAATTCTTGATCGTAACCCCAACCGTCATGTTTTATCTTCTGTCGGGTGCTTGCTTTCTGCTGGGAGCTGGATTGAAAAGGCTTGGTCAGGACGGCCAGTTGGTCCTCTTCTTCATCCTCAATGAAGAGATTTTTGTTGATGCAATCTTGGACGATGTTCTTTAAGATGAAGCAGTGCTCGGTGTTATGTCTTGTTGCCCGATGGAATTTGCAGGACTGTTCTTTGAATCTGCCCATAATTGCTGGGGGATCAACAACTTTAGACAAATGGATCATATCTCTCACAAGTATATATTCCAGAACACTCTCGAGTGTCTGGTCCAGAGGGGTGAACTTTCGATCAGTACTCCAATTCTTGCGCTTTGGTTTTTCCTGATCTTTCATGCTCGGGACTAGATTGGAGAGGCTTATCATTGTTGAAAAACTTTCCCTTTTAGCCTTTGAATCCCTCTGAATTATTATCACGATTTTTTTTGTTGCCTTTGTTATTGTTGGCAGAAAGAGTGAAGTGAGTCTTCTTCTTGGTGGGAGCCTTTCTAGGACTGTCTTCAGCTTGCTCAGACATCATTTTAATCATCATCCTCCCAAACAAGTACATGTGAGGATCAACATCATCATTGGACTGGTGGCTCTGGTCCCTGGCGGATCGTGGAGAGGCTATTTCTTGTTCAGATGCGGGCGAGTAGCTGATCTATTGGACGGGTGTGGTGTTCTTGTCAGACCATGTCTGAACCTTGTAGAATCACAAGTGCTCTCTATAGAATAGGATGGGCAATTAGATTTGAAGAATAGTTTTAGGGTACAACAAATAGGAAAAAATATCTAATGAGAATTAGGTTGACAATTTGAAAGATATCCTTTTACCAGGGATTGGGTAATCACTGGAATCACGACAATTGAGTTGTTATTCTTGTAAAGGAAATAAATAACTAAAATATGCCTTATTACCTAAGCGAGGTCGTCAAACCATGATAAAAAGATCAATTGTTGAAGAAGCATGATTTTATTAATAATAGACATGATAGAGAGGGGGTGGACAAGCAATCTACCACCACTCATGATGATCAGAAGACACTCGAGGACCAGGAAAAATAGTGAGGGTAACAAAAGAATCTCAACTATGCTTGGCAGAATAGTATATTCCGTTCCACTGAGCCGACTTTAAATCAATCTCTGGCATAATGCCTAACAATAATCGAGCCTCAATGCGCTTCTGCCTCTGCGAGAACTGCTTGACACATCGCTCTTGCTGGTAATAAATGAAGAAGAAAGGTCTGAGTAACTTGAATCTTTTGCCATATGCATAGGTGTACCGAGGGGGTGACTCCTGACGGTTGTAGTAGTCCCACACGATTTCTTCTTCATGGAGGTTCTCGATCAAGAATCTGTACCAAGAAGTAGGTAGTGGCTTCTTGCTATTATATCTGAATGAGTTGGCTCAAGATGGCACATGCCGGCGGAACCAAGACTGTAATGCGTAGATGTACCCTTCTACTAAGATTGAATCTTTGAGTGTGAAGCGGGTCAATCCACGGTATAAGAAGGCAAGTGTGACCATGGCGATTGAGAGACGATTGGTCTGCCGACTTCCCCATCTTTGCAACAGCTATACTATTCTGATATCAACGTAGTTCTGTCTGTCCTGAAAAAAGGCTAGTCCAACTATGCACAAGATCATTGCATGCTGAATTCTTTCTCGTGCGGCTCGGGATAAGGAGTCAACTTCTTCAAAAGTCCCATACTGTCGGTATAGCTCAAACAAATCGACACACTGAGTCTCATAGACCTCTATCAGCGGCTAGGATCTACGTCAAGTCATTCAGGCTAGAACATCTCGAGGGTCGAGTCCCTTGACATTAATAAAAAATTGTTGCTCTAATGGATCTTCAAGCTGGCCAACTGGCTCAAATAGACCCATAATCTCTGAAAATTCGTCCAGTTGTAGAGTCATCTCTCCTCATGGGAACAAATGTATAGGTATGTAGATTCCACCGCTCTGCTAATGCTTGAATCAAATTGCCGTTGATGATTTTTTCTCCCACTGATGATGTCAGTTCCAATCCGCAGTTACTCAGATGGTCCGAAAATATACAGGAGAAATTCTTGAGCCAAAAATAGTACCACCGAGGAATGAAAGATCCGGTGTTCAAAGTCTGATGATTAGGGAGACCTTGCCGTACCTCATAAAAGATATGGCCCTCAGGAAAGACTGAATCAAGCTGACTGGATGCCATCAGGATAGGCTGAAAAATAAAGAAGTAAGGACAAGACTTGAAAAGTATACATGATTTTTGGAAAAATTGCAGTCAGGATAAAAACAAAGCTGAAAATTCGAGATCCAGAGGAATGGAAGGATAGGAAATCGCCTAGAGTTTTGAATGAAAATAGAGGTTTTGAAAAATCATCCAGAGTTTGAGAATAATAAAAGGGAATGAAAATAAATAGAGAATTTAAAAATCATCCAAGATTTTTAGAAAATTATGGGAAAATATAAGAAAATAAAAGGAATAAAAGAAAATAACTAAAATGCATTTAATAACATCCTGCACAATCAAGTATGCGCATACAACAATCCCTAAAAAGCTTACTCTAAATGCATAAATTTTGAAACAGCTGTATGACTCTAACCCTCACTCTAAAGCTCAGATCATCTGTGTCCAATCGTGTTATGCCGATATACTCGAAGCGAAGCTCAATGTACGAGGCATAAAAAGAATTTCTCTGGTTCTAGGCTCATATTTTTCAACATCCTTGAGCGCCTGCCAATATACTTTGGACTATGTCCCTCGGTACGTGACAGGGGGGATCAACCCAAATAGGCGGCCCAATTGTGAGGCTTTGTCTTGAACTATGGTTCTTGAAGAAAGCCCACCAATGTGGTGGTCAGGTAAAAGTAGGTGGGGTTGTTTTTAAAATATGATCAATATGAAAGAAAACAGAAGGCTCTAATGACCTAAAGAAGTAGAATCTTTGAAAATTTTATGAGAAGCAAACATTATTTTTAATCAAACCCTACATTGAGGAAGATTAGATTAGACCTAAGTCTATGTGAGAATGAATAATGTCGCATCAATCGATCCTACCAAACCATGCCTAAGTGTACATGCAATCCATGTTAGTTGGGTTTGATTCTAGGCTCCTAGGTTCATATGAAATAAAGCTGACATTATAGAACATGATTTTGACAAGTTGAATAAAGCAAAGCATAAGATTGATCAGACGCTGACAGGTCCCATCTCGGTCGCCAAACCTGTTATTATTGCAAAATTTTACTTTTGCAAGTCAAACTGACCTTTAAAAAGATTTTGAAAATAACTCATCTCTGTTTAAAATGCAGGATAATTCTGAAGAATGGGACTCGCCTGTCGGTACGAGGTTCAACCGTTCCTGGCACCATAACTAGGGGTAATCAAACCAAGGATCAATCATGTGCTTTGTTCTGCTCAACTTGTCTAAATAGGTGTTTTATTTCTAAATGCACAAAGAATCAGGCATGTGCTATGAATTTAAGAAAATGCAGATTGAAAACATGGTGTATGCTTTAAATATTTGAAAATATTGGGAAAATAGATGATTGAAAATCGTGAATCATATTAGGAGAATACTTTTGAAGAGAGGAAAATCGATTTCTGAAGAAAAGGAAATTTTTTGACAAAATCGAATTCTGAAGAAAGACTTAGAGAAAATTGATTCTTTTGTAGAGATTGAATTGGAAAACATCAAAAGGCATGGGCGTGTGGCTCTATGAAAGTCTTTTTCATGATGCAGTCTAACCTAAATGATGTATGAATGCAATTGACAAAAATATTTTCTGAAGAATTTAAGGAAAATCTTTGAAGAAGAGATTTTTGTGCCTTATAGAATTTAGATGAAATATATTCTCTACATATCCCTGACTATGGCCACACATATGCATTGAATTATATCTTATTTGGTTCTAAAAGGTGAAAATATTTAGAAAAGTTTAGAAAATATACTATAATTTCTGAAAATGCCTAAGAGTGTAGGCCATTTGTGGCTTAGAAAAAGATGATAAATCTGAGTTTTATTCATATTTTGACTATGACCACAAATATGAAACCCACCGAGCTTATCAACTCCTTAGAAGCTAGTGCAAGTGTCATTCGTGTAGACCATGGTGGATTCGAATATGCATGAATCATCATCCATCACATATTGACATTTATGTAAAAATAAACTATATGCAATGCAATCCTATTTTAAGTAAGAAATTAAAATCTTATTCCAAATTTTTTACACTTTACATCAATGATAAATTAAAATAAAGAAAAGGAAAATAAAGAAAATACAACCTTGAGTGTCCCTGAAAAACTAGCAAACTTATTAGTGAAGATATATCGGTTTTTTGAGATTTATCCAGCAATATTTAAAAATTATTGGATTTATCAGGACATAAGCCTTTTTCCATGTTTCTCTGAGTTAAACATAATAAAAAATGATATAAAATTAAATAAATAATAAAATAAAATAATATTGAAATTCAAAATTTTAGGAAAAATGATAAAAATGCCCTTGAAAACAAGACTATGGCCTTGAAATCAGGCTTTTCAGAAAAGATTTTTGTAAAACTTTTGATTTAAGGATCAAATGGATTCAAATTAACACCAAATCGGGTGTGGATCACCCTAGCATGATTATAAACATGATCAAACCCTAAAAATATAAAACTTTTTTCTAAATAAATCAAAATATCATGAAAATTGCAATTTTTGCCAATGTTTTACTTGAATCAGGACTACACGGACATCCTATTTTTGTGATTTAATCAAATAAAGCCTCAAATGAATTCCAAAATTTATAAAAATCAACATGAGTACTTTTAATAACTCTAAAATTAAAATAGAATTGAAAATTAGAGTTTTTGATATTGTTTTGATAAAAAAAAATGAATAAAACCTAAAAATATGCAATTTTGCCCACGAGCACATACCTATCACAGTGTCAAACCTGAATTGGGTATCAAACCACCATAGAAATTTATAAAAATTTACAAAGAGATACTAGACAGATAATTTTTTTTTGCCTTTTTACAGATCAAAAAAATCATCTCTGGTTAGAGAGATATCATTCCAGCAATATACACTTGATTCCAGCTTATACGTAACGGGTTGAAATATACACATCCAGTTTCAGGTACAAGGAAATATACCAACTGTATTAAAAAATTATAAAATTTTAGAAAATGATAGTAAACACATATATTAAGATACTCCTTTTTATGAATCATCAATCGGATCTTTGGTGAGGGAGATAGAATCTACACAAGTTGATCTAGGGTTTAGACAATGCATAACAAGCTCTATAAAACTGATTCTAATTTCTGACAAAGGAAAAATAACAAATAGATATATAAAAACCTGAAAATTTTATAGGACATACTAGATAGAATAACAAACACACTACAACTTGCGGATTATTGATCAGATCTCTGATGAGGGAGATATTGCCTCGGTAAGCCGTTCTCGAATCCACACAGCATTTTCACGATTTAAAAATCATAGTTCGTTTTATAAAATTTTTTGACAAAGTTATAGAACCCAAAATAATCTGATTTTTTTATAGGAAATTACTGACACACGCACGGTTTAACATAAAAAAAATTATATTTTTTTGATGGAAAATCAAACATAAAATAACATCGTTCCCGCGTTCCTGGGATCGAGATTTACAGATTATCGATAAAACATAAGTAACCTAATCTAAAAATGAAAATAATAAAGAAAAAGCTACAAATAATATAATGAATTTGGGTTTGATGCTTGAACACATAAAATAAGCATTAATATGATGAAATAAAATAAAAAAATTAGGGAAAGCATGGTTGGAATTTGATATAGCTATTAAAAGAGGGATTCAACCATCAAACAATCGAATCTCGATCTTTTTTGGGCGTTTAGCGTAATAAACCAATCAACAACAATTTCAATGGATAAAAAATGTGTAGATGATCATCGGTGATCTATAGATCACTTTCTTGAATCATTTACATGGTTCTTAAACCAAAAAATGATAAAAAGCATGCATAGAGGGGCGGCTATGGTGAAAACATAAAAAAAAGAAGAAAATAAAACAAATAAAATAAGAGGAAGATGACTTATCTTAGGGCTGCAACTCCAATGGAGGAAGGAGGGTTGCTAGAGGAGAGAACCACAAAATTTTGAAGAGAGAGAGAGTAAAAAAAAAGCATTGCTTTGAGCCCCTATTTATAGAAACTTCAAAGCATTAATTAGGGAGAATTTTGATTATTTTGGACTCTTTTTAATTGATTTGGATAAGTCAAATGAGAAGGGGATGATTTTATTGAAGAATCCTACCCTAATCCAACACTAATTAGCTAACCTAATTGACCTTTTAAAATATCTCAGATGTGGCGCCACCTAGTGTGGCCCACATTTGGTTTTTCAAACCCTAAAAAGGAGTTAAAACCAATTTAAAGTTTCAAAATCAAATAGAGTTTTAAAATCAATTAGACTTTTCAAACTTCTAACCTAATTAAGACATTGACTAATCCTAAGTTAACCAAAAAAAATTGAAATGTGGCGCCACCTACTATGGGCCCCACTTGTTTTTCAGAAAATGATTTTAAAACTTTTAAGACAAAGGGGTTAAAAATGATTTTTCTTCATAAACTTCAAAAAGAAAACTAACTAATATATATATTTTTTTATTTTTTGGAATATGAAAGATATAAAATGAAATGAAAATTGAAAATTAGGGTTTTGCACTCCTGCAGGGTGGGCCCCGCTTGAAGAAAGTTGAAAACTGATTTGAAAATCAAGTTTTTGAAATGAAGGGTTTTAAGAAGGAAAGTTTTTGAAAGGAAAATTAAAAATAAAACTAAAGTTTTTGATCAACTAGAGTCATAAATGGATTAAAACTCTTCTAGATATGGTGCAAACTGTGTGGGCCCCACATGAGGGTTTTAAAAAAGTTGAAATAAAGACTGAAAAGGGTTTTGAAACAGAGTTGAAATCATCAGATGAGAATAAGAAGTTTTGAAAACAGTCCTAAACTAACTGAAACTCTGGACTAGAGTCCTAAAATTTTGAAACTCTTAAAATTTGGGTTTTTTTAAAGAAAACAATAAGGTTTTAAAAGGTCTTTTCAGAAATTGGTGAAAATGAACAAAATACAAGACCAGGGTCAGAGTCCTAATCAACTGGGACTGTAGGATAGAGTCCCAAAATTCTGAAACTCTTAGAACTGAATCTGTTTACGAAAAACAAGTGAAATAAAAGTAAAAAGATGAAATCAGAGTAGAGTTCTGGACCGATTGAAACTCTGGGGTAGAGTCCTAAAATTTTGAAACTCTACAATAAAGTCCTAAAATTTGAAATTTGATTGTTCGAAAGATAAATAAAGAAGTTTTTGAAAGATTTTCTAAAAAAAATGAAGTCAGGGTTAGAGTCCTGATCCAACTGAAACTCTGGAACAGAGTCCTGATCCAACTGAAACTCTGGAACAGAGTCCTGATCCGACTAGAACTCTAAAATTTTGACTTCTTTTGAAAAATTTTAAAAGATTTTCATAAAAATAGGTAAAATTGGCAATAAAGGATAGAGTCCTGATTAGACTGAAACTCTGAAATAGAGTCTTAGTCCAATTGAAACTCTGGAGTTTTGGCCAAAATGAATGATTTTGACAGACTTTATTGAAAACAAGTGAAAATAAAGATGAAAGACAGAGTCCTGATCCCACTAAAACTCTGAAATTTAAAAAATTTAGATGAAAGAAGGGATCTAGAAGTGACACCAACTAGATGGGTCTCATATGAGAATTGAGATCAGTTAAAGTTGAGTTTAAAATGAATCCAGATCGCTTTCTAAAGAAAATATTTGAAATATAAGAATATAAGATCCTAGGGGTTGGTAAATGGCAAATATCGATCTAAAACCCAAGTATTTGAAATTGATTTCAAAAGAAAAGTTTTAAAATCGAATCTGGATTTGAAGATTTTGAAAAACCAGAGTGCTGGATCTAAAAAATGACATGCAATGAAATGACATAAAATGACATGAAATGATGCGAAATGATATGTAATGATACAAAATGAGATGCAAGAGGCAAACCCTGGATCTGGGATTTCAAGTCTCGTACCCCTAGCAGAGACAAAGAATTGAATATTTTTGTTCGAAGGCCAAAATTGATGATTGAAATTGGGCCAAAATAAAGAGTAAATATTGATTGTAGGATGAAATATTTGAATTTGATGCATAATTTGGGCTCTGGATGACCCTGGCTTGGATGTCGACCAGCTGATTCCCTGAAGTCTTTCGAGAGTGGGTCCCTAGTGGCAGAGGGGAAGTGTTTGAAAATGTATGAGAACAATTTGGGGTGTTTACACAATGCAAAACTACAATTATGGATCCTATCAGATCTTTACTAAGATCCAAACTTAATCACTTTTTTCAAAACCCCATGAGTCCAATATATTAATTATAATTAGATATTTCAGACCCAAAAGTATGTGGGTTACTTGGATCCTCTCCCAGATCCAAGTCCAAAATGATTTTCAAATCTACTGAGTCTAACTCGCTCCAATTGGATATTCCAGACTCGAAACTACGTAGGTTGATTTTATCATATCCTTAACAAGATCTAGATCCAAATACCTCTATCAACCTCATAAATCTAAGTTTAACAATTGGTTAATCTATATTCTCACACTTAAATAAACTATTAAATTTTATTAATTAAAGATAATTGACAAATAATTGCTAATTAATTAGCCAAAAAATGGTAATTTATGATAATTTACTAAAGGCTTGAATAATTGCCTAAAAATTTCTTTTAATTTATTAAAAAATTCAAAGAAATTTGCAGACTTTATATATATTGTACCAGAATAGCTTAATGAACAAGTTCATGAGTGACTGGAATTGCCTGATCTGATGAACAACCATGGTTGAAAACCAAGACAAAGCTCCACCTTCAAAACTTCTTGAAAACCTTCTGATCAAGGCTCGATCATTATCGAGATAATTAGAACATGTATCCAAGAAGAGGGTGACTTGAGTTTGGGGATTCCCTATCTCGTTGAATTTGACCAACTTGAGGGAGGTAAGACCCAAAGGTTCATTGTCTTTAGCTGGGATAAAATCCTGAATCTCATATAGAGTTCTTTCTCCTTTAGCTCAATTCATTTGGTGGGCCACATTTTAGAGTTCCTCTTTAAGGTTCCAAGCCCATTCTTTATACTCATTAGAAGACACAATTCTGCCTATTGAGATTACTATTTCTGACACACTAATAGATTGGATCTTTTTGATAGGTGCAACCTAGCTCCTTCACTTATGGACCTGCTTGTAGCATCTTAATTTAGCCTTATTCTCTAGAAACTTTTGTTGTAGCTCTTGCATCGTCAACCTTGGGGCAACATTAGAGTTTTCTACTTCCAAAATGGATCCTCTTAAAGGTTCCTGAGCCACATGTTTGCCTTTGTGCAACACGACATGCTAGACATCTTCTACTTCATCTTCTGGATCTGTTTCAACATACTGAAGTTTTTTCTCATCCTCTTCTTCTTTTGGATCAAACTAATTCAGATCTTCTTCAATAGGTTCATTAGTGGATCTCTTTGCAAATAGGAGCACTCCCATGTCTTGCGATTGAGTATCAGCTAACAAAGCTCTTAACTCCCTAATGTTTCTAGGTAGCTTTCCTGGATTTTGGATCATATACTTAGGTTGGTTAGGGTTTTGAGAACTCTGACCCAAATCCAAAATTGGATTCCTTAGAGGATCTATGGGATCTATTGGTGGAACCATGGTCTAGGTCTAATTCAAACAATAGTCCAAACAAATCACACAGCACACAGATCAAGTTTTTAAAAAATGGGCTTGCTAGTTCTCCTTGAAAGCTTCACGAATTTGCGAAGTCTGCTCTAGGTAGGTTCTAATAGGACAAGCTTTTTTCTATACCAAACCTTTCACGATATAACTGAATTAAGGTTCCTTGTACTGCAAGGGGCTTATCAGTCTCCTTGGTCTACCACCGATATAACCAATTTGATGGCTTTTGTTATTAGTGGGGGATCTGAAGATCCAAAATATAGGACGTGATAGGGTTTTACAAATCTACACAAAAAATCAGAGTCTCTGTAATCAAAGTCCTAAGAAAGAGGATAAAAATTAGAGAACATAGATGATGCATGCATTTGTTTTCAATCAAAATGATTTTCTAACTTGATAAGAGTTTGATATTTTCTTAAGAAAATCTAGATGACATGCAATTTCTCAACAAGGTTTTTTAGGTTATTTCCTAAACTAGAGTTAGGAAAATGAAACACAATCTACCTAGTGTTTTTACTCAAAAACAAAAATAAACACCCAAGAAAACACTATGGTTTTTTATCCAAAACAATTTTCACACGACAAAAAAAAATGGATAAGATTTTGGATCCAGATATGAATTTTATCCAAAAGATTTACTTGGATTCAAACACCACAAATAACACACAAGATCAGGATGCAAACACAAGTCTCAGGAATGGGAGCTCTAAAACCCAAAAGAAAAATAAATCTGATATAAAAAGAGTGGTGTTTACCCAAAAATTTTCTAAGTCAAGAAATAGCAGCAGATGTTGTTACTGATTTTTTACTCTAAAAATGATAAAATTTGGAAAAACTCTAACCAAAGAAAAGAAATAAAATAAAAAGATCTTTCCAATGGCGTATGGAATGTAGGAAACCTATAAATGGTGTTGAGATATGCTCCCTAGAAGGTTCCTAAAACAAGTGTTGAACGAGTGTTGTTGCCCTTATTTTGACTGATACTACCTATTTTTTGGCTACTTATGGCAGAAACCCAAAAAAATAGCAAACGAGATAGAGAAAAAGGAGTCTGCTATCTTTCTAACGTCACTAGAATCACAACAATTTGATAAGCGGTTGGGGAGTTAGGCCTTTGAGAATGCAGATTGATTGACTATTTCACCACATAGGAAAAATACTGAAACACGATTTTGAATCAGAAAAATGAAAGCCTTAGAGGGATTTTCATCTCCGACTCAAAACTAGACAAACCTAGATCTGAATCTCAGATTTTAACGAGTCCAAAAATATGTTTTTTTTATACTTGGTCTCTAAGTTACAAATAAAAGGGTAGGTATTTTCACTAAAAAATAGTCACTAAAATGACTATTTCTTACTATTCACACTTATTTTCAGAGGCTGCAGAAATAGAATCTGAAGATGAGCCAAACATATGAAACATAGCCACATTTGTATCCTTTCCAACGAGCCTATAAATGTCAAAAACTAACTTATAAAAGAGAGATTTGACTATCAATCTAACAGTGTTCGACAGAACAGAATACCAAAAAAGGAGATTATGGATATGAGGTGGATTCAATATCTGAAAATCACAAAAATAATGAATCTACGAACCTCATAAGGCCGGTTTTCTAGAAACTCAGATCTTGGAGTTAAGAAAATGGTCCCACCATGATTTCTATTTTGTGGATCCCTCTCAGATTTTGAAAAACAAAAGCAAGGGTTTTTCTACTAAAAGATGTTTTTTCTTTGAAATGGACCCAAAACTAGATTGAATAATGATTTATTTTGATAGATTAGATTCCAAAGCATGTATCATGATCATATGATACATGCTTTGGATGGTAGATGATGTTTAGATATTGTCCACGTGTTGATACATGATTAAAAATTGATATTCTACATTTATACTTGAGTTTTCTTATTTTTCTCATGATTTATATTGTATTTTCTCATGTTGTCTTGATTTTTCTTGACCAACGTATTACGGTAAAATAAATCTACCTCTCAAATCAGATCACCAATGGCCAAACCCCTTTATAGAAACCTTCCAGACATCTTGGAAGTATTCAGAAAAATATTGGGTCTTATTGATGGTACGAAAGTAAAAGTTATGGCTTCTACAACCCAAGACAAAATTTTTATCCTATGTGCAAAGTGATTCTTGATAGTCGGTCTTAGAGAAAATCTAATAAATCAATGATTTTGAGTTAATGGCTGATTTTTGAATATGTCATTTACATCATATGAATAGGTCTGAGAAAAAAAATGTTTCATTTTCTATAAATCTTGAAGGCTCACACAAATCATGAAAAATTCAAGATTTTTTCAGAAGGACTAGATCTAGAACTGACTCAGGCAGGGTTCGGTCTAGAAAATCTAGAAAATTTATATAATAGATTTTTTTGACAAACTCAAATGATTCTAAAAGCTAAAAAGCATACCTTTTACCAAATAATTTGGGAGGATGAAATCCCTCTCTGATTGAGTCTGGTGATTACTTTTTTAGGAAGCAAGATTCTGGCAGGTTCTGTTAAAACAGAAAAATAGTCTCAGATTCATGAATTTCTACGAGCAAACAAAATCATTTTTCTTAGATCTATCACTTGAATTTGAAAGTTAATAGCCTCTGATATTATTATAAATTTTTATGGAGATATATCTATTCAGTTAGATGGTCTGTCAGACCTGTGAACAATATATAATTTTTGACTTTATACAGTTCTTGATTTTTTAACAATATCTTAACTTGTGAACTTATTTTGCTAAAATCATGTGTTTGCTTGTTAAAGCATGATCATGATTGCATGTGTGTGCAACCTTTATGTATGAATGTGGGCATATAATATAAAATGTAAATCATGTATATTTTGATATTAATTGTTTCATGAATATGTTATATGCAAGCATGTTGATTATGAGACTGCATGTTAAAACATGAGTTTTAAGTATATTGGGTCATTTAGTGCGCATAGGCATACATATATAAATTACATATGTATGACTTGAATGATGTATGTAAAAAATATGTATATTTGAGGTTTAGATATTTCATATTATGAAATACACATATTTTGAATTATGAGATATAATTGATTTAATTAATCGAATACACATGCTTTGAGGTTCAATTTATGAATGTATTGATTTTAAATAATATAAAATATGATGTTACATGTGATTGTGTTGCAATGTCAATACATATGATGATGCGAGTCTATGTGATGTTGAAATGCCACATGAGCTGAGGTTATGAATGCATGCAATAAAAGTTTAAGCTCAATGATGAAGCTATTGGGTAGTAGAACCTTGTTGATATGCTAACATGAGATTACATGTTGAATTGCCATATGATTGTAACATATGATGTGATGCATGTTGAATGTATACCTGCTTGTGCTCGAATAGGTGGCTATTGACCTTGTGAGCGGTTAACTGTGTTTATACATGTATGACAATAGATTCATTAAGAAACTATTCTAAAGGAAATATCTGTGAGGGTTGCATGACCAAGATCGGGTGATCCGGATAGGGCGGTAAATCTCTGTGAAGAGTTACATTATCCAATATCAGGTAACCCACGAGGATGGTAAATTCCTGTGAGGAAGTGCATTGTCTAAGACCAGGTAATTCGATTAGTGCGAAAACTACCTGTAATGTTATACATTCCCAAAGCCAGGTGATCCGAAGTGAAACTTGTTTTCAAGATATGGTAAATTTTTTAGGATGAACAATGAAAGTAGATTCTGGTATACCAGATTAAGGATGTATGTTTGTGATTACCTATGTTGATTATGACATAATATTTAGTATGAGATACTGCATAGTAGGAATCGATTCCTTGGACCACTGTTAAGTTTCTCTCTCGGATAAAGACCGCTTCAGTAGATATTTGGTCTGACTCTTCGAATCAATGAGTTAATTAAAATACATAGCATAATAAACTTCCAACTGATTGTTGAGTCATGATTAGGTCCTGAGTGTGTACCATTCAGAAAAGAAACAAAAAATAATGCATTAGATTAGGTTCACCAGTGGTTAAATGATTCATTAAATATTGACATAAATTTTTATGCATGTCATGTATAATTTCTAGTTTATGCATATATTGACATATGCGTATCTTTTTTATTATTGTCTTGATTACTAATGATATGATCCAGGTATGTTACTTGATGGTAAAAATGAATGTGTAATCCTGCTTGCTTAAATTATTATTGTTGTAATCTTTATCTGTGTTGAGTTTATAGGCTATAAAATGTTATGATTTGGTTACATTGGGAAAGATGTATGATTTGTGTATTTGCGTTCTTTTCATGCCTATATATGGGGTATTTTCCTATTGGGGCTTTGGCTAATGCCTCTACATTTTAATATTTCAAGTAACAAATAAGTTAGAGGGCGATGACAGGAGGCTTGGGGTGGCGTCAAGAGGGTCATAGTCATTTAGGCTGTTGGATGGACTAAATTATTTTATTTACTTTATTTTTCTTTCTTTAGTCTTGTAATCTCTGATATTTGAAAGACTAGTATGTAATTTATTACAATTTAATTGATGGTTTGAATCTATTATTCTAGTCTTTTAAGTGTAGATTGGTAATTATAAGCTGCCCAAGGTTTAAACCGAATCTAAAAAGAGTTTCTGTTGTGTTCTAAAAAAAACCGTGTAAAGGGATTTAAAAAAAAATCTAAAATTTCCAGTTTAAAAAATTGGGGCATTACAGTATGGGTACTCTTCTTCTTGGTAAAGTGACTTTCTTACTCCGATGAGCAGGAATTAGCTGAACCAAGAATCCTTGATCATTGTTTTTAGAGTGGTGGTATTATAGAGATTCGTACCTCGTATGCGAGACCTAGAAGAAAATGAGTTCGATGGTGAGAGCCACCAAAACCCAGGAAAAAGGCAACACAAGCAATATACGAATGTTAGGGTTATCAAAACTTATAAAAACACATGAAATAAACAAAATACGAGCAAAATTAGAAACCAAATCTCACCTCGGGGGTAGCATGCGTGACACTTCAACTAGGTACAAACTCCAAAAAAGAGGTGAGACAAGGGATATGGGCCCTAGTCTATACTAGGCTATGCTAGGTGGACTAGGCTAGGCCTTGTAGAGATTTTGGCAAAATGATTGTGCTAGGAGAGATAAATGCCATATGCTGGAATAGGCGGTGCCTCCCTTATTTATAGTTTTTTTTTATGAATTCAGATACATTTTCTACATATCTGGGATCCATCTTGATGGTTGGCTGCTAGAGGATTGCCTTTGAATAAAAAACCCAGATTCGTCTAAGGTTTAGTGCCTCAAATGAAGGGTTTTTCAAAGGAAGGGAATCTTGTCCCAAAGGCGCATAAAAAAGGTGGCTAACGACAAGCTGGTGTCAGCAAAACACTAACGACGAGTTGCTCTAATGACAACTTAACTTATTGTTATTAGAAACCTCTAACAACAACTTCTCTAATGATAATTCTTGATAAAAAAATTTGTTGACGTTTAAAGCTCTAATGACAAGTTAGTTGTTGTTAGCATTTTTGGGCAAACTGGTAAGAACAAATGAATTATCGTCAGCGAAATCGGGTAAAAACATGCTAACTTGTTTAGCCATTATGATTTTTGATGTGTTGGAAATCTAACATCCTAAAATTGAATTTACTTTTTAAGTAAAAAACCAAATTTGTTCCTTTTGGTTGTCAAAAATGCGCTTAAAGTGGGCCCTACATTAAAAACAAGTTTTTTATTAAATAAGTCATTTGTTTTGGTTATAACTTTCTACTTCGATGTCGAATTGACCTGATTTGTTGGCTCACTGAAAATCTGAAATCCTCTAGTCTAATTTCTCTTTTGGACAAAAACCTTAAGAATATCATTTTGAAGGCCAAAAATGAAGTTGAAGTTAGCAGAACCTTAAAATAGACCGAAAACACTGGATTTTGGTACGTGACTGACATGAAATAACTTGGTCAAAATTTGTGTATCTACACCTAGGCCGCCGAGGAACGCATCAAAGTGGTATCAGAGTGAATGATTCATATTCCTCTAAATCCTTTAAAATGAGTTTTATCTTCATTACTAAAACCACCAGCCGGTTTGTCAAAATGAGACACACCAAGCGCGATGTGGTTGGAAAGTGCACAATAGATGTCATAAACGACATCATGAGCATGTTGTAGCAAATGCAGAGGAAATCTAGTCCATGCGGCAACTACTCCAATCTGCTTCTCAAGGTGGAAAAATTTCTGAGGTGCATGTCGAACTTTCAACATGAAAATCAATCCCGATGTTACAATCCAATGACAAGACATGTGAAAAACATTTGAAAGCAAGTAAGGAACAATCTCGTGGTGCATGCGAGTTCTCAATATACATGGTAAACCTGCAGGCCACCTATGGCACTGGCCCTTGGAGGCCCCAACCCTACTCAGCAGCTTATGCGAGGCAAAAATACCAATGTGGTGATGGCATTGCTATCACCCGAGCTTGAGGAGACAAAGGAGGTTGAGTTGCACAAAGTGACCCCAACCGTGATGCCACCACCTACGCCATCACCATGACCTCATGTTGCATAAGGCATTAAGGGTGAGCCCTCCCATTCTTGAAATATGCGACCACCAAGGCTCGTGGCCAAAATGGATAAAGAGCCAAGCAAGGGAGGCAAAAGTGCCTACTCCTCGTGTGTGTGGCTCGTCCCACAAGTCACTCTAGGGAAGATGCTCTGCATGTGGCAGAGCAGACCATTGAACCAATGATGGCTGCCCCGTTCTCACCAATCAGTTCATGGGATCGTAGTGTGCAAGAGGAACTATATCGAGTTTAGTTTCAATGTTTTAAGCATGAAGAGATAACCTCACTTCCCATTAGCCATAGATTTTCAATTTTCATATTTTTGTAGTAGTTGTATAGTTAGGATTTTGTGATAAAAATATATGGGGTATGTGCCAATATACCGTTTGACTTGGGAAGAGTAGAGGCTAAACTGGTTGGTGAGGGACAAATCCAACAAAGTAAAACCATCCCTCACCACTTGCATGCTTCTACTTCAGGCATGCAGGCCATTCTCTGCAATTGAGAGTTTTGCTAGAGTAGAACTAAACGGTATACTAACTCCCAACGTGCAAAAGGATCTCTTGGGTTTGTGTTTGACCCCGGAGGAGTTAAACATGGCAAGAAGGATGTGAACCCTCATTTCTTTTTTTTGTTCTTTCTCTGTTTAAGACTTTGTCAACTGGAACTAAGCTCATCATTGGCGTTAAAAGCACCTCACCAGCGTACCTAAACTGTTTTCTTTAGCTCAGCCAAGTAAGAACCTACCTAAACTTTAATGAGTCAAACATGAGTTCTATAGAACCCCAAAACCAGACTGACTTCAAAAAGCTGTCTAGCCCAAACAAAGTTGAATCTAGGTCTGAAATTTGGACCCTACTTTATGGTGTCCTTAACCTAACCCCTAAATTTCAAGATTTATTGAGTTCCCAGTTATGAGAACTCGATTTTATAATCTAGCATGTCGGTACCCAAACTTAGTTTGTTTCTGCGTAGTCTCGAATTTCCTTGAACTTCAAAAAATTATAACTCCATGTTTCCATGGTGTTTGACCTTAAAATTTTGACAAAATCCTACCAATAGTGTCTAATACCAGTTCTCAAAATTTCATATTTGTCTATTGCACCATTTGAGAGAAATGATTTTTCTCTCAGGCCCTATGAGACCCAAACCCAATCTATCCTACACTAGTCTTGAATGTTCATGTGACTTTAAAAAATCATAGCTCCCTAATTCTGTGACCTTTGACCTTAAAATTTTGACCGAATTAGGGTGTCAAGAACCATCTCCCAAAATTTTAGATTTTTCCTATTCACTATTTGGGAGAAATGATTTTTTTTCTCAAACCCTACCTTAGACCCTACCCAAGTCTGAACCTACTTAACTGATTCTCTTGAGGCTGTCCCTTACCTAAGTCAAATAACGTCCAATCAATTAAAGTATCTTAAATGGGGTGTTGAAGTCAGAAACTTGCTAGGAGTGCTTGCCAATAAAATTAGTGTTAGCTCAGTGGGTGGCTCGGGGAGATGGGCATGAAAAAATTTCTTGTTGAAAAGTTTTTTTTAGCCCATTGAACACTTGGATCCTTCAGTAGATAAATCTACAACTTTAGCAATGGCAGCTTGATTTTGGTTTTAAAGAGGAAACACTGCAAGTCATGAGTCATCAGTGTGGTGCAACAGAAGTGTGTTAGGTGCATCATTAGGTTGGAATCAAGAAGAATGTTTCTTGCTTAGCGGACTAGGAAAAAATTCAAGGAGGAGGGGATGATACAAATCATTCTTGACCCATATTCAAAGTATCAACAAAGGACAAATTCAAATCCGGATTTAATGAAGTACCCAACGAATTAGACCTAGATCCAAGGAAATAGACTGATCCAGACCCAGATCCACCCCAAAGATCAGTTGACCCTTATAAGGCCCACCTAGGGAGGTCGACCTCCTCATTTGAGAACCCTAGAAGGACGTGCATCATTGTTATGATGGTTCTTGGCTGATATCCAATTTTAGCCTAAGCCAAGTGAGGTGTTATCTAGGGATTGAGTGGGTGTTTTCTAATCTAGGTTATCTCAAGTACGTATTAATTAAAAATGGAATTAAGCTTAAAAATGGATTGCATTTATATTTTAGCCTTGTAACTTATGAGGGCTATAAATATCCCTCATTGGCCTATATAGGCCTTATTATCTTTGAATTAGAATCATGAAATAGAATATTAAAATTTATCTCACTCTCTCTAGAACTCATCTCTCTCTCTCTTGGACGTCCCTTTCTCTTAGATGTTTTCTCTCTCTTCTTTCCTTACCCCTGTGATTCCCTATCCCCTGACTTGTTTACCCTTCTATAAGAGCTCATCCCTGATCAACTAATATGGAACTGGCCTTACCTAGGCCTGAAATTGCCTAAATATCGAGTTGAATTGCTTCTACTTGGTGTTAGCGTGGACTACACCAATAATATGGAAGACTCAACCCAATCCAACACCAAAACATGGTACCTTGGACAACCCCGAACATAGCAAACCTTCCCTAACCAGCCTACTTGACCCTAGTAAGTTGACCAAACCCTCAGCTAAGGCCCATGCTCTCCTTGATCTCTCCTAAACCATTGAACCTAGTCCTAGGCCTACATTTTGTTCGTTGCAAACTATAGAATATAACCCAACTTGTCCAAGTCATATGTCCCAAGCCCAAGCTAATCTAGGGCTAAAACTTTAACACTAGGTACTCCTACGTGTCCTCAACTTACCCTCAAAAAATTAGCATTTTACTCCAACCTAGTCATGAGATCCAGATTTTATACCTGAACCTATCTGAGTCAAAACATTGTTCGGTCCTAGTCCAAAACCCTAACCTCTATTGCTTGTTTCCGAGCTCGTAACTCCCGAGCCTAGTGGAGTTAGGTTTTGATATTTTAATAGGGCCTCCTTCCACATATCTAGAGACTTTCTCTAAAGTTTGTTTTTCTCTTGTGCAGTAGTTTGGGAGAACTAAATTTTGTCCTGTACTTTGTCAGAACCAAACCCTTCCCTGTTTGTCCTATTCCAGAAATTATATCGTCCTGTCCCTGTATCACCTGACCCTAAAAATTGACATGTTCATTCATCAAGGCGTCTGTAACAATCCCTCCAAATTTGGGATTTTTCCTCCACACTGTTTTTAACTTTGACTAGACATAGACCTAACTGAGTCTACCTAAACCCACAAACCTAACCTAGGCCCACCAAGAATGCACCAAGGTTCTTACTGCTGGGATCACTATTTTTGACACACTGATGAGCTAAACTTTTTTTACTAGGATACTCTGACCTTTTTGTGTGTGAGCCTATTTATATTCCTTCTACTTTTCTTCATTCTATAAAGGCTTTTGTAATATCTCCTGCATCGTCAACCATAGGGCAACATTTGAGTTTTCTACTTCTGAAATGGATCTGTTTTGAAACTTTTGGGTTATCCCTTTGCCTTTATCTCTTTTCATATACTTGACTCCATCCCCTTCCTCTTCTATTTTTATTTCTTTTCTATCATGCTCATCAAGATAATCCCTTCCAAACGGGAAGGTCGTCCCTGCTCCTTGGAGTGAATTCCCTGCCAACAGGGCTTTCAACTCTCTGGTGCCCCTGTGTTTCTTCTTAGGGTTTCTATGTGGATCTTGAGCTACAAACTCAGGTTAGGGTTCTTAGAACATTATCTTGGATTAGATGTGTTGGGTTCTTAAGAGGATCCATATTAGAAGCATTTTTTGTAACCATGATTTATGATCTATTAGCAAACAAGAGTACACACAAATCAAACAACACATCAAATTTTTCAAAATCAGGTTTTTTGGATCTCCTCAAATTCTCCACGGATATGCAAGGTCACTTCAATATGATCTAATAGGTAGAGGCTTTCTTCATACCGAACCTTTCACTATATACCCAAGCCATGGTTTCTAGTATGTGTGAGAGGGTTCTTAATCTCCTTTATCCACTACCGATATACCCAAGCTGATGACTTTTGGTACTAATGGAGGGATCCAAAGATCCAAAATATAGGACAAGATGAGGGTTTTGAAAAATAAAGCATAAAATAGTGGCTTTACAATCAAAATCCTAAGAAAATAAGGACAAAAATAGAAAGGGCAATGGTGAAAAAATCATGGTTTCACACAAAATGACAATTCTAACTTGTTGGAGGTTGATAATTTTCTTAGAAAAACTAAGTGACATGCAATTTCTCCAACAAGGATTTCTAGGTTATTTTTTCTAAATTGAAACAAATAAAAGTCTTCCTAGGGTTTGTACCTATACAAGTAGAGAAATAAACACACAAAAACACTAATTTTTTTTTAAAAAAAAATTCTTGTGAGAAACTATACTCTAAAACAAATAAGATATTGGATCCAAAGAGAGATCTTTATGTGAATGGCCTATCCAAATTCCAATGAGTCACACAAGCACACATGGACATGCAACAATTACGGGTATGAGAATCACAAAATTCTAGGACCCAAGACGTAGATTCGATCTAAAAACTAAGATTTTTTCAAAAATCTATGATCTATGATTGGTTTTGCCAATGATTTCTAACCTTAAAAATAAAGGATTTTGGAAAAACACAAAAAAGAATGAGGAAACTTGATAGAACAACCTTAATAACAACACCATATTTGTTGAAAAATAATTAACTAGCACTGAGATACAACCCCAACAACATTCCTAAAATAAAAGATAAACAAGCATGACTGCACCTATCCCAACTGATCTATATTATTTTTTGGCCACTTGCATTGGAAATCTGGGAAGACAGTAAAAATGACAAAGACAAATGGGGATGTAATCTTTCCAACACCACCAAGATCACCGTGATCTGATGAATGATCAAAGTTTTCTATTGGATAGTTTTCTAATGATTGTAAAAATATAGATTTTCAGCCTACAAGATAGTTTTTTGTTCTAGTTTTTAGAACTTAGAAACAAGAACCCTAGGAGAGTTTTTGGTTATGACCCAAAACATAAAATTTCTAGATCTGTGTCTCAGCTTTCTAATGACTATAAAAACATAGATTTTCAACGTTTAATTGTGGAGATACAATTCTAAAAATAGAGATTGTTCTATAGACTTAACTGTTTTCCCTATTAATGTGCATTTTCAGAGACTTTAGAGTCGGAATCCAAAATTGTGTTGAAGATGAGAATGAAAGAGTCAAATGTCTATTTTCCAACAAGCCCTAGAATGTTAAAAAATAACCTACGAACAGGAAGACATGACTCTGTCAACCAGAGAGTGTTAGATAGGACATAACACATAAAACTAGATTCTAGATTCGAGATAGATTCAATATATGAAAATCAAACAAAAACAAAACTATTAACCTCGTAATACCGATTTTTCAGAAATTTGGATCTTGGAATCTAGATGAACGGTTCCACTGTGATCGCCATTCTTTGGATCCCTGATTTTTTTTAAAAGAAGGGTTTTCACAAATTTTTTTTATCAAAGAGTTTGAAATTCAGATCTTAATTTGAGAGTTTGTAGGGTTTGTTCTTTAAGGTTCTATTTTTTTTCCTCCTCCGTTCAACAAGAATTAGCTGAATCAAGACCTTCAAATCTTTGATTTTGGGCACCAAATTGCTAGTATAGATACCTCATACACAAATCCTATAAAAGAAGCGAGCTCGGTGATGGGAGCAACCAAAACTTGGGGAAAAAATTAAAACAAACAAGAATATACGAACGTTAGGGCCTTCAACACTTATAAAAATACAATAAATGAATAAAAGAAATAAAAGAAATGAATTAAATCTCATCTCAGGCTTAGATATCCCTTTTTATGTTGTTGACGAGTGTGAGAGAGCACAAACAACACTTTGCCTAGGTGCGGGCCCAAAAGGGGTTCAAATAGGAGATCTGGGCCCTAGGCTTGGTTGGCTAGGCTAGGTATGCTGGAATTTCTGTAGAGTAGGGACACAAGTACTAAATGGATACCAAATACTGAAATAGAAAGAAGACCTCCTATTTATGGTTATTCTAGTAGTTCCATATCTATTTTTCATATATACAAGATCAATTTGCTGGATCCGATCTGAATTAGGATGAATGATTCTTACTGAGCAATTTTGAAATGGATGACTGAAATTTATGCATTAGATAGGAATTTATCTTTGTAAAGGGGTTTCAAAATTGATTAGGGAATTTAATATCTCATTCAGAGTTTGGAAGGATGAATTAAGTCAGGTTGATCCTAAGGGTGCATGTCTTTGAAACTGTCAGCAAGTGTTGATGACAAATGTTGCTGACAACAAATCTTGCTGATGACAATTCTTGCTGACAACAAATGTTACTGATGACAATTCATAAGTGCTAACGATAATTCATCAATTTTGGACCCTTCTGACAACATATCAAAAAAACTGTTGACAATACATTGATTATCGTCAACATTTTTGAACAGTAGCAAAAACAAGTAAAAGTGGCCCGACAAATTAATTTGTTTCTGTCATAACTTCCTATCTGAATGTCAATTTGAGATGATTTTTGATGCATTGAAAAACTAAAATCCTTTGATTTAATTCATCTTTTAAGTGCAAATCCAAATTAGATAATTTAAATGCTCAATCAATAGGTCCTACCTTAAAAGTAGGTTTTTTACTAAACAAGTTACCTTATTTTTGTCATAACTTTAAACTCCGATATCATATTTACCTGATTTTTTGTTTGTTGGAAAGATAAGATCCTCTATTTTAATTGTTCATTTGAAAAAGAAATCTTGAAAACATAGTTAAGGATGCAAAAAACAAAGGTGAAGTTAGAAAAATGTTAAAGTAAGACGAAAACACTGGATATCGGTACACAACTCCTAACATGAAATGACTTAGTCAAAATTGGAGTGTCTAAAGTGGACCCCTTATCTCCCATTACCTTTATGTTCTTCCTAGTCCTTCCTCTATTACCATACCTCCATTTAATCGGTAACATATATATTTTGGTTTATTAATTACATAATTGTCCCATCATTCTCTAAGTTGTCTTGAGAACCTTGCAATAATTAGGTCTATTGTTTGGTTGTCTACATGACCCTGAGAATTAAAATACATGAACATTTAATGACAGATTATAAATATTTGGTATTCTATCATTGGATCAAGAATCTATTTCACTATGAATCTTCCAACAAATTTTGTAGGCAAAGGAGTGTCTATAGTTTATTCTATTTGCAGATTGACATAGTTTGGTCTCCTATAATAATTTTTTATTTTACTGGTCTTCATTATTTTTTGTGGGGATTTAGAGGAATAAATCTTATTTATTTCCTCGAATGAATCTTCTTGTAATGATCCCTCTACAAATTCAGGAGTTTCTTCTTCCCCAAGACTAGATGAGGTTTCTACCTTAGAAGGATTGTTGGTTGACCCTGATGCAGATTCCTTTATAGTTAAATTTGTCAGCCTGCTCATTAGCTCAATCATCATTTCATCAAAATATTTTGAGCCTGACTTTATCTTAGGGTCGAGTCTTGACTGTTTAAACATAGAAGCGTTGGCAATCTTAGAGTTGGCAGTTTTTACCTGAATAGGGGTAGAGGATATTATGGGTGCTTCTTTCTTATCCTTAATTAGGCTGGAAAAAATACTCGCTATTCTATCTGTTTCTTTCTCACTGAATGTAGTAGGTTATTAGTATATTTTTTTTGCTCCATAAATATTGTATATGATCGGTTTCAATCTGAGTTGATTCTATTTTTGTAAGCATTTTGAAAGGATTGACTTTAATTTCTTCTTCCACTATATTGTCTACTGGAGGATGCGAAGATTCAATTTCTACTCCTTTAACAGTTTTCTAAACATTTTTGCCTAAAGCATTAAGAGCTCTGCATATTTTGAGTCTTCTAAAATTTTTAATAAAGAAGGCACATAATATTTGTCAAACCATTCAAATAACATAATATTTATTCTTTTTGTTTTCATTTGATCATACCATTTTCTCTAATTATGGTTCTAGTTTTCTCATTATAATGTTTGAAAAACCATTGTGTTTTTTTTTCTTCCCTTTTCATGTCTTTTAAAAAGGTTTTGTCAATTTCAAATTCATCTTCTATTATAGTATTTACTTCAAAATCTGACATGGACATAGAAAGCTCATATTCTTGTTCATAAGCTGCATATACTATATTGGCTTCTTGAGTTGAATTTCTTTTTTCTCTCTATTGTGGGGACAAAGGAGGTTAAGGCCATCACTAGGGTCATTGTGATCTCTCTTGTAGAAGCAAACTTGATATGTACATTCCCATCTGGAGTTTTAATAATTCTTTCTACTTCAGCTTTTTGTAAAGGTTGTGGCAGCACATCTGTAATTGTCCATGATTGTAGAAGTTTAATATCTTCACACTTTATTTGTTTGGTGACTATGAAATTATTTCTAGGGTTTATTTGAAAATACATCACTCGATATGAAACCGAGATAATAACTACTTCAGGTTTCATATTAAACCCAGAATGTAAGTTTAATGTTAAGACCTTAGATAAATGAGGATCTGATAGAGCAACTAAAAAGTCAGGAAAAGTGTTAATATTAGTCGTTGTCTTGGGCTTGCCTCTATTAAGCCTAAAAACGAATCTGTATATTTTAGATTTCTGCAATCCTTTAGAATAACACAACTGTGTTTACTCTTTTTCAGGTTAAAGAATTTACTGCAACTTGTACCAACACTAGGTTTACACATTTGTACATAGATTTAGATATCATGGTTTCTGTCTTTTTTATTAAACAATTGTAATGATACTTGAGTTTGTGATATAGGGAGTGTTTTCTCTTTAGTTTTAATATAATGATTGAAATTTAAAAGTTTCCTGTTGATATACTTCTTTTATAGGTACTTAAGAGATTTTTCAATTTGTAATACTTTTTTCAATATTGTGAAAACATATAAAAGATGAATTTCTAACAGACTTAGATCTAACATAAGGATCATCATCAATGCTCTCACAAGATCTAAAAGACAGCTTGCACTAATCTTCTTTCCATAATACCAGTGGCTTGTTAATGGGTAAAATAGTACTCAACAAAGTTCCCTTAATGCCATCTTGGCTAAGCGGAAAAACAATAGAGCTTGCACGACAATGAGGCCTCGGACCTAATATATCACAAGAAAATAACAAAATCTATGCCCCTAGAGAGAGAGAGAGAACAATTGTGGCATCCAATCAATGCATTCCGAAGTGGGTGTACGATTTTTGTGGAATTGGGTTCCAAGGCCACTCAATTGTGGAAAGCGATCCAAAAGCATTATAGCACCGACCACATGAGAATAGTAGTTTAATGTCACATCCAATAGTGCATTGAATGAAGTATGTTTGGAAGCCAAATTTGAGATGGAGATGACAGGTGAAATGAGGATTCACTGAATTTCCTACTGACGCTGCTGTTTGGGAAGGCCAAATTGGAGAAATGAAAGTGGAGATGGCCACCCATCTTCTCATTTCGACATCTTATGAAGATGTAGTTAACGAGTCCAGTCTCATCATCTCTCAAGTCGGCTCCCAATCCTAGACAAAGATGCACAAGTAAATAAGTGTCTTAAGATTCTGATAAGGAGCCAAATTTATGTGACTCCAATCTCTCATATAGAATGGCACAATAGCAACCACTTCAAACAATCAGTTATTTTCAAGGAGCCAATTATATTTGTTTTGAAATATTTTTTTCTTTTTTAACCAATTCTTAAAAAGAACAGTTACTACACCCATGTACCTGTGTGTGTGTGTGTGTGTGTGTTGCAACGCACCAGCACATTTCTAGTAAGTTCAACATCCCCAATTTAGTGTTGATGCTTAGTTTGTGATCTATAAGCTCACGAGAGCCACGTAAACTTGACAGCAATGTGTCATATTTTACATATGTAGACCTATTTCATTGATATAGTCCAATTATCATTGATGCATATACTTGCAAACCGACAATATGTCCTATTCAATGTGGCTGGGCCTCAACTAAGACTCTAAGCACCAATAAGTATGTCACCATTCACTAGATGACCTTTTCAAATGTGTCCAAAGAGAAAATGGGGGAACAGTTGTTTGTTATCTATGGTAAGAAAAAAGGATTAAAAAATGGCAAATATTTTGTACTAATGAGGGTAAGGAGCTATTGAATTGGAAATCATAGATGTAAGTTGTATCAACTCAATCTTACGTTAGCATCAAATATTTACCCACTAGAAAAATGTACTAATGAATAAGGTGCATTTGTGACATAAATGTAAAAGATGAACATATATTAACAGCTCTCAACCACTTCTTACATATCACCTTTAAAGTAAAAAAGGGGAAAAAGAAAAAAACAACCGAAATTCACAAGCTACAATGGTGCTTTCAAGAAAGAAAAAGTAGAGGAAAAGAAAAGCAAGCAAGCTTTTCTCCCTTTCGTTATTCCAAGACTGGACATCCATGAACTTACAAACAAGAATGCAACCACACCCAATTGAGAAATTAAGAACTGATGATCACACAGGTGGATCATGGTCCATATTCAGTAGAGAGAGGAGCATGGCCTGTGGGGCACATGTAAACATTTCCATAGATAAGGCCAGCCAAGCCACCTCCAATAAGAGGACCAACCCAGTAGATCCAGTTATCTTTGAAGTCTCCACTAGCTACAGCTGGTCCAAAAGAGCGAGCCGGGTTCATCGATCCGCCAGAGAATGGACCAGCAGCAAGGATGTTGGCACCCACAATGAACCCAATGGCTATAGGTGCAATTGTGCCTAATGAACCCTTCTTCGGGTCGACTGCGGTCGCATAAACGGTATAGACCAGTGCAAAGGTTATGATTATCTCCATTACAACCCCTTCAACTGCACCAATTCCTGCTCCCAAGCTATGTATTGGAATAGCCTACAACGTAACATATATGTTCATTGTCAAATAGACTTGGTAACTTAATTGATGAGATAAACTTAGTCAAACGGGCTAAGTCATAAACTGGACTAAGGGAACGACTTACCAAGCCTCCTGTAACAGCTTTGAGGAGGAAGCAAGCCACAATGGCTCCAACAAGTTGGGCAATCCAGTAGAATATGCCAGTGAGAATGGTGATCTGACCCCCCAGAGCCAATCCAAAGGTAACTGCCGGATTGACATGGCCGCCGGAGATGTTGGCACTGACAGAAACGGCGATGAACAACGCGAAGCCATGGGCCAGTGCAATAGCTACGAGCCCAGCTGGGTCAAGAGCTGCATTGGATGTCAACTTATCTGCAAGACCAACAAAGGTTTAAAATCTCGAAAAAAAATCATGAGCTATATAACACATCTTCCTTGGCTCATACTCCATAACCCTAGGATATATGACTTGGCCCAAGTAAGTTTGAGAAGTTGATTAGAATAATACACTATAGACTATTAAGAAAGGAAGATAGTTTAACAAGCCAAATATTGAAATAAATTAGGGAAATAGAACTTAAAAAAAAAAGGCCATAAATATGCATGATAACTCATCCAAGTTCCATGGATACTGGATAGGCCAATCCCTAGTTCTAAGAAACAGTAAAAAGGTCCTTAAATGGGACAATGGATATTAACTGTAAGCAATGGCAGATCCAACACCAGCAAACACAAAGAGCAGAGTGGATATGAACTCAGAAAGGTAGGCTTTAATAGATGAACAGCTAAAGGAATCATCAAAGCGACCAAATGCAATGCAAGCCATGGCTGAGTGGCAAGAGGAAGAGGAGGAGGAGGAGGCCTAGAAGAAAGAGAAACACCACAACCTTGGTAGTCTGGAATGGTGCATTTATAGTCACAAACCCCTGTGCAAAGGACCGACCATATCAATAATAATAATAATAATAGTTTTGGATGGTCATCAGGAACTAGAATTTAGAATATAAGAATTTAAAAAATATCCTTTCTCATCCACTCCTTGGACAAAGCTTGCTGTCGCATGATGCATAGACTGGAGGACTGAATGGAAGTGTCTAGAAGCACATTAATGAAACAGACCCCCTACTTTTTCGCGAGGCAATAGCCAAAGTATCCTCAGAAGAAAGAAAAAATGTTACCATATGACAAGATGCAAATACAAATTTTCCTGTTACCATATACCAAGTTGTGAGCCTTCAGTCTTTATTCTTTAAAATCTGGTGTGTACAGTTTTCTCTTTGCTACCAGGACAGTGATCGTAAGTACTGCTGGCAGAGCCAGCGTGGTTAGGTCTCTTATCTTTGGGGTAGTTTCTTCATGTAAATATCAAAAAATATGGTACTGACAATATCCATGAACTTTACAGAGTAATTAAAAAAAAAGTATTTGTACTGTACCAAGCATTTACTCTTTTTTTTTGAAGCAAAGACTGAAATTTAAAATTTAACAGTCAATACCCTATTTTTTAGGAGCAACCTGGCATTAGGCCATTAAAAATTGTAAAAAATAAGTATAGTCAACACCATTACTTTCAAGGAGTATATGCTTGTTGCTGATTCATGACTTTCTAATGAATGTTATGTTTGGTTACACTAGGAAAATTAATCGAAATATTTGCAAAATCATTCAAATTTTTCAATTTCATTAGGACATGGATATGTAGCAATCTTTACATTAATTATTTGACAATAGACGTTTTTCTTACCTGGATTATTCAAAAAACAATACGGCCAGAATTCAATTTTAGTTTTTAAAGTTTGGGTGTCAATGGGTCGGGTTTGGTTGGGACCCAAGTGGAACCAGACTTGGACCAGAATTTAGGGTATGGTATCGGGTATGGACCTAGGTGTAACCAGACTTGGACCAGAATTTAGGGTATGGTATCGGGTACGGACCTAGGTGTAACCAGACGTGAACCAGATTTCTGGGTATGGTATTTGGTCTAGACCTGGGCCTATAAGAGAAACCATACCCGGACCCGATAAGAACTACATGAACCAGACCTGGACTATACCTGTTAAAATCATATGTTTTATCATTTTTACATTGAAAAATTGCAGGTCTTAATCCGAACTTGGGTCCGGCTTGGGTCTAGTATAAAATTTCACAAACTATACCTGGGTTCATGTATTAATCGGACCTTCAGGTCGGAACCTGAGTCTTAATCTGGTTTTCTCATTTGTCACCATACCCGGACCCTATGGGGTTTGGTTCTGGTAAACCCTACCGGTTGAAACCCCTAATTGCAAAAGTGTTGAAAAAATGGGATTTCAAGAATTAACTGTAAAAACACATGTGCTGTCTTTAGAATGTTGGATTTAAAGATGTCATTCCATGTCATTGAGGTTTTGGTACTCCTTGCATTACTTTTTGTGAATATCAATCAGGATATGCTAGTAATTTCCCTATGCAATAGAGGCCCTTGGTGTATATTGTTTGGATTTTTTGTCATCAATGATTCATCCATGTGACGAGCTCCAGTGTGCATAAAAAAGACATGAGTTGACAGTAAGGGTTGGTCCTACATGTGCCATACCTTGTGAAATAAAGATAGGGACAGCCCGTCCTTTCATTTATCATTATTTTGAATCACTAATCCGACCGACCATGACGATACTTGGCTAATTTCTTACTTGGTAAGGATCACAAATCTTGTATCCATGTTTTATGTGAACAGAAAATGTTGAATGAATACACATTAGATAACTCAACTCAAGCCAACTTGTGGAAAGATTGTATTAAATCATTAGAAAGAACCAAGTGTGAGTCCACTTAATTAGCAAAGTGAGAGTGGAAAAACTGGGTTCAGACTCGGCCAATTTTCTCCAAACACCAAACTCTGATCTGGTTCCTTAGGGCATGCGAACGAAGCTTAAAGAGGGCCATCAAGGTTTGGGAGGAATTCCAAACTGACATTACTATTACTAATGACATAGCGTGTTGAGTCCAGTCAAGTGAGGTGATGTGCTAAAAAAAATTGTAGTCCCACTGCTTACTCTTTGCTTTCCTGTCCAAGAAACATAAATAAATAAACAAATGAAACTCCAAAGCACCTAGATTAGTATATAAGAGGGGCAAACAGGGTGACAGTGGATAACGATGGATAGGATGGAATCTGGTTGCTTACAGCCAGGTTGATTGGAAATGGTTGGCTTAATCTTATCTACAGTGACGAGTTGCTTTCTCCTTTCCAGCTTTTTCTTTTTCAAATTTAAACACACTTCTCTCTCTCTCTCTCTCTCTCTCTCTCTATATATATATATATATATATATATATATATATATATATATATATATAGAGAGAGAGAGAGAGAGAGAGAGAGAGAGAAAGAGAGAGAGAGAGAGAGAACTGAACATATTAGGCCTTTTTTTCTGGTTCTGCCCCCATTAGGCCTTATAGTTTGAAGTGTTTTATGATAGATCTAAAGCATTAGATGTGTTTAACATGCTCGATTTAGTGAGAATAGACTCTTGGATCATGTTTTTTGACGAAAAAAATATATTTTTATGAGCCTGAAAAAATTGATGCCTTCATAGCCATTGATTTTGGATTACTGAAAAAACAACTATACGAGTCAATTCCAGTGATCCAAAAGCCGGTTCCTACTAAAAAAACCCATAGATCACATTTATGGTGTTAGATGTGAAAAAATACAAAAAATATGATGTTCGAAGGCACCTAATTGGGGCAAAAAGAAAAAAGAGGGCAGCACCAGCACATTACTATCTATCTATCTATATATATATATAGTCACTAGATATGCCTTGTGAACTATAATTTTCATGAATTTCTTGTTGTTTCTCTTAAATCTTACCATATGGATGTGACCTACATGCTTGGTTTTATAAGGACCAGCTCTTGAATCATTCAAATATACTGCATTTACAAAAAAAAAATGGGCTTTATAGTCAATAGCTCATAATCTTCATAAATATTCAAGCATCTAAAAATCAAGCTCTTTCATTGAGAATACAAAATTCAACAATTGATTCCTAGCAAATTCATTATACTGAAAACAACTACATGATTGAATTTACAGAAAGGTGTTGGAAATGCCCACTTTACAATCTAGTTCGATCTTATATATATATATATATATATATATATATATATATATATATATATATATATATATATATATATATATATATATACACACATTCTGGCTACTGTACTTTGACGCTGTTTTAGGTAAGAGTGGCCCATGTATGTTTGGAAGAAAGCAGAGATTTTGAAGATTTGGCGGTTTGGCTTTTATTAGTAAACTGTGCATGTGAAGATAATGGGACGCCACACATATTTCGCTTCATTCTTGCTGGTTTTCTCTTTGTCAATGTGCCAACAGTTCTCCAATCACTATATGATATGATGTATGGGGCATGGAGTAATGTTATTTATGTGATATGAGATTGTAAGGATAATATTGTGGTCTAGTGACAATAAGCTTCAATAAAATTGCTAGTGAAAAAACGTCAGCCATATGTATATGTTAGCCTGTCATTTAGGTCAGAGTTTTGGGAGATGAACTACTAGTTTGTTCTTAAATAAAGCTCCAATATAATGGTTAAAGGTTGGAGGTATATTGAATCTTAGTGATGCATATTCTTCTTCAAGGTCAGCTATATGTTTGCCCGACTTTTAACCGGTCAGATTTATGAGAGGCGAATTTCTACTTCTTTTCGTGCTTTTTTTGTTTTATTATCATGTAAAGGAATGGCTTTACATGAGAGTGGGTACGGATATCTAAAAAAATCTCAGGTCGGCTATGTAAAACTTTTCATAAGAGAGGAAGTAGAGAAAGATGTAGAAAAAATGGCGAAAAATAAAAAATTCACTGAAAGAGAAAGACTTTTCACTGAAAGAGTTTTTTTTTAAAAGTTCACTTTTTGATAGGAAACATTTCTTCATGGGGGAGGTGGAGAAATGTTTTCTACCAAGAGAAATTATTTTTACACTCTTCACCACCCACCGTCCAATTCACCATCACCACCACCTACCACACCACCTCCACCCACCACTACCATCCATCTCACCACCACCCACCACCATCCATCTCACCTCTAACAAGCGCGCACTGAAATCCGGTGACCCATCACCCATTCCCGACCTGTCTCCTTCTCCTTGTTGTCCGACCTCTATCTTATCTCCCACTTGTGCCATCATAGCACTTTTCCACCATGATGATTTGATCTAACAGTTTCTCATGAGAGTTGCATGTAACAAACTGGCCTTAATTACTTTTATCACATATATGGAAATTTGTGAATGTGATTAAAGTAATTAATGAATGGCTGTTTCCATTCATTCTTGTGATGAACGCCATCACAAAAACCAACATTTTTGTTGTTATTTTCAGCCATTCATTCTGTATGCTCCAGTGCCATTCGTCTCAAGCATCAATGGCTCTAAAAAAAAATCGTAAAACTCATTTAAGATATAAGCAATATAGTCATGGTGTTTGGGATGCCGTTCATCACAGGGATTAATGGCATCAGAGCCACTCCAAGAGACCGAATCCGTCACCGGTGCTCCTGACCTGATCCACTCTCATGATTTTAAATCTCCCTTACCTAATCAGACTAATGCAACCCGCTTATGTTTATTTATATTTTTCAGAATGGTATATCCAATTATCAAGTTGGCGATTATTTGATTCTATCAAGTAAAACCCGAAGCGTTTTAAATTTATGATATATTAATAACATTGTTGCCATTCTTTTTTTTTTTGTCTGTTTTCCAGTAGACAAGCTGGGGTCAGGCAAACCCTTACCAGTTCATTAATAAAAGTTTAAGAGCAGATTATGCATCATTTTTCATTGAAAAGCTGGTAATGCTGCTTGCCTTTTCAGGATTTTTCATGTCCTGACACCACCAATTTGGTTAATTGCTAGCTAATTAGTTGCATGATTTACATACAAGGCAACCCTAAAGATTTTTTAGTCCATAAGGAGGTGATCGAGTCCGCTTAAGGCACATTAGAGTTGAAGGACATTGGGAGTTTCATACCCAGGTTGTGCATCCCTTGCCACAAGGTTGAAGCCAATCAAAAACTATCCCGGATGGGCAAGGTTGGGAGTACTTCTATAGTTTTATCCGAGCAGTTTGTATGTTACCCCCTGAACACGGGGCCGCGTGTTCAGGGGTCCGAATGAGTGCCACCTGGCACTCATTCGGCTGGTTGTGTACGGAGGAAGGAATATTGCAAAACCCAAGATCTTCCTCCGTACATAACCAGCGGAATGAGTGCCACGTGGCACTCATTCAGACCCCTGAACACGCGGCCCCGTGTTCCAGGGGGAACATACACCACCCTCTCTAGTTTTATACTCCAGATATCAATGTAAGGTCATGGTCAAGGTCGCACCTCTTGACCCCTAAATAGGGGTGTAACTGGGTCGGGTATACCCGACCCGACCTCACTGATGTCTTGAACCGATTATACCTAACCCAAACCGATACTGGTGGACTCATGAGTTTGGGTTGGGTCCAAAATATACTCATAGTGAAAATGGGTTGGGTCTTGGGTATTATAAAAGAAGACCCAAACTCGATCGGACCCAGACCCAAATGGTTCCCCATATTTTAAAATCAAACCTGATAATGTACTCAAACCCGTTTTGCACCCAAACTGATTATGCATGCCTACCCGAACTATCCCGTACTATATACCTGAACCAACTCATACTCGAACCCGCTTCGTACTGGATTTATCTGAAAGTTTCTAATTTGTAAATATTATATATTCAGTTAAAGAGGTAATGTTTGCTATCCTGGTGCGTAACAAACTCTCTAGTTAAAAAATATTATATATATATTTTTTTTGAGTTTTTTTTTTGCACATTTGACCCTTCATATGCAATATACACATTAAGTTAGGAGAAATTGATCCTTGAATCATGTTTTTCTGATGTATATGTCAGATTTTTAGAGGGTTAAAAAATTAACAGCCTACAATGTACCAAATTTTCAAACTTCAAAAAACATATTTTGATGTTGAAGAATTATGATCCATGGGTCAATTCCTGTTATTTTGATCATGTTTGAACTCATCCATGATGTCAGATTTGGTCAAAACAATCTCTTATCAGTTTCAACTAAGGGTTTCTTTGCCCACGAGGGTAGCAAATGCTATCATTCGTATAACGTTAAAATTATCATACATTGCATTTTAGTGATCTAAACTTTAATTCATTTTTTGCATATACTTTCTACTGTCCTCTTGTTGAGAAAGTTGTTAAATTGAAGTAAATCCCAGAATAATACTAAAAAACTCATTGAATTTGATACATTTTGAATATGATGTCATCCATTTTTTTTGTTTCAACTCAAAATGTTTGGTTGGCGTGGATATATTATTTTTATATTCAAATTTTGTCATTATTTAAATTAGTTATTAAGCATCATAGCTGATTCCATTAATTTGCATATTTTTCATTGGTGGGTAATTACTATAATATCACGCATTTCGGTACTTAGTCATTTTATAATTTTGACAAGAAATTGGCTAAGTCTAGGAGACAAATCATTTGAGGCTCGATTCTTAGACTAAAGTCTTTGAGTCTAGGCTTGACCTAGGTCTCATCGACAAGGTCGAGGCAAGCCAAATAAAACATGAGAAATAGTTTTAGTTTTGACCTTTAAATTCAAGCAAAATTTGAGCGAAATTCAAGTTATTTTTGGGAGAAATTCAAAATTTTATATGTGTGTAATATATCGTTGGATGCATATCAAAATTTTGAGAGCAACGATATTTTGAATTTCCTGAATTTGAGTTCTGGTTTCCCCAGAAATCGCATTTTCTAAAAATTGTGCAGTTTATCAAAATGAATCCGGAGTTGGATCCAAGGCCTAGGATCCAAATTTTTATGGGTTTGGGTTCTATTTAGGTCCTACTTAAATCTGAATTTGATCCAGGTCTTGTTCCAGTTTTCATTTTGGGTATGGGTTTGGATCTTGGATCCAGATCCAAATCCAAGCTCAATGTTTTTCCAGCTTTAAATTCAATATAAAGCCTTAATTTAGAGTTTTATAAGGTTGAAAAACCTTCTGGGTTGATTTGGTTATTTTTGGAAGTTTTTAGATAATTTTTATTTATTAATATTTAAAAATTAATTAATTAATATTGATTCCGAGTTTCTGTTTTTGGGCTGAGTAGGACATCTTAAAAGAGTCATTACTCTTGCTTATGAGTGTTTGAGAAAGGGTTTTAAAAGTTTTATAAAGTTAGGAAAACTACCAAATGTGAAAAAGTCAACATTTGGTAGAGTTTAAAAAAAATATAAAACTAGGGGAGAGTTTCCCCTACTGGAGACTCTCCAGCCCTTTCTAAAAGGGATGGAGAAGGGGGGAATGTCACCCCCTCTCCCTTACTTTATAAAAGGAAAAAAAAGAGAAGAAGGGAAAGAAAGAAAGAGGGAAAGAAGATAGAGAGAGAGAAGAAAGATCAAAGGGAAAAGAGAAGAAGAATGAGAAAGAAGAGTGGAAGAAGAAGGTACCTACATTTTTCCACCTCAACCACAATTTTTCTTCATTTTTCGAATAAGGTATGGGTCTCCTCTATTGATCTAAGTGAGAAATCGAATATTGATTCAATTCTCATGCTATATCTTGGTGTAAACCATGGTAAAAAGGGGTAGATCTAGGTGATCACCCTAAGATATGCAGAAGAGGATCCATGGATCCTCTTTCCATGTATGCATTTTGGTTTTTCCATCCTCTAAAAAAAAAAAGATTTCTGTGTATGTTATAATGAAAATTGTTTTTGACATAGGAGTGGTTCCTTTAGAACTCTCCTTGTGAATATTGATTCCTTGGCTGAATCTTGATATGGGTTAGTTAGATACATTAGTAATAAATGTTGCAACCACATTGTACGTATATACGACTCAGCAAAAGTGTGCATAATGTTTGCCCATTGAGAAAATTGATTATGCATGCACTTATGAATGAGTATTTTTGGCTAAGTTTGTTGCTTATACTAGATTTTTGAATAGGCATATGTTGTAAACTATATTGTAAACTTATGTGTTCAAGATCATTGTCTGATCATGGCTTAAAACAAGCATATCTGGGTAATAAATGTGTAAAAGCATGCAGGTGCAAATCCCACACTGGTTAATACATGTTTTCATTTGTAAAACCATAAACAATGCGTACATAGTTTTAAAGAGTAGGAAGTTGGGTCATTAATGGACCCTCTCCCTTTGTTTTGGACCTAAAGGCATGGCCGACCAGACCAGCCAAGCATGACTCGGCCGACCAGACCAGCCAAGCATGACTCGGCTGACCAGATCGAGTCCAAACAGCCTGACAAGGCCTGTTAAGCCACAATGGCTCGCCGACTCAAAAAAAAATCTCATGCTTTACCTTCTTTTGTAGCCTCCTATTGGAAGGGTATTTTAGTTTCTTTTTATTGGTCGTTATTGGGCTTGAGGGCAGCCTAGCTGAGGCATGCTCGGTTGGCCTGTCAAGATCTGCAGACGTGCGTAGGCTAGGCCTGTGCAGGGTGGTGGCTGGCCAACAGACCAGTCAAGCCCTACTCAGTTGGCTACCTCAACCAACTTCTATATATATATATATATATATATATTATGAGCAATATGGCGATGACTCCACTCAACATCCGTCTTTTGATCCTGCAGCATAGGTGACTGCAACCGGTGAACCAAAAAAGGATTGTGTTTGAGTTTGAGAGTAAAATGAATATTACACCAGTTGTTGCCTCCTCCAGCCAGGGCTCTCAGAGTTCTCTCACCAGCATGAACTCCTAACGTCCGATTGAACCTGCTAATTCTTGGAATGGTGTCCGCCAGCTTGTTAAGGACATAGTGCGTGACTATTTACATGAAGTCATTTCTGACATTATTCGTAATGAGTTATGCAACTTTTTCCGGGATAGAGAAACTTTGTCTGCAAGTGCCTGTCAGATATGAAAGTTTCATATCATTTGTTTCATGTCGTTAGATTGCAAGCTAGTATATGCATGATTTCATTACATATGAGCATGATTTCATCATATGAAAGTTTTTTGACTGCCTTATAACACATATATGCATAATAGAATCACTATGAAAGTTTTTTGACAACCTTAGAACACATATTAGCATGATTTCATCATTATAAAAGTTTTTTGACTGCCTTAGAACACATATATGCATGCTTGAATCACTATGAAAGGTTTTTGACAACCTTAGAACACATATATGCATGATTGAATCACTATAAGAGTTTTTTGACAACATTAGAACACATACAAGCATGATTTCATCACTATGAAAGTTTTTGACAACCTTATAACACATATATACATGCTTGAATCACTATGAGAGTTTTTTTACAACATTAGAACACATATAAGCATGATTTCATCACTATGAAAGTTTTTGACAACCTTAGAACACATATGTGCATGTTTGAATCACTATGAGAGTTTTTTTTAAATATTAGAATACATATAAGCATGATTTCATCGCTATGAAAGTTTTTGACTGCCTTATAACACATATATGCATGATTGAATCACTATGAAAGTTTTTTGACAACATTAGAACACATATAAGCATGATTTCATCACTATGAAAGTTTGTGATTGCCTTATAACACATATATGCATGATTGAATCACTATAAAGGTTTTTTGACAACATTAGAACACATATAAGCATGATTCCATCACTATGAAAGTTTTTTGATAACCTTAGAACACATATATATACATGATTGAATCACCATGAAAGTTTTTTGACAACCTTAGAACATATATATAAGCATGATTTAATCACTATGAAATTGTTTGACTGCCTTAGAACACATATATGCATGCTTGAATCACTATTAAATTTTTTTGACAACCTTAGAACACATATATGCATGATTTAATCACTATGAGAGTTTTTTGACAACATTAGAACACATACAAGCATGATTTCATCACTATGAAAGTTTTTGACGACCTTATAACACATATATGCATGCTTGAATCACTATGAGAGTTTTTTGACAATATTAGAACACATATAAGCATGATTTCATCACTATGAAAGTTTTTGACAACCTTATAACACATATATGCATGCTTGAATCACTGTGAGAGTTTTCTGACAACATTAAAACACATATAAGCATGATTTCATCACTATGAAAGTTTTTTACTGCCTTATAACACATATATGCATGATTGAATCACTATGAAATTTTTTTCACAACAATAGAACACATATAAGCATGATTTCATCACTATAAAAGTTTTTGACTGCCTTATAACACATATATGCATGATTGAATCACTATGAAAGTTTTTTTACAACATTAGAACACATATAAGCATGATTTCATCACTATAAAAGTTTTTGACAACCTTAGAACACATATATATGCATGATTGAATCACTATAAAAGTTTTTTGACAACCTTAGAACACATATATAAGTATGATTTAATCACTATGAAATTGTTTGACTGCCTTACAACACATATGTATGCTTGAATCACTATGAAAGTTTTTTGACAACCTTAGAACACATATATGCACAATTGAATCACTATGAGAGTTTTTGACAACATTAGAACACATATAAGCATGATTGTGATATAGAAGACATTTATTTTACAACCTTATAACAGATATATGCATGCTTGAATCACTATGATATTTTTTTGACAACCTTAAAACACATATCTGCATGATTAAATCACTATGATTTGTTTTTGTCAGCCTTAGAACACATATCTGAATTCTATTAATGTCCTTCACTTTATTGCTAGCTAGTCTATGTGTAATTCATTCATGTTACTTTGATTGCCTTAGATTAGATGCATTGCGTATAATTTATTTCATTATATTTTGTTTATCAATACTAACCTTTCTTTTCTCTTGTAGGATGTTGGAGATAATCAGCGTAGAGGATCTAATGAAGGCATGGATGAAGGGGTAGATCAAGATAATGAAGAAGATGCTCAGAATCTTGGCGTTGATTAGATTCATGTGTTGAATTTGTTGCACCTTCTTGTTGTTTCAAAAGAAACTCTTTGTAAATGTTCACTTGTAAATAATTAGAACTTGACGAGGATTATAGTGGATCAATAAATTTGTTCACCTTGTATCTTGTGTTAAATTTGTTTTAGCTGCTTTATATATGTATTTTTTATGTGTACTTTGTTTTTTATACACATGATATATAAATTGTATAACGAGAAAATTTTTCTCGAAATTTATATTTCAAATATTTTTATTTTTTTTTTATTTTTTACGATGGATTAGTGACGGATATTATCCATCGCTAATTAGTATCAGCCTCCAATTTAGCGACGGATTAGGGATAAATATTTATCCATCAGAAAACTGAATCGGCCGATGTTTTGCGATAGATTATAATCCATCGCAACTTTGTCGCTATAATAGAGACAAAATTAGCGACATATGTGTATCTATCGCAAAATCAAATCTCTGTGGATTAACGACGACCTTGCGATGAATTATGACATTCACTAATTTACTGTAAATTAGCAATGGAAGTAGCGATAAATATTTTTCGTCGCTAATTAGCGACTAGGAAATTGCGATAAAAGTTATCCGTCGCTAAACTGTTCAGTGACGGATTTGCGACGAATTACGACCATCGCTAATCCACAAATTTCTTATAGTGAAACTATACTAAATGGTTAAATAAAAGGACATTAATAAAAATTAGCTAAATTGACATTAGGTGGGCCCCAAATCTCTTACCTTTTAGAAGGAGATAGGCTATTCAAAGTCAAATACATCAGCCTTAAAAGGTTCACACGTCTTTTACTAGAATCTAGGCATAAGAATAAATCCTTTCCAAAATTGCATTGATTTCAAAATTAAGGTAAGAGATGTCAAATTCAAGTCACTTGCCTTAAGGAAAATTCTTCTCATTCAAAGACAAAATCGCCAGCCCTATTGGGCCCACATGATTTTTTACTTTGAAAGAATTATGATATTCTTTCTAAACTCGTCAAGAAGGCTTTTAGGCAAGCATTTGAAAATTGAGTTTTATTGCTTAATTCAAACAAGAGGAGAAGATCCTTTTGGCTAGGTTGTTTGAAAATGAGTCAAATTTCTAAAAACCAAACCCACAAAATTTGGAATCCCTCTTAATGACCAAAAATCGTCATTTGTATAAAAGATCAAAAATGCCCCTCATTTGAAATTCGAAATAGTAATTTTAACTAACCTAAGCTAATTAAAATTATTTTATATAATGTCTAACCTAGCTAATGTCTAACATTTATGTAGGGTTAAAATGGAGATGCATGAAAAATCGTAAACCCTTGCTAAAAAAAAAAATTTTGAAAAATCAAATTAGCTACTATGACATGCAACTCGAAATGCATTGAACCTAGACTACTAACCAGGACTTTCCTAAGCCTAATGACACTTACTAAAAGTACCTAAGACCAGTGCTAGACCAGCAATGGCTGCTAGACTCTATGTGGAAGACGACAAACACAAAACACACTAACTTGATTTTACAAAAACACCAAAAAAAAATTTAACTAACACAATAAAGCCAATCAAAAATCTAATTTAATTTGAACTAACCCATGACTAAATATGACTCTAGACTGTATAAAACACATAACTAACCTACTGTTAACTGTAAAAAAATCAGGCTTTAAAAATTGATACAACACAACATAACTTAACAAATTTAATGAATTGACATAAGATAATATTTAAACTAACACTAATCTCAATCTTAACATCTAAAAACATGATTTGCAGACATTAAAACTACTGTAAAAAAATCAGAAAATTGAAATAGCAATCAGGTATGACTCGACCATTATGGGGTTGACTCGATCTACGCTAAAAGAGAAGAAGAAGAGAATACCAACCTCAAAGGCGATCCGATGAGGGAGGGGGTGAGGTAGAGAGGTTAGTGGAGCTTGTAGAATACTCCCATCATGTTCTTCAATGAGATGCACCTTTCCTTTGCATGGCTGCACCACGTTGAAACCGATTTGTAGAGGATTCGAAGAAGAAGAGGAAAAGTTGTGTGGAGGGAGAGATGGCCAACCAAGTTGGTGTAGACGACACACCACAAGGCGAAGCTCCCACGAGGTCTGCAGCACCTGCAAACGAGAGAACACAACCCACAAAGAATGACAAAAACAAAGAAGAAGAGAAGACACATTCTCGTAGAGAGGGGTGTGTGAGAGAGGGAGAAAGAGAAGAAACAAAGGAGAGGAGAGAGAGGGAGGGGCGGTTTTCCAGAACTCCAAAAACATGTGTTAGGTTTTTTTCAAACTTTTTATACTACCTAAACTATGCCCTAATTCAAAAAGCCACCTAACTAAACAATTAGTTCTAATTAAACTCTAAACTAGTTATTATTTACAAGTAGGTGCCTAAGTTCATTACAAAGAGGGTTTTTTTGAAAAATGTTTATTGAAAACTCTTTGAATCGCGTGGGTTTATGAATATTTAGAGTTTGGGTTCAGTCCAAGATCCAAATTGAAGCTCTTGGGTCAGAACTGGATCCAGTCAATCTCAAAATCTGATCTAAAACCCTAAAAATGCGATATTTTTCACGTTTTAACTACGATTCGAGTGAAATTCGAACTAAGACCTCTTTGCATCTAAATACATCAATACATGGGTTATAAGTCTTTAAAACACATGAAAATGCATGAATTTTGTATGAACATGATGTGCATTTCTATAAACACCTCAAATTTTCCACCTTCGCTCACAAACCCTTTCCCCTTGCCACTGGGATCCACTCTCTAAATCCTTCAGGGAATCAGTTGGTCGATATCTGATCTAGGGTCATTCAAAGCCCTATTTTTGCCCCAAATTCAAATATTCCAAAAGACAATCTCCATTACGGGTCAATTTTAATCATCAATCTTTACCTCCGAACATAAATGCTCAATCTTTTATTTCTGCCAGGGGTTCGAGATTCCAAGTCCCTCATCTAGGGTTTGCATTTCATGTGTCATTGCATATCACTGCATGCATTTGGCATATCATCTCATACCATCTCATATCATTTCATGGCATTGCATGTCATTGCATCTCATTTTCGAGATCCAGCACTCCTATTTTTTCAAAATCTTTCAATCCAGATTCGAGTTTTAAAACTTTTCTTTTGAAATCAATTTCAAAACCTGGGATTTTAAATCAACATTTTGCCATTTGTTAACCCCTAGGATCTTATATTTCAAAATATTTTCCTTAGAAAATGATCTAGATTCATTTTAAACTCAATTTTAACTGATCTCAATTCTCGGATAAGACCCATCTAGGTGGTGTCACTTCTGGATCCCTTCTTTTATCCAAATTTCTTAAATTTTAGAGTTTTAGTCGGATCAGGACTCTGTCTTTTCACCTCTTGAAGCCTTTTTCAAAATCCCATTTCTGTTTTAAACCAGAAGTAGTCCTACCCCTAGTCCATTCCTTTCATTTTGGCCAAAATCTCAGAGTCCTAGTTGGACTAAGACTCTCTTTCAGAGTTTCAGTCGGATCAGGACTCTACCTTTCACTTCTATTTTTATTTTTTTTTTGAGAAAACCTTTCATTTTGGTCAAAATTTTAGAGTTTTAGTTGGACTAGGACTCTGTCCTAGAGTTTTAGTCAGATTAGGACTCTATCTCGATTTCATCTTTTACTCTTGTTTTTCACTTGTTTTCGAAAAACTTCTTATCTGACTTCAAAAAGACAAAAATCTTAGAGTTTCAGTCAAACTAAGACTCTATAATAGAGTTTCAGTTGGATTAGGATTTTGTCTTTCATCTCTATTTTTACTTGTTTTCAACAAAATTTGTCAAAATCTTCCATTTTGGTCAAAATTCTAGAGTTTTAGTTGGACTAGGACTCTATTCCAGAGTTTCAGTCAGATCAGGACTTTATCTTTTGTTGTTGTTTTCATCTATTTTTGAGGAAACCTTTCAAAATCTTTCAAAAGAAGTCAAAACTTTAGAGTTTTAGTCAGATCGAGACTCTGTCTCAGAGTCCCAGTTAGATTAGGACGCTAACCCTGACTTTATTTTCTGAGAAAATCTTTCAAAAACTTCTTCATTTATCTTTTCAGAAACCAAATTTCAAAATTGTTATAATTTTATCACAGAGTTTCAAAATTCTGGGACTCTATCCTAGAGTCTCAGTTGATTAGAACTCTGACACTGGTCTCGTAATTTATTCATTTTCACTAATCCCTGAGAAGGTCTTTCAAAATCTCTTCACTTGTCTTTCAAAAACATAAAATTTAAGAGTTTTAAAATTTCAGGAATTTGTTCCAGAATTCCAGTCAGTTTAGGACTCTGTTTTTAAAACTTCTGATTCTCATCTGGTGATTTTAACTCTGTTTTAAAACCCTTTTCCAATCTTTATTTCAACTTTTTCAAAACCCTGGGGTGCGGCCCACACAGTTGGTGCCACATCTGGAAGAGTTTCAATCCATTTAGGACTCTGGTTGATTTAGAACTTTGGTTTTATTTTTAAACTTTATTTTCAAAAACTTTCTTTCTTAAAACCGCTTGTTTCTTAAACTTGATTTTCAAATCAGTTTTCAATTTTCTTCCAGCGGGGCCCACCTTGTAGGGATGCAAAACCCTAATTTTCAATTTCATATCATTTTATATCATCCATATTTCAAAAATACACAAAATATTATTTAGTTTAGATGTCCTTTTGAAAATGTGAGAAAAATCATTTTAACCCCTTTGTTTTTAAAGTTTTAAAATCATTTTTGAAAAATCAAGTGGGGCCCACTGTGGGTGGTGCCACATTTGAAAGAGTTAGGGTTAGCTTAGGGTTAGTCAGTGTTCTAATTAGGTTAGGAGTTTAGAAGAATCAAAATTTGATTTTAAAATTCCATTTTTTAATTTAGATTTTAACTTTGGTTTTTAAACTTTTCAAAATTAGGTTTTTTAAAAAAAAAACTAAAGGTGACGCCACATTTGGAAGCTTCCTAAATCATTTAGAATTTCAATTAGGTTAATTAGGGTTAGTTAGTTAGTATCCCACCTAGGTTAGAAGTTTATCAAAAATCGCCCCCCTTAGTTAGCCTCATTAGATAAAATTTTGAAAAAGTCAAAAGACATTAATTACCCCTAATTAATAGCTTTTGAAAAATACTATAAATAGAGGGCTTAGGGGGTCGACCCCCTCATTAGCTTTTCCTCTCCTTCTTGCTGCTTCTCTCTCCTCCAGCATCCTTTCTTTCCTCCATTGGTGTAGCAGCCCAAGGTAAGGTCTTTCACTTTATTATTTTCATTGATTTCACTAATTTTCTATGCTTGTTTCTATAGATTTCATCATTGCCGCCCCTTGCATATTGATTTCAAGTCAAGCTTTCATTTAAGAACTGTGAAATCGATTCAAGAAAGCGATATAATGTTGTGTGAGGGTGTTTTTCATGATTTCAAACCGTTGAAATTGTTTAAACCATCATTTTTTATGTTTAAGCCAAATAAAAGATGAGATTCACCCGTTCAATGGGTTGAATCCCTCTTTCCGAAGGCTAAATCAAATTCCAACCATGCTTTCCCTGGTTTTTTTATTTTATTTCATTACATTAATGTTTATTTTATTCAGTCAAGCATCAAATCCAAATTCTTTATATTCTTTATTGTTTTTTCTTTGTTATTTTTCATGTTTAGATTAGTTTATTAATGCTTTATCTATAATCCATGGATCTCGATCTCGGGCACACGGGAATAGGATATTTTGTTCTGTATCATAATCCTTTAAAAATTTCTGCTATCTTTTTTGTTTCAGTCTTAATTTACTTTGAGAATATATAAATTTGAAATTCCTATTATCAAAGGAGATCTCAAATTCTCACTATGGCGCCAAAATTTTTAAAATGATAATCACACTTTCACTGTGCCACTCTGATTCTACTAACTCCAAGATAGTCTTAATTTGAATTCGGATCGTAAAGATGAGATCAATTTATATCAATTGAAGAGAAAAATAAATCTAGAAAGGTTCATTTTATCCGATAATGTAAATAAATTTACACGGCCTTACAACATGCATCATTGCCTTATATTCTCGTGGTCAAAGTGACCTAAGCTAATATTTCATATATCGTACCATCATGGTACCAGTATCTCGGACAAGACACAAGTACCATCACAAAACTCATGGTATACAACCATCACATATTGTACCCTCTTGGTACTGGCTCTCACAGCCAAAACTATAATACCTCTTAGGTATGAGCCACAATCACATCATGTCCATGTGCTTATAAGTGCGAGCAACTAAGTATCATACAAGTAGTTGGGTCTGGGCCAAAATACAATACACACGATGATAGTCAACACAAAGGTCAACTCAAAGATACTTGACCGGTATCACAAATCATATACGAGTCAATCATTTTCATCAATAATACATCATGTATCATCACGATTGATTCTATCTTGTTCTAACATATCTCAAATCAATTCCATTGATTCATTCATTTATTAGATAAATATATCACATTCTTTAACCTAGGACTACCTAGGTGTCTTCTAATTCCCTGTCATCAATCACTAATAGCATAAGGGTTAATCAATATATTTCCAAATCAGAAAAATAAACAGGTATCCCTACCCACTTGCTATCATCTATTAATTCTATTATATTAACACAGATTATGTAGTTCAAATTTGACAATACAAGTTCATATTAATAATCAAAGTAATTTATATTGTGTTAAAAAATATTGTCTATAATCCCCCTCATGTCGTTATTCCTACTACTGAGATCTTTCAGCATTTTGCCTCTGCCAATCCGCCATCTTTTTGCGACAATAGTAAGCATAGTGGCCCATTTTACCGCAATATAAATATCCTCCAATGTTGCGAGGGCATGGTTGTCTGTTGTGGAAACAGTTACATCTTAGACATCTTGTATTTGGTTGATGGAGCAAGGCTTCTTCTAGTATCTTCTGCTTCTTGGCTTGTAGGTCAAGCCTCTCTTCTTCATGTTTCCTTTTTAGCCAGTTCTTATGGCCTCCGAAAAGTGGTACTTTGTTCGACTGATATTTTTGGAGTTCCTCCCAATCCACTTGTAGCAATGTTCCTACTTCTACCCCCTTATCCAAAGTTTCTGGCCTGCTTACAAGAATATTAGCTTGTAAGGCTTGATTTAATCCTAAGGTAAATTTCATTGCCCTCTTGTCTTCCATATCATAGACGTGTGGGCACTATTTCTCCAAATTTCTAAATTTAGTAATATATTCCGGTAAGGAGAGTCCTCCCTATTGTAGTCCAAAAAATGCTTGCATCTTCTGACTTCTTTCATGTATGAGAAAATAGGCACAATAGAAGACTTCAACAAACTTCTTCCAAGCAATAGGTCCATTATCAAATTTTATTTCTAAGGTGGATGCCCACCACCTTTATGCATCCTCCCTCAAATGGTATGCTCCATAATCAACTTTACGATTCTCAGACATTGACAAAACATGGAAAATCTTTTCTATTTTTGAATCCAAACTTCAACTTCTGGATTTGTTTTTCCTGAGAATGTAGGTGGATCTAGTCGAAGAAATTTCTCGTATGAGACTTCATTGTGATTATGGCAAGCTTCCAAAGGTATGGCTAGAACTTGCCTGTTATGGGTCTGGTCTGTTATGGCGGTTGCTAAATTACTAAGAGTTTCTATATGGCAGTTGCTAAATTACTAAGAGTTTCCATAATAAAATCCTATTGATCAATCTCCTTATTTGATCACTTATTTTGTGTTTAGCAAGGCATCCTTTAGTCAATCATTAGATAAATAGAAGTAATTAGACTAGAATCAAATCAGAACATGATTTAGATAAAAGAAAGATTTACTCATATGGAAAAGTTTACAATAGGGTCCATATATATAAAAAGATTTTATGTATCCATAAATGACTAACAAAAAGTGTTCCTATGGCTTCCTTGGTCAATGAAAAGGACTTGGAATGTCATGCTCTCAAGGACAAACTTTTTTAATAGGAGTCCCTGAACATAGATTACAATTGTGTTTGGGTTGGACGAATCTGATGAAATAATTATTGGAATAATTTTAGAAAGAGGATTTCTTGTGTATGATTGTTGATCAGGGATATTTTAAGCCACTAGTTGTTTCTTGATATTTTCGTACCTAATCTGACATTCTCATATCACATGTTCGGTTTCCTCACAAAATAAACATTCTTCTAGTTTTTGGTTTTCTATGAGTCATTGGGTTTGTATCCCCATATTCTCTATGATTTCATGTTATGTGAAGATAGTTGTATTTAGTTCTTCAATAGTCCTAGTCATCTTTTCTAGAGTCATCTATAAGGAAATAAATAGTTTACTAATTCTACAAAATGAAAGTATAAAGAATAAATACTTACAGTGTGATGCTGGAAGCAGGATGGATCTGTAATGCATCGGGGTTTTAAAACCTTTAAAAATGCATAAAAATTTAAAAAATTTCTTTTCTTTTCAAATAAATAGTGGAAACGATTTTTGTTTTCCAATTTTAAACCTTGGGCATGTCACCTTTCACAAACCATAATAAGAACAACATTAAATTTATACCAGTATTATATATATAGCCTTTTTCACAAGGTTCAGAAAATAAAATATTTAAGATTAAATTTAAAATAAATCTTAAATTAATCTCAGGATCTTAGAAATCTAGATTCTTCGATGCCACTTCTATCTAATATCCACTACAATATAAATTACTTCAAACCTGAACCTGTAATCCCTATAAAATGGGGTTATGCTTATGATAACCTGGTAAGTAAATACCAATTACAGGTAATTTTAAAATATCAAATCATATTCAGGAATCATGATTTAACTTTACTTATGCAATTCATATTCAGATTATAAAAATAAGCATAAATGTATTCAGTATTAGGCAAATAATCACTCATGCATTTAAAACAAATCACAATTCATGTATTTAAAGCAAATAATGACATTACTCACTATTTTGCAAGTAAATATTCATTATTAGAGATTTTGTTTTAAAATTTATTAATCTTGCAGGTACGCACATGCTACTAATCATCGTACAACCGAGACCATTTGGAGGTTTATTATGCTAATTTGTATTTTCATTACCTCAAATGACTAGTGTACGGATTCTTAGGAGAACTGTTTGTAACGGGGAGAATCTTTTTCAAGGGCCACTGAACACTACAGATGCTTTCTAAACTTTTGCAGAAGTCAGGTAGTCACTTACCGCAGTCTCCCAAAAACCTATGAGTGATGAGAGACCCATAGAAATCTATCGCTCTAAAAAACAATTCACATGTCACTCGAGACTTGTACCACCTATCCTCTCCAAGGTAAGCCTAAACTGTATAATGCCATATTTTTATATTATGTTTTCAACTCATTCAATGTTACTCTGTATATTCAAGCATTTTGCCTATGAAGGCAAAAAATTACTTTAAATTTATATATAAGCATAATTCATTTAACAACTTGTCAATAAGAACATTTTCAGTACAATGATACCTTTCAATAATAATCCCATGCTACACATTCATCAATATATTCTATGGCAACAATTGTTATTCAAATCTTGGCCCTAGCCTGGCCAGAATAATTCATTTCATAAACAATAACTTCAAGTATGTTAATTCAAAGCTTGCAAGGTTTCATTAACCTTAATCTCATTATTGAAAATAAAATCTTTATAACAAGTATTCAAAGCATACTAACCTAAATAAATGCATGCAAATAAGATTTCATGTATATAAACATAGTTCAAAACATGTGAACATGGATCAGGGTATGTAAAATGCAAATACTGACATAATTTACATCTATAATTCTAATATAGGTATCCAGAATATATTTAATATTTTAAATTATAAGTTTTTAGTATAATAGCTTACCTTGATTTCTGGAAATTTTGGAGTAGAATAAAATAGATCAATGGTACCTTGATTTATTCTAGTAAATTTTTTATTAAATTACATTATATTTTTTTAATAAATTTTGATGATTCCATTAAGCGTCAATTTTGGGAAGATTTAGATGGAGTAGTACAAGGGATATCTTATGGAGAAAGGCTTTTTATCGGCGGTGACCTTAATGGGCATGTAGGCATTAGTAGGGATGGTTTTGAGAGTATCCATGGAGGCTATGGTATAGGAGAAAGAAACAAAAGTGGAGAAAGGATTTTAGATTTTGGTTTGTCCTATGATATGATCTTAGCAAACACTTGGTTTAGGAAGAGGGAGTCTCACTTAGTAACATTTAAAAGTGGGGTTAATACTAGTCAGATAGATTTTTTCCTACTTAGAAAGAGAGATAGGGGTTGTTGCATTGATTGTAAGGTTATACCGGGAGAAAGTGTAGCTACACAACATAGAGTCTTAATTTTAGATCTTAGAATTAGACAATGCCGCAAAAGGGATAGACATAGGATAGATCCTAGAATTAAGTGGTGGGCACTGAAAGGAGCTAAACAAGGAATGCTTGTAGAGCAGGTAGTTAAGGAAGCTGATTGGTGTCTCGAGGAGGATTCAGAATCAATGTGGAATAAGATAACGGGTGGCATGAGAAAGGTGGCTAAGGAGGTATTGGGTGAGTCTAAAGGCGGTGCACCGCTAGGTAAGGATACATCGTGGTGGAGCGAAGATGTCAAATTAGCTATTAAGGGTAAAAGAGAGTGTTATAGAAATCTAAGTAAGAGTCGTGATAAGGAGAATTTGGAGAAGTATATGATAGCAAAGAAGGAAGCTAAAAAAGTAGTTCAGAACGCGAGGGATAAGGTATATAAGGAAGTTTATGACAAGTTGGATACCAAAGAAGGCGAGAAGGATATTTATAGGCTTGCAAAGATGAGAGATAGAAAATCGAGGGATCTGGGTATGGTTAGATGTATCAAAGATGAAACACAAAGGGTTTTAGTCAAAGATGAGGAGATTAAGGAGAGATGGAAAAATTATTTTGATAAGCTATTTAATGAAAGTCATGCTCAGGATCTCGGAGACTTCTCTATTCCTTTTCATGAGATGAATCGTGACTTCATGCGCAAGATTCAAAAGAAAGAAATTGCAAAGGCTTTGAAGAAAATGAAATCAAGAAGGGCAGTTGGCCCAGATGGTATTCCTATCGAGGCTTGGAAATGCTTGGGAGAGAAAGGTTTAGAATGGTTGACAAATCTTTTTAACAAGATTTGGCGAACAAATAAGATGCCTAATGAGTGGAGGAAGAGTACTTTGGTGCCTCTATATAAAAATAAGGGTGATATACAAGATTGCACAAACTATCGTGGTATAAAACTCATGAGTCATACTATGAAACTTTGGGAGAGGGTGATTGAGTCTAGGTTGAGGAAGGTTGTCATGATATCGGAGAATCAATTTGGTTTTATGCCTGGAAGATCAACTATGGAAGCTATACATCTTCTTAGACAACTTATTGAGAGAAATAGAGAGAGGAATAAAGATTTTCATATGGTTTTTATTGATTTAGAGAAGGCATACGATAGAGTACCTAGGGACGTTCTCTGGTGGACAATGATGAAGAAAGGTGTTTCTCTCAAGTACATTAAAATAATTAAAGATATGTATGAAGGAGTAGTAACCAATGTTCGCATTTGTGGAGGAGTGACAACCAATTTTCCTATAACGGTTGGGTTACATCAAGGATTTTCTTTAAGCCCTTTCCTATTTGCTATAGTGATGGATGAGCTTACAATATCAATTCAAGAAAATGTGCCATGGTGTATGTTGTTTGATGATGATATTGTTTTGATTGATGAGTCTAGAGCTGGGGTTAATGCTAAGTTAGAATTATGGAGACAGATATTGGAAGCAAAAGGTTTTAAGTTGAGTAGGAGTAAGACAGAATACATGGAATGTCGGTTTAGTAAGCAACAAAGTAATGATGAGAGTGTAGTGAAGCTTGGTGAGCAAGAAATACCGGTGGATGATTGTTTCAAATATTTGGGATCTATCATTCAAAAGTATGGAGAAATTGATGGAGATGTAAATCATAGGATAAAGGTTGGGTGGATGAAATGGAAAAGTGCAACTGGAGTGTTGTGCGATCATAGAATGCCATTGCGGTTGAAGGGAAAGTTTTATAGGACGACTATTAGGCCTGCTTTACTATATGGTACGGAATGTTGGGCTGCCAAGAGACATCATATTCAAAAAATGAGTGTAGCTGAGATGCGTATGCTGAGATGGATGTGTGGAAATACAATAAAAGATAAGATTCGGAACGAGGAGATACGTAAGAAGGTAGGCGTTGCACCCATTGAAAATAAGATGAGAGAGAACCGTTTACGGTGGTTTGGACATATTCGGCGAAGGCCTAATGATGCTCCAGTTAGAAGGATGGAGAAATGGGAAAATATATTAGTTAAAAGAGGTCGGGGTAGGCCTAGGAAGACATGGATGGAGGTGATAGGAAAGGATATGAATGCTTTAAACCTCACCGAGGACATGGCATTGGATAAAAATGATTGGAGGAGAAGGATTCATGTGGAAGACCCATAATGATTTTCTTTTTTGGTTCATATCGCCGACCCCAATTATTTTGGGATGAAGGCGTAGTTGTTGTTGTATATTTTTTAATAAATTTATGGCAGTATTTGCCTTATAAAGCTAAAGAAGACCTTTTTGTTAAGAAATCGCAAAAATCTAAAAACTATTTTATAAATAATCTTATAAAAATTTTCATAGACTTTCCTCTATAATAACTCAAATATTCAAAAAAGGGTTCGAACTCGAGTTGTAAAAATTCGAACTTGACTTTGCGTCATAAATATTTTTATAGAGGTCTTTCAAAAAAATAGACTTAGGTATTTAAAAAGCATTTTGAAAATTTTTGACGCATTTTTTTATAAAAAATCCATTTTTTAAGAAATACTTAAATTTTTTGACATAATTTCTACTAATTAAATAAGAAATATCTAAAATATCTGAATTTTTTTTGCCAAAATTCTGATTAAAACAATTCAAAATTTTAAAACTTATTTAAAAAAATTGTTGAGAACTACTGCTATACTAATTCTATTTTTTAAAAAATCTTAGAAAAATTTTGCCGAAACTACTCCTATAATAGTTCTGAATACTTAAAAATATTAAAAAAAAATAACAGAATCTCCCCTATGTAGATGCAGAGCTAGATTAAATTTTGGCAAAATTGCTGAAATTTGAATCTAGAAAGAGAAATGCTAGGTTTCAAGAGGATAATATGAAGTCTTACAATTATAAAATTAGTTTTAAAGAAGGATTCTGATACTGATCTGATTTTTAGAAAACTTTGGCAGCACTTCTATGATCTAGATTTGATTTTTCTACTAAATTTAGCAAAACTCTCGCATGCAACACTCCCGAGGCTAAATTTAACTCATAGAAACTCCTACGAAGGAACATATCTTGTCTGGAGAGAGAGGGAAGGGACTGAAGTGGTTTATAAAAAAAATCAGTTTAGACGAAGGTTTGGGCTTAAAATCTTGAGAGAGAAACATGAGAGAGAGAAAGAGCATAGAGAGAGAAAGGGTTTCTTTACATTGGAGAGAGAGAGGGGGTATTTATAGAGGACATAGGAGGTGCCGCCCCCTCCTGTGGGCCCCACCTTAAGTGACATTTGTCAGTTTTTTGAATAAAAAATGATTTTTTCTTGATACTTGTCATATTTTAATAAAAAAATAATTTCTTCTGACATTTGTCAAAAAGAGAAGAAGGATGGGTGTCACCTTCTCACTGTGAGGTGACATATGGCAGCCCATGGTTTTGGAAAACCATGGTTGACTATGGTTTTGGACCAATGGTTTTCCAAAACCATGGATTTTGAATAAAATATTAATTTTATATTATATTTTATTTTGATTCTTATTTTTTATACCTTTTCTATCCTAAATTAAATCCCATCTTTTAGAAATGTTGTATGGGAATTTAAAAGTTACTTTATTACCCTTTTGCAGTCCAAAAAATTGTTGGGCATTTCATTGGGGTGGCAAATTATAATTTTACCCCTGACAAATTTATTAATTCCCTAAAAATGACCCTAAAATAAAAATTACTATTTTACCGCTATGTAGTTGGGGATTTTACCAAAGGATGCTACTTAATTGGCGAATTACCATTCTTCCCTTGACAATTTGATTCAGTATAAAAATATCCCTAAATTCTAGTTTTTGAGCAATTCTCTACTTAATTTCATCAAGATTTCAAATATAAGTTCAAGTCTTTATTTCGATCAATAATTACCTCAAAAATCTAGATTTTAAAACTATAACTAATATCTAAAATAGATCAGAATAAAAAACTTGATTTTTTTTCAAAATTTATTATTCATTAAAATTTCCAGGTATTACAATTCATCTTACACTCACTCTAGCTTTCTCAAACTCTTTCAGCCGAATCGAACTACACTTGCCTCAGAGATAGATGCTAGTGTGCATAAATAATGCATTGCTTCAACTCTTTTTAAATAATGCCATGTACAAAGGATTGAATTTTCAATGTGGGAACTCTCTTTCGCCCTTGTATATGTAGTTTGGTGGGGCTCACCTGTCTGCAGTTAGGGGTGTGAGTGTGATATAAATAGAGTGGGATTGATTCATGATAAAACTACCTAGTACAAATTATGTAGGCTACTTGTAAATAAAAATAACGAAAAAGCAATTGGATATTTAATAACATAAAGTGTTTAAGGAAAGTACCCAAGAAAAGTAAGGAAAAGGAGATCAGAAAGTTTTATCAACTGAATTGTTCTTTCTCTCCCAAATAACCTATTTATAAAAACTCTTTGGATTTGGATCTTCATATGGGTTTTCAGATTTGATCCAATTTCACCACTCTCTTGACGCCAAGAAACATAGGCTAGGTTGACGAGGTATAACCGAGCCTTAGTTGTTCACTCATTGTGATCATCGCAAAATTTTTCCTCTCTTGATATTTCTCTCTCTTCCTTCTCTTTTCCTTTCCAACCTTTATTTTCTCATTTTTGAAGAGAGAAAATAAAAGACAGAAAAGAGGAGAGAAGAGAAAAGAAAAGAAAGAGGAACCCTTTTGCGGAGTCTCACTTGACCTTAATTTTGAAGATATTTAAGAAGATAACTCACCTCCGTTTTGAAATATTTGCGGGAAAACTAGGAGACGGGATTCGCTCGTCAGTACGAGGTTCGACCGTTCCTGGCGCCTTTACCAGGGGTAATCAAACCAAGGGTCGAATTCATGCCTTTTGCTTTGCTAAAAGATTATCTAAGAATTTATCCTAAGTCTAAATGCACAAAGAATCATGCTTGTGCAATGCAAGGATGTATGCTCTTTTTGAAAATGATTTAAAAAAATTTCCAAGTGTTTCTGAGATTAATCTGATAGATGGAGTGAAGAAATGGTTTCTAACTTAGAATTCAAGATTTAAAGTTATAAGTTTTTGGAATAATCAGAGTTTGGAGACATAAATCTGGACTTCGAAAGGAATGTTTTTGAAGTTGAGATAAGGAAAAGAAAGGAAATTTCAAAGTCATAAATGAACTTTGAACCTTTAGAATTTTGAACCTGGACGAGTGTTTGAACTGGAATTGAATTCCGATTTTAAAGTTTTTGAGATCAGAATAAGATTTGGGGAATTCAAATAGAATTGAGAGATGGAATTGGTTTTTGGAATTTTGGAAATCAAAACTTGGATTTTGAAATCTGGGATGAAATGGAATTGGGTTTAAGAATTGGAATTGAGAATAGAAGTTGATTTGAAATTTGGTTTAAAATGAAATTTGAATCCGAAGTCTGGATCCTAAATAGAATTGAGATTTAAAATTTGAATTCTAGAATCTTAAATGGGAATTAGATCTGAAATCTGAGATTCGAGATGAAATTGAATTCTGGATCCTAAATGGAGTTTGGATCTGTAATCTGAGATCCCAAATGGAATTGGATTCTGGATTCCAAAAAGGATTTTGGATCTGAAATCTGAGATCCAAGGTAGAATTGGATTCTGGATCCTAAAATGGATTTTGGATCTGGAGTCTAAGATCCGAGATGAAGTTTGTACTTGAAAATCTCGATCCAAGTTGGGATTAGGATCTAACTTTGGATTTGGATTCTGAAAGTCCAAATGGGACTTCTGAAGATGGATCTGGGTTTTGAAAACCCAGTTTTGAATTTAAAATTTTAAGAAGGGTCAAGTTTTGAGATTCAGAATCAATCTCAAACTTTGATTTTGAATTTGAAGGTAAGAAGATAAAACTTGATTTTGATTTTGAGAATGAATCAAAACTTCAAAGTTAAATTGAATTTTGAATTGAATTGGAATTTTGGAGTTTGAATATAAAATGATTTTGAAATTCCAAAGTCAAATTGGACTTTGAAATTGAGTTTTTGAATCTTGAAATGAGATAGAATTGAATTTGAATCTATAAATAAGATTTGATCTAAGAAAAAAATCACTTGGAATTTTGAAAAAGGAAAATTTGAAAATATGATGCAATTCTATCCTAAATGATGAATGAATTCAAATAATTTTGAAATTGGACTTGAAGATCATATTTCATTCTTTAAATAAATGTAAATAAGATTAATGATATAATACACTCCTGACTATGGTCATTGAATGTATCATATAATAATCATATCTAAATTCAAATGAAGAATCAAACATATGTTGGTGCTTTTATAGAGTTTAGAAAGAAATTAACTCTCAGTATACCCTGACTATGGCTATTGGTATACGTATTGAATTAATTTTAAACTAAACTCTGATAAAAGAGAAAATATGATGAATTTTGAAAAGGATCCAGTGTGGATCCAATGTTATTTTATAAAAGATAAAAATCCTAAGTTTTGTTTACATCCTGACTATGGCCATTGATGTAAATCATCAACTTAGGATTAATTACCTTTTACGAAAATGGTGCACGTGCCATTCGTGTTCTCATATTGTGAGATTTTGAGAAATAAAGGCAAAAAGCATGAAAATAAGCAATTTGTGATATTTACAATGCTCATTCATTCTATCTATAAGCTGAAAAATGTAAATTCTCATTAAGACCTAACTTATTACAAGATTTAATTTTAAAAATACAATTCCCAGAAAATGACATTCTCCACATGTTCCCTGCAGAACACTTAGTTATGAAAATAGAAGAGAATTGCTCATATCATATGGATTTCAAAGATGCCAATGGTGAAAATGCTCATATGTCAAGATAGTCATGATGGAAAGCTGAAAAAGTGATTATGTACCGATATATATACATATATGCATACCTATGAATACACACACACACACACACACACACACACACACACACACACACATATATATATATATATATATATATATATATATATATATATATATATATATATATATATATATATATATATATATATATATATATATATATATATATATATATATGCATGCAACATAGGTGGATGAGAGTGATGTTGATGAAGGTCAGTGGACGTAGGTATAGAGGGTATAGCTAATGCCAACGAATGTGATGAGGTGACATCTTGATGCTATTATAATCAATGGGTGCATTGTGAAATGTAACAGTTTTGACGAAGTATATAGGTGAAGATGCTGAATGTGAAGGGGCTGTGTAGGTGCAACAATGCTAACAGTGAGCTATACATAAGTGGAGGCTGGATACAAGGTATGAGGTGTTTAGTGATGCAGCTAACGCATCAGATAGTAATGTGGGTATGCAGAAAATGTATATTTAATGGAATGCAACATACTATGGATGACAATAAAAAAAAAAATTTGAATCAAAGAAAAATGCAGGAAACAATCATGAATTTTATGAACTACTATTACAATCACACTGACTTCTTGTAAAGAGGTGAACATAAGCATGGTAACTTACCCTGATTTCTCATGATCAGATTTTACTCTGATGCTAGGGTGGCTTGGTCTTAATCTTCACTCAATATCGGCCAATCAATTTTAGTAATAGTTGGAACGAATAGGCTTGGTATGGTGGGATGGCTGATAGGTGTTACATAGTACAACAAATGTGTTGAGTGTAGTGAGGTGCAGAGGTGACTGGAGGGATGTAATGTGCAAATGTGCATGATGTGTGGTTATGGTGATGACAAGGGATGAAGCCTGCTGATATGGTGTAACTGTGTATTAAGAAATGTGGCAGGTAAATGTGCTTGGATGCCTTATGAGTGCAGATATGTGTAGCAGGGTGGATACAACAGGGAATGAATTAGGCATGGTGAATGATAGCAGAGCAATGACAAAAGGCGACGTACGATGGATGCCAATGCATGAGTACTCCCAGGTGCATCCATGCGGGAATCAGTTTGAACATGAAAGGAGTTGTTACCAGGCTAAGGGCTGTAGTTCCCAAAAGAAGAAGATACATCTTTCCCTCAATAAAATGAAGATTTGAGGCACAACTTAAAAGGACAAAAGCAAATTCTCCAATTTGTGTAAGAGAAACGCCTACCAGGAAAGAAGACCACATTCCATAGCCGAAGGCCCTGGTCACCACACTAATCACTATTGTTTTTATTGTAACAACCAGAATGACAGATGCAAAAATATCTGCATGGCTCCACAGAAATTGGACATGTATAAGCATTCCAATGCTAGCAAGCAAAAGTGCCGCAAATAGGTTACAAATGGGCTCCACCTGACCTAGTGTATGCTGAGCAAAATCAGTGGTTGATATCATAACACCAACAACAAATGACCCCAACCCAAGACTGAGGCCAAGTTTATCATTGCACCAAGCTAATAATAAGCAAAAAGCCACAGAAGCTAGTTGATAAAGCTCATTTGTCTGGGAAGACAACTGGCTCATCAACTTCAAGAAACGAGGAACAAATGACCAACACAATATGGATGTAGCAGTCAGGAACACGGACAACACAAGCAACAATTTTGCTATGGATACAATCCCTTGAATAAGGCCACCATTGCCACCTAAAACTGGAAGCAAAGCAAATAACAGACCAACAACATAATTCTGGAAAATAAGTGCTCCGATTGTGACCTGGCTATGAACAACATTGGTACTATTACGCTCCACCAAAAACTTGAGCACCACAACTGTTGATGACATGGACAGAAAAGCACCAACAAATATGCCCTTTAACAACTTTGCACTGCATGGCACTACAGTCATGGTGTATAAGCACATGAAAATAACAATCTGGAGCAGACCAACAAATATTGCAGCAGGCCCAACGGCTTTTAACTTTGCTATGCTATATTTTGATAATAGTACTGAAATCTTGTACAAGTTGCTACTTCAGGGGGTACAAACCAAAAATTCTTCCATTCTGGGAAACCTGAACAGAAGGCACTTCCAGATCATCTTGATATAGATGAATATCATTTATTGATGTCCCTTTACTAGAAACAAATTTCACAAATCCACTGGAGGTGTGCCTGGCTGGCGCAGACCCTCTCATATCACAAGGTAAAGGGTTTATACTGAAAAATGTCACTTAGACTGGAAAAGCACCCATAGATTATTTCATAGTGTGAACCTAATGACAACAATTTCACCACTACAAGAGTAATCATAACAAACAAACATCATGCTTGGTATTTCTTAAGATGGATATTACATCTGCGACTTTATCAACACATTAATGAGGGACCATACCTCTTTTGCAGGGGAAGAGGATGCAGCTGGTGGATGGACGCCACAACAATATGGGGTGATGGCAATATCAATAAAACTTTTGAATTGAAAAGAACAGACATTCAATTATTATGATATCATAATATTGAAAAGAAGAGAAAGAAAACAAAAAAAAAGGAGAAGAAGAAGAAAAAAAATGATTAGATTGTGATACTCCCTTTTGCGTATCCTATGATGCCCAACATCACAGTCCCAGACCACTGATTTACGAAGATGAATGTAAGTTCTTTCAGTATAGAGAGGTTGAATAGTCACAAGATTAAGAATCTTGTCCTGCGATGCCCAAACCTCATCCATGTGGTATGCAGTCAGACACGGATATATAACATTTTGATAGGATGTCCATACATTTGTTATCAAACTGTCCTCATCAAGGAGTTTATCCAAATCCTTCACAGAGCTTCTCTTTTCTTATTAAAAAATTGTTAGGTAATCTGCCTTCATAATATTGGTCGATACCACCTTGGATTTTGGCTAAAGATTATTTCCAGACGTTATGGAACCAACGTGTTCAGCAAGAGAAAATGGATAATCATATACAATGATCATCTATACAAAACTGACTCTGCTCTGGATCAAACTTGATATCCCTTATAATCTCAGAGGGTTTTGGGTGTTGAAAGGCGAATCAATAAAGCAAACAATAAATCGACTTACCAGATGACTTCTGCAAATTAATCTCAGGAATAACCGTTAAGGTAACTGGGAGATACATGGTCATCTTCCCTGAGCATCCCATTGGCAGGCAAGTGGGGAATCAATACAGAAAATGCAGAATGCTAAAATACCCAATACGATCAGAATATATGCAGGAAAAAAAAAGGTAAGGTAACGTGAGAAAGCTTTGACATACAGAGATCCAGAAATTTCTTTATAACAGTAAGTTTCTTGCAGTAAACCTCATTGAGAATGACGATGCTGATGTAATCCAATATAGTATGGTATGCTAACAAAACATGATACTTATACAATAAAATCAAAAGAAGATGGAAGATAGAAATTGTAATGACAAAACAAAGATGACAGAAGAAAATATGAACAGAAAATAGCAATGAAACTCCCATCGATCTAACTTTCGATCATATGGAATAGCAGATAACGAATACAAGACAAGAAAACATACTTACAGGACCAGAGCATGATACTGAATGTTGTCATTCGTGAAATTGATGGAACAAAGAGAGATATGCATCAATCAGGAAATCAAAACATCTCAAGTAATTACGATCAACAAAAACTTAAAAAAAAATAACAAGAAATCAAATTGCAGTAGCGATGGCAGCAGTAGCGATGGCACTTTGAGCCATAATGCAGTAGACATAACCGTTTCAACATAAGAATCCAGATGAATATAACTAATTGGGGCTAAAGGAAAAAGCGGAGCGTAGAAGCAAAATCAAAACCCATGTCGATTCATCAAGACGGGATTTAAGATTTTGATGTAAACAAAGGAATGACAGACGAAGAATTAGGAACAAATCGACTTATAAATCAGAAAAAAAACAAAAATACTAAAAAAAAGATAAAATATGGGAAAGATGAAGGAAATATGTGGGAACCGTGGCTCCATTCATTGTAGTACAAGGGTGTATCGGGGTTTGCTACAGGCAACCCGATAACACCCATTGTGCGGTAATGGTGATAAAATCAAAAGAAATGACAAAAGATCAGAGTCAGAGAGAGATGAAGCTCTTACCTGATTCTGCAGGGATTCTTTGACAAAAGAGAGTTCTTCTTTGTTCTGGTATATGCCGAAGAAATAGAGGAGAAGCACCAGGAAAAAGAGGCGATAGGATGAGAAATCGATCTCTTCGATGTAATGACGAGGTGAAAAAAAAAAGGATTATAGAGAGAAAGGGGAAGAAAACCAGAGGTGGTGGAGGTGAAGAAGCGATGAAGGGGTGATAACGGATGCCTTTTAAGGTTTTCTTGAGTGCCTTTTTAAGGAAGGAGAGGAAGGTTTGAGAAGAAGATCAGTTGGAGATGGGCGGAGGAGGAAGAGGGTGGTTCCCCGATGGGCGAAGCAGAGAGAGGGTTTGAGGAGAAGAGGGTTTCGAGAGTGAGAAAAAAGGGGGGGGGGGTTGGGAAGGTTCGTGAAAATTGTTTTTTTTTTTTTTTGGTTTTCCAAAAAGAGGCTCTTTCAACAAAAATTTTCATAAAAATAGTTTTAAAATGAGGTTTTTAGTAAAATTAGCTTTTAAAAAGTTTTTAAAACCATTTGTTTTTCTCGTAGTTTTTTGGTATTTTATTATTTTCCATTTTTTTGCATTTTTTAGAATAAAATCCTAAAGTTTTACGAGAAAACAAAGATTAAAAACTAATTTTTTTTGTATTTTTGCAAAATATTTACAAAAGAGAGTTTTTCTGAGAATCCAAAGCTATTTCTCTGAAAAATTCTCCAGAAAGCGAATTTGGACCCGGAATGTGAAGTCATATCCGAGGTTTGGACCTCGAATCGAGAAAATATAAAATAGTGGATTAAAATGGGTGCCGAATGAGCTGTTTGAGCCATTCAGAAAATGTTTTTGATATTTTATAATTTCCATTCATAAATTGGGCTCAAATTTGGATCTTAAACACCGGGTTTGGCTCCAAAATCGAGTTTTGAATGAAATTCGATCCATAAAATCTGAAGAACAACTGAAAATTAACTTTGATTTTCTTAGAAAATGGAGCCATGGGCAAAAGGTCATTTTACAAACTTTTAAAAAAATTGGGGTGTTCACACTCATGCTTTGCACAAACCTCTGAAGGTCATTCTCACCTCGATTGGGTTCTCGATCTATAACAGTGTCCACTTGAGAATTGGGCCTGCCATCCTCCATCGGGGTTGAATCAAGCGTACCTGAATCAAGGTCTCCTGGGCGATCCTCGACCTACTTAGCACCTGCATCATTCTCCCCTGGCTGGAAAGATTTCGGGTCCAACAAATTTGCTTGTTCATGATAAGAATATATATCAACGACATTGAAGTTAGGTGAGATTTGCCAATCTTCAGGCAACTCAATGACGTAAGCATTGTTTCCAAAACACTTTAGCACACAAAAATGGATAAATTTTTATGGGCTCAATTTATCATAAATACCCATAGGAAAATGCTCAGGATGCAAATAGAACATAACCAAATCACCATCTAGAAAGCTAATATCACAACAAGTCTTATCGACCCAAGACTTATAGACTTATAGATGGCATAATTCTCTTCTAGGTGCTTTTTCACATGTAAATGGACTTCCAATATGTAGTCAACAATATCTTGAGCGGCTGGTAAGGAATCTCCAACACGAGGAATTCACATTATTGTTATAAGCAAATTCAGATTGGGGCAAAATCAAATCTCAAGTTTTGATATTGTCCCCAACTAAACTCCGTAACAAATTACCCAATGTGTAGTTGACCACCTATGGTTGACCATCTATTTGAGGGTGGTACGCACTACAAATTTGGAGTTTGGTTTTCAATAAAGTCTAAAGATACCTCTAAAAATGACCAAAGAATGACTAGAATAGAGTGCCACAATAGTGCATTGGTAGGGGGATGAATATAGCCATCTTTGAGAAACAATCAACAATGACTAGAATATAATCAAACCTATGTGTTGTCCTAGGCAACCCTAATATAAAATCCATAGTGACGTGTTCCCAAGGGCGGTCGAGAATGGGAAGGAGAGTATAGAGACCGGCATTTTGTTTGTGACCCTTCAAAAGCTGACAAACTCGACATCCCCTGACAAACCTATGACATCACATCTCATTTTAGGCCATAAATAACGTTCACTCATAAGAGCATATGTCTTATCCTACCCTAGGTGACCTACAAGACCACCTTCCTGCAAATATGATATTAAGAACAATCAAAGAGACGAATCTGGGATGCACACATGATTCTCTCTAAATAGATACCCATCATGGATTGCAATTAATTTGTAAAAGTTGCTTTAGGGTACCTATAACAGCAGTTTCAACTGTCACTGTAGGTACTAGTAGCAATTCAAGACAGGCCCCAAGTAGGACCTATAGTGGCAGTTGTAAATGCAATGGTAGGGTAATAGTGGCAGTTGTAAATGCAACGGTAGGGTAATAGTGGCAATTTCATAATGCTGCTATAGGTGACCTACAGTGGCAGTTAGAATTGTCACTATAAATAAAAAAAGGCCACTGTTACCAAATAGAGAACACCTATGGTGTTAGCGATGAATTGTCGTTGTTGGATTTAGTGGGCATTCACATAAGGCTATAGTGGCAGTTGTTTACTGCCGCTATAGCTATATTTTGTTGTAGTGTTTCAAAATCAGCTCGTTGTTCAAATTCATAAATTTTTCACTGTAAAAAGACTTTTTTACCCTTCACAAAGTAGATTTCCTTTAGATATGCAAATTTCCCTCTAAATATCCAAATATGCAAATTTCTTCTTAAATATGTGAATTTTCTACCAAATATAATAATACACAAATTTCTTCTTAAATTTGTGATTTTTCTTCTAAAGGCTTTAGCGGCACTTTTGCAAATACTAGGCACAAGGTCCTTCGCCTGAAATACCTTCACATTCACAAATAAGGTATGACATTTGCAATCATGAGTTGCAAAGGTCCTCAAAATATGCAAACTCCTTTTACTAAAACAGCACAAGGGGCACATGAAAGAGGACATTTGCGTGTGAAGGTCAAAACATTCTCAAATGTGGGAGTATTTAGTTTAAAAAAGGTGCACACATTTTAGGGACCTTAGCAACTCATAGTTTTAAATGTTCCCAAAATGTGTGAGCCTTCTTTTAATAAAATCGCATTAGGGGCACAAGCAACGAGACATTCACAAACGTGTGAGAGAAAATGCACAAATTTAGGAGAAATTTTGTATATTTTGATATTTAGGAGAAATTTCACATATTTGAAGAAAATTGCTTTGTGTGAAGGGTAAAAAGGTTCTTTTATAGCTGAAAATTTATGAATTTGGACACGGGGCAGATTTCAAAAAATGAATCGTTTCTGACATACATTACAATAATTTCTGTTATAAAATTTCATATCAAATCTAGATCCAACCTGTGTTCTTATTAAAATATGCAATTTTCAAGGTTAAAAATAAAAAAATATATATTATTTGACAATACAAGAAATCTATGTTTTACTGGCGCACCCGTTGGTAGCGCCAGTGTAAAATGCGTTTTAGTACTGAAAAAATGCCTTTTTAGTCAAAGAAAATGTTTTTACTGGTGCAATTGTACACTGCGCCAAACAAGACTATTTTCACTGGTGCAGCAAAAAATTGTGCCAGAAAAGAACTTGTTTTCACTTGCGAAGATTTTTGCTATCCCGATGAAAACAAGTTCTTTTCCGGCACAATTTTTTTCGACGTTAAAAAAGAATTTGTTTTCACTGGCGCAACAACAATCTGTTTTTGAATAGAGCTCATTTTCACTGGTGAAGTAAACATCTATGCCAATAAATACCTCCCTCCCTTTTTCTTCTTTCATTCCCCCAAACACTTGCCCCTCTAGGGTCTCCCGATACCCTCGCCCCTGTGTGCCAAAGTTTCTCATCTGACCAGTGACCGACGTCCAGCATCCTTCGCCTCCATCACCGATGTCTCATGGTCTCCGGTGTAGGTACCCTCCCTTTTCCTATTTTGCTGCCCAGAAAGCACAACAATATTTACGCATAAGACTCTCTCCCTGTCTGTGCCTTAGTTTTAAGGAGAACGGACCTCTTGAAGATAAAAAAAAAAGAAAAAATAACTAGCCCTATTGATTGTTTTTTTCTCCTTTATATATATGTATATGTGTGTGTGTGTGTGGCTTTCTGCGATACTTGTGCTTCGTTTTGGTCGGAACGAGAGGAAGAGATTGCAGATAGTGGAGGAGCAGGGCATTTTCATTCATTTTCAATGGGAAGATGGATTTTCGAAGATGGAGCCATTTACCGGTGGATCATTGATAGAGCCAAAATTTCTCGGGTGTCTTAGTCAAGTGGTGATAGAGATTGCAGATGGTTTTGATTGGTTTTGTTGATGAGATCTTTGAGATACCTGAAGGAAGTAGGGTTTGGTTTCATTGTTGAACTGAAACTAGGAATTTTGTTTCCTCTTTTAACCTGAAACCGTACCTTCTTTTTCCTTCTTTTTGTTTTCTCTAGGATCTCTGAGGTTTTGACTGGAAAAATTTTAGAAACTAAGGTATTGGATGGAGGACTGAGAGATGGATGGTGGTCTTGGTGCGGAAATGCTTACTTTTTTGCCTAGTGGCTAGATCTTCTAAGGATCCAAGGAGGGTTGAGTTGAAAATTGGGGTGTAAGAGGTTTGAGAGAGAAAACACTGTTTGCTTGCGCCTTTGATACCTCGTCAAGTTTTCAACTATGAATTGGACAGTCATGTCCAGTTACCACTAATTTCAGTAAGTAGTTACTTGAAAATGAGCACTTGTAAGAACTTGGGTGTTCTGCACTTCCACTTCAAACCATTTCAGTGGAACAGTTTGAGTTACAACAAAATTATGTTGTCTATGCCTATATTTTTGAAATGTTGATGTGCCATATCTTAGTTATAGAACAATTGTCTATGCCTATGTGTAAGCTCAATTGTTCATCATCTCTTTAACCGGTGAGGCTTTAATGAGTGCATCTACTGGCACAATAAAAGTCTCCGTTGAGATTTTTGTCACCTCTAAAAGTCTTTTTTTTTTAAAAGAATGACGTTGAGCGTCTATCGTGCATGCGATGAACGCTTGGTGCAAGTTCGGAAGTGGTCATGCACCTACGCACTACTATATATATATATATATACATTCATTCAATAGCAAAGGGAAGATCAAACATTTTCATATCTCAAATACATGGGCGCACACACGTGCACATACACACACGCATACAAAGAAAGAAACAACAGAGAGCAGTCTTTTCTTTCCTCAGTAGTTCTCATCTTCACGAACAGGAGAATGAGAATGGATGAGAAAAATGTGATCATAGAACAACCCAGCAAGGCCCCCACCTACAAGTGGCCCGACCCAGTAGACCCAGTGGTCGGTCCAATCCCAGCTGACCAATGCAGGGCCGAAGGACCTGGCTGGGTTCATGGATGCACCCGAGAAGGCCCCACCAGCCAAGATGTTGGCACCAACCACAAACCCCACAAGAATGGGCCCCAGACCTCCTATCTGTCCCCTATTGGGGTCCACTATTGTGGCATATACCACAAACAACAAAGAGAAGGTGAGAACGATCTCCATGAGCACCCCTTGCAAGTAGCCCACCCCACTAGCGAGCGTGTGCACTGGTGTCTCCTGTCAAAACCATCCAAATACAGCACACTTAGAACCCCATGTTTAATTTATCAACATCAGATCTTGCAATATATAGGGAAAATATTGGCTACACTCGTGGGTTCCGACCCCTAGCTAGTTGAAACTCACCCCTAGCTAGTTGAAACTCATAGGGTGAGGTCTTTTTGACCAAAGCTGACACTATAAATCTAGTTCAAACTCATGTGAGGGTAGGGTTTTTAACCAAATCTGACCACATAAATGTGTTCAGCAAGGTCAAAATAGTAGGACTTAAATCTTAGATTGTTTTTTTTTTATGTAAAAAAAGTGATTTTATGAAGATTGAAAATTAGACAATAGTAGGGATCGACCCTTGCATCATATGTTTGAGATATAAAATTATGACTTTTCAAGGGTTGTAAATTAGTTATATTGTAGGTCATTGATTTTTTAACCAACAAAAAAATCCGATAGACATTGGGAAAACATGATCCAAGGGACGGTTTCTACTAAACTAAACATGTAAATCACATTTGGAGAGTCAGATGTGCAAAAGAAATAATAAAAAATAAAAAAAGATTTTACTTGTGAGTTTGGAACCCATGTGTGCAGCCAACATTTTTCCCAATATATACATTGGGAAAGTATTGCCTACACACCACCGAGGTGGTATATATACCATGTGGTAAGCGGGTTCCTGTGCCAAGCTGAAGGCCCAGGTTCAAATCACTCTGTCAAGTGGGGCTTAAGAGATATCTGGTAGGGGTCTGCCTAACCCCAGCTTGCTTATCAAAAAAAAAAATTGCCTGCTCACACTTAGTACTGTAGTATCGAGCAGAAACTATATGGTTTTTAACATTTTTTTTTGGATAAAGTCTCGTGAATATCCTGTACATAGCTTAGTAAAAACACTTTTTTGCCATGTGTGAATTGCCAAGTGTCACTGTTTTTTTTTTTGAAAGGCACCTCAAATAGCTGTCATAAAGATCTGCTAAATCATAGTGAAGAAATGCTCCAACGTCCTTACCGTCCATTGTGGCAGATCACACCGTACGTGGAAACTGCATACAATGGCGTGTCCAGTGTCCTTTTAGGTGTGCCTTGTGCCCATGTGACATAGTCATCTAAGTATGTTGGCACATTGCTCAACCGTGTAAATCTTTTTACTTCAATGCATGAATGCATGGTTCATTTCTTTGCTAGCTATCTTGTGCTTGTGCGTGTTCCCTAGTCGCGTCGATATTAGATCCAACCTAATATGTTCTTGGGTATAAACCACAACGTAGGCACCTATTTGTACACCTTCAAGGCGCATCTAGAAGGTCGACCCATGACACCATGGGGAGGCAAAATACTTACCAATCCACCTGTTAGGAACCTGAGCAGCAGGCAGGCCAGAGTAGAGCCCAGCAATTGAGCAATCCAGTAAAGGACAGACCTGAAGATGGTGATGTTACCACCAACAGCTAAGCCCAGTGTGACTGCAGGGTTCAGGTGACCACCTGAAATATGTAGCCCTGCAGATATCATGACCGCAACCACGAGTGCGTGGGCCACTGCCACTGCTGTCAAGCCTGCTATGCCGGATCCGCCAACCAACTTATCTGCATTTAAAGATCCAAACTTCTTAAGTCAAAATGTATATATATATATATATATATATATATATATATATATATATATATAGAGAGAGAGAGAGAGAGAGAGCATTTCTTAAGAGGAGATAATTTTCATGCGAAATGTTTACGTGAAAATTGGTATTAAACACATTTGCCAGTCTTTCAAAGTTGCATTGAAGAAGGGCTGATTCGAGATGGAGCCTTAAATGACAGACTATGAAAACTAAAAGATTACATGTACAAAATTGATGTACAGTTGTTAGATTTTGATCGAATACGCTGGTAGGGGTCCGCCTTTAGTTGATAAAGCTCGAGGTCCTTTTACCTGCCAAATGAGAACACCCAACTTCGACATTGTGGCAAGAAATGCTGCAAGTAGGTTAATTTCTAACCATGGTTGTCCCTTGGCTGGTGACAAACCACGGCCATCCCTTGGCTGGTGACAAACCACGGTCAATCCCAGCTAGGAAGGCCGTGTCCTTGCGTCCTACACTATAATTATTTTGATAGAGCATGGAAAATTATAACGACAGATGAAGGCAGAGGCAGCAGCGGGATTGCACTTCCATTTTGATAGAGAATGGAAAATTATAGTAACTACAGAACTGTCTTTAAATTCGAAAACCAACTTTAATTGCCATTTTCATCATTTGAATTCACATAAACTATTAAGAAAAATATCATAATTCACTTAAAAGCTAGATTTGCTCCTTGATTACCAGATGCCATTGCCGTGCCGACCCCGGCGAAGACAAACAGAAAGGTGAGGATAACCTCAGCCAGCACAGCACGAAGACAGTCAGGCTGAGCAGCCTCCTGCTGACTTCCTAACGTTATTTTTCCCATCCTTCTCTAAGGAAACGAGATTACAAGAGAATTAACTATATTCCCTGAGATGGAGAACTTGGCCTTCTACTCACCTCTCAACCTTACTTCCTCTTAGCCCTATATATATGTATATATATATAAGAAGAAAGGATGGAGAGAACGGGTAGCATGCTTAGAATAAGGTTCCTAATCATTTTTCAAATATTAAAGTTTAACTATAACCGTGTGAAGGTTTGACATTCGAATAGCAAGTCCACTTGAACTGCCTTGATGATGGTGACGCCAAAGACACTGTGACCATTGACCTCTACATCATTTTCCCTTTTCTTTTATGTCATTCTTTATATATTTGAAATAGTCTCCCTTTGAACATCCCGTGATATCTTTCACTTCCAAGCTTTTTGCTGGTACAGCTTTATTTCGATTGGCAGGTACAGCTTCATTTTGAAAAGGCGTGCTCTATTATTGGACTCCCCTTTTATCGCCAAATATGGACTCTCTATCTCTCTCATTTATTAATGCATCTCCCTCTCCCACTGATTATCTTAAAAGCAGAATCTTCGCAAAGCAGCTTATATCTCCCCTCCCCGGCGCAGGTCTCACTGCTCGTTCAGTGGGCGGGGTCCGGGGGGGCATGCAACGCCCCCCCCCCCCCCCCCCCCAAAAGTTTTTTTTTTTTTTTGGCCTTCTATAAATTCTTTCTTTTCTTTCCCTCTTGTAACTATCGAAAAAGAGCAATAAAGTTTTTCCTTTGGGCAGCCATGGTTTTTTACTCCATCTCGGATTTGAGGGGAGGTTTTTCCATGTAAATCTGTGTGTCGTTGTGTTTTGTTTGATCGTTCTTATTTATTGTTTCCTTCGGTTGTTTCTTGCTCGCGATTTTCGTAACACCCTTTTCTGCCATTGGTGTCATGAAATGATGATTTTAGAAAAGGACAAAGTTTTTTTTCGCTATGCGATTTATGAAAATTGCGTTGCGATTTGCTTTTATTTTGCAACGTGATTTAGCGATTTACTAACATCGCGTAGCGATTTGCATTTTTTTTCGCTATGCGATTTTCGTAAATCGTGACTCGATTTAGCAATTTTCTATTTTTTTTTGCTACGCGATTTTCGTAAATTGCTACTCGATTTAGAGATTTTCCATTTTTTTTGCTACGCGATTTTTTAAAATCGCTGCTCGATTTATCGATTTTTCATTTTTTTTGCTACGCAATTTTCGTAAATCGCTATATTTGCTATTTTTTTTTTGCTACGTGATTTTCATAAATCGCTATTGTGTGTAAATCATAAATCGCGATGTCAAACTCTGCCCCGTCAAGCACGATCTTCGGCATGATCAGGCTGTAGTCACCAGCCATCCTGATGGCAGTCTTGAGGTTCGTGACGGGGAAGCCAGAGAGGAACGTGCCATTCTCGATGTTGGCGGGGAGGTGGGTCCTGTTGGAGAACACGACACCGGAGGTCGAGATGAGGACCTCGCGCGCTACAAAAAAAATGCCAATTAGCGATGGATGTTATCCGTCGCTAATCCATCACAAATTCCATCACTAACGTATTTAGCGACGGATAGCGTCCGTCACATAATCCTAGTCTTTAAATTGCGACAAAATTTATCTGTCACCAGTCTGTCACTATTTAGCGAAAGATTAGCAATAGGAATAATCTGTTGCTAATCCATCGCTAAATAGCGACGGACTGTCGACAGATTATATCCGGATAAACTCCATCGCTAACTTTTTGTCGGCACGTTAGCGACAGATTAAAGTTCGTCGCAAACCATCGTCTTAATGAAATTGGCGCGTGGTGCCAGAACCCGACGAATGCCCGCCAAGACTTGAGGGTGTGAACGCCCGTGTTGAGCAGCGTCAGGGTGGCCTGAAAGGCATAACTCTGATTGAAAGTATTGTCGATGTAGGGGTAGATGGATTGTACTTTAAAAGACTTTGTTGTAGGTGTATTGGAGGAAGATTCTGTTGTAGGTGTCCCTCGAAAGCGACAGAGGGGCCATCGCAGTTGGTTGCCCACTAAATGAGGGCAGCATTCCAGCCACTACTATCAAGAAGAGGACGATGATTGCCATCGGATCGCCGACTCTTTGCCTCCCTTAATTTTTTTTCTAGAGAGAGAGAGAGAGGGTTTTACAATGTTTCACGGAGAAGGAAGAAGAAGAAGATGACGATAGAAAGTTCAAACGAAAAAGAAAGAGAGAGCGCTTCAGGTTCGTTTCTCTATTTAGACTTTGAAAAGTTAACATCATCCTCGACTTTCTGGATGGAGAACATTTTTTTCCTTTTCTCGAACAGTTGTTTCATTTTTTTTGAATGGAGGACATTTTTGTCATTTTCTCAAACCATCGTTTAAGATATGAATGCTTTGAACCTCACTGAGGACATGGCATTGGATAGAAATGATTGGAGGAAAAGGATTCATGTGGAAGACCCAAAATGAATTTCTTTTTTGGTTCATATCGCTGACCCCAATTGTTTTGGGATGAAGGCGTAGTTGTTGTTGTTGTTGTTGTTTGTTGTATCGTTTAATGGCGAGAATAGCAAGAAAGGCTACTTAAGTCTTTGCAACTGCACCAAACTTCGATGCTAAGTGATGCCGACACACACGGGAATACGAGCCTCACGTGCTTATATACGTGGCGCTCATTCGGACCCCCAAACACTGTAACAAACAATGCATCTTCGAGGGAGAACACACAACACCCTCCTAGAATCTTCATCATGTGTTTGTCTTTTTTGTCCTTTCTCTAGGTAGCAAAGGATTCAAACCAAGGAAATCACTGGTTGGCTCGACCAGGGACTCAGCCTTAGACTACTATCACGACAATGGCCAACCAGATAAATCCATCAACTACACAACACTGTTGGCTCATTCCAAACCTTGCTAGTTTTTTTTAGTCATCGTCAACCACTTGGGTTGAATAGATATTTCTCTCATAGCTTAAAGAAATGTTCGATAACATGATGGTCAACTTGATTGATGAAGCAGAAGCGGAGCAGAAGATCTGGGACCATAAAGATTCATTTATATTTTAGATTTTTATTTATTATTTTGAATATTTTTGTATTTTAATTCTTATATTGGATCCACACATTTTAGGATAGATTTTATCTTTTAAAATAGGAAAATCTTCTTTTTTAAAAGGATGAGAAGTCTAGTTGTCAATTCACATTTGAAATGAGATAAATGTAGTTTATCTGAATTTTCTTTTTTTTTTAGTTTTTATAGAAAAATTAAATAATTTTAGATAATTTTAACTGTAGTTGATGGTAGACTTTTTTAGATAATTTCATCCTTCTGTCTATGGAGAGGAGCATTCTAATCAGTGGTCGCCTGGCATCCCTCCACCTGCACTTCCTTCTTCTTACTTCTCATCCTACCCGGCTGGCCTCGACGAACTTCTTAACCCCGCCCCTTCATTTCCTTGAGGGAGGAGCATTTGGGATGGAACTGATTTCAGTTTCAATTGGTTAAATCTCATTACTCTGTCTCTCTCTATACTTTTTAATCTACCACCTTAAGTCGGTTCAGGATTTTAGAACCATCTCTATGCCTCCTTTGTTGAATTTAAACATGCTTTGGACCTAGACTTGAACCAAAACCCACATAAGCCAACCCATACAACCCAAATTCCTCAAACCCAAACCAATATGACTCATTAAACCATCAATGCTCCTCTTATGACCCATATCCACTTCAAAATTCATCTACACCTACCCAATACAACCCCAGTGTCCAATATAACCCAAATGCTTAATCCAATAAGATTCATATACCCATTATCCAAATTGTCCAGTCTAAAACCAAATCCATGTTCCAAACTTAACCCAAACCTTAACCACACCCAATTCTTGTCCAAATCAAGATATGACTCAGACATTACATGTCTCAAGATCCAATTCCCCCAAGGCACAACACAAGTAGAGAAGGATCTAGATACACATGCAACCCTTGAAGATATGATGATGCAAATTAAAGTTGTTTTACTCAGATGTGATGTCTCTTCCTTTTATCAAGGTACCCAGTATGTGCAAGAATACACAAAAATTTCATCATGTGATATTGGAAGCCCAAATTCAAGAATCCACAGAGAAGCAGATCACCATATATTGATGGACATGAATTTTGTATATTAAAAAAGATGAAAAGCATTACAGTTGTGTCTTTAGAGCAAGCAATTCAACATGCCTTGGATCATGATACAAAATTGGAGCAAGAAAGAGAAAAATCTCTCCATGTTCCTAAACCTACCCAAACCCAAATAGTTGAAACCCATTTAAAACTCAATCCAAAACATAGTCCTAGTAAAGCTCCATTAGAACCTATCTAAAGGCCTACACCAGAACCACTTTTGTAACCTACTTAAACCTTATATCCAATTAAAAAAGATTTAGATCTAAAATCACTTAATGGACCCAAAACTATATTATTGGATCTACCTGAATCCAACTTAGGCCCTAAAAACCCACATCAGAATAAACCCAAACTCAATTAATCCTATCTAAACTAAAATTCTCCAAAACCCATCCATACATACATATATTTTTGTTATTTATGATTGAAACTATGCTAAATTTGATTTTTTTCTCATGTATGATTTAGATTTTAAGAGTTTTGCATTTTAATCCATATTTTTGTTATTTATTGAATGAATGCATGAATAATCTTATTTTTTTTTCAAGTATGAATTATATTTTAACAATTTTGCATTTTAATCATATTTTTTTAATTTCTTGAATGAAAGAATGCTGCATCTATTTTTTTTTCTCATGTATGATTTATATTTTAGAGATTTAATATTTTTATTGCTAATTTTATAATTTATTAAGTGAAAACATGTTAAATCTGATTTTTTTCTCATGTATATTTAGATTTTAATGGTTTAATATTTAATTCATACTTTTGTAATTTCTTGAGTGAATGCATGTTAAATCCAATATTTTTTCTCATGTATAATTTAGATTTTAGGGGTTTTGTATTTTAATTGCTATTTTTGTTATTTATTGAGTAAATGCATGCTAAATTTATTTTTTTCTCATGTATGATTTAAATTTTAAGGGTTTTGTATTTTAATTGCTAATTTTATAATATATTTAGTGAATGAATGCAATATTAGATTTTTTTCAAGTATGATTTTGATTTTTGGGGTTTGCATTTCAATCCATATTTTTGTAATTTCTTGGGTAAAAGCATGCTAAATCTATTTTTTTTCTCATGTATGATTTAGATTTTAAGGGTTTTGCATTTTAATTATTGATTTTGTAATTTATTTAGTGAATGCATGATAAATCCATTTTTTTTTTGTATTTATGATTTATAATTTAAGGATTTTGCATTTTAAGTATGATTTATGATTTTTTAAGTTTTTGATTTTAGGGTTTTGCATTTTTAGGGCTAATTTTATAACATATCATGCTTCAATTTTATGGCATACATCATCATTGCATATTGAGTTCAAGCATTCATACACATGCAGTTTTCAGATTTTCGAAAACTCAAAACATAGATGAAGCTTCATAATTCTAAAATATTGAAAGCACATAACTCATTTCGTACCTAGTGAAATTCAATCGAACATATATATATATATATATATATATATATAAAATCAATAATAATTATCTTTTTTTTAAGTGTATAGGTATGGTCAGGGCCGGCTGGCCTCTTTGTGATTTGAAACCACTACCAACACTTATATTTCACATGCTAAGGGCCTCTAATGAAACATGACACATGCTGAGGCCTCATGCTAAGGGCCTCCAATGAAAACAAAAATATGGAGAGATATGGGCCTCCAATGAAATATGCTAAGGGCCTCAACTTCTCTTCAGCCGCCACTAGGTATTGTTCAGTTGGGCTGAACTCATGCACATATACCTATGCTCAAATATGCATTAAATACTAAGGTTCAAAACTGCATATAGCAATGTTCAAAACTCCATGTACCTAGGTTCAAATCTGCATTAGATGCTTACTCTTCAAAATTAAGGAATTTATGTGACATACACGCAAACTATATAAAGATTGACTATTAGTCTAAAGATGGGTCTCAATTCACAAAATCCCCAACTCTATTCGACTGTTACAGAGTTCACAAAAAAATTTACAGTCGACAAAAAGATCTGAGATTTTTATAAACATAGGAAATTCTGTCAGCTTTTCGTACAAACAAACCGCTCATAAAAAATCTTCCGTATGAGGAAGTTATGAGTGTTTTACTAAAGGTCTATCAAATTATGTTCCAACTGATGACAAACCGGGCTCAGGCCATGAACCGAGATACAAATTTTATAGAATTAGAAAATTTTGTTAGCTTTCCAATGCAATAAACCGCTCATCGAAACTCCTCTGGACGAGAGAGTTATGAGCATTTTACCGGTTGGATGTTTGACCGGAAACAATAAATTTCGAGTCTATGCATTTGGGTGGCCTCAAACCGGGTCACCCGAATCCGTACACCCAAAGATATTTGACATAATTTTTAATCAAAACATTAGTAGAACTACACATCTAAGTCGGATCTATTCTTATTGAGACAAATCAGATTTTTTCTTCAGCCGGTTGGCCGAAAAAATTGATTTGTCTCTCACATGCATTAATTATTCAGAAAATATATAATTAATGAAGTAAATCATGGAATTTACATGCAAATAAAATTCAAAAAAATCTAAAAAAATCATAGAATACTCCTATGCATATATTGTACCAACTACAAAAATAAAATCACATGGGTTCATATACAAAATTCATGATGTTCTCTAATTTACCAAAATCTTTTTTGAAAAAGCTCGATTTGACTAAAATTGCAATATCTCAAGATTTCAACCATGACAATTCATAAACGTTTTACATAACATCTACAATATTATATATTACCAATCTAAGTTGATACTTGCGCAAAATCATAGCATATTCCATAAAATTTCAAAATTTATAGATTTTTTTTCTGAGAAACCTGTTTTTTAGTAAATCAGGTTTTCAAAGAAGGTTTTCTTTCGAAAAACCCTTCTTTTTCCATGGTTTGATAGCCCTAAGCCAAACCCATGTGTGTGAGGGTTTGTTTAAGGTCTATGGATGTGAAAAACTCATGGAGTTTGTACCACAAATTCTGTTTTACAAGTAGAGTATAGATCACCTACCTTTTTGGTCAAAAATTTGTTCCTACACACACGGGTGGGTCTTTTCGCACTTTTCGGCCAATCCACTCAAACTACGAGCTTGGTAATGGCCTTCCAATCCTCCTTGAACCACGTGAGAGCCTCTCTTGCAAACCCAAGAGAGATGAAAAATCCTCTACTTGTGTAGGGGAAAGGAGAGAAGAAGGTTTGGGAGAGAGAAAAGACTTAGAGAGAAAACTTGAAAAAAATCCAAAGAGGGAAAAATAGGGGGTTTGAGCCCCTCCTCTTCATTTATATCTCATTGAATTAAGTCAAGGTCTGGGATAAATCCTATCTCTTGATCTAATCTAGCAAAGTTTCTAAATCCCAACTTCCTTAAGTTGCCTTTTCCCCTTTTTTTAATTCCTTTCCTCTAAATGCATACATATATTTTTCTTTCTTTAGCATATTGAATATCTTACATTACATATATTAAGTAGTAAGTATACTTAGGTTACAACTTCAGAAAAAATTAGAAAGGGTGGTCGACCCCCATGGGTTGGCCCCCTTTCCAAAATTTTCAACTTACTTGCTTTGCAAGCAAGTTGACTCTTTCTTTTCTTTTTCTTTTTCTTTTTTTTTTAACTCTCATTTTTTTTCTCTCATTTTAATAATCCCTAAAGAGAGGTCCAGCCCTTGCTATACCTTCTAGGTTCTTCTAAAAGTGATTCCCCTATATGGGGCTCTTCCTAAGCCTTTATTAATTTTTTTGGAAAGTGTTGACTTTTTCAACCCTATTCTTTGTTTTTTTGGAAACTTGGGTTTTAACATTAATTTCAAGTTTGTTTTTGGTTTTTAACATTTTAAACTTTAAATTATGATACCACATAGGATGGGAGGGCCCACCAATGGACTGCTACCATTTTATCAATTTTAGTTAATTTTTTTGAAATCCATTCCATGAAATTTAAGTCAAATTATTTCTAAATTAAATTAAAACACTTTATAAATTCATTCAAAATTCACATGAAATACTAATGCATTTAATTTAAGTAAATTCATGCCCAATTAAATTTTATTAATATATTTTCAAAGTTTTAAGCATCTAAATTATTTTATTTTAATTCATTCCCTCAAGGTTAAATCCAAATTTTACCAAAGATGTGATTCAAAATTCCAAATTCACCTTAAATTCTAAATGTCATTTAAGCCTAAATTAACTTTGAATTTCAATTAAACTCAAATTCAAATGTAAATGTTCATTTATGTAAATTATTTATATTTCTTAAGGGTTAATTCCAATTCATCAAAAATAATTTCTGAAAAATTCATAACTCAATGGGGTCGATGAAACCTTGGGGCATGTAGGGGTTCCTTTTACATATTAATATTTTTTTTATAAACCCTATAGACCCTATAGCAATAGCATGATAAAAAATTTCTTCTTAAAATATTGTTTTCTCAATAATGCATTTTACAAATGATTCCTACCTGAGTCGGCAGGACCTTTGTTGTATTGACTATTTGATTTCATTCTAGTTTTGTACATTAAGTTTCAAACTTGAATTTTTATTCGATTAAGTTTCAAATCTAATTATAATGTTTGAGACATATTTATTATTCCAAATCTGATCTTGATTCGAATTTTCGAATCAGAATTCAGATTGATAAAACTTCAGAAATTGAAATCAAAATTCAATAGATTTCAAATTAAAATATATACTTAGTTCGAATCCTCATTAATATTAAATCTCGAATTAACATCTAGTTGGGTTCAACTTAAACTTAGATTAGATCCAATAAAAAAATCAAAACCCTGATTCAGAATAAATTCTCAAATCAAACTTTATTCTGAATCCCAAATAATACTTGAATTATAATTAAATTTATAACTTAATTTTGAATAAATTTACTATTATTTCTCGTAAAGTATCAAAAAATTATGGGTTTTACAATAATATTCAAGGATTCATGTTGAATGGTAATTAGAAAACAAAAATACAAAAACCTTAAAGCTATAAACTAAACATTTATATCATTCTAACAAAACCAAATCAAAACTAACTACTACAAACAACATAAATTATGCATTTATGCTAAGTAATAAAAAACACTAATATTCTAACCAAAATCACATTTGCAATATTCATATATCCATGCCCAATGATAATTGATAAAAAAAGGACAAAAATCCCTTAAATCATAACTCAATATTTATGTCATTTAAAAAAAATAACACCCTAATCTTTACAAACATTATAAATTATGTAGTTATGATTAATTAATAAAAACACTTAATACTCTAACCAAAATCAAACTACATAATATTCATAGATTCATGCCTAATGGTAATTAAACACACATACACACCCTAAAACCATAAACTAAACATTTACTTCATTCTGAAAAAGCAAATAAAAACCTTAAATCCTAACAAACAACACATTATAGATATGCTAATTGAAAAAAATAAAACCCTAATTAAATATTTTTGTCATTGGAAAAACAAAAATAAAGACATAAATACTAACAAAAATAAAATATTTAGGGGTTTGATAACCAAAATCAAGCATTTATTAATGGAATCAGGCATAATGATAATTAAAAATGAAACAACAAATAAAAAACCCTAAAACATTTATTATATAATCATGTAATTTGAAAAAAAACCCAAAATCTTAAAAGAAATCATAGATTTATGCTAATCAAAAAAGAATAAATAAAAGCTCTAATATTCTAACAAAAAATCAAGTATTCATTATTCATACTTAATGTTAATTTAAAAAAAAAAACTCACACACAAAACCCTAGTAAGTGCAGATGGACAAAGAGGGAGAGAGAGAGAGGGGGAAAAATTGGTGGGACGGAAGGCGGGATTGGGGAAATGTGTAACCAAAGGGGTGTTGACCCCCTTTGGAATGGGTACCAGTCCCCATGCAATCAATGGGTCAGGGTGGGCATTGTTCATGCAATCAGCGGGTATCCCTTTTAAGGGAATTTAGCAGGTCAGGGTGGGCACGTGCCAATCCTCACACTAACGTACCTCCACCCCTGCCTGTGTTTGAAGACTGATCTGAAGGAATAGAATGTGATTTTGGCACTTGCGATGTGATGCCCTCATGTGAAAGAATTCAGAGTTCTTGTCTGCCTAGTTTAGCTACTGAATTCTTGTCCTTTACCTCCATTAATTTCCTCACCAACTCGCCACTCGGTAATGTTCATAGACTGTTCAGTCATTCTTTGTATGGGATGAGCATGGTCAATAACCATTTGCTTGTTGACCCAAATCGAAGAACTATTGAAGATTAGTGAGTTCCTCTTCCGATTTCCCCACTTTTGAGAATTTGCTACCACCATGATCTTTTACCCATTGTGTAATATGCCTTGAGAGAATTTTGAGCTTTTTGGAAAGTCTGAAAATAGCCCATCTTCCCAAGACAGGTTCGCTCCATTTTGATTTGATCATAGCTTAAAAACTCGGAATATGAATCCACCAATCTTCTAAGGCAAAGCGCTTGGAAGGCTTTATTTAGTTGCCAAATTCTATTTGAATTGGTCCATGATGAAATTCAGTACGAGGTAAAGACTTGCCTGCAATATCATGAAAAACATTGAGGTAACAAAGAATAATTTTGTTTTAATTTTGTTCTTTTTACCAAAAGGACAAATTACTTAAACAGACTACACCTAAATTACCCTTGGTATATATCATACATATTTTAGCCAACCAAAAAAATGTTGATTGGAAATGACATAGAGCAAAACAAAAACATCTTGCATGCATGGTGGCCATGGGACAACATCAATGGTAAATTTTGATTGTGATCCAACAAATGTCAAATTTAAGGTCACACTCCCACTATTCATCTTACACTCTAACTTTCTCAAACTCTTTCAGCTGAATCTAGCTGCAGTTGCCTTCGAGATAGATGCTAGTGTGCATAACTAATGCATTGATTCAACTCTTTATAAATGATGTCATGTATAAAGGACTGAATTTTCAATGTGGGAATATTCATTCCCCCCATGTATATGCAATTTGGTGGGGCTCACTTGTCTGCACTCTGAGGTGTGAGTGTGATGTAAATTGTGAGGGCTTGATTTACAATAAAACTACCCAGTACGAATTATGTAGGCTACTTGCAAATAAAAATAACAAAAAAGCAACTAAGAATTCAATAACGTAAAGAATTTATGGAAAGTACCCAAGAAAAGTAAGGAAAAGAAAATCAGAAAGTTTCATCAACAACTGAATTGTTTTTTCTCTCTCCCAAATCACCTATTTATAAAAACTCTCTCGATCTGGATCTTCATGTGGGCTTTCAGATTTGATCTGATTTAATCACTCTCTTGGTGTGAAGAAACATAGGCTAGGTCAATGGGCTATAGGCGAGTCTTCATCGTCCTCTTGTGCTCTACACAGACCTTTGAAGAGTGCCCTTACCTCGATTGGGTTCTCAATCCGTAATGGGGTCCACTTGAGAATTGGGCCTGCCATCCACCATTGGAGTTGAATCAAGTGTATCTAGATAACGGTCTCCTGGGTGATCCTAGACCTACTCTACACTTGCATCATTCTCTCCTGGCTAGAAAGAATTCAGCTTCGATGAATTTGTTTGTTCATGATAAGAGTTTAGATTAGCAACATTTAAGATAGGTGAAATTTGCCAATCTTCGAGCAACTCAATGACGTAAGCATTGTTCCCTAAACACTTTAGCACACAAAAAGGGCTGAATTTTTATAGGCTCAATTTGCCATAAGTACCAATAGGAAAACACTCAGGATGCAAATAGACCATGACCAAATCACCCTCTACAAAGCTAACATTAGGATGACTCTAATCGACTCGAGACTTATAGACTTATAGATGGCATAATTCTCTTTTAGATGCTTTGTCGCATGGAAATGGACTTCCTACATGTAGTCAAAAATATCTTGAGTCGCTGGGAAGGGATCTTCAACATGAGAAATTGGTGCCAAATCAACAACATGAATAGGAGATCGACTATATACAATCTGGAGTGGGGACCTTCTAGTAGACCGATTCACCTTGTTATTATAAGCAAATTTAGCTTGGGGTAAAACCAAATCTCAAGTTTTGATATTGTTGCCAACTAAACTCCATAACAAATTACCCAACGTGCAGTTGACCACCTCTATTTCACCATCTATCTGGTGGTGGTACACACTACTAAATTGGAGTTTGGTTTTCAACAAAGACCAAAGAGACTTTCTAAAATGTCTATGAAAATGAGTATCTAGGTCTAAAGTGATAGAACAAGGAAGACCATGATAATGCACTACGTCCCTAAAATAATAGTTGGCTACAACTGAGGTATTAGTAGTGCATTTGCAGGAGATGAATATTGCCATCTTTGAGAAATAGTGGGCCATGACTATAATAGAATCAAACCCACACATTGTTGTAGGCAACCCTAATACAAAATCTATGGAGACGTGTTCCTAGGGGTGGTCGGGAATGGGAAGGGGAGTATAGAGACCTATATTTTGTTTGTGTTTCCTCGAAACCTGACAACCTCGATATCCCCTAACTAACCTATGACATCACATCTCATTCTAAGCCAGAAATAATGTTCACTCACAAGAGGATACATCTTATCCTGTCCTAGGTGACCTGCAAGACCACCTTCCTGCAAATTTGATATTAAGAACAATCAGAGAGAAAAATCTGGGATGCATACACAATTCCCTCTAAACAGGTACCCATCATAGATTTGAAAAGGAAAGTCTGACGGGCACGTGTTAGAGACACACTTATCCCATATGTTCTTAAAATCAGTATCTGACTCTAACATCCCTAAAAAATCTAACCTTTTTAAAATTGTTTTAATACCCTAATTTTTTTGAAAAAGTTAAAACTTTTTATTCGTTACACAGTTTCATATGATTCTCGACACTAATATGTTAACGAGTTCATCTATGGCCACATTCCAACCATTCCAAATACTGGACAACCCACCTAAGCACAAGCCTCAGTCAAAATTATTACAACTCAGTTAAGGTTACTACTCTAAGGATCCTCATACGCAAGAAAATATGAAAGACAAAATTCATTTAAGGTTTAAGACAATTAAGGAGTTACTTACGATTTGAGATTTTAACGTCATACGCGCAATCATCTCATAAATGAAAAGACAACATTCATAAGGATTTTTATTCCAAATTATTACAAGTCGTCGAATGTAAAGATCTAGAAATAACTAGGTTTAATCATTTACAAGTTTCTAACTGCCAAAAAATATCTGGATCCTTCAGGGATCGTAATAGGTAAGAGTGAAGCCTTCAGTCGCAGAGCAACCCGCACTTCGCCTTAGTCCTTCAAGAGGTTATTTGTAATGTTGTAGGGCATCAATCACTTGCCCGTAGAAAACCCAAAACTAAAGTTGAAGAATACATATCAAGTTTGTGATGGTACAACCAAAGTGTGATTCTCATCATTTATAAAATGAGGGTCAAGAGAATCCACTTCCAAACTTTTGCATAACATTCATAGCCATTCATTCCATGGCATTCATAATTGTATAATCTACATCCATGACATTCAAAATTTCATTCATTCAAATCCATGACATTTATATATTACATTCATTTATATCCATGGCATTTATTCACATAAATAAATAACAATATGCAATTCATACATATTTGCACAAACATAATTAGGCCAAATCCCATTTGACCATGTTCATCGTGAAACACATGCATTTTCCTCTAAAATAATTCAATACATTAGAGAACCTCACAAACACCAAAAAATGATGCATTTTCTGAAATGGCCTACAATTTTTGAAATCTGCCTATTGTTTAAATTCATAAATTTTTAGCTATAAAAAGATTTTTTTACCCTTCACAAAGCGGATTTCCTCCGAATATACAAACTTCCATGAAATATCCAATTATGCAAATTTCTTTCTAAATATGTGAATTTTTTCCCAAATATGATAATATGCAGAACTTTTCTTAAATATGTGAATTTTCTTTTAAAGGCTTTAGCAGCACTTTTGCAAATAGTAGGCATGATGTCCTTTGCCTGACATATCTTGATATTTGCAAATATAATATAATATTTGCAATCATGAGTTGCAAATGTCGTCAAAATATGCAAACTCTATTTAATAAAATAGCAAAAGAGGCATAGGAAAGAGAACATTTGCAAATGTGTGGATATTCGCGTGTGAAGGACAAGACATTCTCAAATGTGTGAGTATTTAGTTAAAAATGGTGCACACATTTTAGGGACCTTCATAACTCATGGTTGTAAATGTTCCCAAAATGTGTGGGCCTCCTTTTCATAAAATCGCATCAGAGGCACATGCAAGGGGACATTCAGAAATGTGTGACAGGAAATTTGCAAATTTAAGAGAAAGTTCACATATTTGGGAGGAAGTTCACATATCTGAAAAAAAATTGTTTCTGTGAAGGGTAAACAGGTTCTTTTATAGCCAAAAATTTATGAATTTGGATATAGGGCAGATTTCAAACATTGTAGAGTATTTTGAAAAACAAATGATTTTTGTTGTACAGTATAATAACTTTCCATTATGAAATTTCATATCAGATCTAGATCCAACTTGTGTTTTTATTAAAATATGCAATTCTCGAGGTTAAAAATATAAAAAATTAGTATTTGACACTACAAGAAATTTGCATTTTTATGGAGCATTTGGGCAGTAGTGCCAGTGTAAATTGCATTTTAGTGGCACAAAAATGCCTTTTAGTCAAAGAAAATATTTTTACTGGCACTAGAAAACCCAAGTACCCATCTATGGCAACCAGGGCTCTCTTTTACGAGGCAATTAGGGCTCAGAAGCCCAAGTACCCATCTATGGCAACAGTCACATCATGATGCAGTATTATGTACCCAAATCCATTTCGTGTTTCTCTGGTGCCTTTAGCCCATGTGAGCACTTTGCTGGTGTAACAAGTCAAGGGTGTGGATGTTATGCATGAGTATGGTGCTTCCTTGCGCACCTCATAGGTTTTTATCAAACACGAGCTATCAAATATACCAACATGTTCACATGCATCATGATATTAATTGCACAACAATATTATCCACACAGTTATGCCCAATGTAACTTCGAAGGTTTCCTGAACCGTTCGTTCTATCACAGGCAATAAGCATGCATCTTATACATGGAACATTATAAATATCATGCTTCAATTTCATGGCATACATCATCATTGCATATTGAGTTCAAGCATTCATACACATGCATTCTTCAGATTTTTAAAAACTCAAAACATAAATAAAGTTCCAAATTTCTAAAATATTGAAAGCACATAACTGATTTCAGATCTAGTGAAAATCAATCAAACTTATATATATATATATATATGTGTGTGTGTGTGTGTGTGTGTGTGTGTGTGTGTGTGTGTGTGTGTGTGTTTGTGTGTGTGTGTGTGTGTGTGTGTGTGTGTGTGTGTGTGTGTGTGTGTGTTTGTGTGTGTGTTGTAGTTCAGACTTCATTAAAACATGGCACATTCATGTATTGATTAGATTTGAACATTCAATATTGCGGTTCAAGTTTTGAACTTGCATATACATTCATTAATTATATATATATTCTTTGGTAAAACTCCATATATATATGTATATATACATACATCTAAATCAACCCCTCAGAGGAATATGCGCCTTTAGAAGATCTTTCATATTGTACATACACTCTCGAAAATGTTATATATATATATATATATAATACTTATCATGTTATTTTTTTTAAAGTGTATAGGTATGGTCAGGGTCAGTTGGTCTCTTTGTGATTTAAGGCCACCGCCAACACTTATATTTCACATGATAAGGGCCTCCAATGAAAAAAAAACATATGGAGAGATATGAGCCTCCAATGAAATATGCCAAGGGCCTTAACTTATCTTAAACTACCACTGGGTATTGTTTAGTTGGGCTGAACTCATGAACATATATACCTATATTAAAATTTGCATTAAATACTTAGGTTCAAAACTGCATATACCTATGTTCAAAAGTGCATTAGATACTTAGGTTCAAAAATCCATATACCTATGTTCATATTTGCATTAGATACTTAGGTTAAAAACTCATATACTTGGTTTCAAATCCTTTAGTTTCAAAATCGTGTATGCATATATATATCTATCTATCTATCTATATATATATATATATTGTTGAATGTATCTAATGTTACATTCATTTTTTTTAAATCACATGAACATGGAAATTGATTTTTGCAATGTGATCAATAAGCGAAAATTGTTTTCATGAACTTTGTTTTTCCTTAAAATGCATTTAGAAAGATCTAACACTATATGTATTTAGAAAAATCTAACATAAAAATGTATTTAGATTAAGATTACACCAAGAGTGTAGTTAGAGATGAAACTAACATACATCTACATTTAGATGAAACTAATACATATTTATTTAGATGAAACTAACATCCATATGCATTCAGATGAAACTTACATTCATATGATCATATAGATGAACTAACATTCATATGAGCATCTAAAATAACATACATCCATATAAGCATCTAGATCTAGAGAGGGATATAAAATGAGAGATACAAACTATTAATTCTATAAGCATTCTTAGTTTATACAAAAATCAACCATTGAAAGCTTTTAAAGACATTAGTATGGCTTTCCCATACATACCAACACTCATAAATATATGTATTATAAAAATACATATCATATGGTTGATGAATGTCATAACCATATAACAAAAATGTGAGTGATTTTTACTTACCTTGATGAAATGAAAACAAATAGCAATAAGAGAGCAAGAAACCTCCTCTCCAAAACTTGTAGGGTAAAGTCCCAATAGGTACCAAAGTTAAACCAAGAATATTAGAAATTAATCACAATTCAATCATACATGTTAATTAAACAGGAAAATAAATTTTTTTGCATTGATTACAAAAATTTCCATTAAAATTCCCAAAAATTTTTGGGTCTTACAAAAGTGTTGCCTTATTTCAAGTGCCCTTGATGCTTCACTTGAAAGTGCAGGGAGGGGAAGGTGTTCAATGGAGCCATTAGCAAAGTTTGCTGAAGAGAATAAGTTCATGAAGTGATTAGAACCCACATTAAGAATATGATCGCCTGTGAATAGGGGCAGATCCAGGATTCTAACCTCGGGTGGGCACAAATACAAAGTAAAAAAAGATTATTTACTAACAATATATTTTTTTAGAGAAAATTACTAACATGTTTCAAAAAATCAGGATCAAAACACTATTTTCTACAAACGTCATAAATGGTTCATTTAAGATAGATAAAAAAACCTTAATATATTTTAACCAAAATCAAATCACACAATATTCATGGATTCATGTTGAATGATAATTAGAAAACAAAAACACAGAAACCGTAAAGCTATAAACTAAACACTTATATCATTCTAAAAAAAACAAATCAAAACTAACCACTATAAACAACATAAATCATGCATTTATGCTAAGTAATAAAAAAACACTAATATTCTAACTAAAATCACATTTGGAATATTCATATATCCATGTCTAATGATAATTGAAAAAAAAAAGCACAAAAATCTTTTAAATCATAACTAAACATTTATGTCATTTAAAAAAAGCAAAACCCTAATCCCTACAAACATTATAAATTATATAGTTATGATTAATTAATAAAAACCCTTAATATTCTAACCAAAATCAAACTACATAATATTCATAGATTCATGTCTAATGGTAATTAAACACACACACACCTTAAAACCATAAACTAAACATTTACTTCATTCAAAAAAGGAAAATAAAAACCTTAAATCTTAACAAACATCATATTATAGATATGCTAATTGAAAAAAATAAAACCCTAATTAAATATTTGTCATTGGAAAAACAAAATTAAAAGACATAAATCCTAACAAAAAAAATATTTAGGAGTTTGATAACCAAAATCAAGCATTTATTAATGGAATCATGCATAACGATAATTAAAAATAAAAAACCCTAAAACATTTATTATATAATCGAGTAATTTGAAAAAAAATCCAAAATCCTAAAAGAAATCATAGATTTATTCCAATTGAAAAAGAACAAATAAAACCTCTAATATTCTAACAAAAAATCAAGCACTCATTATTCATGCTTAATGTTAATTTAAAAAAAAAAACTCACTAACAAAACCCTAGTAAAGGTTGATGGCCAAAGAGAGAGAGAGAGAGAGAGAGAGAGAGAGAGAGAGAGAGAGAGAGAGAGAGAGAGAGAGAGGGCAAAATCGGTGGGAGGGAAGGCGGGATTGGGAAAATGTGTAACCAAATAGGGGTTGGCCCCCTTTGGGTTGGGCACCAGTCCCCATGCAATTAGCGGGTCAGGGTGGGTACTTATCATGCAACCAGCAGGTATCCTCTTTAAGGGATTTCAACAGGTCAGGGTGGGCACATGCCAGCCCTCCTGCTAACGTACCTTTTTATTGCCTATGTGTTTGAAGACCAATCCGAAGGAATGGAATGTGCTTTTGACATTTGCGATGTGATGCTCTCATATGAAAGAATTTAGAGTTCTTGTCCCCTTAATTTTGCCATTGAATTCTTTCCCTTTACCTCCATTAATTTCCTCGCCAACTCACCACTCGGTAATGTTCGTAGACAGTTCAGTCATTCTTTGTATGAGATGAGCAAGGTCAATGACCATTTTCTTGTTGATCCAAATCGAAAGACTATTGAAGGTTAGCAAGTTCCTCTTCCCATTTTCCCACTTTTGAGAATTTGCTACCACCATAATCTTTCACCCATTGTGTAATATGCCTTTAGAGAATTTTGAGCTTTTTGAAAAGTCTGAAAATAGCCCATCTTCTCAAGACAAGCTCGTTCCACTTTGATTTGATCATAGCTTGAAAACCGGGAATGTTTTGTAACACAAGGCAGGAACGAGAAGATGACAATGTGTTGTAACACAAGCTAAAAACCAAGGCGGACCTCGACTCGATCGCGGGAATGTGCAAAGCTATTTACGGGAGGACATTTTCGTCAAACGCATATCTATCTTACGGGAGGACATTTCTGTCAAACGCATATCTATCTTTTTTATATGTTATTTATCTTTTTTACATGTTATTTTATTATAAAATCATCATGGGTAACATTAGCATATGAATTATTGCGGGTCCCAAGATATTCCTCCGTACACCACCGAACACGAATTTATCTTCGGAGGAGAACACACAACACCCTCCCAATTTTGAGTGACTAGATGAGTTGCAACAAAATTATGTTGTCTATGCCTATTTTCTGAAATGTTGATGTGCCATATCTTAGATATAGAACAATTGTCTATGCCTATGTGTAGGCTCAATTGCTCATCATCTCTTTTTATGCTGGATAAAGCAAATAACATTCTGGTGCATAGAACTTTTTTTCAAGGATTTGAAAATATTCATTACTGGCAAATAACATCTGTTTGACCAAGTTGGATGTCACTGTGATTTCTTTCATTTGTCTGACCTGTCTATTTTATGTGTGTGCATCCTGGTTCCGTTTTACACAGGTCTTTGCGCCAGGGATTCAGAAGATAAGACTTGCTTATGCAATGCATAAACATGTCATAGTAGGCATTTTGGGGCACATGCACCAACATTCACTTGGGAAACTCCTCAAACCTGATGGTACACCTAACAAAGAGATTATAGAGAAGTTAGTATCATTGCTTCATCTTTTTCAATTATGATAGGTACATGCATTGCTTATTCTCTTTTTTATTACAGGTTGTTTTATTGGATTGATTCAGACCATGATCAATACATTTCCCATGGGGAGTTAAAAAGGCACTGGTTGTTGGCATCTAGTTTAATGACAGAGATTTGGATGAGCAAGATGTTGTAGCCAAAATGATGTACGACTTTGATTCTTCTCGTGATAACAAGCTTTGTCTCTCTTGCTTCTTTTGTCCCTGTAAACTTTCTATTCCTCTTACTCCACTTTTACCTTTCAGAGTCCTTGAAATTTGTTCGAATACAAGCTCCTTTGGTGGCAGTGATCCTTTTTCAAATAGTTCAGTGTTTGAAAAAAAAAAAATTTTACTGGTGTAAGAAATGCGCCAGTAAGTAAAAAAATGCTATTGAAATATTATCACTTGCGCAAAAAACTGTGGCAGTGAAACTTTATCACTGGCGCATATTTTGCGCCAGCGAAAAGATTTTCACTGTTGCAGATTTTCTGCCAGTGAAAATAGTTTCACTAGCGCTTAATTTACGCCAGTAAAACTGATTTTTACTGGTGAGTGTAGATTGCACGTATACCGGTGGGGCTTTTACCGGAGCATCTACTAGCGCAGCGATTGTGCCAGTAAAGACCTTTACTGGCGTACAAGCTGTTAAATGTCAAATTTCTTGTACTATCACCAGGTATAGGCCGGATCTGGTTTATCTAATCTTATCTAATTTTTGGCGTAGTTATTCCTATGGTAGGTCTGGTCAAGCCAACGTCTGGATCTAATCCAAAAAACTCTTAATCAGATCCAGATCTGGACCCATCTATTTTTGCTGACGGTTCTACCCAATGGTACTCCTATTTGCGGGCATTAAAAAAACACCACCCCATTCATCCCAAATTTGACTCCCACCGGGTGTGGTGGTGCCTTTAACTGGTGGGCTTTGCTGTCGGTGACCCCACCAGAGGTTTTATCGTAGGGAGGCGGGACCATTAAGTGACTTGGACAAGATGCATGCAGCATTCATGTCTATCGAGATGTTGAGAGAGAGATGTTACAACAGTTTGCAGTTAATGCTAAGGCGCATTTACTGATGTGGATTAAAAAATAAATGAAAAGCATGATTTTGGTTTCCCTATAAATAAATGAAAAGCATGCATATTTAAGTATCATTACAAAAGATCCAACGACTGTATTGTATATATATAGATGCATTCATTCGATAGCAAGCTAAGATCAAACATTTTCATATCTCAAATACACGGGCTTACACACGCTAAAGAAACAACAGAGCACAGTCTTTTCTGTCCTGTCCTCATCTTCACAAACAGGAGAATGAGAATGGATGAGAAAAACGTGATCATAGAGCAACCCAGCTAGGCCCCCCAGCTACAAGTGGCCCGACCCAGTGGTCGGTCCAATCCCAGTGTCATGTCATCCAATGTTCAAACTCGGCTCATACTTGAAAAGCTAAGCCAGATAATAAGTTTTTGTAAAACAAGTTGGCCAATGTAAAATTGATGAAGCAACTTGAGGACATTCATGTCACTACCTACTAAAGTTTTTCAAATATTAAAGTTTAATTATAACCATGTGAAGGTTTGACATTCGAATAGCAAGGTCACTTGAACTGCGAGCCTTAATGATGGTGACGCCAAAGACACTGTGCTCACTAACCTTTACATCATTTTATCTTTTCTTTTAAGTCATTCTTTATGTATTTGAAAAAGTCTCCCTATGAACATCCCGTGATATCTTTCACTTTCAAGCTTTTTAATTTGCTGGTACAGCTTTGTTTTGTCTTGGCTTGCTCTATTATTGGACTCCTCTTTTTATTGTCAAATGTGGACTCTCTCTCTCTCACTCTCTCATTTATTAACGTCTCTCTCTCTCCCACTGATTATCTTAAAAGCAGTGGAAGAATCTTCGTCATGTGTTTTTAGTCATTTATGTGCCTTCTCTAGGTAGCAAAGGATTCGAACCAAGGAAATCACTGGTTGGCTCGACCAGGGACTCAGCCTTAGACTACTATCACGACCAGATGAATCCATCATCTACACAGCTCCGTTGGCTCGGTCCAAACCTTGCTAGTTTTTTTAGTCATCGTCAGCCACTTGGGTTGAACAGATATTTAACGTGTTGGTCAAGTTGATTGATGAAGCAGGAGCCTAGCAGAAGATCTGGGCTCATAAGGATTCATTTGTATTTTAGATTTTTATTTATTATTTTGAATATTTTTGTATTTGAATTATTATTATTATTATATTGGATCCAAGCATTTTAGAATAGATTTATCTTTTTAGAAGGAAGTTCATTTTAATTAGAATAGGAAAAATCTTCTTTTTTAAACGGATAAGAGATCTAGTTGGCAAATCACTTTTGAAATGATAAAAATGTAGTTTATTTGAATTTTCTTTTATTTTTAGTTTTTCTATAACAAAATTAAACAATTTTTAGATAATTTTAGCAGTAGCTGATAGTTGGTAGATTTTTTTTCTTCACAAATTAATCCAATACCGAATTTACATTAGTTGGTATCATAGCTGGGCTATCACCAACTGGTCGTCGGCTACCACAGACGGGAAGCAGCCCTGGCCATTCGACAACCTACTGGTTAGCCCCCATCCTTCTTCCTCTTCTTTCCCTTCTCTTCCTTTCTTTTTGTCTCCTCTTTCCCATTCCCCTTACCCATCTTCCTACCCCTCCCATCCTTCGGCCTATGGAGAGGAGCATTCTAATCAGTGGTAGCCGGCCATCCACCACTGGCAGCAGACCAAGCCAGTTGCTGCCAACTTGCAAGGCATCCCTCCACCCGCACTTCCTTCTTCCTACTTCTCATCCTACCCGGCTGGCCCCGATGAGCGTCTTAACCCCGCCCCTTCCTTTCATTCCCTGTATAGTGGGGAGGAGCATTTGGGATAGAACTGGTTTCAGTTTCAATTGGTTAAATCCCACTACTCTCTCTCTCTCTCTCTCTCTCTCTCTCTACACTTTTTAATCTTCCACCATAAATCGGTTCAGGATTTCAGAACCGGCTCTAAGCCTTCTTTGCTCAATTTAAACATGCTTTAGACCTAGACTTGAACCAAAACCCACCTAAACCAACCCATACAACCCAAATCCCACAAGCCCAACCAAATATGACTCATTAAACCATCAATGCCCCTCTTATAACCCATATCCACTTCAAAATCCATCTACACCTACCCAATACAACCCTAATGTCCAATATAACCCAAATGCTTACTTAATCCAATAAGATCCATATGACTATTATCCAAACCGTCCAGTCTCAAACCAAATTCATGATCCAAACTTAACCCAAACCTTAACCACATCTAATCCATGTCCAAACCAAGATATGACTCAGACACTACATGTCTCAAGATCCAATCCCACCAAGGCACAACACAAGTAGACAATGTATACACATATGATGACGCAAATTAAAGTTTGTCTTACCGAAATGTGATGTCTCTTCCTTTATCAAGATACCACAAGAATACACAGAAAAATTTCATCATGAAGCATATCACTAGATATATTGATGGACTTGAATTTCGTATATTAAAATAGACAAAAAGCATTACAGTAGTGCCTTTGGAGCAAGCAATTCAAGGTGTCTTAGATCATGAAGCAGAATTGGAATAAGAAAGAGAAAAAACTCTCCATGTTCTTAAACCTACCCAAACCCAAATAGTTGAAACCCACTTAAAACTCAATCCAAAACCTCACCCACTGCTATTAGTACCTTTCCAAAGGCCTACACCAAAAACCACTTTTGTAAGGTACTTAAACCTTATATCCAATTAAAAAAGATTTACATCCAAAATCACTTAATGGACCCAAAACTATATTATTGGATCTACCTGAATCCAACGTAATTAGGCCCTAAAAGCCCACATCAGAATACACCCAAACTCATATAATCCAATCCAAACTTAAATTCTCTAAAATTCATCTATACTGACATATATTTGTATTATTTATTAAGTGAAACCATGCTAAATTTGATTTTTTTCTCATGTATGAATTAGATTTTAAGAGTTTTGCATTTTAATCCATATTTTTGTTATTTGTGGAATGAATACATGAATAATCCAGTTTTTTTTCAAGTATGAATTCTATTTTATGGGTTTTGCATTTTAATCATAAGTTTTTTAATTTTTTGAGTGAAAACATGCTAAATCTGTTTTTTTTCTCATGTATGATTTAGATTTTAAGGATTTTTATTTTAATTGCTAATTTTATAATTTATTGAGTGAAAACATGCTAAATCTGATTTTTTTATCATGTATATTTAGATTTTAAAGGTTTTATATTTAATCCATATTTTTATAATTTCTTGAGTAAAAGCATGCTAAATCCAATATTTACTCTTGTGTATGATTTAGATTTTAGGGGTTTTGTATTTTAATTGTTATTTTTGTTATTTATTGAGTGAAAACCATGAATATGAAGCCACCAATCTTCAAAGGCGAAGTGCTTGGAAGGCTTTAAGTGGTTGCCAAATTCTATTTTAATTTGTCCGTGATCAAATTCAGTACCAGATGTATAGTGTTGGATATATCCATCGCTAATCCGTCCCAAACAAGAAAAAAATAAAAAAAATTATTTGAAAATCAAATATCGAGAACGCTACAATTTATATTTTCTGTAAATAAAAAACAAAGTATACATAAAATTACATATAAAAGGAAACTAAAACAATTAATCGGTCCACTTTAAAATTCACAAGTTTAATTAGTTACAATTCAACAATTACATTTTCAAAACAAAAAAAAAAATAGAACAAATTCAACACATTAATCTAATCATCGCCCAGATTTTGTGTGTCTTCTTGTTTATTGCCTTGATCTGTTCCTTAAGCTTTGCAACGCTGATTATCGCCAGCAACCTACACATGAAAAGAACAGTCAGTATTGATAAACAAAATATATTGAAATAAATTATACACTATATGTGATTCTATCATATGCTCATATGTATTCTAAGGCAGTAAAAAAACTCTATATGTGATTCTATCATGCTCATATGTGCTTTAAGGCAGACAAAAAGCTCTATATGTGATTCTATCATGAATGATATGTGCTCTAAGGCAGACAAAAAACTCTATATATGATTCTATCATGAATGATATGTATTCTAAGGCAGTCAAAAAACTGAATATGTGATTATAGCATGCTCATATGTGTTCTAAGGCAGTCAGAAAAACTGTATATGTGATTCTACCATGCTCATATATGCTCTAAGGCAGGCAAAGAAAAAAACTTTATATGTGATTCTATCATGAATGATATGTGTTCTAAGGTAGTAAAAAAACTCAATATGTGTTCTAAGGCAGTCAAAAAACTGAATATGTGATTATAGCATGCTCATATGTGTTCTAAGGCAGTCAGAAAAACTCTATATGTGATTCTACCATGCTCATATATGCTCTAAGGTAGGCAAAGCAAAAAACTTTATATGTGATTCTATCATGAATGATATGTGTTCTAAGGCAGTAAAAAAACTCTATATGTGATTCTAGCATGCTCATATGTGTTCTAAGGCTGTCAAAAAACTGAATATGTAATTATAGCATGTTCATATGTGTTCTAAGGCATTCAAAAAACTGAATATGTGATTATTGACTGCTCATATGTGTTCTAAGGCAGTCAAAAAAACTTTATATGTGATTCTATCATGCTCTTATGTGCTCTAAGGCAGTCAAAAAACTGCATACGTGATTATAGCATGCTCATATGTGCTCTAAGGTAGACAAAAAAACTCTATATGTGATTCTACTATGCTCATATGTGCTCTAAGGCAGGCAAAAAGTTATATATTTGATTCGATCATGCTCATATGTGTTCTAAGGCAGTCAAAAAATTGAATTTTTGATTATAGCATGCTCATATGTGTTCTAAGGCAGTCAGAAAAACTATATATATGATTCTACCATGCTCATATGTGCTCTAAGGAAGGCAAAAAGTTGTATATGTGATTCTAGCATGCTCATATGTGTTCTACGACAGTCAAAAAACTGAATATGTGATTATAGCATGCTCATATGTGTTCTAAGGCAGTCAAAAAAATTAAATATGTTAAGGCAATCAAAGTTACATGAAATCTAACGACATGCAATATATTACATGAAACTTTTATACCTGAGAGGGACCTACAATTGAAGTTCCCCTGTTCAGCAAAAAATTATTGAACTCAGCTCGGAGAACGTCGACGACAATTTCATGGAAGTAGTCACGCATTGTGTCCTTAACGATCTGGCGTATATCATCACCGGAAAGAATAGGATGCTGCTTGGAGCTTATGTCGATGGAAGAAGTCTGTGAGTCGTAACTGGAAGAAGCAATAACAGGTGAAGTGTTCATATTACTCCCAAACCCGAACACACGGCCCTTTTTGGGTTCACCTGCTGTAGTCACCCATGCTGCAGGATCAAATGATGGATGTTGAGTAGCGTCATCGTCATATCGCTCTACCATCTGTTGCTCATATGCCTCCTACAAAATAATGTTTACAGTATACATTAATAATTAAGAATTACAATGTTTATGATAACTTACATATTGCAATGATTATTAATAGAATAAATACATATTGTTGTCGTTCTCTCTTTCTCTGATACGAAGTCTCCCGTGGTCTTCCGTTTATGTGTTTTAACAAACACATCCTTATATGGTACAATGCTTTCTTTTTCTGCTTCCTGCGAAGTTAAATGATAAAAGATTTAGTTAACAAGTTTGCAACAATACTTATAAAATTGATATTATATATTGATAAGTTACCATTTTCTTTAGGTGGCTCCCAAAAGTCTTAGATCCACCTGTGTGTAGATGGGCTTCGAGCATTTTCGCTCGATTTTGTGCAGCCTTCGCAGAGCAATTTCAAAATGCATCTCCCGCCCACTTGTCGCACATTTCCTCCCAATAATCTCTCCTGATAGTAATAGGGTCATGGCCCTTCCATTGTAGTGGATCATCTATTCCGCCAGATGCTTTTTTTGTTGCAGTCTTCATATTATGCAGCATGTCTGCAAATCGATTAGCAGTCACCTTCTGCCACACCTTCCTTGCAACATGTTACTCCATCGTAGTCGTGAAGCGATTCGAAGTCTACATATATTTTCAAAAAGTTAGTAGACATGATTATAAAAAAAAATTAAATATGAAACACATTAACTATGATAAACAACTGTATACCATGAATGAGGACCACAATCTGTCTATCACCTCTTTTGGATACTCTTTCCATTGAGCGACTGGTTCTGGTAGATGTTGAAGAAGTGAATTCTTAATCTCGTGTACTACTTCTTGTGGCTCAAACCTTGTGTTGTATATGAATTGGTACATAGTAAATATCAATATAAAATATTTATAAGATATGCAATAATTGAAAATGAAATACTTACGGACGATTATCGATATATACTATTCGAATGAGTCTTCTTGTGCCAGACTGAGAAGTCTATGCATCCTTTGTTGGCTCCTGACTTGTGTGATCAACTGGTGTAGGTGGGTCGTGTACAGGCGAAACATCGTCTGTAAAAAAATATGTTAGAAATTCTCAGAATGCGCATTTCAACTAATCAAGCATCCAATTAGTTAAATGATATACCTATCATAGGAGCCCGTGAAGATGAAGGCTGAGCCTGACTACTATTGGATGAACGACCATTGTAACCTCCATGAACCATATTCTAACAAATAGCATATGTCATACAATACATTCAAATAATTCGCATCAAGTATTACAATACATTCAAGTCATTCACATCAAGTATTGCAATGCATTCAAAGGTCATTTACATCAAACATTGCAATACATCGAAATCATTCATATCAAACACATGTCAAACATGTACCTACAACAAACACACTCCAATATTCCACTAACTACTACCATACCTATCATGGAATCCGTACTCCAACAAATAAGAACACTTCTATTCTCATACATTAAAATCATGCTCAGCATGATCTCCGAATTCCAACAAAGCAGTCCTAGATATCAACAACTAAGTGAGTGTGTGAACAATAAAGTGTTACATCCAATAAATTAAATAACATATGATGCGCTTACATCACTTACTCACCACGGGTATTTACCTGATTTATATTTTTTTTGTCACTTACTTAATACGGGTGACTGAGCACAAGCGAGTTCCGTCAAGAAATCTGCAAAAAACACTGTTTTAAAATGAAGTCACCACCTGCCGAAAAAAAAACAAGGCAAATCAAAACATCTTGCATAGGCCTTGAGAAGCACAACACCCAAGAACCTACCGAAATTGCAGGGGGTCGACCCCCAACCAGAAACCGCAGGGGCCGGGGTCGACCCCCTGCCGGAAATCGCAGAAGGTCGACCCCCTACCGGAAATGGCCGGGGGTCGACCCCTTTCCGGGGTCAAACCCCTGCCAAAAAATGCAAGGGGTCGACCCCCAATCCATTTAACGGAAATACCTGCACTTCCTCCGGGCGGCAACGAAAGGTTGACGGAGATCGGTGGTTGGCGAACGGTGGGGGCCGAAGAAAGGTCGATGGGACGGATAGGGCAGCTGGAGGAACAGGGCGGCAGGAAGGAGAGGGCAGCGGGCGGGAGCGGGAGCAGCGAAAGAAGAAAGGAAAATGAGGGTTGGGATTAGGGGTTATGCGACATTTAGCGATGGCTTAACGATGAATTAATTTTGTCGCTAAGCCGTCGTAATTCAAAACACGAGAATGGCGACAGAATATATTATGTCGCCCAGACCGTTGCTAAATAGTGCCAGATTATATTTTGTTGCAACTCTGTCGCTAAATGCTGCATTTATTACGATAAAATAGTCTCTCACAAAATTTGTCGCTACTTAGCGACGGATTGTGCGAAGGAATATAATACGTCGCTATTTTTATAAATTTCACCAATTATAGCGACGGATGTGTTTCTCTCGTTAATCTGTCTCTAAGTAGCGATAGAATAATTTTGTCGCTAAACATCATCTCTAATCAACTATTTTCTTATAGTGCCCCTCTCCTTTGGGCCCTCTCTGCTCCCCGCTCTCTCTCTCTCTGTTCCAATGGGGTCAGGCTCAACCAGGTAGCCGAGCCCACCTCCCTCTCAGTCGAGGTTAGGGTCGGGCTTGCCCTAGCAACTGACCCACACTGGTGACCTTGTCGTCCTTCTGTTCTAGTAGCCTCGCTCTGCAGCTGACCCGCAATCATATATAAATGTGCTTTACAGGTGCGTAACTGAGCTAATTGCATGATGCTTAGTGCTAAGCATCGCATGCGGCTAAAAATACAATGCAAAAAAAGATAAGAAAAAATGCAAAGACAATAGCACACAAATCGGGTAAATACCCGTGGTGAGTAAGTGATGCAAGCGTATCATAAGTTATTTATTTTCTTGGATGTAATATTTTTCTATTCACACACTCACTTAGTTGTGGATATCTAGGACTGCGTTGATGGAGTTTGGAGATCATGCTGAGCATGATTTTAATGTATAAAAATAGAAGTGCTCTTATTTTTGAAGTTCAGATTTCATGGTAGTAGTTAGCAGGATATTTGAGTGTGTTTGTTGTAGGTACATGTTTGACATTATTTTGATATGAATGATTTGAATGTATTACAATATTTGATGTGACTATATTCAAGCTTGCATGAAGTTATTTTCAATTTGATTATGCCTTCTATGTGAAATTGTATCATGAAAACATGCTTCAAATGAATGTATCATGTTATGAATGGGTTTGCACACAAAAATTAATGATAAGTTATCAATGCTTCAAATGAATGATTTTGTACATGAAAATATTAAGTTATCAATGCATGCATCATAGTTCTTGTGATTGAATGACATCATATATATATATATAGTGTTATATATATATATATATATCAAATCATTACATACACCATGAATGCATGATAAATTAGATATTTTTTTCATCGTAGCATTCTTATGATTTTTTTTAACTGGTTAAGATAGTATCCATAACATTTGTCACCCAAAATGGCTATAAACTGTGAATGAATGTATCGTAGGATAGTTGACAATGAGGTATTGCTTGAATATATGGATAGTGTTGACAATTTTATTGAATTTACAATAGCAAATGTCAGTATAGTGGATCCTACAGGTCAGATCAGGTGCTTCTGCACGGTGTGTAAGAACAATCGATTTGTAGAACCTCATGGCATTAGACATCACCTATATAGGAAGAGTTTTATAAGTGATTATCAGAATTAAACGCTTCATGGTGAAGAATTTTCGAACAATTTTGATGCATGGGTGGATGTGGTGCACAATAATCCATATGTAGATTTAATATTTGATGTTGCAGGACCAGAACTAGGTTCTGCTATGGGTCCTAGTGATGTACCTACTGGAGTAGAGAAAGAAGCAGCAAACGATGCAACTAGTAGATTTTATGATTTACTTAGAGATGTTGATGAGCCACTTTGAAATGATTGTGAGAGTCACACTATCTTGTCTGCAGTTCTTTAACTACTGAATTTGAAGTCCGAGTATAATTTGAGTCAATCATGTTTTGACTGTTTGTGCACTATTGTGAAGACTATGTTTCCCAAAGATGAAAAATTATCACAAAATTTCTATCGTGCGAAGGTTATGGTCAATGTTTTAGGTATGAGGTATCAAAAGATAGATGCTTGGTCAAATCATTGCATGTTGTATTTCAAAGATCAAGAAAATAGCAGACCATGTTCGTCTGGTGGGCATCCTCGGTTCAAGCCAAAGACAAGAGGCAATGGTAGCACGAGGTCAAAAGAAGTGTCATACAAGTCGCTCTATTACTTCCCTCTCACCCATAGATTGCAACGATTGTATATGTCTTCAAGGACAGCTAAACACATGAGATGACATGCAGATAAAGTTTGACATGATGAAGATAAGATCATGCATCATGTTGACGCGGAAACTTGGAAGCACTTTGATAGTACTCATCAGACCTTCACAATGAAAGTGAGAAATGTTAGGCTAGGTTTATGTACAGGTGGATTTAATCCATTTAGAGGTAGATCAACTTCATACTCGTGTTGGCCAGTATTTGTTACCCCATACGACCTTCCTCCAAGCTTGTGTATGAAGCGTCAAAATCTTTTCTTGTCTCTATTGATCCCTAGTTCGACCTCTCTGGGCCAAAATCTTGATGTATATTTAAGGTCATTGATTGATGAACTAAAAATATTGTGAGATGATGGTGTTCTCACGTACGATGCCTACAAAAAATAAAACTTTAATATGAAGGTTGTTATTCTATGAACAATCAGTGACTTTCTTGCATATGGTATGTTATCTGGTTAGAGCATACATGGGAGGTTGGCATGTCCGTATTGTATGGAGGATACAAAATCTTTTAGATTGACGCATGGAGAGAAGTCGTGCTGGTTTGATTGTCATCATCAATTTCTACCCAACGACTATATATTCTGATGACAAAAGGAATATGTTTGAAGCAGGCACAATTGAAATGGAAGGTCCACCTACAAGGTTGTCTGGCATAGAGATTTTAAGCCGATTGTGATACTTTTCATATAGACTGACAGATGCCTGTAATCCAACGCCCTTCCTTAGATTTGGGAAGAATCACAATTGGATAAAGAAATCTATATTTTGGAAACTACCATATTGGCCGACCTTATTGATACGACATAATTTAAATGTGATGCATATAGAGAAAAATGTGTTTGATAACGTGTTCAATACAGTAATGAATGTCAAAGGGAAAATGAAGGATAATCCGAAAGTCTGTATGAATTTAAAAGTAATATGTAAAAGACCAAAATTGGAATTCAAAGAGTACAATGGCAAAGTACTGAAACCAAAGACAAGGTATGTACTTGGACCAGATCAATTAAAGTAGGTATGTCAATGGTTGAGACAATTGAGATTTTCAGATGGATACGTCTCTAACATTGCTCGGGCTGTGAAGATAGATGAGGAACAATTATATGGGTTGAAGAGCCATGATTGTCATGTCATTATGCAATAGTTGATTCCCCTAGCATTCTATGATATGTTAGACAAACCTATATGAGGGGTATTATCCGAGTTGAGTAAATTTTTTAGAACATTATACACATCGAAAGTTGTAGTAACTGAGGTAAAGAATCTCGAGGATTCTGTCATCACTACTATTTGTTAGCTAGAGAAGATATTTCTGTTAGCATTTTTCAATGTTATGGAATATGTGATCATACATTTATCCTATGAACTTAGGGTTGGTGGTCTTGTGCAATATCGGTGGATGTACCCATTTAAAAGGTATATTTTCTTTTTTATATTTTTCTCTTCAATTCTATTGAGAAATTATTGTATTACAAGATGTATATTGTTGACAGATGCATGTTTGACCTCAAAAAAAAGTTCGAAATAAAACAAGAGTGAAGGGTTCTATTTGTGAGGCATACACTTTAAAAGAGATTTCAAAATTTTCATCTATGTACTTTGAATTTCACATTCTAACACATTACACTTGCCCACCTTGTAATGATGATGGTGAACAATTTATTGTAGCTGACAAACTGTTGATATTTCAACTACTTGGGCATGCCTTTGGTAGTTGCCAGTCAAGACTCTTGAAAGATCGAGAGCAAGATGCAACACAAATCTATATCATTTTTAATTACTCAGTGATCAACCTCTACATCGAGTAAGTATACTTAATTTGTAACACTAAGTTCTATATGTGCATACATGGTTCAGTAATATAAATATTTGTTAAGTGCAGACGATTTGATCTGGAGTTGCAAAGAGAACTTTCACATCTCACTGATTCAGAAGTACAGAAAGAACGTGAAAATAAGTTTGTGACATGATTGAAAGAGTTGGTAAGGACGTTGACATACACTCTTTCTGTGTAAACAACAATAAGTTACTTAATTGGTCATGATCACAGTCATTGCTTATGCTTGTAGGTTCGCCATGGTGATGTTAATGACCAAAGAATATGTGATTTACAGAATGGTCTGACCAAAGTTGTGCAATGTTACAACAGATACATCATAAATGATTATTGATTCTATACAAAAGACTACAGTGTAAACAAGTCAATGATGAATAGTGGCATGTGTGTCAAGGGTAAAAACTACGATAAAAATGAACATGACTACTACGGTGTTATAGAAGAAATAATGGAGTTGACTTACTTATGCATAAATAATAGGGTAACTTTATTCAAGTATCATTGGTTTGATCCCACAACAACAAGAGTTGACAAAGCCTCAGGCATTATAGAGGTGAATCATAAATCAAGGTTTGGAACATATGAACCATTGATATTAGCCTCGCAAGCTCAACAAGTTTACTATACTTTATATTCGAATACAAGAAAGTCAAATAGAAATGAATGGTGGGTAGTTTGCAAGGTAAAGTCTAAACTATACCTCGAGTATGATCAATTATAGGAAGACAAGATTGTTGAAGAGGGTGATCACTATCAATCAAATAACATGTATGACTTCTCTTATGGTCACGATGTAGCACATTGTATGCATGTTATATCTCTATTGTTCGATGGTACACGTATGGAAGAATATGATCCAAATGATATACCAAGTAGATGGGTGCCCAATGAAGAAGAAGAAGAAGAGGACGAATAGGAGGATGAAGAAAAAGAATATGAAAGTCAAACAAGTGATGATGAAGCATACTCAAGCTAGTGAAATACATCTTGTAATACATACTTTATGTTTGAATGTATTGCAATCTTTTAGAGATGTGTAACTGATCCAATTGTATTACAAGTTAAGGATAAGTTATCCATGATTAGAAAGTGATGTCATATCTTATATTTTAATGTATTGCAATGTTTGATGTGAATGATTTAAATGATTTGAATATATTGCAATGATTTGAATATATTGCAATGTTTGAATATATTGCATGAAGTTATTTTTGATTTGATTATGTATCCATGAAGATATAGAGTTGTGTAACTGATCCAAATAAAATTTTTATTTGTTAGAATATAGTTCGTGGAGGTCACAGTGGTCGAGCACCCATTGGTAGCGAGTCTCAACCTTCATCTTCACGGGTTGCTTCGATAGGTATATCATTTAACTAATTATATACTTGATTAGTTTAAATGCGCATTGTGTGAATTTCTAACTCATTTTTTTATAGATGATGTTTCACCTATACATGACCCACCTACACCAGCTATTCATACACGTCACGAGACAACACTTGATGTAAGGTCTTCTTAGTCTAACACACGATGACTCATTCAAATAGTGTATATCGATAATCGACCGCATGTATTTCATTTTCACTTACCCAATACTTATCTTATAAATAGTGTATATCGATAGTTAATGTGTACCAATTCATGTGCAGCGCGAGGTTCGAGCCAAAAAAAGTAATGTGAGAGATTAGGCAATCACTTGTTTAACATCTACCAGGACCAGTCACTCAATAGAAAGAGTACCCGAAGGAGGTGTTAGACAGATTGTGGTCCTTATTCATGGTATATAATCGTTTATCATTTCTAATGTGTTTCATATTTAAATTTTTTTTATAGTCATCTCTACTAACTTTTTGAAATTATTTGTAAGCTTCGATTCACTTCGTGACTGCGATGAAGGAGCAGGATGTGAGGCGGGTGTGGCAGAAGGTGACTGTCAGTCGATTTGCAAACATGCTGCACAATATGAAGACTGCAACAATAAAAGCATCTGGTGGGATAGATGATCAACTGCAGTGGAAGGGTCATGGCCCTCCTACTATTAGGTCAGATTTTTGGGATACAATGTGAGACAAGTGGGAGGGGCATAAATTTCAAAACCGCTCAGCAAAGGCTGCACAAAACTGAGCGAAGATGCCCGATGCCCATCTACACACAAGTAGATCTACGACTTTTGGGAGCCATCTGAAGAAAATGGTAACTCATTAATATATATTGTCAAATTTATAAGTATTGTTACATACTTTTTAAATGATTTTTTTATCATTTAACCTCACAGGAAGCAAAAAAATGAGGCATTGTGCCTTACAAGGATGTGTTTGTTGAAACACATAAACGTAAGAGCACGAGAGAGTTCATATCAGAGAAGGCGAGAACGACAACAGTATGTATTTATTGTATTAATAAACATTGTAATATACAAGTTACCATGAATATTGTAATTCTTAATTTTTAATCCATACTATAATCATTACTTTATAGGAGTCACACGAGCAGCAGATGGTAGAGTGATATGGCGATAACTCAACTCGGCATCCGCCTTTTGATCCTGCAGCATGAGTGACTGCAACCGGTGCACCCAAAAAGGGTCGTGTGTTCAGGTTTGGGAGTAATATGAAAACCACACCAGTTGTTGCCTCCTCCAGCCAGGGCTCTTAGAGTTCTTCCTCCAGCTTCAACTCCAAGTGTTCGATTGACTTAGCTAATTCTTGGGATGGTATCCGCCAGCTTGTTAAGGACATAATGTGTGGCTATTTACATGAAGCAATTTTCGATGTTGTCCATAATGAGTTGTGCAGCTTTTTTTGGGACAGGAAAACTTTGTTTGCAGCTGCCTATCAGGTATGAAAGTTTTATGTCATTTGTTTCATGTTGTTAGATTTCAAGCTAGTATATGCATGATTTCATTACATATAAGCAAGATTTCATCACTATGAAAGTTTTTGACTGCCTTATAACACATATATGCATAATTGAATCACTATGAAAGTTTCTTGACAACATTAGAACACATATATAAGCAAGATTTCATCACTATGAAATTGTTTGACTGCTTTAGAACACATATGCATGATTGAATCACTATGAGAGTTTTTTTACAACATTAGAACACAAATACACATGATTTCATCACTATGAAATTTTTTGACAACCATAGAACACAAATACGCATAATTGAAGTACTATAAGAGTTTTTTGACAACATTAGAACACATATAAGCATGATTTCATCACTATGAAAGTTTTTGACTCCCTTAAAACACATATATGCATGATTGAATCACTATTAAAGTTTTTTTATAATATTAGAACACATATATGCATGATTGAATTACTATGAAAGTTTTTTGACAACCTTCGAACACATATATGCATGATTGAATCACTATGAGAGTTTTTTAACAACATTAGAACACATATAAGCATGATTTCATCCCTAAGAAAGTTGTTGACAACCGTAGAACACAAATATGCATGATTGAAGCACTATGAGAGTTTTTTGACAACATTATAACACATATAAGCATAATTTTATCACTATGAAAGTTTTTTACTGCCTTATAACACATATATGCATGATTTCATCACTATAAAAGTTTTTTGACAATATTAGAACACATATATGCATGATTGAATCACTATGAAAGTTTTTTTACAACCGTTGAACACATATATGCATGATTGAATCACTATGAGAGTTTTTTGACAACATTAGAACACATATAAGCTTGATTTCATCACTATGAAAGGTTTTGACAACCTTAGAACACAAATATGCATGCTTAAAGCAATATGAGAGTTTTTATACAACATTAGAACACATATAAGCATGATTTCATCACTATAAAAGTTTTTTATTGCCTTATAACACATATATGCATGATTGAATTACTATGAAAGTTTTTTCACAACATTAGAACACATCACCATGATTCCATCACTATGAAAGTTTTTGACTGCCTTATAACACATATATGCATGATTTCATCACTATGAAATTGTTTGACAACCTTTGAACACATATATGCATGCTTGAAGCACTATGAGAGTTTTTTGACAACATTAGAACACATATAAGCATGATTTCATCACTATGAAATTTTTTGACAACCTTAGAACTTAAATATGAATGCTTGAAGCACTATGAGAGTTTTTTGACAACATTAGAACACATATAAGCATGATTTCATCACTATGAAAGTTTTTGACTGCCTTATAATACATATATGCATGATTGAATCACTATAAGAGTTTTTTCACAACAATAGAACACATATAAGCATGATTCCATCACTATGAAAGTTTTTTGACTGTCTTATAACACATATATGCATGCTTGAAGCACTATGAGAGTTTTTTGACAAGATTAGAACACATATAAGCATGTTTTCATCACTATAAAAGTTTTTGACAAGTTTAGAACACAAATATGCATGCTTGAAGCACTATAAAAGTTTCTTGAGAACATTAGAACACATATAAGCATGATTTCATCACTATGAAAGTTTTTTACAACCATAGAATACAAATATGGATGCTTAGAACACATATAAGCATGATTTCATCACTATGAAAGTTTTTTATTGTCTTATAACACATATATGCATGATTGAATCACTATGAGAGTTTTTTGAAAACATTAAAACACATATAAGCATGATTTCTTTACTATCAAAGTTTTGACAACCATAGAACACAAATATGCATGCTTGAAACACTATGAGAGTTTTTCTACTACATTAGAACACATTTAAGCATGATTTCATCACTATGAAAGTTTTTGACTGCCTTATAACACATATATACATGATTCAATCACTATGAAAGTTTTTTCACAACGTTAGAACACATATAAGCATGATTCCATCACTATAAAAGTTTTTTTACCGCCTTATAACACATATATGAATGATTTCATCACTATGAAAGTTTTTGACAACCTTTGAACACATATATGCATGCTTGAAGCACTATGAGAGTTTTTTGACAATATTAGAACACATATAAGCATGATTTCATCACTATGGAAGTATTTGACAACTTTAGAACACAAATATGCATGCTTGAAGCACTATGAGAGTTTTTTGACAACACTAAAACACATATAAGCATGATTTCATCACTATGAAAGTTTTTGACGGCCTTATAACACATATATGTATGATTGAATCACTATGAAAGTTTTTTCACAACATTAGAACACATATAAGCATGATTCCATCACTATGAAAGTTTTTTGACTGCCTTATAACACATATATAAGCATGATTTCATCACTATGAAATTGTTTGACTGTCTTGGAACACATATATGCATGCTTGAATCATTAAAAGTTTTTTGACAACCTTACAACATATATATGCATAATTGAATCACTATGAAAGTTTTTTAACAAAATTAGAACACATATAAGCATGATTGTGATACAGAAGACATTTTTTTGAGAGCCTTATAACACATATATGTATGCTTGAATCACTATGATATTTTTTTGACAACCTTAGAACACGTATCTGCATGATTGAATCACTATGATTTTTTTTCTGTCAGTCTTAGAACACATATCTGAATTATGTTAATGTCCTTCACTTTATTGCTAGCTAGTCTATGTGTAATTCATTCATGTTACTTTGATTGTCTTAGATTAGGTGCATTGCATATAATTTATTTGATTATATTTTGTTTATCAATACTAACCTTTCTTTTCTCTTATAGGATGCTGGAGATAATCAGTGTAGAGAAGTTGATGCAGGCATGGATGAAGGGGCAGATCGAGACAATGAAGAAGATGATGCTCAGAATATTGGTGATGATTAGATTCATGTAGTGAATTTGTTGTACTTATTGTTGTTTCAAAAAAAACTCTTTGTTAATGTTCACTTGTAAATAATTAGAACTTGGCGATTATAGCGGATCGCTAAATTGTTTCAACTACTTTGTATATGTATTTTTTATGTGTACTTTGTTTTTTATACACAGGATATATAATCTATATAACGAGAAATTTTTTCTTGATATTTATATTTCAAAAAAAATTTTAATTTTTTATTTATTTTTTTGCAATGAATTAGCGACGGATAATATCCGTCGCTAATTAGTATTGGCTTGCAATTTAGCGATGGATTAGAGAAGGATATTTATCTATCGCAAACTGAATCGATCGATGTTTTGTGATGGATTGTAGTTCGTCGCAAATTCGTCACTATAATAGCGACAGAATTAGCGACGTATGTGTATCTGTCACAAAACCAAATCTCTACAGATTAGCGATGGCCTTGCGATGGATCATGGCATTCGCTAATCCATCACAAATTAGCAACAAAAGCAGCGACAGATATGTTTCGTCGCTAATTAGCAACTAAGAAATTATGATAAAAGTTATCCGTCCCTAATCCATCGCTAGTCCATCGCTAAAATTTTTAGTGACAAATTTACGATTGATTTGCAACAGATTATGCCCGTTGCTAATCCGCAGATTTCTTGTAGTGTTGGAACACTCTTTCTTCCTTGTATATGCAGTTTGGTGGGGCTTACTTGTCTGCATTTTGGGGTGTGAGTGTGATATAAATTAAGAGGGCTTGATTTATGATAACACTAGCTAGTACGAATTATATAGGATACTTGTAAATAAAATAATGAAAAAGCAATTGAATATTCAATAACATAAAGAGTTTAAGGAAAGTACCCAAGAAAAGTAAGGAAAAAGAAATCAGAAAGTTTTATCAACTAAATTGTTCTGTCTCTTCCAATTTACCTATTTATAAAAACTCTTTGGATTTGGATCTTCATGTGTGCTTTCAGATTTGATCCGATTTGACCACTCTCTTGACACCAAGAAACATAGGCTAGATTGATGAGCTATAAGCGAGCCTTTGTTGTCCTCTCATGCTCCACACACACCTTCGAAGAGTGCCCTCACCTTAATTGGGTTCTTGATCCATAACAGTATCTACTTAAGAATTGGGCTTGCCATACTCTATCAGAGTTGAATCAAGCGTACCTGGATCAAGGTCTCCTGGGTGATCCTAGACCTGCTCTATACCTGCATCATTCTTCTCTAACTGGAAAGAATTCAGCTCTAACAAATTTGTTTGTTTATGATAAGAATATAAATCAGCAACATTGAAAATAGGTGAGATTTGCCAATCTTTGGGCAACTCAATGATGTAAGCATTGTTCCCTAAACTCTTTAGCACATGAAAATGGCTAAATTTTTATGGGCTCAATTTGTCATAAGTACCAACAAGAAAACACTCATGATGCAAATAGACCATAACCAAATCACCCTCTACAAAGCTAAAATTATGACAACTCTTATTGACCCAAGACTTATAGATGGCATAATTCTCTTCTAGGTGCTTTTTCACATGGGAATGGACTTCCTACATGTAGTCAACAATATCTTAAGATGATGGTAATGGATCTTCAACACGTGGAATTAGTGCCAAATCAACAACATGAATGGAAGGTCGAATGTATACAATCTGGAGTGGGGACCTTCTAATAGACTGATTCACTGTATTGTTATAAGCAAATTAAGCTTGGGGCAAAACAAAATCTCAAGTTTTGATATTATCGCCAACTAAAATCCATAACAAATTACTCAACATGCAGTTGACCACCTATCTGGGGGTGGTATGCAGTACTAAATTGGAGTTTGGTTTTCAACAAAGTTCAAAGATACCTCTAAAAATGACCAAAAGAATAAGTATCTTGGTCTAAAGTGATAGAACGAGGAAGCCCATGATAATGCACTACATCCCTAAAATAATAGGAGGCTACGAGTGAGGCATCGGTAGTGCCTTTATAGGGGATGAATATAGCCATCTTTAAGAAACAACTGACAATTACTAGAATAGAATCAAACCTACATGTTGTCCTAGGCAACCCTAATGCAAAATCCATGAAGATGTATTCCCAAGGGTGGTTGGGAATGGGAAGGGGAGTATAGAAACTTGCATTTTGTTTGTACCTCTTTGAAACCTGACAAACTCGACATCCTCTGACAAACCTATGACATTACGTCTCATTTTAGGCCAAAAATAATGTTCACTCATAAGAGCATGTCTTATTCTATCCTAGGTGACATGCATGACCACCTTAATACAAATCTGATATTAAAAACAATCAAAGAGAATAATTTAGGATGCACACACAATTCCCTCTAAACAGGTACCCATCATGGATTTGAAAAGGAAAGTCTGACAAGCACATGTTAGAGAGACATTTATCCAAGATGTTCTTAAAATTAGTATCAAATGTAACATCCTTAAAAAATCTAACATTTTTAAAACTTTTTCAATATCCCAAATTTTTTGATAAATTTAAAACTTTTTATTTGTTACACAATTTGATATGATTTTTGAGAGTAATGTGCCAACAAGTTCATCTATGGTCACATTCCAACCATTTCAAATACTAGATGGTCTACATGAGAACAAGCAAGAGCATATATTAGCCTCCCAGTATTAGATCTAGCACAAAATCATCTATAGACGCAACTTGGTTGAAGTTATTACTCTAAGTGTCCTCACAGTAAGAAAATGCAAAAGACAAAATTCATTTAAGGTTTAAGACAATTGAGAAGTTATGTAAAGATTTGATATTTTAAAGTCATATGTACAATCATTGCATAAATGAAAAGACAACATTCATAAGGATTCTCATTCCAAATTATTGTAAGTCATCGAATATAAAGATCCAGAAATAACTAGGTTTAATCATTTACAAGTTTATAATTGCCAAAAAATATCTAGATCCTTTAGGGATAGCAATAGGTAAGAGTGGAGCTCTCAACCGTAGAGCAAGCCGCACTTTGCGTCAATCATCTAGGAGGTTATCTGTAATGTTATAGGGCATCAACCACTTGCCCTTAGAAAACGCAAAACTAAAGTTGAATACATATCAAGTTTGTGATAGTACAACCAAAGTGTGATTCCCATAATTTATAAAATAAGGATCAAGAAAATCCACATCCAAACTTTCGCATAACATTCATTCGCATTCATAACCATTCATTATATGGCATTCATAATTATATAATTCTAATTCATGACATTCAGAATTGCATTCATTTAAATTCATGGCATTTATACATTCAATCATATCCATGAGATTTATTCATATAAATAACTAACAATATGCAATTTATATATTTTTGAATAAACATAATTAGGCCAAATCACATTTGACCTTATCCAGCGTAGAACACATGCACTTATTTATCAAACAATTAAAAACATCAGAGTTTCTCACAAACATAATATATGATTATAAAAAGAATGCATATAACCAATAGGTCGAAGTCCCATTCAACCATCTCAACATACTTGATACGTGCATGCTTTCAACTGAAATAAGACATAACAGTCTAGAAAAATATAAAACTTCACATTTTTTTTCTCAAAAGATCATACTCATGTCCAACTCCTGATTATGATATGCATTCTTTCAACTATCAAATTCTCAAGACATTAATTCACTCTTGCATTATAAGTTATATAAGAAACAAGCCTTAACTCAACATTTCCCGTGTGTCTCACACACACAAGCACCTCATGTGCATCAGAGAGGTTTGTGACTTGTATCAACAGGTGTATCACATGACCTTAAACATTTCTTTTTCATTCACATATACAATTCATATGCAAACATTAGTAATCTCTACATGTTCACATTTATATGTTTATGCATGTAATAGGAGTGATTCTAAAAATTTAATGAATTATTTTCTCTGGTTATTCAAACCCATCTGGTACAAAAGAGGATATAGACTTTTAAAAACAACCATAAGAGTATTTATTATTTTATATATTTTATTTGCTCTCATATGACTTAACTGGGTTTTTTTCGAGTGATTTAACCCTGCAATGCAGTGGTTAAAAGAATGGACCCGTTGTCTCAGGTTTCGGCCTACATCAAACCAATATCGTCAGGCTAAAATTGGGCATGCATCCCTAACTCTATAGAATTGTGGTACTACCACCTAAGACTCATTGATAGACTTGTCCCCTAACCTCCGTGGGATGCAGACAAAAGGTGCCTTCAACCTTAAAAAACTCAATATATCCCATGAGATTTGTACCGCTCTTTCCTCTTTCAAGAGGATCGAGACAGATCCAACCACCTCTTGAGATCGAGACAAAACTCAGCCATCTCTGAGAGCTCGGCTTCACTGGTGCCTCAAATGAACCCTTGGTCTCAGGGTTATCTTTATTATTAATCATAGGTTACCCTCTAGTACCTTTATCTCACATGATAATCCTTTCATGCCCTCATGCAAAATATCAATAGTTTAGGCCTTCATGCATGACTAAATAGTCCATGTCATATGCATAACTTAATCTCGTATACTCTCATGCATGCTATATGTCATCTTGTAATTATGTGGTCATGCATACTACATGACATATTTATTTATGGTTTCATGCATGATCCTATCATGTTATGATTCATCCCCATATCCTCTCATGCATAATTCATTTATAACATGTTTCATGCACATTCATTCACCTCATGTGTTATGCATGATTCAACCATACATGCTTTTATGCATGAAACATGTTGCATATAATTTCATTTCTCATGGATGATATTTTACTTGAATGACACGTTGTGGCCGTAGGGATATTGTACTCATGAGCTTACTTCAACAATTTTGTACAAAAGTATGCCTATGTCTCTAATTGACTCGACATTTTCTCTGACTTTGAACTCTATCTTGCTAACCAGATAAACAAGCATCAATCAATTGGCTCACATACATGAGACAATACAATGTCCTAGCCTAGAGTTTGTGCAGTTGTTAGACTCTTTCTTTTTTCCATTTTTTTCAAGTCAAGCTACGACTGCAAAAAAGACTGAAAACATTTTCCCCTAAGAGTAGCACCCATTCATGTCACTGAACCCCTTGTGTTTGCATCAATGTTTTGAAAATTTGTATTGGGATTGAATCTATTTTCAAAACTATTTATTGAATCTGTTGGTTCTGATTTTGAACTAAGTCGGCCAATTTTTAACCAGCAGTTGACACATGTCCCCATAATATTAAAATGATATTTTAAACCATTTTTAAATATTTTTAAATCAAATCAGCTTGGTTTTGTATTGATTTTTGGCATATATAGTACAAATCAGCTAATTTAGGCTGATTCACAGTGATGCTGAAAGTGTTCTCCCTAAATTAGTTTTAAAACATTGCCTTTCAATTCTTTTGTTTCAACACGAGAGAGAGAGAGAGAGAGAGAGAGAGAGAGAGAGAGAGAGAGAGAGAGAGAGATTATTGACCCTCCAATTCTAGATTTAATGATCTAGGATGAGTGCAAATGGGGGATACCACTCATATGTATTCTATCATTAATACAATACTATTTAGAAGGAGGTTTATTATTTGCTCAATCCAACACCATAGTTGTTTGGTGTAGTTCATTCCTATGGACCTCTACCATTTTATGGATTATAATTAAATCCAATTTTCATTCCATATTTTTCTTATTTTATAAATTAGTTTTATTTTATATTTTAGATTTCAAAATTTTCAAAACTATATTTCAAGTTTAAATGAAACGACTCTACATACAAACCAAATTATTTTCAAATGCATATGAAATTCTTTTAAACACCATTTTATCTAGATTATTTAATTTCTTTTTTAAAAATGTTATTTTCTCAAAAAATGAACTTTGAAAGCGATTTCCACTAGAGTCGAGAGGACCCATTGTCAATTTGATTGTTTTTTTCTTCTAAGATCTAATCTAAGACCTAATCTAGTTTATAACATGTATTATCATCTTCAAATTATTACTTATAGAAATATTCAAGAAAATTTCTCAAAAAAATTGTGAGCACTACAGACAAAGTGATGCAAGTGGAGAAGGCCTTGAACGCAATTTAGTGTTCAGGAGATCAGTGCATATGGGATGTTGTGTCCAACTTGTCAAGAGATGCAAAGCATTGGTGGAAATTTATCTGAGATGCCCTGAAATAAAACACCTACCTATCTTGGTCCACCTTCATGGGGAGGTTCTATCGACAATTCTTCCCAAGGAATGAGAGGATAATAAAGGAGAAATTAGGAAGCTATGATCGGGAGACATGACTATGGCTCAATACACAACCTAGTTTAATTTTCTCTCTTATTTTGTGAAATCTCTTGTAACTATGGAAAAAGAAAAAAACAAATGCTACGAGAGGGGATTGAACCCAATCTTGAGGATGGTGGGGCTGATGCAAATAAGAAGTACAATCGGCTCATTGATCAGGCCATCAGGCACTAATTTTGGGAGTAGCAAAGTAAGGAGGACCTGAAGAACCAATCCTGGATCCAAATCAAAATTGGATCTAGAACCAATCCGTGACTAGTTGGATAAATTTTGGATACATAATGTAACTGGATCTGGATCCAATCCACATCTAGATGGATCATTTCTAGATCCAAAACATAATTGGGTCTTGATTGAGTTTGATAGTTCTTGATCCATATCAGAAGTGGGTCTGGATCCAACCTATTACTAGTTGGATCAGTTCTGGATCTAGAATGTAACTAGGAACTAAATCTAGTCTAGTATGTTTCAAATTGGATCAGTTTTGGTTCCTTACTAGAACTGAACTGAACTAGCTTAGTCTATCTGTGTCTAGGACGGAACTGGACAAACCCAGTTTGTTCCGAGTTGGCACAGTTTGAGTTCAGTTCAGTTACACCAAACTGAATATGGATTCACACCATTTAATAAGCGGATCTGAGATAGAACTTAAAGAGTCCAGATGGGTCTGAACCAAACCAAGTTAGGTCTAGATTAGGTTCAGCAAACCTAGTGTTCTAAACTCAGACCAAGCTCGGTCTGACCTAAGTTGAGTTTGGTCAAATTGTAGAAAGGAAAAATGACCAAATTACCCTTGTATGTATGACCCAATATCTAGTAAAATGAGCATAATTGTGCACACTGTACTCAGAATTTAGTGAAATTTGGTGCGCTGGGTTCGTATCACAAAGAGGAATCATTTTGTCCTATGGTTTTGACCAAACTAGGAGCACATAATTCACCTTTGATTAAGAAAACTGAAAAACCTAACTCCATACAGATGTGGTGAGATAGAGGGAGCCCTCAAGAGGAGTATTTTGGTCATTTTGATAAAGTATAAAGAATGTTTATTTATATGAATATACTTGAGTGATTATTAGATTCTATTATTAGAGCCACGTGAGACTAGAGTGTAGCGTTTGCATTCAAGGTAAGGAAAATTATAAGCATTTTAATTAATAAAACATTATATACTGACATATTTATGAATTGGACTATATCAAATCATGGTTACTTGAGATTATGACTATATCCTAATGAGTTTGAAATTGCATATTAGAAATGTATCTTCCTTGTGATTAGAGAATGAATGTATGTGAATTAGTCTTGCTGCCATAAATGATTTCATGTATTTGTGATACTTCACATGAGTTGCATACATTGAATTATTGTCTTTTAGATGAAATGCATACTTTAATTTATGAAAAACTTAGAAATACATGCATGAGAACAGAGTTCTTGAAATGAGATTGAGTCCCATTCTAGTTACAGAGGTATTCTGTGACTTGAAATACTTAAGCATACTAAAACCCTATAAATTGTCAGGGGGTCACTGGTAGAAATGGCTACCTGATAGTCATCAGCGTGAGAGCCTCCACTGTCGAGGCCATAAGGATTTATAGATATAGAGAGCCTATATCTCTACATACTTAAAAAATTGCTAAACCTCAAAACCCTATGATTGTCCTTTGAGAATACTTGATTGAGAATGTCCCTTATGAACACTTGTCAGGAAATAGTAGGTTTGAAATTGAGTAAGAGTTCATGTAAATTCATGAGATACATATTATATATATCCTAGAGAATTTTGAGGTTTCATCGAGAGACTTGGGACTCTAGAGTTAGATTAAGATATAGCATAAACCATGAAAAAACTTGTAGCAGGTATAGCACTAGATTATTGACTTTCTGATTCACTATCGAGGGTCCTACACTGCATTGGATAGAGGGAGTGGTCATAGTTTGGCCAATACCGTAGAATTGGGGTATTTTATACAAGTTGCTATGCCCATAACAGGTTCTTACCAGTATAACTGAAGTAGATAGTGGTTAGCATCGAGAGTGTATTAACTTGTGAGAATCAAGTAAAAAATTGGGGGGGAATTAAAAGACATAAACATGTGTTTGATGTGATTGAAAAACTAAAATAAGAATAGGGTCTTAGAGCCCACTACAGTTGTAAATCTAAGTTTATTTTGCTTGTAATTTACATCTTACTAAGTTGGAGACTCACCCTCCTTTTCATTATTATAACTATAGGTTTCAGGTGCCTTTAGTGGGACAAGACTTGGTGTAGCACGTTGTCTTCTTTCTTCAAGATGTAGATGGCCTTGTCTTCTGGCAAACCAATTTTTTTTTATTGAAATTAAGAGATGGTGTCTCATTTAAATGATGTGGCCTTTATGACTTGTGTGAGATTTCTTATTGGAATTTAATTAATAATATTTTTTTAAAAAAAATGTGCCATATTTTTGTGCGCTACTTAGGTATTTTCTCATTGAATACCCATGAACCTAGATTCCAGAGGTTCCAAATCGAGGTGTTACACACACATTCTTTTGTATTTAAGTTACTATATTTTATACAACTATAGATGAAAACTTCATATTTTGAATATTATAGAAGTGAATCCACTTATATATTTTCTAAAATAATTTGGGATCATGCTGCCGACTTTTTAGACTTGTACTTGGTTTATCAACAAGATATAGCACTTGAAAAGAACTTATACGCCTTGTCTGGAGGAAAGTTGATAATCAATTTCATGGCAAAAATGATTGTCTCACTTTCTCTTTATCAATAAATGTTTATATATTGGTTTATAAAATTACAAATGCAAAAGGCAAAGGTTAATCTTGTGTAGATCTCACATTCAATTGTCAACACTTTACTGATTGCCAGCTTATTCTTTTTCTTTACTATTTTCACTTGTAATCTTTATACTGGGATTGCTTCAGTTGTTTTGGCAGGATGCTTTGAAGAATGCAAATTTTGCCCAAATCTCTTTAGAAGCATATGCAAAATTGACTGAATCAGCAGGGAAGGTGAACATATTTAATGACAAGCTTTCATCAGCACTCTTGGATATGACCCATAAGGACAAAGGTTGCTGAAGAAGCCATATCAATTGCGAATATATAAAGCTTTTCTTGCTAAAGGTTCTTTCTTCTCTAAGAATAAATGAAAATTTTAGATACTTGCAGTAATGAGAGTTTTTTGCCCGTTGTTCAAATTCATAAATTTTTAGTTATAAAAAAACTTTTTTACCCTTCACAAAGCGAATTTTCTTCAAATATGCAAAATTTCCTCTAAATATCTAAATATGCAAATTTCTTCTTAAATATGTGAATATTCTACCAAATATGATAATATGTGAATTTGTTCTTAAATTTGTGATCTTTTTTCTAAAGGCTTTAGCGGCACTTTTGCAAATACCAGGCACAAGGTCATTAACTTGACATATCTTGACATTCACAAGTAAAGTATGATATTTGCAATCATGAGTTGCAAAGGTCCTCAAAATATGCAAACTCCTTTTGCTAAAATAGCATAAGGGGCACAGGAAAGAGGACATTAGCATGTGAAGGTCAAAACATTCTCAATTGTGAGAGTATTTAGTTATAAAAGATGCATACATTTTAGGGACCTTCGCAACTCATGGTTGTAAATGTTCCCAAAATGCATGAACTGCTTTTTAATAAAATTGTAGTAGGGACACAGGCAGCAGGACATTCACAAATGTGTTGATTTAAGAGAAAAATCGTATATTTAGATATTTTGGAGGAAGTTCGCATCTTTACAGAAAATTGGTTTGTGTGAAGGGTAAAATGGTTCTTTTATAGCTGAAAATTTATGAATTTAAACATGGGGCAGATTTAAAAAATTGCAGGATATTTCAAAAAATGAATCTATATATATATATATATATATATGCATTCATTCAATAGCAAGGCATAGATCAAACATTTTCATATCTCAAATACATGGGCGCACACACAAACACACACACAGACACGCATACAAAGAAACAAACAATCAGAGAGCACAGTCTTTTCTTTCTTCAGTAGTCCTCATCACGAACAGGAGAATGAGAATGGATGAGAAAAACGTGATCGTAGAGCAGCCCAGCAAGGCCCCCACCTACAAGTGGCCCGACCCAGTAGACCCAGTGGTCGGTCCAATCCCAGCTGACCAATGCAGGGCCGAAGGACCTGGCTGGGTTCATGGATGCACCCGAGAAGGCCCCACCAGCCAAGATGTTGGCACCAACCACAAACCCCACAAGAATGGGCCCCAGACCTCCTATCTGTCCTCTTTTGGGGTCCACTATTGTGGCATATACCACAAACAACAAAGAGAAGGTGAGAACGATCTCCAAGAGCACCCCTTCAAAGTAGCCCACCCCACTAGCGAGCGTGTGTACTGGTGTCTCCTGTCAAAACCATCCAAATACAGCTCACTTAGAACCCCATGTTTAATTTATCATCCAACCATCCGATATAGACATTGGGAAAACATGAACCAAGGGACGGTTTCTACTAAACTAAACATGTAAATCACATTTGGAGAGTCAGATGTGCAAAAGAATTAATAAAAAATAAGAAAAGAGATTTTTAGTCGTGATTTTGGAACCCCTGGGTGCAGCCAACATTTTCCCCAATATATACATTGGGAAATTATTGCCTACTCACCATTGAGGTGGCATCCCATGTGGTAAGTGGGTCCTGTGCCAAGCTGAAGGCCCAGGTTCGAATCCCTCTGCTAAGTGGGGGCTTAAGAGATATCTGGTAGGGGTCGGCCTAACTCACCTTGCCTATCAAAAAAAAAAGTGTTGCCTACTCACCCTTAGTACTGTAGTATCGAGTAGAAAAGTTTTTAACATTTCGTGAATATCTTGTACATAGCTTATTAAAAAAACTTTTTTGTTACCACCCTGCAATAATTGCCTCTATTATTCAAAAAAGTTTTGTTACCACCATACGTTTTTTTGTTTGAAAGGCAAGCTGCGGTTAGGCTGACCCCTACAATAATTGCATTAAATTCATGTAACAGAGGGATTCGATCCTGTGCCTTCAGCATGACATAGGACCCCGCTTACCACATGGGTTACCACGTACCTGGTTGGTCCAGGGATCAAGCTTAATTACTGTTTACTAGAAAGCACATTTCACAATCTAAGTTTGCGATACACGAAACAGTATTTTCAAGAGCATAAAAATCGATAATCATCAATTCACCGATAGAAAGTCTGATTGGAAATTTCTACGTATATGTTAAAACATGCCGAATGCATACGTAAAATCCTATCAAGCAAACAAAGGTCTCAATTATGATTTCCTACTAAATAGTATGGTACTAACAGCATGACCGAATGCTCTTTGAAAATTTGTAAAAGAAAATACAAGCGTTGTAATTTTGCGGACGCATGCTCATGTGTATAGCACAGCAAAATCTATGTAAAAATGAATATAAACATTATGGTTTGGTCATGTGTGAATTGCCACTGTTTTTTTTGAAAGGCACCTCAAATAGCTGTCATAAAGATCTGCTAAATCATGGTGAAGAAATGGTCCAACGTCCTTACCGTCCATTGTGGCAGATCACACCGTACGTGGAAACTGCATCCAATGGCGTGTCCAGTGTCCTTTTATGTGTGCCTTGTGCCCATGTGACATAGTCATCTAAGTATGTTGGCACATTGCTCAGCCATGTAAATCTTTTTATTTCAATGCATGGTTCATTTCTTTGCTAGCTATCTAGTGCTTGTGCGTGTTCCCTCGTCGTATCGATATTAGATCCAACCTAACATGTTCTTGGGTATAAACCACAACGTAGGCACCTATTCGTACACCTTCAAGGCGCATCTAGAGGGACCCATGACACCATGGGGAGGCAAAATACTTACCAATCCACCTGTTAGGAACCTGAGCAGCAGGCAGGCTAGAGTAGAGCCCAGCAATTGAGCAATCCAGTAAAGGACAGACCTGAAGATGGTGATGTTACCACCAACAGCTAAGCCCAGTGTGACTGCAGGGTTCAGGTGACCACCTGAAATATGTAGCCCTGCAGATATCATGACCGCAACCACGAGTGCATGGGCCACTGCCACTGCTGTCAAGCCTGCTATGCCGGATCCGCCAACTAACTTATCTGCATTTAAAGATCCGAACTTCTTAAGTCAAAATGTATATGTATAGAGAGAGAAAGAGAGAGAGAGAGAGAGAGAGAGAGAGAGAGAGCATTTCTTAAGAGGAGATAATTTTCATGCGAAATGTTTACGTGAAAATTGGTATTAAATACGTTTGCCAGTCTTTCAAAGTTGCATTGAAGAAGGGCTTATTCGAGATGGAGCCTTAAATGACAGACTATGAAAACTAAAAGATTACATGTACAAAATTGATGTACAGTTGTTAGATTTTGATCGAATACGCTGGTAGGGGTCCGCCTTTAGTTGATAAAGCTCGAGGTCCTTTTACCTGCCAAATGAGAACACCCAACTTCGACATTGTGGCAAGAAATGCTGCAAGTAGGTTCATTTCTAACCATGGTTGTCTCTTGGCTGGTGACAAACCACGGTCAATCCTAGCTACGAAGGCAGAGGCAGATGAAGGCAGAGGCAGCAGCGGGATTGCACTTCCATTTTGATAGCGAATGGAAAATTATAGTAACTACAGATCTGTCTTTAAATTCGAAAACCAACTTTAATTGTCATTTTCATCATTTGAATTCACATAAACTATTAAGAAAAATATCATAATTCACTTAAAAGCTAGATTTGATCCTTGATTACCTGATGTCATTGCCGTGCCGACCCCGGCGAAGACAAACAGAAAGGTGAGTATAACCTCAGCCAGCACAGCACGAAGACAGTCAAGCTGAACAGCCTCCTGCTGACTTCCTAACGTTATTTTTCCCATCCTTCTCTAAGGAAACGAGATTACAAGAGAATTAACTATATTCCCTGAGATGGAGAACTTGGCCTTCTACTCACCTCTCAACCTTACTTCCTCTTAGCCCTATATATATGTATATATATAAGAAGAAAGGATGGAGAGAACGGGTAGCATGCTTAGAAGAAGGTTCCTAATCATTTTCTGAAACCCTGTGCACTAAGACAGTTGATAAGACTTAACAAAACCAAATATATTTCCCATGCTACCATACCACCAACTCAGTAGCCATGAGTCTTCAATCAACTATGGAAATGCCACTGAGTTTGGAAACATCTTAAAATCTTTATTTCTTTTAGTATATGACCATTTTGGCCTGCCAAGTTTGAGAGGCACGGCCACCTAAGAGGCCCGATACATCGTGATGTTTGAGCTTATGCCATCCTTTTGTCATTGTGAGCGGAGAATTTGAGAAACAAATTAACCTCACTTTACGTATACGAGTGATGCATGTGACAGTTCTATTGCATGCTCTACGTATGGATGTGGACTATCACACTCAAACTAGGTAAGGAGTAAGGATAGGTATCTGGATCTGTGCAAACACCATTTTCCTCTGTTGCTAAAACATGGCTTTGGCAAAATATGTTGCTGCCAAAATATATTGTTGTCAAATGCAATATTGGAGATGGAATTGCCAAAAAAACATCTGCTTGTGAATGTTATTAAAATAGTGGGGTTGTCAAATTTATTCTGAACACTCATTTTAACAACACTGCTCCCAAACAACAGAGAGTGTTGGGAAAATCACAGCGCACTTCGGATTCACAGATCTTAAACGGAGCCTGTTCTTTAGTGTCATGTCATCCAATGTTGAAAAGCTAAGCCAGCTAATAAGTTTTTGTAAAACAAGTTGGCCAATGTAAAATTGATGAAGCAACTTGAGGACATTCATGTCATTACCTTTGTGGGACTTGTATACTAGCAATCTTTATGATTCTATTGGCAATTGGATAGTTTAGGAACAAATGGTGACCACAAAAACGACTATCTTGTATCTTAATCTTTAGTGTGATGTCATGCTCCTCGTGAACGTACTGCCTGCACATGCCCTGCACCACACACAAAAGAAGATACAATCGTTGAATAGAAATAAAAACCATTTTCACATTGTCTTGCCCTTGGTGGACTACTACACAAAAGCATTTACTATCATTTTTCAAATAGTAAAGTTTAATTATAACCACGTGAAGGTTTGACATTCTAATAGCAAGGTAACTTGAACTGCCTTAACGATGGTGACGCCAAAGACACTGCGACCACTAACCTTTACATCATTTTTCCTTTTCTTTTAAGTCATTCTTTATATATATTTGAACCCTATGGACATCCCGTGATATCTTTCACTTCCAAGCTTTTTAATTTACTGGTACAGCTTTATTTTGAAAAGGCGTGATCTATTATTGTACTCCCCTTTTATTGTCAAATGTGGACTCTCTCTCTCTCTCATTTAGTAACGTATCTCTCTCTCCCACTGATTATATTAAAAGCAGTGGAAGAATCTTCGTCATGTGTTTTAGTCATTTCTCTAGGTAGCAAAGGAATCGAACCTAGGAAATCACTGGTTGGCTCCACCAAGGACTCAGCCTTAGACTACTATCACTACAATGGCCAGCCAGATGAATCCATCATCTAGACAGCTCCGTTGGCTCGGTCCAAACCTTGCTAGTTTTATTAGTCGTCGTCAGCCACTTGGGTTGAACAGATTTCTCTTATAGCTTAAAGAAATGTTCCATAACGTGATGGTCAACTTGATTGATGAAGCAAGAGCGGCGCAGAAGATGTGGCCGATAAAGATTCATTTGTATTTTAGATTTGTATTTATTATTTTGAATACTTTTGTATTTGAATTATTATATTGGATCCACACATTTTAGAATAGATTTTATCTTTTAGAATAGGAAAATCTTCTTATTTAAAATATGAGAGATCTAGTTGTCAACTCACTTTTGAAATGAGATAAATGTAGTTTATCTGAATTTTCTTTTATTTTTAGTTTCTCTATAAAAATTAAATAATTTTAGATCATTTTAGCAGTAGCTGATAGCTGGCAGATTTTTTTAGATAATTTCATCTTTCCGTCTATGGAGAGGAGCATTCTAATCAGTGGTCGCCGGCCATCCACCACTGCTGCCAACTTTCCCGGCATCCCCCCACCCTAACTTCCTTCTTACTTCTCATCCTACCAGGCTGGCCCCGACGAGCTTCTTAACCTCGCCACTTCCTTTCCTTCCTTCTATCATGGGGAGGAGCATTTGGGATAGAACTGGTTTCAGTTTCAATTGGTGAAATCCCATTACTCTCTCTCTCTCTCTCTCTCTCTCTCTCTCTCTCTCTCTCTCTCTCTCTCTCCACTTTTTAATCTACCAAATGAAATCGGTTCAGGGTTTCAGAACCAGCTCTAAGCCTCTTTTGCTCAATTTAAACATGCTTTGGACCTAGACTTGAATCAAAGCCCGCCTAAACCAAGCAATACAACCCAAATCCCTCACACCCGACCCAATATGACTCATTAAACCATCAATGTCCCTCTTATGACCCATATCAACTTTAAAATCCATCTACACCTACCCAATACAACCGTATTGTCCAATATAACCCAAATGTTTACTTAATCCAATAAGATCCACATACCACTTATCCAAACCATGTTGTCTCAAACCTAATCCATGATCCAAACTTAACCCAAACCTTAACCACATCCAATCCATGTCCAAACCAAGATATGACTCAAACACTACATGTCTCAAGATCCAATCGCACCAAGGCACAACACAAGTAGAGAATGAATCCAGATACACATGCAACCCTTGAAGATATGTTGACGCAAATTAAAGTTTGTCTCACTGAGATGCGATGTCTCTTCCTTTATCAAGGTACCAGTATGTGCAAGAATACACAGAAAAATTTCATCATGTGATATTGGAAGCCCAAATTCAAGAAACCACAGAGAACCAGATCACCAAATATATTGATGGACTTGAATTTCATATATTAAAAAAGATTAAAAGCATTACAGTCGTGTCTTTGGAGCAAGCAATTCAACATGCCTTGGATCATGAAGCAAAATTGGAGCAAGAAAGACAAAAATCTATCCATGTTCCAAAACCTACCCAAACCCAAATAGTTGAAACCCACTTAAAACTCAATCCAAAACCTCACCCAAAACATAGTCCTAGTAAACCTTCATTAGTACCTATCTAAAGGCCCACCACTACAAGAATTCCGTGGATTAGCAACGGACATTATCCGTCCCTAAAATTGTTAGCGATGGATTTAATTGTTAGCCACGGATTTGTGATGGATAGCTTATGTCGCAAATTTTTAGTCACTAATTAGCGACAGAAACGATTCGTTGTTACTTCCATTGCTAAATTGTGAGGGATTAGCGAATGCCACAATTCATCGCTAAATAACGACTAATTTTGTTTTTGCGACAAATATAAATCCATCGCTAAAATTTACTGACGGATAATATTTGTCGCTAAATTGCATCGCTGTTTTGTGCCTGAATTTTTGCTGAATTTTAGCGATGGATACATATCCGTCGCTAATCTGTCACAAAATTAAAAAAAAAATATTTGAAATATAAATATAGAGTATAGTAAACCAAAATCTCTATCATTTCCCTTTGATTTATTAGCACAGCTAACAGAACAAGCATTGTGAAAGTTACAAGTGAACTTGAGAAGCTATCAGCACCTGATAGAATTTTTGAAAGTATTGAAAATGCATTAAATAAGCATTACATATTTTTGGTCATTTTTCCATTTCTTCTTGTTTCTTCTATGTTTTTCCACATGCTTCCTAGTGACAGCCACTTTTGTCCATTATCAATGCATGAATGAGTAATAATATATAGCTATCTTCTTTTGCCATGTTCTAATTACTGATATTACAGTATTTGGTAACGCTGGCCATCAATATCTATCAAAAATAAAATATTTTCCATTTATTAAATGAAGCAACCTGCATCAACACCACTGCCCACATACCCTCCCCCCTCCACCGCCCCATGCATAAACATGAGAAAAAGGAAACCATACAATCACATTAACATAAACAATATATTCATAGGTCTTGTATTTTGTAGTAGTTCAAACAGTCCTGAATATAACAGATATTTAAAAAAACACAGTTGTTGTTCAAGAACTTGACAATCAAGATAAGTTTAGGATGCATTCATATAAATTTTCCAACCTTGTATGTCTTAACAAAAAATTCACATACTTTGAAAGTAGTTTAGAACTTTTCACAGGAAAAACTGCATTTATAACCACACATTAAAAAGAAGATGCCCTCAGCAAATAATCATAACCAACATGGGGATGCATAATATATTCAACTAGAGAAGCATATGGATGAATATGAACTTTAGAACAGCTGGATCCGTTTAGAAATCAAAAGCTCTGATTTTGAAGCTCTGTTTAACAAGAAACTGTTAGGAAAGTTTTAAAATATCAAATCTTGATGATTTTGTTTACTACCAAAAATGTTTTGAAAAAGTTTAGTCCCATGTCTAAGAGAGAAAAGTTTTTCAAGAGGTTTAAATAGAGAGTTTTTTATCTATTCTTTACTTTGGTAAGCCTTGAGTCTTTAGGTGGATTGCGAACGTTGCTGCGCATCGTGCAGCAACGGATGCACCGTTCACACACACACGCGCGCAAGGGTGCTTGAGGCGCAATGTGGCATTTTGATGGCGCAATGTGGCATTTTGATGGCGCACTTTGCACTTCGTACGCTCGCAGTGGTGCAGCAACGTTGGCCGTTTGAAAGGTTTTAATAGCATTTATATTGAGTTTATGGCGCTTTGTGACTGTTGAACGGTTTTGAAGGCCTTTGATTGGCAGTCAATGGTGGTTGACCGTTCAAGAACCTTTTCATCCTATTTTCAAACCGTCAGGGTTATGGCCATTAATCTCATTTATCTTAAAACGTTTTGGCCTTTCTCACAAGTCTATAAATCTCTTCATTTTCCGTCTTTTGAATCATCAGAATTTTTGACTCTCCAGTTTTCTCATTTCTTTCTTCTCGGTTTGGCTTGCAGAGTTCATGTGTGGGAGAGGTCATCTATTCTTGCGAAGCAGTGACTCTTGAGGTTCAAGCCTAGTTGTATCTTGGGAACTCAGTCGTAACAAAACCCTTTTTCGCATCTTCGGAATTCCCAGAGTGGGGCGATTGAAGTTCTAAAGATAGCAATCTTAAGAACGTGCCTGTAGGCTTGAGATCTCTTTTCTGAAATCCATTTTATCACAAGGTTGGACTAACAGCAACTCCTAAATTCTCCATGAAGAACTTCTTGCAAGCAACTACAGTCAACTTGTAGCACCACTATGGACATATTATTGATTTTAAATAAATGTCTCACCCTGGAGAAATATATACTACATTCTGCTAATAAGTGTTTGCACAAATTCATCCTATTACACTTTGAATGTGGAAATGAGTACATATTCCACAATGCATAAAGAAGACAAGACAAAAGAAATAAGTCTAGAAGTACTTCCAGACTCTTTGGTATAGGTTGCACCATGCTCAAATTAATAAATAGCAAGATGTTGAACCAATAGAGCTCCATTTGGTACAGGTTGCACCATGCTCGAGCTTGATCCAGCTCAATAGGTTTTTGATAATTTACTTATAAAATTTCCAGGTCTTTGAGGGATCTCTGGTCACAGACTGGTTTATAAACCCCAAACCAGATATGGGGTCTGCCTAACATTGAAATACCAATTACCAAGAGTCCAACCCAATCATCTATTTAGGCCCACTTGGTGGGTTGCCAATGCTATTGGGTCAAAAAAAAAATTCAGAGGAATTATCAGGTATCATTGGGTGAGACCCAACCAAAAGACAACCCTACATAGATTTTACTTTTTCTAATGGCTGCTCAACAAGTATACATTATTGGGTCCTTAACAAACCTAGGCCAGGCATGAGCTTGGAAGTCAAAACTAAAGAGGTTAAAACTCGACGCAATTACTAAATAAGAAGACTCCAGTTGAGCTGTTATTGAGTCAAGCCTGGGTATCTAAAAGGAGTTTTGACTAGTGGCCCACCCTTGGTAGTGAAACACCCATATGAGTTTACTAAAGCCATGAAATAGTGAACCACTATAAAAATGCACACACAAGGAAAAAGAAAAGAACATAATCTTGAGAAGATATTTGTTGCATACAGGTGGAGAAGTTACCATGTAGCTCAATCGGTTGCCAACATTTTCATTCAATGTAGGGCTATTCCAAAAAGTAAGAAACAGAGAAAAAAAGAAAATACAAAAAAAAAATTATTTTGGTGAAACGACACAACCATTCTTCACAAATGTTGTATAAGATTCTATAACTCGTAGGGGTCTGCTTAACCCTAGCTTTCTATTAAAAAAAACCTAGCACATTGGGATACAAACATCAAACCCTATTCATTATCAACAATCATGGGGAAAAACTTCTGTATATATTTTTGCACCCATTGAAGCCTCCACATATGCTCATATGGTGTTTTGTGTGGGCTCTCCAAAAATGCAGCACATCTGATATCATTCACTTGATTTCGGCATAAAAAAGGTTCAAAATTACAACAAAACTATTTTCTATGGAACACAATCAAGAAATTATCTAACTATATGTAACAATAGATGAACATAAGAACATACCTGAGATGATGCTTCCTGCACAGACAATAGGAGGAGAGAGAGAAAGAGATGATCGGGAGGGAGGGGACACAAGAGAGTGAGGGAGAGGGAGCAAAAGAGGACGATCGGGAGGGACAGAGAGCAAGAGAGTGAGGGAGAGGGAGCGAGAAACGAACCACTCCTGGGCGACATGCACGTTGCACTCAACGGAGCAGGCGTTGAGCTCCTCATGGTCGTGCAACTCTGGATTGATCGCGCAGATCTGCACGATCCGATCAGCCACCTTCCGCGACGACAATGACGACGACAGCGACGGCGACGACACCTCACACTCACTGGGTGGGGGGAGAAGCAGGGGCGGGAGAGAGAAATCATGCCCTAAATAGGCCATTTTATATCGCAAATTAGAGACGGAATTCACGGCAGAAATTTTTCGTTACTTCTTAGCGACGGATTAGAGACGAAAAATTTCTGTCACAAAATTTGTCGCTAATTTGCGACATATTAGTAAAAGATTTTTTTGTGTTGCTGAATTGTGCCTAATTTATGACAGATTTTGAGACGGGATTTTTTTGTCGCTAAGTAATGACGGATTATGGGACGGAAAATTTCTGTCATGAATTTCGTAACTAAATTCAATTTTATGGGCGACTAGTTTTCTCTAGCTAATTCGTCACAACTTTGCAATGGATTATTTCAGTCATAAATGTTTGTCGCTAATTAGCGTTTTTTTTGCAGTGAACCAAAACCACTTTTGTAACATACTTAAACCTTTTATCCAATTAAAAAAATATTTAGATTCAAAATCACTTAATGGACCCAAAACTATATTATTGGATCTACCTGAATCCAACTTAGGTCCTAAAAACCCACACCAGAATAAACTCAAACTCAATTAATCCTATCCAAACTAAAATTCTCCAAAACTCGTCTATACTCACATATATTTTTGTTATTTATTGAGTGAAACTATGCTAAATCCATTTTTTTTCTTATGTATGAATTAGATTTTAGGAGTTTTGCATTATAATCCATATTTTTGTTATTTATTGAATGAATGCATGAATAATTTGATTTTTTTCAAATATGAATTATATTTTAGGGGTTTTGCATTTTAATCATAATTTTTTTATTTTTTGAGTGAAAGCATGCTAAATCTGATTTTTTTTCTCATGTATGATTTAGATTTTAGAGATTTTATATTTTAATTGCTAATTTTATAATTTATTAAGTGAAAACATGCTAAATCTGATTTTTTTTCTCATGTATATTTAGATTTTAAAGGTTTTGCATTTAATCCATATTTTTATAATTTCTTGAGTGAAAGCATTCTAAATCCAATATTTTTTCTCATGTATGATTTAGATTTTAGTTGTTATTTTTGTTATTTATTGAGTGAATGCATGCTAAATTTGTTTTTTTTCTCATGTATGATTTAGATTTTAGAGATTTTATATTTTAATTGCTAATTTTATAATATATATAGTGAATGCATGCAATATCAAATATTTTTTCAAGTATGATTTAGATTTTTGAGGTTTGTATTTTAATCCATATTTTTTTAATTTCTTGAGTGAAAGCATGATAAATCCAATTTTTTTCTCATGCATGATTTAGATTTTAAGGGTTTTGCATTTTAATTGCTAATTTTATAATTTATTTAGTGAATGCATGCTAAATCAATTTTTTTTTTCTTACTTATGATTTAGAATTTAAGAGTTTTACATTTTAATTATGTTTTATCCTTTATGATTTCTTAAGTTTTTTATTTTAAGGGTTTTGCATTTTTAGGGCATTTTTTTTAGTATGATTTATGATTTTCAAGCTTTTGATAAATTTGAGATCTGAATTATTTTAGTGTAATTTTTTTTCTATCAGCCATTTTTATTGGAGCACTTTTTTAGTGCATCTCCAAAAAATATTTTACTTGTGTTATTTTAGTGCCAGTAAAAGCATTTTTTTGGCATTATTTTAACACCAAAAAAGGCTTGTTTTGCTTTATTTTAGCACCTGTAAAACCCATTCATTGGCGCTATGCATTAGCGTCAGTAAATGTTTTACCGACAATACTTTTTTTGGCAAAACTATTGGCACTACATTAGCTCCAATAAAAGTCTGATTTCTTATAATGATAACATGTTTTTTATGATTTTAAAGCCCAAATAATTTAGAGGAAAGGCAATGATTCTACATTCAAACTATCTAACTTATTATATGAAGAAACTTGAAATATAACCTAATCTGCAATGAAAGATATACAAGCTGCAAGTTCTCAAAAATATTTATGCTTGAAAGATACCGACCAACCTGATCAACTCACAATCATGATCTGCAGATCGAGATAGGATCACGTGGCTGACCGATTTGGGCCGACAGACCAGGTCTAATTTAAACTTTGAATGATATACTTGGCTAGCAGCAAGCTTCCAGTCAGACTCGTTGGTCGAAGCAAGCTGACCAGGATAAAAAATACTCACTCGCATGACAAATCAAATCTGGTTTGGCTCTGTCAACCCAATCAACTGATCTACTGGCTACAACCAAGAGGAGGTCGGGTTTGCGCTAGCTGGTCTGGTCTGAGCACATCAAAGTGTGTTGATTAGAGACACAACATTCTACAGATTATGTACTATCTGAACTCGAGATAGCTAGATCGGTATAGATATGGTTGGACTTTGATCAGCCTGGTATTGCGTCGATATGATGCAATTGAATTGGTCAACAGAGACAGATCTGATTCTGCTCTCATACAGATGGGACTACAGCAATATACCCTAAAAAACTAAAAAAACCTATCCTACACAAAAAAGAAAAACAAAATATTTGATAACTTTCATGTTGTTCTACTTGTAACAATGCTGCAAAAATTAATCTATGCTATATGCAAATCTAAAACATAGTTAAATGGATGCAACAACCTCAAAATGAATCTAACTACATATGATGACTAAGGAGATGGGAGAGAATAAGCAAACCTCGCAGTTCACCTCCGATGGAGGCCAGGTTGAGAAGAAGAAGTGATCTTTCTTCGAGCTGCATGGACCTCCGATGATGGGGACAAGAAGAAGTCAACGAAAGCAAGTGTTAGAAGTAAAGATGAAACAAAGAAAAAGAGGGAAGAATCGAAGAAGAAACCGACCAAGAGCGAAACGGGAGAAGAGAGAGAGAGAGAGAGAGAGAGAGAGAGAGAGAGAGAGAGAGAGAGAGGAATATGGGGCATGATTCCCTAGATAAAAGATGCCCCCCTCCTTGTAAAAAATGAGTTTTTATACTAAATTAATTAAGTCAAAACATGATTTTCTAAAAACTCTAATTAATTTTCAAAAATTTCAAATGAACACTCTTCTAAAAATGCATTTCAGAAAAGGACAGTTCTAAACAAAATAAAATATTACTTGAATCTTCTAAACTAATTAAACTACAATAGAAAATTTCTAAACTAACTAAAATATTGTAAAAATGCAAGGAAGGTTTGAAATCGGTGATTTTATCTTTATTTTGATTTTAAAGGAGTTTCTCGAAAACATTGACAAGAATGAGTTTTTAATGCATTTTTTTGACGTATCATGCATAAGATTATGTATATGCAATGCAAAATTATGCATGATCAAACTCGCTCATGCTTATCGTTTGTTAGTCCTCGAGCAAACTGACCTTGAATAGACAAAAGCAAAAGCAAACTAAGCAAAGTGCAAACTTAACTTACTTTCGAAGGAATAACGATTGCATTTAACATGTACAACAATCCCTTTAAACTCCTAGGTTACCCCAGTAGATAAGTAAGGTCTTGTGAGGGTTTGGAGTGATACTACCCATAAACATATCTGTCGTGTATGCATAAGATTCAAATTCAAGAAGTATTAAGCAATTAAGGAGCTTATTTTCACAAATATTTCATGCTATTACTATTTTTAAAATATAATTAGAGTCTTTACATGTCACCACAGAGTAAAACTTTTCTTTTACTTTTCTAAGAAAAATCATAATTATTTATTCTCAAAAAATCAAATATACACATGTCATAATTTATTTATCTTCACTTATATGTTTTATGCAAAGGTTTCTAAAAAATTATTCCTAAGCAGTGAACTTTATCTTTATGCTCTTGATTTTCGTTCTCTTTTTCTTTTTTTAATTTTTTTTTTCAAATTTTTCACCAATTTTCTTCTTTTAGTTGAGAATTATATCAAATTTTTTGTTTTCATGACCAATGTATTGAGCTTTGAGTTAGTAACTCCCAAGTCAGACCACCTTAGAGCACCAGATACAAAGTATCCCTCAGACTTAATTGCTCGAGTCACTAGATGTTCGATTTTTATAGTTTTACGTATAGCTTGCTTCTTATCATGTGCAATGTCAACATCTCTTAGGCTCTCTATAAAGTCTATGTAACGGGCTTTCTGACAGGTGGCTCCCAAACCAGATGACTTTAGGGCATCAGGTGTAAACATCCTTCAGGTTGTACTTGCTTGAACCAAATAAGCCACATATATTAACTTAAACAAAGAAGTGTTTTCCTTTGTTATCATTTTTGATATGAGAATCAATCACTTCAACTTATATCTGAGCCCAGTTACTATGGAATACGAAGACATCAAATAACAAACCGTATACTCTTTTTCTCTTTTTGAGCTCTTATTTATAATGTTGTTCATTTGCTTAGTTTTTCAAAAATAAATTGTGCATATTCATACTTGTGGTTCAAAATAAACTCTAGCATGCATCTAACACTTTTTTTTAAATCTATATAAATAACCACATTTTTCTAGATTAGTATAAAAAAAAAATTGTGGGATGTAAAAAAAAAGATTCTCTAAAAATATTAGATTATGTAAAACATTCATATAAGATCAAACTCATTCCTTAAAAGCCTAATTTTTTTTCTGAGTTTTTATCAGTATGCAGATACACAAAAAAATTTGGGTATGCAAACTACATCCTCTCCCATGCTTGAATGACATTGTCCTCAGTGGCACTCCCCCATGCTTACATGAAACTAGATGAATGCACACTATGGAACAAAAGACAGAGAAGGAAAAGAGTAGAAGTCACCTTATCTGTGTCGTGGAGTCTCACCTAATACTGCACTGTACAAGCACTGCAGAGATTCCATCTTGTATTTCTGCCTGCAACTCATGATCATCCAAAAAAAATTTAATGCATACATGATCTAACTTTTATGCACCGAAACAAGAAAGAAAGAAATATGCAAAAGACTATGAAAAGCTATGAAAGAAATAAGCCTAAATACTAATGGTGTAACATACAAACATCGTGCATTGTCTCATACATCAACAAGGTTAATGACCTCAATGTCCTAACTACTAACGACATCAAAGATATAGGGCTTCAGTCGTTGCCCATTGACCTTGAATTTGTTGCCTGTTTGTGGGTCCAAAATATCAATAGCACCATGCGAAAAAACTTTCTGGACTATAAACAGGTCATCCCATCTAGACTTTAACTTCCTTGAAAATAGCTAAAGTAGTGAATTGAACAGCCAAACCTTCTGACCAGTCTCGAACTGTTTTCTTAAAATATGCTTTTCATGAAAATGCTTAGTTCGAGCCTTGTGCATTTTGTTTCTCTCATATGCCTTGTTTCATAACTCCTCGAGCTCACTCAACTGCAGTCTATGCTTTGCGCCAGCTTGAACCATATCAAAATTAAACTTCTTAATCACCCAATATGCTATATGTTCTAATTCAACAAGGTGATGACATGGCTTCCCAAAAACCAATTGGTAAGGGGACATGCCAATCAGAGTCTTGAAAGCAGTCATATATGCCCATAATGCATCATTTAAAAATTTGGGACTAGTCCTTTCAGTCTGGTCGGTTTGTCTTTTCAAGAATCCATTTGATCTACCTGTTAGAGACCTTGACCTAGCCACTCGTCTATGGATGGTATGGCATAGCAATCTGATGATGTACAAAATACTTCTTGAGTAAGGAAGCAACATGTACATTCTTGAAGTGCTTACCTCCATCACTAATCATGGCTCTCGGGACATCGAACCTACTAAAGATGTTGTGCTTGATAAATCTAAGTACTTCTTTGTGATCATTGGTTCAGGTGGCCACGACTTCGACCCACTTGAACACATAGTCAACCGCCACCAAAATATAAATATAACTGAACAAAGGCATCAAGGGACCCATAAAATTGATGCCTCAAACATAAAAAATCTCTACGACAAGAATGGTGAGTAGGAGCATCATATCTCACTTGGAAATACTCCCTGTCCGCTGACAACATAAGCATCCCCTACAGAACTAATGAGAATTTCAATACAATGTCGGCCACCATAATCCAGATTAGAGAACCTTCATTTCATTGCAGTCTTTCGACTAGAAAAATAGCCTCCATTGGCCAAGGAATGACAAAAACCTAATCTGGACTCGAACTCCTCTTCAGAGATGCACCTCTGAGTCATCTGATCAGAACATAACCTAAACAACTATGAATCCTCCCAGAAATAATGTTTCACCTGCACCATAAAGTGATCTCTCTCATTCTTCTTCCAATGGGCACGGAACTGTCCAGTCACCAGATAGTTGATAATATCTGCAAACCAAGGCAAACATTTCACATAAAAAAGCTACTCATATGGGAAAGAATCATCAATTTATCCCTAATCAATGGATATCTCCATAGTTAGTCTAGACAAATGGTCTACTACAAGATTCTCATATTCACTCTTATCTCGAATCTCGAGATCAAATTCCTGTAGTAGAAAGATCTAGTGGATGAGACACAGTTTAGTATTTGTTTTGCTCATCAAATACTGCAAGGTGACATGATCAGAGTAAATGATGACCTTGGAGCCTAACAAATATAAACAAAACTTCTCTAAAGCAAACACTACAGCTAGCAATTCCTTCTCAGTGATAGTATGATTCATCTGAGCCACAAAAAGGGTCCTACTAGCATAGTAAATGACATGGGAGATTCGCTCAATCTTCTAACCAAGAATGGTTCCAACCGCATAATCAAACGCATCACACATGATTTTGAAAGGCACTGACCAATCGAGAGAAGGGGGAATGGGAGTTGTGGCCAGAGCCTCCTTTAGAGATAAAAATGCCTTTAAAAAGGCATCATCAAAATAAAACAGTTGATCCTTCGATAGTAGGTTACATAACAGTCAAGAGATTTTATTGAAATTTTTAATGAACTGTCTATAAAAACCTACATGCCCTAAAAAAGATCGTACCTATTGTATTGAGGTCGGTGGAGATAGTTTGGCTATGGACTCCACTTTAGCTCTGTCGACCTCAATCCCTTTCTCAGATACAATATGTCTAAGAACAATCTCCTATCTAACCATGAAATGACACTTCTCCTAGCTAAGCACAAGGTTCATCTCGATGCATCATTTTAACACTCTCGCTAACTTTTGAAGACAATCATCGAATGATGAGCTATAGACCAAAAAATCATCTTGAGAACAACTTGGATGGGGCTCACCCACTGACTATTAGAGATGGGATAGATGATCCCTACATCTAACCATTTAACTATCTCCTTTTTCACCTCCTCTTTCATGTGGGGATTTAACCTCTTTTGTATTTCTCTTGAGGGCTTAGTATCCTCATCCATGATAATCTGATACATATAAAAGAAGGGGTCTATCCCCTTCAGGCCTTTCACAGACCATCCAATTGCCTATTTATGCTTGTGTAGGACCTGCAATAACTTGCAATCTTGAGTGCTAGTCATATATGCTGAAATAATGATATCCAGAGTCTGATCTTTGCCTAATAAGGCATATTTGAGCAAAGCGGGCAGAGGCTTTAGCTTCAGTTCAGGCAGACTCTTAATCAAAGGTCTGGCAGACTTTTTGCCCAAATCAGGGAGGGATTTGAATTGCCAGATCCACTGCACTTCTAATGCCAATCAATCAGCTCATAGCTCTCTCCCATGAGTGATTCATCATCCTCCTCCTATGGTGGATCACTCAACGTATATATCAGCTCATCTTCTACCAGGTCTTGAACGAAATCGACCTAGAAAGAAGCATCTGCTCTTGCAGGGCCCATTGCAGTGTTGTGTTGAAGATATTCAACTGTATCTTCTTGTTACTGAACAAGACATCCATTGCACTACTGCAGCAATTGATGCACGTGTTGACAATAGCCAGGAAGGGTCAATATAGAATAATGGGCATCTGCCTCACATCATCCACTCCCTCCATATCCAATATAATGAAGTCGACGAGGAAGTAGAAATCCTCCACCTTGACCAGTACATTCTCAAGTATCCCTCGTGAGACTTTGACAGATTGGTCTACTAGTTGCAGGGTCATCAATGTCGACTTCATCTCCTTTAACCCAAATGTGTCATAAAAGAAACCCGGCAAGATGTTCACACTTGTCCTGAGGTTGAGCAAAGTATGCTTGATTATGATGTCTCCTATGATGCAAGAGATAATTAGAGCCCCTCAGCCCTTGAGCTTAGGCAGAGTTTGGTGCTATAACATCGCACTTACTTGCTCAGTAAGATAAAACTTTTTCGGTACGTTGGACTGCAACTTCTTCTGGGTACAAAGCTCCTTCATGAACTTTGAAGAAGCAGAGACTTGCTGAATGGCATCATGCAGGGGAAGGTTTATTTGAATATGCTTAAAAACTTTAAGCATCTCCTACATCTTCATCCCCTGCTTGTCAAACGACTTTGGGCTTTCAAGAACCTCGGAAAAGGGGACTTTAAGTAGCTACAATTTGGAAGGCTCAGATATGGGAGGCCTCCCGCTTTCCTGGGGGATCTCAGTAGGTACCAGCTACGCCTCACTTGGTCTCTCACTTTCTTCTGCAGCCTCCCTCACTTTATACTCCTTCCCACTCCTAAGGGTGATGACTGCTTGAGCCTGCTCTTGATGTGTATCAATCATGTGCAGGTCGTGCATTGGCTCATTTCTTCCAGGGTTAACCACCGACTGATTGGGCAGTGTCCCCTTGCTTCGCTTGCTTAGCACCTCAATGAGCTGTCCCATCTACATTTTCAATTTGGCGTTCGAGAAGGCCTAAAGCATCTTGTCCTCAAAGGACTGGCTAGAGGTAGGCTCCTAGAATGGAGGCTGACTAAAGGACGGTTGGGCTGAAGGGTAACTGGATCTCTAAAAAGTAGGCAGATAACTGCCTTGCCTAGGTGGGTTCTGGGAAGGGATGGGGGGATGTTGTTGTGGATTTCTCTATGAGAAATTAGGATGGTTTTGCTAACAAGGATTGTAAGTGTTGGAAAAAGGGTTGGGCGCATGTTTAGTGAAACCTTACACTACCTGAGCTTGCTCCTCAAAAAACTCAGGGTATTTCAGTGCTACAGAGCAGTCAAAAACATGGTGTGCTGGGCTAGCACACAACATGCACACTTGCATAGCTGGTGAGAGATTCGACAATAACTGATCCAATTTTTGGGTCAGTAGGTCAACCTTGTTTTGCATCTCAATGTGTGTCTCTATCTAAAAAATATCAGCCTTCTTCTCTCCATCAGGGGCAGGTGTTGCCCTCTGAGCATGAGATGTCAAAGCGTGATGCATAGAATTTTTGCTAAGGGTCTCACATAAGTCCCACGCTTCATCCTCACTCTTTAACATGAAAGTTCCCCCACAGGCTTCATTAATCATCTCATGATTTTTCTCATTCAGTCCATCGTAAAAGTACTACACTAGTTGCCAATGGGGGACCTAGTGGTGGAGATACTTTCGGAGAAGATCTTTTATACTCTTCCACGTCTCATAGAATTGTTCTCCCTCAATCTGAGAGAAACTGGTGATAGCCTTTCAAAATTGGTTCCTCTTACCAATTGAGAAGTACTTCTTGAGAAACTCTCTTTGTATCTATTCCCAAGCGATAATCTGAACTATGTCTAAAGACTTAAGCGAGTGCTTGGCTTTATCCTTGAGGGAGAATGGGAAGAACGTGAGCTTCAACACATCTTCTCTGAAATTGTTGATCCACACCGTAGAGTAGATTTTGAGAAATTTATCAAGATGATAGTTTGGGTCCTCGTTGCTAAGGCCGTAAAATGAGGGTAACATTTGTATAACATTGGCCTTGATTTTAAACTGATTCACTCCTACATCAGGTCTCATGATGCAGGAGTCAGGAGTATAAGCATTGGCAATGAAATACTCCCTCAGGGGATGGGTCAATTGTTGATCCTCAGCCATGGGGCTGGGTCTGTAGGCTTTCCTAATGATGGAATCGAGATCCTCTACTAGTTCTAATAGCTCAAGGTCAAGCGAGCATCGCTCTTGCATACACCCGAGGGTGAGACCAGTGTAGCAACCATCCTAAGGAATGGTTTTCTACTTACCTAATACACAAATATGATCAAACCAAATCAAACAACAAAGCGGACAAATAAAAAATAAAAAGCAATAAACTATTAACCACACACTTGCACCCAAGCAGTTATTTTGCAATAATCAAACTATGTGCATGGTACCAATCATGCACAGTTACCTACGAAAGGGGTAGCCTACTAGGTGGACCGGGTAAAAAAAGTAAATTTGGCTCCAAGCAACGTGGTTCTATAGATCCTAATTATAAAATAAAACTAACAACCCTAATTAATAATAAAGAAAAAATAAACTACCAATCTTAAATAATGTGCAGAAAGGAAACTAGCAGTCCTAAATAACAAGTGAACAAACACGAGGCAATAAAATGAATACTCATTTTTCTATTGCCGTTCTCCAGTAATGGTGCCAAAAATTTGTTGTATTTTTTATTTTTAAAATAGATTTTTAAAGGTATACTTTTTATAAAAATGTTTGCGAAAGCCAGACACCAAATAATAAAAACCATCTCACACAAGTGGTGAAGTCCGGGTCTAACTCAGGGAATGGTGGAAAAACTTTATATTCCACAAAATGCAAGATTTATTGCCTAAAAATAAAAATAATTAACTAATTCAAATGATAGTGATATTCTCTGCAAAGGGCTTACAAAAAAATAATAAATGGCTTTATTACAAACCCAAATGAAAAAAAATAAATAAACCTAAAGCTAAAAGAAAAGAAAAAGAGGGTCTTCTTGCTTGAACTCTAGTCCCTTGATCTTTACTGCTTCAGTTGAATTCAAGAGCCGCTAGTATTTTATTCTTATTTAAATGTCTTAGCTCTTCTGAGTGGTCTTCAGGGGACCTTACAGGGACCTCTGAAGGCTCGAAGGGCTTCTTTTTTAAGGGCTTATTGCACATGAAAAGGTTCCCTGCAACAAAAAAACAAAACAAAAACAAAAGCAAACAAAAAGACTATACCAAAATCTAATGTTTGTCAAATCCAAAACAAGAATCTAACAAACTTGTAACAAATTAAAATGTAACAACTTAACTAAGTAATTATGAAATAAACTAACTGCAATTAAAATGTAACATCTATTTAACAAACTAACCAACTATAAAATGTTGAATCTAACTAACTAGAGTTTTAAACTAACTAATTAAAAACATAAAACATAAGGAAATCTAATCTCACTAATTAGTTGAACTAATTGTAACAAATAAACTAATGCAAGAAAGAAAAGAAGAAAAACTAATTAAGAAAAAACATGAATTAGGTCATACCTAATTAATAACAAACTATCTAACTTATTATATGAAGAAACTCGAAATCTAACTTAATCTATAATGAAAGATGAAACTAACAAACTATAAGGCAAACTAAATGAAAGATAAACATGCTGCAAGTTCTCAAAAATAATTATGCTTAGAAGATACCAACCGACCTGATCAACTCATGGTCATGATCTGCAAATCGTGATAGGCTTACGTGGCTGACCGATTTGGGCCAACAGACCAAGTCTGATTTAAACTTTGAATGATATACTCGGCTGGCAGCAAGCTGTCAGTTAGACTCATTGGTCAAAGCAAGCTGGCCAGGATCGGATATACTCATCCGCGTGACAGATTAAATCCGGTTTGGTTCTGCTAACCAGATCAATTGATCTGCTAGCTACAGCCAACAGGAGATCGAAAGTGTGCTAGCAGGCTTGGTTTGAGCACATCAAAGTGCATGATCTGCAGCACGTTGATCAGAGACACAATGTTCTATAGATTGGGTACTATCTGAACTCGAGATAGCTGGATCAATATAGACGTGGTTCGACTTTGATCAGCCTGGTATTGCGTCAATATGATGCAACCAAATTTGCCAACAGTGACAGACCCAATTATGCTCTCACACGGATGGGACTACAACAATATACCCTAAAAAAATAAAACAACCTATCCTACACAACAACAAAAACAAAATATTTGATAACTTTTATGCTATTCTACTTGTAACAATGCTGCAAAAAATTAATCTATGCTATATGCAAATCTAAAACATGGTTAAATGGATGCAACAACCTCAAAATAAATCTAACTACTTATGATGCACTAAGGAGATGGGGGAGAAGAAGCAAACCCCACAGTTCGCCTTCAATGGAGAGGTTGAGAAGAAGCGATCTTTCTTCGGGCTGCACGGACCTCCGACGATGGGGGCAAGAAGAAGTCGACAAAAGCAAGGGTTAGAAGTAATGACAAAACAAAGAAGAAGAGGGAAGAACCGAGGAAGAAATCGGCAAAGAGCAAAATGGGGGAAGAGGAGAGAAGAGAGAGTGAGAGGAAGAGGGGGAGTGAATACCAAAAAGGAAAGACACCCCTCTCCTGAAAAAATAGTTTTTATACTAAATTAATTAGGTCAAAACATGATTTTTTAAAAATTCTAATTAATTTTCAAAATTTTCAAATGAACACTTTTCTAAAAATGCATTTCAGAAAAGGATAGTTCTAAACAAAATAAAATATTAGTTGAATCTCTTAAACTATTTAAACTACAATTAAAAAATTCTAAACTAACTAAAACACTGTAAAAACACATGGACGGTTTGAAATTGGCGATTTTATTCTTATTTTGATTTTAAAGCAGTTTCTTTAAAACATTGACAATAATGGGTTTTTAATGTATTTTTCGATGGATCATGCATAAAATTATGTATATAAAATGAAGAAATTATGCATGATCACCTCCCATAAATTTTTGAGAATTAGTTAAATAAATTAGGGTAAATCCAATTTTTTTAGTATTATCTTAATTAATCTATTGAAAAGCTAATATAATCATCAGTTCGAACAAACTAAAGGTTTTAATAAATTTTAGTTCATATATTAAAATCAATTGGGTTTGGATTTTTGACCTGTATCTAAAAATATTCCAAATCCAATATCTAGGGTAAACACATCCAAAATTTGGATTTGGTTCATGGAAAAATCTAAGATCCATTAAAGAAAATATAGGATTCATGTATTTGGATCTGGATCTCAAGAGGATCCAAAATCTATAATGGCTTTGGATATGGGTTTGTGTTGATCCAAATAGTGTTGGATTTAACGTGGATCCAGGATCCAATGAGAAATATAAATTAAGGTCTTTATTAATAGGTAAGATTAGATAGTATATTTATGTAATATATATAGATATCTTAAGAAATAACAAACTATGTTAATGGAATTAATAGTCAGACAAAACTTAAGTCAAGTAATAAAACATTAAAGAAACAAAGCAATAATGTAATAGTGGGGCGCCCCTCCTTAGTGGGCCCCACCTAAATTAAGAAGAAATATATATATATATATATATATATATATATATATATATATATATATATATATATATATATATATATATATATATATATATATATATATATATATTGTGGTTACAATTAGAGGAAGAAGAGAGGATAACCCTATTCTCCCACTCCTCTAAAAACGTTAAGAGGGGTTATGAAACTCCCCCTCACAAGTTATATAAAAGAAAAATGTAACTCATGTTCGCTAACATTTAAGTTACTCTCCTACGTTTCTCTATTTAACCCCACTCATGACCTCTCATTTCACCACTATCTCTCTCTCTTTAAACTCCCATTCATGATTGCAAGGTAACCTCACTTCAATAACCATGTAATAAGACTTATAACCTCCTCTCAAGCCTTTCTCTCTCCTATTTAAACCCAGTCCTCACTCCCCCAAGTTGTATCCATGAAACCCCTCCCACCTACCTTATTAAACCTCTCTCTCTTGAATGTTTAACCTGTATAAACCCCTCTAACCAGCCCACTTTTCCAGCACCTTTCCACTCACTTTTGTCCCTAACCGAGTGAAGCTCCGCGGATGACCCGAAGGATCGACTGATCGTGAGAGATACGATTCATTCAAGAATAGGCAAAGCTACGCAAAAAACTGAGCTTCTGAAGGTAGGTACTTTGACTCATTATTCGCATAGGTTTAGGCTGCCTGAATAATAGGCTATTCATGTTGAGGGTTCAATCGATTTTATATATAAAAAAATAGAGAAACAGATTTCTGCGTTTTTATAAAAGAAGAAAAGTCGATATTTGTTTTGTTTCTGCCCAAAGCTGAATGTATAGGTTACATAGACGATTATACGTTCTTATATTTATGCATAATATGCATGTTTATTTATTTCAAAAAAAAATTGATCTGAGTATTCATAAACCGATCTCTGAAATATATGTTTCTGGTGTCTGTTTTAAACTTCTAGGAAGAGATTGGTGGGTATCCCTTTTATTTTAAATGATTATAATATGTCATAGTGATTGTGTTTCTTTTTAAGTTCTGCAATTTAGGGTAGTTATAAGATAAACTGCATATATATGTTGCTGTGTTAATCGAGGGTTTCTTTCTTTTGCCTATAACCGAATGGCAGTCTGTCATAAAATGTTTCAATCCTTTCAAAAAAAAATGTATGTCGGATATGTAAAAGGGTTGGGGTTGTCCAACCCAGCCTATTTACCAGGGTTCATTATTTGGATGCAGTTGAACAAATCATCTGATTCGGTAGACTGTCTCTGCTGGTCACGGCCTACAGATCCAGATCAGATCGCTGCAGGGCATGCCACAACTCGTTGGGCGCTGCTGCTGCTCACTGCCCTGATCAGGCTCTGTCATCTGGGGTCGGTTCGACTCCCAACCTGACATTTTTTTTTTGGTGTGAAGAACTGGGCGTTGTGTCTTGCTAAGCGCAGTAGGGCGGGTTCTGACCGATCCCCCACTCGCCGTGTTTAGAGGCGCGCAGCAACTACTGCACCCGTGTAGGTGCATAAGGCTTGAGGCCAGCCCGACCCAGCGTAGACTCTTCTTGATCGGGCAATTAAGGCCGCCTAATAGCAATTGTCCTAAACAAAAAAAAAAGAGGAAAATCAGGTTTTACTTTTTATGTTAAAATATCTACGTTTTATGATTAAGTCAGATTTAACCCAATCTGTGTTCTGATTATTTTTGTTTAATATGGATCCAACGCTTTTGTTTGTTTGGATACACATGCGTTAAATTGGATTTGGGTTTGGTGATACCTGTGATGTATATATGTTACAACTTGATAGAATCTGCAAATTTTGATTTATATAATTAGCATATTATCATAAACATGACCTGCCTAGTTGTTAAAACAAATCTGTATATTATTTGTGTTTACATACAATTTCAGTATGCTTTGATCTCTCTTCAGTATGATGCGTAGGGTGGTTGAGTGATGTAACACATATACTAAATAATTGCATGGTGCATGCTTGTAATGATAATGGCATCATGATAGAATTACAGCATGCATGTTATTGATAAAAATGCAAATGAATGACATGCTAAGACATGATTTTGAAATATACAATGCATGATATTGAAAATATGCAATATATGTTCAGGACATATGCAACTGAAAGTGATGCTAATGCTTGATGTAGAAACTTACACATGAATCTTGTTTAATCTTGTTTGGGCATACTAACGTGATACCTGTAGCATGCATATTGTAAAAGAAAGGAAATAGACAATTGTTTCTTTTATATGAGATCAACTGATGAGACGAGTGGCTCATGACCTTGTGTATGGTCAACTGAAGTGTAACGTGTTTGTGCCCCAAAGTGGTGGCCAATGACTTTTTGATGGGTCAAATGAAAATCATATGTGTTGGTGCCCTGTGAAGGCCATTAAAGTTTGTAAAGGATTAAGTAATGGTTTAAGTACGTATGTCACGATAATTAACTAATTAAGAAAATAAATGTAATTCTCATATAGCTTACAATGAGAGAGTAAGTAGGTACATCGGGCTCCATGAGTTATTATTAAGCACGGAGGGTTGCTTCCCGAGCCACAGAGATAGGAGATAGATACCATTGGTGTCGTGGGTTGGTAGTGAATAAGGTTTCAGCTAAAAAAATTATGATATATCAGGTTGAGGGTGTTGAGATTTCTTTTTCGATAAAGTATCTTCCCTCACCCAAGGCCGAAAAGAAAGTGTAAGGCTAAGGTAATAAGATACAAATTATTTGAATATACCCTTTGGTCGTGCCTCTAAATCGATTATTGTCTTAGTCGTACTCATAGAGTATTGTAAAAAAGAAACAAAAATATATTGTGTATTTAGTGAAACATCTCATGTATCATCTAAGAAAGAACACATAAATAAAAGAGTTATAAGCTACTCATCCCATAGGTGGACGGTCTGCTTGCATTGGTAGGTCATGTATAAGATAATTGATCATGCATATGATTTAGAATTATGTATATCTGATGTTCAATGACTTGTTTATATACTGATAATTGTTTATATATGAAATTAATGTTGCTTCATGTATGACTGTTTCTATGTATATATGCTTCATCATTGTATTCCTATAGAGGTTGTAGTAATTGACCCCTTATAAAATTATAGGTAATGAATGATCTACCAGAGTGGTGATGTGAAGCTAAGGTAGAGTCTGAGAGCCAAATCATTTTTCTTTCGCGGAGGCTGGATTTTTGGGAACACTTGTTATTTTGTTTTAAGAACCTAGTATGGTTTAGTTATATGCTGGAAAGTACTCTGTTTATGAGAAATGAATGCTTATGTCAGAGAATGTTTTTCTCCATAAAAAAATCCAGTACTATTGTATTTGATAACCTTCTCAAGGTTTTGACTCCAGAAGTTTTAAAAGGTTTCCACTGAAGAAAAATAAAATTCTCGCATATTTTGGGCTAAAATTTTTGGGGTGTTACAACTTGGTATTAGAGCAAGAAGAAAAGATTTGATCTTGTCATGTCTAGCAGCCCAACAACGCTCGATAAGTGAATTCTAGTTCTATTAATCATTGTAATTTTGATGGTTGATATTGTAAATGTTTGAAATTGAGCAACTAAGAACCTAAATGATGTAATAGGGACATCATATGTGTTGATATTTATAAAAATTGAAAAGTCGATATTTTTTTTGTTTCTACTCAAAGCTGAATGTACATGTTACATAGACGATTATACGTTCTTATATTTATGCATAATATGCATGTTTATTTATTTCAAACAAATTGATCTGAGTATTCGCAAATCGATCTCTGAAATATATGTTTTTGGTGTCTGTTATAAACTTCTAAGAAGAGGTTGGTCGATATCCCCTTTCTTTTAGATTATTATAATATGTTATAGTAATTGTGTTTATTTTAAGATCTGCAATTTAGGGTAGTTATAAGATGTTGCGTTAATCGAGTGTTTCTTTCTTTTGTCTATAACCGAATGGCAGTTTGTCATAAAATGTTTTCAATCCTTTAAAAAAAATGTATGCCAGATGTGTAGAAGGGTTGGGGTTGTCTGATCTAGCCTATTCACCCGAGTTCATTATTTGGATGCAGTTGAACAAATCATCTGATTGGTCTGACTATCTCTGCTGGTCATGGTCTATAGATCCAGATCAGGTTGCTGCAGGGCATGCCACAACCCGTTGGGTGTTGTTGCTGCTCACTGCTCTGTCGGTTGGGGTCTGTTCGACTCCCAGCCTGCAAAAGGTGCTCCATCCTGCTAAGCACAATAGGGCGGATTTTGACCGATCTCCCACTCACCGTGTTTAGAGGCACTCAACAACTGCTGCACCCACGTAGCTTTATAAGGCTTGAGGCCATCCTGACCTAGCCAAGCCTCACTCAGATCAAGCAACTACTATGATGTGCCCCATGCTGGTGGGTTACAGTCATGGCAAGTGGTAAGATGCGGGGCTGCCTAATAGCAATTATCCTAAACAAAAAAAAAAGGAAAATCAGGTTTTACATTTTATGTTAAAATATTTGTGTTTTATGATTAAATCAAATTTAACCCGATTCATGTTCCGATTATTTTTGTTTAATATGGATCCAACATTTTTGTTTGTTGGGACAGACATTCATTAAATTTGATTTGGGTTAGGTGATACCCGTGATGTATGTTACAACTTGATGGAATCTGCAAATTCTGATTTATATAATTCACATATTATAATAAACATGACCTGCGTAGTTATTAAAACAAATCTGTATATTATTTGTGTTTACATACAGTTTCGGTATGCATTGATCTCTCTTCAGTATGATGCTTAGGCTGGTTGAGTGATGTAACACATGTACACAATAATTGCATGGTGCATGCTTGTAATGATAATGGAATCATGATAGAATTATGGTATGCATGTTATTGATAAAATTGCAAATGAATGATATTTTAAGGCATGATTTGAGATATACAATGCATGATATTAAAAATATGCAATATATGTTGAGCACATATGCAACTGAATGTGATGCTAATGCCCAATGTAGAAACTTACACATGAATGTTGCTAATCTTGTTTGGGCATACTAACATGATATGTGTTGCATGCATATTGTAAAAGAAAGGAAATAGACAACTGTTTCTTTTATATGAGATCAATTGAATGTTTGATCCCAAACGAGTGGCTCATGACCTTGTGTATGGTCAACTGAAGTGTAATGTGTTTATGCCCCAAAGTGATGGCCAACGACTTTTTGATGAGCAGAATGAAAATCATATGTGTTGGTGCCCTGTGGAGGCCATTAAAGTTTGTAAAGGATTAAGTAATGTTTAAGTATGTATGTCACGAAGATTAACTAATTAAGAAATTAAATGTTAATTCTCATATAGCCTACAATGGGAGAGTAAGTAGGTACACGGAGCTCCTTAGGTTATTGTTAAGCATGGAGGGTTGCTTCCCCATACAGGGAGATAGGGGATAGATACCACTGGTGCCACAAGGTGGTAGTGAATAAGGTTTCAGTTGAAAAAAATTATGATATATCAGGTTGAGGGTATTGGGAATTCTCTCATTAAAGTATCGTCTCTCACCCAGGGTCAGAAAGAAAGTGCAAGGCTAAGGTAATAAGATATAAATTGCTTGAATATACCCCTTGGTCATGCCTCTAATTTGAATATTGTTTGTGTTGTACCCATAGAGTATTGTAAAAGAGAAACAAAAATGTGTTGTGCATTTAGTGAAGCATTTCATGTATCATCTAAGAAAGAACACATAAATAAAAGAGTTATAAGCTACTCATGACATAAGTGGACTGCTTGCATTGGTAAGTCATGCATGAGATAATTGATCATGCTTTTGATTTAGAATTATGTATTTTTGTTGTTCAGTGACTTGTTTATGCATTGATAATTGTTTATGTATGAAAATAATGTTGCTTCATGTATGTCTGTTTCAATGCATATATGTTTCGTTATTGTATTCCTACAAGGGTTGTGATTATTGACCCCCTACAAAATTACAGATAATGAATGATCTACCGGAGTGGTGATGGGAAGCTGAGACGGAGTCAGAGAATCAAATCATTTTCTTTTCTTGGAGTCTAGATTTTTGGGAACATTTGTTAGTTTGTTTTAAGAACCCAGTATGGTTTAGTTATATGTTGGACAATACTCTGATTATGAGAAATGAATGTGTATGTCTGAGAATGTTTCTTTAAAAAAAATATGGTACTATTGTATTTGACCAACCTATAATCCGCCCAAGGTTTTGACTCAAGAAGTTTTAAAAGGTTTTCGCTGATGAAAAAAAATTCTCGTATTTTTCAGTTTAAAAATCCTGGTGTGTTATATCATGCCACGAGCTTTACTTCACATTTTTGGGACTCGTTTCAACATGCTCTTGGTACAAAGTTGAAGTTAGCATGACATTTATTCCTTAGACGTATGGTCAATCTAAGAGGACCATTTAGACCCTTGAGAATAGGCTTTGAGCTTGCACCATCTAGAATAGTCACTTAATTTTTGCAAAGTTTGTATATAACTTTAGTTATCATGCGAGTATTCACATGGAACCATATGAAGCACTTTATGGAAGACCATATAGATCGCAATCACAACGTTGAGTCACCTATGGTAGTTCAATATTGCACAGATCAAGTGCAGATTATTCGTGATTGTTTGTGCACAGTACAGAGCCTTCAGAAGAGTTATATAGATCATCATCATAGAGAGCTTACTTTCAAGGTATATGACTTTGTGTTCGTCAAGATCTTCCCTACCAAGAGTGTATTTCATTTTGGCAAGAAGGATAAACTTTGCCCAAGGTATGTTAGTCCTTTTAGGATCTTAGAAAGGATTGGAAAGGCAACTTATTGCATGGAGTTACTACCTCAGTACTCATAGATTTATGATGTATTTCACATATCCATTCTGAGAAAGTATATTCACGACCCTTCTCACATCATTCAGTACAAGGATGTAGATATTCAAGAGAATATGTCTATTATCGAGAGGCTGATTCAAATTATTAGAAAAAAGAAGCATGTTCTATGAACTAGAATCATTCCTTTTGTCAAGGTCCTTTGGCAGCATCACAGTGTCAAAGAGTGCATGTGGGAACCCAAAGCAGGTATGCGGGAAAAGTACCCTCAGTTATTTGTATCCGAGTAAAAATTTTGCGGACGAAATTTCTTTTAAGAGGGGTAGGATGTAAAACCTATAAATTTTTTATATAAAAATAAATAAAGAGATTTATTTTATTCTCAAGTTAGAAATGTGTCTCTATCTTTTAAATGTCAATTATGAATATTTTATATGCTCAATTATTCTTTTCTAAGCAATATGGGTAAAATGCTCATTTCAAGAATTATTTTAGATAAAATACTGTTAAAATATTTAAATTATTATAAAAATTAATTATTTTAGTGAGTCACAACTCATCTATGTGTTTTCAATGTGTTTTGAACTTAACTAGATATATTTTGGTAGTTTTCAGAAAAAATGCTGACGAAAGGTATTTTGGTCATAAAATAATTTACGAGAAATGTTTTTGTTAAATAAATTATTATTTTAGAAAGTACCAAAACCATGAACTATATAGCATTAGCATAGCTATTTTGAGTTCGTATGAAGAAAGAGTTATTTTGAAAAATATATGGAATTTCAAATGGACCTGAAGTCCATATGGGTTTAGACCCAAATGGGTCGACCCAATTTAGAATTTTAATGAATTTTAAGATAAGTAAAGAGGTTTCAAACTATTTCTAGTTGTGCTATTTTGAAATATAAAATGAAATATATGTGCATGATTTAGTACATTAATGGCTATTGGTTTTATATATTTTAGAATAAAATTAGTTTTTTTATTGTTTTTGGATCCAAACCGGATCCAAATAAGGACCTAGATTTGGATTTTGTGCTTAAAGGGTGTAGTCGACATGGGTGGGGGCCACTAGGGCACCCAACCCTTCCTTTCTTTCTCCCATTTTTACTCAGCTGACACCCCTTCACGCCCTCTCTTTTGGAGTTTTTAGAGAAGAGTCGACCTTCCCTCCCATCCTCACTCTTCTTCTCCCTTCTGCCGGTTGTGACCACCATCGGATGGAGGACACCACTGACCCAACTTTCTTGTGTCGCTCGGCCTCACCCGAGCCCGACCCACTCTTTTGAGTTGGGGCTTTAAGAAGACGAACTATCCTCTTCTTCTTTCTCCCCTAGCTGGTGGTATTGGAGATTGTTGGAGCCACCCACGACCATCCATCTAGTGTGAAGAAAATCGGTGAGTTTTCCCTCCTCAACATCCTCTCCTTCCTTTTTTTGGTTCTTTCTCATCATTTTGGGGTTGTTCATTCATAGCCGACCTTCATCACCTTGCTTTGGGATTTTACGCAAACACTAGCCGATGAATTGGGATTTGTGTTTGTTATTTTTGGGGATTGACACTACCCTCTGATCACCATTGATGCTAAGTCTATAGATTTTATTCCGCAACCACCATCGATGCCCCTTTTGGTGAGTTCCTTCTTAATTTTCATCTAGTTTTTGAGTAATTTTACACTAGTTGTATGACCCTAAGTAAGATTCTTCTTTGATTTTTGTGTTTTTTCGTCGATTGGGATGCATGCCCAGCAGATTGGACTTGTTTCCAAACCCATTAGTGTTCATGTTCATTGTTTTCATTTTTATTTAGCAATTTTTAATTGTTTTAATATTTTTCTTATCGATTTTTATGGTTTTTGCTTGCCTTATTTTGCATGCCTGATTGGCAGCATTGGGAATCATGCTTTTCAGTTGACGCCACCTCTATCAGCCGTGATAGTGTGGGTTCCATTTTATTTTGTCTTCTTCTTCGAATTCCTCATTCTAGATCAAATTTTAAAGGAAATTCAATATTTCTCTTGGAATCGGGTGCCTCTATCTTTGTGCAGCCCCCGTGGTTGTATATTGGACAACATGCAGATTAGAGCAGACACCGAGCACAGTCGTCTAGCTTTGCACAGAAATTGAGGTATATGCAATTTTTGTTGTTTTCGATTATCAAACTTACCAACTTATGTTGTATTTTGTCATTTTTATGCAAAAGCATATTATGACAAATTTATCATAATTTGTGCAGTGATGTAGCATTGTCCTACTGGGAGAAGATGCCAGTTGGCCCTTATTTGTTGTGTGTTGCTTAGTGTTACGTGCCACATACCAAGTATTCGGTGAATTGCCTAAGCAGTAATTCATTGTTGTTTGGTGGGTCATTTGATTTTTTGGGGTCCGCTACTTTTTTTTGTCAAATCTCAAAGGTAGGATTCCCAAACTAAATTTGTAGAATATACATTCTTGCTATTTTGGGAAGATTTAGATGGAGTAGTACAAGGGATATCTTATGGAGAAAGGCTTTTCATCGGCGGTGACCTTAATGGGCATGTAGGCATTAGTAGGGATGGATTTGAGAGTATCCATGAAGGCTATGGTATTGGAGAAAGAAACGAAAGTGGAGAAAGGATTTTAGATTTTGGTTTGTCCTATGATATGATCTTAGCAAACACTTGGTTTAGGAAGAGGGAGCCTCACCTAGTAACATTTAAAAGTGGGGTTAATACGAGTCAGATAGATTTTTGCCTACTTAGAAAGAGAGATAGGTGTTGTTGCATCGATTGTAAGGTTATACCGGGATAAAGTGTAGCTACACAACATAAAGTCTTAATTTTAGAAAGAGAGATAGTGATGTATGTTGTTTGCTGATGATATTGTTTTGATTGATGAGTCTAGAACTGGGGTTAATGCTAAGTTAGAATTATGGAGACAAACATTGGAAGCAAGAGGTTTTAAGTTGAGTAAGAGTAAGACAGAATACATGGAATGTCGGTTTAGTAAGCAACAAAGTAGTGATGAGAGTGTAGTGAAGCTTGGTGAGCAAGAAATACCGGTGGATGATTGTTTCAAATATTTGGGATCTATCATTCAAAAGTATGGAGAAATTGATGGAGATGTAAATCATAGGATAAAGGTTGGGTGGAAGAAATGGAAAAGTGCAACTGGAGTGTTGTGCGATCGTAGAATGCCATTGCGGTTGAAGGGAAAGTTTTATAGGACGACTATTAGGCCCGCTTTACTATATGGTACGGAATGTTGGGCTGCCAAGAGACATCATATTCAAAAAATGAGTGTAGCGGAGATGCGTATGTTGAGATGGATGCGTGGAAATACAATAAAAGATAAGATTCGGAACGAGGAGATACGTAAGAAGGTAGGCATTGCACCCATTGAAAATAAGATGAGAGAGAATCGTTTACGGTGGTTTGGACATATTCGGCGAAGGCCTAATGATGCTCCAGTTAGAAGGATGGAGAAATGGAAAAATATATTAGTTAAAAGAGGTCGGGGTAGGCCTAGAAAGACATGGATGGAGGTGATAGGAAAGGATATGAATGCTTTGAACCTCACCGAGGACATGGCATTGGATAGAAATGATTGGAGGAGAAGGATTCATGTGGAAGACCCATAATGATTTTCGTTTTTGGTTCATATCGCCGACCCCAATTATTTTGGGATGAAGGTGTAGTTGTTGTTGTTGTTGTTGTTGTTGTTGTTGTATACATTCTTGTTGTTTGGTATTAACCTAGTGTATTTTAACATTATGTTGCTTAAGCTTTGTAGCGTAGTGCCATATTTAGCGAATTAGGTCTAGAAATGCCTAATTAAAGGTTTTTGTATTAAATAAATTAGTTCATGTATTAGTTATATTATTAGCATGATTAGTTTAGCTTAATAACACTATTAATCATGGTTTATTATTTAGGAATTTGGATTATGCTTTGGGTGTTTCGTTGCATGCTAAGTGTTACTAAATTTTAGGTTTGAATGTGGTTTAGAATAAGGTTTAAAAAATGTTTTTAAAAGTTGAATATGCATGCTTGAAAAATCATTTTGAAGTGAATTTTTATATTTTTATACTTTATGAATATGCGCTTGATTACGTAGTTTTGCATCATAAATATGTACTTGAATGTGTGGGAATGTGCATAGTTAACCATGTTAACACGCACATCGCTAGTTCAGTCTTTGCATGAGCACGTGTATAGTCTATGTTCGCAAATAGAATATGCTTATAAGCACTTATCCAATTAGTCGTAATAACATAAATGCTTAGAATTATATATATTGCAATATGCAAATTGATTTGAAGTACAAATTTTTTTTTAAATGATACTTAATTGATAAGTATAGCTTGTAGCTAGAAAAGTCATGCACATTGAATACAATACAAAAATGCAAATTGGGTAAACACCCATGGTAAGTATACGTGATGCAAATGCATCACACAATAGGTTTATTTTTATTGTATGCAATCCCTGCATGCACACACACACCACTTAGTTGTAGATATCTTGCATTGTTGTGATTGTACTACAGAGATCATGTTGAGCATGATTTGAATGAATAAAAATAGAAGGGTTTTTCTTGTTGTGGTTTAAGAGATCGTGTTTGCCATGATTTTAGATAGCGAAATATAGAGTGTATTTGCTACAGGTATATGTTTAAGCATGCATTTGTGTAAAATGAATGTTGAATGATTGATGTGATGGCATGGCTGTTATGAATGCTCGTGTGAAGTGATATTTTTATAAAGCATGCCATGCATGTAATGAATGTATGTTTTGAAATGAATGAATCATGTATATGAACATGAATGAGTTCTAACAAGTATCATATTTATGAGTTATCTGACATGTATCACGCATGAGAAATAGAATTATATATGACATGTTTCATGCATAAAAGCACATATGGTTGAATCATGCATAACACATAAGGTGAATGAAAGCATGTTATAAATAAATCATGCATGAGAGCGTGTGTGGATAAATTATGGCATGATAGGATCATTCATGAAAGCATCAATGAATATGTCATGTAGTATGCATGAGTACATAGTTACAAGATGATATATAGCATGCATAAGAGCATGTAAGATTAAGTCATGCATATGACATGGAATGTTTAATCATGCACGAGAGCATGGACTATTGATATCATGCGTGAGAGCATGAGAGCATTATTCTGTGAGATAATGACACTAAATGGTGACCTATGATTAATAATAAAGATAACTCTAAGACTAAGGTTCTATTTGAGGTGACAGTGAAGTCAGACCCTTAGAGATGGTTGGGTTTTGTCCCAATCTTATGAGATGTCTTGGTCCATCCCGATCTCTTTGTGCTCTCAGGAGAAGGAAGGGCGGTACAAGCCTCACGGTACATATTGAGTTTTTGAGAATTGAATGTACTGAGGGCAAATAAATTACATAGAACAATAATTACTCCTATGATTATTTATGAAAGTCTATTCTCTCTTTTATACCCAATGGATCTGAATAATTAAGTGAAACAATGTATTAGATTTTTATTATCATTGCTATCATATACATGAACATATAGGTGTGAACATGTAGATATTGTTAATGTTTGCATATGTCATTGCATATGAATTGTACATGTGAATGAAAAATGCATGTGTAAGGTCACGTAATAGACCTTTTGATGCAAGTCACAGACTTGTCTGATACACATGAGGTACTTGTGTGTGTGAGATATATGGAAAAGGTCGAGTTAAGGCATGTTTCTTATAAAACTTGTAATGCAAGAGTGCATTAACGTCTTGAAAATAGACCTGAGAATTTGATAATTGAAAGAATGCATATCATAGTCAAGAGTTGGGCATGGGTATGATCTTTTCAGAAAAAAGAATGTGAAGGATTACCTTTTCCGAGTCTGTTATGTCTTATTTCACTTGAAAGCATGCACGTATCAAGTATGCTGAGATGGTTGAAAGGGACTTCAACCTATTGGTCATATGCATTCTTCTTAAAAGCGTATGCTATGTTTGTGAGGGACTCTAATGTTCTGAATTATTTGAGAAGCATATGCTAGACATGGTCAAATGCAATTTAAACTAATTATGTTTGTGCAAATATATATGAATTACATATTGGTATTCATTTATGTGAATAAATGCTATAGATATTAATGAATATAATATATAAATGTCATGGATTTGAATGAATGCAATTATGAATGTCAGGGATGCGAATTATGCAATTACGAATGCCATGAAATGAATGCTTATGAATGTTATGCGAAAGCTTGGATGTGAATTCTCTTGACCCTCATTTTATAAAGGATGGGAACCACACTTTGGTTGTACCATTACAAACGTGATATGTATTTTTCAAGTATAGTTTTGGGTTGTCTATGGGCAAGTGGTTGTTTCCCTACAACAGTACATATAACCTCCTGAAGGACTGAGGCAAAGTGTGGGTTACTCTGAGGCTGAACGATCCACTCTTACCTATTACGATCTCTGGAGGATTCAAACATTTTTTGGCAGTTATAAACCTGTTAACGATTAAATCTGGTTATTTTTGGATCTTTACATTCGATGACTTGTAATAATTTGGAATGAGAAGCTTTATGAATGTTGTCTTTCCATTTATATGATGATTGCACGTATGACTTTAAAATCTCATTTTTTTTAACTCCTTTACTGTCTTAAACCTTAAATGAATGTCGTCTTTCATATTTTCTTATGTGTGAGGATCCTTAGAGTAATAACTTCAATCGAGTTGTATCTATGGATGATTTCATACTAGATCTGATACTGGGAGACTAAGGCAGGCCATCCAGTATTTCAAATGGTTGAAATGTGGTCATAGATGAAGTCGTTGACACATTACTCTCGAGAATCATACAAAACTGTGTAATAAATAAAAAGTTTAAAATTTTTCTCAAAATTTGGGGTATTGAAATTTTTTAAAATGCTAGATTTTATAGGGATGTTACAATCAGGTACTGATTTTAAGAACATCTGGGATAAGTGTCTCTCTAACACATGTTCGCCAGACTTTTATTTTCAAATCTATGATGGGTACCTGTTTAGAGAGAATCATGTGTACATCCCAGATTCTTCCCCTTGATTGTTCTTAATATCAGATTTGTAGGAAGGTGGTCTTGCAGGTCACTTAGGATAGGATAAGATGCATGCTCTTGTGAGTGAACATTATTTCTAACCTAGAATAAGTTGTGATGTCATAGGTTTGTGAGGGGATGTTGAGTTCGTCAGGTTTTGAAGGGGCACAAACAAAATATAGGTTTCTATACTCCCCTTCCCATTCCCGACCACCCCTGGGAACATGTCTCTACGGATTTTGTATTAGGGTTGCCTAGGACAATGTATGGGTTTAATTCTATTCTAGTCATTATTGATTGTTTCTCAAAGATGACTATATTCATCCCTTGCAAATGCAGTATTGATGCCTCACTTGTAGTCTCCTATTATTTTAGAGACGTAGTGCATTATTATAGCCTTCCTCATTATATCACTTTAGACCAAGATACTCATTTTTTTTTTGTTATTTTTAGAGGTCTCTTTGGTCTTTATTGAAAACCAAACTCCAATTTAGTAGTGCATACCACTCCCAAACAGATGGTCAACAACACATTGGGTAATTTGTTAAGGAGTTTAGTTGGCAAAAATATCAAAACTTAGGATTTGGTTTTGCCCCAAGCTGAATTTGCCTATAACAATACGATGAATTGGTTTATGGTCCACTAGAAGGTTCCCATTCCAGATTGTTTATAGTTGATCTCTCATTCATGACCTTAATACCCCCAAAAACAAGATTATGACCTTAAAATCAGGGTTTTCAGAAAAAGGTGTTGGTAAAACTTTGGATTTAGGGCTCAAATGGATTCAAAGAAACACCAAATCGAGTGTGAAGCTCCCTAGAATAATTATAAACATGATAAAATATTAAAAACATAAATTTTTTATAAAAAAATCAAAATATCACAAAAATAGTGATTTTCACCAGTGTTTTACTCGAATCAGGACTCTGTGGGCACCCCGTTTTCATGATTTAATCAAATAATATATCAAATAAACTAAAAAAACTGTAAAAATTGACATGCATAGTTTTTATAACACTAAAATTAAACTACATTCAAAAAAATATATTTATATATTATTTTAATATAAAAATTGAATAAAACCCTAAAATACGTGATTTTGCCTGCGTGCACGTACCTATCATAGTGTCAGGACTGAATCAGGTATCCAATCACCATGGAAATTCATAAAAATTTACAAAAAGATACTAAACATAAAAATAAAGATTTTATTTTTTACAGATCGGAAAAATAATCTCTGGTTAGGGAGATATTGCTCCGACAATATATGTTTGATTCTGGCGAATAAATAACGAGTTGAAATAAACACATCCAATTTTAGGTACAGGAAAATATAGCAAATCATGTTAAAAAATTATAAAATTTTAAAAGTTTATAATGGATACACAAATTAAAATACTTCTTTTTACGGATCATAGATCGGATCTTTGGTTAGGGAGATACGATCTTCTCAAGTTGATTTAGGTTTTAAACAAGCTATAATGGGCTTTGTAAAACCAATTTTACTTTATGTCAGAGGAAAAATATCAAATAGATACATAAAAATCTAAAAATGTTACAAAAAATACTAGACAGAATAATTAAAAACTGCAACTTACGGATCATCGATATGATCTTTGATGAGGGAGATATCGCCTCAACAAGTCGTTCTCGAATCTCTATAGCGATTTTACGGTTTGAAAAGCAGGGTTCAGTTTTCTATTTTTTTGACAGAGTTCCAAAATCCAAAATAATCCATTTTTTTATAGGAAATCACTGACATGTTCATGGTTTAACCCTAAAAAATTTATACTTTTTTTGACAGAAATTTGATCATAAAATAACATGGTTCTCGCATGCCCGGGATCGAAATCCATGGATTATCGATAAAACATGAAAAACCTAATCTAAATATGAAAAATAATAAAGAAGACTTGAAACTAACACCACAAATTTGGATTTGATGTTTTAATGAATAGAATAAACATGAATATAACAAATAAATAAAAGGAATCAGGAAATACATGGTTAGAATTTGATTTAGTTTTTTAAAAGAAGGATTTGACCCATTGAACAGGCGAATCTTATCTTTTTTTGGCTTAAAAATAAAAAATGATAGTTTAAATGATTTTAATGGTTTGAAATCATAAAAAATACCTTCATGCAGTATTAGATTGCTTTCTTGAATCGATTTCATGGTTCTTGAATGAAAGCTTGGCTTGAGATCAATATGAAAGGGGCGACAATGGTGAAACACATGGAATAACATGAAAAACACTAAAAAAATAAAAGAAAAAGAAGAAAACCATACCTTGGAGTGGCTCCAATGGAGAAGGCTGAAGGAGAGAGAAGGGCACCACAATTTTTTGAGAGAGGGAGAGAGAGGAAACTCCTCCTTGACCCCTCCCCCCCTCTCCCTAGAATTCCTATTTATAGGTTTTCAAGCATTAATTAGGGAGAGTCCTAATTGTTTTGAAATTTTCGTAAATAACTTAATTAGGGGGGGGTATTTTTTCTAGATTAGATTTGACTATTCAACCTTCTTAATTAGGCCTTAACTAACTTAAATTCCCTAATTCTATTAAAATGAGTTCAAATATGGCACCACCCTCTGTGGGCCCACACTTGGTTTTTAAAACTCTAATTTAAAAACTTTAAAAACCTAAGTTAAAATCTAAAGTAAAAATTAAAATTTTAAAATCAAGTTTTGATTCTTCTAGACTCCTAACCTAATTAGAACATTGACTAACCTTAAGCTAACCCTAACTCTTTCAAATGTGGCGCCACCTAGAGTGGGCCCCACTTGATTTTTCAAAAGCGATTTTTAAAACTTGAAAATGAAAGTTTTCAAAAAGAGGTTTAGAATTTGGAATTGAAATTGAAAGTTTTTTAACCAAATAGAGTTTTGAATGGATCAGAATTCTTCTAGATGTGGCGTCAATTGAGTGGACCCCACATCAGGGTTTTGAAAAAGTTAAAATAAAGACTGAAGATGGCTTCAAAACAGAGTAAAAAATCATCGAATGAAAATCAGAAGTTTTAAAAATAGAGTCCTAAGCGAACTGAAACTCTAGACTAGAGTCCTAAACTAACTAAAACTCTAAAATTTAGGTTTTTGAAAGCCAAATAAAGAGTTTTTTGAAAGATCTTCTCAAAAAAGTGAAAATAAGTCAGAAAAGCAGTCAGGATTAGATTTCTAACTCGACTGAAACTCTGAAATAGAGTCCTAAATCAACTGAAACTCTACGAAATGGACTAATTTTTGAAAAACAAGTGAAGAGAATTAAAATGAAAGTAGAAACAGAAATCAGAATGGAGTCCTAACCGGATTAGGACTCTGGGATAGAGTCCTGATCAGACTGAAACTCTAGTTTTTTTGGTTTTTCTGACAATAATTGAGAGAGTTTTTAGAAAACAGGTGGAAATAGGATGAAATTTGAAATCAGAATTAGAGTCCTAATCCAACTGAAACTCTAAGACAAAGTCCTAGTTCAACTGAAACTCTAAAATTTTGGGTTTGTTTTCAAAAAATAAGTAAAATAACGGTAACAGATAAAATCATGGTAGAGTTCTGAATCGATTGGGACTCTGGGATAGAGTCCTGATTCGATTGAAACTCTAGAATTTTGCTTTTTTGGAAAATAGATGAAAAAATTTTCGAAAGCAAGTGAAAATAGAAACAAGCAGTGAAATCAGAATAGAGTTCTGACCCAACCGAAACTATAGGGGCATAGTCTTAATTTGACTAAACTCTAAAATTTTGGCATTTTTGAAAGATAAATAAAGGATTTTTAAAGGGTTTTCTCAGAATTTGATAAAATGAGCTGAAAAACAAAGTTAGGGTCAGAGTCCTGATCAAACTGGGACTCTGGGATAGAGTTTTAATTTGACTAAAACTCTCAAAATTTTGAACAAACAAGGAAGTTTTAGAATCCTTTTTGCAAAAATATATGAAAACAAGGTGAAAACTGAAATCAGAATTAGAGTCTTGATTCAACTAGAACTCTGGGACAGAGTCCTAATTAGACTAAAACTCTTAAAAATTAAGGTTTTCTAGAAAACAAATGAGAGGATTTTAGAAAGCAGGTAAAAATAAGATAGAAATTGAAATCAGGTTCAGAGTCTTGATCCGACTAGAACTCTGGGGAAGAGTCCTAATTCAACTAGAACTCTAAGAAATTTTTATTTTCTGAGAAGCAAATGAAGAGATTTTAAAAGAGACTTTTGAAAATAAGTGAAAATAAAATAAGAAAATGAAATCAAGATAGAGTCCTGATTCGATTAGGACTTTGAGACAGAATCCTGATTCGACCGAGACTCTGAGATAAAGACCAAATAACGGAAGTAAACAAGGTATGGACCCACTTCTAACTCAGAATCAATAAATGGGAGATTGAAAGGGCTAAAAAATGTAAAATGACAGAGTCCTAGTTCAACTAGAATTTTGAAATAATTAGAATTATGCAAATTTTGAAAGAAATCATTGATTCAAAAGTGACACCACCTGGATGGGTCTCATCTGAGGTTTAAAATAGATTAAAAATTGGTTTGGAATGAATCCAAATTATTTTTTTGAAGAAATATTTTTGAAATGAAGCTCTGGGGGTTATCCAAATGGCAAATGTCAGTTTAAAAACCCAGATTTTGAAATTGCTTTCGAAAGAAAGGTTTTAAAATCGAATCTAGATTAGATATTTTAGAAAAAACAAATTGTTGGATCTCGAACATAGATGAAATGCAATGACATGATATGAAATAATGATAAATGATAAGAAATGATGAGATATTACATAGAATGTCATGTGAAATGCAAACCCTGGATAAAGGATTTCAGATATTGAACCCCGATCGACAGTTCTACCAGCTTAAAAAGTGGTAAAATTGGTAAAAATGAACAAAATGATTCAAGAAATAGTTTTTGTCCCTGCAGGGCCAAGAGTGAGACTGAAAACTGGGGTTTTAACTGGTTTGAATTGGAATGAACTGAGTTCTAGGGTTTTAGAACTCAAATGAACTCACAAGACACAGGATCGACTAAACTCCTAGATTAAATGATCGAGAAATAATATCATTTCTTAGATAAATGGTGAAAAATGATCACTGGAGTGAAGTAAGTTACGAACAAGAACTAGGTTTGAGTTGGCACAAAGATCAGTAATACTGAGATGAACTAAAACTAAAGCTCAAATACTAGCCAACTAATTGGACTTAGCTCAATTTCAACTAAAATGGGCTAAAATGGACTCCTAGACTGTGGGAAATGGATTTGAACTGGAACCACGCTACATGGACTCCTGATGAGCTCCGGTTAGACTGAAAAAAATAGGGTCGACTGGATTTGACTGACCCAGGAATAATTGACTGTGATTCAGGTTAGAAATGAGCTTATTTCTCAGGAAATAAACCCATTTTTGTAGAAATGGTCAGAAATGAACATGATCAGCTCATTGTGAGCTCAGGTGAGCTAGAAATGACTGACATTCTAACTGTTTTGAGCTTAAAAATGAGCTTGGTCGACTCTGACTGGCAAGGATCTAAGGTGACCTAGGGGTAAAATAAGACTTTTACTGACAGAATGGGGGTAGAATGACACCTAAAAGGGGACAGACCTAGGGTTAGACTCCTACACTGACCTACATATTTGGCATCTATGGCCGGAGGGTGTCTGGAAGTGAACGAGGAAAATTTGGGGTGTTTACAATATAATACAAACAAGAGTCCAAACAACACAAATCAAGATTTCAAAAACGGGTTTGTTATTTCTCCTTGAATGGTCTACTGACATGTGAGGTCTGCTCCAAATAGAGTCTAATATAATGGGTTTTTATCCATACTAGACCTTTTGCAATATACTCAAACTAAGGTTCTTGGTAATACGAGTAGGTTACTAGTCCCCTTGGTCCACCATTGATATACCCAAGTTAAAAGGCTTTTGCTATTTATGGGGGGATCAAAAGATCCAAAAATATAAGACAAGTTGGGTGGTTTTGAAAATTCATAAAGAAAGAATTAGATTTTCTATAATCAAAGTCCTAAGAGAGGATAAAAAATTAAGAGCATACACAAAGCAAATATTGTCTCAACTAAACTATTTTTCTAGCTTGTTGGGAATTTGACATTTTCATGGAAAAATCTAGACGACATGCAATTTTTTAACAAGGTTTCTTTAAATTATTTTTCTAAACTAAAGCAAGAAAAATTAAACACATAGTCTACCTAATGTTTTTACTTACGAAAACTAAAAGAAAATACAAGAAAATGCTATGGTTTTGTATCCAACACAACTTTTTATGCAAAAAAATAAAAGTGGATCGAATTTTCAGATCCAAATGTAAACCTTAACCAAAAGGTACACCCAGGACCAAATGATACAAAAACACACACAAGATCAGGATGCAGATATGGATCTTAGGAACCAGGGCTCTGAAACCTAAAAGAAAACCAAATCTGATAAATAAAAAAATGTATTTTCCTAAAAAAAAATCTTAGTCAAGAAACAATAGCAAACTTTGCCATTGACTTTTGCAGCAAAAAATGCAAGAATTTGGGAAAACACAAAACAAAGAAAAGATGAAAAATAAAAAAATCTTTGCAATCATGTATGGTGTGTTGGAAATCGATGAACATGTGCCAAGATATTGCCACTTCAATGCTTTTAAAAATAGGTGCTCAATAGGCAGTGTTGCCTCTATTTTGACTATTCTAGCCTATTTTTTAGCTACCTGCATAAAAAATCTAGAAAAATAGCAAAAAATATAGAGAAATAGAGGTTTATTATCTTTTTAATCCCACCAAAATCAGAGTGATTCGATAAGCGATTGAGGAGATAAGCCTCTGGGAACACAGACTATTTGACTGTTTCACACTACAGAGAAAATACTGGTACAAGTTTTTGACTCAAAAAAATGAGTGCTCTAGAGGAGTTTTTAGATATGTCTCAAAACTAAACAAACTTAGATATAAGTGTCAGCTTTTCAACGAGCCTAAAAATGTAAGCTTTTGTTACTTGATTGCTAAGATACAAATAAAAGAACAGTCATCGAAATGACTATTTCTTACTATTCATGCCTATTTTCAGAGGTTGCAGAGATAGAATATGAAAATAGGATGAACATGTAAAACGTAGCCACTTTTGTTTGATTTTCAATGAATCTAAGAACAAAAAAAGCAACCTACAAGCATAGAGATATGGCTCTCTCACTACGACAGTGCTAGAAAACAAAAAGCAGACAATAAAGCCAAATTTAGATTCGAGGTGAATCCAGATACGAAAAATACCAAAAATGGGTACTAACCTCGCAATGTTATCCCAACAACTTCGATCTTTAGATCACACAAGTGATCCCACCATGATCGCCATTCTATGGATCTTCAATTTTTAAAAGCTAAAAATATAGGTTTTTTCACCAAAAAATTTGTTTTTGAAAATGGATCCAAGATCCGAATCCAAATTTGAGAAGATTATGCAAACCATTTTTCAAGACCGGACACCTTTCATCCTTCGTTGAGCAAGGATCTGCCATATTAGGGGCTTTAGATCTTTGTTGTTGGGTCAGCATTGCAAATAGGGAGCGTACTTCGAACATGAAATCCTAAAAAAATATGAGTTTTGGTGGTGGAAACCACTAAAACCCGAAAAGGACACAAAATATGAATAATATACCATTGTTAGACAAATCTAAACTTATAAAATACATAAAATAAACAACATATATATAATAAAAATAACTTTGAATCTCACCTCAGCATGAGTGGGCTCGTGTTCCAAGGTAAAGTATGATGAGGGGGTATGGGTTCCTAGGTTAGGTTAAAGTGGTCTCACCCTATGTCCACACTAAGCTGGTCTATTGGCTAGGTAGGATAGGTGGGTCTGCTAGGCTAGGCTCATTTCTATAGAGTGAGGGACAAGGAATATAGGGGTCCAGATTTTGCAAATTAGGGAATTGGCACTCATATTTATAAGATCTAAAGTGGATTCAGATACCTTTTCTACATATTCAAGATCCAGAACAAGATCTTGGGTTGAAATCAAAAGAATTCAAACCTATGGCTTAGATTTAATCTTTGAGAGGTAGTTTAGAGATAGGATTTATGCTTAATGAGTATCATTAAGTGAGAGAGGGATCTTAGACGGGCTAAAACGCTAAAAAATGGGTGAGACTCATTTTTTTAGCCTGCCGTCATGAAAATCCATTAAAAGATTTAATGACAAATGAACTAAGGTTTAATGATAAATGGATATGTCATTATATCTAATAAACACATAACATTATGACTGAAAATGATCCATTTTGAAATGAGATATGACGACACAAGCATAACGACAATTCAAGAGAGTTAACGACAATTCAAAAGTAATAATGACAAATAAAATTTTCGTTTTAACTTTGGAACTAGTTTTGGCCATAACTTTTGATTTTGAGGTCGGTTTCACATAATTTTTAGTGTGTTGAAAAGCTAAAAACTTTTTCTTCAACCTTTCTTTTGGCTAAAACCTTGATGAAATAGTTTTAAAGGTCAAAAATTATATTGAAATAAACTTGAGGGGGGTGAAAATAGAGATTTTTGACATGATAAATATCTTGGTCCAAAATTGGGTGTCTATCGAAGCCTCTAGAACCCTTATCTCTTTGAAAACATTTTCCTTATTCATTTTAGGTTACTTCTCCTGCATCCCTATTCTCATGGGATCGGTCTTTTTGTCAATATATGCTTATATAAGGCTCTAGGTACCCTGTTGTGATGCATAAGATAGGAATCTTGCATTGTTGTCATTATGAATGTAGGCCGATTACCCAAACACATAAAAGGATCTTCTCCTCCTTTCTTCTCTCTCTTGCCATCTTTTCTCACAGTGTCATGCTTTCCAAAGTTAAGAATGACGGAAGAAAGCACTCATACTTTAATGTCATACCCCTATGTGGTTTTATTGTTACATGTACCCATTAAATTGGACCCCTTATATGTGATTTCAATGATCAAAAGTCGTAACAATGCCAAAATTTTATGACTAAAAATTTATGTTTTTTGTTGATAAAATACGATCCCAGTTCCTATCAAATCAACCATGTTAAATGCTTTCATGTGAAAACAACTTGCACCAAACAAATCACATCAGGGGTATGACATTAAAATGTGAAGATAGGGATGAGGGGATCATGTTCCTGTGATGACACCACTATCCATGAATTTAAAAAAGTGAACTCAACATGCCATTGAGTTGGTGGAATATGTTTTTGTTCACTGTTATGGTTGTTTATATACCCCAGAGGATGCCATCATTTTATAAATAAAATTATTATTTTTTAATAAAATAAGTTTATTCGACGATCCAAACAAAGATTGACAATTGAGATAAATTGAACTTTCTAGCAGACCTATATATGCAAAATTTACAAATTATGGCTGGGATTCCAGAACTGAATCAAATGTTCACTTTTTTTCTAAACTTTATTTATATTGGACAACTCAGTTGATCATCTGATGCCATTATTTTTGTCAACAAAATTGTTTTTTTCTCGTATAAAACATGTTTGTTCAAGCTACTCAATTGATAACAAGGTACTTGTTCAATCAAGCTACTGAAGCTCAACTATCAAAATGCTTGCTCAAACTTGATACCCTAGTTTGTGAACCTGATCCAGAGCAAGACATGAACCAGGTCTATAGGATACATTTAGATACACATGGCAGTTTAGATTTTTTATTTGGATCTACATGATGTGATAAATGTTAGATATCTATATATTTGATCTAAATCTAGATTTAGGAAGCTTCTTAGAATAAGGATGGTTTTTTAATTAGATTTTTATCAAAATAAGAAGTTTGAGTCATTAGGATTATAATCCTTTCAGGATCGAATCTTGCTAGCGCATGAGGGTTGTTGTTTTATCATGGTTTGGGCATGTCAGGCTGGGTGGTCATGTCCTCAACTTGGAGTTTTACATCAATGAAAGGCAAGTCCATTAAGTGACTCGGTTCTCGGTGAAGGTTTTCCTTCATCATATATATGCATGTAATCTTAATCTTAAGTGCAAAAAAATAGATTTTTTTTTTACTTTTTCTTAATTGACATTCTTCCCATGTGAGTTTGAGAATGTAATTAAAATTTTATATCGGCATTTGTGTAGAGTTTTCATAAAAAGAAAGTGTAATAATATGACACATTGTAATTTTTCAAAAATTAATTATTATTTACAGTTGCTCTCTCTCCACACAAAATGTTTCTCCCCCTTTATTAATAGGCATAAAATGAGTGCTCTCTCTCTCTCAAAACGTTTCTTCCCCTTCTTAATGGTCATAAAATAAAAATATTTTATAATGTTTTAAATTTGTCAATATGTTTATGATTCTTATTTTTCATTTCAATATTGAGAAATGTATATGATTTAAAACATTTTTTTACCAGTTAAGTTATCTTATAGGGTCTGGCCATATGGGTGATATATATATATATATATATATATATATAATGTGTTCCAGACTATTTATCTCCCAAACCATATCAGACCCCTTTAAAAAAGAAACTTGCATGTGTTTTTGCTTAATTTGAACCTATTAATATGTTTATCATTACTTATTCATTAAGAACCATGCTTTGCATCAAACCAATTTAACAAGAATTCTTGATTTTTAGTTAATCAAGTTTTTTTTTTAAAGACAAGTTGGGGAACCATTAATTTTTTTTTTGTTAAGCTAAAAACACATTTAAACATGAAAAATATTTAAACTAATACATGTATTCTACTGAGATCACATCTATAGGTTTATATTAAGTAAAAAATACATGCCATTATAGTTTTTAAAGGAGTCGGAGAGGGTATGGAAGATAAATAGTGTGAAATTTACACTATGGCTCAATCTCTCTATATATATGGCTAGTATTTGGTGATAATGAAGGCACCAAATTATATTGAACTATTGCGTTGGAAGTTATATGTTCATGCTTTATCAACTCAATCTGACCACATAAATGTGTAAAGGTTTGTCATTCAAATCGATGAAACTGAAACTCCAAGCGGATCTTAATATTAAGTTTGATATCAAACTTGTAAGCAGCACTAGCCAAGATCAAATAACTGGCGGGCCTGGAGTTTAACTTTATCTTGAACTTGAGCTCAATATTAGATAAAAAGTTTGTCTTTTCTAACAAAGTTAAATCATAGAAATACAAAGTTTAGATTAACTGGTTTGCAACCCCAATTGATAACAAGGGTGCAAATGGATTGGAATTGGGCTGGATTTTGTTATATTCAAATATGAATTTGAAATACAAACAGTAGATCCAGATATGAGTCAAATCCAATGGGGGTAAGGTTAAAGCCGAATCCAAAATACATGTGACAATACTGGATATGAAAAAAAATGTAACAAAAATAAACTATTTGCATGTAAAGAAATGCAACCAAATCAGGCTTTGATTCAGATATAAGCCAGATTTGTCTTAAAATACCCATCTGAATCGAAAAATAATCTGATTTAACTGTTCCAAATCTGATCAGAATGCACATTTTGGTTTTACTTAAACAATAAAAATACAGAAATAACAAGTCAAACTTGGATCAGATCAGATATCCATTCATATCCAATCTATTTGTAGCCCTAATTGATAGGGCCGTAGTTAATTATAATACTTCACTAAGCTGGCATTTATATGCAAATTCCAAGGGCCCCACCGGGTTGTGATCAGGTGATATTGAAAATCACCACTCATGGTCTCATGATGATTTTTTCAATATCCACCCTCATTATGGATTATGGTGGTACAACATTGGAGTCTTTTTAGGTTAGGCTCCTCTGAAGGGCATTTTCGTACCACCCTTTGGGTTTTCTCAAGAGCATTTTTGTGCCACTAAAATGTTTTGGTGGTAGGGACATGCAATATCACCTCATCCCAAACAGGGCCCCACCTGATTGTACGCTTACGGGCTGGAGTAATATAGACCGTAGCATCAAATTAAATCAAGTCACTCAGCACCATGGTTATCAGACCTTCACAAGTTGACAAATACGGTGGTGGAGCTCGAGATGGTCCCCAGTAAAACCTGTAAATTTTAAGAGTCATAAATAAATAAAGTGAAAATCTTGTGATCGAGTTAGAAATAAATTTTTGGGTTTTAAATTCTATTTATTAAGGATGTACACGTCTTTTTGTCAATTTCTAGCTTATTAGGGCACCGCAACAAAGCAATGGATTAGCGACGACCTCATTCCGTCGCTAACCGGCTTAGCGACGGATTAGCGACTAAAAGGCGACGGACAGCTTACGTCGCGAATTTTTCGACGCTAACTGGCGACGGAATAAATCTGTCGCCAGTTCTGTCGCTACTTGCGACGGAATAACGAATGACGGATTCCGTCGCAAATCCGTCGGTACTAAATGGCGACCTAGACTTGGCGACGAATTTACATCCGTCGCTAAATTATATGTATAGCGACGGATATATTCGTTGCTAATCCATCACAAACTTGGAAAAAAAATAAAAAAAATATTTAAGAATTAAATATCGAGAACGCTACAATTTATATTTCCTGTAAATAAAAGACAAAGTACACATAAAATTTCATATAAAAGGAATTTAAAACAATTAATCGTTCCACTTTACAATTCAACAATTACATTTTCGAAACAAAAAAAAATAGAACTTCTTCAACACATTAATCTAATCATCGCCAAGATTTTGTGCATCTTCTTGTTCATTGCCTTCATTTGTCCCTGCAGCTCCGCTATGTTGATTATCGCTAGCAACCTACACAAGAAAAAGAACAGTCAGTATTGATAAACAAAATATATTGAAATAAATTATACACTATATGTGATTCTATCATGTGCTCATATGCTCATATGTGTTCTAAGGCAGTAAAAAAATTTATATGTGATTCTATCATGCTTATACGAGCTTTAAGGCAGGCAAAAAACTCTATATGTGATTCTATCATGAATCATATGTGTTCTAAGGAAATAAAAAACTATATATGTGATTATATCATGCTCATATGTATTCTAAGGCAGCCAGAAAAACTCTATATGTGATTCTACCATGCTCATATGTGCTCTAAGGCAGGCAAAAAGCTATATATGTGATTCAATCATGCTCATATGTGTTCTAAGGCAGTCAAAAATTGATTATGTGATTATAGCATGCACATATGTGTTCTAAGGCAGTCAGAAGAACTCTATATGTGATTCTATCATGCTCATATGTGCTCTGAGGCAGGCAAAGCAAAAAACTTTATATGTGATTCTATCATGAATGATATGTGTTCTAAGGCAGTAAAAAAACTCTATATGTGATTCTAGCATGCTCATGTGTTTTAAGGCAGTCAAAAAACTGAATATGTGATTATAGCATGCTCATATGTGTTCTAAGGCAGTTAAAAAACTCAATACGTGATTATAGCATGCTCATATGTGTTCTAAGGCAGTCAAAAAAACTTTATATGTGATTCTATCATGCTCATATGTGCTCTAAGGCAGGCAAAAAGCTTTATATGTGATTATAGCATGCTCATATGTGCTTTAAGGCAGGCAAAAAACTCTATATGTGATTCTACTATGCTCATATTTGCTCTAAGGCAAGCAAAAAGTTATATATGTTATTCGATCATGCTCATATGTGTTCTAAGGCAGTTAAAAAGTTGTATATGTGATTCTAGAATGTTCATATGTGTTCTACGACAGTCAAAAAACTGAATATGTGATTATAGCATGCTCATTTGTGTTCTAAGGCAGTCAAAAAAACTGAATATGTTAAGGCAATCAAAGTTACATGAAAGCTAACGGCATGCAATATATTGCATGAAACTTTCATACCTGAGAGGGACCTGTAATCGAAGTTCCCCTATTCAACAAAAAACTGTTGAACTTAGCTCGAACAACGTCGGCGACGGTTTCATGGAATCAGTCACGCATTGTGTCCTTAACGATCTGGCGTACATCATGACCGGAAAGAATAGGTTGTTGCTTGGAGCTTATGTCGACGGAAGAAGTCGATGAGCCGTAACTGGAAGAAGCAATAACAGGTGAAGTGTTTATATTACTCTTAAACCAGAACACACGACCCTTTTTTGGTTCACCTCCTGCAGTCACTCATGCTACAGGATCAAATGATGGATGTTGAGTAGCATCATCGCCATAACGCTCTATCATCTGTTGCTCATATGCCTCCTACAAAATATTGTTTAAAGTATGTGTGAACACCCCAAATTTTCCAAAATTTTGTAAAAATGACCCTTTTGCCCCTAACCCCGTTTTCTGAGAAAATCAAGTCATTTCTTCATATTTTCTGAATTAAATTTCATAAAGCTATATTCAAAATTAATTTCGGATCCGAATCCAGTACTTTAAATCCATATTTCCTCCAAAAATCCGGATCAAAACCCATTTCTGAAGAAATTTTCTCAAAATAGCTTTTAAATTCTCAGAAAAATTCCCTTTTGAAAATTTTTTTGCAAAAACACAAAAAAATCAGTTTTAATCTTTGTTTTCTCACAAAACTTTAGGATTTTATTTTAAAAATACAAAAAAATTGAAAAATAACACAAAAACCAAAAAAAATGGAAAATTTACGAGAGAAACAAATGAGTTCAAGCTTTCTAAATCAATTTTGCTAAAAAAATCAATTTAAAACCGTTTTTATGAAAAAACCTTTTACACGGAGCCTCTTTTTGGAAAATCCTAAATTTTTACAAATGAACCCTTCTTAGGGTTTCTCTTCAGGAGACCTTGGGGAAAAGTGGTGGCCGACTCTCTTCATCGCCCCTCTCTCTTTCTCTCTCCTCCATGGTCGATCGCACGCCTTCCTCCTCCATCCATCCGTAACAACCACAAAACCCTAAACGAATCTCTTGAACCTTCTTTTCCTCCTTAAAAGGGCATGCACGAAGGCCCTCTCTTCCACCGTCTTCACCCCACCATAGTTTTCTTCTGCTCGATTTCCCCTTCTTCCTCTTTTTCTTATCCCCCTTCTCTAACTTTTCATCAGTTGAAGGAACGATTAAACCACGAGAGCACCACAGCATCCTTCATCTTCTTCTTCTCCTCCCCTGAAATTTCTCATCCGATCGACCGAAGGATCTTCAGTCCCAGCAACAACGACAGAAGTTCATAAATATAGAATGATACTGCGACTACAGATGCGACAGTGAAGGTGATTTGTTGAAGGTCGCAGTGTTCACATGATAGGAAAGCCTTGTTTTGCAGTTTAGAGCTTAGTTTCCCTTTTTCCTCCGATCTCCCTTATATCAAGTTCTTCCCGCTGATTCCCTTCTCCGCCAATTGAAAGAAGCAACCTCTGCAGCAAGGCTACAGGTGAGTGATTCATCTTCTTTTATTATTTTTTTTTATTTTTTATTTTTATTTTTAGTATTGCTCTCTTTTCCTCTACTTCTGTATCATTGCGCTCTCTTTTTTTTTTTTTTTTAGTTTCTGTGGTAATCATTCTTGCTGAGAAGCACTGTATTTGATATGTCCATAATGATAATGTGATAAAATCGCCTTTAGAGTGCAAAGATCAAGCTTGATCTTAAGTTTCTGCGATGGTTATTCTAGTTGGATAATCCGTGTGTGATGGATACTATGAAATCCGTTCTGTTTTGACATGTACATACTGATAGCATTCCAGAAATGCCTTTGAAAACGACAATAGTCTGCATCAATTTTTAATGGCAGAGTCATCTTGGATCACAAGCTTGAAGAGCGTAGTGCATCCTCCAGCTAAGGAAGACTATGGTTCATTCAAGCAAGTTGTCCTGGTTAAAAGGGGATACGTTTGACTTCTTTTTCAATAAAGCATAGATGTAGTGTCGTCTTAGGGTGCATCTGTTCTTATCATAGAATTTCGTGTATGTTTGCAGATTATTAGAGAAATTCAATATGGAGCAAAGACTGTCAAGGTGGCTGTTGAAGATGGTACTCCTTACAGTACAAGGATAAATTTCGTTATCAGCATCTTCGTTCCCTCGCCGTCGCCATCTTTCTTCAAACATTATTGCGGATCCCAACCAATTGATGGATCAGACAAGTTAATTTTGAGGCCCCTGATTGAGGGGTCAAATTGCAATACAGGTTGTGGTGATCAACGCCTACACACCTTCATTGCCGTCACCTTCACCGATGCAGTTCACCTACAACAACCACTACTTCCCACCAGGTTAGGCCCATTTCTGTCAGACTGATCACTAATAACAGGTCTTGGAGAAAGAAAAAGGTTACAATGTGGGGTCTTCTTTTTACTGTGGGTTATAGTTGGCTTTACCGTTATGTTTTCCGTCTTGTCTTATGGTTTGGGTGTCTGCCTTATTACTGATCGCAGAGAGCAGAGTACTAATTTTTGTTGGTCTATGTAGCATATTATATCAAAGTCAAAGTGAAAGGAAGCTTTCGTTCAGGAAAATAAAGATAGAAAAATAAAGTAAATAGTCTGAATTTGTTAAGATTATCTAGACTCGGGATAATGCTTGATTTACTCCATTTTTTATACCATTGTTAATCATGGCAACTTTTATCCCATTAAAGTTGGTTCCATGTTTCAGAATCTGCACTGTCATTATCTTATCACAAATATGTACACTCGCTCACTGCACCATTTATTTCACTGTGTTCCATTCACAGCCCAACTTTCCCATCAGATCCCCCACAACACTTCCCATCTCCAAAGCTCACTACGCATCGTTCCTGTACTTACCTCCATTTTCCACACCTCAAGCACAACCATCGTGCTCACTACCCCATCACCACCTGTGGTTATACCCACCTTTCGGTCACCTAAGTGCTCACCTAAGGGTCTGTGTTGATGTAAATATTTACAGCAAACACATTGTGTTGCTGTAAATATTCACAGCAAATACATTATGTTGCTATAAACATTTACAACAAATATTTTATATTGCTGTAAGTACACACCTTTTTTTTATCGCCTAAGCGGCACCTTGCTGCAACTTCACCTTCCAGCATCCACTTTGCCACAACATCTTATGTTGTCCTATCCCCATTCCTTCAGCCTCACTTACGCAGCATAACCATCTGTTAGTCATGGCACCATACCAAGGCATTTCTTGATTTATCAATGTGATACTTGTAGATAACCACCTCCATCATTTAATATTGTCCCTAGTGGCCATACTTTCAGCACCATTTTACTGTAGCACTCCACCTGCACTGGTTAGGTTATTTGCATCTCCATTTTGCCCATCTCAGGTAGTACTCTGAATTACAGTGGTGACTAATAATCACCTTTTCAGTAAATTCCTGTACAAAGTGCATAGTCTACCATCCATCGTATATTTATTTCATCAATCCAAAAACCTTGTATATGCCCTCTCATATGCGGACTTTCGTTTGCCTATAGTATTGCTTACATACACTGCTATACGTATATATCTATATACATACGAATACGTATAAGTATATATGTGCACATTTCTTTCATGAATATAGAAAATGCTATGTGCCTCTTTTAGCATGATATAGCATCTTAAGTTAGAATTAATTTCTTCCATTTCCTCTTATCTTGGTTTGGTGCTAAATCTTCTTTCTTGCAGGAATCTCTAGAAATGTTGATGTCATTTTTTTAGGATCTCAAATTCAATTCAAATTGTAATAAAGCTAGCTATTAATGAGAATCCTTTACATTTCCAGTTTAGATAGAATGAATGAGCATAGTAAAATTACTTGTTTTTCATGCATTTTTTCCTTCATTCCTCAAATTCTCACAATGGTGGAACACGAATGGCACATGCACCATTTTGTAAGAGGTAAATTAATCCTAAGTTGATGATTTACATCAACGGCCATAGTCGGGGTGTAAACAAGACTTAGTGTTTTTATCTTTTATAAAATAACACTGGATCCACACTGGATCCATTTTCAAAGTTCATCATATTTTCCTTAAATATTTTTCTTCTTTTATCAGAATTTAACTTAAAATTAACTCAAAATATATACCAATGGCCATAGTCAGGGTATATTGAGAGTTAATTTCATTTTAAATTCTATAAAAGCACAAAAAAAATGTATTTTATTCTTCACTTGAATTTAAGTGTAGTCATTACATAATATATTCAATGACCATAGTCAGGGGTGTATTATGTCTTCAACCTCATTTTAATTCATTTAAAGAATGGGATAGCTTTTCAAAATTCCAAAATTCAAAATCTCTAAATTCATTTCATCATATAGGATAGAATTGCATCATATTTTCAAAATTCTTTTTTCCAAAAATCCAAGTGATCTTGAATATCTCTCTTCAATTTCTATTTCATCAATTGTATCTCATTTTCAGAATCCAATTTGACTTTGAAAAATTCAAATTCATTTTATATTCAAAACTCCAATCAAACTCAAAGTTCAATTTAACTTTGAAATTCTTGATTCCTCTTCTGAATTCCAAATTCAAGCCCCGAAATTCAAAGTCCAATTTGACTTTGAAATTCATTTGTATATTCAAAATTCTAAATTTCATTTTCCAAGTTCAATTTAAACTTGGAAGTTCTTAATTCATCTTCTGAATTTAACAAGTCCAAATCCATTTTAGGATCCAGGATTCAGCATTCATATTGGAAATCAGATTTCAGATCCAATTCCCCTTTAGGATCCAAAATTCTACTTATGCTTTGGATCCTAGATTTCAGATCCAAAATCCATTCTAGGATTCAAAATTCCACTTCTACTTTGGATCTCAGATTACAGATTCAAATTCCATTTAGGATCCAGAACCCAACTCTACTTTGGGTCTCAGACTTCAGATCCAAGTTCATTCTAGGATCCAGAACCAACTCTACTTTGAATCTCAGATTACAGATCCAAATTCCACTTACGATCTAGATCCCCATTCTACATTGGATCTTAGACTTCAGATCCAAATCCATTCTAGGATCCAGAACCCAATTCACCTTGGATCTCAGATTACAGATCCAAATTCCATTCTAGGATTCAGAACCCAATCCTACATTGGATCTCAGACTTCAGATCCAAATCCATTATAGGATCCAGAATCAAATTCTACTTTGGATCTCAGACTTCAGATCCAATTACATCTTAGGATCCAGAGTCCAACCCTATCTCGGATCTCAGATTTCCAATCCAAAATCCATCTTGATTCCAAATCTCAAATCCAATTCCATTCAAAATTCCAGATCCAAATTCCACTTTAATTCCAATTCTTAAAACCAATTCCACTTCATTCCAGATTTCAAATCAAGTTCCCATTTCGGATCCTAAATCCAAAATTCAACTTTGAATCCTATTCAGAATCCAGATCTTGGATTCGGATTTCATCTTGAAATTCCAACTTTCAAATCAAATTCTATTTCTCAAATCCTGTTTTAAATTTTCCACAATTTTTGTCAAAGCTTCAAAATCAGAAGTCAATTCCATTCCAAATTCATCCAAGTTCAAACTTCTAAATTTAAAGTCCATTTATGACTTTGAAATTTCCTTTCTTCTTTTTTTCTCAGCTTCAAGATCATTCTCTCAAAAACCAAATTTATTTTCCCAAGCTCTTGATTATTTCCAAAAACTTAGAACTTTAAAATCTTAAGTTCCAAGATAGAAACCATTTCTTCACTACTATCATCAGATTCATCTCAGGAACACTTGGAAATTCTTTAAAACATTTTCAAAAAGAGCATACATCTTTGCATTTGCACAAGCATGATTCTTTGTGCATTTAGACTTAGGATAAATTCTTAGACAATTTCTTAGCAAAACAAAAGGCATAAAATCGACCCTTGGTTTGATTACCCCTGGTAAAGGCGCCAAGAACGGTCGAACCTCGTACCGACGAGCGGATCCCGACTCCCAGTTTTCCCGCAAATATTTCAAAAACGGAGGCGACTTATTTCCAAAATTTTTCAAAATTAAGGTCAAGTGGGACCCGCAAAATAATTCCTCTTCTCTCTTCTTTTTCTTTTCTCTTCTCTTCTCTTTTCTCTTTTCTCTTTCCGTCTTCTATTTTCTCCCTTAAAAAAGGAGGACATAGAGGTAGGAAAGGAAAAAGAGAAGGAAGAGAGAGAATATTACGAGAGGAAAAATTTTTGCGATGATCACAGATTTGGCGACCGAGATGGGACCCGTCTCCGTCCGGTCGAATTATGCCTTTTCTTTTGCTTTGATATTTTTTAAGTTTTATTCTACATATGTCGGCTTCATTTCCATGCAAACCTTAGGAGCCTAGACTCTATCCTAAGCTGACATCATTGCATATAGGATTTAAGTATGGTTTGGTAGGACCATATTGAGGAGATTATTCCATGCTCACATTAGATTTAGGTCTGAAATACAACTCTCCTCAATTTTAGGGATTGAATGCAAAACAATGTATGCAAGTGTATGCTTCTCTTCATTTTAATCTATCTCTTTAGGACTTGCATTAGAGCCATCTGATTTCTTGCATGTTGAGCATATTTTGAAAACCTTCTTACCTACATTGTCCCGGTCTTCACGTTGCTGGGCTGTCTCACTGAACCATAGTTCGGGAGAGAGCCTCACAACTGGACCACTTATTTGGGTTTGGGCCCCCCTACTACGTATCTAAGGGCCATAGTCCGAGGTATATCGGTAGGTGCTCAAGGATGTTGGGAAGCCATTACCTTAGAACCGGAGAAATATTTCTATGTCACGTACTTCAAGCCTCGACTTGAGTATATCGACGTATCTTGATTGGAATCAGATGATCTGAACCCTAGAGTTAGGATTAAGGTCCTACAAGCCATTTTCAAAATATTGCACTTAGATTCAGCTTCTAGGGAGTGCTATTCTGTGCATTATTGATTGTATAAATTGATTCTTTTATAGATATTATCTCAAAAATTCTTTTTCAAAAACTCTGGATATGTATTTCATAAAAATTCTTTTATTTTCTCAAAATCCAAGATTGTATATTTCTCATCTCTTTATTCTTTCATTTCTTAAAAACCTGGATATGTCTTTTCAGTCTTCCTATCTTTTAAAAGGTCCAGGCATATTTCTTTCTTTTTCTGATTTATTTAAATCTTTTGATCCTGCCTGCAATTCTTCAAATTTTTTTCTTTTCTATATTCTATTCCTTACCCTCATTTACAATAAAACATCTTTTGTCAGGAGATGTCCTTTTCCAAATTAATCTTTGTTCATATTTTACTTGTTTATCCTTTTTCAGAAAAACAATGCGGTTGTCGCAAATTTTGGTGACAACCCGATCCCTCGTAATGGGATGTTTTCATTGTCAAATTGTGATTTCTTCCTTTATTAAAATTTCCTTCCTAGATCATTTATAAAAACCCTTCATTTATTCTTCAGAGAAGATACCAACATTCCAATCATGGTTCAAACGAGAGCAAGGAGAAGGGCAGCTCAGCAACATAATGACAGCGAAGTGGAAGAGATGAACTCTTCCAAGTTATCCCGAAAATATGATAAGGACGATGTCGACCCAGCGATGTATAAAATCTTTCAAAAGATGATGGCAAAAATGATGTCTGAGCAAGCTAGGACAAGTTCAAAGAAAACATCCTCTAAAACCAAGGTCAAAAGGAAGCCAGTAAAGAAACATGTCAGGATCAACAAGAAGAGGGTCCAGCAGGACAGCACCTCAGAGGGTTCAGAGTCAGGAGGAGAGGATTCCGAAGAAGAGCAGTTTGTATTCATCTCAAAACATCTGCGATAAGTCAAGAAGGTGGCAGAGGAACCTGAATCAGTCAACAAGCCTAAAGATGGAGTCCCAGCGGAAGACTCAATTCAAATATTGACGAAGATGGTCAAAGACTTACAGATCCGAGATAAGGGAAAGAGAGTATATACCAGACAGGACTTCTACCTTGGTCTAGATGGGGACAACAGCTTGAAAGATCTCTCCCGAAAGTTTATTAAGTTCGATGGGTCCGGCAACCCAAAGGCCCATCTCGCAATGTTCTTTGCCGAATGTGCCAGGTTCAGTGAAGACAATCGGGCCCTCTTCTTGTGCTTTCCTCGCAGTCTAGAGGGCATAGCAGCTAAGTGGTATGCAGAGCACATCAACTCTGTCGAGCTGCGTGACTTCGATAAAGTTGTCAACCTGTTTGTAGAGAGATTCATGATCAATACTGAGGCGCCGCCAACCCTCAATCACTTATGCAATTTGAGGCAGAATGACAAGGAAAAGGCCATAGATTTCATCCGTAGGTGGAGAGATACCTGCAACAAGATGAGAACCCCAATTTCAGAAGAGCATGCCCTTACCCTCATCCTCAATAACTTCTCTCAGCCCCTGAAAAGCCTTATTTTTCCATATCCTTCCAAGACGTTTATTGAATTGACTGAACGAGCTAAATGGCTCGATATGGGAATAGATAATGGAGTCTATGACGGAACCACCCTGGCAAGGGGCAATCAAGATGCAAAGAAGAAAGCCCATTTCACTCTTTCCGCTGGTCCCTCATCCGACAACAAGGGTAACATGGACGATCATGTTAGCAATTCAGAAGGATTCAGAGGTCAAAAAGGAAGGTCTTCCAACAACAATAAGCCTTCCCAACCTAATTCTCAGCAGCGAGAAAAGAATCAGGAAAAACCAAAGCGCAAGGATTGGGGTCCTGACCGCGAATTCACCCCTCTGGAGCAGACACTCGATGAGGTTCTGGAATATATGCTCACAAAGAATATGATTCGTCTGCCAAAAGCTGTCGACCCTTCAGTAGTCTTGGGCAGCTTCAAGGAACAGTTCTGCAAGTATCACCGAGCAGTGGGGCACGATACAGAGCACTGCTTCATTTTGAAAAATATCGTCCAGGACTGCATCGATAAGCACCTTCTGATAGAAGAGAAAACTGAAGAGCAGCCCGCCATCCAGACATAGCCTTTTTTGGATCATTCAAAAAGCTGATCACACTAGAGTCTTTTTCTATTGTCCTCCCTTTTCTTTACCAAACCATCATGTAAGGGCAAGTCAGACCGAGTCTTTTGTGACCTTTTGGTCAAAAATACCTGTAAATATTTCAGTCTTTGCTGTCAATTTTGCTTATAAATGAAATGTCAATCTCCTTCCTATCTTTGAGGTTCAATTCACAATATTGGGGCACCTTTTATTGTTTAAATTTTCATTTTCACTTCAAGGTATTCTTTTGCCACCAAATTCCTATTCTTTTCAAAATACGGGACAATCCTCACATCATTCATGAGAGAAATGATATTACCTATGAGGGTCTTTTAAAAATCATGAAAATTTTAGTTCAAATATTTTATTACAACCTTTTTCAAAGATCAACCCTTGTGTTGATCATATTTTTTCTAACAAATTGATTTCAAATCATTGCATTTCAAAGATCAACCCTTGCGTTGATCATATTTTCTGAAAATTGATTTCGAATTATCACATTTCAAAGATCAACCCTTGTGTTGATCATATTTTCTAAAGAATTGACTTCAAATCATTACATTCAAAGATCAACCTTTATGTTAATCATATTTTCTAAAAATTAGTTTTGAACCATTACATTCAAAGATCAACCCTTGTGTTGATCTCATTTTCCAAAAATTTGATTTCATTACATTCAAAGATCAACCCTCGTGTTGATCATATTTTTTTCTACAAATTGATTTCGAATCATTGTATTTCAAAGATCAACCCTTGTGTTGATCTCATTTTTCAAAAATTGATTTCATTACATTCAAACATCAACTCTTGTGTTGATCATGTTTTCTAAAAAATTGATTTCGAATAATTGCATTCAAAGGTCAATCATGGTGTTGATTATGTTTTCTAAAAATTGATTTCAAATCATTGCATTTAAAGATCAACCTTTGAGTTGATCATATTTTCTAAAAAAGTTGATTTTGAATCCTTACATTCAAATATCAACCCTCGTGTTGATCATATTTTCTACAAATTGATTTTTCAAATCATTGCTTTGAAAAATTAACCCTCATGATGATCTCTCGTGAATGATCATCTTTGAAAGATCAGCTCTCGCGGAAAATCTTTCTTTCCAAAAATGATTTTCTTATATTCTTCTCTCATTTTGAAGATCCCACATGCAGGCAGGATCAAACTCTTTTTCTCAATTTTTATCAACTTTTTGTTTATCAATTTTATCAGCTTTTATTCATTTTTATTGGTTGTTCATCTTATTTGATTCTTATTTCAAAAATACCCTTTCATGTTAAGGGATAAACCTGATGCCTCTTTCCCATGAGGTATTTCTTTTCCTTCTTTTCTTTTTCCCCCTTTCAGGATAAGGGATAAACCTTACGAGGTCTTCATTTCTTCAAAACAAGGGATAGTCTTGAATGTCTTTCCTCCTCTTTTAAAGCTTCATTAATCTCTGCCAAATTTTTTTCTTTATCAAATTTTCAAGCTTCGTTGATTCTTTTATCAAATCTTGCTAAAATTTTACTTATTTCCCATTCAGGATAAAGGATAATCCTGAAACCACTCATAGGAGCAACGATGCTACCTGTGAGAATTCATTTACAAAGATAAATTTCATAAATTTCCTTGATTCTTCTCTCTTCTCAAATCTTCCATAAATTTCTATCTTTTCTCATCAGTTCTTCACAAATCTTATTTCTGCCCCATTCAAGATAAGGGATTAATCCTGAAAACCAGGCCACATACAGCTTAACTATGATGGTCTATTTCAATCCACAAGTTGAATCCTTTCTTTAGGTTGAATTCCTATAGAATCAAAAGCTCGTAGGTTGAACCCCTGTCAAACCAATATGACTCATAGGTTAAATCCTTTCTCGAACCAAAATTCCTTCTTAACTCCATCGATCTTTAGGTTGAACCCCTACTGATCAAAGAGCTTTAGGTTGAAGTCCTACTGATTCGCAGTCCTTAGGTTGAAATCCTTTAGGACCATTTCTTTCGATCTTTAGGCTGAACCCCTACTGATCAGCGAACTTTAGGTTGAAGTCCTACTGATTCGCAGTCCTTAGGTTGAAATCCTTTAGGACCATTTCTTTCGATCTTTAGGCTGAACCCCTACTGATCAGCGAGTTTTATGTTGAAGTCCTATTGACTCGCAGTCCTTAGGTTGAAATCCTTTAGGACCATTTCCTTCGATCTTTAGGCTGAACCCCTACTGATCAGCGAACTTTAGGTTGAAGTCCTACTGATTCGCAGTCCTTAGGTTGAAATCCTTTAGGACCATTTCTTTCGATCTTTAGGCTGAACCCCTACTGATCAGCGAGTTTTATGTTGAAGTCCTATTGACTCGCAGTCCTTAGGTTGAAATCCTTTAGGACCATTTCCTTCGATCTTTAGGCTGAACCCCTACTGATCAGCGAACTTTAGGTTGAAATCCTACTGATTCGCAGTCCTTAGGTTGAAATCTTTTAGGACCATTTCTTTCAATCTTTAGGCTGAACCCCTACTGATCAGCGAGTTTTATGTTGAAGTCCTATTGACTCGCAGTCCTTAGGTCAAAATCCTTTAGGACCATTTCCTTCGATCTTTAGGCTGAACCCCTACTGATCCGCGAACTTTAGGTTGAAGTCCTACTGATTCGCAGTCCTTAGGTTGAAATCCTTTAGGACCATTTCTTTCAATCTTTAGGTTGAACCCCTACTGATCAGCGAGTTTTATGTTGAAGTCCTATTGACTCGCAGTCCTTAGGTTGAAATCCTTTAGGACCATTTCTTTCGATCTTTAGGCTGAACCCCTACTGATCAGCGAACTTTAGGTTGAAGTCCTACTGATTCGCAGTCCTTAGGTTGAAATCCTTTAAGACCATTTCTTTCGATCTTTAGGCTGAACCCCTACTGATCAGCGAGTTTTATGTTGAAGTTCTACTGATTCGCAGTCCTTAGGTTGAAATCCTTTAGGACCATTTCTTTCGATCTTTAGGCTGAACCCCTACTGATCAGCGAGTTTTATGTTGAAGTCCTATTGACTCGCAGTCCTTAGGTTGAAATCCTTTAGGACCATTTCCTTCGATCTTTAGGCTGAACCCCTACTGATCAACAAACTTTAGGTTGAAGTCCTACTGATTCACAGTCCTTAGGTTGAAGTCCTTTAGGACCATTTCTTTCGATCTTTTAGGCTGAACCCCTACTGATCAAAGAGCTTTAGGTTGAAGTCCTACTGATTCGCAGTCCTTAGATTGAAATCTTTTAGGACCATTCATTCCATCAATCTTTAGGCTGAACTCCTACTGATCAAAGAACTTTAGGTTGAAATCCTACTGACTCGCAGTCTTTAGGTTGAAATCCTTTAGGACCCCTTTTCTTCTAGTTGATCTTTAGGTTGAGCCCCTACTGTTCCACGATCTTTAGGTTGAATTCCTACTAATTCGCAGTTCTCATTTTAAATCCCCTTCAGATCATTCATGAGTCAATCTGTAGGTTGGATTCCTACCAATCTATATTCTTTTGCAGTTCTTAGGTTGCACTCCTATTAAACCAGAATTCGTTTTTCCAAATTTTAATATGTAGGTTGAATTCCTACTAACCCATGTTCTTTTACGGTTCTTAGGCTGAATTCCTATCAAACCACATTTATCCTTCAAAAAGTAAATCTGTAGTTTGAATTCCTACTAATGTGTATTCTTTGGCGGTTCTTAGGTTGAATTCCTATTAAACCAAAAATTCATTTTTCAAAAGAATCAATCTGAAGGATAAAGTCCTATTGATCTATATTCTTTTTCCCATTGAACAAAATTCATTTTTTGTAGGCTGAATTCCTACTGATCTATATTCTTTTGTTGAAATCTTATTAAACCAACATTCATTTTTCAAAAATCTAATTTGTAGGTTGAATTCCTACTGATCCATATTTCTTTTGTTGTTCTTAGGTTGAAATCCTATTGAACCATATTCATTCTTTCGAAAATTCAGTCTATAGATAAATTCTTATTAGTCACAAATTCTTTTATAAAATTCTTGGGTTGAAATTCCTATTAAATTAAAATTCATTTTTTTCAAAAATTTCAATCTGTAGGATGAACCCCTATGGATCCAATATTCTTTACAGCTCTTAGGTTGAGTCCCTGTTGAGCCAATGTTGTGTGATAACACCAATATTTTCATGCTATTTCCTCCAAAATTCCAGCTAAAGGATACATCAAAATCTATATTGAGTGATTATTTCACAAAGAATTCATGAAAACTTTGCCAATTTGCTAAAATCATTAGTTGATTCTAAAAGTCTGACTACACAAAAAGAACTTCCTCAGATTACCTCTACTATTTCCTTCCAGAAGGTGAAACTTTTTGCGAAAAGGAGGTAAAATTCAAATCTTTTTCTGTTGATCAACCAAAAGGATGTAAGAAATGTCATCGATATGATCAATGAAAGAAATCTTCAATGATGTTGAAAAGCCAGAAGCGAATTGATATTGATCTTGGCTATGGCACATGTTTAGAAATGACTTTCTGGCAATCAGGTAGTGGAAATATCTTGAGCTATAAAAAGAATCCACTCAATCCATATCTCCTCATTTATTCATTTAAAGCTTCAGTCAAATATCCGCAAAAGAGATCTCTCGATTGTCGTCAAGATGAAGGCGAATTAAGCGAGTGGATCCCCGGGGCCAAAAAAGATTTGAAACATCTCCAAGATGACGGAGTTTGTGACGGATCCTTCCAGGGAAATTTCGGATCACTGTCGAGATGAAGGCAGATGCGATGAACCTACCGACAAACCCTAAAAGATATTTGATTTCTGCTATCATCTGAAGACCTTTTGAGCCAATGTCATCATGTATAATCTCTGAGAAAAAGAAGGATCGGAGCATCTCCAAGATGAAGGAGTTTGTGACGTACCTTTCCCTGAAAAAGAGAGAAAAGTCAGGACATCCAAATGAAGGATGATGTGAAAAACCGAGAAAGCCCAATGACTCAAAAAGAGTGCAAAAAGATCATCGTAGGGAAAACACTCAGATATCAAACTGCCAAAATTGTCAGAAGTCCTCTTTTCTCATGCGAAATTCCTTTATCAATATCTTTTCATTACTTGCTTTTATGAAATTGAGAATATTTCTTCTATTCTCATATCAGGGAAATGGATAGCTTCCTTGAAGAAAATCATCAGCGCTAAAATTTTGAATTTAACTCTTAAAACTGAAGAGTTAACCTCGATGGAGGAAATACTCTAGGTAAAAGAGAGAATATCTTTGCACATACATGCACACTTTCAAGCGTTTGAATCAGCTACGATTTTATCTTATTGGCAAAATTTTCTAGCTATTCCAAGAATAAAATAAACATTCAATATCCATTTTGATGCAACCTAGCGTTGTTTATATTTCTCAAAAGAATTGCCTCTGAATGAAGTATCTCTTCCTATCCCATCACGGTTTCCTCATTGAAAAAATTTTGTATGGACGACCTACTCAGGATAAGGGTCAAAACCTGAAATTTCTGCGAAAGATCATAGATTTCAAAAGCTATTTCAGTCTCAGCAATGAGACGCCCCATTTCTTCCCCTTTTCAAAGCTTTAGGGAACCCTATATTTCTTCTTTCGCCAAACCCCTTTCGGATTTGTTCGTCCAAATTCCGAAGGTCCCATCATGATTCTCCCCATCAAGGAACCCATGTTTTATATATCCATCCAGGATAGGATCATACTTGAGCTTTATTTCATGAGGCATTCTCCAAAAATGTCCCATCAAGATTCTTATATATTCCTTTCCGCATTCAATTCATTTTTAATATATCTTCGTCCCATCCAGGTTAAGGGCTAAACCTGAATCATTCCAAAAGCGTATCTTGTCTCACCCATGAGACCTGATCAAAATTCTGATTTTCCACCATTTCGGGATTTTCATTCAAAATCCCATCACGATTTCCTCATCTTTTACTCAATCATATCATTTCGAGGATTTCGTCTCTCCAAAACCATTCAGGATAAGGTTCTAAGCCTGAAAAGCCATATTTTCAAAATAATTCTTCCACACCCAGTTCAGACCTGCTGACTGGGGCATTTTTAAAATTTGGAGTGTTATCTTTGCCACTAAGCTCAGCTTTCAACCGACTTAGTAGCAAAGAAGGGCATCTGTGAACACCCCAAATTTTCCAAAATTTTGTAAAAATGACACTTTTGCCCCTAACCCCATTTTCTGAGAAAATCAAGCCATTTCTTCAGATTTTCTGAATTAAATTCCATAAAGCTATATTCAAAATTAATTCCGAATCCGAATCCAGTACTTTAAATCCATATTTCCTCCAAAAATCCGGATCAAAACCTATTTCTGAAGAAATTTTCTCAAAATAGCTTTTAAATTCTCAAAAAAATTCCCTTTTGTAAATATTTTTGCAAAAACACAAAAAAATCAGTTTTAATCTTTGTTTTCTCATAAAACTTTAGGATTTTATTTTAAAAATACAAAAAAATTGAAAAATAACACAAAAACCAAAAAATTTGGAAAATTTATGAGAGAAACAAATGAGTACAAGCTTTCTAAATCAATTTTGCTAAAAAAATCAATTTAAAACCGTTTTTATGAAAAAACCTTTTACACGGAGCCTCTTTTTGGAAAATCCTAAATTTTTACAAATGAACCCTTCTTAGGGTTTCTCTTGGAGGAGACCTTGGGGAAAAGTGGCGGCCGACTCTCTTCATCGCCCCTCTCTCTTTCTCTCTCCTCCATGGTCGATCGCACGCCTTCCTCCTCCATCCATCTGTAACAGCCACAAAACCCTAAACGAATCTCTCGAACCTTCTTTTCCTCCTTAAAAGGGCATGCACGAAGACCCTCTCTTCCACCGTCTTCACCCCACCATAGTTTTCTTCTGCTCGATTTCCCCTTCTTCCTCTTTTGCTTATCCCCCTTCTCTAACTTTTCATCGTTTGAAGGAACGATTAAACCACGAGAGCACCACAGCATCCTTCATCTTCTTCTTCTCCTCCCCTGAAATTTCTCATCCGATCGACCGAAGGATCTTCAGTCCCAGCAGCAACGACAGAAGTTCATAAATATAGAATGATACTGCGACTACAGATGCGACAGTGAAGGTGATTTATTGAAGGTCGCAGTGTTCACATGATAGGAAAGCCTTGTTTTGCAGTTTAGAGCTTAGTTTCCCTTTTTTCTCCGATCTCCCTTATATCAAGTTCTTCCCGCTGATTCCCTTCTCCGCCAATTGAAAGAAGCAACCTCTGCAGCAAGGCTACAGGTGAGTGATTCATCTTCTTTTATTATTTTTTTTTATTTTTTTTTTTTAGTATTGCTCTCTCTTCCTCTACTTTTGTATCATTGCGCTCTCTTTTTTTTTTTTTTAGAAGTTTTCTTTTCCTTCTTCAAACTGATGACCGACGATGCCTCACAATGGCATCGTCGATTCATCCGATCTTTGATGTTACCTCTGCACTAGTTTTATCCTTTTCCCTTTACTTTACACGCTTTACCTTTGATTTTTTGATTTTTCCCTCATTTACGCACCTTCGATGATGTTGAGTTGCCTGTGCAATCTCAACTCATCTTTTTGCAACAGGAAAGGGATGATTAATTCCAACATCCACCTTGTTTTATTCTATTTTATTTTATTGTTCATCTTTGTTGAATTCCTGCAGTTTAGGTAATACCAGTTTATGGTCGATATTTCCTTCATCGTTTTACTCTCTATACCTCTCATTTTTTTTTTACATTTAGTACTTGTATATGTTATTTTTCGGCTAGGCTATTTCCTGTTTTGATATAGCCACCACCTTTTGTTCTTGACATTTTTCTTTTATTTTTGACTCATTTTATCGATCTATATTTCCTGAGACTGTCTTCCTATCTCATATTTTGCAATATTTGTTAGCCTTTTCATTTTCATTTATTAATTTTCTGTCTTTCTGTCTTCTTTCTTTCTCAATTTATTGTTTGTCGCTGAGGATCCCTTTCGATTTGTTCTGTTCATCATCGTCACTTTCGGTAGTTCTGTTGGTTTGCTTGATGGACTAAGTAAGCTCAATGATTCCTAACATTTTACCTCTGCTGCATTATATACATTGATATCCATTTTCGTTTTATCCACCTCATTGCAATCCTCTGACAATGTTCTATTCCATTTATATTTTGTTTTAATTTGTGCTGAATTTGTCCCTCAGTCGTTAGAGAAGCCTGTCCTTCACGAAAGAGTCATTTGCATCACTTATTGATTTATATTATGAATTCCCCTTTGAAGATTATTGAAGATAAAAGATGAATGTATCAATGCATCCCTGAAGAGTCTGGTCGATGAGTTTATCAATATGCTTGAATACAATCCAACGATATTTCTTTGATTTGTTACATTGATGATATTACACCCGGTACATTGAGCAGTGGCACTGGCCACATTATCTTTGGCCCCATCAGCATCATCGTTGTTAAGGCATCCACTGGTGGTATGCCCTTCGTTTGGATTCTCTCAGAGTATAAGTTATGGTGCTCTATGGCAAAGCATGGGACGTCCAGTTTCCTAGCTTGCACTACCACGTTGCCTGGATTACCCTCTCTGGCCTCACCATGCTCCATCTTATTACACTTCATTCGCATGCCACATCTTGCATTACTTTATTAAATTGTTCCTGGTTTCAAGTGGTACAGAGGCTTATTTCGATAATTAACTGTTAAAATATATATATATATATATATATATATATATATATATATATATATATATATATATATATCAAGAGCGGACCTACTGGGAAGGGTCATCTGGCTCATACAGTCCCCACTGAAGGAGAGACATATCATGGATCGGCTCTCATCAAGCGATGTTTGGGTTTGCAGAAAGGTCCTAACTTAGATTCGTAACTTCCTGCATAGCCATAACCCTCAGTACCAACTACGTTGGTGTGAAGCCGTTGTGCAATAGAAATGCCAGAAGAATCAAGGTAAGCATCTACTCCTTATTTATTTTCTGATAATTCTGGAATTTGAATAGTCGAATTATTAGTAAACTGTCATTCCAAGACAATGCCCTGATGTTGCTTTTACAAGAAAAATCTGGTTTGTGGCCAATGGTTTAACAATGTGCATCATGCGTATATTGGTATGTTCTTAATGATAATGTTGGACTGTATAGTTTAAGCTAGATTCTTTTTTTTTTTAGTTTCTGTGGTAATCATTCTTGCTGAGAAGCATTGTATTTGATATGTCCATAATGATAATATGATAAAATCGCCTTTAGAGTGCAAAGATCAAGCTTGATCTTAAGTTTCTGCGATGGTTATTCTAGTTGGATAATCCGTGTATGATGGATACTATGAAATCCGTTCTGTTTTGACATGTACATACTGATAGCATTCCAGAAATGCCTTTGAAAACGACAATAGTCTGCATCAATTTTTAATGGCAGAGTCATCTTGGATCACAAGCTTGAAGAGCGTAGTGCATCCTCCAGCTAAGGAAGACTATGGTTCATTCAAGCAAGTTGTCCTGGTTAAAAGGGGATACGTTTGACTTCTTTTTAAATAAAGCATAGATGTAGTGTCGTCTTAGGGTGCATCTGTTCTTATCATAGAATTTCGTGTATGTTTGCAGATTATTAGAGAAATTCAATATGGAGAAAAGACTGTCAAGGTGGTTGTTGAAGATGGTACTCCTTACAGTGCAAGGATAAATTTCGTTATCAGCATCTCCATTCCCTCGCCGTCGCCATCTTTCTTCAAACATTATTGCGGATCCCAACCAATTGATGGATCAGACAAGTTAATTTTGAGGCCCCTGATTGAGGGGTCAAATTGCAATACAGGTTGTGGTGATCAACGCCTACACACCTTCGTTGCCGTCACCTTCACCGATGCAGTTCACCTACAGCAACCACTACTTCCCACCAGGTTAGGCCCATTTCTGTCAGACTGATCACTAATAACAGGTCTTGGAGAAAGAAAAAGGTTACAATGTGGGGTCTTCTTTTTACTGTGGGTTATAGTTGGCTTTACCGTTATGTTTTCCTTCTTGTCTTATGGATTGGGTGTCTGCCTTATTACTGATCGCAGAGAGCAGAGTACTAATTTTTGTTGGTCTATGTAGCATATTATATCAAAGTCAAAGTGGAAAGGAAGCTTTCATTCAGGAAAATAAAGATAGAAAAATAAAGTAAATAGTCTGAATTTGTTAAGATTATCTACACTCGGGATAATGCTTGATTTACTTTATTTTTTATACCATTGTTAATCATGGCAACTTTTATCCCATTAAAGTTGGTTCCATGTTTCAGAATCTGCACTGTCATTATCTTATGACAAATATGTACACTCGCTCACTGCACCATTTATTTCACTGTGTTCCATTCACAGCCCAACTTTCCCATCAGATCCCCCACAACACTTCCCATCTCCAAAGCTCACTACGCATCGTTCCTGTACTTACCTCCATTTTCCACACCTCAAGCACAACCATCGTGCTCACTACCCCATCACCACCTGTGGTTATACCCACCTTTCAGTCACCTAAGTGCTCACCTAAGGGTCTGTGTTGATGTAAATATTTACAACAAACACATTGTGTTGCTGTAAATATTCACAACAAATACATTATGTTGCTATAAACATTTACAACAAATATTTTATATTGCTGTAAGTACACACCTTTTTTTTATCGCCTAAGCGGCACCTTGCTGCAACTTCACCTTCCAGCATCCACTTTGCCACAACATCTTATGCTGTCCTATCCCCATTACTTCAGCCTCACTTACGCAGCATAACCATCTGTTAGTCATGGAACCATACCAAGGCATTTCTTCATTTATCAATGTGATACTTGTACATAACCACCTCCATCATTTAATATTGTCCCTAGTGGCCATACTTTCAGCACCATTTTACTGTAGCACTCCACCTGCACTGGTTAGGTTATTTGCATCTCCATTTTGCCCATCTCAAGTAGTACTCTGAATTATAGTGGTGACTAATAATCACCTTTTCAGTAAATTCCTGTACAAAGTGCATAGTCTACCATCCATCGTATATTTATTTTATCAATCCAAAAACCTTGTATATGCCCTCTCATATGCGGACTTTCGTTTGCCTATAGTATTGCTTACATACACTGCTATACGTATATATCTATATACATACGAATACGTATAAGTATATATGTGCACATTTCTTTCATGAATATAGAAAATGCCATGTGCCTCTTTTAGCATGATATAGCATCTTAAGTTAGAATTAATTTCTTCCATTTCCTCTTATCTTGGTTTGGTGCTAAATCTTCTTTCTTGCAGGAATCTCTAGAAATGTTGATGTCATTTTTTTAGGATCTCAAATTCAATTCAAATTGTAATAAAGCTAGCTATTAATGAGAATCCTTTACATTTCCAGTTTAGATAGAATGAATGAGCATAGTAAAATTACTTGTTTTTCATGCATTTTTTCCTTCATTCCTCAAATTCTCACAATGGTGGAACACGAATGGCACATGCACCATTTTGTAAGAGGTAAATTAATCCTAAGTTGATGATTTACATCAACGGCCATAGTCGGGGTGTAAACAAGACTTAGTGTTTTTATCTTTTATAAAATAACACTGGATCCACACTGGATCCATTTTCAAAGTTCATCATATTTTCCTTAAATATTTTTCTTCTTTTATCAGAATTTAACTTAAAATTAACTCAAAATATATACCAATGGCCATAGTCAGGGTATATTGAGAGTTAATTTCATTTTAAATTCTATAAAAGCACAAAAAAAATGTATTTTATTCTTCACTTGAATTTAAGTGTAGTCATTACATAATATATTCAATGACCATAGTCAGGGGTGTATTATGTCTTCAACCTCATTTTAATTCATTTAAAGAATGGGATAGCTTTTCAAAATTCCAAAATTCAAAATCTCTAAATTCATTTCATCATATAGGATAGAATTGCATCATATTTTCAAAATTCTTTTTTCCAAAAATCCAAGTGATCTTGAATATCTCTCTTCAATTTCTATTTCATCAATTGTATCTCATTTTCAGAATCCAATTTGACTTTGAAAAATTCAAATTCATTTTATATTCAAAACTCCAATCAAACTCAAAGTTCAATTTAACTTTGAAATTCTTGATTCCTCTTCTGAATTCCAAATTCAAGCCCCGAAATTCAAAGTCCAATTTGACTTTGAAATTCATTTGTATATTCAAAATTCTAAATTTCATTTTCCAAGTTCAATTTAAACTTGGAAGTTCTTAATTCATCTTCTGAATTTAACAAGTCCAAATCCATTTTAGGATCCAGGATTCAGCATTCATATTGGAAATCAGATTTCAGATCCAATTCCCCTTTAGGATCCAAAATTCTACTTATGCTTTGGATCCTAGATTTCAGATCCAAAATCCATTCTAGGATTCAAAATTCCACTTCTACTTTGGATCTCAGATTACAGATTCAAATTCCATTTAGGATCCAGAACCCAACTCTACTTTGGGTCTCAGACTTCAGATCCAAGTTCATTCTAGGATCCAGAACCAACTCTACTTTGAATCTCAGATTACAGATCCAAATTCCACTTACGATCTAGATCCCCATTCTACATTGGATCTTAGACTTCAGATCCAAATCCATTCTAGGATCCAGAACCCAATTCACCTTGGATCTCAGATTACAGATCCAAATTCCATTCTAGGATTCAGAACCCAATCCTACATTGGATCTCAGACTTCAGATCCAAATCCATTATAGGATCCAGAATCAAATTCTACTTTGGATCTCAGACTTCAGATCCAATTACATCTTAGGATCCAGAGTCCAACCCTATCTCGGATCTCAGATTTCCAATCCAAAATCCATCTTGATTCCAAATCTCAAATCCAATTCCATTCAAAATTCCAGATCCAAATTCCACTTTAATTCCAATTCTTAAAACCAATTCCACTTCATTCCAGATTTCAAATCAAGTTCCCATTTCGGATCCTAAATCCAAAATTCAACTTTGAATCCTATTCAGAATCCAGATCTTGGATTCGGATTTCATCTTGAAATTCCAACTTTCAAATCAAATTCTATTTCTCAAATCCTGTTTTAAATTTTCCACAATTTTTGTCAAAGCTTCAAAATCAGAAGTCAATTCCATTCCAAATTCATCCAAGTTCAAACTTCTAAATTTAAAGTCCATTTATGACTTTGAAATTTCCTTTCTTCTTTTTTTCTCAGCTTCAAGATCATTCTCTCAAAAACCAAATTTATTTTCCCAAGCTCTTGATTATTTCCAAAAACTTAGAACTTTAAAATCTTAAGTTCCAAGATAGAAACCATTTCTTCACTACTATCATCAGATTCATCTCAGGAACAATTGGAAATTCTTTAAAACATTTTCAAAAAGAGCATACATCTTTGCATTTGCACAAGCATGATTCTTTGTGCATTTAGACTTAGGATAAATTCTTAGACAATTTCTTAGCAAAACAAAAGGCTTAAATTCGACCCTTGGTTTGATTACCCCTGGTAAAGGCGCCAAGAACGGTCGAACCTCGTACCGACGAGCGGATCCCGACTCCCAGTTTTCCCGCAAATATTTCAAAAACGGAGGCGACTTATTTCCAAAATTTTTCAAAATTAAGGTCAAGTGGGACCCGCAAAATAATTCCTCTTCTCTCTTCTTTTTCTTTTCTCTTCTCTTTTCTCTTTTCTCTTTCCGTCTTCTATTTTCTCCCTTAAAAAAGGAGGACATAGAGGTAGGAAAGGAAAAAGAGAAGGAAGAGAGAGAATATTACGAGACAAAAATTTTTTGCGATGATCACAGTATGCATTAATAATTAATGATAACATTATGATAACTTGCATATTGCAATGATTATTAATAGAATAAATACATATCATTGTCATTCTCGCCTTCTTTGATACAAAGTCTCCTGTGGTCTTCCGTTTATTTGTTTCCACAAACACATCCTTATATGGTACAATGCCTCCTTTTTCTGCTTCCTGTGAAGTTAAATAATAAAAGATTTAGTTAACAAGTTTGCAACAATACTTATAAAATTAATAGTATATATTGATGAGTTACCATTTTCTTCAGGTGGCTCTCAAATGTCTTAGATCCACCTGTGTGTAGATGAGCTTCGGACATTTTTGCTCGATTTTGTGCAGCCTTCGCAGATGTTTATGTATATGATAGAAATGATTGTAAAATTCGAATAAATTATTTTTCTTAATTTACTTAAATTCATTTGTTACAAAAGAGGGTATAGCCTCCCAAAAACAACCATAGAAGTAACTGGGCCTATCACAGGTGGTCAATCCTGAAATATAGTAATTGAGAGATGGATATAGAGTCCTTGTATCAGCCTATGCCCGTGAATGTCACCTGAGCTAAATATATAGAGAACGTCTTCCCTAACTCTGCAGAGTTTCTGACCCTACTTTCTGAATCCCTAGGTAGGCTTATCCTCATAACGTCCATGGGGGCAGAGATGAGGCACATGTAGTTACTTCTATGGTTGTTTCTGGGAGGCTATACCCTCTTTTGTAACAAATGAATTTAAGTAAATAAAGAAAAATAATTTATTCAAATTTTACAATCATTTCTATCATATACATAAACATCATGAGGTAGATATATAGATTGCTAATGTTTACAAATGTCATTACATATAAGTCTGCATGTGAATAAAAAAGACATGCATAAATGGTTATAAGATGGGTCAAATGATGAATGTCAAATTAGTTAACTAAAGTACATATGAGATGCATGTGTCTGTGATACACATTGAAAAAGGCCATGAAAATAGACCTATTCTTATTTTATAAAAATGCAAGAGTGTATAATATGGTCATAGGAATTAACTTTTTGATTATCTAAATGCATATCATGGTCATGAGATTGAGTTGGTTATATTTTTTTTTGAAAGAATGAATGTGAATGTTTTAAATTTCCATAAACTTGTATGTCTTATTTACTTGAAAAGAATGAGCATATATTATATGCTGGAATGGTCAAATGTGATTTTGACATGTTTGTTATATGCATTTTGGAAATGCAAATGATGATTGTGAGGAACTCATATGTCTTGACTTGTTTGAAAAGCATGTGTGTGTGTTTCATGCTGAAAACAGTCAATGGGACTCGACCTATTGGTTTATGAAATTATATGAGATTTATTTGACTGTTTATTCATTTATATGAATGATTGCAATGAGAATTAATGAATGAATGAATGCAAGGTGAATGAATGTTTTGATTGTGGATTCCCTTGACCCACATTTTTAAATGATGGAAATTACACTATGGTTGTATCATTACAAACTTGATTTGTATTCTTTAAGTTTGGTTTTGGATTTCCTACAAGCACATGTTAATGGGCTGTAATATTACAAATATCATCTTAAAAGACTGAAGGGAAGGACGAGACACTATGCTCTTGAGAGACACTCTTACCTATTATGATCTATTGGAGATCTAGACTTTGATTTGTTTTAAAGACTTGTAAAGACATTAAACATTTTTTATATTTAGATTGGAATAAAACATTTTGCTTATGTCATAGTTTACTTTTAATTCCATAGGTGAAGCTATTAAGCTTACTCTTTTGAATGTTTCAAATCTCAATCTTATTACATAACTTCTCAAGTATCTTAACCTCTAAATATATTTTGTCTTTCTCATTTACTATATGATTTCTTATAGTGTAGTAAACCCAATCAAGTTGTGTCTACAGATGGTTTTGTATTGTACCTGGTACTAAGAGGCTAATATAGGCTTGCGCTCAGGCAGGCCGTCCAGTATTTGGAATGGTTAGGCCCTAGAATGTGCTTGTTACTATATTACCCTTTAGAAGTCATGTTAAGTTCTACACAAATGAAAATTTTCAAATTTTCTCAAATTTTGGATGTTGGAAAAAGTTTTTAAAAATGTTGGATTTTTATAGGACTTACAATTGGTATCGGAACAAGGGTAACAATGACCTCGAGATGTGAGAAAGATTGCCTTTGCTGGTAAGATATATGTTATATAATGTTGTGATTACCCACATGTAATGTTTTGATGCTAAATATGAAAAACATGTGTGATGTGTGATATTTGTTATGAACCTAGAAATATGCTACTCATCAATTGTTTGTGTTGTAGATTTTCCTGCCAGATGGCATGGGTAGGGAGAGTGAATGATCTGTTGGACACCTTGGCCATTGTAGTTCAACTTTTGTTGACTGTGATGAAATCCATGGGGGAAAATCTGCAGAACATAGTTGATCGACGACAGATTGTAGAGGACAACATAGGATATAAGAAGTTCATGGATATAGACCCTCCCACATTCAAAGGGAAGGTTGACCCAATCGAAGCCAAGAATTGGGTTAAGGTGATGGAGCGCATCTTCAGGGTGCTCCAAGTACCTGATGATCATAAGGTAGACTTTGCCACCTATCGATTGAAGGATCAGGCTTTGAAATTGTGGGAGACAGTCCACCAGGTAAAATTAGAGAGTCGAGCAGTCACATAGTCTCAGTTCATTGAGGTCTTATTTGAAGCCTATTTCTCAAAGCATGAGAAGGATAAGATGCAAAAGTCTTTTGAGCTCCAATAGAGGATTGTCATTGTTTCACTATATCGCTAAGTTCAAAGGGCTAAAATGCTTCCGCCCAAATGTTTATGTCACTGATGAAGAGTGGGCAATGAAATTCACCTAGGGTTTGAAGCCCGTACTTCAAACCAAAGTTCAGATCTGAGGTCCTGAGACCCTCACAAAGGCCATAGAGGTGGCTACATTTTTGGAAGAGGATTGGATCTCTAACATAAAGGCTCAAGAAAAGTCTTTTGAATAATATTTTGGAGGGAGACAACAGAAAAGGAAATTTCATAAGTAACAAAAATTTACCCCACCTGCCAAGAAGTCATTTGTGTGTGCAGAAGGCAAGCAGCAGCCTAAGCATCAGGCCAAGCTTCAGACATTTGAGGAGAAGCGATACACTAAGTGTGCTTGTGTCCATAGTGGCAAGTTTTGCCCTGCCATGTCAGCCACCTGCCATTATTGTGACAAAGGTGAACACTTTGTTCAAGCATGCTTTAAGAAGCATAATGACATGAAGAGAGTAACTGAGAAGAAAGTGAAGGGTAAGTAGCCTCAGCAGCAAAGCGGGTAGAACAAGGCACATGGTTGTGGTTATGCAGCTTTTGAGAGTGATCATCAGGATAATGACACGGTTCAAGGTACTATTGTGGTTGTGGGTCAAGTCGCTTTAGTATTGCTTGATAGTGGTGCTACCCTTTATCTCCACAAAATTGCTTATCAGTAACAGGTGCCTATTGAATCTTTAAAGTATGTGCTAGATGTTAGCAATCATGTAGGCGATAGTTGTATTTATGATTCCTACTTGCCTAATATATCTATTGAGTTAGATGGGCAAAGTTTGCCTTCAAGTCTTATATTGCTTGAGATTACTGAGTTCGATGCCATCCTCGGCATGGATTGGCTATTTGAGCAATACACTATTATCTAATGTCAAGAGGGAAAGGTAGGTTTATCATGACTTGATTGTCCCAAATTTTTTTATCGTGTGTCTAGACCTTTCCTAGAATATCGTGTTATTTCATTTCTTAAGGCTTAGAAATATGTGAGCAGAGAAAATATTGCATTTTTGATGAATTTGACTTCAGAGGAGCCTAAGGCTCATCTTTAGAAGAGTTTGTGGTTGTGCAAGACTTCCAAGATATGTTTTCGGACGATTTATCGAGACTTCCTCCATACTGAGCAGTGGAGTTTAGCATTGAGCTTTTGTCGGGGACTGCTTCAGTCCCCAAGGCTCTGTACCGCATTGTGCCAACTGAGTTGGAGGAGCTGAAAAAATAACTATAAGAGCTTATGCAACGCGTATTTATTTGACCAAGTATATCACTATGGGAATTGCCTATTCTCTTCATAAAAAAGAAAGATAGATCGATGAGGTTATGCATCAATTATTGTATTCTTAACCAAGTCACTATTAAGAATAAGTACCCATTACCTCATATCAAAGACATACAATCAGTTGCAGAATGCTATGGTAAAAGTTCATTTTAGACCTTCGTGCATATATCTTTTACAAGATATGGATTTTTTTGTTACTTTTGTTGTGATACCTATTTTATTGATGATTTTTTAAGGTCTTTTCAAAGATTGATCTAAGATTCGGGTACCATCAGTTGCGGATTAAAGCAGGGCATATATCCAAGACTAGTTTTTTGACACATTATGAGCACTATGAGTTCATGGTAATGCCATTCATACTCACAAATGCCCCAACTGCATTTATAAATATGATAAATCATATTTTCTAGTCGTTCTTGAATTTGTTTGTGAACGTCTTTATTGAAGATATATTGATCTATTCAGAGAACGAGAGTTAGCACCAAAAGCATTTGCGCATTGTTTTGGGGATTTATAGAGATCAGCAACTCTATGCCAAGTTCTCCAAATGCAAGTTTTGGCTTAAGGATGTCTCTTTTCTCAGCCATGTTATATCAACGGATGACATGACTATGGACCCCTCCAACATTGAGGCAGTTTTGAAATTGGAACAACCACAGAATATTTGTGAGATTATGAGCTTTCTCAGTTTGGCCGGGTATTATCGATGATTTATCCAGGACTTCTCTTGTATTACTTTGCCTCTAACAAAGCTTTTGGAGAAAGAAGTCAAGTTTGAGTTGTAACGCCCTAAATATTTAACTCAAAAAATTTGAAATAATTTTTTTTTAAATTACATCAAAATATTCGATAAATACCTCAGTAAAATAATTAGGCGGGTTTCAAGGGATAACACAACTTTCATATCATTAGGCAAGGTAAAACCTTGCCTTGAAATATTATAAGTCATATAAATTTATAATTAATACAATTAATGAAAATAGTCAAATTTTCTCAAGACATCAACAGAAGATATGGTATTATGGCGTTACCCACATCGATACCCACAATCACTCTGATATATTTATTTGCTACCTGAAAAATAATAATTTAGATGGGATCAGACTACTCCCCATCTAAGTAAGAAGCATAATATCAATATGAATGTGCTTAGTGTCATATGTACAAGTATATATGCAACACATTCGAATAATGACAATGAAATGATAAAATTCATATAAGTTCTATGAGATTTACCTAATATAAACAACGCATGGTTTGGTACATAAAGAAAAACATTACTTAAGTATGCATCGCATAAATGAACCACTACTATATTATAACAAATGTAATATCAAGTCGTGTATGTACTTAAAAGCATTTAAAGGTGAATTGAATTTAAGTTTCTCGTGTTAATTACCCTGTGAGTATACACAGGCATTCGACATTGTACCAGAACAAGACTACACGGGAGTCTGTTATGCTTTTCCAATTAGTACTGCATGTGACTAGCCGTATGGATACCCAAAGGGGATGGTTCACGGTCGAGAGAGTACTCCCTAATGGAAAGAGCTAGAAATAGGATATACCCTGAAAACTTCTACAGAAGACGTAGATTTACCACCTAGGATGCATTGTTTGTCCTACCCCCTAACTTCGAGCACTGAGGACCGGGTGAGATGCCTCGCTCTCACAAAAATATAATTGTCCCACAGAGCTTGTCTCATCTACCCTCTTCAAGGTAGAACATGGGTCTAGTAATATACACTGTCTTTCAGGTGTACGCACCCTAGGAACCCGATAACATATATTGTCTTTCAGGTATACCCAGAATCTCAAAAAAATGGTAACATATACCATCTTTTAGGTATACCCAAAATTCCACAGTTAGGTTATATGTGCATATATTAATTTTTATTTATTTCTTCATGCGAGTCATTGCACTACAAGGGATTTTCAAAATCTCAAACCCACACTCGAGGTAATCTCAGTGTATGCACATTACCAACCTAGTGCATAATAGGCACCAACAATATTTCTCAGAATTATGGCTCAAATCCGAGCTAAGTACTTATACTTACATTATTTTAAATTTTATTTCTAAATTAGGGTGTACGTATCGTACCCCACTGATCATGCCACCACATGGCATGTCTCATGTACATCATTTTGTAAGTGCTCATATGGCATTACAATGGTTCTATGAAACTGCATGTTCAGTTTAGAATTATTTTTTGCATATTCATAGCCCTGTAATTTCTATTATTGTGCAAAAGTTTATAAGAATATGCAATTTCTATCAGATGATCCATACATTGGACATGGTCGTAACATTCACATACAAATCATATACAAATTTCATAAGGGCCCATATGGCACCACAAGGGTTTTGCGAAACTGCAAGCTTAGTTTTGAGCCTTTTGCATAAATCATGCCCCTGCAATTTTTTTTCTTAACAGTGCAAACATCAAACATATGCAATTAATAATACAGGGTCATGCATTAAACAATGGTCACGACATTCACATGTCAACCACATACCAATCACCTATGAAACCAAATATGTTAATGATATTTCACTCACTTGCCACATTCATTATCACATAATATTCCTTTTCATAAGCAAATAACCAATTTTTTCATGATATGCAATAGACATGTGCATTGCAGTGAGCCCTACCATAATATGTGTGTATGCCTTAGTGAATTTCAAACATTTCTTTGAACTAGTGCACCATGATAAATTTTTCATTCAACATATGTATGTGCACCATAATATTTTTTTTCTTTCCAGTCATGACTATAAGTACACCAGTTATGTCTATACATATGCACAACACACGTATTCAACTGTGCTTTTGTATATATAGAGCAAATGAATGTCCAGACTTACCTATACTTGTATATATATTTTTTTCTTATTTTATATGCTAGCTATTTTGATTTAACTGAGCAATATCTATAGCTGCCCACTCTGCTCGGCATAGTCAGTCATCACTATTAAGCTCAGCAGGGTGTTGGACCTACTGCACTGCAAGAGAGGCAGTCGGCTTGTGGTCTACAGACTCCAGCTGGTCTGCACCTTGTATAACGACTTACACATTTCACTACAACAAAGCAGTAGATTAGCGACGACCACATTCCGTCGCTAATCCGTCGCTAACCATGTTAGCGACGGATTAGCGACAACGCGGCGACAGTATGCTTACGTCGTGAATATTTTGACGCTAACTGGCGACGGAATAATTTCGTCGCCAGGTCCGTCGCTAATTGCGACGGAATAACAAGCGCTATATTCCGTCGCCAATCCGCTGGTACTAAACGGCGACCACGGCTTGGCGACGGATTTAATTTCGTCGCTAGATTAATATGAATAGCGACGGATGGTTTCGTCGCTAAGCCGTCGCTAGATTAATATGAATAGCGACGAAATCATCCGTCACAAAAACGAAAAAAAATCAAAAAAAAAATATTTAAAAATTAATTACCGAGAACTGTACAATTTCTATTTCCTGTACAATTTATATTTCCTGTAAATAAAAAACAAACCACACAAAAAAATTCATATAACAAGTATCTATAATAATTAATCGTTCCACCTTAAAATTAAGAAGTTTAATTATTTACAATTCAACAATTACAATTAGGAAAAATAAAAAAAATAGAACTTCTTCAACACAGTCCTCTAATCATCGCCAAGATTTTGTGTGTCTTCTTGTTCATTGTCTTTATCTGTCCCTTCAGCTCCACTACCCTGATTATCGCTAGCAGCCTACACAAGAAAAGAACAGTCAGTATTGATAAACAAAATATAATGAAATAAATTACACACTATATGTGATTCTATCATGTGCTCATGTGTGATCTAAGGCAATAAAAAAACTCTATATATGATTCTATCATGCTCATATGTGTGCTAAGGCAGTCAAAAAATTGAATATGTGATTATAGCATGTTCATATGTGTTCTAAGGCATATAAAAAAACTCTATATGTGATTCTACCATGCTCAAATGTGATTTAAGGCAGGCAAAAAACTATATATGTGATTCGATCATGCTCGTATGTGTGCTAAGGCAGTAAAAAAATTGAATATGTGAATATAGCATGCTCATATGTGCTCTAAGGCAGGCAAAGCCAAAATTTTTATATGTGATTCTATCATAAATGATATATAACATGTTCATATGTGTTCTAAGGCAGTTAAAAAACTCTATATATTATTATAGCATGCGCATATGTATGCTAAGGCAGTCAAAAAACAGAATATGTGATTATAATATGCTCATATGTGTTCTTAGGCAGTCAAAAAACTGAATATGTGATTATAGCATGCTCATATGTGTTCTAATGCAATCAAAAAAACTTTATATGTGATTCTATCATGCTCATATGTGCTCTAAGACAGACAAAAAGTTAAATATATATATATATATATATGTGATTCTATCATGCTCATATGTGTGCTAAGGTAGTCAAAAAATTGAATATGTGATTATAGCATGTTCATATGTGTTCTAAGGCATATAAAAAAACTCTATATGTGATTCTACCATGCTCAGATGTGCTTTAAGGCAGGCAAAAAACTATATATGTGATTCGATCATGCTCGTATGTGTGCTAAGGCAGTAAAAAAATTGAATATGTGAATATAGCATGCTCATATGTGCTCTAAGGCAGGCAAAGCAACTTTATATGTGATTCTATCATGCTCATATGTGTGCTAAGGCAGTAAAAAAATTGAATATGTGATTATAGCATGTTCATATGTGTTCTAAGGCATCTAGAAAAACTCTATATGTGATTCTACCATGCTCAGATGTGCTTTAAGACAGTCAAAAAAACTATATATGTGATTATACCTGAGAGGGACCTGGAATCGAAGATCCCCTATCCTGAACAGCAGCCTTGATCTCATTTCGGAGAAAGGGGGCGACGGTGTATTGGAAGTAGTTATTCAGTGATTCATTAATGATCTCGCGTACATCATCACCAGAAAGAATAGTCGGCTGCTTGGAGCTTATGTCGGCGCAAGAAGTCGGTGAGCCGTAACTGGAAGAACCAATAACTTGTGAAGTGTTCATATTACTCCCAAACCCGAACACGCGACCTTTTTTGGGTTCACCTGCTGCAGTCACCCATGCTGTAGGATCAAATGATGGATGCTGAGTAGCGTCTTCGCCATATCGCTCTACCATCTGTTGCTCATATGCCTCCTACAAAATAATGTTTAAAGTATTCATTAATAATTAATGATAACATTATGATAACTTGCATATATATTGCAATGATTATTAATAGAATTAATACATACCGTTGTCGTTCTCGCCTTCTCTGATACGAAGACTCCCGTGGTCTTCCGTTTATGTGTTTCTACAAACACATCCTTATATGGTACACTGCCTCCTTTTTCTGCTTCCTGCGAAGTTAAATGACAAAAGATTTAGTACACAAGTTTGCAACAATACTTATAAAATTAATATTATATATTGATGAGTTACCATTTTCTTTAGGTGGCTCCCAAATGTCTTAGATCCACCTGTGTGTAGATGGGCTTCGGGCATCTTCGATCGATTTTGTGAAGCCTTCGCAGAGCGATTTTTAAATGCATCTCCCGCCCACTTATCGCACATTTCATCCCAGTAATCTCTCCTGATAGTAATAGGACCATGGCCCTTCCACAGTAATGGATCATCTACTACGCCAGATGCTTTTTTTGCTGCAGTCTTCATAGTGTGCAGCATGTCTGCAAATCGATTGGCAGCCACCTTCTGCCACGCCTTCCTTGCATCATTTTCTTCCACCGTAGTTGCAAAGCGATTCGAAGCCTATAAATATTTTCAGAAAGTTAGTAGACATTGCTTAAATAAATTAAATATGAAACACATTAACTATGAGGAACAACTGTATACCATGAATGAGGACCACAATCTGTCTAACACCTCCTTTGGGTACTCTTTCCATTGAGCAACTGGTCCTGGTAGATGTTGAAGAAGTGAATTCCTAATCTCCCGTACTACTTCTTGTGGCTCAAACCTCATGTTGCACATGAATTGTTACACAGTAAATATCAATATAAAATATTTAAAAGATATGCAATAATTGAAAACAAAATACTTACGGTCGATTATCGATATACACTATTCGAATGAGTCTTCTTGTGCCAGCCTGAGAAGACCCTGTTTCCGGTGTTGGCTGTTGACTTGTGCGATCAACTGGTGTAGGTGGGTCGTGTATAGGCGCAACATCATCTGTAAAAAAATACATTAGAAATTCTCAGAATGTGCATTTGAACTAATCAAGCATCTAATTAGTTATATGATATACCTATCACAGGAGCCCGTGAAGATGAAGGTTGAGCCTGGCTACTACTGGATGAGCGACCACTATAACCTACATGAACCATATTCTAACAAATAACATATGTCATACAATACATTCAAATAATTCACATCAAGTATTACAATGCATTCAAGTCATTCACATCAAGCATTGCAATGCATTCAAATAATTCAAATCATTGACATCAAGTATTGCACTAATTCAAATCATTCGTTAATTGCATAAATTATAATACATTCAGATAATTGAAATCATTCACATCAAGTATTACAATGCATTCGAATCATTCGTATCAAGTATTACAATACATTCAAATAAAATTTTTAATCATTCACACCAAGTATTGCAATACAACTCACATCAAGTATTACAATGCATTTAAATAGAGGTTTGTAGTATAAGATTTTGCTCACTAGCTTGAGAATTCTTCCTCGTCACTAGTTTGACTTTCTTCTTCTTCTTCTTCTTCTTCTTCTTCTTCTTCTTCTTCTTCTTCTTCTTCATTGTTTGCTCATCCACTTGGTACATCATTTGGATCACATTCCTCTATGAATGTTTCATCAGCCAATGGAGATATGACATGCATATCATGCGCAACATCGTGACCATAAGCAAAGTCACAGACATCATCTGATTGATAGTAATCACTGTCTTCAGCTAACTCATCTTCCTGTAACTGATCATACTCGGGGTATAGTTTGGATTTCACCTTGCAAACTGCCCACCATTCATTTCTATCTGACTTTTTTATACTCGGATATGAAGTATAATAAACTTGTTGAGCTTGCGAGGCTAATATGAATGGTTTATATGTTCCAAACCTGGATTTATGATTCACCTCCACAATGCCTTAAGCTTTGTCGAGTCTTGTTGCAGTTGGATCAAACCAATGACACTTGAATACCGTAACCCTGTTATTCATGCCTAAGTAAGTCAACTCCATTATTTCCTCTATAACACCGTAGTAATCATGTTCATTTTCACCGTAGCTGCTACCCTTGACACACACGCCACTATTTATCGTTGATTTGTTTATACCGTAGTCTTTTGTATGGAATCGATAACCATTTATGATATACCCGTTGTAGCATTGCACAACTTTGGTCGGACCATTTTCTAAATCACATATTCCTTGATCTTTAACATCACCATTACGAACCTACGCACAAACATAAACAATGATTGTGATCACGATCAATTAAGTAACTTAGTGTTGTTTATAAGTACAAAATTTATGTTAGCTTCTTTACCAACTGTTTCAACCACTCCACAAACTTAGTTTCACGTTCTTTTTGTACTTCTGCATCAGTGAGATGTGAAACTTCGTTTCGCAACTCTAGATCAAATCGTCTGCAAACCACAAATACTTATATTACCGAGTCATGTATCCACATATAGAACATAAAAGGATTTATAATTGAGTTGCATATACATATACTTACTCGATGTATGGGTCGATCGCTGAGCAATTAAAAAGAATATAGATGTGTGCTGCATCTTGCTCTCGATCTGTCAATAGCCTTGATCGGCAACTACCAAATGCATGCCCAAGTGGTTGAAATATCGACAGCTTGTCAGCTACAGTTACTTGTTCTCCATCATCGTTACGGGGCGGGCATGTGTAACGTGTTGGAATATGAGGTTCGAAGTACATAGATGAGAAATTTGAAATCTCTTCTAAAGTGTACGCCTCACAAATAGAGCCTTCTACTCTTGCTTTATTACGAACCTTTTTTTTTAGGTCGAACATGCATCTGACAAGAATATATATTTCAAATTTTAAATATCTGTCATTAAAGAGACAAATATAAAAAAACATATACCTTTTAAATGGGTACATCCATCGATATTGCACAGGGCCACCAACCCTTAGTTCATATGGCAGATGTATGATCAAATGTTCCATAACATCGAAAAATGCTGGCGGAAATATCTTTTCTAACAGACAAACAGTGGTGATGACAGAGTCCTCGAGATTCTTTACATCTGATACAATGACCTCCGATGCGCACAATGTTCTGAAAAATCCGCTCAACTCAGACAATACCCCCCATATAGGTTTGTCTAACATATCATGGAATGCTAGGGGTATCAATCGTTGCATAAAGATATGACAATCATGGCTCTTCAACCCATATAACTGCCCATCGTCAATCTTCACAGCCCGAGCAATGTTAGAGACATATCCATCTGGAAATCTCAGTTGTCTCAACCATTGACATACATGTTTTATTTGATCAGGTCCGAGCACGTACTTCGCCTTTGGTTTCAGTACTTTGCCATTATACTCTTTGAGCTCCAATTCTGGTCTTTTACATATTAATTTTAAATCCATACGGGCCTTCGGATTATCCTTCATTTTTCCTTTAATATTCATTACTGTATTGAACACATTATCAAACACATTTTTCTCTACATGCATCACATCCAAATTATGTCGTATCAATAGGGTCGGCCAATACGGTAGTTCCCAAAAAATAGATTTTTTCGTCCAATTGTGTTCCTTCCCAAATCTACAGAAGGGTGTATGACTGCGGGCATTTGTTAATACATCTGGAAAGTATCGCAATCTTCTTAAAATCTCTATGCCAGACAATCTTGAGGATGGACCTTCTGTTTCAGTTGTGCCTGCTGTAAATGCATTCTTTTGACGTCGGAACGGATGATCGCTGGGTAGAAATCGACGATGGCAATCAAACCAGCAAGGCTTCCTTCCATGCCTCAATCTAAAAGCTTTGGAATCCTCCATGCAGTACGGACAAGCCAACCTCCCATGTGTGCTCCAACCAGATAACATACCATATGCAGGGAAGTCATTGATTGTCCATAGAACAGCGGCCTTCATGTTGAAATTTTGTTTTTTGTGGGCATCATACGTGGTAACACCGTCATCCCACAGTACTTTTAATTCATCAATCAATGGCCTTAGATCTACATCAAGATTTTGGCCAGGTGAGGTCGGACCAGGGATCAACAGAGACAAGAAAAGATTCGGACGTTTCATACACAAGCTTGGTGGAAGGTTGTATGGAGTTACAAATACTGGCCAGCATGAGTATGGAGTTGATCTACCCCCAAATGTATTAAATCCATCTGTACATAGACCGAGTCTAACATTTCGCACTTCCATTGCGAAGTTCTGATGAGTACGATCAAAGTGCTTCCAAGCTTCAACGTCAACAGGATGCGTGATCTTGTTTTCATCGTGTCGAACTTTATTTGCATGCCATCTCATGTGTTTAGCTGTCTTTGAAGACATATACAATCGCTGCAATCTAGAAGTGATAGGAAAGTAGCGGAGCGACTTGTATGAAACTTCCTTTGATCTCGTGCTACCATTGCCTCTTGTCTTTGGCTTGAACCGAGGATGCCTACATGACGGGCATGATATGTTATTTTCTTGCTCCTTGAAATACAACATGCAGTGATTTGGACAAGCATCAATCTTTTTGTAACCCATACCTAGAGCGTTGACCATAACTTTCGCACGATAGAACTTTTGTGGCAATTTCTCATCTTTAGGCAACATACTCTTCACAATCATGCACAAACGGTCAAAACATGATTGACTCAAATTATACTCGGACTTCAAATTCATTAGTTGAAGAACTGCAGACAAGATAGTGTGACTCTCACAACCGTTCCAAAGTGGCTCATCAGCATCTTTAAGTAAATCATAAAATCTACTAGCTGCATCGTTTGGTGATTCTTCATCTACGGCAGTTCTTACATCACTAGAACTCATAGCAGAACCCAGTTCTGTTCTTGCAGCATCAAATATCAAATTCGTATATGGATTATCGTGCACCACATTCACCCGTGCATCAAAATCGTTTCTAAATTCTTCTTCATGAAACATCCAGTTCTGATAATCACTCACAAAACCCTTCCTGTATAGGTGATGTCTAACGCCATGAGGTTCTACAAATCGATTATTCTTACAAATCTTGTAGGGACACCTAATCCGACCTATGGGATCTACCATACTGACACTCGCCGTTGCAAATTCAATAAAACTATCGACACCATCCATATATTCATGCGATAACTCATTGTCCACTATCCTACGGTACATCCATTCACAGTTTGCAGTCATTCTGTCGTATGATGTTACGAATAGTATCCTAACGAATTAAGAAAAAAACAATCAGAATGCTACGATGAAAAAAATATCAAATTTATCATGCAATATACTATGTCAAACAATAACAAGACTTTTGATGCATGCATTGATAACTTAATATTTTCATGTGCAAACTATTAATGACACGATACAATCATTTGAAGCATGCTTTTATTATAAAATTTCACATGGAAGTCAAAATCAAATTGAAAGTAACTACATGCAAGCATGGATACAATTACATCAAACATTGCAATACATCATAATCATTCATATCAAATAAATGGCAAACATGTACCTGCAGCAAACACACTTCAATATCTCACTAACTACTACCATGTTTAGCATGAACTCCGTACTCCAAAAATAAGAACACTTCCATATTTCTACATTAAAATCATGCTCAGCATGATCTCCGAACTCCAACAAAGCAGTCCTAGATATCAACAACTAAGTGAGTGTGTGAACAATAAAGTGCTGCATTCAATAAATTAAATAACATGTGATATGTTTGCATCACTTACTCACCATGGGTATTTACCCGATTTGCATTGTTTTTGTCATTTACTTACCACAGGTGGCCGAGCACGAGTTGGTTCCGTTGAAAAATCTGCACAAAAACAAAACAAATTAAGTAACAAACTAACTAATCATGAAACAAGATGAAACACTAACTAAAAAAATTAAAACAAATTAAAACAACTCTAACTAATTGAAAGAAGAGAAAAGAAAAATAGTATATATGTTAAGCCAAATCTAACTAGAAGATGCTAATTTAACAAACCAGCTATAACATGTTGAACCAGTCGACTAACATAAAGTCATAGACAATTTCTAATCTGAACTACTTAGCAAAGGAATAGTAAATCAATCAATTAGTTTACTAGAAAAGATGTGAACTCCGTTTAACCACCACTATCATAAAGAATTCAAATAGCCCTAATCTAACTAACTGATTGTGAGAACATTAAATACCAATCTATCTAAGAAAAATATAATTATAAAAGACTAATAGATTGAAATACTCTAACTAACCAGGTTTCAAGAAAACAAATTGAAGTAAAACTAACTACCAGTAGACATTAACAAACTAACAAATTGAACAACATGGACAACTTGTATATATACATTACAAAAAAAATTTCAACTTAAAATCCATATGGACAACATATATGCAAACTACACTTAAAACCATATGGACATCTTATATACACATATTACAAATTTTTTTTCAAGCTAATCACATGGACAACATAGGGATCACATAATAACTTTTTTTTTTTAAAAAAGAGATCACATGGGCAGCATAGGTATCCATAACAAAAATTCTTTTCAAAACAGATCACATAGGCAACGTAGGTATCTCATAACAAATTTTTTTTCTTCAAACAAACACATAGGCAACATAGTATTCCTACTAAAGATTTTTTTTTTCAAACTGATTTACATAGGCAGCATATGCATTAAAAAACAGATTTTTTTGAAACCAATTCACATAGACAGCATAATATATCTCATAACAGATTGTTTTTTTCAAAAGCAATACACATCGGCAGCATGTTATTCCTACTACAGATTTTATTTTTCAAACGATTCATATAGGCAGCATAGGCATTCAAAAACAGAAAACTTTTTTTTTTTTGACAAGTCACTTAGGCAGCATAACTTCATTACAGATTTTTTTTTGACAAGTCACATAGGCAGCATAGCTTCATTGCATATATTTTTTTTGACAAGTCACATAGGCAGCATAGCTTCATTACAGTTTTTTTTTTTGACAAGTCACATAGGCCGCATAGCCTGAATTACAGAAAACTTTTTTTTTTTGACAAGCCACATAGGCAGCTAAACGCAGGGGGTCGACCCCCCTGCCGGAAACGCAGGGGGTCGACCCCCCCTGCCGGAAAGCACGGCAGGGGGTTAAACCCCCTGCCTTTCCGGCAGGGAAGGGGGTTAAACCCCCTGCCGGAAAGGCAGTTCTGGCATGGGGGGTTGACCCCCTGCCGTGCCTTTACGGCAGGGGGGGTCGACCCCCCCTGCCGGAAAGCACGGCAGGGGGTTAAACCCCCTGCGTTTCCAGCAGGGAAGGGGCGTACCCCCCTGCGTTTAGAAGAAGAAGAAGAAGAAGAAGAAGATTACCTGCGCGTCGCCGGACGGTGGCGGGAGGTTGACGGGGAGCGGCAGCTAGCGAGCGCCGGCTGGCGAGCGGTGGACGGGGAGCGGCGGCTGGCGAGCGGCGACGGCCGGACGGTGGCGAGAGCCGACGGGCGGCGGGAGGGAGCAATACAGCAAAACAGGGAAAAGAGAAAGAGGGATGGGATTAGGGATTTACGCGACATTTAGCGACGGATTAGCGATGGAAACATTCCGTCGCTAAGCCGTCGCTAAACCAAAATACCAAAAAAGCGGCGAAATATATTCTGTCGCTACGTCATTGCTAATTAGCGACGGATTAGCGACGACAGAGTTCCCTCTCTAAATCCGTCGCTAAAATGGTGTTCTTGTAATAAAAAATAGCGACAAAAACATGCAGTCGCTAATCCGTCGCTAAGTAGCGACAGATTAGCGATAAAAGTCGTTTCCTTGCTAATCTGTCGTGAATTAGCGACAGATTCTATCTCTAGCTAATCTGTCGCTAAGTAGCGACGGAAAAAATCTGTCGCTAATTTTCGTCGCTAATTAACAATTTTCTTGTAGTGTTTTTTTTGACATGCTGGGCTGTGACAAACATGGCACCTACCACATCAGGCTTGACCAACACGATAAGGTAGTGTGTATCCCAACCGACCATCCTACGACATGCGACCATGGACAACAACAATGCCCAACAGGGTGTTGTGCGCCTTGTTGTGCTCTATGGCACCTAGATCGAGGTCGAATAAGCTCGGCTATGCTGGGACAGTCCCGATATATCTGATTTTTTTTTAATGGCAAGATGGACATGAAAGATATTACAGCATGTTCGACCAGCATGTTGAGGTCGTGCAAATCTCTGTCGGCCACCATATGGCATGCTGTCGTAGGCAGCGATGATGCTAAGCAGGGTGTTGCACACCCAAAAAATTTGTACGACACCTTGGGGGGTTCAGTTCAAGGCCAGATAAACTTCGGCTATGCCGAGGCAGTCCATGTGTCAGATTTGGACTGACGGATAGTAATTACTATGCAATAGAGAATCAATGTACATGTGTATGCAAATTCATAATCTGTTATACATCAATATACAAATTTATATTGCAAGAGTACGTGTTTATGCATATTCATTTTTCAAATATTCATGGATATGCAGATTCGTAATCAGGTTTACATGAATATATAATTTCATTTTCAAGAGTATATGAAAATTTATAATCAGATTCACAAGATTATGCAGGTTCATTTTCCAAATATTCATGGATATGCAGATTCATAATGAGGTTTACATGAACATGCTATTTCATTTTCAAGAGTACATGCAAGTTTATAATCAGATTCACATGATTATGTAGATTCATGTTTAAAAGTGCACGTATATGCAGATTTATAATCAAATCTACATCAACATACAGATTCATATGAAGATATGGTGACATTATATATATGGAGAGCAATTCAAAGTGTTCATGGATCATAAGAGTTTGAAGTACTTGTTTTGCCAAAAAGAGTTGAATATGCGACAACGTCGATGGATGGAGTTTATTAAAGATTGTGATTTCTCTTTATCCTACCATATAGAAAAAATTAATGTTGTGGTTGATGCACTTAGCACGACACTAGAAGAAAATATGTTGTTAGCGATGGACTTTAGCGACGGAAGTATTCTGTTGCTAATTAACGACGGCTTAACGAGCGAAAACCATTCGTCTCTATAATGAATGAAATTTATAAAAATAGCGACGATCGATACCCTGTCGCAAAATCCGTCGCTAATTAGCGATGGATTTTGCGACGTAGTGTTCTGTCGTAACGGCTGCAACATTTGGCGATGTAGTTTGCGACGAAATATTTTTCGTTTCTAATTAGCGACGAAATTGGAGACAGAATATATTCCGTCGCTATGTTCGTAAATTTGATTTACGTCGGCTTAGCGATGGAATTAATCTATCGCTAAGCCGTCGCGAATTTTCGAATAACCCTAATCCCAGACAGTTTTTCCTTTTCTTCTTTCGCTGCTCTCGCTCCTGTCGTTCGCCTGTTCCCGCCGTTCACCGGTCCCACCGTCCGCAGGCCCCACCGTTCGCCGCCGCCCAAAGACAGGTAATCCGTCCCCCCCCCCCCCCCCCCCTCCCGCGCGCGCGTTTTCTGGCAGGGGGTCGACCCCCTGCCTGTTCCAGCAGGGGGTTAACCCCTTGCCTTTCCGGCAGGGGGTCGACCCCAGCAGGAGGTTAACCCCCTACCTTTCTGGCAGGGGGTCGACCCCCTGCTGGAACAGGGGGTTGGTTAACCCCCTATGTTCCGTAAGGGGGTCGACCCGCTGCCAGAACATCAGAGGAGTCGACCCCCTGCCGGAACAACCTCGTTTTTTTTTTTGTGACTTCATTTTAAAACAGTGTTTTTTTGTGCAGATTTTTCAACGAAACCAGCTTGTGCTCAGCCACCTGTGCTAAGTAAGTGAAAAAAATAATGCAAATCGGGTAAATACCCGTGGTGAGTAAGTGATGCAAGCGTATCACATGTTATTTAATTTATTAGATATAACACTTTATTGTTCACACACTCACTTAGTTGTTGATATTTAGGGTTGTTTTATTGGAGTTCGGAGATCATGCTGAGCATGATTTTAATGTATGAATATGGAAGTGTTCTTATTTTTGGAGTACGGAGTCCATGTTAGGCATGGTAGTAGTTAGTGAAATATTGAAGTGTGTTTGCTGAAGGTACATGTTTGTCATTTGTTTGATATGAATGATTATGATGTATTGCAATGTTTGATGTAATTGTATCCATGCTTGCATGTAGTTACTTTCAATTTGATTATGGCTTCCATGTGAAATTATATAATGAAAGCATGCTTCAAATGATTGTATTGTGTCATTAATAGTTTGCATATGAAAATATTAAGTTATCAATGCATGCATCAAAATACTTGTTATTGTATGACATCATATATTGCATGATAAATTTGATATTTTTTTCATCATAGCATTCTGATGGTTCTCTTTTAATTCGTTAGGTTATTATTCATAACATCATAAGAAAATGACTGCAAATCGTGAATGGATGTACCGTAGGATATTGGACAATGAGTTATCGCATGAATATATGGATGGTGTTGAAAGTTTTATTGAATTTGCAACGGCAAGTGTCAGTACAGTGGATCTCACAGGTCGGATTAGGTGTCCCTGCAAGATTTGTAAGAATAATCGATTTGTAGAACCTCATGGCGTTAGACATCACCTATACAGGAAGGGTTTTGTTAGTGATTATCAGAATTGGACGTTTCATGGAGAAGAATTTAGAAACAATTTTGAAGCACAGGTGAATGTGGTGCACGATAATCCATATATGGATTTGACATTTGATGCTGCAGGAACAGAACCGGGTTCTGCTATGAGTCCTAGTGATGTAAGAACTGTCGTAGATGAAGAATCACAAAACGATGCAGCTAGTAGATTTTATGATTTACTTAGAGATGCTGATTTGCCACTTTGGAACGGTTGCGAGAGTCACACTATCTTGTCTGCAGTTCTTCAACTAATGAATTTGAAGTTCGAGTATAATTTAAGTCAATCATGTTTTGACCGTTTGTGTATGATTGTGAAGAGTATGTTGCCCAAAGATGAGAAATTGTCACAAAATTTCTATCGTGCGAAAGTTATGGTCAACGCACTAGGTATGGGGTACAAAAAGATTGATGCTTGTCCAAATCACTGCATGTTGTATTTCAAGGACCAGAAAAACAACATATCATGCTCATCATGTGGGAATCCTCGGTTCAAGCCAAAGACAAGAGGCAATGGTAGCACAAGATCAAAGAAAGTTTCATACAAGTCGCTCTGCTATTTTCCTATTACTCCTAGATTGCAACGATTGTATATGTCTTCAAGGACAACTAAACACATGAGATGGCATGCAAATAAAGTTCGACACGATGAAAACAAGATCACGCATCATGTTGACGTTGAAGCATAGAAGCACTTTGATTATACTCATCAAAACTTCGCAATGGAAGTGCGAAATATTAGACTCGGTCTATGTACAGATGGATTTAATCCATTTGGGGGTAGATTAACTTCATACTCATGCTGGCCAGTATTTGTAACTTCATACAATCGTCCACCAAGCTTGTGTATGAAACGTCTAAATCTTTTCTTGTCTCTGTTGATCTTTGGTCCGACCTCACCTGGCCAAAATCTTGATGTATATTTAAGGTCATTGATTGATGAACTAAAAGTACTATGAGATGATGGTGTTGCCACGTACGATGCCCACAAAAAACAAAATTTCAACATGAAGGTCGATGTTCTATGGACAATCAGTGACTTTCCTGCATATGGTATGCTATCTGGTTGGAGCACACATTAGAGGTTGGCATGTCCGTACTGCATGGAGGATTTCAAAGCTTTTAGATTGACGCATGGAAGAAAGCCTTGCTGGTTTGAGTGCCATCGTCGATTTCTACCCAGCGACCATCCATTTCGACGACAAAAGAATGTGTTTAAAGCGAGCACAACTGAAACGGAAGGTCCATCCTCAAGATTGTCTGGCATAGAGATTCTAAGAATATTATGATACTTTCCAGATGTATTAACAGATGCCCGCAGTCCTACACCCTTCCGTGGATTTGGGAAGGATCACAATTGGATGAAGAAATCTATTTTTTGGGAACTACCGTATTGACCGACCCTAATGATACGACATAATTTGGATGTGATGCATATGGAGAAAAATGTGTTTGATAATGTGTTCAACACAGTAATGAATGTTAATGGGAAAACGAAGGATAATCTGAAGGCTCGTATGGATTTAAAAGTAATATGTAAAAGACCAGAATTGGAACTCAAAGAGTATAATGGCAAAGTACTAAAACCAAAGGCAAAGTACGTGCTTGGACCTGATCAAATAAAACATGTATGTCAATGGTTGAGACCATTGAGATTTCTAGATGGATATGTCTCTAACATTGCTCGGGCTGCTAAGATTGATGATGGACAGTTATATAGGTTGAAAAGCCATGATTGTCATATCTTTATGCAACGATTGATACCCCTGGCATTTCATGATATGTTAGACAAACCTATATGGGGGGTATTGTCTGAGTTGAGTGGATTTTTTAGAACATTGTGTGCATCGGAAGTCGTAATATCTGATGTAAAGAATCTCGAGGACTTTGTCATCACCATTGTTTGTCTGCTAGAAAAGATATTTCCGCCAGCATTTTTCGATGTTATGGAACATTTGATCATACATTTGGCATATGAACTAAGGGTTGGTGGCCCTGTGCAATATCGATGGATGTACCCATTTGAAAGGTATATGTTTTTAAATATTTGTCTTTTTAATGACAACTATTTAAAATTTAAAATATATATTTTTGCCAGATGCATGTTTGACCTCAAAAAAAAGGTTCTTAATAAAGCAAGAGTAAAAGGCTCTATTTATGATGCATACACTTTAGAAGAGATTTCAAAGTTCTCATCTATGTATTTTGAACCTCACATTCCAACACGTTACACATGCTCGCCCCGTAACGATGATGGAGAACAAGTAACTGTAGCTGACAAGCTGTCGATATTTCAACCACTTGGGCATGCATTTGGTAGTTGCCGATCAAGGCTCTTGACAGATCGAGAGCAAGACGCAGCACACATCTATATTTTTTTTAATTGCTCAGCGATCGACCCATACATCGAGTAAGTATATGTAGACGCAACACAATTATAAATCCTTTTATATTCTATACATGCATACATGGTTCGGTAATATAAGTATTTGTGGTTTTCAGACGATTTGATCTGGAGTTGCGAAGAGAAGTTTCACATCTCACTGATGCAGAAGTACAAAAAGAACGTAAAACTAAGTTTGTGGAGTGGTTGAAACAGTTGGTAATGACGCTAACATAAATTTTGTACTTGTAAAAAATACTAAGTTACTTAATTGGTCGTAATCACAATCATTGTTTTTGTCTGTGCGTAGGTCCGCCATGGTGATGTTAAAGATCAAGGAATACGTGATTTAGAAAATGGTTTGACCAAAGTTGTGCAATGCTACAACGGGTATATCGTAAATGGTTATCGATTCCATACAAAAGATTATGGTATAAACAAATCAACGTTGAATAGTGGTGTGTGTGTTAAGGGTAGCAGCTACGGTGAAAATGAACATGATTACTATGGTGTTATAGAGGAAATAATGGAGTTGACTTACTTAGGCATAAATAACAGGGTAACTTTATTCAAGTGTCATTGGTTTGATCCAACTGCAACAAGACTCGATAAAGGATCAGGCATTGTGGAGGTGAATCATAAATCTAGGTTTGGAACATATGAACCATTCATATTAGCCTCGCAAGCTCAACAAGTTTATTATAGTTCATATCCGAGTATAAAAAAGTCAGATAGAAATGAATGGTGGGCAGTTTGCAAGGTGAAGTCCAAACTATACCCTAAGTATGATCAGTTACAGGAAGACAAGTTAGCTGAAGACAGTGATTACTATCAATCAGATGATATTTATGACTTCGCTTATGATCACGATGTTGCGCATGATATGCATGTCATATCTCCATTGGCCGATGAAATATTTATAGAAGAATGTGATCCAAATGATATACCAAGTGGATGGGTAAACATTAAAGAAGAAGAAGAAGAAGAATATGAAAGTCAAACAAGTGACGAGAAAGAATTCTCAAGCTAGTGAGCAAAATCTTGTAATACAAACCTCTATTTGAATGCATTGTAATACTTGATGTGAATGATTTGAATTATTTGAATGTATTGTAATACTTGATACAAATGATTTGAATACATTGCAATGAATGATATGAATGATTTAAATTATTTAAATGTATTATAATACTTGATGCGAATGAATGAGTTGTATTGCAATATTTGATGTGAATGATTTGAATTATTTGAATGTATTGTAATACTTGATACGAATGATTTGAATGCATTGCAATACTTGATGCGAATGATTTGAATTATTTGAATTATTGTAATACTTGATGTGAATGATTTTAATTATTTGAATGCATTGTAATACTTGATGCGAATGATTTGAATGCATTGTAAAGCTTGATATGAATGATTTGAATGCATTGCAGTACCTGATGTGAATAATTTGAATGCATTGCAATACTTGATGTGAATGAATGACTTTATTTGAATGCATTGCAATGATTGATGTGAATGATTTAAATGCATTGCAGTACCTGATATGAATGATTGAGTGCATTGCAATACTTGATGTGAATGACTTGAATGTATTGTAATACTTGATGTGAATGACTTGAATTATTGTAATACTTGATGTGAATGACTTGAATGTATTGTAATACTTGATGCGAATGAATGAGTTGTATTGTACTTGATGTGAATGATTTGAATGTATTGTAATACTTGTTGCGAATCATTTGAATGTATTGTAATACTTGATGCAAATTATTTGAATGTATTGTAATACTTGATGCAAATTATTTGAATGTATTGTATGACATATGTTATTTGTTAGAATATGGTTCGTGGAGGTTACAGTGGTCGTTCATCCAGTAGTAGACAGGCCCAACCTTCATCTTTACGGGCTCCTGTGATAGGTATATCATTTAACTAATTGGATGCTTGATTAGTTGAAATGCGCATTGTGAGAATTTCTAACGTATTTTTTTACAGATAATGTTGCGCATGTACACGACCCACCTACACCAGTTGATCACACAAGTCAGGAGCCAACACAGGAAATAGGGTCTTCTCAGGCTGGCACAAGAAGACTCATTCGAATAGTGTATATCGATAATCGACCGTAAGTATTTTGTTTTCAATTATTGCATATCTTATAAATATTTTATATTGATATTTACTGTGTACCAATTCATGTGCAGCACGAGGTTTGAGCCACAAGAAGTAGTACGTGAGATTAGGAATTCACTTCTTCAACATCTATCAGGACCAGTCGCTCAATGGAAAGAGTATCCAAAAGAGGTGATAGATAGATTATGGTCCATATTCACGGTATACAGTTGTTTATCATAGTTAATGTGTTTCCTATTTAAATTTTTTTTAGTCATGTTTACTAACTTTCTGAAAATATTTGTAGGCTTCGAATCGCTTCGCAACTACGGTGGAGGAAAATGATGCAAGGAAGGTGTGACAGAAGGTGGCTGTCAATCGATTTGCAGACATGTTGCATAATATGAAGACTGTAGCAAAAAAAACATCTAGCGGAATAGATGATCCACTACAGTGGAAGGGTCATGACCCTATTACTATCAAGAGAGATTATTGGGATGGAACGTGCGATAAGTGGGCGGGGGATGCATTTCAAAATTGCTCTACGAAGGCTGCACAAAATCGAGCGAAAATGCCCGAAGCCCATCTACACACAGGTGGATCTAAGACATTTGGGAGCCACATGAAGAAAATAGTAACTCATCAATATATAATATTAATTTTATAAGTATTTTTGCAAACTTGTTAACTAAATCTTTTATCATTTAACTTTGCAGGAAGCAGAAAAAGGAGGCATTGTACCATATAAGGATGTGTTTGTTGAAACATATAAATGAAAGACAATGGGAGACTTCGTATCAGAGAAGGTGAGAACGACAACGGTATGTATTTATTCTATTAATAATCATTGCAATATGCAAGTTATCATAAATTATTAATGCATACTTTAAACATTATTTTGTAGGAGGCATATGAGCAACAGATGGTAGAGCGATATGGCGATGACGCTACTCAACATCAATCATTTGATCCTGCAGCATGGGTGACTGCAGCAGGTGAACCCAAAAAAGGTCGTGTGTTCGGGTTTGGGAGTAATATGAACACTTCACCTGTTATTGCTTCTTTCAGTTACGACTCACATACTTCTTCCGCCACCATAAGCTCCAAGCAGCAGGCTATTCTTTTCGGTGATAATGTACGCCAGATCGTTAAGGACACAATGCGTGACTACTTCCATGAAACCGCCGCCGACGTTCTTCGAGATGAGTTCAACAGTTTTTTTATGAACAGGGGAACTTCGATTGCAGGTCCCTCTCAGGTATGAAAGTTTCATGCAATATATTGCATGTCGTTAGATTTCATGTAACTTTGATTGCCTTAACATATTCAGTTTTTGTTGACTGCCTTAGAACACATATGAGCATGCTATAATCACATATTCAGTTTTTTGAATGTCGTAGAACACATATGAGCATGATCGAATCACATATATAACTTTTTGCCTGTTTTAGAGCATATATGAGCATGGTAGAATCACATATAGAGTTTTTCTAACTGCCTTAGAACACATATGAGCATTCTATAATCACATATTCAGTTTTTTGACTGCCTTAGAACACATATGAGCATGCTATAATCATGTATTCAGTTTTTTGCCTGCCTTAGAGCACATATGACATAGTAGAATCACATATAGAGTTTTTTGCCTGCCTTAGAGCACATATGAGCATGCTATAATCACATATAAAGTTTTTTGCCTGCCTTAGAGCACATATGAGCATGATAGAATCGCATATAAAGTTTTTTTGACTACCTTAGAACACATATGAGCATGCTATAATCACGTATTCAGTTTTTGAACAGACTTAGAACACATATGAGCATGCTATAATCACACATTCAGTTTTTTGTCTATCTTAAAACACATATGAGCATGCTAGAATCACATATATAGTTTTTTTACTGCCTTAGAACACATATCATTCATGATAGAATCACATATAAAGTTTTTTGCTTTGCCTGCCTTAGAGCACATATGAGCATGATAGAATCACATATAGAGTTTTTCTGACTGCCTTAGAACACATATGAGCATACTATAATTACATATTCAATTTTTTGACTGCTTTAGAACACATATGAGCATGATTGAATCACATATATAGCTTTTTGTTTGCCTTAGAGCACATATGAGCATGGTAGAATCACATATAGAGTTTTTCTAGCTGCCTTAGAACACATATGAGCATGATATAATCACATATAGAGTTTTTTTACTGCCTTAGAACACATATCATTCATGATAGAATCACATATAGAGTTTTTTGTCTGCCTTAGAGCACATATGAGCATGATAGAATCACATATAAAGTTTTTTTACTGCCTTAGAACACATATGAGCACATGATAGAATCACATATAGTGTATAATTTATTTCAATATATTTTGTTTATCAATATTGACTGTTCTTTTCTTGTGTAGGCTGCTAGCGATAATCAACGTAGCGGAGCTGAAGGGACAGATCAAGGCAATGAACAAGAAGACGCACAAAATCTTGGCGATGATTAGATTAATGTGTTGAAGAAGTTCTATTTTTTTTTGTTTCGAAATTGTAATTGTTGAATTGTAAATAATCAAACTTGTTAATTTTAAAGTGAAACGATTAATTGTTGTAGATTTCTTTTATATGAAATTTTATGTGTACTTTATTTTTTATTTACAGGAAATATAAATTGTACAGGAAATATAAATTGTAGCGTTCTCGATATTTAATTTTCAATTTTTTTTTCAAGTTTGCGATGGATTAGCGACAGATATATCCGTCACTATATATATAATTTAGCGACGGATTTACATTTGTCGCTAAGCTGAGGTCGTCGTTTAGTATTGGCGGATTTGCGACAGAATCCGTCGTTCATTATTCCGTCGCAATTAGCGACGGAATTTTTCCATCGCCAGTTAGCGTCGAAAAATTTGCGACGTCATCTGTCCGTCGCCTCTTCATCGCTAAGCCGGTTAGCGACGAATTAGCGACGGAATGAAGTCGTCGCTAATCGACTGCTTTGTTGTGGTGGGAAGTCTAATGGTGTTTTATCTAGTTGCCTTAGTAGAAGATGGAAACTGCTAAAGGATTTCATCACTTGAAGGCCCTTTGTTGTGGGTTAGGGCATGATCAAGCTAGCCATTCTAGTCGTGCAACTTGATATCTTCATCAGGATCATTGCAGCGCAGCAGAAGGACCCTCAGTTTGAGAAGTTAAAGGCCCTTACTCAAGTGATTGATATCCCTTTTCACCTTAGAGAGAATGGAGGTATTCATATGAAGGACCGTATTTGGGTACCTTATAATTTCAAGTTGAGGCGAGAGCATCTAGTTGAGACTCACAAATCTCAATATACCATCCACTCTGGCAGTACCAAGATGTTCAACAACATTCAGCAGTAGTATTGGTGGAATTGCATGAAGAAAGATGTCGCAGTTTATGTGTTCAAGTGTCTGACTTGTCATCAAGTCAAGATCATCACAAACCTAATGTTCTTTTGCAGCCTATCGAGATTCGTTAGTAAAAATGAGAGATCACTATAGATTTTATTATGGGGCTACCCAAGACTCGTCATCAACAAGATGTCGTATGGGTAATCGTGGATAGATTGACCAAATTAGTGCATTTCTTACCTATACAGGTTATGTAAACCCCCAAGAGTCTTACGGATCTTTATATCAATGAAGTTTTTTGTCTTCATGGTATACACATTTCAATCATATATGATCATAACAACCGCTTTACTTTGAGATTTTGGGGCTTGTTTAAGCAGACCTTGGGTATGAAGTTGAATTTCAACACAATTTTTCACCCTTAAACTGATGGTCATTCTGAGAGGACCATTCAGACCCTCAAGGATATGCTTCAAATGTCTTAATAATTATCATACAAGCATTGATATGGCTACATATGAGGCACTCTATGGGAGGCTATGTAGATCATCTATCTACTGGGATGATGTTGGTAGTCATAATATAGATTCTCCTTTTGCAATTCAACATTACACATATCAGGTTTAGGTTATTCATGATTGTTTTTGCACAACACACAACCATCAGAAGAGCTATGCAGATCATCATCATAAAGAGTTTACTTTTGAGGTAAACAACTTTGTGTTTATCAAGATTTCTCCTACCAAGAGCATGTTCCATTTTGGAAAAAAGGGTAAGCTTAGTCCAAGGTATGTAGGACCTTTTAAGATCTTAGAGAGGATTGGTAAGGCAGCATACTGTGTGGTCTAAATGCCTCAGTACTCTTAGATTCATGATGTATTTCATGTGTCTATGTTGAGAAAGTGTGTCCATGATCACTCCCATATTATTCAATTTGAGGATATGGATGTTTAGGAGGACTTGACTTTTGATGAGAAACCGCTAGAGATTTTGGAGCGGAAAAAGCATGCTTTGCAAACCAAGGTCATATCGCCTGTTAAAATGCATTGACAACATTATGGTATAGAAGAATCTACTTGAGAAACCGAAGCGAGTATGCAGGATAAATATCTCCACTTGTTTGAGTGATTGTGCAAATTTCAAGGGCGAAATTTCTTTTTAGGAGGAAATGATGTAAAACCTATAAATTTTGAGAGTCATAAATAAATAAAGTGAAAATCTTTTGATTGAGTTAGAAACCAATTTCTGAGTTTTAAATTCAATTATTAAGGATGTACACATTCTTTTTCCAATTTCTAGCTTATTAGGGGTATAATTAGCATTTTTTATTTGTTTGGACATTTAAACCATATTTTATATCTAACTTAGAATTAAAAATATAATTTTTTGGATGGATCGGTGATTTATAAAATACAATCTACTTGTTAATTGACTGACTAGATGATAAAGGTGAGGCATCAACACACCATCAATCTGAAAAGAAACAGAACTACACAAAGCATAGCAATAGCAACAAGGGTGAGGTTGTGACATGTTGGTTCTGTGGCAATAGACACATCGCCAGGTAGTGCCCAAAGTGCCTCATGAAGGATGATAGGCAAGTCAATGATGTATAGGAAGAATGCAACGATATTAAATGTAGTGATACTAAGACGATGCAACCAAGGATGGGGGCCATGCGATCGATTAACGCAAATAGATGTTGCGCGGCTAAGAACATGCAAGTCAGTAAAGAACTTACGTACTTGGAAGTCATTATAAATGAAAAGTCTACTTCCGCAATGATAGACTTAGGGGCCACACACAACTTTGTCTCGCGGGAAGAGGCAGAGCGGTTGGGCTTGAAGCCTGGGTCAAAGCAGAGGACCATCAAAACGGTAAACTCTAAGGCCAAGCCCATCCTTGGTGAAGCAAGAGACGTGGCTATTCAAGTGGAGAGTTGGGTTGGCAAAGCCAACTTCTCTGTGGTGCCCCTGAATGATTTCAAGGTGATTTTGGGTATGGAGTTTATGTGAAACCACAATATTCTGATGTTGCCAAAGTTTAACATGTTGACGATCATGGAGTCAGACTTGTCCCACATAGTGTAGTGCCTTACGCAAAAAGGCAAGTCTTCAGTGCTATCGACAATGCAACTGAAAAAGGCTGTCAAGCATGGAGAGCAGACATTCTTAGTTGCAGTGCGCGCAGAAAAATGGAAGGTAGAAGCAACAGTGCTGTCGACCCTAGCCCCACTATTAGAGGAATTTCGGGGGGGTGATGCCTCCGAAATTGCCAAAGCGTCTTCCGCCAAAACGTAAGGTTGACCACAAGATTGAGTTGACCCCAGAAGTGAAGCCTTCTGCAATGGTTCCATATAGTATGGGGTCAGCTGAGCTGAAGGAGCTGCACAGGCAGCTAGATGAGATGTTGGATGCAGGCATTGTTCATCCATCAAAAGCCCCATTTGGTTTTCTGGTCCTTTTTTAGATGAAACATGATGACTCCAAGCGGTTATGTGTGGATTATTGTGCTTTGAATAAAGTCACGGTGAAAAACAAGTACCCATTGCCATTGATAGCAGACTTCATTGATCAGCTAGGCAGTGCATGTATCTTTTCCAAGTTAGATTTGTGATCGGGTTACTGGCAGGTGAGGATTGTTGAAGGTGATGCGCCGAAGACAACTTGTGTCACTCGCTATGGTGCTTATGAATTCTTAGTAATGTCATTCAGGTTGACAAATATTTCAGCCACGTTTACGACTTTAATGAACCAGATCTTTTACCCTTAGACAAGTTTGTGGTAGTCTACCTAGATGATATCGTGATCTACAACAACAACATGGAGGAACATGTCGGGCACTTGCGAACCGTGTTTCAGGTGCTGAAGGAGAATGACCTGTGTTAAACGAGAGAAGTGTCTCTTCGGGCAAGAAGAGATCAGCTTCTTTGGCCACGTTGTGGGGCGTGGTGCGCTGCGTATGGATGGGCAAAAGATAAGGGTCATCCAGGAATGGGTTCTTCCAAGCAAAGTACCAAAATTACGGTTATTCTTTGGTTTGGCAAACTACTATCGATGTTTCATCGAAGGCTATTCCTTTATTGCTGCGCCCCTCACCGATTTGTTAAAGAAAAATCGGGCATGGCTCTGGACAGGAGCATGCCAAGATGCCTTTGATGACTTGGAGAAAGCCTTAGTGAGGGAGTCAGTGTTGCGACTGCTTGATCATTTGAGACCCTTTGAAGTCCACACTGATGCCTCAGACTTTGCTATTGGCGGAGTTATTATGCAAGATGGCCATCCGATCACATATGAGAGTCGCAAGCTAAAAGATGCAGAGAGGCGTTACACAGTGCATGAACGTGAGATGACTGCCATTGTGTACTGCCTCAGGACCTGGCAGTACTACCTCTTGGGTGCTGAGTTCATCGTCAAGACGGACAATGTGGCCATGAGCTATTTTCAAACATAGAAGAAGTTGATGCCTAAACAAACTCGATGGTAGATGTTTTTGGCTGAGTTTGACTTTGCCTTGGAGTACAAGCTTGGAAAGACCAATGTTGTGGTGGATGCCCTGAGCCGTACGACTGAACTGGCAGCTGCGCGCGCAGAACCTTCTGAAGTGCATTTGGAGGGTGCATTGCTGAGCCGCATCCGCGAAGGTATGCAGCAAGATCCGAATGCACAACATCTTGTTTCTCTGATGCAGGCAGAGAAGTCTCGGCGATTTTGGCTATAGGACGGCCTCCTTGTGACAAAAGGGAGACGCATCTTTATGCCGCGGTGGGGAAGCATCCGCCGAGAACTACTTAAAGAGTGTCATGATACACTATGGGCCAGTCATCCTGGTCATGAGCGAACCTTAGCACGCCTTGAGCGTGGCTACTATTGATTGTAGATGAGAGACGATGTTGAGCGGGTATGTGCAGACATGCCTCATCTGTCAGCAAGATAAGGGGACAAATCAAAAGACTGTCGGTCTTCTTGAGCCTCTACCAATTTCAGAACGTCCTTGGGATAGCATCTCCATGGACTTTATTGTTAGTCTGCCAAAGGTAGAGGGTCTCAGTTCTATTTTGGTTGTGGTGGATCATTTCTCAAAGTATGTCACCTTCATCCTAGCTTTCAATGAGTATCCTATAGAGAAGACTGCAGAGTTGTTCGTAAAGCATGTGGTGAAGTACTGGGGCATACCAAAGAGTATTGTAAGTGATCGCGATGCTCGCTTCATGAGCAAGTTCTGGCGTGAAGTATTTCGGCTACTTGGCTCTGATTTGCTGTTTTTAACATGCTTTTATCCGCAGACAGATGGGCAGACAGAGCACATCAATGAGATACTTGAGCAGTACCTTAGGCACTTTGTTAGTGCCAATCAGAAAAATTGGGTGAAGCTCCTTGATGTGGCACAATTTTGTTATAATCTGCAAAAAAGTGAGTCTTCACGCCACAACCCGTTTGAGATAGCCACGGGGCAGCAACCACTGACCCTGCATACTCTTGCCGCACAAGAAAAGGGAAGACCATCCTTCACCTATCAGTTTGTCTGCGATTGGCAAGAGCAGAATGAGTTGACGAAGCCATTCTTATATAAAGCGACAAAGAGAATGAAGAAGTGGGCGGAAAAACATCGTCAGCCCGTGGGGTTCTAAGTTGAGAACAAAGTGTTGGTGAAGCTATATCCTGGTCGTACAGGCATCTTCCGTGGGCGGCACTGTGAACTGCTTAGAAAGTATGAAGGACCCTTCACCATCACAAAGAAGGTGGGCAAGCTGGCATACAAGCTGGAGTTTCTCCCAGACTTCAATGTGCACCCAATGTTTCACGTGTGCAACCTCAAGCAATTTCATCTGAATAATGGAGACCCAGAACACAGTGTGCCACAGCGCACTCCCATCATGCAGAGGGCCCTGGCAGTACAACGAGCCGAAAAGCACCTCAGTCAGATGCTTCACCACAAGGTCAACTACTTGGAGGAGGCAAAGAAATACTTGGTACAGTGGGAGGAAACAGTGGAACCAACGTGAGAGCCTGCATTTCGAGTGAACAACCACTATCCGACTAAAGTCAGAGCTTAACACGAAACAGATGACACCGAGGATAGTGCATGATTTGAAGGGGGGAGCATGTTCTCTTGCGACTTACATTGTACAGTTGCGCTTAGAGTTTGTTTTGCTTTTGTTGAGTCTGATGTAAGCTGCTCAGTTCAAGTAAATCAATACCCCGAAGGGGCAGCCCGTATACTTGAACTGTAATAGCCTGCAGGCAAAATTGTGAATGAAGTAAATGCATTGAGTTTTCTTTTGTTCACCCTCGTTGTGATTGCAATTTCTCTCCCTTTATTCTCTCTTGCTTTCTGATTACAAGCTTCCACGATCGGCAAGCGAGCTGACAAGTAGGCTTGCGGTGGTGAGGAAGGAGCGTCACACCGCGCTGGCCCATTGAAGAAAATAGGCCTGTGACATTGAGATTACTTTCATTAAATGGATGTAATCCAAACTTAAAAGTGTTTGTTATTATCGTGAACATTTTAAACATGTTTTTTAGAACTTTTTCCAAAAAAAATTAAGGTTTTGAACAATGTTAAATGTATTTTTGATTAACAGAGAATAAATTTAGGTGCAAGTATTAGGCACATCTTTTATTATCGCCACAACTCGAGGTGTGTTTTTTTTTTATTATTATTATTTATGTATCTTGTTATTAACATGAGCACCGTAAATAAAAAGCTTGAGAGAGAAGGAGAAAATGACGAGCGGAAGGTTTTTACACGTGATGACACTATAGGCACCGTAGAAAAATTTTAGAGAGAGAGGAGAAATGAAGATGCGAATTTTGAATTTTGAGCCAAACTTAGACATCTCTCTTTCTCTCTCTCCTAAAGAAAAAAATATATAAGCATTCAAATGAATAAGGCTGTCCCAACCGGATCTTAACTGGCTATGTTTCAAACTATTTTCCATCATATTAAGGTTGGGTTCGAACTCGAGGCAAAGCATGTAAGCAGCACTAACCAAAGCTGAAATGACTGGGCAGGCTTGAATTCAACTTGTTTTTAACCCCTACTGATAACAACAAGTAATCAATTATAATGCCTCATTAAGATAGCATTTATGTGCAAATTTCAAATGCCCCACTTGATTATAAATTCACGGCCTTGAGCAATATAGCCCATTGCATCAAATCAAATCAAATCAAATCAAGTCAAGAGCACCAAAGCTATCAGACCTCCTCAAGTCTATACCTCAAATGGTAGAGTGCTGTAGGTGGCCCACAATCAGACCAAGACAAGGCTAAAAGTTGATTAGTCGAAGTCCTACGAATCCCCTGGCTCCTACATAGGGATGTAAATAAGCCAGACTTGGGTTTGATCAAGGCATTACCGAGTCCAACTTAATCGGATTTGGCATAATCAGTTTCAGATTTGGATTAGAAGTCAGGATGGGAATCAACTAAAACTGAAGCTGGATCCGGCTTGTTTAAAATCCAGCATTTACATGTATTCTTATTAGGATTTTAATGGGATTTGTACTTGGATTCATATGAAGAACTTGATTCCAACTATTAATTGGATCTGACTTTGGCTACCTAGTCGGATTAAACTGATTTGGATCAGTTGAAAATCCGTTTAATGTCTTCTCCTGTTGCTAGTGTATACAACGGTTTCTGCAGCATCGGCATGCACACACAAAACACTCCCTGCATCTTTAGTACATTTCTTCTCTTCACATCACATGTAAAACCATTGTTTCCAACCACTTTGATCAAGCCCAATATTATCATAAAAAGTGGGATTCATACAATTCCATTTTTTATCTAGAGAGCATTCAGATTGGCTACTCCAAAATTTTGGAACCAAACTGTGTCAACCCCAACCATGGCTCATCCCAAACCCGCTTCATTTGACCACTTTGCATTTCCAATAAGGTAGGGGCTAATCCAATCCAATCATTCAAAAAGGTTACCTGATCCGGTCTTGAACCAAAATCTGCATTAAGATTAGGGGTGCCCGATATGTACCGGGTTTGGTGATAAATAAGAATGCCCGATTAGAATCCAGGTCAGACCCAAAGGGTCAGATTAATATATGGAGCCAGGTGTGATTTGTTAAGTTCCAATTAATATACACAAATTTTCAATTTAAAAATAATAAAAAATATTATTTTATCGGGTATGTTTTGGATCTGGTTCATGTAATCTTTATAGGATCCCGAATCCGATTAGACTCGGGTTCGAACCCGGTACCATAATTTTAAATGAGGTTTGGGTCTGATTTCACCTGAATCCGAACCGAACCCGACCCGTTGACACCCCTAATTTAGATGTGCTGCACATGCCCATGTGCTGTCTTCTTGCCCCAATGGATGGGGAGGTGAAGGTTTTTAAATATCCTTCTCTCTTTTTTTTTATAGAGAGAGAGAGAGAGAGAGAGAGAGATGGGCAGAATCGCTTTAGCAGCCTCTCCCTCCCTCCACCTCGTTTCCTTCCACCCTTCTTCAATCTCCTCGTTTCTTTCCTCCAGATACCCATGGAGTTCTCGCTTCGTGGTCTCGCTATCCGCATCGAATCCTTCCCGGAGGCTGCTGGGCAGCGGTACAAGTCCCTTCCTTTCCGTTTTCTCTTCAAGACCCTTGTTGCCTTCCTCCTTTTTGGTGTTCCTTCTTTCACCCATCTTGAATGCATGGTCTTGGAGTACCACCAAACAGCAAATTCTGTTTTTGATGGTTTTTTGAGCTAGGGTGTGATGAATTGTGGGGTTCCCAACGTTCGTTTCTCTGTTTGTACCTGAATGTCTAGCATTTTCTTTCCCTATTTCTGTAAATTTTGCGTAGTTTTTTGTTTCGGACGTGAGAATTATTATTCTTCAACAAAATGTTTTTGTTTTTTTGGGGTCTAATAAGGAACTTGCTTCTCTCCTGTCCTCCTTTTCTTGTTTGGAGGTTTTCATCTTGAGAATTTTGGGTTTCTTATTTTCGGGGTATTGAAAACTTAGTCAAAATTTGGATGAAATGGTTCTTGATATAGGTGAATTCTTTACTGCAGAAAGTTAGCAACGGTCTATAGACTATGATGTTTATCCAGGCATTGCCTGTTTCATTAAAACATCATGAATTCTTGCAATAGAAATAATATTCATTCATGAATTGTTGCTGGTAATTCACAATTTTATACTTAACAGTTTCAGAGCTTAACTTAGCTAATTGTGTGCCTGTGCATGAGGAAACTAAGCTACTAGTTTCTTCTGTTTAGTAGGAAGAGCCGTGTAGCTTGAGTTTTTGTGCTCCCCATTTTTTTATGGGGGCTCAATTCTGGCACCAGAAAAGCTTGTTATCATCCATTTTGGACAATGCCATTCATGTGTGTGCTTGTGTGGGTGATTGTTCTGCTGCAGTTAACTGGTCTGTTCATTTGTTGTTGCACCCAGCTATTCAGCAAGCACATATCTTTGGAGTAAAATCTTCAAACTTACTCAGAGTAGAAGGAAGTGCTATGGAGGCCGGAACAACTGGGAACGTGGTGCAAACTAGCACTGCCACAAGCCAGGAAGTTGGTTTAGACTGGGTGAAAAAGGATAAGCGTAGACTGCTTCATGTTGTTTATCGTGTTGGGAACTTGGACAAGACAATCAAGTACATGTCCTCATTGTATGGAGTACTTATTTGATTGGTTTTTATGGTTTCTATTCTTAATCGTGTGGAATGTTATCAGATTCTACACAGAATGCCTGGGAATGAAATTGTTGAGGAAACGTGATATACCTGAAGAACGATTCTCGAATGCTTTTCTTGGATACGGACCTGAAGATTCACATTTTGTTGTAGAGCTCACTTACAGTATGTATGATGATTTAATCTCCTGCATTCTTTACATGGCAACCTGTACTTCCGTTGGCTTCTCGTTAACTGCTGGTTACACTTGCGTCTTTCATTAATATCATATCTTTTGATTTTCTTGGAATGTTCAGATTATGGAGTAGAGAAGTACGACATAGGGGCCGGTTTTGGACACTTTGGTATTGCAGTTGAGGATGTAAGATTCTATTCTTAAAACTGGGTTTTCATTCCATTGACATGGTTTAGCATGCTTCAAATAAATTGCAAGGGACTTGTATGGTGACTCGTGTTTGCTTGACTGACATTGATTTTTATGCATGACTTTCTATACTGTTTCAAATACATGACCCATTACAAACTGAAATCCATCCGGATCTTCCTGAACTTGTTATATGATGCATACTTGTGATGATGGATATTTTTGAATTCAGTAATAGACATGCAAGATGGAAGAAACAACAGAAATGTGGTTTTCTAGGTGAAGTTACATAATTCTTAGTGAATGTGAAACTGTTTTTTATAGTTGGTTTCTTAATGCACCAACCTTAAATATTTCTTTGTGTTGTGTATTGTGGGCGTTGTCCCACTGATCAGTGAATGTTTTGAACTTTTCTGCCACATGGCAATAATTAACAGGGACTTGTGGAAAATGTCCTCTTTAGAACTTTCCTTTGTTTTATGGTTCCCTTGTATGTAATATAAAATTCCATGTCCCAACTATTTCATTTTCATCAATCATTATTGTATTTGGCCTTCTTGAGTTTCTGGGGATGTTGGCACAGGTTTACAAGACAGTTGATCTTATAAAAGCTAAAGGGGGGAAGGTCACCAGGGAGCCTGGTCCTGTGAAAGGTGGTAGTACTGTGATTGCTTTTGTGGAAGACCCCAATGGTTATAAATTTGAGCTTCTTGAAAGAGGACCCACACCTGAACCATTGTGTCAAGTCATGCTGAGAGTTGGAGATCTGGATAGATCTATTGACTTCTACAAGAAGGCCAGTTTTGTTTTATTGACTGTTATCAGCTTAATATGCTGTCCTATTGTTCAATAGTTTGTTTCATCTTACTTACACTCATTTCTTATGCATGCTTAATTACTGCAAACATGAAGGCTTTTGGTATGGAGCTTCTCCGGACGCGTGATAATCTGGAGGACAAGGTAACCAAGCATCATTTTATTGGATTTTCTGTTTCTCTTCTGAATCCTATCCAACTAGCCTACCTACAATTACATAGTGTATCATATTTTGGACAATTTTGACCTTGGTTGGTGACTGAGTTTTCCAATTTTGTGCTAATTATCTAATATTGTTCATGTCAGTATACAATTGCCATGATGGGTTATGGACCTGAGGAGAAAAGTGCTGTGTTGGAGTTGACTTACAACTATGGAGTCACAGAATATGACAAAGGAAATGCTTATGCACAGGTAATACAATTTTTATTGATGTGTTTAGTTGATAGGCAAGATCATTGAAGAGTTTCTATCTCTATTAATTCTTTCTGTGATAAGGCCAATCAGATTTCATCTCTTCCATCACTCAGAGATGATTTTTATCTTTTCCCATAGCTTTAGTAGAAAGAGAACAGGATACAAAGAAAATACTATGCTTATCAAAACTGAACCCTGTGCTCACATTAATAAAATATCTTTCCTGTTAAATCTAAATTCTAGGAACAATTTTGTTCTTGGGACTTGATTCTTCTAAGTTCCACATTCCTGCTAATGGTGTTGTACTAGAAATGGTTTTTATTAACTCAACCTTGTTAAATGTTGGACTCCTTTTTGTTGGGAAATGATAGGCACAGAACCGATGAATCGACAAAAAACAAAATAAACGGGAAGAAGCAAAAGAAGAAATCAAACCACACAAGGAACAAAGATTTACGTGGTTCGGCAAGAATTGCCTACGTCCACGGCCGCACTGAAACCCTGTTATTCGATTGTGAGGGATGCGTTACAAAGGGCGGATGACCCTCTTTAAATATTGGAAGCCAAAGAGTGTTACAAGGACTCTACAAGTGTAGTTCAGATATTACTTGGATCGGCACAATTATAGGATTCACATCCAAGTAGCGAACAAGCTCCACACTCTTCCAATACTTTTAACCTGGGTAAATGGTTCAAGTCAACATGGATTTCTGCAAACCTCACTGTGGACTTGGAAGAGTTGCTGTATTGCCAGGTTGACTTGACCGAGCTTCATTATCAGCTGGCTAAACAAGCTGCTTAGATAAAGGCTACCTTCAAATTTCAAGCTGATTCCTTGTATTTGAACATTGCTATATACATTAATTTAAACAGATGTATTTCTGTCTCTGCAACTAAACTTTTGGACCATTCTCAGAATCTTGGCATTCTTCGTTCTTTGGCCCTCTGAAACACTTAATAATGTTTTTGTGCAGATTGCGATTGGCACGGATGATGTTTACAAAACTGCAGAAGCAATTAAACTTGCTGGGGGGGAAATTACAAGAGCACCTGGTCCATTGCCAGTTATCAGCACCAAAATCACTGCCTGCTTAGATCCTGATGGTTGGAAAACGGTAATTCTCTGTTCTTTCTTCCAACTGTTCGAAAGTGTAAAAATTCCATGAACTTCATCTTGTATGTGAAGTATGTACACCTTTCTGACATGGTGATATATCCTGGATGCAACTGGGCTTTTGTGCAAATTGACATTGGATCATGAATGTTTGTTTACATCTGAATCTGAACGAGAAAGTTTTCATATACTGATATTCTCTTGCAACCTTTTAACAAACTGGCTTTGATGCTGATTGTGCCCATCTCTGGATCACATGGACTTGACTTTTGAACTGTGCTCAATTGAAGAATTAGGAATCAATATTTGGAAGTTTCTAATAACAGCCAACTTGGTCATGATCATCTGAATAAGTCTTGCAGATTTGAAACTGATCTTGATTTAAGATTTGAGTTAAGGGAGTTGACTTTAGAAACCAGGGTAGGATCCCTGTTCTCTCTTTCTGGTAAAAATTGATGATATCGGTAAGATTACCCTATCTTTTAGCATTTTATAATCATAGAAACATTTGGAATATTCAAATATATGGTTTGTGATCTTGGATAATTTAGGGTTATTGAAAACCTTTGCATGCACGGACTGACTTGAGACTATCAATGTTTGATTGATTCAGTCTATGTGATTTGAGTGTTTTTCCTTTGATCACTCAGTGAAGGCCATGTGTAGGTGCCCACACAAGCCTAGGTGAGCTCAAGGCTGGTCTTCTCGAGCTCACCTCATGTTGAGCTGGAGCTCAGCTGAGTTCGAACAGAAGAAATATAATAAAAATGTCATTTTTTATGAAAACAGTAAAAGTGGAGATGGTGGGATTTGAACCACAACCTCATGCATGAGGGCCAATCACCCTAACAGTCCAGGCAAATTCCTTTTTTTTTTGTAATTTGTATTAGATATAATATACATATTCACCTTATACAATAAATATATTATTAAGAAAAATATACAAGCAAGATTAAAGGAGCTTTAACAACCCCAAACACTGTCCTTGAGCTTGGTTCATTCCCATAACTGAGCCTAAAGCTAGGCTCGGGCTTGGCTTATCTATCCAAATGAGTGAACCCAAGCCAAGCTTAACGAGCTGGGCTTGTTTTGCACCTCTATCTCAATGCTTCATCCTGGGTAGACATTATTGCTTCCATGTTCCCAGTCTTTGCTAACAGATCAGGCCAGTGCCTAGCTATTTTTTCATCTTTTAAATTGAAATACAGTAGGAATAAGAGCATGAAGCTGGCACCATCTGGTTTTCAATATATTCCCAGCCTGATCAACTGTGTGGATAGACAGCTAAGCCAAAGGCTGCCATTCAGTCAGTCAAAATTTGACTTTTGTCATTTCAGCAACTTTTCTGACTCAACAAATCAGACCAAGTTCAACTATCTATATTTGTCAGATGATTCCAGCCTGGTTGGAGAGATTGGTGGGGGCTTATTGTAATGAAATGTGAGATCACAAGAGCTATATCACAAGAGGCAATAGAGATCTTAACCACACAATAATAAAGCCACTAATGGGCAAGATATATAAAACCACAAAGTACTTGAGCACAAGAGCACAAAGAACATAAAAATAAATAATAACTTGTATTGATGAATGCTAAAAAACATAAAAAAGAGAGGGAGCAATGGCCCCTATTTATACACAATGGAGGACCAAGAGGGGACTCCCATAGAGTCGTTGGGAGCCCCTTTATGACCGTTGGGGAGGGTCCCAACAACTCTATGGAGAGGGTCCAAAGTACCCTTTGTTATTAAATGAAAAGAACAAACAAAAAACAAAAAACAAAAAACAAAATAAAAGATTACAAAACAGTTCCTAGTGGACTGACCTAATTACATAGGGTAAAAAGCGAAAAATACCCCTGAGGGTTATGACAATATATATATATATATATATATATATATATATATATATATATATATATATATATATATATATATATATATATATTTAACACCCTCTCTCAAACTTATGATGAGATCACCAAAAATTTGTTAAGAAGAAATATGACATACAAAAACTCAATAATTCATTTTAAATATTCATCACAAACATAGTGACAGTCCATTTCAATATGTTTGGTTTTTTAATGAAATGTGTGATTCCTTGCTATGTAGATTGCACTTTTGTTGTCGGAACACATCTTCAAAGATTTTGAGATGGAAACTCCCATGTCTTGGAGAAGAGTCCTGAGCCATACAAGCTTAATTGTTGTAATTGTCATTGCTCGATATTCTGCCTCAGTTGAAGATAACGAGATTTTTTGTTATTTTTTACACGTCCAAAAAATTAAATAATCCCCTAAAAAAACACAAAAACTAATAGTTGAGATTCTAGCATTTGGGTTATCACTTCAGTCAACATCAGCGTAAGCAGTTAAATCTAAAGATGAAGAAGAGGATAAAAAAATCCCTTTTGAGATTGTGTTTTTAATATATCGAACAATCCTCGTAACTGCAATCATGTGCACTTTGGTAGGAGCATGTTGAAACTGACTTGCTGCATGAACCACATGAGCGATATCAGATCAGGTGATAAAAAGGTAGGTGAGAGATCCAATCAATTGGCAATATAGAGTAGGATCTTTGAGCAATATACCATCTTCAAGTCTTAATTTGACATTTATGACTTCTGGGGTCTCTACCTTCTTTTCATCTGAAACTCCTGACATAACACATATGTCAACAGTCAATTTCACCTGAGAGAGAATATATCCTTTGGGTGACTATGCAACCTCAATTCTTAAAAAATATCTCAAAAACCCCAAGTCAGACATATCAAAAGTTTTTTTAAGATAGATGTAATAATCTATTTTTTGTCATTTCCTGTGATGATTATATCATCAACATATAGAAGAAGAATCACAATTTTATTTTCTGTTTTCTTGATAAAGAGAACAATGTCAGTATAACAAGAGATAAATCCCAAATTAATCAAAACATTACTAAATTTAGCATACCAAGCCTTAGCAGTTTGTTTAAGATCATGAAGGGCCTTTGTAACTTTTAAATTTTATTTATTTATATTAACCCCTAGAGGGGGGTCCATGTAAACTTCCTCACCAAGTTCTTCATTTAAAGATGCATTTTTAACATTTAATTGATAAATAAGCCATTTTTGGATAGAGGCAATGGCAATTAGGGTTCAAACACTTGTCATTCTTGCGATGAGGGCAAAGGTTTCCTGATAAACACCCATCTACATTCTATAGGTTTCTTGTTTAAAGTAAGATCAACTATTTTTCATGTGTTGGCTTTCTTAAGGGCATTAAGTTCTATTTTCATTGCTTTGTTCCAATGATGATATTGTTTGACATCATTATAATGAGATGACTCTTATGTTATTAAACATGCTCTAAAGTTTGGAGAAAATGCGTCATATGATACAAATCTATTAGGATCTCTAGAGATTCGATTAGATCTCTTAAGTTGGGATTCCTCTAAGGATATGTTTTGAAAGAACTTGTCCAGAGAACATGGATGGTTACCTTGACCTCGCCGAGTATACACATGCATATCATTAGATGCAATTTTATTTAAACTTTCATGTTGATGACTAACTTCAACAACAACCGGATGATACTAGAGTTATTATCCAAGAGTCAAACACATCAATAGAGTTAGACTCATCATGTCTTGGCAATAGATCAAATAGAAATGAATAGTCAATTTCTTCTTTAGGTCCTTTGTTATCAAACCCATTTTTATTTTCAAGAAAGATGACATTTTTAGAAATATAGAGTTTGTTTTTTATTGGATCAAAGTATCGGTGCCCTTTTTTATTTTCACCATAGCCCAAAAAAACATATTCAATGGATTTTGGAGATAGTTTATCATTTTTATGATTAAGCACATAACACTTACAACTAAATATTCTTAGTCTTTTAAAATTGAGTCATTTTAAAAAGTTTTTGAAATGGAAACATTTTGTAAAGAAGATGGAGTTCTATTTATTAATTTGAGGTTAAAACAGCTTCGGCCCAAATTTTTTTTGGAATGTCCCTAGAAATTAGAAGAGTTCTAGTAGTTTCTATTATACGTATATGCTTTCTTTCCGCTAACCTATTTTGTTGTGGAGTTCTAGAACAAAATCTTTAATGACATTCTATTTTTGTTTCAAGTAGCTTTGAAAGTCATTTGACATGTACTCTCCTCCCGAATCCGATCTAAGTATGGATATATTACTAAGAAATTGATTTTCAATCATTATATGAAATTCTTTAAATAAAGATAACACATCGGATTTAAGATTTAGAAAATAAATTCATGTGTATATAGTAAAATCATCAACGTAAATAACATACTAGGAGTAATCTCCTTTTGATATGATCGGTGAAGGACCCCATACATCCGAATGCACTAATTCAAAAGGTCGAGTAGAAATAAAAGTTCTATGAGGGAAGAGAATTTCTTTCATTTTTTCAAAAATTAAATCTTTACAAGATATATCTTTTTTATTACAAATATTTTTCAAAAAAAGGAGATACATCTTCGAAAAACTAGGATGCCAAGTCTCTTATTTCAACTATTAATACTTTTGTCTTGCACATAATTACAAAATGACTTGGGTGAAAGAGATAAAAAATCCATAAAATAATTATTGCCTCTCTTATAGTCTTGCCTAATTAGCTTCCCCGATTGAAGATCCTACACATAGTTTAATCTTTAGATGAGAAAGAAATTTTGCAACCATAATTAGAAATTTGAGAGATGAAACAAAAAATTAATTTGATTTTGGAACAAAAAGTTTTTGAGAATTTTTTAAATCAAGTGTTCCAAACAGTGTTATCAAAAACGTGCCTTGAGGCGCAAAAGGCTTACCTCAAGGCGCCAGCCTGAGGCGTGAAGAGCAAAAAACAAAAACGAAGAAGAAGATGCTTGTTTTATATTAATTAGAGTATTTTACTTTTATTTTTAATTAGTAAGCTTTTAGTTTGTTTTTAATTAGTAAGCTTTTAATTAGTTTATTTTGCTTTTTATATGTTAATCTCATATTTTTTAGTACTTATTTGAGATTTTCTATTGCTTATTGGTTGTTGCTTGCTTTATAGGACATTATATTTTTCAATTATATAATTAGTTTTTCAGGTAATCAGTTTTTAGTTACTTTTATATGTTAATCTTATATTTTTTAGTATTGATTTGAGATTTTCTATTTCTTATTAGTTGTTACTTCATCAATAAAGCATTTCTTTATTTATTTGTATTTTTAGATATTTTTTATAACTTTTTTTAAGTTTTCAAAAAAAAATTTAAGGCTTGCGCTTTACGCCTCACCTCAGTTTTTGGTGAAGCTCCTCGCTACGCTTCAACGCTTTTCACAACACTGGTTCCAATATTATTTATTTTTAAAGAGGTTCATTGGCTGTTGATGTAAGATGTAGAATTAGTGCAAATTTTGGAGGGTATTCTTATGAGGTGTCATATGAAAGGAAGCACTCGAGTCAAGAATCCACATACCTAGAGGAGATGAAGAAGATGCAATGACAACACTCAAAGTAGAAGATGATTTTAGAAGTTGAAGTGCCTCCGATATTTGACTAAGAGTGTCTTTAATATTTCCTCCATTCTTGCTTGATTCTTCTTTCTTTGGTGTGATTTCTCTAACTGAAGTGATTTTGCCTTTAAGCTTTGGGCATACCGGTTTAATATGTCTCGATTCATTACAATAGTGATAAATAACACCCTTCTTATATCCACTATTGTAGTAGAATCCACTATTATAGTTATTTTGTTTTAAAAAGTAGAAAGGCATATAGGCCCTTACATTGGAACCCGGCCTAGTAACGGCCAAAACATCATCACTCTTATTGGTCATGTCAATGCGAGTTTCAAGAGCATCTTCAAGAGGCATAGCTTTGGTTCTATAAAAAAGAGAGGACCTTGTTCAAATTTTGAAGACATATCATTTGTTTTCTTCTTCAAGAAGGAGAAGAAAGAGAAGACTATATATGCATCTTATTATGTTTTTTATGTTTTTTTATTTTGGATACCGCCTAGGCCCCGGCTAGGCCTTTCTAGGGTCTCACCGCCTAGGCTCCGCTTAGCACCTATGACAACTAAGCTTCAGATAGAACTCTGAGACTATTTTCACTTAATATGCTGTTTCTACATGGTTTAAAAAGATGGCGTAAAGTATCTTAGGCATTTTTGTTTTAAATCTCATTGAATTATGCATGATTCCTGTGTACATTTTTCTGAATTTCTGCACCTATTTTTTCTCAGGTTTTTGTTGATAATGAGGACTTTGCAAAAGAATTAGAGTGAATGTTGGCAGGGAACTGTTGTCACCTCCACCGGCATTTCTTGCTAATTGGTTCTTTGAAGCATGGAAATCTCATTGTTTCAAATCATATGAAAAGTCTTCAGCAGTCTCTGTAAATCTATAAATAGGCCTTTTTTTGTTTTTTTGTGGCACAAATATTACAGTAGGCACGCCATTTTCTTTTCCATATAAGTAATTAAATCATAATATGCTTTTCTGCAAGCTCCCACTTCCTTTCTTTGTAGAGAGATACATCAATGTTTTCATTGCTCTTGCAAAGCAGCAACTACTGAACTCCTTGAGTCCAAATCTGTTTGTCTTTCTTGTTTCTGCACTCAAACTGTATTAATACGCGAGCAGTCTGAAGGCCAAAGTAAGCTTTCTGTTCACCACCCTCATCTTTCACTCTTCCTGGCCATGCTGGTATATCTACACAGACATCATAAACAATACCTGGTAAAAAGATAAAAAGAGAAGGAAAAGACATAATGGATAAGTGTGTCATTCATATGGTAAGTAATCCAGAAGCATGCTTACTCTTTTTCTTTTTCACAAAGGTACTACCCATATACTTGCTCTCTATGTAACACAGACTCTTCCAACGGGACACCGCACCCACACCCAGGCAGGTGCGACACTTGGACACAGCTTCCTTTGTGTTAGGTGAAGTCAACCACATTCAGGTCCTTTTCTATCCAAAAGTAGATTCAGTTAACCCTAATCAAGTTCATTTTTATCTATATTATGCATATATAAATACATAAACGCACACATACACGTAGTGTTAACTTGAAACTGTTAAAAATTATATATATATATATATATATATATATATATATATATATATATATATATATATATATATATATACCCTACTCACACCGGCACCTATGTGATATAGCTTGCTCTTTAGTTTAACCATCACCTGCAAATTTTTTTCTAGAAATTGCTTAGTGACAAGAGGGAATTATTGTGGAAGCAGCACGAAGAGTTTCTGGTATGCTATAGAATGTTTGGGTTTGCTGGCTTCATGGGAATTAACGGATTTCGGGAATTTGAGACTACTCTGTTCCTATGTAAGAGAATACCTGATTGAAGGGATTTGGATACCCCTATCACAGGGAATTTTTCTAGGTAAGTTGTTGGAGGCCCTTGCATCCTTATGTGGTGGTTGGGTGATCAAGCTTTTAAGAGGTTAAGCATTCTTTTCTTTTTACAACGTTCTTTCAGTTTTACCTCTTCTTTTCTGTGCATTGCTTTCTTTAAAGTTTCATAATGAAGTGATGATGCTGTGGGCTCTGTATATGTACCTGTGATTTTGAGTTCGACTGAAACATGTTTCCAATGAAGAATACCTGCAGAAGAAGTTTTAAATTCCCATCAACTGACATGGAAATTCGCTTATGGATGCTTCAAAATTACATAATGAAAGATGACTTAAACAATGAGAATTACTAATACCTATTGTGTATTGAGCGAATCCATCTTGGGCACTCTGTCATGTTATATTGGTAAAGGGTTTGCCAGAGGAGAGAATTCATTTATGATCTATTAAGAGATTTGATACATTAGTCCCAATTTTTCTTCTGATTGGGTCTTTGGTTAAAGTGAATTTCTGTAACGTTTCAGGGTTTCCTATTAGTAGCTCAGTTTGGGCTGATTCGTCGGTTTTTGGTAGAAATCTCTCTCATTATCACAGCTGATGTTAAAAAAAACAGTGTCTAATAAAGTATATACTTTGACTTTCGTGTGTTAGAACTTTAGCTCATAAACATAAAAGAATGGTACGACAATCTTTTCTCCTGATGCAAACACGTTTTAGAAGACTAAAAGTTGGGCCAAATTGTAAAGGCGCCCATATCTGTGATGGATTGATGCAGAGCAGGATGGACCCAGATCCATACAGCAAGACCGAGGCTTTGGACCGGATTTGCACCAAGGGGTTGATGATCAGATCCAGGTGGTGGATCTGATCCAGACCACTGTAACAAGGCACGAGGAAGAGGTCCCATCGTACTTAATCCAGGCGAGAACAGAGGGCCCAGGCCGGAGCGCTCCAGATCCAACAACAGGCAGAGTCGTCTCGGGTCTGGACTCGAGACCCGGATCTAGCCAAACCCTTTAAATAACCCAACTTAGGGTTGCGTACGGGGGATAGGAAAACTCATAATCTCTGTCATTTATTTTTTTAGTCGCACGCCTGTTCCTTCTTACTGTTGCTACTTTCTTCTTTTGTTTGTCATTTTCTGTTGGTTCACTTTAGCTGTAGGTTTTTTTTCACGTTGTTTGCATTTATTTCTTTACATTCAGCCAATAGTTGTCAGTCTGTTTACCTTTTGAACATTGTAATGGTTTATCGGTCCTTTGAATAAGAAGACGTTGATCAGATCCATTGATATGATCCCTTACGGTGCACTCCTTCGCTTATCCTGTCATCGCACAACTGGTCGGGCAACAGACAGATCCACGACAACATCAAGCTTGTGCGTGGGTGACTTGTTTCTGTTGCTGCACTGAGGAACAACAGCGTGACTACCTCTTACGTGAGAATATCGCATTCTTTCGGACTGCATCAAAGTGGTATCAGAACCCAGCGTCTCCTCCTCCGTCAGCAATATGGTTCAAGAGGCGATGAGCGATCTGGTGAATGGAAACGAGCAGGATGATGCCGGCAGCGAGGGTCCAATGTTGCGTATGATATAGATGATGACCAGAATGGAGGAAAACATGTCGTGAATGAATAGAGAGATAGTCGGGTTATCAAAGCAGCTAGACGGAATTGAAGATTGAGTGGTCGCCCTTGAAACACTGGTGGAGAGACACGCGGCTTCAACCCTAACACTGGGGGCAGATCTGGCCGACAGTGCAGCGACTAGTGGGAACCCTAGCGTTGCAGAAATGGGTCAGCTGATTCACTACCCCGCCTTCGGTTCTCCCTCTCTATTCTGATATGAATCCTCCACTCCAGTCGAATCAGGGAATCACAGCAGGTACGTCCCATCACTCGGGTGTACCACCATCATTGTGGCTGGTCCCTGCGGCTGCACTGCAGGCCAGACCTGCTCTGCAGGACTCCAGCATCATGCTGGGTCCTGCCGAGGGTCCGAGCTCGTGGCCGCGAGCCACTGGGATGGCACCACCGAGTGGGTCATGCCAGCAGGGCCCCAGCATCACGTTGGGCCTTGCTGCAGACCTGGGTGTGTCGGCTCGACCTGGGAAGGAGACTTTTTACCATGACTCTGTGCGTGGAAGCAAGAAGGTAGCCAACCATTGGCCGAACCCGAGAGGGTCCAGATTCGAGTTCGTGAAAACAGGACCTAGGCTCGGGTTTTGGGGACCACCCTTTGGGTCCCCGGGAGCGGCTTCGAGTGTCGAATCCCCTGACCCGACTTACCCAGTTGGGTTTGGTTTGCGGTTCGCCTCGAATCTGACCCAATCTATTAATTTTGAACCTTAAAATGGACTCCATACCGACCCAAACCCATATCGGACCCGGACGGAGCTCCAGTTTGGATTTGAGTCAGGTTAGAACCAGACCCATACTAATTTGGATCGTGGATCGAGTTCAAATCAAGCCTTTTATCCCCACAACTCGATCCCCGATCTGACCTATCCAAATCTGGGTTCAACACGTAATTTAGGACTAGATCTGATCCAGATCCAATCGGGTGATTCATCCCAATACTACACTACCCAAACCCGGTACCCTCACCAGACCCAAGCCTTTAACCCAGTCCCGATCCAAAACCCAACACCAAACCCACCTACCCCAATCCAACCCCTAATCCAGACCCATATTACCCCATTCCTACCCACCTAGTGCCCGAGACCCAACAAACCTATCCACCTTACCTTAGACCTCCTGTTATCCCGGTGCCACAACACCGACCACAGATGGCTCCCCTCCACGGACAAGCCAGACCGAGACAGATTCAGCAAGGATCGGCGTGACTCGAGCGTCGACCACCCATCGTTGGAGTACGCCAACACCCGCATTCAGGCGAACAGGACCGCGGAGATGAAGCAGTGTGGGATGATGACACTTTCTGGAACGAGCATCCTGTAGGACGGGTGGAGGCCCGACAGCAGAGAGCACCAGAACGCCCCTCCACGTACGGGGTGAAGCTGGAGCTTCCAGAGTTCGCAGGTCGGTTCGATGCGGAGCAGTTCTTCGACTAGTCTTATGTCGTCCAGTTCTTCTTTGACTACCACGATGTAGCTGAGCACCGTCGTGTCTCCCTAGCCTCCACTCGGTTGAGAGGCCTAGCACAGACGTGGTGGGTTGAGCTACAGAGGTCGCGAGAGCGGCAGGGACTAGAGTGCATGCAGTCGTGGGAAGAGATGCAGAGGTTGATGCAATCTAAGTGTGTGCTGTCAGATCATGTCGAGAGAGCCTACAAGGAGTACCTGACCTTGTGTCAAGGCACCAGTACAGTGGCAGAGTACACTGCTAAGTTCCATCGTCTATCCCTACGAGTGCAGATCGAGGAGACCGTCCGCCAGCAGGTCACGAGGTATATTTCTGGTCTCCGTCCTGCTATTTCTGATGACTTCAGTTGTATCACAGTCGAGTCATTAGATCAGGCAAGTAGTTATACCATGAATGTAGATGAGAAATTGAAAAAGAGGCAAGAACATAGGACACCCCGTAGTGATAAGTCCAGTCAACCTAAGTTGAGTTTTCCAACCAGGGGAGCGAGCTCTCCTAGGAAAGAAGACTCAAAGTCCACCCCTGGAGTCGACCCTAGCAAACCCGATTAGTCTGGACCCGTGTACTACACCCGATCCAAAGGTAAGCCCAGTGAGTCCATCGTTCGTTGTTTTAGGTGTCAAGAGTTAGGTCATATTGCGTCCAAATGTCCCACCATGAGTAAGAACACCCATCTAGCAGAGGGCATTGTTGAGTTTGCGTCTGATAGTGAGAGCGAGGGTGAGTCGCCTGTTGAGGGAGATGACGAGATAAAAGTCGTAGAGTTTGATGGTAGCATAAAAAATTTGTTAACCATCAGTCATGTTTTGACCACATCCCGAGAGTCGGTACCGGCAAAATGGTTGCGAAATAATATTTTTAAAACCCGGTCTAACTGTGAGGGGCGCGTGTGTGACATTATCATTGATACCGGGGCGTGCAACAATATGGTATCTGAGAGTGTCGTGTTCACTTTGAACCTAAAAACGGAAAAATTGTCCCAACCTTATAAGATGGCATGGTTCAAGAAAGGGAATGAGGTACCTATCACCCTGCGTTGTCTAGTTCGGTTCTCTATGGGGGAGCATTACCACGATGAAGTGTGTTGTGATGTGGTTCCTATAAGTGTGTGTCACGTCCTTTTGAGACGTCCTGGCAATTTGACTGTAGAAACACGTACACATTTGTCTTTAAGGGTCATAAGATAGTTTTTCTTCCCACCAAGGATACCGGGTTTCTCTGGCTCGCGGGCGTATTTGATCGATCTTACCTCCCTGAGTTGCCAGAAAATTGGCACATTTCTCCTACATCTAATGTGTCTGATCTAAATGCTTACTGTGGAGACAACAAGTCGTCAGAACCAACTTTTTTTCAACCAGGAGAGAATGATGCAGAGCAGGATGAACCCAGATCTATACAGCAGGATCGAGGCTTTGGACCGGATTTGCACCAAAGGGTTGATGATCGGATCCAGGTGTTGGATCCTATCCAGACCACTGTAACAAGGCACGGGGAAGAGGTCATGTCGTACCTAATTCAGGCGAGAACAGAGGGCCCAAGACGGAGCGCTCCAGATCCAACAGCAGGCAGAGTCGTCTTGGGTCTGGGTTCGAACCCGAGACCCAGATCCAGCCAAACCCTTTAAATAACCCAACTTAGGGTTTCGTGCGGGGGGATGGGAAAACTCATAATCTCTGTCATTTTTTTTTTTTTTTTAGCCGCACGCCTATTCCTTCCTACTGTTGCCACTCTCTTCTTTTGTTTGTCATTTTCTGTTGGTTCACTTCAGCTGTAGGTTTCTTTTCACGTTGTTTGCATTTATTTCTTTACATTGAGCCAATAGTTGTCAGTCTATTTACCTTTTGAACATTGTAATGATTTATCGGTCCTTTGAATAAGAAGACGTTGATCAGATCTATTGATCTGATCCCTTACGGTGCACTCCTTTGCTTATCCTGCCATTGCACAACTGGTCGGGCACCAGCCAGATCCACGACAGCGTCAAGCCTATGCGTGGGTGACTCGTTTCTGTTGCTGCACTGAGGAACAACAGCGTGGGTACCTCTTATCGTGAGAATATCGCATCGATCCGGACTGCATCATGGATGCAGCTAGATCAAATCTTGTTTGGCTTCATGCAGTCAGCAGCAGTTAATCGATCCCCCTTCCTGGTGCGTTTAATCAGATCCCCTCCACCGGATAAGTAATGTATCGGTGTGGAGATCTCCAATCCTTCATGTTCCCTCGTTGTCTTGTCACTCTGACGGAGCTGCGTTTCCAGTTCCACTCTGAAGTATAGCTCTCAAAATTGCTGCCCCACGTAAGGCTGATCAAGTCCATTAATAAAACAAGTCTTAGGAATCTTGATTATAGCAAACCCCAAATAAATGTGATTACATGAGTACCAAGCACATGTTTTGGTTTAAACCAATATTTTGCGCCCTGAATTTTGAAAATCGATCCTATTGTCTAGAAATTATCACTTTCTCGGTGAGCCAAACCTCAGTGGTGTGCCTCTGAAATGCAAGCCTTGCCATTGTTACTATTTTGATAGTTCTCAAGGTTGATGGCCCATTGTGGTGGTATTCTGCATGCTATGGAGTTCATGTGATCCCTCTCAAAATGATTAAGGGATGAAAATACCTGTTGCTGCACCAGCAGGGTAATCACTGAGTGCAGTAACCTCTCACTGAAGGCTTATCTTATAAGTTTATAATAAGGGGCATGGTTGTTTGATGAGAACAACCAAGGGTGTCCTCTTCCTCTCATTTGGGTTCAGGGTCCTGTTCACCATTGACTTGATGGCATGACGTCATTATAAGAGTCCAATAGGCTGCTAATGCTTATTTCATCTGTGGCGTCTATAATATGTATTTCTGGCTATCACATTTAGGTTTTGTTTTGAAGAATGCCAACAATGGGCTATATAAGCCCACACCGTGCAGCTGCTGCACGTGTGGGTGCGTCGGCGTTCGTGCGACTTCTTGTCAGCGTTAATCTCCCTCGCTGGATTCTCCACGGCCTCCACCCACCCGCCGCCCAACTAGCCAGCCACCCCTCTGCTTAACTGCCCCCGTGCCGTTGCCGCCAACCACTCGACGTGCATCCAACAGCTCCTTTGGATGCTTAACGAGCTCTCCTCCCCCTACGGCGACCCAGACCAGAAGCTGGCCGCCTGCTTCCTGCAGGCGCTGCTCGCGGGTGACGGACTCAGGCCAGTGGACCCATCGCACCCTATGCTCGGCCACAGAGGAGATCGTCGGCCGGGGTGGGGGTCGCCATCGCCGGCGGCATTTTGGCCGGCCACCAGTGTCGATGACCGCAGGTTGACGAAAATGCGACAGGGAATGGCAAGATGCGAGCGTACTCGACCCGATCGAGATCGAGCTCGACGAGGCCGTCGCTGTGAACTGCATCGGGACCCTCCGCCGGGTTGAGCCAGGACCAGTCGAGACGCAGTCATCGTGGCGATCGGTCGGCTTCGGCCAAAGATCGTGACGGTCGTCGAGAAGGAGGCTGACTTCATCGGTGGCGAACCCGGTAGAGAGGAGGAGGATGACCGGTTCATATCGGTGTTTGGGGAGTGCCTCCGATTCTTCTTCGCCTACCTGCACTCGCTGGACGGGAGCCTACCAAAGACGAGCAATGTGCGGCTCACTCTCAAGCGGGTGGCCAACAGGACGATCGTTGACGTCGTCGCCTGCCTGGCCAGCGAGTCAGCTACTGGAGGGAGACCGTCGGTCGGGGTGGGGCTCACCATTGCCGGCAGCATTTCGGCTGACTACCAGTGCCAGTGACTGCAGGTAGACGAAACAGGTGAAGGACGGTGGCTGCCTGAAAAAAAAAGAGTCCTTACCGAATGTCGCTCGCAGAGGGAGACCGTCGGTCAGGGTGGGGACCACCGTCGCGGCGGCATTTCGGCCGATCACCGGCGGCATTTCGGTCGGCCGCCGGTGTCGGTGACCGCATGTCGACGCGGGGCGTGTGTGCTCTTCAATTTCTTCTGGAAAACCGAATGCCAGTCGGGTTCCACTGGAGCAATGTACAGTGGAACCCGACCTAATGGGCGCTGGCCCGATTCGACCTGGTCCGAGCGGATCAGGTATCAGATCCTCATCAGTAGGAGGACCCGATCTAGGACCCGGATCCATTGTGGATCGAGTCTGGACCTGAAGTCCAGTTTGGTTCTCGAGATCTAGATCAAACCCGGACCCATTTGGGTTTCGGGTTTGGGTCAGACCCGGATAGACCGAACCCAAGATCTAGATCTGATGTAGATCATTTATGGATCGGGTTTGGATTTGGATCCTGGTCATGGGATCCACACATGATATATTATAAATTCGGATAAGGTCTGGATAGAGTTGTAGACCGGATCTAACTCTATCTTGTTTGGACCAGGTCCAGATCTGGATTGGGTTGTGGATCAGATCTGACATGGGTCCTGTTTGGACTGGTCTAGGTGTGGACTCGGTCGGGTTCCAGGATTCAACCCGGGTGTTGTGTGGATTGGGTCTAGATCTGGATTAGTTTAAGGATCCAAATCCGACCTAGATTCATTTGTGGTTTCGGATCTTGGTATGATCTGGACAGACCAGACCCATGATCTGGATCTAACTCAGATTCTTTACGTATATGGATCCGGATTGGGTTTGAATCATGGGATCTAACCCAGGACCCGATCATTATGGGTCTGAATCTAGACTGTATTTGGATCGGGTGATCCGACTCATGATCCATTGTTACTAGATCTGGATCTGAATTGAATTGGATCAGATACGAAATGAGGTCCATGCACTATTTACACCTGGATAGATTTTGTGGCCGATACAGGGCATTTCAGGATAGATTTAGAGCCTTTTTTATCGATTTCTATTGGCTTTTCATCGGTTCTTGAATGTAGAGACCCTATTTTGAATCAATGAAGGAACAAAGATTTTTTCATTCAGTTTTAAGGGTTTATAGGCGTTTGTACATGTTTTAAACCGGTTTGACCATTTTGAGACCGGTTTAGACCCTTAGTTGATTGGTTCAGGATTGTTTTAGACTAATTCAGAGCATTTTAGATGGTTTCAACATGAAGACCCTGAGTTTTACCCAAAATAGCATATTTTATTATTTTTCATGCTTTATAAGTGTTTATTATCATGAAAGCATGATTTTTTATATGCATTTGATGTTATTTAAGTTATGCATGATATTTAGGCATAATTTATGACTAAATTCATGACAAATATGTTGTGTTTTTATCAAAATTTATTTATGCATGAGTTGATGCATAAATTTATATTTTTGATGATATAATACATATTTCGCCATGAATATACATGTATTATCATGTGTGCATGGGCATGCTCTATAATTTGAATATGTTTACGATAAAAGATTTTGATCAACTGACTCATGCAATCACAAAAGTTATCTGAGTTTTGTTAATTGAGGATTCTTTGGACCGTGTTAAGATTCTTTATTATGATTATGTGTGACTTTATGAAACAATGATTTTACCCAAAGGTAGGTCATTGTCTCCTAAATTCATATAGGGTATAATAATAGATGTGTATATTAGCCCATGAAGCATGTTCATATCCAAAGGTACAGTACTGAATTGACTCTAGCTATATGATCTGCTAGTTTCATCAATTGAAGTCAATTTCTTATGAATTAAGAAGACAAAATAACTATGAGTATTATCGTTTTTACTAAAGTGAAACAATAATAGCCCAATTATACTTGTTTCAGAAGAGGTGAATAATAAAGAGTCTCATATTTACCTTTTCAATATGAATCTCGTATAGAGCTATTAATCTTTCATTCATATAGAGAATAAATCTTATAGCATATCATAACATAATATAACATCATGTTGCATATTAAAACATCATGAAACATATCAAAACTTTATGTTTTACATTATAGTATATGACAAAAATTTATAGCATAACATTCAAAAGATATTCACAAGTGATAACACAATCACACAACCTCAATAAGCACATATATTGTGCATTAACATGTCATGTGTTCATCTGGTTCACGTCTGTAACCATGTTATGTGCATCTAATTCACTTTTGAAACCATGACATGCATTCAAACATAATTTTTTAATTCAAAATTGTTATCACAGAATTTATCGATCCTTATAAATTCTGCCATAAATCAACCAAAATTATTTTAGATATGAGATTTTTATAATAGCTTTATACACATGTTATCATCATATATTAAGAATTAAAAAATTTTGTAAGCACAAATTGTTTTCTATTCAAAGAACAACCTTGCTCAATTATGTCTTTCTAATATAAAATTAGCCTTAAATCATCTAGAATGAATTAAATGTTGAGATTTTTACAGTAGGTGGCTTGATATGTTTGATTCAAGCTCACAAAAACCCAAACTTAAATTCAATTCTAGTAGAGAGCTAAAAATTATGAAATATATGTTGTTTTTGTTATTTATCATAACAAGTTCTAGAAAAACACAGATTTTAGAGCAACTTTCCCAATTTTTTTTTCAAACCATGAGGAATCATCCTCCAAGGTTTTAATTATGTGTTTTTATAAATCCAAACCGACACATATTAAAATATTATTTATAGATCTTAGGTATTCTTAAAGATATAATGTTTACAAAGTTTTTTTGCCTTCGCAAAATTCCTTTTAGGACATGATTTCTATGTCGACTTGCAGAGGGCATATCTCTCAAACCATGACTCATTTAATTCTAAAATTTGAACTAGGATCGCTTTCATATGTATGAAATATCTTTATAATTTTACAGGATTTATATGCTCACAGTTTGAGAGAACCAAAATTATTTTTATAACTGGTTAGATCAAAATACACAAAACAATATGCAGTTTTTAAGAAACATATAAAAACCTCATGCTTTTCATAAAAAATATAAAAAATTGTATCCAATGATTTTGATCCATCAAGATCACATTAGATTCATGCTTGAGCACATTTAATCATAGCAACACAATACATACTCATAAATCTACATCCAAATTCAACCACTATCCCATAAAGAATATATTTTTCTCAAAAACGGTTTTTGAAAAAAGAATTTTGGTTTATTAAAACCCTCTATGCTAAAAAATATATCAGTACCTAATTGAATCTAGGTTGACATGTATACTAATACATATTTGGGAATCATCCGACAACATGTTCATATATCTAGCCTCATACACACATGCAAGGTTACGATGTATCTACTTCAAAATCGAAAAATCTACCAGAAAAGCTCTTATAAACCTTATCCACCAACCAAATTCCTCCTAGGTATGAAGTACCATGTAGATGCAGTTACTACCAAAACCTCCTTCTCTAAAAAGAGTGTGTGAGAGGAAAAAGGAAAAGAGAGAGAGAGAGAATAGGGAATAGATAGTTAAGTAGGAAAATTATGGATTAGAAAAGGAGACTAGGGGTGTGTAGGAGGTGGGAGGAAAGCTCCATTTTTATAGTTTTTATGAGAATAAAGAAACCCCCTTAATCCTCATCTCATTTGATTTTTATGTGAATTTCATTTAAATTTTATGTCATTTCATGGATCCTCACTAATTAGGACTCGTATATGAAATAGGAAATGAAACTAATTAGGAACTTTTGCAAAATAGGTGGGAACGTGCCCCCCCCCCCCCCGCTCCCTCCCTTTGGATAGGCTTGCCTAGATTGAGTCCATCTCATAAGGGACTTCAAGATCTAGGAGGAGCCCACCTAAGGGTCGTCCTACCCTATGGGTTCAATTTACAAATTTCAACAAATGAAATTCTAAATCAAAATTCAATTAAGTTAAATTCACATTGAAATTCACAAGAAATTAAAATTCAAACTCAAATTGAAATTAAATCCCAAATTGAAATTCAAACTCAAATTGAAATTCTACTCTAGATTAACATTAAATCCAAAAATGAAATTTATACCAAAATCAAAATTCAAGTTAAACTCAAATTCAAATCAAATTTGAGACATAAAATTTTATATTTATCAAAAAAATTATGAAAAATTTTCAGTTATTACACTAATCGAGCTTTGCCTCCTTAATAACAAAGAGAGGCATTTGTTGATGCCTACATTTTTTTTAGTCCCTCAAACCAACATCAATCATTGGTCCTCGATATCATGTCATGTGATGATTTGTCAGAAATTACGTTGCATTTATTCACATTCATTAAGTCTTAGGGTATGAACCTTTTAATGCCTCATTATTCATCAAGAATACAAAGTACTAGGAAAAGAAAGAGCTTTATATTGTCCCAAAAAGGCCAAGCACACTTCAAACATTTTAAAGGGTATTTTTGTAGTTTCATTTGATAAAATGATTTTCAAAAGAATATTTACAAAGGTTCTTGGTATGTTCAGGTCTTTTAAAGGTATTTTGATTTTGACCAATGAACTAACATCTTTAACCCTTGTCAACCAAAAGTAGAGGTTTTCAACTTTTCAACCAGCCAAAAATCGCTTCAACCCAACATCAAAGTGAAAAGTTAAGGCCAAAACATGTTTTTGGTTTTGAATAACTTGTTTAGAAAGTAGGGATCACTTTAAGGGCATTTTTTATATTTCAAACGATTAAATTTGATTTTAATCCTAAAAGACCAATTATAGAAGAGCATGTTAGCTTTTCAATGCATAAAACCCTTCATCAAATGAACTTTTAGATCTCAATATATAGGTATTTTTCCATGTCATAATAGGTCTTGTATATTAGGGTTTAACTTGATCCAGATTTATGTCCAATAGACAATCAGCAAATGGCTCATCTGTTGATGGTCAATTAGATCTAGGTCTGGATCCAGACCAGTTTCACCTTATCTGAATCTGATCAAATACATCTGGACGAAAATGTGGATCAGACCTGACCACTCGACTGCGTTTGGTATGGCAAAACATTGGCAGATGGCCCATCTACTGATGATCTCCTTTCCCTTTTGCTCTGTGTGCATCATAACTCCTATAAATACCCCTTTTTAGCTTCATTTTCAACACATCTTTTATCATTTTCTTTATGAGTGTGTGCTTGGGAGTTTGATGCCACCAAGCTCGAAAAAGTAGGGCAGAGTGTCCTCATTTTACCTTCCTAGGATAGTTTGCTTGCCGCTTTCTTGCTTAGGATATTCTCACATAATTTATGAGAAAATTCTAAGTTTTGCTACTCTAGCTTAGGAATTAGTTTTTCTAGCTTTGTAGAGTATCTTTTTCCTACACGGAGTGCCCTTCTCACGTAGGATTTTTTGTTAGAATAGTTTATCGGATTTCGGGTTTGTGGTGGAGCATGGAGGTTTTATCGGTTCAACAAGTGAGGGCTAGTTTTTGCAAGAAGTCGGAGTAAGTACTTTCTTCCCTCTTTCTCTTGTTATTTTCTTGTGATTTCTTTTTTCTACACATTTTAACTAATTCACACACTTGTTTTTTGTTGTTTGAGCCTTGGGTGAGTCCACCGCTCTGGGCTTACAGAATGCTTGAAGAAGCTTCAAATGCTTTACTTTCTCAAAAAAAATCAGCCTTGGTTGGACTATCCTTTGCCATTTAGGGAGAAACAGTCTAATCTCATACTAGTGAGTATCCCACATCGTTTTGAAAAAAATTGGTTTTCAAGAAAACATTTTCTAAAATCTTTTCAAAATAAAATCTTTGTTTTCAAAGGTAGGATTTTGATCTTATACTAGGAACGCCTAATTGTCCGAGTTCACAGTGATTTTCAGACTTAATCATTCAGGTATAGTTTGTTTCTATGTGGTATGGTGTATCATATGGCCATGCAAACATGGGATACTAGAATGGGTAGGACACTACATCCCTGATGGATGCATTTTGGTATCCCACTTGGTTCTGCCTTCCCCCAGGAACAAGGGAGGTCAGGACAGTGTGGACACCTTTGAAAAAACAAAAAGCATCCTTACCCAAGTCTGTTCATGGATAGAATAGGATAGAACATTGTGCCCTTGACCTACCATGTTTGCTAATCAAACGCCTCCTCAAGGATGATTTTGATGAGCTTGGTCTAGGGTCTCTCTATGCATTATAATGCACCTCTAACAGTACATATGCAAGAGCAGCATTGGAATGGCCTAGATTGATCATCTTGCACAAAAAGCTATGGGAGTTCATTTGATGTTATCCTCTAATCCACAACCATAGTAAAAGTAGATTGTGATATTTTGAAAATGCCAATGTTTTATGAAAACATTGATATTTTCAAAATGTCACCTATTTTAAAAATATCACTTTTTATCATGATATTGACATGATAAAATCACTTTTTTATAGATTTTTCCTAAGATTCAAACTTCGTTTTGTATTTGTATATATTATATACTTTTATATAGTGATACTTTCTAAAGAAAAACTAAATGTTCAAAATATTTTGATATTTTCTCTCTCTAATATTTTCTTAATTAAGAATAATATTTGTGACTATGCTAACAACATTATATAGTAAAAATTTCATTCAGGGCTTTCGCATACAAAATACCGCATTTCATGCAATCATCTATCTATTATCGAGATCTCTAATTGCCTTAAACCAACTTGGGGCTAGCTCAATTGATGTAAATCCAATATTGTATTTATAAAGAAAACAAATCTGCCAACTATTGGCTACCCTACCCTAAAATTATCTAATTTTATCTAGAAAAATAGGAAGAAAACTAGCTAGAAATAAAAGAAAATTTAAATAAATTAGATTTTTCTCATATAAAAACTGAATTGGCAACTAGACCTTTCCTCCTTTAAAGCAGATTTTTCTATTCTAATTAAAACAAATTACCTTCTAAAACAATAAAATCTATCCTAAAATGTTTAGATCCAATATAATGATCTAAATACAAAAATATCCAAACTAACAAATAAAGATACGAAAACCAAATAGATTTCAAATGCATTTTTATCTGGTTGAAGAAGACTTGCCCTCAAGTTGGATCTTGCTTGCATTTTTTCTAGTTCTATTTTACTTTGTGGGTTATGAGCCCATAATATGAAATCAAGTCTCTCTGTTGCTCTATGAACTAAATGAACCAAGCAGGATTTATCTCAACATACATATTGAAGTTAGGAACATTCTTTTTTAATAAGCCAAAGTCATGTGAAGGGCCTCCAAAGTAAAACAAGTCAAATAGATCTAGGTTGAAACAAAATTTGGATCCATTGTAACAGAATCTCATCCATATGTAACCGTGGAAACTCATACTGATCAAATTTGAGCAAGCCCAATGTCTTGAATGGGTTTAGGTCAAGATGAGAATAAGATGGTTTTGAATATGGTTATTGGGGTTTAGATCCTGACTATATCTAGGTATAGATGGATTCTTGAGAAGTTCAGTTTGTATAGGATTAATTGTGTTGGGTTTATCTTTGTGTAGGTTTTTAGGGCATAAGTTGGATTCAAGTAGATCCAATAATAAAGTTTTGGGTCCATTAAGTGATTTTAGATCTAAATCCTTTTTAATTGGATATGGGGTTTAAGTACATTACAAAAGTGGTTCTGATGTAGGCTTTTAGATAGGTATTAATGGAGGTTTACTAGGACTATGTTCTAAGTGAGGTTTTGGATTGAGTTTTAAGTGGGTTTTAACTATTTGGGTTTGGGTAGGTTTAGGAACACATGAAGAGGTTTTTCTCTTTCTTGCTCCAATTATGCTTCATGATGTAAGGCACGTTGAATTGCTTGCTCCAAAGACGTGACTGTAATGCTTTTTGTCCTTTGGAATATACAAAAGTCAAGTCCATCGATGTATTTGGTGATTTGCTTCTCTATGGTTTCTTGAACTTGGACTTCTAGTATCACATGATGAAAATTTTCTGTGTATTCTTGCACAGACGGTACCTTGATGAAGGAAGAGACATCACATCTCAGTAAGACAAACTTTAATTTGCATCATCATATCTTCAAGGGCTGCCCGCGTATGTGGATCCATTCTCTACTTGTGTTGTGCCTTGGTGGGATGGGATCTTGTGACATGTAGAGTCTGACTTGTATCTTGGGTTGGTCATGGATTGGGTGTGGTTAAGGTTCAGGGTAAGTTTGGATCATGGATTTGGTTTGAGACTGGACAGTTTGGATAATGGGTATATGGATCTTATTGGATTAAATAAGCATTTGGGTTACACTGACCACTAGGGTTGTATTGGGTAGGTGTAGATCAATTTTGAAGTGGATATGGGTCATAAGAGGGGGGCATTGATGGTTTAATGAGTCATATTGGATCGGGTTTGAGGGATTTTGGTTGCATGGGTTGGTTTAGGTATGTTTTGGTTCAAGTCTAGGTCCAAAGCATGTTTAAATTGAGCAAAAGAGGCTCAGAGCTGGTTCTGAAATCCTGAACCGATTTCAGGTGGTAGATTAAAAAATGTAGAGAGAGAGTAATGGGGATTTAACCAATTGAAACTGAAACCGGTTCTATCCCAAATGCTCCTCTCCACAATAGAGGGAAGGAAAGGAGGGTCCGAGGGGGCGGGGTTAAGAAGCTCGTCGGAGCCAGCCGGGTAGGATGAGAAGTAAGAAGAAGGAAGTGCGGGGGGAGGGATGCCTGACAAGTTGGCAGCAACTGGCTTGGCCTGCTGCCAGTGGTGGACGGCCGGCGACTACTGATTAGAATGCTCCTCTCCACAGACTGAAGGATGTGAGGGGTCGGTGGTAGAGAAGGAAGATGGGAAAGGGGAATGGGAAAGAGGAGACAAAAAGAAAGGAAGAGAAGGTAAAGAAGAGGAAGAAGGATGGGGGTTAACCAGCAGGTTGTCGAATGGCCAGGGCTGCGGCCGGTCTGTGGTAGACTCCGACGACCTGTTGGTGATAGCCCAGCTATGATACCAACTAATGTAAATCTGGTATTGGATTTGTGAAGAAAAAAATCTACCAACTATCAGCTACTGCTAAAATTATTTAATTTTTTCTAGAAAAACTAAAACTAAAATAAAAATCAGATAAACTACATTTATCTCATTTCAAAAGTGAATTCACAACAAGATCTCTCATCCTTTAAAAAAAAGAAGATTTTCCTATTCTAATTAAAATGAACTACCTTCTAAAAAGATAAAATCTATCCTAAAATGTGTGGATCCAATATAATAATAATTCAAATACAAAAATATTCAAAATAATAAATAAATATCTAAAATACAAATGAATCTTTATCTGCCCAGATCTTCTATGCTTCATCAATCAAGTTGACCATCACGTTATCAAACATTTCTTTAAGCTATGTGCGAAATATCTGTTCAACCCAAGTGGCTGACGATGACTAAAACCAACTAGCTAGGCTTGGACCGAGCCAACGGAGCTTTACAGATGATGGATTCATCTGGCTGGCCATTTCCGAGGTTCGAATCCTTTGCTACCTAGAGAAGGGACATAAATGACTAAAACACATGACGAAGATTCTTCCACTGCTTTTAAGATAATCAATGGGAGAGAGAGAGACGTTAATAAATGAGAGCAATAATAGAGCAAGCCAAGACAAAATAAAGCTGTACCAGCAAATTAAAAAGCTTGGAAGTGAAAGATATCACGGATGTTCAAAGGGAGACTTTTTCAAATATATAAAGAATGACATAAAAGAAAAGGAAAAATGATGTAAAGGTTAATGAGCACAGTGTCTTTGGCGTCACCATCATTAAGGCAGTTCAAGTGACCTTGCTATTCGAATCTCAAACCTTCACATGGTTATAGTTAAACTTTAATATTTGAAAAATAATAGTAAATGCTTTTTTGTGTAGTGGTCCACCAAGCAAGACTATGTGAAAATGGTTTTTATTTTTATTCAACCATTGTATGTTTTTATTCAACTAAAGATGAAGATAGAACCATGGGGGATAGCCCTTTTTGTGGTCACCATTTGTTCCTAAACTGTCCAATTACCAATAGAATCATAGAAGTTGGTATAGAAGCCTCACAAAGGTAATGACATGAATGCCCTCAAGTTGCTTCTTCAATTTTACATTGGCCAACTTGTTTTACAAAAACTTGTTAGCTGGCTTAGCTTTTCAAGTATAAGCCGAGTTTGAACATTGGATAACATGACACTAAAGAACAGGCTCCGTTTAAGAGCTGTCAATCCGAAGTGCATTGTGATTTTCCCAACACTCTCTGTTGTTTGAGAGCAGTGTTGTTAAAAATGGGTGTTGAGAATAAAATTTGGCAAACCCACTATTTTAATAACATTCACAAGCAGATGTATTTTGCCAATATCTCCAATATTGCATTTGACAACAATATATTTTGGCAACATATTTTGCCAAAGCCATGTTTTAGCAACACAGGGAAATGGTGTTTGCATCCCAGAGCAAGCAATAGAACTGTCACAATGACAAAAGGATGGCATAAGCTCAAACATCATGATGTATCGGCCCTCTTAGGTGACCGTGCCCCTCAAACTTGGCAGGGCAAAATGGTCATATACTAAAAGAAATAAAGATTTTAAGATGTTTCCAAACTCAGTGGCATTCCCATAGTTGATTGAAGACTCGTGGCTACTGAGTTGGTATGGTAGCATGGGAAATATATTTGGTTTTGTGAAGTCTTATCAGCTGTCTTATATATATATATATATATATATATATATATATATATATATATATATATATATAGGGCTAAGAGGAAGTAAGGTTGAGAGGTGAGTAGAAGGCCAAGTTCTCCATCTCAGGGAATATAGTTAATTCTCTTGTAATCTCATTTCCTTAGAGAAGGATGGGAAAAATAACGTTAGGAAGTCAGCAGGAGGCTGCTCAGCCTGACTGTCTTCGTGCTGTGCTGGCTGAGGTTATACTCACCTTTCTGTTTGTCTTCGCCGGGGTCGGCACGGCAATGGCATCAGGTAATCAAGGAGCAATTCTAGCTTTTAAGTGAATTATGATATTTTTATTAATAGTTTATGTGAATTCAAATGATGAAAATGGCAATTAAAGTTGGTTTTCGAATTTAAAGACAGTTCTGTAGTTACTATAATTTTCCATTCTCTATCAAAATGGAAGTGCAATCCCGCTGCTGCCTCTGCCTTCATCTGTCGTTATAATTTTCCATGCTCTATCAAAATAATTATAGTGTAGCACGCAAGGACACGGCCTTCCTAGCTAGGATTGACCGTGGTTAATTTGTCACCAGCCAAGGGATGGCCGTGGTTTGTCACCAGCCAAGGGACAACCATGGTTAGAAATGAACCTACTTGCAGCATTTCTTGCCACAATGTCGAAGTTGGGTGTTCTCATTTGGCAGGTAAAAGGACCTCGAGCTTTATCAACTAAAGGCGGACCCCTACCAGCGTATTCGATCAAAATCTAACAACTGTACATCAATTTTGTACATGTAATCTTTTAGTTTTCATAGTCTGTCATTTAAGGCTCCATCACGAATAAGCCCTTCTTCAATGCAACTTTGAAAGACTGGCAAACGTGTTTAATTAATACCAATTTTCACGTAAATATTTCGCATGAAAATTATCTCCTCTCAAGAAATGCTCTCTCTCTCTCTCTCTCTCTCTCTCTCTCTCTCTCTCTCTCTCTCTCTCTATATATATATATATATATATATATATATATATATATATATATATATATATACATTTTGACTTAAGAAGTTTGGATCTTTAAATGCAGATAAGTTGGTTGACGGATCCGGCATAGCAGGCTTGACAGCAGTGGCAGTGGCCCACGCACTCGTGGTTGCGGTCATGATATCTGCAGGGCTACATATTTCAGGTGGTCACCTGAACCCTGCAGTCACACTGGGCTTAGCTGTTGGTGGTAACATCACCATCTTCAGGTCTGTCCTTTACTGGATTGCTCAATTGCTGGGCTCTACTCTTGCCTGCCTGCTGCTCAGGTTCCTAACAGGTGGATTGGTAAGTATTTTGCCTCCCCATGGTGTCATGGGTCGACCTTCTAGATGCGCCTTGAAGGTGTACAAATAGGTGCCTACGTTGTGGTTTATACCCAAGAACATATTAGGTTGGATCTAATATCGACACGACTAGGGAACACGCACAAGCACTAGATAGCTAGCAAAGAAATGAACCATGCATTGAAATAAAAAAATTTACATGGTTGAGCAATTCTTCACCATGATTTAGCAGATCTTTATGACAGCTATTTGAGGTGCCTTTCAAAAAAAACAGTGGCAATTCACACATGACCAAACCATAATGTTTATATTCATTTTTACATAGATTTTGCTGTGCTATACACATGAGCATGCGTCCGCAAAATTACAACGCTTGTATTTTCTTTTACAAATTTTCAAAGAGCATTCGGTCATGCTGTTAGTATCATACTATTTAGTAGGAAATCATAATTGAGACCTTCGTTTGTTTGATGGGATTTTACGTATGCATTCAATATGTTTTTTCTAGTGAGATATGCACTTCGGATGTTATTGTTTTAACATATACGAAATTTCCAATCAGATTTTCTACATGAATTTAATGCAATTATTTGTAGGGGTCCGCCCCAGCTTGCCTTTCAAAAAAAAAAATGCGTATGGTGGTAACAGAACTTTTTGAATTTAATGCAATTATTGTATGTGTGGCACACGCGTGCATGTGTGTTTATTTAGTTGAGACTTCCGACTATATTATGTTTTATAAAAGAAAGTCATGACTCATGAGTGCGAACTTCGTCTGATCAATTTGTTCATTTGTTAAGAATTATTCATTTGTTAAAGTAGTTCAAGAACAAAAGGAAGTCATGAGTGCGCAGATGTATTCAATCTGGTTTATTTATTAAGAATTATTCATTTGTTCAAATAGTTTTAACGTAAAAATATCATTTTAAATGGTAAATTTCTGTGCATTATAGATGGTTGATTTCTGAATCACCTATTTTTTTTTTTTTAAATCAAACAATCCAAAAAAAGTTTTTTTACTAAGCTATGTACAAGATATTCACGAGACTTTATCCAAAAAATAAAAAGAAAATGTTAAAAACCATATAGTTTCTACTCGATACTACAGTACTAATTAAAGGTGAGTTGGCAACACATTTTTGTTTTGATAGGCAAGATAGGGTTTGGCAGAGGGATTCGAACCTGGGCCTTCAGCTTGGCACAGGACCCGCTTAGCACATGGGATACCACTTCGGTGGTGTGTAGGCAATACTTTCCCAATGTATATATTGGAAAAAATGTTGACTGCACCCATGGGTTCCAAAATCACGAGTAAAAATAAATCTCTTTTCTTATTTTTTATTGATTCTTTTGCACATCTGACTCTCCAAATGTGATTTACATGTTTAGTTTAGTAGAAACCGTCCCTTGGATCATGTATTCCCAATGTATATATCGGATTTTTTTGTTGGTTAAAAAATCAATGACCTACAATATAACTAATTTACAACCCTTGAAAAATCATATTTTCGATCCCTACTATTGTCTAATTTTCAACCTTCATAAAATAATTTTTTTATGTAAAAAAATACAATCTAAGATTTAAGTTCTACTATTTTGACCTTGCTGAACACATTTATGTGGTCAGATTTGGTTAAAAAGCCTACCCTCACATGAGTTTGAACTAGATTTATAGTGTCAGATTTTGTCAAAAAGACCTCATGAGTTTCAACTAGCTAGGGCTCGGAACCCACGATTGTAGCTAATATTTTCCATATATATATGATGTTGATAAATTAAACATGGGGTTCTAAGTGTGCTGTGGTTGGATGGTTTTGACAGGAGACACCAGTACACACGCTCGCTAGTGGGGTGGGCTACTTTGAAGGGGTGCTCATGGAGATCGTTCTCACCTTCTCTTTGTTGTTTGTGGTATATGCCACAATAGTGGACCCCAAAAGAGGACAGATAGGAGGTCTGGGGCCCATTCTTGTGGGGTTTGTGGTTGGTGCCAACATCTTGGCTGGTGGGGCCTTCTCGGGTGCATCCATGAACCCAGCCAGGTCCTTCGGCCCTGCATTGGTCAGCTGGGATTGGACCAACCACTGGGTCTACTGGGTCGGGCCACTTGTAGGTGGGGGCCTTGCTGGGCTGCTCTACGATCACGTTTTTCTCGTCCATTCTCATTCTCCTGTTCGTGATGAGGACTACTGAAGAAAGAAAAGACTGTGCTCTCTGATTGTTTGTTTCTTTGTATGCGTGTCTGTGTGTGCACCCATGTATTTGAGATATGAAAATGTTTGATCTATGCCTTGCTATTGAATGAATGCATATATATATATATATATATATAGTAGTGCGTAGGTTCATGACCACTTCCGAACTTGCACTGAGCGTCCATCGCATGCCAGATAGATGCTCAACATCATAGTTTTCAAAAAAAGACTTTTAGTGGTGACAAAATTCTCAGCGGAGACCTTTAGCGGCGACTTTGTGTATTTTGACGCAAACTTGTGCTCAGCGCAAGTTCGTTTAGGTCATGTTCCAAGTAGGGATGGCAGTGGACCGGGGGAAAGCGGGGCCCCGCCCCGCCTCGCCCTGTTTGGACCGGGGATGAAGGGTATGAAACGGGGATGGAGGCGGGGGTGGAGGATAAAATCCATCCCCGCCGTGGAGGCGGGGCGGGGGTGGACGTGCACTTTTCCCCGCCCCGTCCCCGCCACGATCCCCGCCTAATCCCCGCCCCGACCACTTTTCCCCACAATATCCCCGCCCCGCCCCGCCCCGCCTCATCCCCGTTTGGACCGGGGATGAAGGGTATGAAACGGGGATGGAGGCGGGGGTGGAGGATAAAATTTTGAGGCGGGGCGGGGGTGGAAACCTTGTCCCCCGCCCCGCCCCACTGCCATCCCTAGTTCCAAGGGTCATGCACCTATGCATTTTACTATATATATATATATATATATATATATATATATATATATATATATATATATATATATATATATATATATATAAAATACAGTGTTGCCCGGAAGACGGGTGGTTTTTTTTTTTAATGCCCGCAAATAGGAGTACCAATGGGTAGAACCGCAAGCAAAAATGGATGAGTCCAGATCTGGATCTGATTAAGAGTTGCTGGTATTAGATTCTTACTTTGGCTTGACCAGACCTACCATAGGTATAATTACAGCATAAACTAGATTAGATTAGATAAACCAGGTCCAGCTTATACCTGGTCATAGTACAAGAAATTCAACATTTAGCAGCTTTTGCACCAGTAAAACTCTTTACTGGTGCAATCACTGCGCCAGTAGATGCACGGGTAAAAGACTCGCCCGTAAAGCTTTTACTGGTGCAATTTACATTCGCCTGTAAAAAATCAGTTTTACTGGCACAAATTAAGCGTCAATGAAACGATTTTCACTTTTGGAAAATCTGCGCCAGTGATAATATTTCAATAGCCTTTTTTTTTCAAACACTGAGCTATTTGAAAAAGGATCACTGCCACAAAAGGAGCTTGTATTCGATCAAATTTCAGGGACTATGAAAAGTAAAAGTGAAGTAAGAGGAATAGCAAGTTTAGAGGCACAAAAGAAGAAAGAGAGACAAAGCCGGTTATCATGAGAAGAATCAAAGTCATACATCATTTTGTCTACAGCTTCTTGCTCATCGAAATCTATGTCATTAAACTGGATGCCAACAACCAGTTCCTTTTTAACTCCCCAAGGGAAATGTAGTGATCACGGAATCAATCCAATGAAACAACCTGTAATTAATAAAAAAGAGAATAAGTAAGCAATGCTTGTACCTATCATAACTGAAAAAGATGAAGCAAGGATACAAACTTCTCTATAATCTCTTTGCTAGGTATATCATCAGGTTTGAGGAGTTTCCCAAGTGAATGTTGGTGCATATGCCTCTAAATGCCTACTATGACATGTTTATCCTTTGTATGAGCAAGTCTTCTCTTCTTAATCCATTGCGCAAAGACGTGTAAAATAAAACTAGGAAGCACACACATAAAATAGACAGGTCAGACAAATGAAAGAAATCACAGTGACATTCCACACGGTCACAGATGCCAAATAAGAGCAAATCCACAAATGGACAAGAGGTCGATTAACCCGCTTCATATATGACATGTAAAAAACCTATTTTTTGAGTAATTTTCTTTCAAAAATAGATTCAGACATTTAGGATCAGCAAACCCTATTTTCGAGGCTGAGAATGGATTCATGATGAAATTTTTGTTAGAGAAAAGGAAAATATACTTGTAAACGAAGAGAAAACTCTCAGTTTTTTCTGTGTGACTTCATTTCATTTGGATGCTGTCACCTCTTATATTAGACGGAAATAAAAAAACATCCACAAAAAAACAAACAATCCACGTTCCCATGCAAGGGAGTGGTACCCAAAACTAACTCCTAAAACTACTGCAAGGACTTTGCACTACCCGTGCAACTAGGAGAAACAAACTCAAATGAAAACAAACTGGTTCCTACTTTATTGCGCACGATCTTAACCAACAATCACCCCCTAAGCTCGTGCGTATGCTTGATCTCAACCATACCGATCCTCTCTCGAAGCTCCAGAAACTTGGCACGACCAAGCGCCTTGGTCAGAATATCCGCTAGCTGGTTTTCCGTCGCCACGAACTCCACTGCTACCTTGCCATCCTCAATACATTCACGGATAAAATGATACCTCATCTCGATATGCTTGCTCCTATCATGAAACACCGGGTTCTTGCACAAAGCAATCGCGAACTTGTTGTCAATTTTAAGCGTGACTGCCTCGGGTTCCTTCCCGACCAAATTGCCGAGTAAACGAGACAACCACACCCCCTGACATGCCGCTGATGTAGCTGCAATATACTCTGCCTCACAAGAAGAAAGAGCTACCACTCTCTGTTTCTGACTTTGCCAAGTGACAGGAGCACTACCATAGAAGAACAACACCCCCGTAGTGCTTTTCCGGTCTTCCAAATCTCCAGCCATATCACTGTCACTAAACCCGGTTAAAACAGCTTGGCTTTCTTCCTTCTTTCTCCCATAAAAACATCCAAGAAAACACGTCCCCGCGATGTAACGGAGAATTCGTTTCACTGCAACAAAATGTTCCTCGTGAGGTTCCTGCATGAATCGGCTCACATAGTCGACAGAGAAAGCCAAGTCAGGGCGAGTGTGAGTTAAGTACTGAAGGCACCCAACTATACTCCGGTACTTGGTGGCATCTACGAGTGGCGTAGCACTGATCTTGGACAACTTGAGACGATTCTTCATGGGTACATTACATGGATTGCACCCTGCCATACCACTTTTTTCTAGTAATTTTTTCGCATAAGCAGATTGCCTTAAACCAATGTCGTCCGCACCTTGAACTACCTCAATGCCGAGGTAATAAGATAGACGTCCCAGATCACTCATGCAAAACAAACTCTTCATCTCAAGTTTGAACTTTTCAATCCCATCCTTGTCCGCTCCCGTGATAATGAGATCGTCGACATAGACTCCCACCAACAACATTCTTTCGCCAAACCCACGCGTATATAAGCCATATTCCACTGTACTCCTTCTGAAACCCAGGGACACCAAACTCACATCCAACTTGGTGTTCCATGCTCTTGGAGCCTGCCGCAACCCATACAACGCCTTCCGTAACCGAAGTACCTTGTGTTCCTGTCCAGCGATAATGAACCAGGGAGGTTGCGCCACATAGACTTCTTCGTTTAGTTCGCCATTGAGGAAGGCGGACTTCACGTCCATGTGATGCAAAACCCACCCCTCATGTGCTGCCATCGCAACCAAGAGTCGTACAGACTCAAGATGGGCCACGGGCGCAAAAACCTCTTCAAAATCAATGCCTTGTTTTTTAACATATCCTTTTGCGACCAACCGTGCCTTGTGCTTGACAATCGTACCCTGCTCATCTCGCTTCACCTTGAAAACCCACTTGAGACCAATTGGGCGATGTCCCGCTGGTGGATCCACCATCTCCCATGTATGGTTCTTGATGAAGGAGTCCATCTCCTCCAACATCGCCTTGCGCCACCACTCTTCTTGCTCTGCTTCCGCGAAACTTGATGGTTCTTCTGCCGACGTGAGAAGTAGCTCCTCGAGATCATTCGGTTCCATTGGCGCTGTTGAATTATAGATATCACTAAGATTTCGATATCTCTGTGGTTGAGCCGGATCAATGGCGGCATCGAGTTGAGAACCTGGAGATTCATGTGACACCGAAGCACTCCCCAAGCCATGCTCAACTGAACTCGGAACCAGTGGACTTTGAACTGGACTCACGGCTTTAGTCGAACCAACCTCGCCTCCGATACTCCACACGGCTCCATTTCCCTTTTCTTCATGGAACTCAACTGACTCCCACAAACTTGTGCCATCATCCCACTGCCATTTCACGTTCTCTTCAAACAACACATCACGGCTAACAATTATTCTACCCTGACGAGGATCGAGCAAGCGATGTGCTTTGCATCCATCCTCAACACCGAGATAAACCAACTGTTGACTCCGGTCGTCGAGCTTTTTCAAATGTGAAGCCGCCACCTTCGCATGTGCCAAACAGCCGAACACTCGCAAGTGTCCCAAGTGAGGTTTCTTCCCCGTCCAGGCTTCAAATGGAGTTCTCTCCCCCATTGCCTTCGTTGGCAAACAGTTTAATAGATAAACCGCATGCCTAACTGCTTCTCCCCAGAGCTCGCCCGAAACCTTCATGCTTTTCAACATGGATCGTGCCATCCCAACCACGGTCCTGTTTTTCCGCTCGACAACGCCGTTTTGCTGTGGCGTGTAGGGCGCTGTGAGTTGTCGCCGTATACCCGCTTCCTCGCACACCTCTGCAAATGCTTTACTTAGGAACTCGCCGCCTCGATCAGACCGCAACGTTTTGATACGTCGTCCACAACATGTTTCAACTAAAGCCTTGAACTTCACAAACTCTGCACATGCTTGGTCCTTACTTTTCAAAAAACACACATGCAACCATCTTGAATAATCATCAAAAAATAACATAAAGTACTTATTTCCTCCACTTGTTGATGGAGTAATTGGCCCACAGAGGTCGACATGAACCAGCTCCAGCCACTCCTTTGCCCGGTGCGGTGTCTTTTGCGGGAATGCTCCCCGCGTTTGTTTTCCCACCAAGCATCCGTGGCATAATTGGTTCGGATGCGTGATTAGTGGCACTCCTGCCACCATGTTCTTGTCAACGAGAAATTTCAAAGCCTTGAAGTTGACATGACCGAGACGACCATGCCATAGCCATGCCGGATCCTCCATCTTTGTGAGCAAGCAAATCGGACTTGCCCTTGTCAACTCAATATGGTACAGCCTGTTTGAAGACCGAGGCACCTTCATGAGCAACTGCCCCGTCGGTTTCTCCAACACCTCCAGCTTGCCTCCGTCCAGCACCACACGGTAGCCGACCTCAGTCATTTGTCCAAGGCTTATGAGATTGCTACACAGCCTTGGAATATAGTAGACATCTTTGAGAGCCCACTGATCTCCATTTTTACACTCAAACAAAATTGAGCCCTTTCCCATAATCTACACAGTAGATCCGTCACTGAATCTCACTTTACCGGTGATTGCTTCATCCAGCTCCTGGAATTTCTTCCGGTCGCCGGACATGTGGTTGCTAGCCCCGTTGTCAAGATACCATGTGCTCCCGGTGATTATGTCTTTTCCCGTTAGTAACAACTTGGGAAAAACATTGTCCTCCACCAGAAACAAGGTCTCCGGCTGCTTCTCTTCCACCTGCTCGAGCGACGTCAGCTCCTCCGACATCGCGAGCAAAAGTGCTTGCTCCATCGTATCCGTGCGGGCATGGTGTGCCTCTTCTGCCTTCCTCGGCTCCTTGCACTGGTTGGCGAAATGGCCGAAATTACGGCAATTAAAACACTGAATATTGCTGTAATCCCGTGAGCCACCACCTGTCACTTCCTTCCCCGTTGAGTTCCCACGCCCACCAGAACGCCCGCCGCGTCCTCGGCCTGTGCCACGGCCACGGCCACGACCTCTTCCTCGAGAGCTTGCCTCTGGTATCTTGCCCTTGCCGGGGCTCTCGGCACCCATCTTCTTCTGGCGCGCCTCCCACTCCGCCTGAGTGTAGAGGAGTTGCTCATCTCCGGTCGCGCCCGCCGTGGGGCGACGCGTTCGCTCCTCGAACGCCTTGAGTCGGCCCACTGCCTCCTCAAATACAAGGGTGGAAAGGTCGTAGAATTGTTCGATGCCATTGGTGACGGTAATAAAACGCTCAGGAACTGAATCGAAGAGCTTCTTCACAAGTGCGGCATCATCCAGAGAACCGCCCAGGCTACTAAATTTCACCGTCATAGCTGACAGTTTTCCGGCGTACTGATCCACGGACTCGTCCTCTTTCATGCGCATACCGTCGAATTCACTCTTCAACGTCTGCAATCGCGCATCTCTAACGCGATCGGCGCCGACGAACCTCGTCTAGAGGCAGTCCCAAATCTCTTTTGCCGTGGCCTTATTTGCCACCTGCAACAGAAGATCTTCCGGCAAGCACTGGATAAGGTGCAACTTCGCCTTCTTATCTTTCTTGATATCAACGATCGCCCCGGCCGCCGGTTCGATCGCCTCCTAGACCTCCTGGTCCTCCATCATTGCCTTAACCCGGATCTTCCAGCAGGTGTAATTCGTCAAGGTGAGTTGCGGATACACATACCGAAGTGTATCCCGCTCGCCGCTGCCGCTACGAGAACCTTCTCCTCCGATGACTATGGACACTGGGTTGAAGCGGGTATACTTTAGGTATACAATAACCGCTCTGATACCACTAATGTTAGAGAAAAGGAAAATATACTTGTAAACGAAGAGAAAACTCTCAGTTTTTTCTGTGTGACTTCATTTCATTTGGATGTTGTCACCTCTTATATTAGACGAAAATAAAAAAAAATCCACAAAAAAACAAACAATTCACGTTCCCATGCAAGGGAGTGGTACCCAAAACTAACTCCTAAAACTACTGCAAGGACTTTTCACTACCCGTGCAACTAGGAGAAACAAACTCAAATGAAAACAAACTGGTTCCTACTTTATTTCGCACGATCTTAACCAACAATTTTAATGAGTTTTGACTTATTTTATTGAATTTGAACTTTAATTGACTTCAGTACACCTTCGACAAGTTCCATGAGCAAATCGAGTAAATTCAAAGCCTTGTAGGGGTATTTTTGACCCTGAGGGACATAGTTGTTCCAACTTGGGTTGACAAGACAGGTCAACTATGTGAAACCCATATTAGTCTCATGCACTTTGACTAAGCTTTGACCAAGATAGGGTTTTTGAAATTATTTTGTAGAATGAAGTGATTTGAAAAGTAAAAAAAATGGTTTTAAATAAAGAGTAGCTTTTCAAATCCACCTCACATTGGCCAATGCATGCAAATCGAGGGTCACGCATTGTCAGCCCTAAAACTTGTGTTGTGGGCTCATAATGAGCCTACTTGAATGTTGTAAACCCCCTTTGTCGCCCTCTATGACCATTAAAAAAATAAAGACAAAAAAAATAATACAAGAAAAAGAAGTAGCAAATACTACCTCTTATTCAACCAATGCATGCAAAGCTTGGTTGGCATGCATTAGCAACAACAGGTTGCTACTACCATTTGAGAGTAGAGGTTGTGTTGCTTATTCTGGCCAAAATATTTAGTGGATGCAAAACAAAATATAATGAATGAAAAAAAAATAATCAAAAGAGGAATGATGAGAAAAAGAGGGAGCGATTTTGACTTAGAGAGAAAGAGAAGAGGAGGGGGAGGTCCAACCCTCTCTCAATCTCTTTGTCACTCATTTCTCCCTCTCTCTCCCTCTCTCTCTCTCATACACTTTCACGATTTTGGCATTTGAAGCATTTGGATTTGGGTGGCACCACTCTTCAAGTAATCAAATTTGTTGGTGCAGCTGAGGAGGCCAGCAGCTAGAGAGCTCGGGTGGAGAAAGTTTTTTGGACATCTAGCTTAGGGGAGAAGGCCAAGTCGACTCCGGGTAGGTCGGCCTCTCGTCTACATTTTTTCCTTGCCATTTTCTCATTTTTATGAGTTTTGATTTTCTAATTTCTCCTTAGTTTCTTGTGTTTTTGTGTTTGGGACAATTTTTAAGGAAGAGAACCCCCGAGAAGTTATGCTAGAAGGTGTGTCTAGCAACGCCTAGGGATTATACTTGTCAAATTTTTTAAACCAAGCTAGGTGTTGACCCCTTCTATGCCGTAGTGGCATGTGTTAGACTCATTTCAAGTTAGGCTTTGTCAAGAAAATTTTAGTGGTTGTAAAATCTATGATTTTCTCTAGCTTTAAGAATTGCTTTTAATTTTGTTTTGATGTAGTATTATGCTAGATAATTTGAAAAAA